>NC_141874.1:606153883-607403883 GCF_056163025.1 Triticum urartu | reverse complement strand
ACAATCATGTTTAAATTGCAAAGCATTGAGACAGACATTAAGTTGAAACCAAGGGATTCAACAAGCATGACTTTATTCATGTGTTGATCCTTTGAGATTGCAACTCTACCTAGACCCAGTACCTTACTTTTTCCAGTGTCAGCAAATGTGATGTGACTTTTGTCAGATGGACGTAAGGTTGAGTCCATAAGAAGGCTTCGCTTGCCAGTCATGTGATTAGTACACCCACTATCAATAATCCATTCTGAAGCAGTTGGTGTCGTACCCTACAGTGCAGTTAGGGGGATAGGCTTCACGAAGAGAATTGTGAAGCAAAAACATTTGACAAGCAAGCGGATTATGAAAGCTTAGATCGAGGTTAGGACTGATAGGGCAAGTAGCAAGCGACTCAGGAACAAAATACATAATAAGACCATTTGGGCATTTGATCTTGCACCCTACAAGATGTTTAAGGTCCCCAGCAATAGCTTCAGACGATTTTGGTTTTCGGCTGGAGACCTTTCCCTGCAAAAGAGAGTTAAGCTTTCTTAGCCACCCACATCTTCAAGGGTGGCTTTGAAGCAATGAGTCTAAGTGCAGCATCTAAGAACTTTGGCTTTGGAGCCCTAGCAAAAAATCTTGCAGGTGGACAATAGTACTCATAAGAATAAGCAGAATAGTTCTTGGTCTTATGAACATGGCGGTTTGATGAAACGCGCTCATATTCATAGGCCTGAGTATGGCTTCCCTGCAAAACATTTGCGTTAGTGCGACTCAGGTGAGTCCTCTGTCTATATGAAGCCTTTGGACCGTATGAAGCCTGTGGTCTGGGGTTTGTCTTCTTCACATGCGGTGTCATGACGACATTCACAGGAAGATTCTCCAAACTCCTTTTCGGCACCCAGACCTTCTTCATAGGCGGTCCATTCCTGCAGTTAGTACCAATATAGATGGAAAACACTTCACCCTTCTGATTCTTAAACAGTTTATAGTTTGTATCAAAGGATTCATCAATAACAATGGGATTAGCACAAGTGAAGCCAGATAGGGTGGATGGATCCACTGAAGGTCCCTTTGCAGCAACCCATGTGGTTTTGGGGTACTGCTCGGGTTTCCAGTAAGAGCCATCAGCATTCATTTTCCTTTCGAACCCAACACCCTCTTTCCTAGGGTTTCGGTTCAGGGTCTGCCTTTTGAGGACATCACATAGTGTCTGATGCCCTTTGAGACTTTTGAACATCCCTGTTTTAAGCAATGTCTTCAACCTAGCATTCTCATCAGCAATAGCAGTGGCATCCTCAGCAGAGGGGTTAGTTGGCACATCAGCAGTTGAAGATATTGCAATGGTAGCCGCAGTAGAACAACCAGCAATAGAAGTAGCGTTGTCACGCTCAATACATTTAAGACATGGTGGTTCAAATCCTTCCTGAGCGGTACTGATCTGATTGGCGCGAAGTGACTCGTTTTCCTTTTGAAGATCTTCATGAGCCGCTCTCAATTTCTCAAGATCTTGCTTTCTTTGAAGATAATCATAGGAAAGCTTTTCATGAGTTGTTGAGAGCGTTTCATGACGACTTTGAAGTTCCTCATACTTAACGTGAAGATTTTTTATGTCTTCAATTAAGGACTGAGATCGAGTCATTTCAGCGTCCGCTTTTGTCTAACAGTTTTTGAATGTGTTCCATAGCTTTCTGTTGTTCAGTTGCAATTTTAGCAAGTGTTTTGTAGCTCGGTTTGGAACCACAATCAGAGTCATCTTCACTGGAAGTTTGATAGTGAGTAGTGCGTGTCTTTACCTTGGCACCGCGTGCCATGAAGCAGTAGGTAGGAGCGGAGTAGTCCTTGTCATTTGCATCGGTGTCGGTGATGGAGTCATTGTCTTCAGTGTTGAAGATGGACTGGCAACGTATGTTGTAGCCAGACTCGCGATGCCAGAATCGGACTCCTCCTCAGACTCCACCTCCGCCTCCTCAGAAGAGGACTCCTCCTCTGAGTCCATTTCCTTGCCAACAAATGCACGTGCCTTGCCAGATGAGCTCTTCTTGTGTGATGAAGACTTTGAGGAGGACTTGGAAGAAGACTTTGAGTATTTCTTCTTCTTCTTGTCGTCAGAATCATACTCCTTGCTCTTCTTTTTCTTCTTGTTCTCATTGTCCCACTGCGGACACTCAGAGATGTAGTGGTCAGGTTTCTTGCACTTGTGGCATGTTCTCTTCTTGTAGTCATGAGCAGAAGTTTCATCATTCCTTGAGCTTGATCGTGAGGACTTTCTGAAGCCGTTCTTCTTGGTGAATTTTTGGAACTTCTTCACAAGCATAGCAATCTCCTTTCCAATGTCTTCACGATCATCAGAACTGCTGTCAGATTCTTCTTCAGATGAGGAGACAGCTTTTGCCTTCAAGGCACGAGTTCGCCCATAGTTGGGACCGTAGATGTCTCTTTTCTCCGAAAGCTGAAACTCGTGTGTGTTGAGCCTCTCAAGTATGTCAGACGGATCGAGTGTCTTGAAGTAAGGACGTTCTTGAATCATCAGGGCTAGGGTGTCAAACGAGCTGTCAAGTGATCTCAGGAGTGTCTTGACGACTTCATGATTGGTGATCTTAGTGGCGCCGAGGGCTTGAAGCTCATTTGTGATGTCAGTGAGTCGATCAAACGTGAGCTGGGTATTCTCATTATCATTTCTCTTGAAGCAGTTGAAGAGGTTGCGAAGGACACTGATTCTCTGATCTCTCTGGGTTGAGACGCCTTCGTTGACCTTGGAGAGCCAGTCCCAGACTAGCTTAGATGTTTCCAAAGCACTCACGCGGCCATACTGTCCTTTGGTCAGATGACCACAGATGATGTTCTTGGCAGTGGAGTCCAGTTGAACGAACTTCTTGACATCAGCAGCGGTGACACCTTCACCAGCCTTGGGAACGCCATTCTTGACGACATACCATAGGTCAACATCAATGGCTTCAAGATGCATGCGCATCTTATTCTTCTAGTAGGGATATTCAGTTCCATCAAAGACGGGGCACGCAGCGGAGACTTTAATTATCCCTGCAGTCGACATAGCTAAAACTCCAGGTGGTTAAACTGAATCACACAGAACAAGGGAGTACCTTGCTCTGATACCAATTGAAAGTGCTAGTGATCGACTAGAGGGGGGTGAATAGGCGATTTTTATGAAAGTCTTCAAAACATGGAAGTTTCGAAGACAAACGATAGAAATAAACCTATTACCATGCAGCGGAAGGTAGACTACACTAGGCAAACCATAGTCAAGTATTCAATGGAGTGAAAGCACAATGACTAATAGTAGCTAGGCAGTAAAGATCAGGTAGGAAGATATTGTGAAGCCAATCAGAACAAGCAGTCACTCAGTGAAGACAAAAGATAAAGCAGTCATACAATGACTTCACAAGGACCAACAGTAAGTAAAGGGAAGGGAAGGATGAAACCGGTGACTCGTTGAAGACAATGATTTGTTGGACCAGTTCCAGTTGCTGTGACAACTGTACGTCTGGTTAGGGAGGCTGAGATTCAACTCAGAAGACCTCGTCTTCACTTATTCCCCTTGAGCTAAGGACACCCAGTCCTCACCCAATCACTCTAGTAAGTCTTCAAGGTAGACTTCCAAACCTTCACAGACTTCGTTCACCGGCGATCCACAATGACTCTTGGATGCTCAGAACGCGACGCCTAACCGGCTGGAGGATTCACAGTCCTCAAGTGTAATAAGTCTTCAGATCACACAGATAGGAAGACTTAAGTGATGCCTAACACTCTTTGTCTCTGGGTGTTTAGGGCTTTATCCTCGCAAGGAATTCTCTCTCAAAGGCTTCGAGGTGGGTTGCTCTCAAACGACAAAAGCCGTGCACTAACTCTGAGTAGCCAACCGTTTATGGTTGTAGGGGGTGGGCTATTTATAGCCACTAGGCAACCCGACCTGATTTGTCCGAAATGACCCTTGGTCACTAAGGAACTGACATGTGTTCCAACGGTCAGATTTCAAACACACACGGCAACTTTACTTGGGCTACAAGCAAAGCTGACTTATCCAACTCTGGACAAGATTTGCTCTCATAGTCTTCACTCGAAGACATAGGATTTTGGTTAAGCATCACTTCTGCCATTCTGACTGGTTCACCTGGACCCCACTTAACAGTGTGGTGGTTCCTATGACTCAACAAAGAAAAACACAGAACGACGAAACTGCTAAGTCTTCGCGCTCCATAGTCTTCACACGGTGTCTTCTCTTGTCATAGTCTTCAATGTGAATGTCTTCACATGCCACCTTTGACTTCAATGTATTCATACATTTTTAGGGGTCATCTCTGGTAGGAAAACCGAATCAATGAGGGACTTCTACCTGTGTTATCCTGCAATTCTCACAAACACATTAGTCCCTCAACTAGGTTTGTCGTCAATACTCCAAAACCAACTAGGGGTGGCACTAGATGCACTTACACAAATTCTTCTGTGATGTATTCGGAGAAGGAACCCGCCTTGCAATGCCGAAGACAACTGCGCACCGGACTCATCGTCATTGAAGCCTGGTTTAGGGGCTACTGAGGGAGTCCTGGATTAGGGGGTCTCCGGACAGCCGGACTATCTCCATTGGCCGGACTGTTAGACTATGAAGATACAAGATTGAAGACTTCGTCTCGTGTCCGGATGGGACTCTACTTGGCGTGGTAGGCAAGCTAGGCAATACGTATATGGATATCTCCTCCTTTGTAACCGACCTTGTGTAACCCTAACCCTCTCCGGTGTCTATATAAACCGAAGGGTTTTAGTCCGTAGGACAACAATCACAACATACAATCATACCGTAGGCTAGCTTCTAGGGTTTAGCCTCTCTAATCTCGTGGTAGATCTACTCTTGTAACACCCATAACTTCAATATTCATCAAGCAGGACGTAGGGTTTTACCTCCATCAAGAGGGGCCGAACCTGGGTAAAACTTCATGTCCCTTGCCTCCTGTTACCATCCGGCCTAGACGCACAGTTCGGGACCCCGTACCCGAGATCCGCCAGTTTTGACACCGACAGGCAATATAAAGTGATGTTCTTTCACATTAAGATTTTGTGCATCCAACCATAAAAGCGCATGACAACCTCTGCTTCCCTCTGTGAAGGGCCTATCTTTTACTTTTATCTCCTACCTTACATAAGAGTCATGGTGATTTTCAACCTTCCTTTTTACACTTTATCCTTTGGCAAGCACAATATGTTGGAAAGATCTTGGTATATATGGCTAATTGAATGTGAGTTTTCATGAACTATTATTGTTGACATTACCCTTAAGGTAAAACGTTGGGAGGCAAAACTATAAGCCCCTATCTTTCTCTGTGTCCGATTAAAACTCCATACCCATAAGTATTGCGTGAGTGTCAGCAATTGTGAAAGATTATATGATAGTTGAGTATGTGGACTTGCTGAAAAGCTCTTATACATTGACTCTTTCCTATGTTATGATAAATTGCAATTACTTCAATGACTGAGATTGTAGTTTGTTAGTTTTCAATAAAGTTTACGATTCATACTTGATATTGTGATTGAATTATTACTCTAGCATTAGAGATAATATGACAAGAATTATATAAGTTGTTGTTCTAAGAATGATCATGATGCCCTCATGTCCGTATTTTATTTTTTTATCGACACCTTTATCTCTAAACATGTGGACATATTTTTTGATTTCGGCTTTTCGCTTGAGGACAAGCGAGGTCTAAGCTTGGGGGAGTTGATACGTCCATTTTGCATCATGCTTTTATATCGATATTTATTGCATTATGGGCTGTTATTACACATTATGTCACAATACTTATGCCTATTCTCTCTTATTTTACAAGGTTTACATAAAGAGGGAGAATGCCGGCAGCTGGGGTTCTGGGCTGGAAAAGGAGCAAATATTAGAGACCTATTCTGCACAACTCCAAAAGTCCTGAAACTTCATGGAAGATGTTTTCCAACTATATAAAAAATACTGAGAGCAAGAACTTCACCAGGGGGCCACACCCAGCCCACAAGGGTGGGGGCGCGCCCCCCTACCTCATGGGCCCCCTGGTGGCCCTCCGGTGACCATCTTCTGCTATATGGAGTCTTTCGATGGGAAAAAATCATAAGCCATCTTCTCGGACGAAACTCCGCCGCCACGAGGCGGAACCTTGGCGGAACCAATCTAGGGCTCTGGCGGAGTTGTTCTGTCGGGGAAACTTCCCTCCCGGAGGGGGAAATCATCACCATCGTCATCACCAACGCCCCTCTCATCGGAGGAGGGAAATCTCCATCAACATCTTCATCAGCACCATCTCATCTCAAAACCCTAGTTCATCTCTTGTATCCAATTCTTGTCTCCAAGTCCGGGATTGGTGCTAGTAGGTTGCTAGTAGTGTTAATTACTCCTTGTAGTTGATGTTAGATGGTTTATTTGGTGGAAGATCATATGTTCAGATCCTATATGCATATTAATACCCCTCTGATTATGAACATGTTTATGCTTTGTGAGTAGTTACTTTTGTTCCCAAGGACATGGGAGAAGTCTTGCTATTAGTAGTCATGTGAATTTGGTATTTGTTCGATATTTTGATGAGATGTATGTTGTCTCTCCTCTAGTGGTGTCATGTGAATGTCGACTACATGACACTTCACCATTATTTGGGCCTAGAGGAAGGCATTGGGAAGTAATAAGTAGATGATGGGTTGCTAGAGTGACAGAAGCTTAAACCCTACTTTATGCGTTGCTTCATAAGGGGCTGATTTGGATCCATATGTTTCATGCTATGGTTAGGTTTACCTTAATACTTTTGTTGTAGTTGTGGATGCTTGCAATAGAGGTTAATCATAAGTGGGATGCTTGTCCAAGTAAGGGCAGTACCCAAGCACCGATCCACCCACATACCAAATTATCAAAGTACCGAACGCGAATCATATGTGCGTGATGAAAACTAGCTTGACGATATTCCCATGTGTCCTCGGGAGCGCTTTACATCTTATAAGAGTTTTTCCAGGCTTGTCCTTTGCTACAAGAAGGATTGGGCCACCTTGCTGCACCTTATTTACTTTTGTTACTTGTTGCTCGTTACAAATTATCTTATCACAAAACTATCTGTTACCACTTATTTCAGTACTTGCAGAGAATACCTTGCTGGAAACCGCTTATCATTTCCTTCTGCTCCTCGTTGGGTTCGACACTCTTACTTATCGAAAGGACTATGATAGATCCCCTATACTTGTGGGTCATCAAGCTGGGGTCCAGCCAAGGACGTGCCAATACTACAGAGCCGTATCCGAGATCTCTTCGAGGGAAATTTCAGTCTAGTTATGGTAATGCAAGTTATGCTGGTTCGTCGAGTCCAGCCTTGCAAACACCGACCCCTCCGCATGTGGGACTTCAGCCCGGAAGGACCGCACACTATTCAGCATTTCCTCGGCATGACGCACGAGGAGATGTACAAGTCGTCCTTTGGACCCCAAATAGAGTGTCTGGATACCACCGATGACGTGGGCCTGAGCTGCAACCGCCCCGCTGCCCAAGTAAGTAATCCCATGGCCGAACACATTGTCCTTTTATTTATCATGACATCATTCTGAAGAATCGCTCTTTGACCAGGACTGGATAACAAAGGCGAAGATGATCCGGTGTTCGCCCCCCTTCCTGAGGGCTTGGACAATCCGGTGCTAGAAAAGATGCTCGAGCCAGCGCCTTGTCTAGTGCCCTCAAAGGAAGATGAAGGGGGGAATAAAGAGGGCGAAAGCGGGCCTCCTTCACTACCTATTCCAACCGAGGGAATGAGCGCCTCCGCGAGGAGGATAACCAAGGGGAAGAATCTGACATTCTCTCTCCCCGGGGAAGGAAGAGAACTACGTCTGAAGATCCGGAAACTAAGGTTTCCAAACGGGAGAAGAAATCTCAGCCAGAGGGTCCTGCCTCGGAGGGTATTCTTGCCGCACAATGTCCGCGCGGGGATCAGCCCTCTACCGAGTTGTAAGTAATCAAAAAGTACTTAATAGTGAAGATATCCTATCTTACTTCCGAAGACAATAATCGATAAATTGTAGTCCGGATCGCAGCCCTTCCCGACAGATTTCATCTTCGGGGGATCTTCTTCCGGAGATGATGGAGAGCGAAACGCCTCCCCGGACTCCCCCGCTCAAGAAGAGGGCGACCTTGAAGTGTCGTCGCGAAGGGTATCTCCGGATCCACTAGGGCCAAAGGATAACCCTTTGGCTGCCCGGAATCCCCAGTATCTGGATCCTAAGGAGAGCGACAACAAGGGTCCGTATAGTGTGCGGTCGGACGCGCTGAAGGATCTTCTGAGGCAAGCTGCCGTCTCGGAAGCGCATCGTACGCTAATGGGTACGGTAATTGAAAGGATTTCATCCGCTGAAAGCGGT
Organism: Triticum urartu; assembly: GCF_056163025.1. Lineage (NCBI taxonomy): Eukaryota > Viridiplantae > Streptophyta > Magnoliopsida > Poales > Poaceae > Triticum > Triticum urartu. The sequence goes on along the minus strand of NC_141874.1, from coordinate 607,395,519 downwards.
TTGCATGAAGCTTTTATGACTCAGCTGAAAGGCTTCGAGGTACGTGAAATAATGTATGCTTTTAATAGTATCGCATACGTTAGGTATGCCCATGTAGATAGTAGCCCCTGAGACTCTGGTTGTCGTTAAAAACGGCGGCAAACAGAGGATCATAGTCCCAGGTAATAACCAGACCGCCTTTATGTGCAGGTGGTTGAAGCTCCGGTGGCTAGCCGGACTGATGGGTTTGCCGAACTAAAGCGGCAACTGGATGCGGCAGATGCCGACATCGTGTTTGTCAACAAGCGGCTTGACGAGGCACAGGGTGAGTGATTTTTCTGGTGATCGTCACATAATAAGTGCAGCATGATGCCAGTATCTTTAATATGTTGTGACTGCAGATGGAGCTGCCATCGTGGAGACCCTTCGGGCGGAGCTTGCCCGAGCCAAGGAGCAAGCAAGGAGTAGCAATGCGGCCGCTTTAAAGGCGGCCAAAGAGTTAAGGGCTGAACAGGCCACGCATTGCGAGAGCAAGGAAAAAATAGCCAAGATGGTTGTAGAGTTAAAAGATGCTGCTGACCTTTACCAGCTTCTTGAAGAAGAAAACCGGGCGAAGGCGCCGGACCTGGAGAAGGCCCGGGTGGCTACCAAGGAAGCCTGCTCCAAAATTAGAGCGACGAAGGAGGAGCTGAATCAAGCTACAGATATCGTGTCTGGGAAGCCCTTCTTGTTGCGGACTAAGTTTGGAGATCCGAAGTATGCTCCTCTAGACCGGCTGTGGAGTTCTGCGGACGCGTACATGGATTTGGCTGCAAGTGCTGCTGATGCAGCCTAGTACTTCAAGGATCAGAAAGGTCCCGAAGTGGAAAAGTTGTTCTGGTCACAGTTTCACGCTCCAGTCCGTCCGTTGCTGCTGAATGAGCGATTGACCGGTTGGGCCGAGCTCCATAGGTTGTCCGGACTTGCCATGAGGTCCGTTGTGGATCACCTGTGGCCGGAAGGGCCAAGGCCGAATAGCTACTTTAGCTTAGTGCAACAATTCCTTGATACTGTGCCACGCATCGATGCTATAAAGAGATCGGCGTGCATAGAAGGTGCGCGGATGGCCCTTCCCCGTGTCAAAACAAACTGGGCGGCGATGGAGGCCACCACTATTGCGGCACAGGGTTCGGCCATATGCCGAGTGGCTGCCGAGCACTACTTTGAAGAAGTCCTTGAAGGCGCTCGTTCGTTAGAGGCTCAGTGCTCGAAGAATATTATTTTCTAGTGACATGTAGTCCCATTGTACAAACAATGTTTTTCTGAATTAATCAAGGTTGTATTTATACTTTTGCCCGAAAGTACTATGATGCCTCCTGTGCGGCCGTTTATGTATATATGTATATAACCTGAAAGTTTGCAGTCGTCGGCTTCCGCCCCCACACATATAATGCGGGGGTGTTCGCAAAAGATGCATATCCACACTTGATCCAACGTCTTGGTCCGTTAAGGAGGTGATAGCATAGCGAATGAGGCAATTGGACTATATTGCTTTAACACTTTCACTTAGCCATAGGAGTTTGACAGTGGGGCTACTATATAGCCCCTGGTACTTCTACGCTCGTCCGAATACGGGGCGCATACGTACATGACTGGGAAACGACCCTTCGTTAATGCGAAGGAATCCTGAAGATTCCGATTAGTCATCGAGTGGTTGACCAGTCTCTCGCTATATCATGACAGTCAGTTTTCGGCTTTCTCTACTGAGGTGCTCATCCGGATGAACCAGGGCACAATCGCAGTAGTTCTCCCAGTGCTACCTTAGCCGATATAACGGAACGTAAGGTACCAAAACGTGGGAGCCGGGCAAACCCAACATTTGACCAAAGACATGATTCGGAGCTGATGCATATAGGGCCAAACTCGCGACGCCGAACACTCCCTAAGGTGTTTGGTCTTTATAACATATATCTAAACAATGCCCTTTATAAGAAACCCCATGTTTCCAGGTACGTGCAAAATCCTGGCGTGGCCACATGCCAATAACGCCGGCATCCTTTCTCGGCTGTGTGGAGTATCTGGAGGATGTGAGCAACAACAGACGGTAAAAAAGGTTTACGCAGGGCCTTAATCTAAAAAGAAACCTTTGGGCGGGTCCCTACTGCACGTATGCGCCTGTGTCTCCGTTGTGACGTGTCCTGGACGGGTGTAGCACGATTGTCACCTGCAAAAGGAAAGAACTTAGGTGAAAGTTGTCGTGCCACAAAGAAGAGTGAATTATCAAAATTCCAGAGAGGCCTAGTTGAGCCGGGTTGGCCCTGATTACACGCAGGAAGCCCCTAGTATCGTTTTATGAGGGTTCAAAAACCAATCTCATGCATGTATGATGGAATGCCGGACTCGTCTAACCGTGTCTGTGGTCTTGACGACCTGCCATTTTTCTGGTTGGTGAGGTCGTCTAGTGTGCGGCTGTTAGAGCCGCCGCATCCTCTTCCGTATGTAAATAATGGTTGGTATTTCCGCTAACTGTAATGACGCCTCATGGACCAGGCATCTTGAGCTTGAAAAAAGCATAATGCGGTATTGCGTTAAAACGAGCGAAAGCCGCCCTTCCGAGTAGTGCTTGAAAATCACTTCGGAATGGAGCGATGTGAAAAGTTAACGTTTCGCTTCGGAAGTTATTGGGAGAACCGAATACCACCTTTAGTAGTAGAGAGCCCGTGAAGTGGGCCTCTTGGCCTGGTATTACTCCCTTGAAGGTAGTATTACTGTGGCTTATCTGTGTCGGGTCTATCCCCATTTTGCGGACTGTGTCCTGATATATCAGATTTAGATCACTGTCGCCGTCCATGAGGACCCGTGTAAAATGGTGCCCGTTTATTATTGGGTCTAACACCAAGGCCGTCAGTCCTTCGCGTCGGATATGTGTATCGTGATCCCTGTGATCGAAAGTGATCGGGCAGGCCGACCAGGGGTTGGGCCTAGGGGTGACGGGCTCTATGGCGCGTGTGCATCGAAGTGCATGATTGCTTCTCCTCTTTGTCACCTGGATCACGTTTACTATTTTAACCTCTGGTGGGAACTTTTTCTGTCCTCCGGTGATTTGCTGGCGAGGTTCATCCCCGTCTTCGCTTGGTGTCTCTTCCCCTTTGTGTTCGGCGTTTAGCTTACCGGCCTGCTTGAAGACCCAACATTCTCTATGGATATGATTTGCAGGTTTGTTTGGGGTGCCGTGAATCTGGCAGAGTTTGTCAAGAATTTTGTTTAGGACAGATTGTCCTTCTCTGCTGCCTTTGAAAGGCTTTTTCCGCTGGCCTGGTCGAGAGCCCCTGAATCCGGCGTTTACCGCCGTGTTATCTGGGATACCTTCTTTATTTCGACGCTTGTTTTTGTCGCGTCGTGGTTTACCATTGCCATCCCTGACTTCGGATGTGCTAGGGTCGTTGGTGCTGCTACGAGCCAACCAGCTGTCCTCACCCGCACAAAGTGGGTCATGAGGCTTGTTAGGGCTGCCATTGTTCTTGGTTTTTCTTGACCAAGGTGTCTGGCAAGCCGTTCGTCTCGGACGTTGTGTTTGAAAGCTGCTAAGGCTTCGGCGTCCGGATAGTCGACAATTTGGTTCTTCTTGGTGAGGAACCTGTTCCAAAGCTTTCGGGCAGACTCTCCGGACTGTTGGATTATATGACTTAAATCGTCTGCATCCGGAGGTCGGACATAAGTCCCTTGAAAATTGGCCCGGAAAGCGTCCTCGAGCTCCTCCCAACTTCCAATTGAGTTTTCGGGGAGGCTTTTCAGCCAGTGCCTAGCTGGCCCTTTAAGCTTGATGAGCAAGTATTTAATGGCATGGAGATCGTCTCCACGAGCCATATGGATGTGGAGGATGAAGTCCTCTATCCAGACTCCAGGGTCTGTGGTTCCGTCGTACGCCTCTATGTTCACCGGTTTGAATCCCTCTGGGAATTCATGATCCAGCACCTCATCAGTGAAACATAAGGGATGTGCCGCACCCCTGTATTGGGATGCGTCATGGTGTTCGGACGGTTGTAGTATTCGGTGGTGGTTGTGTACCGTAGCGTGCTTCCTAGATCCATAGATAGATCTGGTCGCGCCGGATTTTTTACGCAAGTTCTCACGTAGATCGTGTGTTGACTTATGCGTGACTTTGTTAGCCACTCTATCGCGTTCATAGGGTGGTGGATCCGGCCGGTTGGCCGCATCGCTTTTCGGCTGTATGGGCACTAAGGCCTCATCGTCGAATTCCGGTAATAGCTTGCGCTTTGGATAGCTATTTGGATGGTAAGTTCCACCATACTTTGTTACTTTGTTCCACTTGCTGTTGAGCGTATTTTGTGCGACCTTGAGCCTTTGCTTCTGTTTCTTCAGGCTTCTCGCTATGGCAATAAGCCTTCTGCGGAGGTTCTCTTGCTCCAAGTGTGTTTCCGGGATGATGGGTGCATCTTCGTCCGGACTGTTTTCTTCCCTAGACGGGGATTGATGAGGCTTATCTTTGGCGTCATCGTGTTCGGATGTCGGATCCGTACTATGTTTGCGGTTTGCGTCTTGATCATGTTCTGCCACCGGGGTGGTGCAGTTGTCATCTCTTCCAGAGTCGCGTGGACTATTATTATCGCTGTTCTTGCTATGGCAGGACTTATAGCGGCGCTGCTGACGTCGGCGCTTGGGTTGCTTCTTGGAGGTGTCATCCTTCATTGTCTCATCGTCGTTGGCCTCTTTGGGGGTGTCCACCATGTATACGTCATGTGATGAAGTAGCGGTCCAGCGCCCTGTGGGCGGTGGTTCCTGTTTGTCTCCTACATTGTCGTCCATACGTTGATGTCTTCGGAGTCGAAGTCGAGCATGTCGGCTAAGTCGTCAACAGTGGCTACTAAGTGGGTGGTGGGTGGGCAGCGAATTTCCTCGTCGTCCGCATCCCATTCTAGCCGGACATAGTTCGGCCAGGGTTCTCCGGACAGGGAGAGAGACCTTAATGAATTTAGCACATCTCCGAAAGGTGAGTGCTGAAAGATATCCGCGGAGGTGAACTCCATGATCGGTGCCCCGTCGGTTTCGACACGCACAGATGTACGCGGCTCGGAGTCCGTGGCCGGGGATAAATCCAGTGGTTTGGCGACACAGCTCTCGTACGGGGTGAAGTCAGTATCCGGCTCTATCGCCATTGAGAGTGCGGCCTCCATGGCGGGGTCCATCCCTCCGCTCTCGGATGGCGCGACTTGCTCCGGATTAAAGGCCGGAGTAGCTGCGGATGCGATCTTCCGAACACTGTCCGACGGTAGAGTTACGTCTTGCTCGTCGTGACTGCGTGGCGCGTCCGGCATGGGCTCGAATCCATCGAAGATCAAGTCTCCGCAGATATCGGCCGTGTAGTTCAAGTTTCCAAATCTGACCTGATGGCCAGGGGCGTAGCTCTCAATTTGCTCCAGATGGCTAAGCGAATTGGCCCGCAGTGCAAAGTCGCCGAATATGAAAATCTGTCCGGGGAGGAAAGCCTCACCCTGGACCGCATCGCTAGCGATGATCGAAGGAGCCATCAAGCCTTATGGTGACGACACAGTGGAACTCTCAATGAAAGCACCAATGTCGGTGTCAAAACCGGCGGATCTCGGGTAGGGGGTCCCGAACTGTGCGTCTAAGGCGGATGGTAACAGGAGGCAGGGGACACGAAGTTTACCCAGGTTCGGGCCCTCTTGATGGAGGTAAAACCCTACGTACTGCTTGATTATTCTTGATGATATGAGTATTACAAGAGTTGATCTACCACGAGATCAGATAGGCTAAACCCTAGAAGCTAGCCTATGGTATGATTGTATGTTGTCCTACGGACTAAAACCCTCCGGTTTATATAGACACCGGAGGGGGCTAGGGTTACATAAGGTCGGTTACAAAGGAGGAGATATACATATCCGTATTGCCCAGCTTGCCTTCCACGCCAAGTAGAGTCCCATCCGGACACGGGACGAAGTCTTCAATCTTGTATCTTCATAGTCCAACAGTCCGGCCAAAGGATATAGTCCGGCTGTCCGGAGACCCCCTAATCCAGGACTCCCTCAGCCTCCATGGCGTGGGAGGGGCAAGAGCCCCTCCGAGATTGGATCTATCTCTCTGTCTCTCTCTGTTTCTGCATTCTCAAATTCTACCCTTTCACCATTTCTTATATTCTCGGAGATCCATAACTCCGATTGGGCTGAAATTTTAACACGATCTCTATTTGGATATTAGCTTTCTTGCGGCGAAAGAAGGGCATCAACCGCCTTACGGGGTGGCCACGAGGGTCAGGTGAGCGCCTGCCCCCCTGGGGCGCGCCCCTGCCTCGTGGCCCCCTCGGGCATCGTCTCGCGTGGATTTTTCTTCCCCAAAATCATATATATTCCAAAAAAAATCTCCGTCAGTTTTTATCCCGTTTGGACTCCGTTTGATATGGATATTCTGCGAAACAAAAAACATGCAACAAACAGGAACTGGCACTGGGCACTGGATCAATATGTTAGTCCCAAAAATAGTATAAAAAGTTGCCAAAAGTATATGAAAGTTGTAGAATATTGGCATGGAACAATCAAAAATTATAGATACGACGGAGACGTATCAGCATCCCCAATCTTAATTCCTGCTCGTCCTCGAGTAGGTAAATGATAAAAAAGATAATTTTTGATGTGGAATGCTACCTAGCATAATCTTGATCACATATCTAATCATGGCATGAATATTAAGACACGAGTGATTCAAAGCAATAGTCTATCATAAAAACAATAATACTTCAAGCCCACTAATAAAGCAATCATGTCTTTTCAAAATAACAAGGCCAAAGAAAGTTATCCCTACAAAATCATATAGTCTGGCTATGCTCCATCTTCACCACACAAAATATTCACATCATGCACAACCCCGATGACAAGCCAAGCAATTGTTTCATACTTTTGACGTTCTCAAACATTTTCAACTTTCACGCAATACATGAGCGTGAGCCATGGACATAGCACTATAGGTGGAATAGAATGGTGGTTGTGGAGAAGACAAAAAGGAGAAGATAGTCTCACATCAACTAGGCGTATCAACGGGCTATGGAGATGCCCATCAATAGATCAATGTGGGTGAGTAGGGATTGCCATGCAACGGATGCACTAAGAGCTATAAGTGTATGAACGCTCAGACTAAAAACTAAGTGGGTGTACATCCAACTTGCGTGCTCATGAAGACCTTGGGCGTTTGAGGAAGCCCATCATCGGAATATACAAGCCAAGTTCTATAATGAAAATTCCCACTAGTATATGAAAGTGATAACTCAAGAGACTCTCCATATGAAGAACATGGTGCTACTTTGAAGCACAAGTGTGGTAAAAGGATATTAACATTGCCCCTTCTCTCTTTCTCTCTTATTTTTTTATTTTTTATTATTTTTGGGCCTTCTCTTTTTTTGGCCTTTCTATTTTTTTTATTTTTTTCGTCCGGAGTCTCATCCCGACTTGTGGGGGAATCATAGTCTCCATCATCCTTTCCTCACTGGGGCAATGCTCTGATAATGATGATCATCACACTTTTATTTACTTACAACTCAATATTACAACTCGATACTAGAACAAATATATGACTCTATATGAATTCCTCTGGAGGTGTACCAGGATGTGCAATGATCTAGCGTAGCAATGACATCTAAAAAACGGACAAGCCATGAAAACATCATGCTAGCTATCTTACGATCATGCAAAGCAATATGACAATGAATGCTCAAGTCATGTATATGATGATGATGGAAGTTGCATGACAATATATCTCGGAATGGCTATGGAAATGCCATGATAGGTAGGTATGGTGGCTGTTTTGAGGAAGGTATATGGTGGGTTTATGGTACCGGCAAAAGTTGCGCGGTACTAGAGAGGCTAGCAATGGTGGAAGGGTGAGAGTGCGTACAATCCATGGACTCAACATTAGTCATAAAGAACTCACATACTTATTACAAAAATCTATTGGTCATCAAAACAAAGTACTACGCGCATGCTCCTAGGGGGATAGATTGGTAGGAAAAGACCATCGCTCGTCCCCGACCGCCACTCGTAAGGAAGACAATCAATAAATAAATCATGCTCCGACTTCGTTACATATCGGTTCACCAACGTGCATGCTACGGGAATCACAAACCTCAACACAAGTATTTCTACTAATCCACAACTACCCGCTAGCATGACTCTAATATCACCATCTTTATATCGCAAAACTATTGCAAGAAATCAAACATGTCATATTCAGTGATCTACAAGTTGTATGTAGGATTTTATGACTAACCATGTGAATGACCAGTTCCTGTCATCTATCTAAATAGATATAAGTGAAGCAAGCGAGTTTAATTCTTTATACAAAAGATATGCCCGTGCTCTAACAAATATAAGTGAAGCAAAAAAGCATTCTACAAATGACGGTTTTCTATGTAAAGAGAAACAGGCAATCCAAACTTCAAATGATATAAGTGAAGCACATGAAGCATTCTATAAAGCCATACTCAAAAGATATAAGTGAAGTGCATAGAGCATTCTATAAATAAACCAAGGACTATCTCATACCAGCATGGTGCATAAAAGAAAAATTAAAACTAAATGCAAAAGACGCTCCAAGATTGCACATATCACATGAATGAAACGAATCCGAAAACATACAGGTACTTATTGAAGAAAGAGGGGATGCCTTCCAGGGCATCCCCAAGCTTAGACGCTTGAGTCTCCTTCAATATTTACTTGGGGTGCCTTGAGCATCTCCAATCTTGAGCTCTTGCCTCTCTTCCTTCTTCTCACATCGAGACCATCTCGATCATCGAACACTTCATCCACACAAAACTTCAACAGAAAACTCGGTAAGATCCGTTAGTATAATAAAGCAAATCACTACTCTAAGTACTGTTGCAAACCAATTCATATTTTTTTTGCATTGTGTCTAATGTATTATAACTTTTCCATGGCTTAATCCACTAATATAAATTGTTAGTTTCATCAAAACAAGCAAACTATGCATCAAAAACAGAATATGTCTAGAACAGAACAGTCTGTAACAATCTGAACATTCACCATACTTCTGATACTTGAAAAATTCTGCCAAAACTAGGAAAAATAAACAATTTGTATAGAAAGATAGTGCAAAAGAAATCAGAACCGTTTGACGTTCCAGTAAAAAATGTAAAATCATGCACTACAGCCAAAGTTTCTGTCCTGCACCGTACAAACCATCAAGCAAATGTAAACATCCTAAAGGCAAACCTTGGCACATTATTTTTATAATACAATGGAATTGTACAAGGGGATAATTATTTTTGTTGAAAAGTTTTTGTAATCAAGATTCACAAAGTTGCCGTGAGCATGAACAACGTTCAAGGAGCTCTCCCACTTCAACAATGCTTGTCTTTCTCACTTTCACTTTCCTTTTTTGAAGAAGTTTTGGGTTCCCCTCTTTATTTTTGTTGTTTTTAAACTATATAAATGCACTCAACAGAAATAAATGACTCTCTAAAACTTCCGGGTTGTATCCCTGGCAGCGCTTTCTTTAAAGCCATTAAGCTAGGCATATAGTGCTCAAGTAATGAATCCACCCGGGTCCCAAGGTATATCAAAGCCAATTTTAATTGACAATGATTTGTAATTTAGTAGTGAGCACAAAGTAACATATATCATGTAGCAACGAAGTCTAACTCTCTTCCTATGCATCGGCATGTCATAAAAGAACAATTCATGCACACATAGTAAAGGCCAATGCATAGTATAAACAGTTTCTTGCAATTTTATCATGTGGGAAGCATAGAGAGGTGGAGATATAGTTACTCTCTCATACTAATTGCAAGTAGGAGCAGCAAGCACATGCATATTATATTCATCAAAATCATCATGTGTAACGGTAAAAGGCAACCCATCAATATAATCCTTAATAAGGGCAAACTTCTCCGATATAGTGTAGTTGGGAGAATTCAAAAAGATAATAGGACTATCATGCGTGGGTGCAATAGCAACAATTTCATGTTTAACATAAAGAACTATAGCAAGTTCATCTCCATAAGCATAATTCATATTGGCATCTTGGCCACAAGCATAGCAAGCATCATCAAAAAGGGATATTTCAAAAGAATCAAGGGGATCATAGCGATTATCATAGCATTCATCCTTCGGTAAACACGAAGGGAAATTAAACAATGTATGAGTTGAAGAGTTACTCTCATTAGAAGGTGGGCATGGGTGATCAATCCGCTCTTCCTCCTTTTGTTCTTCGCTCTCCTCCTCATCTTTTTCATCCAATGAGCTCACAGTTTCATCAACTTCTTCTTCCATAGATTGCTGCAAAATATTAGTCTCTTCTTGGACAACGGAGACTTTCTTAATAAGCGCATTAATATAGGAATTATATTCATAATTATCATAGCAATATTTTAGGATAGCTAAATTTCCAGGCCTATAAACATCATCATCAAAAGCTTCATACTTTTTAAACAAAGATTCAATTTCATAAGCACCCTTAAAAGCAACAAATTCTTCTATTTGTTCCACATCATAGTAATCATATATACCATTAGCATAAGAAACTAAGGTTTCATTATCATTAAATTCACATGAAAAGGGAAGGCGTGGAGCCTTCATCCTAGAGCAACAAGTATAATCATATCTCAAGCATAGTTGCCTAGCATACCAAGACAATATATAAATTTGATCCCATAATAGTTTCCCTTTTTGTGTCAAGCGATAATCCCTAAAGTATTCACGTTGATCCAACGTTACTCCCATTACCAGATTGAATGAGGTTTTCTCAGGATTATCGAAGTGGTACACAATATTTTTCACATATTGAGCATCGAGGGTTTTAGGAGGTTCCTCATCTCCATGAGTAGCAAGTACACCTATTTTTTTTGGTATTTCGTGTTCCATATCCATAACTAAAGATAAATAACAACTAAGAACAGCAAATAAAAATTACTTACTGATAAAGCAAACAAGCACGCACACGAGAATATTCACCCCACGCTATTGCTCCCCGGCAACGGCGCCATAAAAAGGTCTTGATAACCCACAAGTATAGGGGATCAATTGTAGCCTCTTTCGATAAGTAAGAGTGTCGAACCCAACGAGGAGCTAAAGGTAGAACAAATATTCCCTCAAGTTCTATCGACCACCGATACAACTCTACGCACGCTTGACGTTAGCTTTACCTAGAACAAGTATGAAACTAGAAGTACTTTGTAGGTGTTGTTGGATAGGTTTACAAGATAATAAAGAGCATGTAAATAAAAAGTAGGGGCTGTTTAGATAAAGACACAACTAAGTTAGTTTTAGTAAAGAGCTTTTTGTTACGAGAAAGTTATTTGTCCCTAGGCAATCGATAACTAGACCGGTAATCATTATTGCAATTTTATATGGGGGAGAGGCATAAGCTAACATACTTTCTCTACTTGGATCATATGCACTTATGATTGGAACTCTAGCAAGCATCCGCAACTACTAAAGATCATTAAGGTAAAACCCAACCATAGCATTAAAGCATCAAGTCCTCTTTATCCCATATGCAACAACCCCCTTACTTGGGTTTGTGTTTCAGTCACTCACGCAACCCACTATAAGCGAATCATGAACGTATTGCAACACCCTACGGCGGGGATCCCTCATGCTTGTGCGACACAGAGAGCACCATAGGAAAGCACCAATAATAAAACATGCAACTCAAACCAATCACGATCATCAAATAACCCATAGGACAAAACGGATCTACTCAAACATCATAGGATAGCCATACATCATTGGGAAATAATATATAGCATTGAGCACCATGTTTAAGTAGAGATTACAGCGGGTAAGAGAGAGGTTACACCGCTGCATAGAGGGGGGAAGAGTTGGTGATGATGGCGGTGAAGTTGTTGGTGAAGATTGCGGTGATTTTGATGGCCCCCGGTGGCACTCCGGTGCCACCGGAAGCGAGGGGGATAGAGCCCCCTCCTTCTTCTTCTTCTTCCTTGACCTCCTCCCTAGATGGGAGAAGGGTTTCCCCTCTGGTCCATGGCCTCCATGGCGTGGGAGGGGCGAGAGCCCCTCCGAGATTGAATCTGTCTCTCTGTCTCTCTCTATTTCTGCGTTCTCAGATTCTACCCTTTCACCGTTTCTTATATTCCCGAAGATCCGTAACTCCGATTGGGCTGAAATTTTAACACGGTCTCTATCCGGATATTAGCTTTCTTGCGGCGAAAGAAGGGCATCCACCGCCTTAGGGGGTGGCCACGAGGGTCAGGGGCGCGCCTGCCCCCCTAGGGCGCGCCCCCCTGCCTCGTGGCCCCCTCGGGCATCGTCTCGCGTGGATTTTTCTTCCCAAAAATCATATATATTCCAAAAAAATCTCAGTCAGTTTTTATCCCGTTTGGACTCCGTATGATATGGATATTCTGCAGAACAAAAAACATGCAACAAACAGGAACTGGGCACTGGATCAATATGTTAGTACCAAAAATAGTATAAAAAGTTGCCAAAAGTATATGAAAGTTGTAGAATATTGGCACGGAACAATCAAAAATTATAGATACGATGGAGACGTATCAACTTGGTATGTTGACTTTTGCGTAGACTCCCCGGCAACGGCGCCAGAAATCCTTCTTGCTACCTCTTGAGCACTGCGTTGGTTTTCCCTTGAAGAGGAAAGGGTGATGTAACAGAGTAGCGTAAGTATTTCCCTTAGTTTTTGAGAACCAAGGTATCAATCCAGTAGGAGGCCATGCATGAGTCCCTCACACCTACACAAACAAATAAACTCCTCGCAACCAATGCAATAAAGGGGTTGTCAATCCCTTCACGATCACTTACGAAAGTGAGATCTGATAGATATGATAAGATAATATTTTTTGGTATTTTTATGATAAAGAGAAATAAAGATGCGAGTAAAATAAATGGCAAAGGAAATAACTAAGTATTGGAAGATTAATATGATGGAAAATAGACCCGGGGGCCATAGGTTTCACTAGTGGCTTCTCTCGAGAGCATAAGTATTACGGTGGGTGAACAAATTACTGTTGATCAATTGACAGAATTGAGCATAGTTATGAGAATATCTAGGTATGATCATGTATATAGGCATCACGTCCGAGACAAGTAGACCGACTCCTGCCTGCATCTACTACTATTACTCCACACATCGACCGCTATACAGCATGCATCTAGAGTATTAAGTTCAAGAGAACAGAGTAACACTTTAAGAAAGATGACATGATGTAGAGGGATAAACTCATGCAATATGATATAAACCCCATCTTGTTATCCTCGATGGCAACAATACAATACGTGCCTTGCTGCCCCTACTGTCACTGGGAAAGGACACCGCAAGATTGAACCCAAAGCTAAGCACTTCTCCCATTGCAAGAAAGATCAATCTAGTAGGCCAAACCAAACTGATAATTCGAAGAGACTTGCAAAGATAACCAACCATACATAAAATAATTCAGAGAAGATTCAAATATTGTTCATAGATAAACTTGATCATAAACCCACAATTCATCGGTCTCAACAAACACACCGCAAAAGAAGATTACATCGAATAGATCTCCACAAGAGAGGGGGAGAACTTTGTATTGAGATCCAAAAAGAGAGAAGAAGCCATCTAACTAATAACTATGGACCAGAAGGTCTAAAGTAAACTACTCACACTTCATCGGAGAGGCTATGGTGTTGATGTAGAAGCCCTCCGTGATCGATACCCCCTCCGGCGGAGCTCCGGAAAAGGACCCAAGATGGGATCTCATGGATACAGAAAGTTGTGGCAATGGGATTAGGGTTTTGGCTTTGTATCTAGTAGTTTGGGGGTATGTAGGTATATATAGGAGGAAGGAGTACGTCGGTGGAGCAACGTGGGCCCTACGAGGGTGGAGGGCATGCCTTGGGGGGGGTAGGCGCGCCCCTACCTCGTGCCTTCCTGGTTGATGTCTTGACGTAGGGTCCAAGTCCTCTGGATCACGTTTGTTACGAAAATCATGTTCCCGAAGGTTTCATTCCGTTTGGACTCCGTTTGATATTCTTTTTCTGCGAAACTCTGAAATAGGAAAAAAAACAACAATTCTGGGCTGGGCCTCCGGTTAATAGGTTAGTCCCAAAAATAATATAAAAGTGCATAATAAAGCCCAATAATGTCCAAAACAGGATATAATATAGCATGGAACAATCAAAAATTATAGATACGTTGGAGACGTATCAAAGGTTTTGGGTGAAATCTATACCAAGATAACTCCAAGGAAAAAAATGATGACTTTAAATATCTCATTCCCGAACTTCTGAATCATGAAACACAAAGAAATTGTCAAAAATGACATAACGCCATCTCAAAAGATAAGGTAGAAAGAATTGCACTTCGGAATGCAAGATGAAGAATACTTGAGCTCCTCTGAAAAGAATCTCGATGAACACTTCGAGAAGGAATTAAATCCTTGATGAACCATCATGTAGAGCCTCCATGAAGAACTCCGGTAATAAAATGATGATAAAAAAGAAAGAGAAGTTGAAAACACAAGGTGAAGCCTTGCAATGATTTAGATGAATCTTCGCGACGAGATAAAGCGGAAAACTCAAAACTCCAGAAAAGAAACGATGAAGCATCTCGAACCGAGAAATGTGACATGATGAACAACTCTGGAACGAAGAAACTAGATCACTTGGATGAAGCAAGAATAAGGATTATGTTATGCGTATCCTTCACCAATTTAAATTGATGACAAGCAAACGGATTTGGCATACTACTTATTCTCGTTGAAAGGATTAAGAGAGATATAGCATAAACTCAATGGACCATTGGTAGGACTTGAAAATAACAAATGAATTGATATGATAACAAGAGGAAAGGAATCTTGAACGAACCACCGTAAGAACTGAAAATGAACGAAGAAAAGATAAAGAAACACCAGGGAGAATTAAAAAATGAACGAAGATACTTGAGGGAATTTGATACAAGAGAAAGAAGAGATCACGAGCTGATTAGAGAATACTTGAATGATGCAGCGGTAAGATTTGGAGAACGAGAGCTGAAAGCTGAAATAAATAATCCTGAAATGATGACTTTCGGAGAATCAAGCTAAAAAGACTCTTGAATTGCTCCGGATGGGTGAAAATAATTCTCACAATCGAAAACAATTATGAGAGGATGGTATAAAGCTAGAACCATGAATCTTTGGAAGAACGAGTAAGAATTTAAGAGGAGCTCTTCTTCGATCTTCAAAATCTGAGAATGACGACGAGAAACATCACCAAAATTGTTGAGATACTCCGGGAGAAAGAATGGAAAGGTTGAGCCAACGATGAAAAGAATTTGACAGATCTTGGAGAAAGACATATGACTGATGATAATTCATTCTTACGTAAACTTGGAGAAGAATTTGAGAGTAACTCCGGGAAAATAGAAGAGTCAGGTAAGATCCTGGGAAAAGACCTGTGGGTTAGGGCCCACTCAAAAGATACACCGTTGAAATGGTTTTGAAGAGAGATTGCACTAGTTGAATTAAATAGCTTGAATGAGATAACATCCTCGAAATAGCTTGAACGGATTAGGAGTGAAAACATGAATCTTCTGAGATATCTTCGGCACTTCGGACATGAATAGAGAGAGGTGAGCGATTAAGAGGTGCAACGGCATGGGAAAGCATTTGAAACGAGGAAAATGGATATGATCAACACCAAAAGCTTGAATTGAATCCACCGGAGAAGAAAAAAGAACGAAGAATGATGAACTTGTAGAGCATCTTCATGAGAACCACCGGGTAAGAACATTGATTGAAAAGAATGAAGAGACTTCACATGAATAAAATGGATACTTGATTAAGACATCTGATTCCTTGAAGAAAAAGGGGTGGGTGGCCGGGAAAACAAAGGCAACTTGGGGACGGATGAAATACACACTGGTTGGAAAGAATTGAAAAGACAACCTTGATGATCAAGAAGGATTAATACTCTCATAGAAATATGAGGACACCGCTTAGGAAAGGTATGGAATCAACACTTGACTTCGAAGCAACTCGAATAGCACAGCTCAAAACAAAACAAAGGATTGGCTTGCAAAATAAGCCGGAACAAACATATGATAGAGATTTCGTCTGAAGTTTTTGTGGTGGGGCCCACACGGGCTCGATCGTACAACACCATCATGTACAAGGCAGTGCACATGACATACGAAGCGTCCCCGAGTCAGCATAGCCAAGGACTCTTTAAGACACAACGAGACCACTGTAAAACCAACCGTGGATAGGCAGACCACTAGACGTCGAACCCCAATCTCATATCATGCATCTATCGAAAAGATATTCTAAGAGCTAATTGAATCCCCACCTATAAACTCCCGAAACTTTTTGTTATGCAATCAGGTGTTGGGGATACAGGGGAAGCATAATATCTCACCCAAACTAACAATCCCTACATCCAGCTGTATCCATCCGTCAACACATAACCAAGAAACCTTCGGAAATCATGTACCTCAACCTTCGAAAAGCATCCGTTATATGAGTTATGGCAATACTCCCGAACTCCCGCCCCAGTACTGGGTGGCGTCGAGGTTATCTCACCAACAACTGCATAAAAGAGATTTTCGATGTCGGCGAACTCAGGTATTCCAGACTGCAACGATAAAATTGTGACGACAACACCTCGGAGCTCAACTCCCAGAGACACTGCCACAACCCCTAAATGTCAGGAGGAACCAAGAACAATGTTCTCGTCACAAGACTATCGGAACGATTCCAAGATACCTGCGTGATCCTAAAAAGTTTTTTTAGTGAAATTTGAGGAGAGGAAAGTCAAAACTTCTACGTCAGGAGGCCTCATAGAGCGACGAAGGGACCGAGGAGTAAAAAGAATCATACTCCCCGATATATATATATATATATATAATCCTAAGAATCAAAACATTTTGTTCTAGACTCAACAACATCAGCGATTCGATCAAGCAGGGAGCTCCTAAGTCGGGAATGCCTCTGATTACCAACTTGTCACACCCACGATGCGGCTATATCTCCCACATGTCGAGGCACGACTTAGAGGCATAACCTCATGGTGGTTTAGTCGCAAGTGGGGTAATCTTCACACAATCCCATGTATTGAATAAGAGAGGGATAAAGAGTTGGCTTACAATCGCCACTTCACACAAATAACAAGTTAAACATACATCATCCAGAGTACAATCAAGGTCCGACTACGGAACCGAAATAAAAGAAGACAACCCCAATTACTAGATCCCCAATCGTCCAAACTAGGCTCCACTACTGATCAACAGGAAACGAAACATCATAACGACAAGGTCCTCGTCGAGCTCCCACTTGAGCTTGGTAGCATCACCTGCACTGGTATCATCGGCACCTGCAACTGTTTGGAAGTATCCATGAGTCACAAGGACTCAGCAATCTCACACGCGTGAGATCAAGACTATTTAAGCTTATGGGTAGGATAGGGTAATGAGGTGGAGCTGCAGCAAGCACTAAGCAAATATGGTGGCTAACATACGCAAATAAGAGCGAGAAGAGAAGCAACGCAATGGTGGTGAAGCTAGAAGTGATCAAGAAGTGATCCTGAAACTACTTACGCACAACCATAACACACGAACCGTGCTCACTTCTCGGACTCCGCCGAAAAGAGACCATCACGGCTACACACACGGTTGATGCATTTTAATTAAGTCAAGTGTCAAGTTCTCTACAGCCGGACATCAACAAATTCCCATCTGCCACATAACCGCGGGCACGGCTCTCGAAAGTTTATACCCTGAAGGGGTGTCCCAACTTAGCCCATTGTCGGTGTCAAAACCGGTGGATCTCGGGTAGGGGGTCCCGAACTGTGCGTCTAGGCCGGATGGTAACAGGAGGCAAGGGACACGAAGTTTTACCCAGGTTTGGGCCCTCTCGATGGAGGTAAAACCCTACGTCCTGCTTGATTAATATTGATGATATGGGTAGTACAAGAGTAGATCTACCACGAGATCAGAGAGGCTAAACCCTACAAGCTAGCCTATGGTATGATTGTTGTTGTGTATGTTGTCCTACGGACTAAAACCCTCCGGTTTATATAGACACCGGAGAGGGTTAGGGTTACACAAAGTCGGTTACAATGGTAGGAGATCTACATATCCGTATTGCCAAGCTTGCCTTCCATGCCAAGGAAAGTCCCTTTTGGACACGGGACGAAGTCTTCAATCTTGTATCTCCATAGTCCAGGAGTCCGGCTGAAGGTATAGTCCGGCTATACGAACACCCCCTAATCCAGGACTCCCTCAGTAGCCCCTGAACCAGGCTTCAATGACGACGAGTCCGGCGCGCAGATTGTCTTCGGCATTGCAAGGCGGGTTCCTCCTCCAAGTACTTCATAGAAGATTTTGAACACAAAGATAGTGTCCGGCTCTGCAAAACAAGTTTCCACATATTGCCATAGAGAGAATAATATTTACACAAATCTAATCTGCTAATGTATTCCGTAGTGCGACACACCACGGCCAAGCCTTTATCCGAGTCATTTTATTATCCCACCTCAGCGCGTCATGCGAGGCGGTTTCCTTGGCACGTCTTTTTAAAGCAGAGATCGTGTCCCCTTATTCCGGGATTCTCATCAATACGGGCATGGGTAACCCAACCGCGCCATTGATTACGGCGCTTGGAGATAAGCGAGCTTTACCAGGCTGGTGGGGACACGTAGTTGCATCCACCCATATAAGGGGATAAGGATCCACCTTTTCACCTACGCCTTCTTCCTCCCTTGCTTATCCATTCTCGCACACTCGAGCTCCAGTGCCCAAGTCCGCACTCCCCACCTCAACCTTCTCCAGCCATGTCCGGAGTGGGAGGCAAGTGGATGGTCTCCTCCGTCACGGAGGGACACATCAAAAAACTGAGGAAGGTCGGATACTTGTCTAACGACATCGCGTACCGGCTTCCCGAAAAGGGGCAGCTCATCCCCACCCCTAGGTCCCATGAGAGGGTGGTGTTCCTCCCCCATTTCCTTCGCGGACTGGGCTTCCCTCTTCACCCATTTGTCCGGGGGCTCATGTTCTACTATGGCCTGGATTTCCACGATCTGGCCCCGAACTTTGTCCTCAACATCTCGGCATTTATCGTCGTGTGTGAGGCTTTCCTCCGCATCCGCCCCCATTTCGGCCTATGGCTCAAGACTTTCAATGTCAAGCCGAAGGTGGTGCGCGGCAACCAGGCGGAGTGCGGAGGCGCCATGGTGGGCAAGATGCCCAACGTCTTATGGCTCGAGGGCTCCTTTGTGGAGACCCTGAAGGGGTGGCAATCGGGGTGGTTTTACATCACCGAGCCGCGTGACCCCGAATGGGTCGTAGCCCCCGAGTTTCGATCCGGACCCCCTACGTGGCTCACCTCCTGGAAGGAGACGGGCCTGTCGTGGGGTAAAAAAGGAGAGCTGACCGGACTCCAAACATGCGTCCAAACCCTGGTGGACAAGAAGCTCAAACTTGTCAACGTAGTCCAGGTTATGCTCATCCGCCTGATCCTCCCGTGTCAACAACGGGCTTTCAACCTGTGGGAGTTCGACCCGGCGCGACACCGAACTCTGAGCAGGCTCTTCGACACGACGTACGAAGATGCCTGGAAGGTGCTTTTCAAGGGCGCCGAGGCCCCCGCATCCGCTACCGAGGATCACGGATTCAGTACGCAGCGTCACGCTCATGCGGTAAGCTGTTTTTTTTCTTTTACAGGGTATCAGTTTTTCATAGTTTGACTCCATGCGGGATCTAAGCTCCCTTACCTTTGACAGGATTGGCAGGAGACGTCCGGACAGATCAACTGTCCAGCTCCTTTGCCCGAAGGCCCAGTGGACGCTCGTTTGGCGAAGCTGCTGGTTCCGGCACCCCATGTAGTGCCGGAGAAGAAGGCCAAGAAGAGGGCCACAGGGACTCGAAAGAGTGCCCGGCGCCTGGAGGTGTCGGATCCCTCATCCGACGACTCCAAGACGCACTCCTCCCATGAAGACGAGGAGGAGGAAGAAGAGACCCCTCCCCCTCCAGCGGGGGAAGGGAAGAAAAGGAAGGTCGCCCCAGCTGGGGAGGCCGAAGGGTCCAAGAAGGGGAAAACCCTTCCTCCGAACTACTCCACCGACGCTGACGACGGCGAAGAGGAGTGGCCGCCCAGGGCCAAGCCCCTGGCTAAATCATAAGTATCCGGATACCAGAGTAATTCATAGTATTTGTTTATTGCACAACTTTCCTTTATGTCGAATATGTTTATGCAGCCCACCCAAAGACCGGCTCGACGCGTCGTCGAGCGGCTCACTGGACTCGTCGGATGTGAACTCGCTTCCGACGGCTTCCTCCCCCCGCCCTATGGACGACACCGAAGTGTTTTCCCAACAGGTTCCAATCCGGGAGGAGGTGGTCCTGGAGGCGCCGCGAGGCGACCTCCCGGACTCCATGAGTAAAGGGGATGAAACCCCCCAGGGCTCCAAGTCTGGCTCTAGGCCGGACACCGCTCCGGAACCTTCAAAGGTTCCAGAGTCCGGCGGGGGACCTCCTTCCAAGAGGAACAAGCCCACCGTGCCGGTGACCCCCGTCCAACCGGAGGCGCCGGACAATCTGTTGGAGGCGCTCCAAGGAGCCTCCATCGACGAGGAGCACCGCACCATTATGAGTGCGGTGGTCCAGAAGGTTCAGTCTGCCAAGAGCGGACTGACTGAAGCTTGTACTAGCCTTTTAACAGGCTTTGAGGTAAGTAAAGAATGTGTAAATAATATTACCGCATAGACAGTAGCCCCTCATGCTCTGTTTGGCGTTCGGGAAGAAAAGCCGAATAGAGGATCAAATAAAGTTCGCAGGAGTCTAACAAAAAGGAGTCAATATGCGTATGCAGGCTTCTCTGCTTGCGTCCGCCGCACTGACTGCGGAAGTGGACACGCTAAAGCAGAACCTCGATCGGTCCGAGCAAGAGCTCGGGCGTGCCAAGAAGCAGCTCGAGGACAATGAAGGTAAGAAATACCTTGTTTAAATATATATAAAAAGGTGCAATTGCAAAAAATGACAGGATTATCGTGGCTATTATAGGGGCCACGTCTGAGGTGGCTACCCTTAAGCAAGCGCTGGTCGAGGCCGAGAAGAGGGCGGCCACGGAGCGCACTGAGCGGGAGAAGTATGAGGCCGAGGTTGGCAAGGTGCGGCAAGAGCTCCAGGCTCTCATGGAAAAACATGAGAGTTTGGAGCTTGACTCAAAGACGCGAGCGTCCGAGCTCGCGGTGGCTATTGAAAATGCCAAGTCTGCCAAGGCCGAATCTCAAAAGACCCTCCAGGAGTTGGATGAGGTGAAGAAGATAGCGGCGGGTAAGGCATTCTTTATGCAAAGCAAACACATAAACGTGATTTACTTGTTACTTACCCGAATCTGGAGCTCTCCAGGAGCGTTCGCAGATCTTCCCCGGAGTGTGTCCGATGTCGCCGCATTCTATCGAGCCGAGGAGGGCATCTCTACAGATAAGGTGTTCTGGTCTCAGTATGCTGAGGCCGGACACCCCGTGCCCCTAAGCGACCAGCTGAAGCAACTGGTCGAGCTCCACAAGGCGGCCGAACAGGCCATGAAGGGCCTCATAGTTCGGTTGTGGCCTGGAGAGGCTCTGCCTGGGAGCTATTTCGGGTTGGTGCGGCGGCTGGTGGAGGCCTGTCCAAGGCTCGAAGTCATCAAGCGCTTCGTCTGCATTGAAGGTGCCCGTAGGGCCCTTGCCCGTGCTAAGGTGCACTGGGGCAAGCTGGATGCTGAGAAGCTTGTGAAGGACGGGCCACTGCCGGGGAAAGAGCATCGCAAGCCCGAGAATTATTATAAGGATGTTCTGAAGGGTGCCTGCCTTGTGGCGGATGAATGTTCTAGGGATGTAATTTTTGAGTGAAACTTGCTCGTTTTGTCCTGTGCGCTGAAAACTTGTTCATATGCGCTAAGCAATGCTGTTGGAATTTAAAATATTACCTTCTGTGTGGCTGTTTATCAATTCTGAGAGATGGCAAGTCGTCAGCTTCTGCCCCCGTGCCGCTAGTGCTGGGGTGTTCGGGGATAAACCTGAGCGCTCTTTTTCCCATGTTTGGGTCCTTCGAGGGAGGCGCTCAGCCCAACGAACAAGGCAATCAGACTATAATGCGTGAACACTCTCACTTAGCCATAGAATTCTATAATTTTAAATTTCGGCGAAGCCCCTGGTATTCGGAAGACCGAGTTCGGGGCGCTATCCATGCCTTGGCCGGATAGAGCCGGCTCCTCGCTCTAAGCGGCATAAGTCTTTAGGGACTCAAAAAACCTCTCGAACAGCGACCAGCTCTCGCTTCATCATGACAGTCAGTTTTATCTTTCTCCACTGAGGTGCTCGACCCAGCTCAACTGGGGCACAATCGCAGTGGTTCTCCTAGTGCTACCTTAGCCGATATAGCGGAACGTAAGGCACCAAAACATAGGAGCCGGGCAAACCCAACTATTGACCCAAGACATGATTCGGAGCCGATGCATATAATGCTATAAGTTCGGGGTGCCGCACTTGTTAAAGTGTTCGAACTTCTCACACCATGTTGAAGGGTACGGAAGCCCCTGGCGTATTTCGGCCGTACCAAAGTGTACGGGTGCAACATGTCGTTAAGGAACATATATAAAAAAAGTAATGCAAAAATAGACAAAAGCTATGCATTGTTTATTAAAGAGGGCTACGATCAAAGCAGAATGATACAAATAATGCGATAAGCAAAAGGTTGGACTATTTAACATGTCCGTTCCAGGGGCAAGCTGCGAAATAGTATGAGAAACAGGTATACTACTCGTGGCAGAGACCACCTGGGAGTTCCGTAATGCGGCGTGGCTTGTCTGCTTCCCTAGTTCTTGCATCGTTTGTGCGGCAATTGAACTACCGGACAGGCCTTCCGAAGAATGGAGTCCTAAAAGTAAGAGAAAATTAAAAAATTGGCGGCCCTTGGTGCGGTTTAAGCCGTGCTTCGGGCGTGCCGTGATGGTGCCCCTCCCCCTGTACCCATGGTATTTCTAGAGCGTAGTTATGTATGTGAAGCACTGGCGTCGCCTTTTTGCTAGGGCTGGGGTTGGGGCCGCATTGCTACGCCTGCTCGGATCGTGCCAGGCGGTCTTGTTGTAGGTTACTCCGGGCGCGCTTGACGGTGTCCGGTCGTTTAGTGGCCGGACTGGAGAACTTCCTGGAAAGGCTGCTTTGTACTTCCGCTGCAAGGGCCGCCGTGTGCTCCTCCGTTCGGAGGGAGCGTTCGGTGTTTCCATTGACCGTAATTACTCCTCGAGGGCCTGGCATCTTGAGCGTAAGGTATGTGTAGTGCAGTATCGCATTGAACTTGGCAAATGCGGTTCGCCCGAGCAGTGCGTGATAGCCACTGCAAAATGGGACTATGTCGAAGATTAACTCCTCGCTTCAGAAATTATCCGGAGATCCGAGGACCACTTCAAGTGTGACTGAGCCTGTACAGTTGGCCTCTACACCTGGTATTACGCCTTTAAAGGTCGTTTTGGTGGGCTTAATCCTCGAGGGATCTATGCCCATTTTCCGCATTGTATCCTGGTAAAGCAGGTTCAGGCTGCTGCCGCCGTCCATAAGGACTCTAGTGAGATGAAATCCGTCAATAATTGGGTCTAGAACCAATGCGGCAAATCCGCCATGACGGATGCTAGTGGGGTGGTCCCTTCGATCAAAGGTGATCGGGCAGGAGGACCATGGGTTGAACTTTGGGGCGACTGGATCTACCGCGTATACGTCCCTTAACGCGCGCTTCCGCTCCCTCTTGGGGACGTGGGTTGCGTATATCATGTTCACCATCCGCACTTGTGGGGGAAAACCCTTCTGTCCACTGTTGTTCGGCGGCTGGGGCTCTTCGTCGTCATCGCTATGCAGCCCCTTGTCTTCGTTTTCGGCATTTAACTTGCCTGCCTTCTTGAACACCCAACAATCCCTGTTGGTGTGATTGGCCGGCTTTTCGGGGGTGCCATGTATCTGGCACAAGCGGTCGAGTATTCGGTCCAAACTAGACGGGCCCCTAGGATTCCTTTTGAATGGCTTTTTCCGCTGACCGGATTTAGAGCCTCTGAATCCGGCATTAACTGCCGTATCCTCAGCATTGTCGCTGTTAATGCGGCGCTTCTGCTTGTTGCGACGCGACCTGCCACTACTGTCCCTGGTATCAGAATTACCAGGGTTCTTGGTCATATTGTTGCTACGAGCAAGCCAACTGTCTTCTCCCGCGCAAAAGCGGGTCATGAGTGTCGTGAGTGCTGCCATAGACTTTGGCTTTTCCTGTCCAAGGTGCCGGGCAAGCCACTCGTCATGGATATTGTGCTTGAAGGCTGCTAGGGCCTCAGCGTCCGGACAGTCGACTATTTGATTTTTCTTTGTTAGGAACCGTGTCCAGAATTGCCTGGCCGATTCCTCTGGCTGCTGAATTACGTGACTTAGGTCATCGGCGTCTGGGGGTCGCACATAAGTGTCCTGGAAATTGTCGAGGAATGCGGCTTCCAGGTCCTCCCAACAACTGATTGATCCTGTTGGCAAGCTGTTAAGCCAATGCCGAGCTGGTCCTTTAAGCTTGAGTGGGAGGTATTTGATGGCATGGAAATCATCGCCGCGGGCCATGTGGATATGAAGGAGATAATCCTCGATCCATACTGCAGGATCTGTTGTGCCATCATATGATTCGATGTTTACGGGTTTGAAACCCTCGGGGATTTGATGATCCATTATTTCGTCTGTGAAGCATAGTGGGTGTGCGGCGCCTCTGTACTAGGCTATATCACGACGTAGCTCCAATGAGCTTTGTCTACTGTGTTTGGCCCTGCCGAATTTGTGGCCGGCGTGACGGTTACCGTCTCGAGTCGTGGGGCACCCACGCGATCCGTAGATCGATCTTGTTTGCCTTACCTTGTCCTCCAACATATCTCGCAGGTCCGGCGCATTTTCCCGTGCCTTGGTACGGGGTGCGGCTTGAGTGGAGGGCCGAGAGGCCTCTCTGTCGCGGCCACGAGGTGGCCGATCGGCCGTATCGAGTGCAGGTGATGTAGGTTTAAGTGCTTCTTCCTCTAATTGGGGTAGCAACCTGCGCTTTGGGTATCTCTTGGAGGGGTGTTCGAGTTTATGCTCTTCGGCCGCAAGGACTTCAGTCCATCTATCGACTAGCAAATCTTGATCAGCTCTAAGTTGTTGCTGTTTTTTCTTGAGGCTTCTTGCCGTGGCCATAAGCCTGCGTTGAAAACGCTCTTGCTCGACGGGATCCTCTGGCACGACAAATTCATCGTCGTCGAGGCTTGCCTCGTCTTCGGAGGGAGGCATATAATTATCGTCCTCGACCTCTCTATCTGCCACTCTCTCATGAGGGCTGGTTTCTCCATCCTCCTGTGCTAAATCTTGCTGGAGGGGGTTTTCTTCGGCACTTTCCGGAGTATTATTATCTCCCGTGTTGGAATCACCGTATTTGTTTTGGCGGGATTTTGAGCGGTGTCGCTGACGCCGGCGCTTAGGCTGTTTCTTGGAGGGGTCATCCTCCGTTGTTCCATCGCCATCTCCTTCTTTTGGGGTGTCCACCATGTATATGTCATATGACAAGGTGGCTTTCCAGGGCCTGATAGGCGCTGGTTCTTCATCGTCTCCTTCATCGGCGTCCATACCGTCGATGTCTTTGGAGTCGAAGTCGAGCATGTCGGTTAAATCGTCGACAGTGGCTACAAAGTGGGTGGTGGATGGGCTTTGAATTTCTTCATCGTCCGTATCCCAACCTTGCTGGCCGTAGTCCGGCCAGGGCTCTCCTCATAAAGAGAGAGACTTCAGTGTCTTCGGAATATCGCCGAAAGGCGAGTGCTGAAAGATGTCCGTGGCAGTAAACTCCATGATCAGCGCCCAATCGGATTCGATCGGCAGGGCACGGAGGGTTCGGAGTCCGGAGAGGAGTCCGGCTCCTTGGAGTCACGAGTCTTGCAGAGTGCGGGGCTGGTGTTCGGCTCGATCGCCATTGGGATCGTAGCCCCCGAGGCGGCGTCCAACCACCCATCCTCGATCGGTGCAGTTGGCTCTGAATTAAGGGTCGAAGCCGATGCGGGTGCGGCCTCCAGGGCACTGTTCGGCGGCAGAGCTAGATCATGCTCGTCGTGACAGTGCGGCGCGCTCGGCAGTGGCTCGAATCCGTCGAAGATCAAGTCCCGCGGATGTCAGCTGTGTAGTTTAAGCTTCCAAATCTGACCTGACGGCCAGGGGCATAGCTTTCGATCTGCTCTAGATGGCCAAGTGAATTGGCCCGCAGTGCGAAGCCGCCGAAGACGAAGATCTGTCCGGGGAGGAAGGTCTCACCCTGGACTGCATTGTTATTGGTGATCGTAGGAGCCATCAAGCCTGACGGCGACGACACAGAGGAACTCTCAATGAAAGCACCAATGTCGGTGTCAAAACCGACGGATCTCGGGTAGGGGGTCCTGTAAGTGCATCTAGTGCCACCCCTAGTTGGTTTTGGAGTATTGACGACAAACCTAGTTGAGGGACTAATGTGTTTGTGAGAATTGTAGGATAACACAGGTAGAAGTCCCTCATTGATTCGGTTTTACTACCAGAGATGACCCCTAAAAATGTATGAAGACATTGAAGTCAAAGGTGGTATATGAAGATATTCACATTGAAGACTATGACAAGAGAAGACACAATATGAAGCCTATGGAGCTCGAAGACTTAGATCTTTCGTAGTTCTTTTTCTTTTGTGTTGAGTCATAGGAACCACCGTACTGTTAAGTGGGGTCCAAGAGAACCAGTCAGAATGACTGAAGTGATGCCTAAACCAAAAACCTATGTCTTCGAGTGAAGACTATGAGAGCGAATCTTGTCCAGAGTCGGACAAGTCAGCTTTGCTTGTAGCCCAAGTAAAGTTGTCGTGTGAGTTTAAAATCTGACCGTTGGAACACGTGTCAGTTCCTTAGTGACCCAGGGTCATTTCGGACAAATCAGGTCGGGTTGCCAAGTGGCTATAAATAGCCCACCCCCTACAACCATAAACGGTTGGCTGCTCATATTGAAAGTACGGCTTTTGTCGTTTGAGAGCAACCCACCTCGAAGCCTTTGAGAGAGAATTCCTTGCGAGGATAAAGCCCTAACCACCAGAGCCAGAGAGAATTGGGCATCACTTAAGTCTTCTTGTCTGTGTGATCTGAAGACTTATTACACTTGAGGACTGTGCATCCTCCAGCCGGTTAGGCGTCGCGTTCTGAGCATCCAAGAGACATTGTGGATTGCCGGTGAACGAAGTTTGTGAAGGTTTGGGAGTCTACCTTGAAGACTTACCAGAGTGATTGGGCGAGGTCTATGTGACCTTAGCTCAAGGAGAATACGGTGAGGACTGGGTGTCCGGGACTGTGTGTCCTAAGGTTTAAATACCTAGCCGCTCCAACCAGACGTACAGTTGTCACAGCAATTGGAACTGGTCCAACAAATCATTGTCTTCAATGAGTCCCTGGTTTCATCTTCACTTCCCTTTACTTACTGTTACTCCTTGTGAAGTCATTGTATGTTTGCACTATCATTTGTCTTCATTGAGTGACTGCGTGTTCTGTTTGGCTTCACAATATCTTCCTACCTGATCCTCACTACCTAGCTGCTATTAGTCTTTGTGCTTTCACTTCATTGAATACTTGACTATGGTTTGCCTAGTGTAGTCTACCTTCCGCTGCATGGTAATAGGTTTAATTTTATCGTTTGTCTTCAAAACTTCTATGTTCTGAAGACTTTCATAAAAATCGCCTATTCACCCCCCTCTAGTCGATAGAACACACTTTCAATTGGTATCAGAGCAAGGTGCTCCCTTGTTCTGTGTGATTCGTTTAACCACCTGGAGTTTTAGCTATGTCGACTGCAGGGATAATTAAAGTCTCCGCTGCGTGCCCCGTCTTCGATGGAACTGAATATCCCTACTGGAAGAATAAGATGCGGATGCATCTTGAAGCCATTGACGTCGACCTATGGTATGTCGTCGAGAACGGCGTTCCCAAGGCTGGAGAAGGTGTCACTGCTGCTGATGTCAAGAAATTCGTTCAACTGGACTCTACTGCGAAGAATATCATCTGTGGTCATCTGACCAAAGGACAGTATGGCCGTGTGAGTGCTTTGAAGACATCCAAGCTGGTCTGGGACTGGCTCTCCAAGGTCAATGAAGGCATCTCAACCCAGAGAGATCAGAGAATCAGTGTCCTTCGCAACCTCTTCAACCACTTCAAGCGAAATGACAATGAGAATGTCCAGCACACATTTGACCGACTCACTGACATCACAAATGAGCTTCAAGCCCTCGGTGCCACTGAGATTACCAAACACGAAGTCGTCAAGATGCTGCTGAGATCACTTGATAGTTCGTTTGACATCCTGGCCCTGATGATTCAAGAACGTCCTGATTTCAAGACACTCGATCCGTCTGACATACTTGAGAGGCTCAACACACATGAGTTTCAGCTTTCGGAGAAAAGAGATATCTACGGTCCAAACTATGGGCGAACTCGTGCCTTGAAGGCAAAAGCTGTCTCCTCATCTGAAGAAGAATCTGACAGCAGTTCTGATGATCCTGAAGACATTGGAAGGGAACTTGCTATACTTGTCAAGAAGTTCCAAAAATTCACCAAGAAGAAAGGCTTCATAAAGTCTTCCCGATCAAGTTCAAGGAATGATGAAGCTCCTGCTCATGACTACAAGAAGAAAACATGTCACAAGTGCAAGAAACTTGGCCACTTCATCTCTGAGTGTCCACAGTGGGACAATGAGAACAAAAAGAAGAAGAAGAAGAGCAAGGAATATGACTCTGACGACAAGAAGAAGAAGAAGAAATACTCAAAGTCTTCTTCCAAGTCTTCCTCAAAGCCTTCATCACACAAGAAGAGCTCATCTGGCAAGGCACGTGCGTTTGTTGGCAAGGAAATGGATTCAGAGGAGGAGTCTGCTTCTGAGGAGGCGGAGGTGGAGTCTGAGGAGGAATCCGACTCAGGCGTCGCAAGTCTGGCTACAGCATACGTTGCCAAGTCCATCTTCAACACTGAAGACAATGACTTCATCACCGACACCGATGCAAATGACAAAGACTACTCCGCTTCTACCTACTGCTTCATGGCACGCGGTGCCAAGGTAAACTCACGCACTACTCACTATCAAACATCTAGTGACGATGACTCTGATTGTGGTTCAAAACCTAGCTACAAAACACTTGCTAAAATTGCAACTGAACAACAGAAAGCTATAGAACATATTCAAAAATTGTTAGACAGAAGCGATGATCTGTTAGGTGCTGAAATGACTCGATCTGAATCCTTAATTGAAGACATAAAAAATCTTCACGTTAAGTATCAGGAACTTGAAAGTCGTCATGAAACTCTCTCAACAACTCATGAAAAGCTTTCCTATGATTATCTTCAAAGGAAGCAAGATCTTGAGAAATTGAGAGCGGTTCATGAAGATCTTCAAACGGAAAACGAGTCACTTCGCGCCAAACAGATCAGTCCCACTCAGGAAGGATTTGAACCACCATGTCTTAAATGCATTGAGCGTGATAATGCTACTTCTGTTGCTGAATGTTCTACTGCTACTGCTGTTGCAATATCTTCAACTGTTGATGCGGTAACTAACCCCTCTGCTGAGGATACCACCGCTATTGCTGATGAGAATGCTAGGTTGAAGACATTGCTTGAAACAGGGATGTACAAAAGTCTTAAAGGGCATCAGACGCTATGTGATGTCCTGAAAAAGCAGATTCTGAACCGAAACCCTAGGAAAGAGGGTGTAGGGTTCGTAAGGAAAATGAATGCAGATGGCTCTTACTGGAAACCTGAGCAGTACCCCAAAACCATGTGGGTTGTTGCAAAGGAACCTTTAGCAGATCCATCCAATCTATCTGGCTTCACTTGTGCTAACCCCATTATCATTGATGAATCCTTTGATGCAAACTATATACTGTTTAAGAATCATAATGGTGAAGTGTTTGCCAGGTACATTGGTACTAACTGCAGGAATGGACCGCCTATGAAGAAGATCTGGGTTCCGAAAAGGTGTCTGGAGAGTCTTCCTGTGAATGTCATCATGACACCTCACGTGAAGAAGACAAACCTCAGACCAAAGGCTTCATACGGTCCAAAGGCTTCATACAGACAGAGGACTCACCTGAGTCGCACTAATGCAAATGTTTTGCAGGGAAATCATACTCAGGCATATGAATATGAGAGCGGTTCATCAAACCGCCATGTTCATAAGACCAAGAACTATTCTGCTTATTCTTATGAGTACTATTGTCCGCCTGCAAGACTGTTTGCTAAGGCTTCAAAGCCAAAATTCTCAGATGCTGCACTTAGACTTATTGCTTCTAAGCCACCCTTGAAGTTGTGGGTGGTTAAGAAGGCTTAACTCTCTTTTGCAGGGAAAGGTCTCCAGCAGAAAACCAAAATCGGCTGACGCTATTGCTGGGGACCTTAAACATCTTGTAGGGCGCAAGATCAAATGCCCAAATGGTCTTACTATGTACTTCGTACCTGAATCGCTTGCTACTCTCCCTATTAGTCCTAACCTGGATCTAAGCTTTCATAACCCACTAGTTCGTTAAATGTTTTTGCTTCACAATGCTCTTGGTGAAGCCTATCCCCCTAACTGCACTGTAGGGTACGACACCAGTGTCTTCAGAATGGATTATTGACAGTGGGTGTACAAATCACATGACTGGCAAAAGAAGTCTTCTTATGGACTCAACCTTACGTCCATCCGACAAGAGCCATATCACATTTGCTGACACTGGTAAAAGTAAGGTATTGGGTCTAGGTAGAGTTGCAATCTCAAGGGATCAACACATGGATAAAGTCATGCTTGTTGAATCCCTTGGCTTCAACTTAATGTTTGCCTCAATGCTTTGCGATTTGAACATGATCGTAATGTTTGGAAAATATCATTGCCTTGTACTAATGGAATCTGACAAGTCTCTAATGTTTGAAGGGTATCGAAAAGATGATTTGTACGTGGTAGATTTCTCAACAGGGCCACAGCTTGTAGTATGTCTTCTAGCAAAGGCTTCAGAATGCTGGCTCTGGCATCGGAGGCTTGGACATGCTGGCATGAGGAACCTCCACACCCTTACGAAGAAGAAGCATGTCATAGGCATCGAGGGCGTCAAGTTCAAGAAAGACCACTTATGCGGTGCCTGTGAAGCAGGGAACATGACGAGGGCCAAACATCCCTCGAAGACAATCATGACTACTACTCGACCCTTCGAACTGCTTCACATGGATCTTTTCGGTCCCACCCATTACTCAACTCTAACTACTACTGCTTGCCTCTATGGATTCGTTATTGTTGATGATTATTCTAGATATACTTGGGTGCACATAATCCTTTACAAGACTGAAGTGCAGGATGTCTTCATACGCTTCGCCAATCAAGCTGTGAACAATTTTGGCGCTAAGATAAAGCACATCAGAAGTGACAATGGCACTGAATTCAAGAACACTGGCATTGATACATATCTTGATACCTTGGGCATTACACATGAATTCTCAGCCCCGTACACGCCACAGCAGAATGGCATCGTCGAACGCAAGAACAAAACACTAATTGAGATGGCCAGAACGATGCTAGATGAATACAAGACTCTAAGAAAATTCTGGCCCGAAGCCATTGATACTGCATGCCATACAATCAATCGTGTTTATCTTCACAAGCTACTGAAAAAGACATCTTATGAGCTCCTTAATGGCAAAAAGCCAAATGTCAGTTACTTCAGAGTATTTGGCGCAAGGTGCTGGATCAAGGACCCACATCACACCTCAAAATTTGCACCAAAAGCACATGAGGGCTTTATGCTTGGATATGGAAAGGATTCGCACTCCTACAGAGTCTTCAATCTCTTTTATTACAAAGTGGTTGAAACAGTGGATGTGCGGTTCGATGAGACCAACGGTTCACAAAGAGAGCAGCTGCCAAATGTGCTAGATGAAGTTCCATCCAGTGAATCAATCAAGCTAATGGGAACTGGAGAAATTATACCTTCTAAAGCTCATCCTGAAGAAGAACTTATCATTTCAGCACCTGATCAACATGAAGACAATGTTCAGCCTGAAGACATTCCTTCCAACAACGACAATGAACAGCAAGAGCAAAGTCTTCGCCCTGTACATCCTCGCGTTGCCAATGAAGTGCAGATTGAAAGAATAATTGATAGCATCAATGCACCTGGTCCACTCACTCGTTCAAGGGCAACTCAGCTAGCAAATTTCTGTGGGCACTTCGCATTCGTCTCAATATCAGAACCCAAGAAAGTTGAAGAAGCCTTCATGGAACCTGAATGGATTCAAGCTATACAAGAAGAGCTTCAACAGTTTGAGCTGAATAATGTATGGGAACTGGTTAAGCGTCCTGATCCACGGAAGCACAATATAATAGGCACCAAATGGATATACCGCAACAAGCAAGATGAGCATGGTCAAGTTGTCAGAAACAAAGCTCGTCTCGTTGCTCAAGGATATACTCAAGTGGAAGGCATTGACTTCGATGAAACATTTGCTCCTGTGGCTAGACTTGAAGCCATACGCATACTGCTGGCCTATGCAAATCATCATAACATACTTCTATATCAAATGGATGTGAAGAGTGCCTTTCTCAATGGAAAGATTGAATAAGAAGTGTATGTTGCACAACCGCCTGGCTTTGAAAATCCAAAACATCCTGACATGGTATACAAGCTCAACAAGGCACTGTATGGCCTCAAACAAGCCCCTCGGGCCTGGTATGACACACTCAAATACTTCCTGAAGAGCAAAGGCTTCATACCTGGTTCCCTAGATCCCACTCTTTTCACGAAGACATATGATGGTGAACTGTTTGTGTGCCAAATATATGTAGATGACATTATCTTCGGCTGCACCAATCAGAAGTACAGTGAAGAGTTTGGATATATGATGCAAGAGCAATATCAGATATCCATGATGGAGGAGCTGAAGTTCTTCCTTGGTCTTCAAATACGACAACAACGCAATGGCATCTTCATATCTCAAGAGAAGTATCTCAAAGATTGCCTGAAGAAGTTCGGTATGCAAGACTGCAAAGGCTTCACAACACCAATGCCAGCCAAACATCATCTGGGTCCTGACGACAATGGTAAAGAGTTCGATCAAAAGGTATACCGCTCCATGATTGGTTCTTTACTTTATCTATGTGCATCTAGGCCAGATATTATGCTTAGTGTTTGCATGTGTGCTCGATTTCAAGCGGCACCAAAGGAGTCGCATCACTTAGCTATGAAGCGAATTCTTCGATATTTGGCTCACACCCCAACTCTAGGATTATGGTATCCAAAGGTCTCAGAGTTTGATCTAGTTGGATTCTCGGATGCTGATTATGCTGGTGCCAAAGTTGATCACAAGTCTACATCAGGCACATGTCACTTTCTGGGACAATCACTTGTATGTTGGTCTTCAAAGAAGCAGAACTGTGTATCTCTCTCCACTGCTGAATCTGAATACATTGCTGCTGGATCTTGCTGCGCTCAGCTTCTGTGGATGAAGCAAACACTCAAGGACTATGGCATTCATCTGAAGCAAGTGCCACTTTACTGCGACAACGAAAGCGCCATCAAGATTGCCAACAACCCAGTTCAGCACTCGAAGACAAAGCACATTGAAATTCATCATCACTTTCTCAGAGATCATGTTGTGAAGGAAGACATTGATATCATACACGTCAACACTGAAGAGCAATTGGCAGATATCTTCACCAAGCCCTTGGATGAGAAGAGGTTTTGCAAGTTACGGTGTGAGCTAAATATCCTAGAATCCTCAAATGTCCTGTGATCAGGCACACATCCTAACCCTTATGCATATTGATGACTTAGATGTGCAACACACGAAGTGAAGTATATCTTCAATCAATGAAGACATACATTCTAAGTGTGAATACATTAATGTGGAATTTGACTTCGGAGCACCACGATAATTGTGCGCCGTGTCTGGGTCTAATACTTCCTATACGATGGGTAACACCACCACCAAACGTTCTATTTTGAAGTGTTTCACTCATGGCGTTACCTTGCAATGTCTTCACATTTGGTTTGGCTCCGATCTCAACATATTTTCATGATTATCATCACTATGTTGATTATAGATATATATATATATACTAGTGTTCTGTCCTCTACAGCATTCACTTATAGCTATGTCTTCGTGTTGAATCTTTTGAACTAAGTGAATGTGATCGGACCCTAACCTCTCTATGCTTTCTATCTCAAACTCTATCTCTCCAAGTCATATGCATTCTATTGAAACTGTCGAATGTCTTCTCTACGTCCTTGTCAGCAGAAGATACAGAGACAACCATTAAGTCCGTTTTCAATGCTCATTCCTCCACATGAAATCCAGAGAAGTAGGAACGACCACCCGACAATCCAGGCGTGCGTGGGACGTGGAACAAACCCCAAAATTCCGCATAATGGCCACGTGTTCCTCAGATGCGAATCGCCAGAGGCACCTGTGTAATAGCACAGTGTCGCCCCTGTACCTATAAATACACACTCACAGCGGTCATTATCTCTTCTTCCACCCTCACACGAACCCTAGCGCCACCACTAGCCCTCGACGACGCCGGCGACAAAGCGCTTCGCTGCCGCAACCTCTCCGACGTCGTCTTCACGCCGACCGCGGACATCGTCCTCTCCGCCGTCGCCGTAGGTGTTCTCCGTCGCCAAGTTAGGGCACGGAAGATCGAACTGCTCGGCCTCATCTTACACTCCGTCTAGCAGTTCTTAGTGTGGTAAATAAAACTTCCTCTTTTTACAGCACCATTGATCCTATGGATTTGTCACTTTCTACCACAAGCAGTTTCTGTTCACACAAGCTAGATCTATCTCATATTGCATCTCATAACATGCCTAGTATATTCACTTGTGCTTCACAAAGTAGTTAGATTCCTCACTTGTACTGATCTGTGGATTCGTACAAATCTGGAACCAACTTCTTATCTATGAGTGAATGTCTTCGCACGATGAGGTCAATGTCTTCTAAACTGATTTATCTTCAAAATCTTCTGAGAATGCATATGACCTCTTCCCCTTCCCTCGCACCTTAATGCTGTCACAGGTACATGTCCGTGGGAGAATCCTTTGGTTCTCATAGTCTGCATTCATTTGCAGAATTCTTACAGCATCACATAAATTCTCCCGAAGCCAGTTCCTGTTGGTCCAGCAAACGAAAACCTCTGAAGCCTTTGAACATCTTGAAGCCTTTCAAGTTAAAGTTTATGGATTCAGAGAAAGCAGCACGGAAGGGTGGCAGAAAGCGTCATGGTGAAACCTCCAGAGATCTGCCAGATGAACTCTCAGAAATGTACAAGACAGATCCTGAAGAGGATTACAGTCAGCGCAAGACCCGAATCCAATGGATTCGAAGATATTGGGCAGAACAATGGTTCAAATACAGATTTGTGACCCAGGAGTATGCTGAGAAAAACGCCATCAAGAGACCGTGGGGAGACATTCTATTCAAGAATCTTCTACCCAGGTCCAGAGATGAAGCCATTGCTCAAGGCTTCTATCCATGCATGGTCCGTGGACCACAGCCTGCTGATGCAAACTCATCGTCACTGCTATGGTGTCGTGACGACAATCTGTTCAAGCGCAACTTCCAGTTTGCTCAGAACTCGGCGAAGCAGAACAAGAAGACTTTTGGGTTAGACTTCAACCCTGGTCCCTCATCTCCAAGGGCAGATGGCACACGACATGCAGAACCCAATGTCATCGGTCCTTTCGCCAACCTTGAAGGCCTCATCACCTACATCTTGGTTTAAGGGACTGCAGTGAATGAGCCTGCAGCTGACACTGAGTCTGATGACGCGCCTGCAGTGCCGAAGCCAAAGCAGTTGAAGAAGCCAAAAGCTTTAAAGCCGGCCCCTTCACCAAAAATCTCAAGGGTGAAGCCATTGGCAACTGCACCTCCTGAAGACAGTGTGCAGTCTGAAGACTTATCACGCGTCTCCAAGCCCCAGAAGGCCAAGATGCCTCTGTCTCACACTGGTAAAGAGCTAATAGCTGTTGCCATTCTGCGCAATGACGACATTGATCTGTCAAGTGATGAAGATCTTGCAGATGACGCTCTTGAGCAACTCATCAAGAGCAAAGAAGAAGCAGAAATCTTCAATGATCTGCCTCTCTTTGATGTCACCATCATCCACAACTTCATTGACGAGTGGGTTGACACGCCAAACATCAGCTTTGAAGATCTGCAGCTACCCATTGGCCTCAGTGTTGCCTTCCAAGGCGCCATTGCTTCAGAACTTGCTATTGCCCAGCGCATTGTTGAACTGAAGCAGAAGATTGACTATGAAAAGGCTCAGTTCAAGAAGCATATGGCCAAGCTCAGCGTGCAAGAAGTGAAGAACTTCAAGACAAGGATGCACGAGCTCAAGGAAGCCTTTGTGAAGAAGCGTGCAGAAGCTCAGGGTTCGCGTGAGCGCATGAAGACTCTGACTGACAGATGTGTGCAAGCCTATAATGAGGCTGAGAAGCGCAAGGCACTTGGGCGTCCTGGCATCGACCCCGGGATGGCCGCAAAGAAGAAGAAGAAGCCTGCTACGGCTGAACCCGATGCACCACGGCAAGAAGCAGTTCCGATTGTCTTCCCAACTAGACTGACTGGCTCGAAGCCAAAAAGCCGGTCAACAGCTTCAGAGCTCAAGAAGACAAAAACTGCTGAGGCTGAAGCCAGGAAGAGGAAACACTCTGAAGACTCTCCTACTGCCCCCACCAAGAAAAAGAGAAAGACCAAGAAAGCTCGGGCTGCTCCCACAGAGCCCTTGATAGTTGAACCCATTTCTATGGTTCATCCTGATGCAGAACATCAACTGATAATTCATGAGCCTTCTTCCACAGAGGCTCATGAAGCTGAAGACATTCCAGCAGCTGATCCCATCGCTGCTGAAGACATTGGTCATCATGACAATGTAGAAGAGGATGAAGTCCTTCCTCAGTTTGAAAACAGCAAACTCATCAGCATTGGTCGTCCACTGACGCCAATTGCACAGGATGCTTCATGGGAGGATCGCCCACAAGAGGAAGAAGACTATGAGGCCCAGCCCACTCCAACTCCACAGGCGTCGTATGCGTTCCGCAGGCTTCGCAAAGGTCCAAGGCCTCAAGTCACTGCTGAAGACATTCCGGCTGCATCAGCCGCAGAAGAAGAAGGAGTCCCACAAGATCCCACTCCCCTGTCCCACCAAGAAGCAGTTCTCCAGGAGAATGTGCTTGTGACCGACCCTCCAGCTAGTCAAGTGGAGGATGAAAATCGTGAGGCTGCCACAACCACCAATGAAGCTAATGTGGAGCCCTCCCCAGCAAAAGCTTCAGAAGACAACGAAGCCACTGATCCCGCCACTTCTGTTTCCTGAGTCTGCTGCCGGTCCCCAATTCAACTATCATGTTGAGCACAGGCCTCAGGTCCAGAAACCAATCCCAAGACTGTCAAGGTTTCCAGGTCCTGCATCAGCACCTGGCTCCTTCAACATCAATGGCTTCAGGGTAGACAACACGTTCTTCAATAGCTCCAGGAACCCCTACTCAAGGGAAAGGATATCATCTGATCTATTCTGGAGCTATCCTCAGCGAAGCTATTACTCTTGCATTCTTTACAACCAAGGTCGCATCTTCCCACACAAGCGCCTTGACGTTGAAGCTATAGCTGGTCTGCCCTATCTAGAAGAAGCGTTGGATTGCTTCAAGCAAGTGGGTCTGCTGCAGTTTGTTACTGATGAAGAGCATTGGAATGAAGAGCTGCTTCTACAATTCTATGCCACACTTCACATCAAAGGGTACAACAGAGATCCGAAGACTTAGGTCCTGGAGTGGATGACTGGCAACGTTCATCACGAAGCCAATGCATTTGACATCATTGAGCTCACTGGCTTGCCCACTCCTGGCGATCTCTTCGAGCAAGGCTGTCAGCTGCATGCTGAAGCTATTGAGAGCATCTTTCAGCGGCCAGAACCTGATATGAGTCAAATGCTCAGCATGATGAAGCCATTGCCCCAAGATGCTGCTTATCCCACAGAGTTCTTCATTGAAGACCTTGAGTACCTGCCCAGAACCATCTATCACATCATCAGGCGAACTCTCTGGCCTATCAAAGGGCACTCTCCAAATGCCAAGCTTCAGGGTGCAATGAAGACTTTGGTCTTCTATATACTTCATGGAAAATGCTTCAATGCACAGGATTTCTTCATACGACAACTTGCTGCATCAGGCATTGATCTGTTTGGTTTGAAGTTCTACGCCCCTTGGGTCATGCGGCTGATCAAGTTACACTCCGCCATCTCGTATCAGCCCTCAGCCCGCAACCATCGGATCTTCTTGCCTGACGTGGAC
This sequence comes from Triticum urartu, assembly GCF_056163025.1. Classification (NCBI taxonomy): domain Eukaryota; kingdom Viridiplantae; phylum Streptophyta; class Magnoliopsida; order Poales; family Poaceae; genus Triticum; species Triticum urartu. The sequence goes on along the minus strand of NC_141874.1, from coordinate 607,357,203 downwards.
ATGTCTACTAAAGCCATATATTCTGAGCCTGCCAAGCAACCTCTAAGTCTTCAGAATACAGAACATCAGAGTTTTACTCAGAACGTTGAAGGAGTTGAAGCAATTTCTCGGGTGTATCCTTTGGCTGGCACTACACATGCACCACATCCTGCTTCCACTGAAGCCACTGACAGTGCCACTACTCCAAGACCCAAGAAGCGCACTCGTGTTCTCAACGACCGAGAGCTTCTTGTGGCTCTACATCAGAAACAGGATAGGCATCATGACTGGCTGAAGCGTCAGATGAAAAGCCTCTTGGTGGATGTTAATCGCACTCGAAATCTTGCCACCAAGAATGCTTTCGTTGCCCATGAAACCTGTCGCCGCACATGGAAAGGGCTCTCGATGATGTGTTCTGAAGCTGATCTTCAAGAGGATGGCTTCACTGAGAGATTCAAGTTTGACTCCACACCTCCTCGAAGGGCTGTGCTGCTAGGAACTCCATCCCTTGAAGACTCTGAGTTCTCTTCCTCTGCTGCCACAGTGACTGCTAGAATTATTGAGGAAGAAGACGATGCTACTTCATCGCCACCTCCGTCAGCACCTCCAAGCTCTTCTGCACCGCCAAACAACACCAACAACCCTGCTACTTCACCTACTCCTCATGGGAACGAGTAGAGGCTCTATGTCTTCAAACCTTTTTGTTCATTCCTGACAAAAGGGGGAGAAGCATATGAGATTGATAATCTTCAAGCGGGTCCATATGGGCGGGTGCTCTATATTTTGCTTCGTGCTTACAACTCTTGTTTTTGCTACATTTGGTTCTTATGAGTTGTAACATTTAAACTAGATGGTCGTCTGCTACTTATTTGCCACCTTATTTTGCGAAGATAAATTCCGCATGTGCGACGATAAATTCCGCACTAAGCTCATTCTGCAGACGTCCATTTTCCATTATGCATGTCATTATCTTCATATACTTTCACATGCATAGTGGATTGTCATCATAAGTTGAAGTGGATCTCCACAAGTACAACCTGCCATGTGCATTTGCATTCAAAAGCAAATTAACTCATATGCACATCTTCAGGGGGAGCCCTTGCAACTTATGAAGACAATTCCTTATTCTTTACAATTTCACAGATTATATTCCCCGTTGAAAACTTCAACTAGTTTGTCATCAATCACCAAAAAGGGGGAGATTGTAAGTGCATCTAGTGCCACCCCTAGTTGGTTTTGGAGTATTGACGACAAACCTAGTTGAGGGACTAATGTGTTTGTGAGAATTGCAGGATAACACAGGTAGAAGTCCCTCATTGGTTCGGTTTTACTACCAGAGATGACCCCTAAAAATGTATGAAGACATTGAAGTCAAAGGTGGTATATGAAGATATTCACATTGAAGACTATGACAAGAGAAGACACGATATGAAGCCTATGGAGCTCGAAGACTTAGATCTTTCGTAGTTCTTTTTCTTTTGTGTTGAGTCATAGGAACCACCGTACTATTAAGTGGGGTCCAAGAGAACTAGTCAGAATGACTGAAGTGATGCCTAAACCAAAACCCTATGTCTTCGAGTGAAGACTATGAGAGCGAATCTTGTCCAGAGTCGGACAAGTCAGCTTTGCTTGTAGCCCAAGTAAAGTTGACGTGTGAGTTTAAAATCTGACCGTTGGAACACGTGTCAGTTCCTTAGTGACCCAGGGTCATTTCGGACAAATCAGGTCGGGTTGCCAGTGGCTATAAATAGCCCACCCCCTACAACCATAAACGGTTGGCTGCTCAGATTGAAAGTACGGCTTTTGTCGTTTGAGAGCAACCCACCTCGAAGCCTTTGAGAGAGAATTCCTTGCGAGGATAAAGCCCTAACCACCAGAGCCAGAGAGAATTGGGCATCACTTAAGTCTTCTTGTCTGTGTGATCTGAAGACTTATTACACTTGAGGACTGTGCATCCTCCAGCCGATTAGGCGTCGCGTTCTGAGCATCCAAGAGACATTGTGGATTGTCGGTGAACGAAGTCTGTGAAGGTTTGGGAGTCTACCTTGAAGACTTACCAGAGTGATTGGGCGAGGTCTATGTGACCTTCGCTCAAGGAGAATACGGTGAGGACTGGGTGTCCGGGACTGTGTGTCCTAAGGTTTAAATACCTAGCCGCTCCAACCAGACATACAGTTGTCACAGCAACTGGAACTGGTCCAACAAATCATTGTCTTCAACGAGTCCCTGGTTTCATCTTCACTTCCCTTTACTTACTGTTACTCCTTGTGAAGTCATTGTATGTTTGCACTATCATTTGTCTTCACTGAGTGACTGCGTGTTCTGTTTGGCTTCACAATATCTTCCTACCTGATCCTCACTACCTAGCTGCTATTAGTCTTTGTGCTTTCACTTCATTGAATACTTGACTATGGTTTGCTTAGTGTAGTCTACCTTCCGCTGCATGGTAATAGGTTTAATTTTATCGTTTGTCTTCAAAACTTCTATGTTCTGAAGACTTTCATAAAAATCGCCTATTCACCCCCCCCCCCCTCTAGTCGATAGAATGCACTTTCAGGTCCCGAACTGTGCGTCTAGGCCAGATGGTAACAGGAGGCAAGGGACACGAAGTTTTACCCAGGTTCGGGCCCTCTCGATGGAGGTAAAACCCTACGTCCTGCTTGATTAATATTGATGATATGGGTAGTACAAGAGTAGATCTACCACGAGATCAGAGAGGCTAAACCCTAGAAGCTAGCCTATGGTATGATTGTTGTTGTGTATGTTGTCCTACGGACTAAAACCCTCCGGTTTATATAGACACGGAGAGGGTTAGGGTTACACAAAGTCGGTTACAATGGTAGGAGATCTACATATCCGTATCGCCAAGCTTGCCTTCCACGCCAAGGAAAGTACCTTCCGGACACGGGACGAAGTCTTCAATCTTGTATCTCTATAGTCCAGGAGTCCGGCTGAAGGTATAGTCCGGCTATCCGAACACCCCCTAATCCAGGACTCCCTCACCCATCACAAGCTCTCACGGTCAATGAAGGATATTCCTTCTCCTGGAAAGACCCGATCAGTCTCGGAATCCCGGTTACAAGACTTTTCGACAATGGTAAAACAAGACCAGCAAGACCACCCGACTGTGCTGACAAATCCCGATAGGAGCTGCACATATCTCGTTCTCAGGGCACACCGGATAAGCTAAGCGTACAAGTACCAACATAACCCAAGTTGCCAAGGGATGGTCCCGCACGGTGCTCTAGTTTGGACCAACACTCAGAGGAGCACTGGCCCGGGGGTTTAAAATAAAGATGACCCTTGAGTCCACGGAACCCAAGGGAAAAGGCTTAGGTGGCAAATGTTAAAACCAAGGTTGGGCCTTGCTGGAGGAGTTTTATTCAAAACGAACTGTCAAGGGGTTCCCATAACACCCAACCGCGTAAGGAACGCAAAACCAAGGAACATAACACCGGTATGACGGAAACTAATGCGGCAAGAGTGGAACAAAACACCAGGCAAAAGGTCGAGCCTTCCACCCTTTACCAAGTATATAGATGTATTAATTAAATAAGAGATATTGTGATATCCCAACATATCCATGTTCCAACATGGAACAAACTTCAGCTTCACTTGCAACTAACAATGTTATAAGAGGGGTTGAGCAAAGCGGTAACATAGCCAAACAACAGTTTGCTAGGAAGGTGGGTTAGAGGCTTGACATGGCAACATGGGAGGCATGATATAACAAGTGGTAGGTAGCGCAACATAGCGATAGAATGTACAACTAGCAAGCAAAGATAGAAGTGATTGCGAGGGTATGGTCATCTTGCCTGAGATCCCGCAAGGAAGAAGAACGAGTCCATGAAGAAGATAAGCGGACGTAGTCGAACGGATCCTTGCAACTCCGGAACGAAACCGAAGCTGACGAGAGAAGCAACCCGGAAAGAAGCAAGAAACATAGTAAACAACCATCACATAAACATGGCATGATGCGCAACCAAGTATGATGCATGTCCGGTTTAATGAGGATGACATGGCAAAGTGCACAAACAATACTACAAATTAAGTGGAGCTCAATATACAACGAGTTGCGTATTGACGAAACACCACATTAATTATTTAGTTCTCTCTCGTTTATGTGCCCAACAATATTAAATGTTGTTAAACATGGCAAGAGGTGAAGCATAAGTAAACTACACATTTTAGGCAATTTAAATGAGGCCGGAAACATCAAACAACGATTCCGGTAAACCCCCATATGCAAATTTTAGAGTTGGTACTATTCTACCCTATACACAATTTTAGAGCTATTAAACATGCAAAGTAAAGCCACCATGTTAAACTAGGCATTTTTCTACCCCATTTACATATAAAGTTTATTAAATTTGGAGCTACGGTTATTAAGTTATGAAATAAATCATTTTAACAAGGCATATGAGCAAATTTAATCAAACAACATTTTTAACATGGATTAAAGTATCATATTATGAAACTAGATGAAATTCTAAGCATTTTACATATAGAGATCATTTTAATCCGGTGCACGGCTCATGAGTTATTAAATGCATGATGTCTAGGGGGTTTTCTGCAAATCTGTAATGCATTGGTTAATTAGCAAAAACATTCCGCGGAAAAAAATGTTACTCGGGCCGAATCTGGCTGCACTGGGCTAACTCAGCAGTGAAAAAAAGGCGCTGGGGGTGGCCTCACCATGGGCCCTTGGCCCGGTCGGTGGAGGAGGCCCAAGAGGCCGGCAGGGGCGCGCAGCTGGGCCTCGTAGAGGCGGCTGGGCCTGACGAAGCCGGCTGGGCCTTGGCTCAGGCGCGACCCACGTGGGGGCGATTCCGGGGTCGAGCAGGACCCCGACGACAGCGGCGGCGGACCCCCGGCGAGATAGGGGACCGGCGGGGACGGGCGGAACGACGCAGGGGGAGTCAGATCCAGGGGCGCCAAGCCCGGATCTGACCGGAGCAGGGGCGGCGGGGCCGGCCTGTGGCTGGAGTCCGGCGAGGCAGCGAGGCAAAGTCTGGCGTGCGGCGACGACAGGGCGGAGGCGAGCAGGCGACGTCGGACGGTGGAGCTTGAGGCGCACGAGGGCGGCGGTCGCCGGCGCGTGGCGAGGTCGCTGGAGGGTGGCACATCGACGGGGTCAGGTAGGCGAGGCGGCGACGCTGGAGAGGAGGCCGAGGCGATCGGCGACGGCTCGGGAGCAGCGAGGCGTCGGAGGGAGGCGGCGGCGCGCGCGGGCCTCGTGGGCCTAGCGGCGTGGAACGGTGGGTGGTGGCGGTTGCGGAGTGGAGGAAGCTGGCGGTGGTGCGGTTTCCGAGGAAAACACTAGGGTTTCTAGATAAGGAAGGCTAGGGCGTCCATATATAGTAGTTTTTGGCTAGGGTTAGGGGGTTGCTCCGTTTCGGAGCCGTTCGACCGCCATCGGACGGTCCGGAGCGGAGGGGATAGGCAGGTGGGCTAAAGGGCTGTGTAGGATGGCTTGGGCTGAGAGGAGAGAGAAAGGAGGGAGCCCTGACATGATTTCCGGAGACCGAAAACATCCGACGAAAAGACCGACTATATTGCCGCTATAGTTATCCGTTGGGGCATCAAACGAACTCCGAATGCGATGAAACTTGGCAGGCGGCCTACCGACAACATAACAACACCGCACGCCAACTTTCAACCCATTCCGAGAACATTTTCCGGCCACTTATAAAATAATATTTCGAACGTGTCGTGGGTGCATGCGAGTATGTCTGGGTTCAGAACTGATAACAGAAGGAACTGGAGGAACCCGGACGGATGCAAGTTTTGAAAACATGCAGATGAAATGCGGATGATGACAAGGCAAAATGCAATACGCAAGCAAATGACAAGGTAACAACAGCGAATAACTGGAAGACACCTGGCGCGTCGGTCTCGGGGCGTTACAGTACCGGTACGTACCGGGTCACCGAAAAGGGTTCCGAGCTACACCCGGCAAACTATATGGGACTTATGGGCCAAGAGGGGAAATACACTAGCTACAAAGGGGCTGGTGTTCCCCCCATATGGGCTGGCCAAATTGGACAAGGAAAGGGGAAGGCGGAAAGAAAAGGTGAATATGATTCCCCCTTTCCCCTCTTCCCTTCCTACTCCGAATAGGAATAGGAAAGGAGGGAGGCCGAATTGGGAGGTGCCCAAGTAGGATTCCTCCTACTTGGGGCGCACCGTTGGCTGCCTCTCCTCCCCTCCAACCTATATATATGAGGGGAGGGGGCACCACTAGAACACACAACAAATATTGTTAGTCGTGTGCGGCGCCCCCTCCATAGTTTACGCGTCCGGTCATATTCACGTAGTGCTTAGGCGAAGCCCTGCGCGGATCACTTCACCATCATCATCACCACGCCGTCGTGCTGACGAAACCCTTCCTCGACACTTTGCTGGATCAAGAGTTCAAGGGACGTCATCGAGCTGAACATGTGCTGAACTCGGAGGTGCCGTACATTCGGTACTTGATCGGTTGGATCGCGAAGACGTTCGACTACATCAACCGTGTTAACCTAACGCTTTCGCTTTGGTCTACGAGGGTATGTGGACACACTCTCCCCCTCTCGTTGCTATGCATCTTCCAGATAGATCTTGCGTGATCGTAGGAATTTTTTGAAATTGCATGCTACGTTCCCCAACAAAAAGCTGGGGGAGAGTAGCTTCCCGCAGCTTATGACTTAAAACCAAAGGGGTATACCAAAAGGGCGGAGTAAATTGCTCAAAATCACCACATTTGTGGCTAGGATACTTCAAAACTACCGTTTTTGTCAAAAATCAGAAAAGACCACAACTTCTGCACCAAGTGGATAACAAATAGCACTAATTTGAAAATTGAGCGTGTCTAATAGCAAAACTGACGGGTAGGACCCATCTGTCCAGGCTGATGTGGCGAAGACTAGTCCTAGTCGGTGTTTGACTTGCTGAGGTGGACGAGGGCCCACCTGTAATCCACAACTCTCATCTCCTCTCTCCTCTCCTTGCTCCCCACATTTTTCTCTCCCTCACCACCATCCCACTCCGACGAGACGGACATGTCGCCGACCATGGTCAAGCCTAAGGCCACCGCTCGTCCTGCTCTGGGCCGAGGCAGAGGCCACCATCACCATTGCCGGCCGCGGCCTGTCCTGCCTGGGCCGAGGCAAAGGCCGCCGCCCGTCCCATTCCCAGACAAGGCAGAGGACTCGCTGCCATCAGCGCTTGACCACGCTCCCGCCCCCCAACTCCTGCTCGAGGTGTACAAGGAGTCTGTGTGCAGCGGCGACATCGACTTCGGCGGCGCAGGGAACAACCGGATCCAGAGCGCAGGGAGGCGGGGGAGGGCGAGGGCGAGGCAGGAGCCCGCCGCCCGCAGCACGGTCGTACGCCGATGAATCGATCTGCCCCACCCAGCAACAGGTCAACGCTGCCGCTTTCGAGTCTGTCTCCCGTCGAATCGCACCAACGCCTCCTGTCGCATCTGCCCTGGCCAGTAGCAGGTCAACGCTGCCGCTTTCGAGTCTGTCTCCCGTTGAATCGCACCAACGCCTCCCGTCGCATCTGCCCCTGGCTAGCAGCAGGTCAACGCCGCGGCCCCGCCGGAGCGGGCAGGGGCATGCGCACGCGGGGGACTCGGCCTCACCGGAGCGGGGCAGGGGTGCGCATGCGGGGCAGGGGTGCGCATGCGGGGCTCGGCCTCGCCGGAGCGAGGGCACGAGGGGCTTCAGCCTTGCCGGAGCGGGCAGGGGCTCGCGCGGGGGGCTCGGCCTCATCAGAGCATGCTTGGGCGCGGGGGTTCGGCCTCGCCGGAGCGGGCAGGGCCAGCCACCGCTGCTGTTCCGTTGGGAAGGAAGAAGAAGAGGAGACAAGAAGTGTGGTTGACAGGTGGGACCCCCATCCACCTCAGCAGGTCAATGATTGACTATGATTAGTCTTCGCCACATCAGCCTGGACAGATAGGGCCTACCCGCCAGTTTTGCTATTAGACACGCTCAATTTCAAATTAGTGCTATTTGTTATCCACTTGGCGTAGAAGTGGTGGTCTTTTGTGATTTTGGCAAAAGCGGTAGTTTTGGAGTATCCTATCCACAAATGTGATGGTTTTAAGCAATTTACTCCAAAAGGGCACCGTAGTTCGCTAAAAAAACAAAGAAAATACCCCTCCCAGCAGACCTGGCCAAACGGGCCGGCCCGGCCCGGCCCGGCTTGACCCGTGCTAATCGTGCCTGGCCCGGCACGGCCCGCCGTGACACGTTTAATAGTCGGGCCGTGCGGTGCCGTGCCGGCCCACAGGCGCTGCTCCTTGGCCCAAGCACGACCTGATTATTAAACGGGCTGGCCCATGGCACGTTTAGCACCCTGGGCCACCTGTTTTTTAGCCGATTGGGCTGTATTTTTGGCCTATTAGGCTATAATTTAGTTCATATATATAAAAAAATATGAAAAAATGTAAAAAAACAAACGGGCCGTGCCGTGCAGGCCCGCGTGCCCAGCCTCTAGGCCCAGGCCCATGGCATGCCGTGTGCCGTGTCTAACCCGTTTAGCCCGGGACGTGCCATGCCTGGGCCGTGCTGTTCCTGCGTGCTACCGGGCCGGCCCAGTTAGCACGGCCCATTTGGCCAGCTATACCTCTCAGTCCCAGCCTGCGTCACCCGACCCGACCCCCCGCAGAAAGAAAAAACAGTCGCCTCACTCGATCCCCCTCTCGCTCTCGCTCTCGCACGCCGCACGGAAAGGCTAGGGTTCCTCGCCGCCGCCGCCGCCGCCGCCGGTCCCTGGCTTCTCGTCGCGGCTAGCTCCGGACACATGGACGGCGGGTAGGAGCCCGTCTTCCGCCGCTTCTCCATCCTCTGACGCGACTCCTAGGCGCGCTCCACCCTCGCAGCAGCTCCTGGTCGTTCCGGCCAGGGCACCACTCCGGCGAACGGTGCCCCACTCCGTCCGACGACCCAATCAGGTGAAGGACCCCCGTTCGTGCCCCCTCCGCTCCTCCCAGTCGTTGGCCATGAGTTCCTCTGCCAAGATGAGCAGCCCCTTTTGATTTTTTTGCCAAACATTCATCCAGATTTGCTATGAACTTCTGCTGATGCATGATGTTTTCCTATTGATATGCTATGTGGTGGTGAATATATATGGTGCTGCTGCTGCATATATACTTGTCATGTGCTGCTAGACATACATAAATACATGACCAAAACGAGATTTTGTTGGCTGTTATGGTTTGCAAAGTCTGTCCAGTTTACAAAGTCTCGTGTACATTCATGTTTTCATTCACAGTAGTAAGTTCTCACTAAGTATTGTATTCGCCTCTGGATGCTAGCATTGTATTTCCATAGAGGAAAAATTGATGGTTCTGTGTAAGATCTTTCATACTCGTACTCGTACTTGAGATAATGATGCATGTATGATGTGAGATAATGATGCATTTATGATATTCGTATGTCAGGCAATGATCTTTATTATGTTTGATTGTAACATATCGTGGTGTTTTGAAGTCGAATTTGTGTTCATTTGAGTAGCAAAATGATAAAAATAACACAATATCATTTAATCAGGACAACCATATAGTCCAAGGGCATGACAGACTTTTCACTGACCATACAACAGATAAGCTGAAAAAACAGGCACTGAAAAGAACTGACTAGCTTATTATATGGAGCTTATTTCCACAGGAGCTTATCTAGAGCTTATTTTCACAGCATAGCTCAAAAGAACTGGCCCTTAGTCAGCAGGCAGCAGTCATTGCGGACGCGTCGCCTCCTCTTCCCCTTGGCGTCGTCCTCCTCCGGACCCCTCCACCTCGACACCCCAGCCAGCCTCGCACTCGCATTCGCACTGCTCCAGAACCCCTGACCCGCTCCCTTCCCTTGACGCGTGCAGGTTTGTGACAATCGATCCTCTCTAGTAGGCACCAAAGTTTCAATTTCTTTTACTCTTCTTCTGCTCTAGGTGGGTGCATTCCCCTTTCCCTCCCTCTCCCACTACTGCTGGCTGTATGATGTTTCTTGGTACAACCTGATGCTATCTTCGTCTCCCTTCCAAGATTGGGTTTTCCAGTGCGGTTCTTATCCACCTGCTACTTTCGTGCATTCCTCTTCTCTACTAGGGTTTCATAAATGAATTTATTTATTTATTTATTTATTTTTGTCTTATGAGGAGGGTTTGATTGACTGATAATGCAAATACACATCTTCTCTGCAGCACAAATAGCAGTGGGGCATTTCATTAAAGGAAGGCCATGATTTCCCACAAGGATAGGGCTCAAAAGGCGTATGAGGCCATGGGGCGTCTCGGCTTCCCCAAGAAGCAGGTTTCGCCAGTCCTGAAGCACCTCTACAAGCTCTTTGAAAACTGGGAACCCATCGAGGACGAGAGCTACCGCATCCTTGCTGACACCATCCTGGATAGCCAAAAGAATCAACAAATGCCTGCCACTAGCCGTCATGTACAAATGCTACGCTACTTTCTGTTTCTTTACTGTATAATTACCATCTGATGCTCAGCCTTTCCAATTGCTGTTTCACATCAGGTGACAGACCAAGAGTCCGAGCCTCACAACTCAACGTCGGTCACACCAGATCCAGATGACCAACACCCTTCTGCTGCTCGGTATGACATGGATGTTAGTGATAATGAAACCTCCCTCATCAACAGACCCATGGATGTCAGTGAAAATCCCCAAGATGCTCTCTTTTTACAAGAGCCCAAGCCTGAACCTGAAATTGATGTTCCAGCTGCTCCTGTTGCCAACGACCTCAATACTGGGTCTTCAGGTATACCACTTGCATTATCTCACCATCACTCAGTACTTTCAAGACCAGGCTAGAGCTGTTCATGATTTGCGTTAGTTTTAGTTGAAATTATAGTTCATACTGATGTTTGTATGCTCTGGAAATCAAACTCAACATTTTCCCTATGATATTACCAAATTGTTTAAGTCCTTACGGCGGTTTCCGGTGCACATGTATGTGGTTTATTTTAGCATTTGCTTGGTTGCTTTCTTTCCTTCTTTTGGATGGCTGTGCAACTGTAGCAGTTGCTTTGATCATTCTCAATTTGTGATGAGTTTCTGTCGGCAATATTCTTGTTCTAATTGGATCTACTGTATTTGCAAAATAAAAAATAAATAGGTGGAGACAACATGCTAATTGAACATTGTAAAACAAGGGATATGCTGACATGGGGTTCTGATGCTAGAGCTAGCATAGTTAACCACGATCAAAATCCGGACAGCAGCCAACATGCAGTCAAGGATGGGGTAGAGTCTACTGTTCAAAATACTCACCAGGCATCTTTTGTTGAACTTGATGTAGCTTCATCCACTCTGGGTGAGGTGAAGGTGTCATTGAAATGCAAATTTGACCCTTCAGAGGTCTGCATTAGTTTGGACAAGGTCTTCAAAATAGTTGAGGATAATTGTCTCCGCTCATACAAGACCCTACCTCCTGATTTTTCTGTTGGCAAGCTGATGAATGAGATATGCCAATATGTTGCAGAGTCACGTGCTGTGCATTCTGAAGCTCAAAACAATGGTGGCAGCTTGCAAGAACAGGCTTTGGAGACGCATGCTCCCTTTGTGAAGCCAATTGCTTGTAAGCATGCTGTTGATGGGAATGGTAATACTGCCGTAGGATCATCCTCGGAACCTAGCTTTCAAAATTGGGTAGTTGCTTATCAGCCTCAGGAAGCACTTTTTAAGCAAAGGCCACTGCATGATGTTGCTGACATAACGAAGGGAGAAGAAAGGGTTAGAATACCTATCGTAAACGAATTTGGTAGTGATAGTTGTCCGCCATTGTTCTATTACATAAGAAAGAATCTCATTTTCCAAAGTGCTTATGTCAACACCTCACTTGCGCGGATTGGTGATGAGGATTGCTGCGCAGATTGTTCAGGCAACTGCTTATTAGAATCACATCCATGTGCATGTGCAAGATCAACTGGAGGTGAGATTGCATACACACCGGAGGGCCTGGTCAGGGCAGAATTAATTGATGAGTGCATTGCTGTTAATCACTTCCCAGAAAAGGATAATAAGTTCTACTGTAAAGCTTGTCCTCTTGAAATATATAAGACAAAGCCCTCACCAGATCCATGTAAAGGTCATCTTGCTAGAAAATTCATTAAGGAGTGTTGGAGTAAATGTGGCTGTGGCATGCAGTGTGGAAATCGTGTGATTCAGCGTGGGATAACATGCAATCTCCAGGTACTATCTTAAATCATTTCTAGGTTATCACAGCTGTTATACTTTTGTGGCTTCCCATTTTTGGATGATGATCACTCATCAGTAGTTTCTTTATGGACCATTCTGTTCTTTGATGAATGGCCATTGACATCATTCATTTGTTTTGATATATTAACGTGTTTCTTGCTCCATTCTTGTAAGCACTAGCAAATCAAAACTTCACTTTGTCCCTTTCCTTTGGTGTCAACCTTGTAGCATGTAGATGAGCTTACCATTATTCCGTGATTCAGGTGTTTTTCACAAATGAAGGGAAGGGCTGGGGGCTACGGACGCTGGATGGGCTGCCAAAAGGTGCTTTCATCTGTGAATTAGTTGGGGAGGTACTAACAAGTTCTGAACTACATGAGAGAAAAGCCAAAAATTCTAAGCATGTGGATCAAGTGCTCCTAGATGCTAGTTGGGGTTCTGAAGGGGTGCTAAGAGACGAGGAAGCTCTCTGCGTTGATCCGACATTTTATGGGAATGTCGGGCGATTTGTCAACCATAGGTATGCTAGGACTCTTTTCCCATCTGTTCATTTATAAAGGCCTCAGCAGCCTTGTCTATTAATGCTATATTTGTACTTTTCGCTGATTTGTGTCTGATAATAATGCTTTGCCATGTAGATGCTATGATGCAAATTTGGTAATCATACCTGTTGAAGTCGAGACTCCTGATCGCCATTATTACCATGTAACTGATTTTTGGCAATTGATATTGATTTCTGCACCAAAGGTGCTTGATTTGCAGCTACATGCTTACGAGTAATTGACGTTTCCCCCCTCTTAACGCAGCTTGCATTATTCACTGCCAAGAAAATAGAGGCTTTTGAGGAGTTAACGCGGGTAAGTGTTTGTATCATTTTCTCAAACACTAGTACATGACAACCACCTGCCACTACTTGATAATACCCTTAATTAATACCTGCACAATATGAGGTTCGCATGCATACTAGCCAAAGTGTTGATTCCCATACAATATTAATTGGGGCCTGCTTCAGTACACCCGCTTTCCAAGAATTAGAATGGGTATTTTTGTCTTTTACTATTAATTAAGTGCTAATAGACCTAACCGTGCGTCACTTGATCTCATCCTTCCGTTATGAGAAAAAGGGAGAATACCACAATGGCTGCTGGGTGAGCTTGGCTAGTTTGCTTGATCGATCAATGGAATGTAGGGTTGGCTTAAGCATCATCTAAACACTGCATGTGTGCTGTCAAAGGAACGAAATCACATGTGGTGTCTCTATCACGCGATACCCTATCATGACCTGTAGGGCGCCTATGCGGTGACTCCGTTAGCGGCGTCAGCAACGAGCTGTTCGCCTTGGAGAGGGAGTAGAAGATAGTAGGTTTATATGTATGTAGGAGTACGATTTAAGACGACGAGAACTAGATCTGGAATACCCACCATCGATTCAATTAAGGGAGGGGCGGGGTGGGGTGGGGTGGGGGGGGGGGGGGGGGTTGTAGTGAAGCAGGAACTATAATCTATAATATTAAGGTGCTCGCTGAATTCAGCAATTTAACTAGTATGTTGAGCTGACACCTACCTTTGGGTCAAATTAAGGGGCTGATGTTTGGGCGGCCTTATTTTATATGGGTTGGCAACATTTGAAATATCGAATTGTGCATGTAGAGCAGAAAAAAAATTGCTGGCTCAGATCCATATATTTTGTTGTGAGTGACCATCACCCACTTAAGAGTTGTGATTTCAGGATTATGGCATCGATTTTGATGGTACTGATGACCTCAATAAAGCATTTGACTGCATGTGCGGAAGCAAGTACTGTCGCGGCGGTCCGAAGAATTCAAGTACGTCCACCCTTTTTTACTGCTTATTAAAGCATTTTTTGCCGTCAGAAGTCATCTGGTGATTGGACGTGGTGTGCTTAATTTGGACATGATGATTGTCATTGGCAGGGAAGAGGACTAGGGCAAGTGCAAGTCAGAACTAGAGGTATTTGCATTCGGTCAAGAGCGGTGGAAGAAGAGTGTTGGCAGGAACAGGGCGTAGATAGATGCAAGGGGCGGTGTCAGCCAGTCATATTTTGGGGTTTGGATGTAGTAAAACCAACTAAAAATGCCTGATGTAGAGCAAGTGGGACTTAATTAGTATGTGTGTTGTCAGTCTGTCACTGTGTGTGCGTCCGGAGTTTACCTAGCAATTGCAGTTAACTTGCTTCACTGCCCGAGCTTATTCTGCATCTTTTTTTTCTCTCTCTTTCCATGTCAATTTTAGTTTCTGTATTTATTTATAGGTGTCTCCACATTACTAGTACTAGTTTTTTCTTTTGAACTAGATGAGTGGCGCAAAGGGCGAGAGTGGACCAAGCTTTCAAACCATGCAAGTTGGAATATTTAGACACTGAACATAAAACCATTGAAGCATAAGGGAATAAATATTTAGATATGATGTTCATACATAGCACTGTATATTACATTGATGGTAGGTTCATAGGCTAAAAGAAAGGCATGAGATCAGTTCATGGTAAGCAAAGCTACATAGGCGGAGATGCATCATATAGATAGCTTTGGTCATCGAGCTTATGTTAACTCGGGATAAAGGAAGGCCAAGTAACAACACTGAAGCAATGTGGATTATAAACGCTGAAAACAGTACCGTTGGTTCAAAATGTAAGCATAAGTTTTTGGTTCGCCATGAACATATAGGCTTCATGAGTACAAAAGAAGCTATTATGCTTGGCATTGCAAGCCAATTATTCATCGGCGCACAAAAACGCAGAGGTACTTGAAGGCCTATAAAAAGCAGTGGCTCCATACATATGTAGTGGCGTGAAAAAAAAAGCAAGGCAAGGAACAACATAATGTGGTGTATACCCAAACAACAAAGAATAATAGTTTCTGTATACATCTATTTGTTTGTTACTCCAAGCCACTAAAAAGCAATATCCTTGCACAAAAACAAATGAAATACTTTGTTGCAATAATTCATAATAAGTATCACAATTTCCCCTGCAGAAATAAAAGAAAAATCTGAGCTTTGAAGTCAAACACACATATAGATATATGCAGTCAAATACCTTTAGGTTATTTGATGTAAGACCATTATTTTTTGGCATCAAATACAAAACTTGAGAAGCAAAAACTGAAGTAATGAATTAAAATAGGTCCTATACTAATGTTCAGATTGGATGTTCAGAAAGAACAGTATGTAGACAAGCAAGGCAGTCGACACAAAGATCTCCATGCCCACTAACGCCTCTTCGTTTGTTTCTTCCAGTTGAAGATCTGCCTAGTAAAGAAGAAAGATCTGCATAGTAAAGAAGAAAACAAACAACGGATGCATAGGGGATTTAATCAGCTTCATTTCTTCTTTTGAAAATGAGTTGTATTTCGTAAAAAATCGATAACAAAGAATAAGCAAAACCCACTAAGCGAAAATACCAACAAGGAAAAAAAATGGTGGGGTGCACATAGGATGGAGAGGGGGGGCATGATTTCATGACACAGGAAGAAACCACACGAGACAGTAGAAAAACAATCTATACTATATTCAGCAATACTCTTGTACTGACATACAGACAGACAGAGAATGTGAACGACAATAATGAATAAATGTGATACGTAGGAAGCAGTAGAAAACATGAGAGAAAGAACCAGCTAAATAGAATACCTGTTGCAGACATCCTTCCCAAAGAACTAACCCGAATAGGCGTCCAGAGTCACCATTCCTGTAAATTAGTAAGCAGCAACCATTGTTCAGTGCGTGCATTAACAATGAACAGACAGTCCATAGAATCACTAAACATCGTAGATAAATTCCCTGCATGGACATGCTCCCCTAGCCAGGAAGCAGCAAGCAACCACCACACATGCACAAATGTTATGCCATTACCGTTAACAGAAAGATAGGGTCAGGGGAAAGAGATAGCTCAGCAGGCTATGGTATGCCTAACTGATGATCCGTTGCGCCATATGGAACAGGTCCCTAATTTAAACCAAGTTATTTGTATGTCAAGACCCCTCTATGGGCTATAAATTTTAGATAACTTTTGAGCAATGATCCGGGGATAGTTACTCATACAGAAAATCATATTATGCCCTTAATAAAACGAACATAAGAGGCAATGAAATGTATGATCACAACTCGGGTAAAGTGTATATGTTACTTAAGTACAATGGGCACACCATATCCTCAAAACCAAAAGGATCAAGCCTGGTAAAATATTTCTGAAGAAAATCATGAATGTTTGGAAAAATGAAAATGAAAAAAAACTTTTATAAAAAATTTAAAGGTCTCATGATAAAAAAATCATGGTTGTTCAGTCATTATTTGACAAACTATTGAAGTTTCCTCAGTTTCTTCCTTACTTCTAGTTTTATTTATTTTCTTAATTTTGTGAAACTTTCCCATCTCAAATTTTCTCAGTTTGTTTGGAATAATTTATGTTTTTTTTTACTTTATGTAGTCTCATGACCGTATCAGGTTCTAAATAGATTTATGTTCCTATTAAAATATTTAAAATATGTATTCTTAAATTCATCTTTATTAACCCTTGTGTGCAAAATCAGTCACATTTTTTACTAATTTGAATAGGACAAAAAAGCAATTTTTGCTGTGGCAGAATGTTAAGGGTTCAATTGTATAGTACAAAAAATACCCTTGCCAACCATAAAACAAAAGAATTTTACAAAGGTAAGATCAGACACTTCTAGTGTCATCTGTGAAGAGAGTTGTACTTCTATAGGTCACGAATGTTAATATTTCCCACCTTTTCTTACTATGGTAAACAAAATCCTACACTTTTAGGAAATGACTAATTCATGTACTTCAATTAAACAAGAGAACATGCGAAACTCCGCAGATACAGGACAAAAGATTTCAACGTCATCACTTTTTTTTGAGAAATCATTAGGCAGAGAGCTATGACGGAGCTAGGGATGGGTGAGCTGGGGCCATGGCTCCCCCATGCCCGATTTTTTTCTAAAACGACTCTAGATTAGTAGCTCAAAATGCTCTAAATTTATGTGTTTGGCCCCCTTCAAGGTTTTTCTTCTTCTATTGGCCCCCCCCTTATACATGATTCCTGCCTCCGTCCCTGGCGGAGAGGATCCCCATCTAAGGCCCAATTCATTTATGGCTTCTCTCATAAGCCGCTTCCTCCATTTGTTTCGGTTTCTAGGTTAATTTGGGATAAACTAGCTTAGAAGCCCAAACAAATGGGAAGGCACCTTATGAGAAAAGATTGTGAGCAGGCGGCATATGAAAGAAGTCACCAAAAGAAAAGAACTGGGCATAAGTCATGACGACACTTCTTAAAATGATAAGACACTAATACCTTTAGGCTCTGTTTGTTTGGGTTTTTGATTCTGATTTTGCAGCTTTTCTACTTTGGCAAAAAGTCAAAAAAGCTCCTAAATAGGTGTTTTTGCTTTGGCTTTTGGCTTACACCGTCATACACCAATATTGATTCATAAACCAAAAGCCGAAGTAAAAATGCTCTATTTAGGAGCTTTTGTGATATTTTTGCCAAAGTGAAAAACTGCAAAAACAGAAACAAATACGGCCTCACTCCCTTAGTCTCTGAAAAGAAGGCCTGAACTAATCAAGAGCTGGACGCAACCACATAAAGAAAAATCTGTGAGAACGAACGTTCGGTGAGCTGTTATAGCAAGTAATAACAGTAGCAAATAATCAGTCAAGCCACCGGTTGGATGGTTACGATGTTGACTAGTTTAGGCCTTTAGGGTCAAACACTCGGAAAACGAAGTCTGAACTTCCTTGATAAAGTGATAGTATGGAATACTAGTTCATACCATTTGGCATGAGTGGTAAGCTATATCAAAAAAATGAAAACACATACAAGTTCATAGCATCGCGCTTTGTTCAGTTTCCTCTCTTCTTCCTGACCAGGTGTCGATGTCAACATAAAAAACAAAGTACTGATAATGCATGCCTACTGCATCAGCAGTGACGAAACAATGGTACAGATATGAAGAGCGATATAGAGCACGCCGAGGTCATATACACTTTGATACTTCAGACGCAATGACCAGATATACTTGGAAAAGGATGTTTTCAGCTTCGTAAAGTTGAGGGCCTCGCTGGTGCACATGTGAACAGTAGTCATGGAACATACCCTGTCTGATGCCGTTCGTTATGCCCAAAAAAGCCTTACAGAACTATGAAACTCTTGGCTCGCCGACAATGGCTCGAAGCAGGGGCTGTGGGACAGGCTGTGTGCCTCTGTGGTGGGTTGTGTTGAAGTACCAAATTTGTACTAGTGCGGTTCTTGTTAATATACGATTTTATGTATTTGAGTGTAATTCTTCATGAAGTCTTGGGAGGTACATTTTGGATGGATGTAATTCTTCATGAAGTTTTGCACGAGCAATTGTTCGTTTTCAACTGGATTTGATTCCGAACCAAGAAAAAATAGCCCGCAAAAAAATTAAAAAATAGCACAGGGAAAGAAACAATAGCCCTTATCTCTGCGTAAATCAGCCGGTTATAATGTTGGTTGAGTTTTTCTTTTTCTTTTGCGCATAAGTCATGGCTCTATATTAATCAAACATCGGCATTATAGAAAATCCTCAAAAGAATAAATAAATAAAATACAACTCACTCTTTAGGAAAAACTTCATTCTTTCCATTCCGTGTTCGCCCATGGTGCGTCGAAGGCCGGAGTTTCGCAACGTCATGCCTTATTTATAGTCGGTTGGAGTGCTCTAGTAGTTTCATTCGTAGTAGTAACATATAGTCGTCCGGAATACTCGAGTGGCTTCTTTGGTACTCCCTTTGTTCCTAAATATAAATATTTTTAGAGATTTCAATATGAACTACATATGAATGTACGCAGACATAGTTTAGAGTGTAGATTCACTCATTTTGTTCCGTATGCAGTGATGCACCCTATATTGAAATCTCTAAAAAAACTTATATTTAAAAACGAAAGGAGTGGTATTTACTAAAAAGGGATATGGTGGTACGCTTAGACGTACTCTCGAAAAAAAGTATTTACTAAAATTAAATGAAGAAAATGTAACTAATAGAGGCATGTCCCCTTTTCTTCTTCCAGAGGATGCAAGTCTCTTTCCTTCGTTGCTTTATGTTCTGGTAACTCAACGACCCTCCTTGGGCTCATCCATCCGGGAACATGACCGGCCGAAGATCCAAAGCTGCGCTACAGCTCAGGGGCACCCCAGCCGCAGCCCACAAGGCCGCGTAGACATCACATCACAGATCACACAATCACGCAATGCAAATGCATGGAATGTACCCGGGCATCAAAGGATCCACTGCCCATCTCAGGCCTTGTTCGGTACGTTGGAAAACCGAAGGAAACGCACTGGAAACTTGTTCCTATGGAATTGGGGCAGGAAACACCGTTCGATACAAAGGAACGCGTCCTTTCCAATCCGATGGAAAGTCTCACAGACCTGCGTTTTCACGGGAAAAGAAAAATCTGCCCAGAGCGCTTGTTTTCGCGTAGGCCCGAGGGATGGAAGAGAAAAGCTGCCGCAAACCATGCAACTGGGCCCACACCATGGGTTGATCTATGTACACGCACAGGAATTGAAGGTAGTGCCTATCCTTTTCAACGTTTAAAATAAACTGGCCGGGACCCACATGGGCAGATTTCCTATGGTCATTTTTCCTCTCTTCCGAACGCCAACTGTGCATGCAGGTGCTGCAGTTTTCTATCCTATGTTTTGCAAGTGCATTCCTCTCCATTTCCAGCGATTCCTTCCAATCCTATGCTTTTCTTTCCTTTGACACGAACAGGCCCTCAGTCCGCGTCGCCAGCTGCCGCCGTCTCTCTTCTGGGCAAGATCAAGATCACACCGTCCCCACTGCATCTGTAGCCATCGCCGATGCCTTTTATCCCGTACCTTTCTGCCTTGCACGGCCACAACCTCAGTCGGCCACGTGAAGAAATAAATCTGTGAGAACGAGCGAGCTGTTAGAGCAACTCCAACGGGCTGACTTAAACGGATGATGTTTTTGTCTACTTTTTGTTTGTTTGAGTCGGCCGCTTCGTCCTTTTTCAGATTTGGATCGGCAGCGCGCTCAACGCGCAGACCCATTTCATGACCACGCACGTTTAGATCATGCCAGCAGCCATGTCGTCGTCCTAATTTTGGCGCTCCAGCGCGCGGGAAAGGTTCGCGGGCGGGGGAAAATCGGCCTAGCGCACGCTGGTTTTGGTGCTCCAGCGTGCGGGAAAGGTTCGCCCGCGCGCCACGGCCGGCGCTCCCTCCACACTCTGTCCGCCGCCCACTCATCTCGCCCCCTCTCACTAGCCTCGCCGCCTCTGCGCCACCATGTCGATTCGCCGTCTGGGCACTTCGGATTTTCGCGGAGTTCGCGAGCACCGCTCCGGTGCCTTCTTCTCCGAGATCTGGTTTGGTGAGAAACGCCTCATCCTTGGTACCTTCGACACCGTAGAGGAGGCGGCCCGCACGCACAACGCGGCGGCATGGCGCCTCCGGAGGCCTCGTCAGGAGATGAATTTTCCCGACGTGTCCAGTCAGCGGGCGCAGAATCTCGCGCCTCTCCCGCGGCTTTTCACCGACGGAGATCGTGCTATCCATCGAAGGCGGCAGCGTCGCCTTGCCATCGCCAAGATGGACGTTAAAACCATGGTGGTGTGGCACGAACGCTTCCCGCAGGACATCGTCGATGAGCGCCAATTCTACAAGCAAAGAAGGACGGAGAGGGAGGCGATGAGGACAGAGCGAGCCGCCTATCAAGAGGACAAGCGTGCGCGGAAACATGCCGCTCAATTGAAACTGAAGCCGGGGTGGGACTTCGAGGACGAGCAGTATGCTGACGTCTACATTCAGACATCGCAGGAGGACATTACCGAGTCGGAGTCGGAAAGCAACGGGTAGTTGGTCTTTTCTTTTATCTGTGTACGCTAGAAGTATCTATGTATTTTTTTCTATCGGAAAAAATGGCCGGCGGCGTTGGCGATGAGGCAGGTGGGCGAGGGTGTGCTGTTGGATGTGGAGAGGCCAATGTGCCACCGACCAACGGGCCCCGGGAGGAGAGAGGGCGAGCGCGCGCGTCCGTTTTATGTCCGTACCGATGCAAATCCGGCTCAAAAATGGATCAGGAATGGATCGACAGGCGGACGAAAACGGCGCGCATCTGTTTGGGTAGGCGCGTTGGGTCAACTTCTCTGTCCGCGCCGACCCAAACAAACAGCGACGGACAAAATGAGTCGCCCCATTAAAGTTGCTCTTACTTACTACCATAGTAGGTAATAAATAACAGTGTCAAACGATGAATCAAACCACAGTTGCGATGCTGGGAAGTCCAGGCCTTGAGGGCCAAACGCTCCGAGAACCAAGTTTGAACCTCCTTCAGAAAGTGAGACCACGAAATGCTCTCTGTTTAGTTTCCACTGTTTTTCCTGATCGGGCAGCGATGTCAACAGAGAGAAGCTACTCCTAAACTGCATCACCAGCGACGAATTAGCTGGTGCAGGTACGAAGAGGCGACATGGAACACGCCGAGGTCACACGTTCTGATTCTTCAGACATTTTTTTTTTCCGGAAAGGGATTCTTCAGAGATAGTGACCAAAACATTTGGAAAAAGATGTTTCAGCTTTGTACTCCTAAAAAGTTGAGGCCCTCTCTGGTGCACATGTGAACAGTGGTGATGGAACATACCCTGTCTGACGCCGTTCGTTATGCCCAAAAGTCTTATACAACTGTGGAACTCTTGGCCGCCGACAATGGCTCAAAGCCTGTGCGTCCGTGTGTTGACCTACTAGTATCAAACTTGTGCTAGCAGGTTCCTGTCCATCTGCAATTTTACGTGTTTGAGCCGCACAAGATTTCTGACGCTAGTCAGGCCAACTTCATCGTGCGATCCTAAACAGACGTTCGCTTTGTCTAAATTCTATCCATTTTGGTAGGTCGATGGAGTCGTGTTCGGGCCTGTCTTGAGATGCGTGGTCATGCGCTCAGCGCGGCCGCATCCTTTGGCTCATTTTGTCCGCCTCCATTTTAAAAACAACAACGTTTGAAATGCCAAGCCCTAGTTTAGGCCAGCAACCATAGTTCACGCCAGCAACAGAGCTAGCGGCTTACATGTCCTCGCCAGCAACATAGCCAGCGGCCGGCAACACAGGCAGCCTCCAAAATGAATAGTTTTATTCGTCGGCAACACAGGCAGCGCTCGACAACACAGCCAACCTTCAAAATGAATGTGTTTCTCGCCGGCACACAGCCAGCGGCCCAGCGGGCGGACGGGACCCATGCCAGCCTCCAAAAAGAACGGCCACGGCCGATCGGACAACCTAGTTCATGCCGTCGGCGTAGAACATCTCCTTCTGCCTGGCCTCGAATCAACTCTTTGTCTTCTCGCTCATCTTGGTCAAGTCCACGCTCATGATCGCAAGGGCCACCTCCTTTGCTTTGGTTGCGGCATTGGTGGCCTCGATGTCGAGCTGCCGCTGCCTGGCCGAGACATTGGCGGCCTCGATGTCGAGCTGCCTTTGCCGGAACGCCTCCTCCATGTCAATCTTCCTCCTCTTGGCCGCCTCCTCCATCTCAAGCTTCTTCCTTTGAAGCTCTAGGTATCGCTTCATTTGCTCGTCCTTACTTTGCCGCTTCTTCTCGTCCCTCACATCTTTTTGAGACATATGCCATGCAAAGTCTCATGCAAGGCCATGGATGAGGCATCACGTATGTCGTCCACCTTGAAGTTGGTCTTGCCCCTCGGCCTCTTCAACGCCTCGCCATCTCCACCTCCGGCGAATTTGGCCGTCTTCTTGCCTCTCTTCCATTGAAGTTCACGATATTGATCCTTGAACTTAGGGTAATTGTTGATGATCATCCAACAATGCGTAAGAGTGAATGGCTTGTCATTGTGTCGGGCCTTGAATGCTTCCAAAGATTGAAATGCCTACACCGCATGATCAACAACAATTGAACATGGAAACATATACAAGGCCGTAGTCTCATGGCCGTAGCAAAGAAAGGACTAGGACGAGGAGAGCATACCATGTCCCCAACGCCGAGACCACTCATGGGCCGTGCTTCAACGCTCTCAAATGGCGTGCAATACTTGTTGCACTCTTGTTGGATGAACAACCACCTCTTTTGAATCGAGATGATGCCATGCTTGCTTGTAATTTGGTAGGGCTCAAACATCTTCCTTTCATGGAATGTTTTGTGAACTGTCGTCCAAAAAACAAGGCCCTTTTGTTGCGCGCCGGTTCTCGGGTCTTGGTTAATCTCCATCCAACATTGGCAAATCAACTCGTCGATGAACAATGGCTCGCCACCAATATCAATGTCATTGCCTTCTTTTCATCACCTTCGCAATAGATGTCATCGTCTTCATGCCACGAGTCACCATGGTTGTAGTCAGCACGGTCGTCGGCCTCTTCATCGGCAACATACGAGGCGCAGCCATCCTGACTTTGGGTCTCTTCGGGATCGTAGGCATGGCCATGCCCACCCTCGAAGATCACATCCTCCATGAACTAGTTGTAGAAGGGGTCGTCGACCGGTGGCGTTGGGGTTGGCATTCCGTCGAACAAGATGCGGGGGGACGACATGCTTCCCGTAAACGGTGGCCGTGCTTGCTTCATTTGCATCTCGACGGACGGCCGGCCGCCGCCGCCGGACCCAGGCGTGATGTTGAGGTCGATGACGGCCGAGGGGCGCGGGGTGGACGGCGCGATCACGCCAATGTCCGGTGACCCGAGAAACGGGTCTGGCCGTCGTGCCTGGGCGGGGAAAGCCGGGTGACATAGGCGTGGTCCGCGACATCGACGACTGGCAGTAAGGAGGCCAGGCGATCGACGAGCCTGTGCTCACCGGGCCGACGGCCGCTGCAGAGAACCCCGCCGGACGACAAATGCCCAGCATGAGGAGGGTGTGCGCTTTGTTGACGATGGCCTCCTTCTCCTCGACCTCGGTCTTGCGTCGCGCGGCCTCCATCACATCGCATTCGGTGGCGAACTTGGCCGCGGCGGCATTGCCCTTGACAACCGCCCTCCGGTTCCTCCTCTTAGCCGATTCCGTGTCCAACTTGACGAGCTCCTCCGGCGTGCACTCCGGCCGCGGCTTCCTTGGCGCCTTGGCCGCCTTCTTCTTGACCTTTGTGGGCGGGTAGACGGTCAGGCTGCCGGAATTCGGTTGGCGTCGGCCATGGACGGGGGAGGGAGGGAGCGGCGGGACGTGGAGGGTTTGGGTGGAAATGGCGCCAAATGGATGCGGTGTTGGAAATATGCCCTACAGGTAATAATAAAATAGTTATTATTATATTTCTTTGTTCATGATAATTGTCTATTGTTCATGCTATAATTGTGTTATCCGGAAATCGTAATACATGTGTGAATACATAGACCACAACACGTCCCTAGTGAGCCTCTAGTTGACTAGCTCGTTGATCAAAAGATAGTCATGGTTTCCTGGCTATGGACATTGGATGTCATTGATAACGGGATCACATCATTAGGAGAATGATGTGATGGACAAGACCCAATCCTAAGCATAGCTCAAAGATCGTGTAGTTCGTTTGCTAGAGCTTTTCCGAATGTCAAGTATCATTTCCTTAGACCATGAGATTGTGCAACTCCCGGATACCGTAGGAGTGTTTTGGGTGTGCCAAACGTCACAACGTAACTGGGTGACTATAAAGGTACACTACGGGTATCTCCGAAAGTGTTTGTTGGGTTGGTACGAATCGAGACTGGGATTTGTCACTCCGTATGACGGAGAGGTATCTCTGGGCCCACTCGGTAATGCATCATCATAATGAGCTCAATGTGACCAAGTGGTTGATCACGGGATCATGCATTACGGTACGAGTAAAGTGACTTGCCGGCAACGAGATTGAACGAGGTATTGGGATACCGACGATCGAGTCTCGGGCAAGTAACGTACCGATTGACAAAGGGAATTGTATACGGGATTGATTGAATCCTCGACATCGTGGTTCATCCGATGAGATCATCGAGGAGCATGTGGGAGCCAACATGGGTATCCAGATCCCGCTGTTGGTTATTGACCGGAGAGTCGTCTCGGTCATGTCTGCGTGTCTCCCGAACCCGTAGGGTCTACACACTTAAGGTTCGGTGACACTAGGGTTGTTGAGATATTAGTATACGGTAACCCGAAAGTTGTTCGGAGTCCCAGATGAGATCCCGAACGTCACGAGGAGTTCCGGAATGGTCCGGAGGTGAAGATTTATATATAGGAAGTCAAGTTTCGGCCATCGGGAAAGTTTCGGGGGTAATCGGTATTGTACCGGGACCACCGGAAGGGTCCCGGGGGTCCACCGGGTGGGGCCACCTATCCCGGAGGGCCCCATGGGCTGAAGTGGGAGGGGAACCAGCCCCTAGTGGGCTGGTGCGCCCCCCATGGGCCACCCCCTGCGCCTAGGGTTGGAAATCCTAGGGTGGGGGGCGCCCCACTTGGCTTGGGGGGCACTCCACCCCCCTTGGCCGCCCCCCCTTGGAGATTGCATCTCCTAGGGCCGGCGCCCCCCTAGGGGTCCTATATATAGTGTGGGGGGGGGAGGGAGGGCAGCCGTACCCTAGCCCCTGGCGCCTCCCTCTCCCTCCCGTGACACTTCTCCCTCTCCCTGAGCTTGGCGAAGCCCTGCCGAGATCACCGTTGCTTCCACCACCACGCCGTCGTGCTGCTGGATCTCCATCAACCTCTCCTTCCCCCTTGCTGGATCAAGTTGGAGGAGACCTCTTCCCAACCGTACGTGTGTTGAACGCGGAGGTGCCGTCCGTTCGGCGCTAGGTCATCGGTGATTTGGATCACGACGAGTACGACTCCATCAACCCCGTTCTCTTGAACGCTTCCGCTCGTGATCTACAAGGGTATGTAGATGCACTCCCCTCTCCCTCGTTGCTAGATGACTCCATAGATTGATCTTGGTGATACGTAGAAAATTTTAAAATTCTGCCGCGTTCCCCAACAGTGGCATCATGAGCTAGGTCTATGCGTAGTTTCTATGCACGAGTAGAACACAAAGCAGTTGTGGGCGTCGATATTGTCAATTTACTTGCCGTTACTAGTCTTATCTTGATTCGGCGGCATCGTGGGATGAAGCGGCCCGGACCGACCTTACACGTACGCTTACGTGAGACTGGTTCCACCGACTGACATGCACTAGTTGCATAAGGTGGCTAGCGGGTGTCTGTCTCTCCCACTTTAGTCAGATCGGATTCGATGAAAAGGGTCCTTATGAAGGGTAAATAGAAATTGGCATATCACGTTGTGGTTTTGGCGTAGGTAAGAAACGTTCTTGCTAGAAACCTATAGCAGCCACGTAAAAACTTGCAACAACAATTAGAGGACGTCTAACTTGTTTTTGCAGCATGTGCCGTGTGATGTGATATGGCCAAAAGGATGTGATGAATGATATATGAGATGTATGAGATTGATCATGTTCTTGTAATAGGAATCACGACTTGCATGTCGATGAGTATGACAACCGACAGGAGCCATAGGAGTTGTCTTTATTTATTTATGACCTGTGTGTCAACATAAACGTCATGTAATTACTTTACTTTATTGCTAAAGCGCTAGCCATAGTAGTAGAAGTAATAGATGACGAGACAACTTCAAGAAGACACGATGATGGAGATCATGGTGTCATGCCGGTGACAACGATGATCATGGAGTCCCGAAGATGGAGATCAAAAGGAGCAAATGATATTGGCCATATCATGTCACTATTTGATTGCATGTGATGTTTATCATGTTTTACATCTTATTTGCTTAGAAGGACGGTAGCTTAAATAAGATGATCCCTCGTAATAATTTCAAGAAAGTGTTCCCCCTAACTGTGTGTGACGCTCTCGATTCAATCATACACTAATCATACACGCAAATGTGTACGATCAAGATCAAGGACTCACGGGAAGATATCACAACACAACTCTAGACACAAATTAAAATAATACAAGCTTTATATTACAAGCCAGGGGCCTCGAGGGCTCGAATACATAAGCTCGAATCATTGTTGAGGAAATCGTTAACTGGTAACTGCTCGGTTGGCTGTCGAGTAGGGGATTAATAGGCTAATCGGCAAGTTAATCGGCCATTTAATCAATTAATCGGACAATTTATCAGTTTATCGGCTACTCGGTGACCCTATGAGTAGGGATTAATCGGCAAGTTAACTGGTTAATCGGATGAATTCTTGAACAGGGGCTCGAATACACAAGAGTCAGCGGAAGCAACAATATCTGAGTACAGACATAAGTTAAACAAGTTTGCCTTAAGAAGGCTAGCACAAAAGCAACAACAATCGAAAAGGCAAGGCCTCCTGCCTGGGAGCCTCCTAACTACTCCAAGTCGTCAGCGGTCTTCATGTAGTAGTAGGCATCCTCCGGGTAGTAGTAGTTATCAGTGGCGTCGTCTGGCTCCTGGGATCCATCATCTGGTCGCAACAATCGGGTATGGGGGAAAAGAAGTAGCAAAGCAACCGTGAGTACTCATCCAAAGTACTCGCAAGACTTACATCAGATCTAGACTAAGTATGCATCTGTATCAAAGGAATGGGTTGTATATGTGGACTAAACTGCAGAATGCCAGAAGGGAAGGGGAAAGCCTAGCCTATCGAAGACTAGCATCTTCTGGAAACCACCATCTTGCAGCAACAGGAGGGAGTAGAGTAACATAAAGTAAAGTAGCAGTAGTGTTATCAACCTCGGCCAGAGATCCTTTCTCGACTCCCTGCGATAAAGCAATCCCAGAGCCATACTATCCAGTTATCATCTCATAACCAAGTCTCATCTCCATGTCTCATCTCAAGTATCCAGTTCTAGTTGTATCGATCGGGATACAACTCCAAGTGTCCGTTACCGTAGGACAGGCTATCAATAGATGTTTTCTTCCCTGCAGGGGTGCACCAAATTACCCACCACGCTCGATTAACTTTGGCCGGACACACTTTCCTGGGTCATGCCCGGCCTCGGCCAAACAATACGTCGCAACCCGACCTAGGCTTAATAGAGAGGCCAGCACGCCGGACTAAACCTATGCCCCCAGGGGTCATGGGCCATCTCCCCGGGAACTCCTGCATGTTACGTGGGCGGCCGGTGAGCAGACCTAGCTACCTCCTTCAACAAGTCAGGAGCTTACGCAGTCCAACCCGGCGCGCGCCGCTCAGTCGCTGACGTCTATTAAGATTCGGCTGATGTATACGACATAGAACACCCATACTATGCCCACGTGATGGTTAGTGCTATCAGGCTAGAGGCCCCTCGGATCAAATATCCAAATCGTAGTGGATTAGGAACGCGCGGTAACGAGCAGAGACTCACGATCGATGTGACCCCGTCGCCCTGTCTCGAGTACTTGCGGCAAGGGCTAAGAATGCCCGGCCACGCCTCGTAAGTATCTCGCGGGCACCCTCTAGGTCAACCCGACTCCACATCACTCGCTATTAAGCTCGCGTGGGTACCCCTCAGGGTCGACCCGTCTTTAGTAACATGGCTCAGTGCAAAGTCATAGTAACCATAGTAACTGGGTGTCTAACACCAAGGGGAAAACCCGAGAAATCACCCCCGGTGAATTCCGCTCGATGTTATCATCAAGGTGAACATAAGAGGATTCACCCACAAGGTTCACACTTGAGGGGTTGCACGACAGAGCGGTAACGAAAGTGGTTAAGGAGGAAATCACCCTCGATGACCTCGACCGTATAGCTACACTACAGAGATCTCATCAGGAGTGATGTAAGAGGTTCCACCCTCGGCACTCGATGGTAACTCTGCAGAGTTGTACAACTAGGGGGGTGATGTGCGGTGTCGGGGCCTGGTCTTCGATCCCGTTGATCGGGTCTTCAATGATGAAGCAGGGGAAACAAGGACAAGGTGGGGGTCACTGGTGGATCTCTAACCAACCTATACTAAGCAGTTTAGGATAAGCAGGTAAGGTATGAAAGCAGGTAACAAAAGCAGGCTATGCATCAGACTAGGATCATACATAAAGCAGTAGCAGTTCTAATGCAAGCATGAGAGGGAAAGAAATGGGCGATATAGGAATGCTCAAGGGGGGTTTGCTTGCCTGGTTGCTTAGACAAGAAGGAGGGGTCTTCGGTGCCGTAGTCGATCACAGGGGCATCAGCATCGTCACGGGGTCTACCGAAGAGAGGGGGGAGAAACAGTAAATACTTAGCAAGCAAGTGCATAATAGGACAACAGGCAGAGCTAGAAGTGTTCTAGTGCGGTGCTACACGATATCGGAGAAGGGGAGAACATCCGGGAATGTTTCCCCGAAGTTTGGCATTTTCGGACAATGAAACCGGAGGGGAGACGGTTGCAGGTTCGCTATGCTAGGGATGTGTGGCGGACAAACGGACTGCGTATTCGGATTCGTCTCGTCGTTCTGAGCAACTTTCATGTACAAAGTTTTTCCATCCGAGCTATGGATTTTTTTACATGAATTTCCAAAGTTTTATTGCATTTACTGAATTTATTAACAAATTGGAAATAATAGCAAAAAGCTAGATGCACCCATTGGGTACACAGCTAGAGAGGCTGACAGGTGGGTCTGGTAAACTGTTGACTCAGCAGTCAATAGTTGACCAGTCAACAGTCAACAGAACATGGTGGATCCCGCATGTCATAGGCCCGGTCTTTAGTTAGAGTTAACTTAAACATATTAGTTAGACCCGGGGCCACTGTCATTTTCTATTTGATCTAATCTAACAGTTTAATTAATTAAATAGTAGGTTAATTAGTGTTAAGTTAATTAAGAAAACATAATTAAGTTAATTAATTCATTTTTAATTAATTACTATTTGTTATTTATTTCTAATTCTATTTTGTTTGTTCTTATCCAGAGAAAGGGGCGTGGGGCCCGATCGTCATCGGCCCATCTGGCCATCGGTGTGGCCATGCACGCACGCGCGCACACGGTGGGGTGTCAAGGCCGTGGCCGTGCCTGGGGCATGCACGGGCACGCTCCGGCGCCGGCGGCCCAGTCACAACCCGCAGCGGCGGCGGCTGGACGACGACACCGGGCGGCGGGAGGCAGGGGCGTAGGTGGCGCGGGGCCGCAGAGGAGGAAGCGAGGCGGAGCTGGTGTGGCGTGCGGCGGAGCGAGGAGGCGCGGTAGCGGGGCGGTCGGGAGCAGGAGGGCGCAGGCAAGGAGCAGCTGCGCGGCGGGGAGCGGGCCTAGCGCGGTCCCGGCAGAGCGGCACGATGGCATGGGTGAGGAGGGGCGTGAAGTGCGGGGCTAGTGCTAGCAGGGGCGCGATGGGGCATGGTTGAAGGCGGCGCCCAGGGCGAGCGCGAGCACGGCGGGCGCAGGCACACACGCGCGCAGGCGATGGCACTTGCGCTGGGCGAGGCCATAGCGGCCCGGGGCGTCTGCCGAACGTGAGTGGGAAGGAAGGGGGGTGTTGCTCACCCCCGCTGTAGATGTTCGCCGGTGTCCAGCGGGGTGGAGGTCGGGGAAGCGAGCATCGGCGACGAGGGTCACGGATACGAGGAAGCGATGGTGTAGATGTGGTGGCGTCGGGGAGGCTCCGACGAGGGGGGGGGCTCCGGGCGATAGTGGCATCGGGGCCGAACCCCAGTTCAATATTGGGCGGAGGGGACGGTCCTCGGGCGCGGGGCGCACGACATGCGGCGACGTCGGGGCGGCGCTGCGCCCAGATCGGGCCGTGGTGAACAGGGGGGTCGAGGGGGAGAAGAGACGAGGGAGTGGGGAATCGTGGGGAGTGGGGAGTGGGGGTCGAGCGTGGGGCTCTCACCTGGCGGCGCGGTAGGGAGAGGGTGGGGGTTCGGGGCGTCTAGGGTTAGGCCGCGGGCTGGGGGAGTTATATGGGGCGGTTGGGCTGGTTAGATCGGGGTGGGCCGGTTGGCCCAGCGCGAGGGGAGGGGTTGTTTTTTGTCCTTTCCCTTTTCTTATTTTCCTCTTCTGTTTTGCAATTAGTTAGAGCACAAAAATGGAAGTTCCCAAGATTGAAACTTGGCACATAATTCATGCACCAAATTGTCGTGTTGCACAAAAGTTTTAGAGCCAATGGATTGTTCAAGCATTTTTTTGGAGATTGAAAAGGCCAATTAATATGATGTTGGACCACTAAATAATTTCCAGTGGCACTTTCGGAATCCAAAAGAGGTTGGTTCCAACATGATAAATACCCGGGGATTATATGTCACACTTTGAACATTTTAGTTTTCAGGTTTGGCAAAATTTGAATTTTTGACTTTAAATTTGAGTTTGAATATGAACAGTGATTTGGATCAAGTGAGGATCGGCAACAGTAACATGATGACAAGGCACCATTAACAGGGGGTTACTGTAGCATGACACTAGGGGTGTTACAAATCTCCTCCACTACAAGAAATCTCGTCCCGAGATTTAAGTGGGGAAATAAAGAGTAACTTCGGGAGAACTGACCCATATAGGGTTAATTGTCTGGTGAACAATTCAGGGAATGAGGCAGAAGTATCTCTCGAGTTGAAACTTAATTAACATCGAGAGCAAGTATGAAGGTACCATAGGAAGTTTCAAGCGAATAGACAAACGATTGATACCTGAACAATGGGTGAGGAAGGGGTTCAGAGCATCGGGGACAGATCATCTCTTGAAAGGTGGCTCGTGACAAGATACTAAGCCAAATGCAAGAATATTTCGGAATCAAAGATATACAGGAGAGTCAGGTTTCGATCGTGTGGACCTGTGGGTTATGGGCCCACCATGTGGGTTAAAATAGGAGGAGCGATGACATCTTGCACGGTCATGATAGCAAGGCATGTCAATGGGTAGCCTATCAGTTATGTCGGTTAACAACGTCGGTACCAAGGGCGAGGGACGAAGAGAACCATTTTCCTGCTCGTTGAACGAGGCGGACCATTAGGCAAAGTTCTCGTCCATCAATGGCTATCGGAATGTCATCAACAATAGTAACATGGTCTTACTGACAGAGTGATACAACAAGGTGTTTACATAAGCAGGGAAATATTACTGCTTATATAATATAGATCATAATAAGGTTTAAACAAACCAATGGAAAGGAAAATGTAATTGTCACATTAAACAGAACAATGGAAAGGAAAATGTAATTGTCACATTAAACAGAACAATGGAAAGGAAAATGTGTTTGAACACATATTTCAGGGGTATATCCTCCCCAAGGATAAGCAGACCATGATATCCATGACAGGATAGAAGTATAAAACCATTTAGGTAAGGGGAAAGGAATTTCATGACATTACCCATACAATAATGTTTGGATAACTGATAAAGAAAATTTTAGTATCGTGATTCAAATGTTCTTATTGGAGATCGGATTACCACAGACATGCTTCGAGATAGCATTGACATGGTTTCAAGCAAAGGTCAGACTTTGGATACACCAAGAATCCATCGGATACAACTTAGAAAATAAGTCATACAATTTTAGCAGTGAAAATATGAGGGTGTGGCCGACGGGCTCAGCCACAATCTATCAACATGCCAAAAACGATGTATTTCCAAAATTATATGAACAAGTTTGTGTCGGGGAAGGCAAGAATGTTGTCGATGATGATATAAATCATCGAGGGGAAGGATTGTATTTCTCACCATGAATCCGATTGATATCCTGGCCAAAACTCAGAATGTTGATGATGATCACGACACATTTGTCGAGAGATTTCATGAAGATGTCACCGAGCAGAAAAGGAAGGATGAAGTGAAAGGCTATGAGAACCACGGATTCGACACAAGCTCAAAGTCAAGCTTGTTGTTCGAGGTGAAATGATAAGATGAGGAAAATCGACAGAAGCTTAGCTCATCGTCGGAAGTTGCTCCGGGCATAAGGACCAGGTAGCACAGTTAAAAAGTTGTCATGATAAAAATATAGCTGATCAGGCTAGGAATGATGTGATGGGGTATAAAGCTTCCTAGTATCCAGTACTAGGTGTAATGCCAGAAGGTAAATCGGAGTGGAGGTTGGACAGGGGAATGATTTACAGAGGATAAGTAATTGTACTTACCCAGTAAATGGGATCAAGGAGGAAATATGGTCGGGACCATAACTGCAAGGGATCCAATTTACGATACTGGAAGAATATTCAAAAGATTAAATATCCTTGCAAGAAGCTTTCATGATAAGTCCCACACCGTGTCCGTGGGCATGAACACAAGGTTCAGGGTCGACTCCCACTTCTACAATGCATAACCTTTCATTTTACTTCTCGCTCTTGATGAAGCTGTAGTATTGAAATTTTATCTGACGAAGATCCAGTAGGGTATAACCCGCATAACTTTTGAGTTCACACAGATTAGGGAAGGCATAGTTCCAACCCATCGGGGCATCTTAGGAACATATGTCATAAATTTCAAGAATAAATAACACAAACTCGGTAGTAGAGCATGCTTGAGAAAGCGGAGGATACAATTTACCAAAAGCATTATGTATCCGAGAAAAGGCTCACAAGCTTATTGAATATGAAGAACGTTGTTGGATAAAATCCGAAAAGGGGGTCTGGTGGTCCACAAGGGATCTAATGTGAGCATCAATATTCAACCAGAGGAAGAAACAATGCAAGGAGATCAGATTATAGAAACAACTGACTAACTCAAAGCTCAAATGCAAAGTAATTATGAATTCCAAGACAAGGGATCAGAAGCAATGCTCTGATTAGGGATAGATAGGTAGAATAGCCTTAGGAGTACAATCGATGGCGATTTGATTGGTCGAGATCCAACTCATGTTAAAAATGACGTCTGAGCCGGAAGGATGAATTCTAGGATCTGATTGAGGATTGCGAGCAATTCGCAACATATTGTATCAACGGACTCAAAATGATAAAGACAAAGGATGAGAACATGGTATTAACCAGAATGCAAGCCAGCAAGAAATTCAAGAACAATAGGCTGTTGAGGATTTTCACAAGAATGAATGGTATTACAAAGACTTTTGTGAAGTATATGAATCAACTGAGGATGAGCGGATACTCGATAGGTGCACAAAGTTATCCGTAGGGGTATTCAGATGACAAGGAACTGCAAGGCAGTAAGCTCAGGGATTCTCGGAAAAAGGGGAGCAGTTCAGGGCATCTTGTAATAACAAGATCAATGGGATAGAATGTAAGATTGGCAAGTGTGCGTAGTTATTCATAAGGATATTTCGGTGGTAGGGAATTGCAAAGGCATCAGGCAGAAAGTCTCGAGAGAATATCATAGAGTATCTTCGGAATCTTCTGATGCAGCAGGCGATCATATGAAATAAGGGGCTCTCCGGGCGGATGTGATCACGAGATCCTAATGTTTGAGTTAGTAAAACCATTTAACCCGAATAGAAGAGAGATCAGAGTCCCACAGTATAGACGAGAAATAAAAGATCCTAATACCACCCATATGGCGACGTGGGCCCGTAAGCCACACAGCCATGTTAGTAAAAGTTTTTTAGTGACTAGACTCAACTTCGACCAAGGAGATGGAAAGGGGGCTACCCACAGGCAGTCGGCTCTGATACCAACTTGTGACGCCCTCAATTCAATCATACAATAATCATACACGCAAATGTGTACGATCAAGATCAAGGACTAACGGGAAGATATCACAACACAACTCTAGACACAAATTAAAATAATACAAGCTTTATATTACAAGCCAGGGGCCTCGAGGGCTCGAATACATAAGCTCGAATACACAAGAGTCGGCGGAAGCAACAATATCTGAGTACAGACATAAGTTAAACAAGTTTGCCTTAAGAAGGCTAGCACAAAAGCAACAATGATCGAAAAGGCAAGGCCTCCTGCCTGGGAGCCTCCTAACTACTCCAAGTCGTCAGCGGTCTTCACGTAGTAGTAGGAATCCTCCGGGTAGTAGTAGTCATCAGTGGCGTCGTCTGGCTCCTGGGATCCATCATCTGGTCGCAACAATCGGGTATGGGGGAAAAGAAGTAGCAAAGCAACCGTGAGTACTCATCCAAAGTACTCGCAAGACTTACATCAGATCTAAACTAAGTATGCATCTGTATCAAAGGAATGGGTTGTATATGTGGACTAAACTGCAGAATGCCAGAAGGGAAGGGGAAAGCCTAGCCTATCAAAGACTAGCATCTTCTGGAAACCACCATCTTGCAGCAACAGGAGGGAGTAGAGTAACATAAAGTAAAGTAGCAGTAGTGTTATCAACCTCGGCCAGAGATCCTTTCTCGACTCCCTGCGATAAAGCAATCCCAGAGCCATACTATCCAGTTATCATCTCATAACCAAGTCTCATCTCCATGTCTCATCTCAAGTATCCAGTTCTAGTTGTATCGATCGGGATACAACTCCAAGTGTCCGTTACCGTAGGACAGGCTATCGATAGATGTTTTCTTCCCTGCAGGGGTGCACCAACTTACCCACCACGCTCGATTAACTCCGTCCGGACACACTTTCCTGGGTCATGCCCGGCCTCGGCCAAACAATACGTCGCAACCCGACCTAGGCTTAATAGAGAGGCCAGCACGCCGGACTAAACCTATGCCCCCAGGGGTCATGGGACATCTCCCCGGGAACTCCTGCACGTTACATGGGCGGCCGGTGAGCAGACCTAGCTACCTCCTTCAACAAGGCAGGAGCTTACGCAGTCCAACCCGGCGCGCGCCGCTTAGTTGCTGACGTCTATTAAGATTCGGCTGATGTATA
Organism: Triticum urartu; assembly: GCF_056163025.1. Lineage (NCBI taxonomy): Eukaryota > Viridiplantae > Streptophyta > Magnoliopsida > Poales > Poaceae > Triticum > Triticum urartu. The sequence continues at coordinate 607,321,425 of NC_141874.1, read as the reverse complement.
CGACGCAGAACGCCCATACTATGCCCACGTGATGGTTAGTGCTATCAGGCCAGAGGCCCCTCGGATCAAATATCCAAATCGTAGTGGATTAGGAACGCGCGGTAACGAGCAGAGACTCACGATCGATGTGACCCCGTCGCCCCGTCTCGAGTACTTGCGGCAAGGGCTAAGAATGCCCGGCCACGCCTCGTAAGTATCTCGCGGGCACCCTCCAGGTCAACCCGACTCCACATCACTCACTATTAAGCTCGCGCGGGTACCCCTCAGGGTCGAGCCGTCTTTAGTAACATGGCTCAGTGCAAAGTCATAGTAACCATAGTAACCGGGTGTCTAACACCAAGGGGAAAACCCGAGGAATCACCCCCAGTGAATTCCGCTCGATGTTCTCATCAAGGTGAACGTAAGAGGATTCACCCTTGAGGTTCACACTTGAGGGGTTGCACGACAGAGCGGTAACGGAAGTGGTTAAGGAGGAAATCACCCTTGATGACCTCGACCGTATAGCTACACTACAGAGATCTCATCAGGAGTGATGTAAGAGGTTCCACCCTCGGCACTCGATGGTAACTCTGCAGAGTTGTACAACTAGGGGGAGTGATGGGCGGTGTCGGGGCCTGGTCTTTGATCCCGTTGATCGGGTCTTCAATGATGAAGCAGGGGCAACAAGGACAAGGCGGGGGTCACTGGTGGATCTCTAACCAACCTATACTAAGCAGTTTAGGATAAGCAGGTAAGGTATGAAAGCAGGTAACAAAAGCAGGCTATGCATCAGACTAGGATCATACATAAAGCAGTAGCAGTTCTAATGCAAGCATGAGAGGGAAAGAAATGGGCGATATCGGAATGCTCAAGGGGGGTTTGCTTGCCTGGTTGCTTAGACAAGAAGGAGGGGTCGTCGGTGCTGTAGTCGATCACAGGGGCATCAGCATCGTCACGGGGTCTACCGAAGAGAGGGAGGAGAAACAGTAAATACTTAGCAAGCAAGTGCATAATAGGACAACAGGCAGAGCTAGAAGTGTTCTAGCGCGGTGCTACATGATACCGGAGAAGGGGAGAACATCCGGGAATGTTTCCCCGAAGTTTGGCATTTTTGGACAGTCGAACCGGAGGGGAGACGGTTGCAGGTTCGCTATGCTAGGGATGTGTGGCGGACAAACGGACTGCGTATTCAGATTCGTCTCGTCGTTCTGAGCAACTTTCATGTACAAAGTTTTTCCATCCGAGCTACGGATTTTTTTACATGAATTTCCAAAGTTTTATTGCATTTACTGAATTTATCAACAAATTGGAAATAATAGCAAAAAGCTAGATGCACCCATTGGGTACACAGCTAGAGAGGCTGACAGGTGGGTCTGGTAAACTGTTGACTCAGCAGTCAACAGTTGACCAGTCAACAGTCAACAGAACATGGTGGATCCCGCATGTCATAGGCCCGGTCTTTAGTTAGAGTTAACTTAAACGTATTAGTTAGACCCGGGGCCACTTTCATTTTCTATTTGATCTAATCTAACAGTTTAATTAATTAAATAGTAGGTTAACTAGTGTTAAGTTAATTAAGAAAACATAATTAAGTTAATTAATTCATTTTTAATTAATTACTATTTGTTATTTATTTCTAATTCTTTTTTTTGTTCTTATCCAGAGAAAGGGGCGTGGGGCCCGATCGTCATCGGCCCATCTGGCCATCGGTGTGGCCATGCACGCACGCGCGCACACGGTGGGGTGTCGAGGCCGTGGCCGTGCCTGGGGCACGCACGGGCGCGCTCTGGCGCCGGCGGCCCAGTCACAACCCGCAGCGGCGGCGGCTGGACGACGACATCGGGCGGCGGGAGGCAGGGGCGTAGGTGGTGCGGGGCCGCAGAGGAGGAAGCGAGGCGGAGCTGGTGTGGCGTGCGGCGGAGCGAGGAGGCGCGGTAGCGGGGCGGTCGGGAGCAGGAGGGCGCAGGCAAGGAGCAGCTGCGCGGCGGGGAGCGGGCCTAGCGCGGTCCCGGCAGAGCAGCACGATGGCATGGGTGAGGAGGGGCGTGAAGTGCGGGGCTAGTGCTAGCAGGGGCGCGAGGGGGCGTGGTTGAAGGCGGCGCCCAGGGCGAGCGCGAGCACGGCGGGCGCAGGCACACGCGCGCGCAGGCGATGGCACTTGCGCTGGGCGAGGCCATAGCGGCCCGGGGCGTCGGCCGAACGTGAGTGGGAAGGAAGGGGGGTGTTGCTCACCCCCGCTGTAGATGTTCGCCGGCGTCCAGCGGGGTGGAGGTCGGGGAAGCGAGCATCGGCGACGAGGGTGACGGAGTCGAGGAAGCGATGGTGTAGACGTGGTGGCGTCGGGGAGGAACCGACGAGGGGGGGGGGCTCCGGGCGATAGTGGCATCGGGGCCGAACCCCAGTTCCAAATCGGGCGGAGGGGACGGTCCTCGGGCGCGGGGCGCACGACATGCGATGACGTCGGGGCGGCGCTGCGCCCAGATCGGGCCGTGGTGAACTGGAGGGTCGAGGGGGAGAAGAGACGAGGGAGAGGGGAATCGTGGGGAGTGGGGAGTGGGGGGTCGAGCGTGGGGCTCTCACCTGGTGGCGCAGTAGGGAGAGGGTGGGGGTTCGGGGCAGTCTAGGGTTAGGCCGCGGGCTGGGGGAGTTATATGGGGCGGCTGGGCTGGTTAGATCGGGGTGGGCCGGTTGGCCCAGCACGAGGGGAGGGGTTGTTTTTTTTGTCCTTTCCCTTTTCTTATTTTCCTCTTCTGTTTTGCAATTAGTTAGAGCACAAAAATGGAAGTTCCCAAGATTGAAACTTGGCACATAATTCATGCACCAAATTTTGGTGTTGCACAAAAGTTTTAGAGCCAACGGAATTGTTCAAGCATTTTTTTGGAAATTGAAAAGGCCAGTTAATATGATGTTGGAGCACTAAATAATTTCCAGGGGCACTTTCAGAATCCAAAAGAGGTTGGTTCCAACATGATAAATACCCGGGGATTATATGCCACACTTTGAACATTTTAGTTTTCAGGTTTGGCAAAATTTGAATTTTTGACTTTAAATTTGAGTTTGAATATGAACAGTGATTTGGATCAAGTGAGGATTAGCAACAGTAACATGATGACAAGGCACCATTAACAGGAGGTTACTGTAGCATGACACTAGGGGTGTTACACTGTGCACCGTTGCGAAGGTTCGTTGTTTCGAAGCACCACGTGATGATCGGGTGTGATAGATTCTAACGTTCGAATACAACGGGTGTAAGCCAGATTTACACACGCAATACACTTAGGTTGACTTGACGAGCCTAGCATGTACAGACATGGCCTCGAAACACGGAAGACCGAAAGGTCGAGCATGAGTCGTATAGAAGATACGATCAACATGAAGATGTTCACCGATGTTGACTAGTCCGTCTCACGTGATGATCGGACACGGCCTAATTGACTCGGATCATGTTTCACTTAGATGACTAGAGGGATGTCTATCTGAGTGGGAGTTCATTGAATAATTTGATTAGATGAACTTAATTATCATGAACTTAGTCTAAAATCTTTACACTATGTCTTGTAGATCAAATGGCCCACGCTAATGTTGCCCTCAACTTCAACGCATTCCTAGAGAAAACCAAGCTGAAAGACGATGGCAGCAACTATACGGACTGGGTCCGGAACCTGAGGATCATCCTCATAGCTGCCAAGAAAGATTATGTCCTAGAAGCACCGCTAGGTGTCGCACCCATCCCAGAGAACCAAGACGTTATGAACGCTTGGCAGTCACGTGCTGATGATTACTCCCTCGTTCAGTGCGGCATGCTTTACAGCTTAGAACCGGGGCTCCAAAAGCGTTTTGAGAGACACAGAGCATATGAGATGTTCAAAGAGCTGAAAATGGTTTTCCAAGATCATGCCCGGGTCGAGAGATATAAAGTCTCCGACAAGTTCTTCAGTTGTAAGATGGAGGAAAATAGTTCTGTGAGTGAGCACATACTCAAAATGTCTGGGTTGCATAACCGCTTGACTCAGCTGGGAGTTAATCTCCCGGATGATGCGGTCATTGACAAAATCCTTCAGTTGCTTCCACCGAGCTACAAGAGCTTTGTGATGAACTTCAATATGCAGGGGATGGAAAAGACCATTCCTGAGGTATATTCAATGCTGAAATCAGCGGAGGTGGAGATCAAAAAGGAACATCAAGTGTTGATGGTTAATAAAACCACTAAGTTTAAGAAAGGCAAGGGTAAGAAGAACTTCAAGAAGGACGGCAAGGGGGTTGCCGCGCCCGGTAAGCAAGCTGCCGGGAAGAATTCAAAGAATGAACTCAAGCCTGAGACTGAGTGTTTTTATTGCAAGGGAAGTTGTCACTGGAAGCAGAACTGCCCCAAATACTTAGCGGACAAGAAGGCCAGCAACACTAAAGGTATATGTGATATACATGTAATTGATGTGTACCTTACCAGTACTCGTAGTAGCTCCTGAGTATTTGATACCGGTGCGGTTGCTCACATTTGTAACTCAAAGCAGGAGCTGCGGAATAAGCGGAGACTGGCGAAGGACGAGGTGACGATGCGCGTCGGGAATGGTTCCAAGGTCGATGTGATCGCCGTCGGCACGCTACCTCTACATTTACCTACGGGATTAGTTTTAAACCTCAATAATTTTTATTTAGTGCCAGCTTTGAGCATGAACATTGTATCAGGATCTCGTTTAATTCGAGATGGCTACTCATTTAAATCCGAGAATAATGGTTGTTCTATTTATATGAGAGATATGTTTTATGGTCATGCTCCACTGGTGAATGGTTTATTCTTAATGAATCTCGAGCGTAATGTTACACATATTCATAGTGTGAATACCAAAAGATGTAAGGTTGATAATGATAGTCCCACATACTTGTGGCACTGCCGCCTTGGTCACATAGGTGTCAAACGCATGAAGAAGCTCCATGCAGATGGACTTTTGGAGTCTCTTGATTACGAATCATTTGAGACGTGCGAACCATGCCTCATGGGTAAAATGACCAAGACTCCGTTCTCAGGAACAATGGAGCGAGCAACCAACTTATTGGAAATCATACATACTGATGTGTGTGGTCCAATGAGTGTTGAGGCTCGCGGTGGCTATCGTTATGTTCTCACCCTCATTGATGACTTGAGTAGATATGGGTATGTCTACTTAACGAAACACAAGTCTGAGACCTTTGAAAAGTTCAAGGAATTTCAGAGTGAGGTTGAGAATCAACGTGATAGAAAAATCAAGTTATTGCGATCAGATCGTGGGGGAGAATACTTGAGTCACGAATTTGGCACGCACTTAAGGAAATGTGGAATAGTTTCACAACTCACGCCGCCTGGAACACCTCAGCGTAATGGTGTGTCCGAACATCGTAATCGCACTCTATTGGATATGGTGCGATCTATGATGTCGCTTACCGATCTACCGCTGTCATTTTAGGGCTATGCTTTAGAGACTGCCGCATTCACTTTAAATAGGGCTCCGTCGAAATCTGTTGAGACGACACCGTATGAATTATGGTTTGAGAAGAAACCTAAGCTGTCGTTTCTAAAAGTTTGGGGATGCGATGCTTATGTCAAGAAACTTCATCCTGAAAAGCTCGAACCCAAATCGGAAAAATGCGTCTTCATAGGATACCCTAAAGAAACTATTGGGTATACCTTCTACCTCAGATCCGAAGGCAAGATCTTTGTTGCCAAGAATGGATCCTTTCTAGAGAAAGAGTTTCTCTCGAAAGAAGTAAGTGGGAGGAAAGTAGAACTTGATGAAGTATTGCCTCTTGAACCGGAGAGTGGCGCAGCTCAGGAAATTGTTCCTGAGGTGCCTGCACCAACTAGAGAGGAAGCTAATGATGATGATCATGAAACTTCAGATCAAGTTGCTACTGAACTTCGTAGGTCCACAAGGACACGTTCCGCACCAGAGTGGTACGGCAACCATGTCTTGGAAATCATGTTGTTAGACAACGGTGAACCTTCGAACTATGAAGAATCGATGGCGGGCCCAGATTCCGACAAATGGCTGGAAGCCATGAAATCCGAGATAGGATCCATGTATGAAAACGAAGTATGGACTTTGACTGACTTGCCCGATGATCAACGAGCCATAGAAAATAAATGGATCTTTAAGAAGAAGACAGACGCGGATGGTAATGTAACCATCTATAAAGCTCGGCTTGTCGCTAAGGGTTATCGACAAGTTCAAGGGGTTGACTACGATGAGACTTTCTCACCCGTAGCGAAGCTGACATGTTAGCAATTGCCGCATTCTATGATTATGAGATATGGCAAATGGACGTCAAAACGGCATTCCTTAATGGTTTCCTTAAGGAAGAATTGTATATGATGCAGCCGGAAGGTTTTGTCGATCCTAAGAATGCTGACAAGGTGTGCAAGCTCCAACGCTCGATCTATGGGCTAGTGCAAGCATCTCGGAGTTGGAACATTCATTTTGATGAGATGATCAAAGCGTTTGGGTTTACGCAGACTTATGGAGAAGTCTGTATTTACAAGAAAGTGAGTGGGAGCTCTGTAGCATTTCTCATATTGTATGTGGATGACATACTGTTGATGGAAAATGATATAGAATTCTTGGAAAGCATAAAGGCCTACTTGAACAAGTGTTTTTCAATGAAGGATCTTGGAGAAGCTGCTTACATATTAGGCATCAAGATCTATAGAGATAGATCGAGACGCCTCATTGGTCTTTCACAAAGTACGTACCTTGACAAGATATTGAAGAAGTTTAATATGGATCAGTCAAAGAAGGGGTTCTTGCCTGTATTGCAAGGTACGAGATTGAGCACGGCTAAATGCCCAACCACGGCAGAAGATAGAGAAAAGATGAGTGTCGTCCCTATGCCTCGGCCATAGGGTCTATCATCTATGCTATGCTGTGTACCAGACCTGATGTAAACCTTGCCGTAAGTTTGGTAGGAAGGTACCAAAGTAATCCCGGCATGGAACACTGGACAGCGGTGAAGAATATCCTGAAGTACCTGAAGAGGACTAAGGATATGTTTCTCGTTTATGGAGGTGACGAAGAGCTCTTCGTAAAGGGTTACGTCGATGCTAGCTTCGACACAGATCTGGATGACTCTAAGTCACAAACCGGATACGTGTATATTTTGAATGGTGGGGCAGTAAGCTGGTCCAGTTGCAAGCAAAGCATTGTGGCGGGATCTACATGTGAAGCGGAGTACATGGCAGCCTCGGAGGCAGCACAAGAAGCAATCTGGGTGAAGGAGTTCATTACCGACCTAGGAGTCATTCCCAATGCGTCAGGCCCGATGACTCTTTTCTGTGACAACACTGGAGCTATTGCCCTTGCCAAGGAGCCCAGGTTTCACAGGAAGACCAGGCATATCAAGCGTCGCTTCAACTCCATTCGTGAAAGTGTTCAAAATGGAGACATAGATATTTGTAAAGTACATACGGACCTGAATGTGGTAGATCCGTTGACTAAACCTCTCCCTAGAGCAAAACATGATCAACACCAGAACTCTATGGGTGTTCGATTCATCACAATATAACTAGATTATTGACTCTAGTGCAAGTGGGGGACTGTTGGAAATATGCCCTAGAGGCAATAATAAAATAGTTACTATTATATTTCTTTGTTCATGATAATTGTCTATTGTTCATGCTATAATTGTGTTATCCGGAAATCGTAATACATGTGTGAATACATAGACCACAACAAGTCCCTAGTGAGCCTCTAGTTGACTAGCTCGTTGATCAAAAGATAGTCATGGTTTCCTGGCTATGGACATTGGATGTCATTGATAACGGGATCACATCATTAGGAGAATGATGTGATGGATAAGACCCAATCCTAAGCATAGCTCAAAGATCGTGTAGTTCGTTTGCTAGAGCTTTTCCGAATGTCAAGTATCATTTCCTTAGACCATGAGATTGTGCAACTCCCGGATACCGTAGGAGTGTTTTGGGTGTGCCAAACGTCACAACGTAACTGGGTGACTATAAAGGTACACTACGGGTATCTCCGAAAGTGTCTGTTGGGTTGGCACGAATCGAGACTGGGATTTGTCACTCCGTATGACGGAGAGGTATCTCTGGGCCCACTCGGTAATGCATCATCATAATGAGCTCAATGTGACCAAGTGGTTGATCACGGGATCATGCATTACGGTACGAGTAAAGTGACTTGCCGGCAACGAGATTGAACGAGGTATTGGGATACCGACGATCGAGTCTCGGGCAAGTAACGTACCGATTGACAAAGGGAATTGTATACGGGATTGATTGAATCCTCGACATCGTGGTTCATCCGATGAGATCATCGAGGAGCATGTGGGAGCCAACATGGGTATCCAGATCCCGCTGTTGGTTATTGACCGGAGAGTCGTCTCGGTCATGTCTGCGTGTCTCCCGAACCCGTAGGGTCTACACACTTAAGGTTCGGTGACGCTAGGGTTGTTGAGATATTAGTATACGGTAACCCGAAAGTTGTTCGGAGTTCCGGATGAGATCCCAGACGTCACGAGGAGTTCCAGAATGGTCCGGAGGTGAAGATTTATATATAGGAAGTCAAGTTTCGGCCATCGGGAAAGTTTCAGGGGTAATCGGTATTGTACCGGGACCACCGGAAGGGTCCCGGGGGTCCACCGGGCGGGGCCACCTATCCCGGAGGGCCCCATGGGCTGAAGTGGGAGGGGAACCAGCCCCTAGTGGGCTGGTGCGCCCCCATGGGCCTCCCCCTGCGCCTAGGGTTGGAAAGCCTAGGGGTGGGGGGCACCCCACTTGGCTTGGGGGGCACTCCATCGCCCTTGGCCGCCGCCCCCCTTGGAGATTGCATCTCCTAGGGCCGGCGCCCCCTAGGGGTCCTATATATAGCGGGGGGAGGGAGGGCAGCCGCACCTAGCCCCTGGCGCCTCCCTCTCCCTCCCGTGACACTTCTCCCTTTCCCTGAGCTTGGCGAAGCCCTGCCGAGATCACTGTTGCTTCCACCACCACGTCGTCGTGCTGCTGGATCTCCATCAACCTCTCCTTCCTCCTTGCTGGATCAAGTTGGAGGAGACGTCTTCCCAACCGTACGTGTGTTGAACGCGGAGGTGCCATCCGTTCGGCGCTAGGTCATCGGTGATTTGGATCACGGCGAGTACGACTCCATCAACCCCGTTCTCTTGAACGCTTCCGCTCGCGATCTACAAGGGTATGTAGATGCACTCCCCTCTCCCTCGTTGCTAGATGACTCCATAGATTGATCTTGGTGATGCGTAGAAAATTTTAAAATTCTGCTGCGTTCCCCAACACGCGGGAGGTTTTTTTTTTGCTTTGTGCCACCGACATGCGGACCAGGGGAGGAAAAGTGCGCGCGTCCCGCCCGTCCGCGCGCTGTCCGTTTGACCCCAAAATCGGCGCAAATTTGGGCTGGGGATGGGTCGAAAGCGGACAGAAAACGGACAAAAAATATGTTTGCCCCTGCGCGCTGGGCCGTCTAATTCGTCCGTTTTACTCCAAACGAACGCGCCAGACAGAATGGGGTCGCGCGATGGAGTTGGCCTCAAAGGTGCACATGTGCATTTTATGACAAAGTTTACGTTTCATGGTCGTTTATTAATGATCTGTCAGTTCATCAAATTATGGAAAACGAATCCAAAAAATTATGCTCATCGCATTTTAAATGCACACTATAATATAATAATAAAAAAGAAACTTCTCATTTTTGGTCCCACACCAACTGATTGAATCAATTCTGCTCCTTGAACTCTGAACCAAACAAACTCGACCCTTTGACTTTCAGAGCCCATACAAATTAGGGTAATCCTCCATCCAAATATATATATATATATATATATAGGCCCTACTACGTATTTTAAGATTTACCTTGATCACCAGTTAGACAAATAATATATGATGTGCGTGTTACAAAAAATATACCGCCGTGTTTAGCGTAATTTTTGTACTCCCTCTATTCCCTTATACAAGGCCAGAAACAGTAATCGAGGCAAAAATTAATAATGTTTTCTTATACATACTACTAGCAATTTGTTTATAATACTTGCATGCATGTGGTCATAATGACACTCTAACTACTTCCTTCCTATTTCTTCCTTGCATGCGAGTGAGACGTATTAATGATCTGGATAACGAAAAGAAAAGTTGGCTTGCAAAACAGCCATTAAATTTTATCTCGATACTTGTAATCTGAGTTTGTGGCCTTATATAAGGGAATTGAGGGAGTATCATGCATCTCATATATTGTTGACCTTGTAAACCTTAAAATATGTATTAGGCCCTATATATATGGATATAGGGAGTACAAATCAGGTCTCTCACCTCACTCAAAATGGTTTGATGGACACAGACATTTTTCAATACCAAGTGTTTCCCTTTTTTTAATTTCCGGAAAGTGGATGCCTATATAATGAAACCGTTTTTTTGAACATTTACAATAAACCAAGGAAAAAATATTTCTGAAGAAAATCGAGAATGTTTTTGAATACGTACGAACAAGGAAATTAGGAACTTTAAAAAAGAATACAGGAATCATGATAGTTCATGTGTTATTTGACAAACTACTCAAGTTCCCTCGATTTCAACCTTACTTCTAATTTTATTTTATTTTATTAATTTTGTGAAATTTTCTCATTCCAAATTTTCTCACTATTTTTGGTATAGTTTATGTATTTTTACTTTTTGTAGTTTCATGGCCGTATCAGCTTGTAAATATATTTCTGCTCTTACTAAAATATTTTTAAATTATTGTTAATTCTTTCATTCTTTACTAACACATGTGTGCAAAATCACAATCACATGTATTGCACAAACTAATTTGAATAGGACAAAAAGAGAAATTTGTTGTGGCATGAATGTTAAGGGCCAAATTTCTCTCGTTATAATACTTTTAGAGACTTCTTCATTTCTTCATGGGTCATGAATGAGAGTAATTTCCTTTTTTTTACAAAGGTATTTTTTCTGTACTTAAAAAATGACTAATTCATGTACTTCAGTTAAACGAATGAACATGCAACACTCTGCAAATTCGGGACAGAAAATGTCTATGTCGTGGAAGTTTTTCTTTTGTTTTGAGGAATCACTAGGCAGAGAGGATCCCCACATAAGGGACAGTTCTTTTGACAGCGTCTTTCATAACCGCCCCCTCCAAGCTTCTATCAGGGCATCTACAATGCGGGCGCTTAGCCCGGGCGCCAGCCCGTTCCGCTCAATTCCTGGGCGATCCCAAGATTTCCTTTGGCGTCGATGCCGCTCCTGTCGTCGGACGTTGGGGCCTTTTTTTCGCATGCATCTGTTTTGAGGTGAGTCAGGCGCTAGAACGAGCGCTAAAATAATCCTACAGCCTCAACAAACTCAAGAGATTTTGGCGGGTTAAAAAACACTGTTCATTATTTAGCATTGGCGCTTCGGTGCGTGCGTTCGAGGAACTGTATGCTTCACATTTTCGTACAAAAAGAAAAAGTCATCTAAGCGCTCAACCTGGCGCTCCTAAGTTGGAAGGGAAGACTCCTCCACCGGTGCTTCTTGATTAATCTTTATTTTCTGGTGCAAGTGCCCAAACAGGCGCCTCGGCATTGAAAATGCCCTCATAAGCTATTTTCATGAATTACCTTAGAAGCCCAAACAAATGAGGAGCCTTAAGAGAAGCTGGTTAGAAGACCGAAAGTGTTCTTGTGAGCTCGAGCTCACACGCATCCTTTGCTACAGTAAAATTCATTTTTTAAAAAAGTTTAAAAAGAATATGTTTTTTTGCCAACAAACATTGATGTGTTTTTCACATGTGTGCAGAATTTCGTGACAAAATGACATTCATGCAGGTCATAGAAAAAAAACAAAATCGATGCTTCAAAATGCTTTCAAAAACAGTTTTTTTGAAGCATGATTTTGTTTCTTTATAGAAACCTTCACAAATGTCATTCCATCATGAAAATTGGCACGCATGTGAAACACACATCAATGTTTGTTTCCAAAAAAATACTAGATTTTTTGAATTTTTAAAATATTTTTTCGTAAAGGGTACATGTGAGCTCGAGCTCACATACTCCATGCCCGAAAAAACACAGCTTATGAAAAAAGCCGTAAAAGAAAACTACTCCCTCCGTCCCATAATGTAAGACACCTGTTGGCACTATGGGACGGAGGAAGTATATTTCTGTGACCCTGATATCGAACTCCCTCCGTTTCTGAAACGAAGGCCTAAACTAGTCGAGAGCTGGAGGCAACCACGTGAAAAGAAAAATCTGTGAGAACGAACTCACTATCTCCGTCGGCGAGCTGTTATAGCAAGTAACATTGCCGAACAATCAATCAAGCCATCGGTTGGATGGTTACGATGTTGACTAGTTCAGGCCTCAGGGTCAAACACCCGGAAAACGAAGTCTGAACTTCCTCCATAAAGTGATACTGTATGAAATACTCCAGTTCATAGCATCGCGCTTTGTTCAGTTTCCTCTCTTTGTTCAAAATAACTGTCAACATCAAAAACAAAGTAGTACTGATAATGCGTGTGTACTGCATCAGCAGTGACGAAACAAGCCTACAGATAGCAAGAGCGCGATATGGAGCACGGCGAGGTCATATGCACTTCGATTCTCCAGACGCAATGACCAAATATACTTGGAAATGGATGTTCAGCTATGTAAACTTGAGGTCCTCGCTGGCGCACATGTGAACAGTGGTCGTGGAACATGCTCTGCCTGATGCCGTTCGTTTTGCCCAGAAGTCTTATAGAACTATGGATCTCTTGGCCCGCCGACAATGGCTCCAAGCAGGGGCTGTCTGGGACAGGCTGTGTGCCTCTGTTGAAGTATCAAATTTGCACTAGTACGGTTCCTGTCAAATGTCAATATACGCTTTTAGGTATGTGGTGAGTGACACAAAATTTCTGACCGTAGTCAAAGCTGATCTATGTAAGGTTAAAATAAGGAGCACCTGGACGGCTGAACTGCACTTGTGCATTTGGCAAGGTTTCCACAGTGAAGTTTTCATGGTTGTCTATTCATTATTTGCCAGTACATAAAATTGTGAAAACAACTTAAAAAACTGCACTGGCCGGGTTTTAAATGCACGCACGCAACAAGTGATTTTTTTGGGTTGAGCTGCCACGGAAATTTGAAACCCTAGCCATCGTGTTTCCTCTCCTCCCCTCCTCCACTACCGCCGCTGGAGGACGCCGGCGGGCAAAGCCTGCTCTGTCGACCGTGACGGCGCGATGCCTTCTTGTGAGACGATCTATTACGCTGGGAGCTCCCCTTTCGTGTGACGCGGTGGCCATAAATGGCATGACACAATTGATGGAGCTCGGATGTTGTTACGGCATATCTTTCTCAAGATAGTTTTGGTGATTGATAACAACATGTTTGCGGACTAATCTTGTGCGTTGAATTACTCACAGATTCTCCCCTGGCACGAGACGCTTTCTTCCTCTCGGAGTGTATTTCAAGACGGTGTAGCTCTTTCGTTTCTTTCTCGGTGGACTAGTTGCGTAGAGGGCACCGTACTATCAAGAGGGGGTCCGCTGGGATTTTGCTTGGGTGGAATCATCACGTACACATCAGCTTCTCACCCTCCGAGCTTTTCCTGTCCATTGAAGAGATCTCTCCTCTCTTCCTTGTTCTGTCTAGGTCTAAGCGGCAGTACCGCGCACCCAGCGGTAGTACCGCTGAGAAGCCACAAGCGGCAGTACCGCTTCGCAGCGGTAGTATCGCCGTGGCTCCATAGCAGTAGTACCACTGGGGGCCTGGCACCTCCGCCTGGTCCTCAGCTTCCTTGAGAGATCCCTTCTCCCTCTCTCTCGCGCCCCAGCAGTAGTACCGCACTGCTTGTGGTACTACGGCCGAAGGGTCACAAGCGGCAGTACCGCTCCACAGCGGTACTACCGCCCTTGACCCCTCTGCCGTAGTACCGCTGGGTAGTCTGGCTCCTACCGCCTCGATTCGAGAGGTCTTTTTCTCGTGTCGGGTTTTGCGGCACTAGTCACGGTTGTAGTGGCGGTAGTACCGTTCTAGGAGCGGTAGTACCGCCCTACCACCGCGGTAGTACCGCATTTGGGTCCGTTCCCTACTAAGTCTCCTCAGCGCGGCAGTACCGCTGGTTGGCGCGGCAGTACCGTCGCCTGGCGGTAGTACCGCCCCCTCTCAGCGGTAGTACCGCCCTGTGTGGGGGTGGTTGGTGGGGGGCAACAGGATTGTTGCCCCCACTATAAAAGGGAGTCCCCTTCCTCCTTCTCACCCACCTCTTCCTCCTCCAAGCTCCATTTATTGCTCAAGCTCCATTAAATACTCTAAGCTTCATTTCCGCCCGATCTATCTCTCTAGCCAATCAAATTTGTTGATTTGCTCGGGAGTGGTTGAGAAGGCCCCGATCTACACTTCCACCAAGGGATTTTCGATTCCCCCACTTATCCCTAGCGGATCTTGTTACTCTTGGGTGTTTGAGCACCCTAGACGGTTGAGGTCACCTCGGAGCCATATTCCATTGTGGTGAAGCTTCGTGGTCTTGTTGGGAGCCTCCGATTAAGTTGTGGAGATTGCCCCAACCTTGTTTGTAAAGGTTCGGTCGCCGCCTTCAAGGCCACCAATAGTGGAATCACGGCATCTCGCATTGTGTGAGGGCGTGAGGAGAATACGGTGGCCCTAGTGGCTTCTTGGGGAGCATTGTGCCTCCACACCGCTCCAACGGAGACGTACTTCCCCTCAAAAGGAAGGAACTTCAGTAACACATCCTCGTCTCCACCGGATCCACTCTTGGTTATCTCTTACCTTTACTTGTGCAAGCTCTTTATTTTTTCTACCCTTGCTTGCTTGTATGCTTGTTGTTATTGCATCATATAGGTTGCCCACCTAGTTGCACATCTAGACAACCTACTTTAATGCAAAGTTTAATTTGGTAAACAAAAGCTAAAAATTGGTAGTTGCCTATTCACCCCCCCTCTAGTCAACCATATTGATCCTTTCAATTGGTATCAGAGCCTCGTCTCTTTATTAAGGACTTTACCGTCCAAAGAGTATGGTTGATACCGTAGACGGTGTGGAGGAACACTCCGGTGTGAATCCGATCTCGTCTACGGGAGATGGGGGAACTTCGGTCTCTCGTGAGGAGTTCAATGTGGCCTTGGAGACATTGAAAACCTCCATGACGACCGAAGTTGAAAGCATGTTTACTAAATTTCTTGAGGGGCTTAAACTTTCCAACGCACCGTTGAAAGTGGGTGATCCCGCCAACAAGGTGTCGGATGATATCCCCGACAAGGGGGAAGCTAGTAGTGAAAAGGCTCCTTCTTCTAGTGGCAAGAATGGCACCAGCATCTTTGCCCATGTGGAACCACCACTTGTTTATGGTGGACCGGTTCCTTCCACTCATTTGAATCATGCCGGTCCTCCCCCTAAGATTGTGAAAAATGAGGATTTTGATTCTTGGGTTTACCGCTTTAAACGTCATTTAAATCATGTGAACACTAACCTTTGGAGAATCATTGAAGAAGGTTTCTATCCACATGATCCAAGCAACTTCACTCCTCGAGAAGCCGCGGACAATCAATTCAATGAAAATGCTCTCTTCATCATTCAAGATGCAATTCCACCCGAAGACCTACCTCATCTTCGTCCCTTCGCCTTGGCCAAAGATGCATGGCATTGTGTCGTGTCTCTCAACCGGGGAAGCGCAAGAATTCAACGCTCCAACTATGAAGTGGTACAAGATGAGGCCGATGAGTTTGCAATGAAGGAAGATGAAGAACCTCGTGAGCTTTATTGGAGAGTAACCAAACTCGCGGTCTCACTACGAGATCACGGGAGCAAGGACATGGATGACAATTGGATCAAGCGCAAATTCCTCAAGGCAATGATGCCCTACCACAAGGCCATGTCCTCCGTCATTCGTCAAAGACCGTACTTCCACACTTTGACCTCAAGCGAAGTGTTGGATGAGTTTGTGGCCATGAACATTTTGGACAAGACCGCCGACAATGCGGTGCCCCGTTCTCAACGGGCAAAGAAGCCTAACCTTGCTTTGAAGGCCAAGCTCACCGTGGAAGAAGAAGAAGAGGAAGAAGAGGAGAGCAACCCCGAAGATACGAAGTATGCATATCATGAACACATGGCACTTGCTTCAAGGCAATTTTGGAGTAAGAAAAACTCGAGGCCCAACTTTAGCAAAAACAACTCGAGTGGCACAAGGGGCAAGCAACGTGTAAGGACTTGCTACAACTGCGGCAATGTGAGTCATTTCATTGCGGAATGCCCGTATGAGAAGAGGGAAGACAATGGTGGCAAACTCATCCGAAAGGACAAGGTCAAGTCGTTCCCCAACAAGAACAACTTCACCAAGAAGACTCCTCCCAAGGCTTTAGTTGTGCAAAAAGAGTACAATGAGGATGATGACGATGATGAAGATGATGAGTCGGTTGCCATGGCCTCCGTTGCCATTGCAACAACGTCACGGGTGTCTCTCTTCGACTCACCCAACGAGAGCATCACCGCCAAATGCCTCATGGCCAAAGCCACCAACAAGGTAACCTCCAACATCAAAACTACCATCATTAATCATCCTTCCCAACCGGATAGCATTAATGAACTTGAGGGAGCTAATGTGGAGGCTAACGAGTTTGAGGCCTTTATGGGCAAACTCAAGGGAAAATCCAAGAAGCACTTTGTTGCTCTCTTGAAACAACTTGGTGAGGCCAATGACATGATCGAGGCTCACGAAGACACCATCTCTAAGATGGAAGGGCATAGTCGTGACTATGCCGATGAGATTTCGGGTCTTTCCAATGCTCTTGAGGAAGTGCGTGGTCTTCGTTTGGCTCTTGAGGAGTCACACAACGTTGATCATGCTAAGTTAAAGAAAGATTATGATCATGCCCTCATTGTTTCTCGTGTGCTAAATTCCAACAAGGTCAAACTCGGAGTTGATCTTGCTAGACTCAAAGAGGAGTTTGATATACTTGACAAGGCCCACAAGGCCTTGAAGGGTATTCACGCTAGTCTCAAGGAGTCTCATGATCAACTCCAAGTGAAGCTAACTAAGGAGAAAGTAACTTTTCCTCATATGGTTTTAATTGATAATGCAAATGCTACTAACCCGTGTTGTGAGCATATACATCTTGTTGAGTAAAATGCTAAGTTGAAGGAGCAACTTGAGAGAGGTCTTGCGACTTGCATACAAGGCAAGAAGAACCTCAACGATCTCTTGATCAACCAAAAGGGAGGTGTGGCCAAGGAAGGGGTTGGGTACGTGCCCGACTCCAAGAACAAGAAGAAGAATGACAAGACCAAACGACCTCCTCCCCTCATGCAAACCTTTGTGAGGGAGGGAGAGAGTGTCCCCGAGGAGAAGAAGAAGAACAATGTCAAGAAGGGCAATGTCACCCCTCCTAACAAAGCCGGCGATTTTAATCCTTCTTATGTGTTATGCCGTGCAAGTGATGGGCATGTTTATGCCAAATTTGTTGGTTCTCTTCATGAGTATATTGAATGGTCTATTTGGGTTCCTAAGACCCTTGTTACTAACATCAAAGGACCCATCACAAAATAGGTACCTAAAACCAAGCATTGATCTCTTGTAGGTGTTTGCTTCCGGTGGTGGATCATGGTTGCTCGATAGCGGAGCTACAAATCATATGACCGGAAGCAAGGACTTGGTGGTGGACGTGCACAAAGTTCCATCTATGCCCACCAATGTCGAGTGGGGTGACGCCTCATCCTCTAAGGTATTGAGACTTGGCAAGGTGGTCATCTCTCATGATCTCACGATCGAGAAGGTCATGCTTGTTGAGTCCCTTGCATAAAATTTACTTTCCGTTCGTCAACTTGCAATCATGGGCTTTGCCACTTTATTTGATATCGATACCGTGGCCCTCTTGTGGAGCAAGACTCTTAAAGTAGCTTTTGTTGGGCATGTCAAGAACGGTCTATATGTGATTAACTTTTCGGAGCGACCCACTAAGACCGTGACATGCCTAATGGCTAAAGTTGATGTGGGATGGCTTTGGCATCGCCGTTTAGCCCATGTCAATATGAGATCTTTGCAAAGTCTTCTCGAGGGGGACCATGTCCGTGGATTAACGAATGTTAGTTTTGTTAAAGATCGTGCTTGCAGTGCCTGTATCGAAGGAAAGCTACATGAGAAGGCTCACCCTCCCACGACTATCATTTATTCAAAGAGGCCCTTGGAGCTCCTTCACATGGATCTTTTTGGGCCCCCATCCTTCAATAGTCTTGGAGGTAGGAAGTATTGCTTGGTGATTGTGGATGACTACTCAAGGTACACATGGGTGTATTTCTTCAAGAGGAAGAGCGAGACCCAACAAACCGTCATTGACTTTGCAAATGAAGCACAACGTCAACACAATGCAAAGATCTTGACAATAAGAAGTGACAACGGCACCGAGTTCAAGAACTACACCTTGGATGAATTTCTTAGTGATGAGGGAATCAAGCATCAATATTCCGCACCATACACCCCTCAACAAAACGGTGTTACAGAGAGGAAGAACTGGACGTTTATGGATGCGGCAAGGACCATGATGGCGGAGTTCAAGTCTCCATACAACTTTTGGGCCGAAGCCATCAACACCGCGTGTCATGCATCCAATCGGCTCTACCTCCGCAAGGGCTTGAACAAGACCCCATATGAGATACTCACCGGTAACAAGCCCAACCTCAAGTACTTCCGGGTATTCGGGTGTAAGTGTTTCATTCTCAAGAAAGGTGTTCGGTTGTCTAAATTTGAGGCTAGAGCTTATGAGGGCATATTCGTTGGTTATGCTACAAACTCTCATGCTTACCGTGTCCTCAATAAATCCACGGGACTTATTGAGGAGACGTGTAGCGTGGAGTTTGATGAGAATAACGGCTCCCAAGTGGAGCAAAGTGGCACTTGTGATGTAGGTGATGAAATTCCTCCTCAAGCCATAAGAAGAATGGGTGTTGGTTTCATCCTACCCATTGAGGAACCCCTTGTGGCCGAGGGAGAAGGACAATGCTCCACTCAAGTGGAGCCATCACCAACCCAAGGCCCACACGCTTCCGAAGAACAAAGTGAAGGCCCACAACCTCAGGAACAAGACCAAGGGCAAGATCATACTCAAGACGGTGTTGACACACCAAGTGATGCCCAAGGTCAAGTTCTCTCCCCCGAGCAAGTTCAAGATCAAGAAAAAGCTCATGACGGCGCTCAAGATGATCAAGTAACCGCTCCTCAACTCACCACCGAGGAGGAATTAGAGCGTCGTGCCGCCAAGGTTGCTTCCAAGCTCTTCACCAAGGATCATCTCATGATGAATGTGCTTGGAAGCTTAAGAAAGGGGGTAAGCACTCGTAGACAATTAGCAAATTATTGTGAGCATCACGCGTTTGTCTCTTGTGTGGAACCCCACAAGGTCTATGAGGCGCTAGAAGATCCGGATTGGCTCAATGCCATGCACGAAGAACTCAACAACTTCGAGCACAACAAAGTGTGGAGATTGGTGCCAAGGCCAACGGGGAACCATAATGTCATTGGAACCATGTGGATATTCAAGAACAAGCAAGATGCCCATGGGATTATCATTCGCAACAAGGCTCGTTTGGTAGCACAAGGCTACTCCCAAGTCGAGGGTATCGACTACGGTGAAACCTTTGCTCCCGTTGCTCGTCTTGAATCCATTCGCATGTTGATTGCATATGCTTCTCATCATAACTTTAAGTTACAACAAATGGATGTGAAGAGTGCTTTTCTTAATGGTCCCATAAATGAATTGGTTTACGTCAAGCAACCCCCCGGGTTCGAGGATCCCTACTTTCTCGATCATGTGTATCAACTCGATAAGGCACCATATGGCCTTAAACAAGCCCCACGTGCGTGGTATGACCACCTTACCGAGTTGTTACAAGACCGTGGTTTTGAAGTTGGGCTAATCGACCCCACTCTTTTTACTAAGAAGGTCAAAGGGGAGTTGTTTGTGTGCCAATTATATGTTGATGATATTATCTTTGGTTCTCCTAACAAAGCTTTCAATGATGAATTTGCCGCTCTCATGACCTCAAAGTTTGAGATGTCCTCCATGGGAGAGTTGAAGTTCTTTCTAGGGTTCGAAGTGAAGCAAAGAAGAGAAGGAACCTTCATCAATCAATCCAAATACACCCAAGACATGCTCAAGAGATTCAAGCTAAGTGATGGCAAGCCGGCCTCCACTCCAATGCCCACCAAGTGCCAACTTGACTTAGATCCCAATGGTAAAGTGGTGGATCAAAAGGTATATCATTCCATGATTGGTTCTTTGCTTTATCTTTGTGCATCTAGACCGGACATCATGTTGAGTGTGGGAATTTGTGCACGGTTTCAAGCCGCACCTAAGGAAAGTCACTTTGTGGCGGTCAAACGAATCTTTTGATATTTGGCTCATACCCCAAACTTTGGCTTATGGTACCCAAGAGGATCAAACTTCAAGCTTGTAGGGTACTCGGATTCCGATTGGGCGGGAGACAAAGTGGATAGTGTTGGGGAACGTAGTAATTTCAAAAAATTTCCTACGCACACGCAAGATCATGGTGATGCATAGCAACGAGAGGGGAGAGTATGATCTACGTACCTTGTAGATCGACAACGGAAGCGTTTTGTTGATGTAGTCGTACGTCTTCACGGTCCGACCGATCAAGCACCGAAACTACTGCACCTCCGAGTTTTGGCACACGTTCAGCTCGATGACGATCCCCGGACTCCGATCCAGCAAAGTGTCGGGGAAGAGTTCCGTCAGCACGACGGCGTGGTGACGATCTTGATGTACTACTACAGCAGGGCTTCGCCTAAACTCTGCTACAATATTATCGAGGACTATGGTGGAAGGGGGCACCGCACACGGCTAAGAATATGATCACGTGGATCAACTTGTGTCTTTGGGGTGCCCCTTGCCTCAGTATATAAAGGATGGAGGAGGAGGAGGCCGGCCAAGGCAATTGGTGCGGCCAGGATGTGGAGTCCTACTAGGACTCCAAGTCCTAGTAGGAGTCCACCAAGAGGGGAGGAAGGGAGAAGGAAGTGGAGGAGAAGGAGAGGTGGCCGGCCCCCTTTTCCCTAGTCCAATTTGGACTAGAGGGGAGGGGGGTGCAGCAGCCCCTTGGCCCTTTCTCCTCTTCCCACTAAAGCCCATCAAGGCCCATTGCTTCTCCCGTAACTACCCGGTACTCCGAAAAATACCCGAATCACTCGGAACCTTTCCAATGTCCGATTATAGTTGTCCAATATATCAATCTTTACGTCTCGACCATTTCGAGACTCCTCGTCATGTCCCCGATCTCATCCGGGACTCCGAACTCCTTCGGTACATCAAAACTCATAAACTCATAATATAACTGTCATCGAAACCTTAAGCGTGCGGACCCTACGGGTTCAAGAACAATGTAGACATGACCGAGACACGTCTCCAGTCAATAAGCAATAGCGGGACCTGGATGCCCATATTGGCTCCTACATATTCTACGAAGATCTTTATCGGTCAGACCGCATAACAACATACGTTGTTCCCTTTGTCATTGGTATGTTACTTGCCAGAGATTCGATCATCGGTATCCAATACCTAGTTCAATCTCGTTACCAGCAAGTCTCTTTACTCGTTCTGTAATACATCATCCCGCAACTAACTCATTAGTTGCAATGCTTGCAAGGCTTAAGTGATGTGCATTACCGAGAGGGCCCAGAGATACCTCTCGGACAATCGGAGTGACAAATCCTAATCTCGAAATACGCCAACCCAACATGTACCTTTGGAGACACCTATAGAGCTCCTTTATAATCACCCAGTTACGTTGTGACGTTTGGTAGCACACAAAGTGTTCCTCCGGCAAACGGGAGTTGCATAATCTCATAGTCATAGGAACATGTATAAGTCATGAAGAAAGTAATAGCAACATACTAAACGATCGGGTGCTAAGATAATGGAATAGGTCATGTCAATCAGATCATTCACCTAATGATATGATCCCATTAATCAAATGACAACTCATGTCTATGGTTAGGAAACATAACCATCTTTGATCAACGAGCTAGTCAAGTAGAGGCATACTAGTGACACTCTGTTTGTCTATGTATTCACACATGTATTATGTTTCCGGTTAATACAATTCTAGCATGAATAATAAACATTTATCATGAAATAAGGAAATAAATAATAACTTTATTATTGCCTCTAGGGCATATTTCCTTCAGTCTCCCACTTGCACTAGAGTCAATAATCTAGTTCACATCGCCATGTGATTTAACAGTAATAGTTCACATCAGCATGTGATTAACACCCATAGTCCACATCGATATGTGACCAACACCCAAAGGGTTTACTAGAGTCAGTAATCTAGTTCACATCGCTGTGTGATTAACACCCAAAGAGTACTAAGGTGTGATCATGTTTTGCTTTATGAGATAATTTTAGTCACCGGGTCTGTTATATTCAGATCCGTAAGTATTTTGTGAATTCTATGTCTACAATGCTCTGCACGGAGCTACACTAGCTAATTGCTCCCACTTTCAATATGTATCTAGATCGAGACTTAGAGTCATCCAGATTTGTGTCAAAACTTGCATCGACGTAACTTTTTACGATGAACCTTTTGTCACCTCCATAATCGAGAAATATTTCCTTATTCCACTAAGGATAATTTTGACCAATGTCCAGTGATCTACTCTTAGATCACTATTGTACTCCCTTGCTTAACACAGTGTAGGGTATACAATAGATCTGGTACACATCATGGCATACTTTATAGAACCTATGGCTGAGGCATAGGGAATGACTTTCATTCTCTTTCTATCTTCTGCCGTGGTCGGGCTTTGAGTCTTACTCAATTTCATACCTTGTAACACAGCCAAGAACTCTTTCTTTGACTGTTCCATTTTTGAACTACTTCAAAATATTGTCAAGGTATGTACTCATTGAAAAAACTTATCAAGCGTCTTGATCTATCTCTATAGATTTTTATGCTTAATATGTAAGCAGCTTCACCGAGGTCTTTTTCTGGAAAATTCCTTTCAAACACTCCTTTATGCTTTGCAGAATAATTCTACATTATTTCCGATCAACAATATGCCATTCACATATACTTATCAGAAATTTTGTAGTGCTCCCACTCACTTTCTTGTAAATACAGGCTTCATCGCAAGTCTGTATAAAACTATATGCTTTGATCAACTTATCAAAGCGTATATTCCAACTCCGAGATGCTTGCACCAGTCCATAGATGGATCGCTGGAGCTTGCATATTTTGTTAGCACCTTTAGGATTGACAAAACCTTCTGGTTGTATCATATACAACTCTTCTTTAATAAATCTATTAAGGAATGCAGTTTTGTTTATCCATTTCCCAGATTTCATAAAATGCGGCAATTGCTAACATGATTCAGACAGACTTAAGCATAGATATGAGTGAGAAACTCTCATCGTAGTCAACACCTTGAACTTGTCGAAAACCTTTTGCGACGATTCTAGCTTTGTAGATAGTAACACTATTATCAGCGTCCGTCTTCCTCTTGAAAATCCATTTTTTTTCTATGGCTTGCCGATCATCTGGCAAGTCAACCAAAGTCCATACTTTGTTTTTATACATGGATCTCATCTCAGATTTCATGGCCTCAAGCCATTTTGCGGAATCTAGGCTCACCATCGCTTCTTCATAGTTCGCAAGTTCGTCATGGTCTAGTAACATGACTTCCAGAATAGGATTACCGTACCACTCTGGTGCGGATCTCACTCTGGTTTACCTACGAAATTCGGTAGTAACTTGATCTGAAGTTACATGATCATCATCATTAGCTTCCTCACTAATTGGTATAGTAGTCACAGAAACAGATTTATGTGATGAACTACTTTCCAATAAGGGAGAAGGTACAATTACCTTATCAAGTTCTACTTTCCTCCCACTCACTTCTTTCGAGAGAACCTCCTTCTCTAGAAAGGATCCATTCTTAGCAACGAATGTCTTGCCTTTGGATCTGTGATAGAAGGTGTACCCAACAGTAACCTTTTGGGTATCCTATGAAGACACACTTTTCCGATTTGGGTTTGAGCTTATCAGGATGAAACTTTTTCACATAAGCATTGCAACCCCAAACTTTAAGAAACGACAACTTTGGTTTCTTGCCAAACCACAGTTCATATGGTGTCGTCTCAACAGATTTAGATGGTGCCCTTTTAACGTGAATGCAGCTATCTCTAATGCATAACCCCAAAACGATAGTGGTAGATCGGTAAGAGACATCATAGATTGCACTATATCCAATAAAGTACGGTTATGACATTCGGACACACCATTATGCTATGGTGTTCCATGTGGCGTGAGTAGTGAAACTATTTCACATTGTTTTAACTGAAGACCAAACTCGTAACTCAAATATTTGTCTCCGCGATCAGATCGTAGAAACTTTATTTTCTTGTCACGATGATTTTCCACTTCACTCTGAAATTATTTCCAAATGTTTCAGACTTATGTTTCATCAAGTAGATATACCCATATCTGCTCAAATCATCTATGAAGTTCAAAAAATAACGATACTTGCCGTGAGCCTTAACACTCATCGGACCGCATACATCAGTATGTATTATTTCCAATAAGTCAGTTGCTCGCTCCGGAGAACGGAGTCTTAGTCATCTTGCCCATGAGGCATGGTTCGCAAGCATCAAGTGATTCCAAAAATCCCATCAGCATGGAGTTTCTTCATGCGCTTTACACCAATATGACCTAAACGGCAGTGCTACAAATAAGTTGCACTATCATTATTAACTTTGCATCTTTTGATTTCAATATTATGATTATGTGTATCACTACGATCGAGATCCAACGAACTATTTTCATTGCGTGGGTAACCATATAAGGTTTTATTCATGTAAACAGAACAACAATTTATTCTCTTACTTAAATGAATAACCGTATTACAATAAACATGATCAAATCATATTCATGCTTAACGCAAACACCAAATAACACTTATTCAAGTTCAACACTAATCCCGAAAGTATAGGGAGTGTGCGATGATGATCATATCAATCTTGGAACTACTTCCAACACACATCGTCACTTCACCCTTAACTAGTCTCTGTTTATTCTGCAACTCCCGTTTCGAGTTACTAATCTTAGCAACTGAACTAGTATCAAATACTGAGGGGTTGCTATAAACACTAGTAAAGTACACATCAATAACATGTATATCAAATATACTTATGTTCACTTTGCCATCCTTCTTATCTGCCAATCACTTGGGGTAGTTCCGCTTCCAGTGACCAGTCCCTTTGCAGTAGAAACACTTAGTCTCAGGATTAGGACCAGACTTGGGCTTCTTCACTTGAGTAGCAACTTGCTTGCTGTTTTTCTTGAAGTTCCCCTTCTTCCCTCTGCCCTTTTCTTGAAAGCAGTGGTCTTGTCTACCATCAACACTTGATATTTTTCTCGATTTCTACCTTCGTCAATTTACGCATTACGAAGAGCTTGGGAATCGTTTCCGTTATCCCTTGCATATCATAGTTCATCACGAAGTTCTACTAACTTGGTGATGGTGACTAGAGAATTCTGTCAATCACTATCTTATCTGGAAGATTAACTCCCACTTGATTCAAGCGATTGTAGTACTCAGACAATCTGGGCACATGCTCACTAGTTGAGCGATTCTCCTCCATCTTTTAGCTATAGAACTTGTTGGAGACTTCATATCTCTCAACTCGGGTATTTGCTTGAAATATTAACTTCAACTCCTGGAACATCTCATATGCTCCATGACGTTCAAAACGTCTTTGAAGTCCCGATTCTAAGCCATTAAGCATGGTGCACTAAACTATCAAGTAGTCATCATATTGAGCTAGCCAAACGTTCATAACGTCTGCATCTGCTCCTGCAATAGGTCAGTCACCTAGAGGTGCATCAAGGACATAATTCTTCTGTGCAGCAATGAGGATAAACCTCAGATCACGGATCCTATCCGCATCATTGCTACTAACATCTTTCAATACAATTTTCTCTAGGAACATATCAAAATAAACACAGGGAAGCAACGACGCGAGCTATTGATCTACAACATAATTTGCAAAATACTACCAGGACTAAGTTCATGATAAATTTAAGTTCAATTAATCATATTACTTAAGAACTCCCACTTAGATAGACATCCCTCTAATCCTCTAAGTGATCACGTGATCCAAATCAACTAAACTATGTCCGATCATCACGTGAGATGGAGTAGTTTCATTGGTGAACATCGCTATGTTGATCATATCTACTATATGATTCACGCTCGACCTTTCGGTCTCCGTGTTCCGAGGCCATATCTGTATATGCTTGGCTCGTCAAGTATAACCTGAGTATTCCGCGTGTGCAACTGTTTTGCACCCGTTGTATTTGAACGTAGAGCCTATCACACCCGATCATCACGTGGTGTCTCAGCACGAAGAACTTTCGCAACGGTGCATACTCAGGGAGAACACTTCTTGATAATTTAGTGAGAGATCATCTTATAATGCTACCGTCAATCAAAGCAAGATAAGATGCATAAAAGATAAACATCACATGCAATCAATATATGTGACATGATATGGCCATCATCATCTTGCTTCTTTGATCTCCATCTCCAAAGTACTGTCATGATCTATATCGTCACCAGCATGACACCATGATCTCCATCATCTTGATCTATATCAATGTGTCGTCACGTGGTCGTCTCGCCAACAATTTCTCTTGCAACTATTGCTATCGCATAGCGATAAAGTAAAGCAATTATTGGACGCTTGCATCTTATGCAATAGAGAGACAACCATAAGGATTTTGCCAGTTGCTGATAACTTTAACACAACATGATCATCTCATACAACAACTTATATCTCATCACGTCTTGACCATATCACATCACAACATGCCCTGCAAAAACAAGTCAGACGTCCTCTATTTTGTTGTTGCAAGTTTTACGTGGCTGCTAAGGGCTTAGCAAGAACCGTTCTTACCTACGCATCAAAAACCACAACGATAGTTTGTCAAGTTGGTGCTGTTTTAACCTTTGCAAGGACCGGGCGTAGCCACACTTGGTTCAACTAAAGTTGGAGAAACTGTCACCCGCAAGCCACCTATGTGCAAAGCACGTCGGGAGAACCGGTCTCGCGTAAGTGTACGCGTAATGTCGGTCCGGGCCGCTTCATCCAACAATACCGCCGAACCAAAGTATGACATGCTGGTAAGCAGTATGACTTATATCGTCCACAACTCACTTGTGTTCTACTCGTGCATATAACATCAAACCATAAAAACCTAGGCTCGGATGCCACTGTTGGGGAACGTAGTAATTTCAAAAAAATTCCTACGCACACGCAAGATCATGGTGATGCATAGCAACGAGAGGGGAGAGTATGATCTACGTACCTTGTAGATCGACAATGGAAGCGTTTTGTTGATGTAGTCGTACGTCTCCACGGTCCGACCGATCAAGCACCGAAACTACGGCACCTCCGAGTTTTAGCACACGTTCAGCTCGATGACGATCCCCGGACTCCGATCCAGCAAAGTGTCGGGGAAGAGTTCTGTCAGCACGATGGCGTGGTGACGATCTTGATGTACTACTGCAGTAGGGCTTCGCCTAAACTCCGCTACAATATTATCGAGGACTATGGTGGAAGGGGGCACCGCACACGGCTAAGAATATGATCACGTGGATCAACTTGTGTCTTTGGGGTGCCCCTTGCCTCAGTATATAAAGGATGGAGGAGGAGGAGGCCGGCCAAGGCAATTGGTGCGGCCAGGATGTGGAGTCCTACTAGGACTCCAAATCCTAGTAGGAGTCCACCAAGAGAGGAGGAAGGGAGAAGGAAGTGGAGGAGAAGGAGAGGTGGCCGGCCCCCTTTTCCCTAGTCCAATTCGGACTAGAGGGGAGGGGGGGCGCAGCAGCTCCTTGGCCCTTTCTCCTCTTCCCACTAAAGCCCATCAAGGCCCATTGCTTCTCCCGTAACTACTCGGTACTCCGAAAAATACCCGAATCACTCGGAACCTTTCCGATGTCCGAATATAGTCGTCCAATATATCAATCTTTACGTCTCGACCATTTCGAGACTCCTCGTCATGTCCCCGATCTCATCCGGGACTCCGAACTCCTTCGGTACATCAAAACTCATAAACTCATAATATAACTGTCATCGAAACCTTAAGCGTGCGGACCCTACGGGTTCGAGAACAATGTAGACATGACCGAGACACGTCTCCGGTCAATAACCAATAGCGGGACCTGGATGCCCATATTGGCTCCTACATATTCTACGAAGATCTTTATCGGTCAGACCGCGTAACAACATACGTTGTTCCCTTTGTCATCGGTATGTTACTTGCCCGAGATTCGATCGTCGGTATCCAATACCTAGTTCAATCTCGTTACCGGCAAGTCTCTTTACTTGTTCTGTAATACATCATCCCGCAACTAACTCATTAGTTGCAATGCTTGCAAGGCTTAAGTGATGTGCATTACCGAGAGGGCCCAGAGATACCTCTCCGACAATCGGAGTGACAAATCCTAATATCGAAATATGCCAACCCAACATGTACCTTTGGAGACACCTGTAGAGCTCCTTTATAATCACCCAGTTACGTTGTGACGTTTGATAGCACACAAAGTGTTCCTCCGGCAAACGGGAGTTGCATAATCTCATAGTCATATGAACATGTATAAGTCATGAAGAAAGTAATAGCAACATACTAAACGATCGGGTGCTAAGCTAATGGAATGGGTCATGTCAATCAGATCATTCACCTAATGATGTGATCCCATTAATCAAATGACAACTCATGTCTATGGTTAGGAAACATAACCATCTTTGATCAACGAGCTAGTCAAGTAGAGGCATACTAGTGACACTCTGTTTGTCTATGTATTCACACATGTATTATGTTTCCGGTTAATACAATTCTAGCATGAATAATAAACATTTATCATGAAATAAGGAAATAAATACTAACTTTATTATTGCCTCTAGGTCATATTTCCTTCAGATAGGAAGTCCACTTCTGGAGGGTGCCAATTCCTTGGTTGCTCTTTGGTAAGTTGGTCTTCCAAAAAGCAAAGTTGTGTGTCTCTCTCATCCACTGAGGCGGAGTATGTTGCCGCCGGTAGTTGTTGTGCACAACTTCTATGGATGAGGCAAACTTTAAAGGATTACGGTGTCACTTGTGACAAAGTGCCTCTTTGGTGTGACAATGAAATTGACATCAAGATTTCTCTCAACCCAGTGCAACACTTCAAGACGAAGCATATTGAGATTCGGTATCACTTCATCCGGGATCACATTAGACGAGGAGAGATCGAGCTCAACTATGTCAACACTCATGACAACCTTGCAGATATTTTCACGAAGCCCTTGGATGAAGCAAGATTTCGCGAGTTAAGGCATGAGCTAAATATCATTGATTCGAGCAATGTTGCTTGAACCCGTCCACACCCTATCACGCTCAACTTGTTGTCTAGTTTAGGTGTAGGCATGGACATAGGGGGAGTGTTGTTCTCTCAATGAACTCTCCCTCCCCCCATTATGCATAAATTGATCAAGTCTTTCACTTTAGCCATTGTTGATGGCACTTGTGCTTAAAAGACGAGTTTTGGTCATGGGCCCAAGGTTAAAATCTTCGCGGTGCCATACCTTTTGACTCAAATATAGGTGGCCTCGGCCAGCGCCCTCTTTTGAAGAGGTGTGTCTTGGTCTTTCGCTGGTGTGTTTCTTCTTCTCTTGCCATTCTTGTCGTTTCGTCGAGCTAAAGCCATGTCTGTTTAGTTGCCGTGGCGTGCTGGGCGGTACTACCGCTGGTGGTGCGCGGTACTACCGCTTATAAGCGGTACTACCACCCCCAGCGCGGTACTACCGCTGAGGGACGGGACCAGGGGGTTAAGTCGGGGCAGGGGGAGGTTTCTTCTCCCCTATACCCATTCACTTCGTCCCTCTTGTCTCTTCCTCTCTCCAGCCTCCTCTCGCCGCGGGAGGGCTCCAGCGGATCTCCGTCTCTGGGGCGTCCCTCTCCATTTCCTTTGGTGGAGTCGATCCCCACCTCGTCCTCTTGCCATGGATGCCGGTATTGCCCCCGTTCTTTCTTTCGTTTTGTCTCCTTTTAGTTCTTGTTTCTTAGGGGCAATGGTGGTTGCATCTCTAGATTTTTGGCGAAATCTAGGCTTGAGTTGGTTGGAGAAGGCAACTAGACTATCTAGATTAGAGTTTGGTAGGATTATTTTTGAATTTGGTAGGCCGGTAGTGCCGGATCTGACTGCGGTAGTAAGAACCCGCTGTTTCACCGCCTCGTGCTATATGAAACTGTTGTTTCTCCGCCTCAAGCAGTACTACCGCTCCTCTTGGAGCGGTACTACCGCTTGACCTAGAGCGGTACTACCGCTCCCTTCGGGGCGGTACTACCGCTCGGGGCGGTACTACCGCGGGCAGGTCACGGTACTACCGCTAAATGCCAATTTCCATCATTTTCCTGCCTTACCTTGATCCTTTTGTTGTGTTTGTTGGCTTATGCTCGTTCTTTCTGGTTGTTTCGCGTTGTTCTTGTGTTTGGCTCCAGGTGATGACCGTTCCGAGCAGCAAGGTCATCGTATCAACCCCGGGCGTGCCACATCAAAACGCTACCGCACCTCAGAGCCTGTCGGTGGTTCCTTGAGCACCCAACCGCCTCCAGCAAGTGCTTCTGCAAGTGTTCCTCCACCTCCTCAGCAATCGAAGCGAGCAGCCAACAGGCCAAAAGGGAAGACTGTGACTGAGATGACCAACAAGGAGTTTTGGGAGAAGCGTCGCCGCAACCCCTATGCGGTGGACCAAGAACCCACTTTGGTCAACCGCCCGTTCTGGAACCGTTTTCAGTTTGCCATCTACTTTGATGTGATCAAGGCCAAGAAGAATCTTTTTGTTGATGTTCGCTCCATTGACACTGATGCTATGGAGAAGGACCCGGAGTACTTTGGCGAAGCTCTTCAGATGTGCACTCAGCTGAACATTCTCAGGATCATGCAATTCAACAAGGATTTTGATGCAGATTTGGTGGCTCAATTCTATGCCACCGTCCATCTTGGGACGGATGTCGACAGGACTCTGACATGGATGACCAATGGCAAGCTGCTTTCTGTCAAGTGGAAGGCTTTCATGGAGTTACTTGATGTGGTGGATACCGGGCTTGAGACTCCTGTCGGTTTCCGTCCTCACCGCAATGCTACATCCACCCACAAGCAAGACCTTTGGCCCTACTGCACTGTGAAGATTCACCCAGTAACTGAGAAGAAGACCTATGAGCTGTCTCCGTATCTGGACATTCTTCATCGCATATTCTGTGAGACTCTCTTCCCTCGGATCGGGAATCTGGATATGGTCCACTCTTACCTCGTGGACATGCTCCTTTTCTGTCAGCATGAGAAGGAAGCAAGCACTGGAGAGAGCCTGGATATCTCTCATGTCATGTGGTCTGAACTTCTATCTGCCGTGTCTGAGCGCAAGTGTCCTATCTATGGTCCATTCATCATGAGGCTCATTGAGAGGGCCTGGGCACAGACTTATCCCAGAGTGCTGCTAGAGACTGGAGACTTGGTGTCTCATGAGATCAAGCATCTGAGGAAGAAGGACAACTGGACAGCGCCTCACACAGGGGGTCCATCTGCTACTGCTGCCACAGGGGGTCCGTCTGCTGATGCTGCTGCTACTGCTGCCATGGGGACCGAGGGTGAGGCTGCTACTGATGATCATGAGGAGAACTTTGGCCCCTCTAGTGCAGAACCGTCGTGGGCACAGAAGCTTAAGCGCAAGATGAAGAAGCTTTTCTGCATTGAGTCTCATGGTCAGTACATGACTCATGTGGCGGAGAAGCATGCCAGGACGCGCCACAAGGATCTCATGCGTCAGATGGGAGCAACTGTTGTTAGTGGGTCTGAGGGTCAAATCACTGAAGAGGAGGACAGGATTCATCAGAATTGCCACTGGACCGACTCCGATGCCGAGCAGTTTTCGACCCACGATGAAGATGCAGAGATGTGATGTTCGAGCTTTTCCTCCTCCCATCACCTGGAGTCGTAGTGTCACTCTATGCCCTTTTTGGTGTCTCGCTGCCAAAGGGGGAGAGAGTGTAGGGATTTGCTTCTTGTGTCGTGCTTTGAGTCGTCTTGTGTTTTCTTATGTGTTCCTTCTTTGGTTTGGTTTGGTGTGAGACCTAAGTCCTAGTCATATGGTGTAAGACATATGCTCCCTATCGCTACCTTATTACTTATGTCATTTCAGAGTACTGTAGTTTATTGTGAGATGCATGCTTGTCCTGTTTATTCACTTCTCTCATATATATATTGTGCTTAGTATTGTTGGACTATAAAATATAGGGGGAGTGTTGATCTGAATGTGTGTGTCGTGCCATCTCTAGGTGCACACATTCTGGGGGAGCCCGTCTATATTTTTTAGTTCTTAGTTTTCTTTGTTTCATCTCTTTTCCTTGTGCAAATCCCTAGTTGTCATCAATCCACCAAAAAGGGGGAGATTGTTACGGCATATCTCTCTCAAGGTAGTTTTGGTGATTGATGACAACATGTTTGCGGACTAATCTTGTGCGTCGAATTATTCACAGATTCTCCCCTGGCACGAGACGCTTTCTTCCCCTCGGAGTGTATTTCAAGACGGTGTAGCTCTTTCGTTTCTTTCTTGGTGGACTAGTTGCATAGAGGGCACCGTACTATCAAGAGGGGGTCCGCTGGGGTTTTGCTTGGGTGGAATCATCACGTACACATCAGCTTCTCACCCTCCGAGCTTTTCCTGTCCATTGAAGAGATCTCTCCTCTCTTCCTTGTTCTGTCTAGGTCTAAGCGGCAGTACCGCGCACCCAGCGGTAGTACCGCTGAGAAGCCACAAGCGGCAGTACCGCTTTGCAGCGGTAGTACCGCCGTGGCTCCACAGCAGTAGTACCGCTGGGGGCCTCGCACCTCCACCTGGTCCTCAGCTTCCTTGAGAGATCCCTTCTCCCTCTCTCTCGCGCCCCAGCGGTAGTACCGCACTGCCTGCAGTACTACGGCCGAAGGGTCACAAGCGGCAGTACCGCTCCACAGTGGTACTACCGCCCTTGACCCCTCTGCCGTAGTACCGTTGGGTAGTCTGGCTCCTACCGCCTCGATTCGAGAGGTCTTTTTCTCGTGTCGGGTTTTGCGGCACTAGTCACGGTTGTAGTGGCGGTAGTACCGTTCCAGGAGCGGTAGTACCGCCCTACCACCGCGGTAGTACCGCATTTGGGTCCGTTCCCTACTAAGTCTCCTCAGCGCGGCAGTACCGCTGGTTGGCGCGGCAGTACCGTCGCCTGGCGGTAGTACCGCCCCCTCTTAGCGGTAGTACCGCCCTGTGCGGGGGTGGTTGGTGGGGGGCAACGAGATTGTTGCCCCCACTATAAAAGGGAGTCCCCTTCCTCCTTCTCACCCACCTCTTCCTCCTCCAAGCTCCATTTATTGCTCAAGCTCCATTAAATACTCCAAGCTTCATTTCCGCCCGATCTATCTCTCTAGCCAATCAAATTTGTTGATTTGCTCAGGAGTGGTTGAGAAGGCCCCGATCTACACTTCCACCAAGGGATTTTCGATTCCCCCACTTATCCCTAGCGGATCTTGTTACTCTTGGGTGTTTGAGCACCCTAGACGGTTGAGGTCACCTCGGAGCCATATTCCATTGTGGTGAAGCTTCGTGGTCTTGTTGGGAGCCTCCGATTAAGTTGTGGAGATTGCCCCAACCTTGTTTGTAAAGGTTCGGTCGCCGCCTTCAAGGCCACCAATAGTGGAATCACGGCATCTCGCATTGTGTGAGGGCGTGAGGAGAATACGGTGGCCCTAGTGGCTTCTTGGGGAGCATTGTGCCTCCACACCGCTCCAACGGAGACGTACTTCCCCTCAAAAGGAAGGAACTTCGGTAACACATCCTCGTCTCCACCGGATCCACTCTTGGTTATCTCTTAACTTTACTTGTGCAAGCTCTTTATTGTTTCTATCCTTGCTTGCTTGTATGCTTGTTGTTATTGCATCATATAGGTTGCCCACCTAGTTGCACATCTAGACAACCTACTTTGATGCAAAGTTTAATTTGGTAAAGAAAAGCTAAAAATTGGTAGTTGCCTATTCACCCCCCCTCTAGTCAACCATATCAATCCTTTCAGATGTCGGGCCGACCGTCCCGGGTGCCCTGGGTGGTGGTTGTGTTCTTGTGATGCAAGGGCAGTGGAGGTCGGAGTGGGCATCTGGTGTGGTGATGGGCCTTGGAAGTCCAGATTTGGCAGCGGCAGCTTCTGGGCTAGTCGACAGTGGTAGTGGCGACGCAATAACGACATGGCGACACCAAGGCGTGCAACAGCGGGACGGGAATGGTGTGGTTGCGGTTTGCGGTGGTCACATAGTTGTTGTCGTGTCTCAACGCTATTGTTGTTGCCGACCCCTGCAACAAGGTTTCTGGAGCACGTGCGCATGAGATGGCTCTCGACGGCGTTCAACTCTCCGTGTTATGTGACAATTATGTGCTCGCAGGCATAGGTTTGATCGCGGGGTTGTATATGCCAAGGATGCGCACGAAAGTGGCCGTCTCCGTACGTGAATGCCATATAATGGTTCCGATTCTAATTCAACATTACCATGGTGTTTGTATGCCTTTCCATGCAGCTTCGTCTTCCTCGGCAAAGGGTGGCGGCAATGCATGGTCTCTTCGGATTGGTAGTGCTCTTTGAGTACTAGGTCTAGGACTCCGCGGTGAAAACCCTAGGTCTGATTGGTTGCATGTGGCAATGGTGGTGTTTTATGCACCATGTTCTAGTTGATGGCGTTGCTTTGGAGTCTAATCAGACGAGCTCTCCAGGTTGTAAATCTAAGATTTTACATAAGATGGTTGGACCCTGCGATTGCGACTATTGAGTGTCGTTACCTTCAGGGAGACCTTGCTTTAGGAGAACCTTTCTCGAAGTTCGTATCTTCTCAAGGATGGTGAATGCCGTTGCTGCTGGTTTGTTGCAAATCGTGTGTTGTGGACTTTCTTTTGTTTCTTCTGTTTCTTCTTATTATCCTTGTTGGTTGTGTGCATCCTCGATGTCTCGATTAGGTCGCGATATTACGTTGGTGTAGAGACCGAGTGTAATTGATATTATCTTGATATTAATATGTCACCCTTTCTTCAGAAAAAAACAACTGACTTAATCTAGTTTGCTCCTTGAACTCTAAACCAAACAAAATCAATTCAAAGCCCATACAAATGAGGTCCCTCGCCTCATTTAAAGTGGTTTGATGGATGACAAACAATTTTGTTCTCACAATGGGTGCCTATTTGACGAAACAATGTTCAAAACATTTAGAATAAGCCAGGAAATATGAAATTTTATTTGTAAAAAAACCAAGAGTGTTTGTAGTACTAAGAAGGGAAAAGATTTAGGAACTTTAAAAAATACAAAAAAATAATTATGAAAATGTCCTAATTTTTCATTAATTATTTGACAAACTACTCCAGTTGCCTTGGTTTGTACTAGACTTGTAGGTTTCATTTAGTTTGTGGTTTTGTGGTTTTTTTTTCATTCTTGATATTCTTAATTTTTTTAATTATTTTTGGAATAGTTTTATATTGTTATTTTCATGTTCTAAATAGATTCCTATTCTTAATAAAATATTTTAAATCTATTTTTACATTTTTTTATAAACCCATGTGTGCAAGAGGCCAAGAGCACCATTACATTTTTTGACAAACTATTTTTTTGTGGGGAATTTAAACAAACTAATTTGAATAGGATAAAAAGTAAAATTTGTTGCATCTTGAGTGTTAAGGGTAGAATTTCTCTTATTTTATAGTGCAAAAAGTACACTTGAAAACCATTTAAAAAGGAATTTTACAAAAGTACGATCAATTTTAAACTTGTGACGTCAGTTGTTGTGAAGGAAGTACAAAAACATAGGTCCAAAATGTTAATATTTGAAATGAGAGAACATGGTAGACGCCACAAATTCATGACAAAAAGCCTTCTAAGTCCCGACTCCACCGCATTTCTTCAAATTCAGTGATCCTAGTGACGTACAACGTTTCTGCCCTCTTCACTTCTCCAAATTCAGTGACTCCACCGCATTTGAACTGACCAATGTCATCGGAAAATAATACTCCCTCGGTGGAAGCATCCAGTTCTCATCTCTCAATGGAAAATAATGCTCCCTCGGTAGGAGTATTCCATTTTATCAGAAAATGTTGAAACTTTCAGGTTTCATTCGCATTGTAACTGACCAATGATCTGAAAACTCCAGTAGCCCGCGAGGCACAAAGGCGTGATAAGATTCAGGTTCATTTCACACACTTGATCTCTGGAAAAATTCCTAAGAAATCGGACGCAGCATCAGGCCAGGCAAACGCTCGGGTGTTAAATTGGTACAACGCACCAACCGAACGTGTGCACAGCAGCAGCATGATTGTGCCGCTCCTCCTAAATTAATCAACACCATCAACAACTAGTGGCACAACGACACATCCTCCATTTAACTACAGGTTTGGTTGTAAAGTAATCGACTTTTGCAGCCACTCAGCCCGACGCATCTTTTCCTCTTCTGACATGAAAGATAAACTAACTACTCCTACTTAAGATATTTTCAAGACGCGACAAGGCTGGGCATCCTTTGATTATGGTTGCAGGACGATGCTGAAAACACACTTGATCGGCAGCAGCAGCCGGGAAACGGACAAACCAGGCTACAGCAGCGACTATTTCTAATAAAATCTGTAAACAAATTCCAGTACTAGTGCAGCAAGAAAGCGATCGATAATTAGTTAGTTGATGATACACATGTGGCGCTGTAATGTAATGGATGGCTGCTTACACCGGGTGAGTGAGTGAGTGAGTGGTCTTGTGCTGTGGAAAGTAATGGCTGCTTGCATTCGGATCACATGGGGTTAAGTTGTGCTGCTTCGTGGTCCAAATCAAGCCATCATTTCGGCCCTGCTTGCAGTTGCAGGCCAGCCGTGCCTGCATGCACATGTGGTGCTGTCACCACATCGCATTTATTTATCGCTGTGAAACTTTATTTTAGTTCCCATTTGGGGAAATGGAAATGTAGTTATTAGACATGCTAAGGCCCCTTCCAATACTCCATCTTGTACGGGTGTTAAGCATGCCATGTAGACGAAAAATCTAATGTGGCAAGGCAATTAAGAGGAGAGAGATGGGTTTGATAACCTCAGGAAGAACCAATGCCAAGCGCGCAAACCTAGGCAAAACATTTAGATGAAGCAAACTCACCAATGCATGAGAGAGTTTAGTAGCCAAATCATTAAATGAAGGGAGCTTGGCTACAAGAAGCTAAGCATCTATGCATTGGGGAGTTTGGTTGCTAAGTTATCTAATATGCTTAGCACCCCATCTAAGTACCAGTCCATTGGGAGCAGCCTAAGGTGAATGAATTTGCATTTAGGGTTCAGGAGAAATCCTCAACGTACTGCACATCATGTTTGAACATGGGCATCTGAAAATTGCCGCAAACGTATGATCAAAATTTCTGTCTTTAGAAAAGTCCGCGCCTGCAATGTTGAAAGCAATAAGTCAAACATTATGTATTTTTCTTCCTGCAAAACGAACGATGTCTTTTTTTTGTGCAGATTGTATCTGATAATACTTCTGCATAAATTTTGGTATTCTCTCATGTTGTAACGTTGATGCACGTCTGTGAATTATATAAGACGCACAAGTACCTGAACCTTAACCTCAAGCACCCTAAACCTTAGCAAGTTAGCATTACAAAACCCACTTGCTTCTTTTCACAAGCTTCATTGCATCTTCTCTAACATGGATATATGAGTGAACACCGGTTGCAGGCCTGCATATGATACTTTAATTCCTGGCCTCTAATTAATTACTCCCTCCGTTCCGAATTACTTTTCCCTCCGTTCCATTTCTACGACGAGTAATTTGGAACGGAGGGAGTACCTTTCGAGGTCTTCTGTCTTGACTTGTTAACCTGATGACAGATATTCCTCCAAGATTTTGCTGGTGGAGTTGGTCCAATCAAGGTAGAAATTTGCACACCATACTTTTGACTTCAAAAAAAAGCCGAGATAACATAACCAAATCTCCATCACTATTCTTTCCCGCATGCGTTTACTCTAAACGCCGATCTTCGAGCACACCGCTGCCCTTCATAATCATGCACAAAAAAGCTTGTGAACCCTTTATGTCCACATAATAACATGGTTTAAGTTAACAAAGGCCAAACCTAGTTGTGGGTGGCAACTAGGAGGAGAAAAATATTTCATACTCATACTATATTGAGGCACAGAAAAGGCCTATGATTGAGGTCGTAGCAGCCACCACCTCCACTAGCACTGTGAGCAGTTGGGTGCTGTCTGCTGGAAATAGAATCTGGAAAGGTGGGATGAACCTCATCTATCCATCCATCCATCCACGGCCATTTCTTAATCTAAATTCTAATCGTCCTATTTACACAGATAATCAGGGGACGTAGCCGAGACCAGGTCGCTGGCTAGCAAAAGGACAATTGGTGATCTATACTGACGCCTATGCTGCTTTTCAGATTCCATCACGAGTGTGAATTTGCAAGGGGTTCGGGAGCAGGAAAATCATGCGCATCCGTTGAAGAAATTTGGTGGGTGCAATGAACCACGAGGGAGGAGAAGAGAAAACCGGCACAAAGGAGCACATGCGCAAAGAACAATTCCAAAATTCAACAGTTGCTGGCGGCGCTAGGGCTAGCATAGCTTGGCCGCACCTGATTGGGCCGCGGCGTATCGTCTTGCTTCAGCTGCAGAGTTTGATTGGCACTTAGAAAATTCAGAAATGGAATTATTGCAGTAACTCTGAAGCTTGTAGGAGTGGTATGTAAACCAAGTGACGGTTTCAGGCTTTGCAACCTCAGTCGCTTTGGGGGTACTTTGTTCCTGCTTTTCTGCAAGCTGATTACCATTTGGTCAGAGATTTTTCACCCCATGCGAGTTGGACTTCGTCGTCGCATTGGAAAAAACAAACTGGGAAAAGCACATCAGAATGCTGATCCAGTTTGTGATCCTGAAAATAAACAATATAAGAGCTGATCAAATTGCTGCGCGGGTCCATTATGCAACGTGTGATCAGTTCAATGGTTAAGATAGGAGATACGTCACGTTGATGCTTACGGGCACCATGAAGCATTTCGATCAGATAGTAGTATGTTTTCTGCACACAAATTTCTCGGTCTAGGGTACAGCTTCTTCTTTATGCCTTCAGAATGTTCTCGAGGCTTGCACGGAATAATGCTTTATGCCTTCCGAAAACCTGAACCTTTGACTTTGACAGCCGCACAAAAGTGTTCACAAGTCCATTTGGGAAAATCGGCATTTGCTTGCTACTATAACAGAGTAGAAACAAAAGCATAGTTTGCAGGATTTGTTCAAGGACAGAGTGTCGTGATGGCCATGAAACTGTCGGTGATGATGAGCAGTGTGTTGCTCTAGCCATATCGGACAGCTGAAAAGATAGGGTCCTCCAACGATACAGTATCTGAATTCCTCAGAGTGGTTGAATTGAATACTGTCTGCACAGCCTCAACATAATTGGCACTGGTCGGAATACAAAACTGCCATGCTACATAACTTTCACTAACATATCTGTGCGAAAAGCTGAATATTATACTGTTTGCAGGGCCTGAACATACATAATTGGCACAAGTTGGAATAGAAAACTGCCATGCCACGAAACTCTCACTAACATATTCGTGTGTGAATCTAGAAAAAATGCTGAGTACTAGAATACTGTTTGCACAGCCTGAAGAACATAATTGGCACAAGTTGGAATAGAAAACCGATATGCTAACGTTTTAGTAGTACTATATATAACTGTGCGTGAATCTGTATGGCACATGTTGTTCGTTTACTTTTTGCAGATCAAACAGAGGTGATACAGGATCCATGACAAGACGGCCAGATCTGTCCGTGTCATTATTTAGCTCTCGCCACTGGAGAAAAGGGAACTTTCCTCCGGGTTTTCCCAGTCCCAACGCATGTTTTTCAGGCTTGTTTTTCCTGGCGACAAGCGTGCACACACCGGAAAAGAACAGATAGCAGGACAAAAGCCCGTACTGATACATACACTGGTTTAATCCTCACACTTCTCCAAAACATCACATGATGTGATTCGGTAACTGAGCACACATGCAGTGAGGAATGATCGGTTTTGATCAGCCAAATGAGAAAAGCAGACTCCATTTCAGATAGTAATCTCCATGGTGGTACAGAAACTGATATTTGCACCCTGTGCGGAAGAACAGATAATCTCTAACTCAGAATGCATCGGTTCCGATCACTGATCTCTCATCTTTCTATACAGCAAGGTGAACAAACAAGATGGATCAAAGAAATCTACCGACCGGGCATGATCCGCGTTCTTGCTGGCTACTAATTTTCCTCCACGGTGCAGCGCACTCTTCTCTGTTAGCAATCCCTCCGGTGCAGCAAGGTGGCGCGGGTAGAGAGAAAAAAGAACGATCAATCAGGAGCCAAGTCTCCCTCCCTAAATCTGCGGTAAGTCTAGCGCGCCGTCGTTGTTGTCGTCGCCGCCGCCCTCCATGAACACCTTGAGCCAGTAGTCCATGTCGCCGTCGGCGGGCTTGCCGAACGCGTCGTGGGGCTCCATGCAGACGTCGTTGATGTCGTCCAGCGGCATGGACAGCGTCTCCGACCAGAAGCTCTCGTCGATCTGGAACTCCTCCGACTCCTCGGACGAGGTGAAGCACTCCTCCTTGACGGACGCCGAGGCGGAGGCGGAGCTGCCCGAGTTGCCGTGCTGCTCCGCCGCCGCCGAGGCCGTGGACGTGGACTCGGTGAGCGTGGACGAGACGGAGCGGTCGGGCGAGGACAGCACGGGCGCCGCCTTGGCGGTCAGCGCGTCGAGCTTCCTCATCTTGATCTTGCCCTCGCGCTTCCGCGCCGCCGCCGCCGGCTTCTTGCGCTTCTTGGCGGCGCTGGCCTCCTCGAGCTGCTCCTGCGCGCCGGGGTCGAGCCGCTTCTTGAGGTGGGTGTGCCACACGTTCTTGATCTCGTTGTCCGTCCTCCCCGGCAGCCGGGCGGCAATCGCGGACCATCTGCGCGCACGCAAGCAAACAACACACGGATCGAATCCAATCAGCGCACAGTCCAGACAGAGATGACAAGGCAAAGATGAATTCGTGTTCGTTTGTTTGTTTTAATCTGATGATGATCACGACGTGATCTGATTCCCCGACGGAGCCGCGACGCCGTCCGTAGTTTAATGCCAAAGTAGCCGTGGTGGCGGCACTGAAATCAAGAGGGCGCGGCTCGCCCGTGGCCGGAGCGGCCAAACAAGATGGAATCTTTCAAGATCTCGCGCATCACCGGCGCTGCAATTAGCCGTAAACAAATCCGCACTTGCGATTATTCTTTACTTCGGGTGGGGCCCGCGATGGATGGTAGTAACATAATGTATTTTTCTTTTGCCCCCGCGAAGAAAAGGGAAAAAAGGGGAATAATATATAATAATAATAATAAACCTCTCCTCTGTTTTGCGATTGAAGCAAGCAGCGGCAATGATTGCCCCCGTTTTAGCAGGAGGGGAACGGTGGAGATGTGATGGAGGAGGAGGAGGAGGAAGGAGGCGAGGAGGAGTGGTAGGCACCTGTTGCCGAGCAGCTGGTGCAGCTGGATGATTGACTGCTCCTCCTCGTCGGTGAAGTTGCCGCGCTTGATGTCCGGCCGCAGGTAGTTGATCCACCGGAGCCGGCAGCTCTTGCCGCACCGCAGCAGGCCTGCGAAACAGCACGGACAACGGAGGTCAGGGACGGATCTCGGTGCAGCCGCACGCCGCCGCGCGAGAGAGGGAGAGAGAAGACGGCGGAGATGCGTTTGTGAGGCGGAAGGACGGAGGGAGGGAGGGAGGGAGGGAGGGGCTCACCGGCTTGCTTGGGCAGCGCGCGCCAGTTGCCGTGGCCGTGGCTGTGGATGTGGGCGACCAGGATCTTGTCCTCCTCCGGCGTCCAGGGGCCCCTCTTGAGGCCCATCTTCTCGCAGCACGGAGCCCTCCCCATTACCGCCCCTCTCCCTCCCGAATTCGCGCGCGCGGAGGAGGCCGGATGCAGATGCGCTGTGTCTTTGACCTCCTTGGGGGAGAGAAGAGAAGACAAGAGAAGAGATGGGAGGGAGCACGGCTAGCCTGCCTGATGCCGCGGAGTAATGGCGGAGTCGCGGGGATGCCCCGGGTATTTATGCCCGGCGTGGGGGCGCTCTGCAGAAACGTTTTTCAGAGGGCCAATTCCGCAACTTCGCCGAAGGACCCAAACCCAAAGCCAAAGCCAAAGGTGGCTGCCATGCCAAATCGTTTCTCCCCCGTTTACTACTGTATTTTTCTATCTCTCTCTCTCTCTTTTGAGACAACGTTTAGTACTGTATTTTTAAGAGATAGGAAGGTTGTGATGGTTCATCAATTATCTCCCCGGACAACGTGATGATGGCTTATCTATCGATTAAGGCATGTACAATGGTTGATAAAATAGTCTTATCTTAAGTTTTGCATGTAATTTAAAGATAACAAAGAAAAATGTCTACAATGGATCATCTCTTAGCCTTATCTTCAATAACTAGCAATTTCTAAAAATATGATGAGACATATTGTGCTACGAGATCATTTCTTGTCTTATCTTAAATAAGAGAAGACAAGCCTTCTCTTATGAGTTCCCTCTCCTCCACCTTATCATTTATCCTACCTGGCATTTCTAAAATAA
The DNA here is from genome assembly GCF_056163025.1 of Triticum urartu. Lineage (NCBI taxonomy): Eukaryota > Viridiplantae > Streptophyta > Magnoliopsida > Poales > Poaceae > Triticum > Triticum urartu. The sequence continues at coordinate 607,278,752 of NC_141874.1, read as the reverse complement.
CACCATTGTACATGCCCTTAGACAAGGCCGTGCTCGATCAGTACCGAGTATTTTCCTCCGTGGGTCACAAGATTTGAGTCCCTGCTAATGCTGGTGGTGGAAATCTGCAAGATTTTTTGAAAAAGATTTACTTGCTCCATGGATGGTCAAGATGGCGGAGGTACATATCGGTAAATCGGTTTCGTGATGCGGCGGATACGGTCATATTTAGTGGGGGATTTGACCGGTGGTAAATGCATATATAGTATATCGATCCTCAGGCGTGGATTATCATGTTGTTAGTAGTAGTAGTAGTACTCCTGATGGTGACTTCGTGAATCGCGAGGCATGACCGTACCATTACGAGGGTGTAACAGAGGATGATCTCTCACGCGTTGACTGTTGTTGGCTCCTCACCACTATGTGTGTCGAGCACACTAGCAGTTGTAGTGCTACGCATCTTGCGCAGGTGTGGTATAAAAGTACTTCCTTCGTTTCAAAATAGATGATCTAACTTTGTACTAACTTTAATATAAAGTTGAATCATTTGTTTTGAAACAGAGCAAGTAAAAGTAGAAGTCTCATTTCACCCGCAAAAAAGTACACATGTTTTTTGTGTTTGAATGAAATACACATGGTTCTTTCACTGCAATGGTGTGTCAAACATGATATATGCGCGTGTATGCATAGGCATGGGCATGTGTGCATGTTTTATGCGCAAATTTTACATTGGCCCAAGGTAACTGTGATAAACTTCATTTTTCAAGTATAATGTGTTTTTATTTGTTGACAACAATGGAAACACAAAACCCCTATTGTTGCATCCTTATCTTGAAGACGAGATCACCTTCACGGGAATCATCCTTTGCACCAAAAGGGGGTCGCTAAGAAGAAAAATTATCCTCCTCCTGATTTGTCGGTAATTTTAGTAAACCATTTACTAGCAAAGTACGCGTGCGCTCGTACAGATTTACGCATTTGCAGAAGATATTCAAAAACTGGATATACGTGCGCTTTTAAGTTGTCCGTGCACAACTTTCATGCGATGAGGGCATATATGCATATCATTAGCAACTAAGATTTGGCATTCCGGGGATGATGTAAATATGGCAGTATTAATGACTATGATTCATAAAGATAGGACAATCACTTGATTACTAATTTGAAAACCATAGAAATGATATAGTATAATTAAAAAAATACTTGCTAATTCAGCACAAATGTTATCACTTCTAACATGTGGAGAGGAAACATTGGGAGCAAAAGCTTCCAGTTAGAACTTATAACTACAGGGAGGATCAAATTGAAACAAAGTTCAATTATTTCTAGAACATACATTGTAGACTAATATGAGAATTTGCATGCTTTTGTTTCATCACTTCACCATTATCTATATAGATAGGAGATCTGAACCTATACCATACTCGTGTTGAATGTACTGCAAGTGTCTTGTGCTCAGACTACCATAACCTGCCATTGGGTCGGCAGAGACCTAGGCTGACATCTCGACGTTGGATTTCTCATTGGATTCTTAGATGTTGATGAGATTGAAATAGCAATGCATTATCATCGAAGTGACATCTTTGATATTATGAATTTTGTCCTTGGTCCTTGTTATCACCTCGTTCCACCTGGTTCTCAACACTAAGTGTGGAGATGGACAAGAAGGTGACAGCATGTCTACATAAGGAAATCAAGGTGGATGACATGTTGTGACATCTAGACTACAATGGTAGATTAGATGGGAAAGTTAATGGGAGGTTAGGAACTGCAACGCGACAAGATGAGAAATAGACTTGGAGACAAGACGAGGCGAGATTCCAGAAAACATGGTTGGTTGTTTCTGACAATTCTCACATGTTTGGCTGAAACTCTCTTTTAATAGCGATGATTTATTAGGGTTACTAACGTTTGGAGTTCTCTAGCTAAATTGAAAGACACATATTTTTGACTGAGCGGCAAGCAAGGATGACCTTGACACGGTTCATTGACGTTGTAAGATTCACAATTAATATATCAATTAAGTGAATATGTATGTGATACTAAATGATAAAAATTGCATATACATCTTGGATACACGAGCTAGGTGGGCCAACATTAACTTCCTATCATAGGATACTCTCGATCCAGCTTGACAAATAACGGCCCTGGAGTAAATTCATATATGCCCAATGTGGACACATACAACTCCATACCGCTAACCCTCCCAACCCTATTGTGCATTGTAGCCCTTCATTGAGCTCTCATGCGCAGATATGAGAAAGTCAAGGGAACCATGCAATCACGTGTGTGTCGCATAGATGTTAGTGCATGAGAACTCACCTTGCTGCCTTTGCTCTTTTGTTATCCTGTAACCGTGGACTCAGTTCAATGACTATTATTCTAGGGATGCAGTGTGCTACTTGTGAGTTGCGTTAGAATTTTCTCGAAGAGGATAGGATGACGTAGTACAGTAGAGATAAGTATTTCCCTCAGTTAAGAACCAAGGTTATCAATCCAGTAGGAGAACCACGCAAGACCTCATGAATAACACCTACACACAAAAGAACAAATACTTGCACCCAACACGATCAAGGGGGTTGTCAGTCCCCTCGGCGGTTAATTGCAAGGATCAAGTCTGCTGGTGATAGATAGATAAACAAAAACACAAAATAAAAGAATGTTAAATAAATTGCAGCAAGGTATTTTTGGATTTTAATATATGATAAATGTAGATCCAGGGGCCATAGTTTTCACTAGAGGCTTCTCTCTTGAACAAAAAGCATATGGTGCATAAATAAATTACCGTTGGGCAATTGATAGAAAAGTGCATGGTTATGACGATATCTAAGACAATGACATATATATAGGCATCAGGTTCGAGACAAGTAAATCGACTCCTGCCTGCATCTACTACTATTACTCCACACACTGACCGCTATCCAGCATGCATCTAGAGTATTAAGTTCATAAAGAACGGAGTAACGCCTTAAGCAAGATGACATGATGTAGACAAAGTAAATCCAACCAATATGAACAAACCTCATAGTTTTATCCTTAATGGAAACAATAAAAATACATGTCAGGTCCCCTTCTGTCACCGGGTTTGAGCACTGCAAGATTGAACCCATTACAAAGCACCTCTCCTGTTGAAAGATAAATCAATCTAGTTGGCCAAACTTAAGGTTAGATCAAAGAGAAATACAAAGCTATAATAATCATGTATATAAGAATTCAGAAAATACACAAATAATATTCATGGATAATCTGATCATAAACCCACAATTCATCGGATACCAATAAACACACCGCAAAAGAAGATTACACCGAATATATCTCCAAGAACATCGAGGAGAACATTGTATTGAAGATCAAAGAGAGAGAAGAAGCCATCTAGCTACTAGCTATGGACACGTAGGTCTATGGTAAACTACTCACACATCATCGGAAGGGCAGCAAGGTTGATGTAGAGGGCCTCCGTGATCAATTCCCCCTTCGGCATAGTACTGGAAAATGCCTCCAGATGGGCTCTCTAAAGAACAGAAACTCGTGGGGCCGGAAAAAGTGTTTTTGGGTGGCTCTCTGATGTATTGGGAATATTTGAGAATTTATAAAGGTGGAATTAGGTTAAGAGGTGCCACGAGGGGGCCACAAGGCACCAAGGCGCGCCTACCCCCTGGGGCGTGCCTCCCGAGCTCGCTCCCTTGTGACTCTTCAGGTCTTCTACGAACTTCAAGGGTCCCTTCTATTCCATAAAAAATGGTCAAAAAGTTCCGTAGCATTTGGACTCCATTTTGTAACACCCCGGATGTAACTTTCCAATTTGTACTCCAACTCTTGCCGTTTCCGGCGTTAAGTTATATTTATTTTCTCGGGTTCGGGTTTTTGTCTCCGTGTGTTGTTGTCGTTGTCATGCATCTCATATCATGTCATCATGTGCATTGCATTTGCATACGTGTTTGTCTCATGCATTCGAGCATTTTCCCCGTTGTTCGTTTTGCATTCCGGCGCTTTGTTCTCCTCCGGTGGTCATTTCTAGCTTTCTTTCGTGTGTGGGGATTAAACATTTTCTGATTGGACCGAGACTTGCCAAGCGGCCTTGGTTTACTACCGGTAGACCGCCTGTCAAGTTTCGTATCATTTGGACTTCGTTTGATACTCCAACGGTTAACCGAGGGACCAAAAAGGCCTCGTGTGTGTTGCAGCCCAACATCCCTTCAATTTGGCCCAAAACCCACCTAACTCTGCTCCATCATCTAGAGCGTTCGATCACGATCGCGTGGCCGAAAACCGCACCTCATTTGGACTCTCCTAGCTCCTCCTATGCCTATTTAAAGGCCCCCCGATTTTCCGATCTCCTCCTACCTCCGAAACCCTAAAAATCATCTCCGCGCGCCGGACATTGTCCGACCCGGCCGGACATAGCCGCCGCCCCACTCCGAAGCCGCCACGTGGCGCCCGCCGCCTGCCACCGCGCCGGCCCGGGAGGCCCGCAGCCGGCCCCCAAGGCCCGAAGCCACCGCGCCGCCGCTCGAAGCCCCGCGCCTCCTCTGCCCGCGCGCCGCCCGGGAGCCTCGCCGCCGCCGCGCGCCATCGCCGCTGCCACCACGCGCCATCGCCGGCGCCGCCGCATCCATGCGCCGCCGCCGCCGCGGCTCCACCGCCCGCCAACGCCGCCCTCCGCCGCCGTCTCGCCGTCCTCTCCCTCCTCCGACCATCTCCCCCTCGGCTCCAGCCTTCTCCGGCAAGTCCGGCGACGAAGCCGGCCAACATAGGGAACCGCGCCACCGCTACAGTGCTCGGGCTGGATCTAGATCCGGAGTGACTCGGGTTGACTTTTTTGCCCAAACCCTAGCTCATGTGCTCATCTTCATCATGTCGTATCTCGTCATCCATAGCTCCGTTTTTGGCATATAGCTTATCAAAATGTTCATCTCAGAGAGTACATCATTTCATTCTATTGCATCATTTTCATTTGAGCTCATCTTGATGCCCGAAATGCTGTTAGAAGAGGGCTACTTGAGTTAATTGTCAGATCTGCTACTCCATTTAGGTTTTTGTCATTTTTGCCATGATTAATGTGTGCATGCTATGCCCATGAGTTCTACATATGTTTTGTTAAGGGTTTTGTCATCTTTCCAGAGGCGCAACCCATGTATTTTTGTGATGTGTGTGGTGACTAGTGCAAGCTTGCAAAGTGGTGCACTTGCTAATTCTGTTTTCAGGGACTTAGCAATTCCACTAAGTCCTTGATCTGTTTATCTCATGTTGCCATATGTTCATGTTGTTTCCTAGTGATCCGTGCCTTTTTTTAGGATGATCAGTAAGGATGTCTTGTTAATATTGTAGTTCTCTATCCATCCATGTCTTTGTTTGCAATTATGGAGCACCCTAGCTTGAGTCAATCGAGCTCTACTTTTGCTACTTTGTGAATCTGGGCAGATTGTCAACTTGTTTGTAATTTTGCCGATGATGTTGTAGTTGATCCGTGCATGCTATGCTATTGTTCTTGCCATGTCTAGCTTGAATTTTGTGCCTTATTTATGGGTGTATGCTTGTCTTGCCATGACTTGCACCATAGTGAGTGCATCGAGCTCGTAAACATGCCTACTTGAGTTATGTTTCAGCATGCTCCAGTTTTCACTAAGTCTGTGATCTGATTATGCTTTTGCTATGTTCACGTGCTTGCAATTGTATTTTCTGATCCCTTTTGGCTCAAGGTCACTAAGGGACTTTTGTTAAGCTCTTTGAGTAGCTCCATGCCATGCTTTACTTTGCCATGTTCAGATCCTGTAGCATGTAGTTTTATGGCTCCGAAGAGGGCTACCTGATCTGAAATTCCAGACAAGTGTTAATTTCACTAAGTCTGAAATCTGTTTGCCATATGCATTTTTGCCATGCTTGTTTGAACCTGTTAATGGATGAATTGGCCGTAGCTCAGTGCTAGACTTTTGTTAAGCATCTTGAATGCATCCCTGCCATGTATTTTGTTGTCATGTTTGGTTGCTGTAGCATGTTCATCTCATTGCATTTAGTTGGCTACTTGCTGTAAATCGTAGACCGGTGCCATATTTGAATCGCGTGCCATTTCCAAACCGTAACTCCGATTCCGGCGTTCTTTATATCGTTTTCAAGCGATTTCATCTCATCTTTCCAGTGGCACACTTGGATTTCTAAGTTGAGGCCAGGTTCTTGCATTTCCTGTCATATCTTGCATTTTGCATCCCGCATCGCATCCCGCATAGCATATCATCTTTGCATTGTATTGCTTGATCCTTGCACGTGGTTGATTGTATCCTTATTGCTTGTTTGTCTTGTTTGGGTAGAGCCGGGAGACGAGTTCGCTAACGAGGAGCCCGTTGAGTTTGCTTTCGAGGATCCAGTCAACTCTGACAACTGTGCAGGCAAGATGATCATACCCTCGAAATCACTACTATCTTTGCTATGCTAGTTTGATCGCTCTTTTGCTATGCCATTGCTATGATGCCTACCACTTGATTTCAAGCCTCCCAAATTTCCATGTCAAACCTCTAACCCACCATTGTCCTAGCAAACCGTTGATTGGCTATGTTACCGCTTTGCTTAGCCCCTCTTATAGCGTTGTTAGTTGCAGGTGAAGATTGGAGGCCGTTCCTTGTTGGAACATTTATTTACTTGTTGTGATATCATTATACTGCTATGTTATCTTAATGCATCTATATACTTGGTAAAGGGTGGAAGGCTCAGCCTCTCGCCTAGTGTTTTGTTCCACTCTTGCTGCCCTAGTTTCCGTCATATCGGTGTTATGTTTCCGGATTTTGCGTTCCTTACGCGGTTGGGTTATAATGGGAACCCCTTGATATTTCGCCTTGATTAAAGCTTTTCCAGCAATGCCCAACCTTGGTTTTACCATTCGCCACCTAGCCTCTTTTTCCCTTGGGTTTCCGGAGCCCGAGGGTCATCTTATTTTAAACCCCCCTGGGCCAGTGCTCCTCTGAGTGTTGGTCCAAACTAGAGTCCTGTGCAGTGCCCCCTCGGGGAAACTCAAGGTTTGGTTTTATTTGTATGGAGCGCTCATCTGAGTGTGCCCTGAGAAAGAGATATGTGCAGCTCCTATCGGGATTTGTCGGCATATTTGGGTGGTGTTGCTGGTCTTGTTTTAACCTGTCGAAGTGTCTTGAATTACCGAGATACCGAGTCTGATCGGAACGTCTTGGGAGGAGGTCTATTCCTTCGTTGACCGTGAGAGCTTGTCATGGGCTAAGTTGGGACTCCCCTGTAGGGATTTGAACTTTCGAAAGCCGTGCCCGCGGTTATGGGCAGATGGGAATTTGTTAATGTCCGGTTGTAGATAACTTGAACCTTAATTATTTAAAATGAATCAACTGAGTGTGTAACCGTGATGGCCTCTTCTCGGCGGAGTCCGGGAAGTGGACACGGTGTTGGAGTAATGTTTGCGCAGGTTGCTCTTTAGTTTCTCGCTCGCACTTTGCCTCCTCTTCTCGCTCTCTTTTGCGAATAAGTTAGCCACCATATTTGCTAGTCGCGTGCTGCAGCTCCACATATTTACCTTGCCATACCTATAAGTTTAAATAGTCTTGATCGCGTGGGTGCGAGATTGCTGAGTCCCTATGGCTCACAGATTACTGTTACACCAAATGCAGGGCCTGATGATTCCGCTCCAGGAGACACGTATGAGCTCAAGTGGGAGTTCGACGAAGACTCTCAACGTTACTTGTTTCCTTTCCCGATGATCAGTAGTGGTGCCCAGTTGGGGGTGAACGAGACCGTTGTCGCATGTTGGGTTATCTTTTATTTTGGCGCCGTAGTCGGGCCATGAGTGTTTGGATGATGTAATGTTATTTATGTACTTGATTGACGTAGCGAGTGTAAGCCAACTATGTTATCTCCCCTTTATTATTCATATTACATGGGATGTTGTGAAGATTGCCTAACTTGCGACATATGCCTTCAATGCGATTATGCCTCTAAGTCGTGCCTCGACACGTGGGAGATATAGTCGCATCGAGGGTGTTACCCATTTAGTACTAATTTTCTTAAAATCTAAAAACAAGAAAAAAACAACCACTGGAAATGGGCACTAGGTTAATAGGTTGGTCCCAAAAAATGACATATAAATGCATATAATTGCATATAAAACATCCAAGATTGATACTATAATATCATGGAACAATAAAAAATTATAGATACATTGGAGACGTATCACGGTGGCACATAACCATGGTGTAGATCCTTCAGGAGAAGAAGTGGTATCACGGTAGCAAGGCCTGACGAAAGTTCAACAAGAATTGGAATTTGTGACCCCGCTCTCGAGATCGTGATTAGGGTTTCATAGGTTGGGAAACATAACAGTTGTGACACCTAGGGTTGGTATGATGTTTGACTCTCATGTCGAAGCTTATGAATCCGGGCCTAAGAGATTCAGACTTACAACCTCCCACATAGATTGAGATTATAAGAGAATCAGATGAACATGCATGAGACTTCCACGAGAGATGCATGTGCTTACATGATACAATAAAGATCATCGTAGAACAAATTACCCTTGAAGCTCACACCTATAATTAAAACTGCCCCCGTGGATTAAATGTTGGAATTGATCTGATGGTTTTAAGAACCAAGAGAGAGAAACAGGCGAGACAAAGTCTCATCTCCTCATGTTTGTGCATTGATGGGGTGTGCACAAACCCATGATTGGTTGTGGTCCATGTCCCCTAAGCACCGAATATAAAAGAGGAGGTAATGTCCCTTGCGAGAAATTTACACGTACGGGCTAACCCTAAACTCCTAACTAACGACCCTAAAAGTGTGCTAGAGGGGATCGGAAAGCCACTACCATCGTCATCCACCATACGGTAGTGCCAGCAGCGCTGCTGCTGCTACCAACTACATCATGTTGCTCCTGCCCATTGCCCGACCATCTACCTATTGCTGGCGACCGTAAGGTGCAACCATGAGGTACACAAAGTCTGAATTGAATGGGAATGAGACTTCATCGAGCACCTGTAAGTTCTCATGCTTTTCGCACATGTATTGGTGTTTTAATCTAGAGAAGCGGATCCTAATTATGTTAAGCCCAAAGTTAAATCTAACATTAAGAACTGTGCCTAAAACAAACCACATAAACATATCCATCATTGCATTTGGGACATCTGATTTGGGGGAGTAAAGGGAGATCGTTCCCTAGAAGGGCTAAAAGGGTAGAGGGACTTGATTGTGACATTTATGATACATGAGGGGAGATGGATGAGAGGGGTGAAAACAAAGCGAGAGGGTGTATGAGAGTAGAGGAGATGTTGGGTGGAGATGGGTGATACATCTACAACCTATCTATAATTTATGAAATATTCATGCTATTATATTATCCATCTTAGATGTTTTATATGCATTTATATGCTATTTTATATGATTTTTGGGACTAACCTATTAACCTAGAGCCTAGTGCCAGTTTCTGTTTTTCCTTGTTTTTGAGTTTTACAGAAAAGGAATACCAAACGGAGTCCAATTGACGTGCCAATTTTGACGATTTTTTATGGACCAAAAGAAGCCCCTAGAGTAAAAGAGTTGGGCCAGAATAGTCCCTGGTTGTCCACGACGGTGGGGGGCGCGCCCTACCCCCCTAGGCGTGGGCCCCTATCTCGTGGAAGATTCGGAGACCCCCTGACGTGAAACCGACGCCAAAAATTCCTATAAATATAGAAACCCCCAAAAAATAACCTAGATCGGAAGTTCCGCTGCCGCAAGCCTCTGTAGCCACGAGAAATCAATCTAGGCCCTCTCTAGCACCCTGCCGGAGGGGGGCACCATCACCGGAGGCTATGGAGGAGGATCCCGGAGGGGCCATCATCACCATGAAGGCTAAGGACCAGAGGGAGAACCTCTCCCCATCTAGGGGGGAGGCCATGGAGGAGGTAGCACAAGGGGGAGAACCTCTCCTCCTCTCTCTCGGTGGTGCCGGAGTGCCATAGGGAGGGCAATCATCGCCACAGTGATCGTCTTCATCAACATCACCATCCTCATCTCTTTTACGCGGTCCACTCTCCCGCACCCCGCTGTAATCCCTACTTGAACATGGTGCTTTATGCCACATATTATGATCCAATGATGTGTTGCCATCCTATGATGTTTTGAGTAGATATCCTTTGTCTTTGGGTTGATTGATGATCTAGATTGGTATGAGTTGTATGTTTTTTTTGGTGCTGCCCTATTGTGCCCTCCGTGTCGCGCAAGCATGAGGGATTCCCGCTATAGGGTGTTGCAATACGTTCATGATTCACTTATAGTGGGTTGCTTGAGTGACAGAAGCATAAACACGAGTAAGGGGGTTGTTGCGTATGGGATAAAGGGGACTTGATGCTTTAATGCTATGGTTGGGTTTTACCTTAATGATCTTTAGTAGTTGCGGATGCTTGCTAGAGTTCCAATCATAAGTGCATATGATCCAAGAAGAGAAAGTATGTTAGCTTATGACTCTCCCTCATATGAAATTGCAATGACGACTATCGGTCTTGTTAACAATTGCCTAGGACAATTCCGCACACCGACCCATCATTATTCCACACTTGGTATTTATAATATTTAGTAATATATTGTAACTTTATGATAACATCACCTACTTTTATATTTTAGCTCTCTGATATCATGCAAAGTTATCCTCTTCATACCCACAATGTAGTTTTATTTCCCATTTCTAGTTGGAAGCAAACTTTCGGTGTACGTAGAGTCGTATCAGTGGCATATAGGACTTGAGAGAATATCAATCTTACCTTTAGCTCCTTGTGGGTTAGACACTCCATACTTATCACTTCCACCTTTGGGAATTGCTACGATGATTCCCGGCACTTGGGGATTATCAATGGGGTGCGAAAAAATGCACATGGGGTGAGCAGAGTGTCGTTGGCTAACTAATCAATAAAACTGGGATGGGTGTTCTGTTTTCCAATCGTGTGGGCCCACTACATTAACTGTCGTGTACCATACAATCCTAAATACTAACATTCTAAGAAGTTGGCCCAAGTTATACACGTCTTACAGTACCGATACACCACCAATCATAGAGAAACAAGTGTTCAGATTCCATCCTCGCTTCGAACCATGTCCCAAACCACATTTTCACAAAATATGCTCCCTTCTTTCTTATTCTCCTTCCATGCATTTTCCATTGCTCTCGATATTCTCTTCCAATCCTCCTCTTATGTGATAACTACCGCCCTAGTTGGCCGAACGAAATATGCCCTAGAGGCAATAATAAAGTTGTTATTTTATATTTCCTTATGTCATGATAAATGTTTATTATTCATGCTAGAATTGTATTAACCGGAAACTTGATACATGTGTGGATACATAGACAAAACACCGTGTCCCTAGTGAGCCTCTACTAGACTAGCTCGATAATCAAAGATGGTTAAGTTTCCTAACCATAGACATGTGTTTGCATTTGATGAACGTGATCACATAATTAGGAGAATGATCTGATGGACAAGACCCATCCGTTAGCTTAGCATATTGATCGTTTAGTTTTATTGCTATTGCTTTCTTCATGTCATATACATATGACTATGAGATTATGCAACTCCCGGATACCGAAGGAATACCTTGTGTGATATCAAATGTCACAACGTAACTGGGTGATTATAAAGATGCTCTACAGGTATCTCCGAAGGTGTTTGTTGGGTTGGCATCGACCGAGATTAGGATTTGTCACTCTGAGTATCGAAGAGGTATTTCTGGGCCCTCTCGGTAATACACATCATGATAAGCCTTGCAAGCCATGTGACTAATGAGTTAGTTACGGGATGATGTATTACGGAACGAGTAAAGAGACTTGCCAGTAACAAGATTGAACAAGGTATGAAGATACCGACGATCGAATCTCGGGCAAGTAACATACCGATGACAAAGGGAGTAACGTATGTTGTCATTACGGTACGACCAATAAAGATCTTCGTAGAATATGTGGGAACCAATATGAGCATCCAGGTTTCGCTTTTGGTTATTGACCAGAGAGGTGTCTCAGTCATGTCTACATAGTTCTCGAACCCGTAGGGTCGGCATGCTTAACGTTCGATGATGATTTTGTATTATATGAGTTATGTGATTTGGGGACCGAATGTTGTTCGGAGTCCCGGATGAGATCACGGACATGACGAGGAGTCTCGAAATGGTCAAGAGGTAAAGATTCATATATATGACGATAGTATTCGGACACGGGAATGGTTCTGAAGTGTTTCGGGTTTTTAACGGAGCACCGGGGGGAGGGGGTTACCGGAACCCCCGGGGGAAAGATATGGGCCATATGGGCCATAGAGGGGAGGGGAGGCAGCCCACAAGGTGTGGCGCCCCCATGGGGAGTCCGAATTGGACAAGGGGAGGGGCGCGGCCCCCCTTTCCTTCTCCTCTTCCTACTCCTTCCCCCTTTCCCTTTCCGGTAAAAGGAAGGGGGGGGGGGCAAATTGGACTAGGGGTCCAAGTGGGACTCCTCCCACTTGGCGTGCCCCCTAGGCTGGCCTCATCCCCTCTCATCCTTTATATACGGGGGTAGGAGGGCACCCCAAAGGACATCAATTGTTTCTTAGCCGTGTGCGGTGCCCCCCTCGACAGTTTACTCCTTCGATCATATTGTCTTAGTGCTTAGGCAAAGCCCCGCGTGGATCACATCACCATCACCGTCACAACACCGTCGTGCTGACGAAACTCTCCATCGACGCTTTGCTGGATCAAGAGTTCAAGGGACGTCATCGAGCTGAACGTGTGCAGAACTCGGAGGTGCCGTACGTTCGGTGCTTGATCGGTTGAATCGAGAAGACGCTCGACTACATCAACCGCGTTAAGCTAATGCTTCCACTTTCGGTCTACGAGGGTACGTGGACATACTCTCCCCCTCTCATTGCTATGCATCTCCTAGATAGATCTTGCATGATCGTAGGAAATTTTCGAAATTGCATGCTACATTCCCCAACAGTGGCATCCGAGATGATATGCACGAGTAGAACACAAAGAGTTGTGGGTGGTGATCGTCATACTGCTTACCACCAATGTCTTATTTTGATTCGGCAGTATTATTGGATGAAGCGGCCCAGACCAACCTTACATGACAACGTTCATGAGACCGGTTCCACTGTCAGACATGCAACTAGTTTTGCATAAAGGTGTCTGGCGGGTGTCTGTTTCTCCAACTTTAGTTGAATCAAATTTGACTGCGGCCGATCCTTGTTGAAGGTTAAAACAGCAAACTTGATAAATCACCGTTGTGGTTTTGACGCGTAGGTAAGAAATGTTCTTGCTAGAAGCCCGTAGCAGCCACGTAAAACTTGCAACAACAAAGTAGAGGACATCTAACTTGTTTTTGCAGGGCATGTTGTGATGTGATATGGTCAAGACATGATGTGATATACATTATTGTATGAGATGATCATGTTTTGTAAAAGTTATCGGCAACTGGCAGGAGCCTTATGGTTGTCGCTTTATTTTATGAAATGCAATCACCATGTAATTTCTTTACTTTATCTCTATGTGTTAGCGATAGTTGTAGAAGCAATAGTTGGCGAGACGACAACGACGGTACGATGGAGATCAAGGTGTCAAGCCGATGACGATGTAAATCATGAAGGTGCTTTGGAGATGGAGATCAAAGGCACAAGATGATGATGGCCATATCATGTCACATATTTTGATTGCATGTGATCTTTATATTTTATGCATCTTATTTTTCTTAGTAAAGCAGTAGCATTATAAGATGATCCCTCACTAAAATTTCAAGGTATAAGTGTTCTCCCTGAGAATGCACCGTTGCGACAGTTCATTGTGCCAAGACACCACGTGATGATCGGGTGTGATAAGCTCTACGTTCACATACAACGGGTGCAAGACAATTTTGCACATGCGGAATACTCGGGTTAAACTTGACGAGCCTAGCATGTACATACATGGCCTCGGAACACTGGAGACCAAAAGGTCGAGCGTGAATCATTAGTAGATATGATCAACATAGAGATGTTCACCATTGAAGACTACTCCATCTCACGTGATGATCGGACATGGTTTGGTTGATATGGATCACGTGATCATTTAGATGACTCGAGGGATGTCTAAGTGGGAGTTCTTAAGTAATATGATTAATTGAACTTAATTTATCATGAACTTAGTCCTGATAGTATTTGCATATCTATGTTGTAGATCAATAGCTCGCATACGACTCTGATATGTTCCTAGAGAAAACTAAGTTGAAAGATGATAGTAGCAATGATGCGTACTGGGTCCGTGATCTGAGGATTATCCTCATTGCTGCATAGAAGAATTATGTCCTTGATGCACCACTAGATGACGAACCTGTTGTAGGAGCAGATGCAGACGTTATGAACATTTTGCAAGCTCGGTATGATGACTACTTGATATTTTAGTGCACCATGATTTATGTCTTAGAATTGGCACTTCAAAAATGTTTTGAACGCCATGGACCATATGAGATGTTCCAAGAACTGAAATTGGTATTTCAGACTCATGCCCGCGTCGAGAGGTATGAGACCTCTGACAAGTACTTTTCCTACAAAATGGAGGAGAATAGCTCAGCTAGTGAGCATGTGCTCAGAATGTCTGGGTACTACAATCACTTGAATCAAGTGGGAGTTAATCTTCCAGATAAGATAGTAGTTGACAGAATTCTCTAGTCACTATCACCAAGTTACTAGAACTTCGTGATGAACTATAATATGCAAGGGATGACGAAAATGATTCCCAAGCTCTTCGCCATGCTGAAATCAGCGAAGGTAGAAATCAAGAAATAGCATCAAGTGTTGATGGTTAACAAGACCACTATTTTCAAGAAAAAGGGCAAGGGAAAGAAAGAGAACTTCAAATGGAAAGCAAGTTGCCACAACCGTGAAGAAGACCAAAGCTGGACCTAAGCCTGAAACTGAGTGCTTCTACTACAAAGGAAATGGTCACTAGAAGCAGAACTGCCCCAAATACTTAGCGGATAAGAAGGATGACAAAGTGAAAAAAGGTATATTTGATATACATGTTATTGATGTGTACTTTACTAGTGTTCATAGTAGCCCATGGGTATTTGATACCGGTTCAGTTGCTAAGATTAGTAACTCAAAAGAGGATTTGCAAATTGAACAGAGACTAGTTAAGGGCGAGGTGATGATGTGTGTTGGAAGTGATTCGAAGGTTGATAAGATCACCATCACACACTCCCTCTGCCTTCGGGATTAGTGTTGGACCTAAATAAATGTTATTTGGTGTTTGCGTTGAGCATGAATATGATTGGATCGTGTTTATTTCAATACGGTTATTCATTTAAGTCAGAGAATAATTGTTGTTCTGTTTACATGAATAAAACCTTCTATGGTCATACACCCAATGTAAATGGTTTATTGAATCTCGATCATAGTGATACACATATTCATAATATTGATGCCAAAATATGCAAAGTTGATAATGATAGTGCAACATATTTATGGCACTGCTGTTTAGGTCATATTGGTGTAAAGCGCATGAAGAAACTCCATGCAGATGGGCTTTTGGAATCACATGATTATGAATCATTTGATACTTGCAAACCATGCCTCATGGGCAAGATGACTAAAACTCTGTTCTTCGGAACAATGGAGCGAGCCACTGACTTACTGGAAATAACACATACCAATGTATGCGGTCCGATGAGTGTTGAGGCTCGCGGCAGGTATCGTTATTTTCTGACCTTCACAGATGATTTGAGCAGATATGGGTATATCTACTTAATGAAACACAAGTGTGAAGCATTTGAAAAGTTCAAAGAATTTCAAAGTAAAGTGGAGAATCATCGTAACAAGAAAATAAAGTTTCTATGATCTGATCGTGAAGCCGAATAGTTGAGTTACGAGTTTGGTCTTCATTTAAAATGTGGAATAGTTTCACAACTCACGCCACCTGGAACACCACAGCGTAATGGTATGCCCGAACATCGTAACCGTACTTTATTAGATATGGTGCAATCTATGATGTCTCTTACCGATTTACCACTATCGTTTTGGGGTTATGCATTAGAGACAAGCTGCATTCATGTTAAATAGGGCACCATCTAAATCCGTTGAGACGACACCGTATGAACTATGGTTTGGCAAGAAACCTAAGCGGTCATTTCTTAAAGTTTGGGGTTGCGATGCTTATGTGAAAAAGCTTCAACCTGATAAGCTCGAACACAAATCGGAGAAGTGCGTCTTCATAGGATACCCAAAAGAAACTGTTGGGGTACACCTTCTATCACATATCCGAAGGCAAGATCTTTGTTGCTAAGAATGGATCCTTTCTAGAGAAGGAGTTTCTCTCGAAAGAAGTGAGTGGGAGGAAAGTAGAACTTGATGAGGTAATTGTACCTTCTCTCGAATCGGAAAGTAGCTCATCACAAAAATCAGTTCCGGTGATGCCTACACCAACTAGAGAGGAAGCTAATGATTATGATCATGAAACTTCAGATCAAGTTACTACCGAACCTCATAGGTTAACTAGAGCACGTTCCGCACCAGAGTGGTATGGTAATCCTGTTCTGGAAGTCATGTTACTAGACCATTACGAACCTACAAACTATGAGGAAGCGATGATGAGCCCAGATTCCGATAAGTGGCTTGAGGCCATGAAATCTGAGATAGGATCCATGTATGAGAACAAAGTGTGGACTTTGGTTGACTATCTACAAAGCTCGAATTGTCGCAAAAAGTTTTTCGACAAGCTTAAGGTGTTGACTACAATGAGATTTTCTCACTCGTATCGATGCTTAAGTCTGTCTGAATCATGTTGGCAATTGCCGCATTTTATGAAATCTGGTAAATGGATATCAAAACTACATTCCTTTATGGATTTGTTAAAGAAGAGTTGTATATGATGCAACCAGAATGTTTTGTCAATCCTAAAGGTGCTAACAAAATGTGCAAGCTCCAGCGATCCATGTATGGACGGGTGCAAACATCTCGGAGTTGGAATATACGCTTTGATGAGTTGATCAAAGCATATAGTTTTATGCAGACTTGCGGTGAAGCGTGTATTTACAAGAAAGTGAGTGGGAGCACTACAACCTTTCTGATAAGTATATGTGAATGACATATTGTTGATCGGAAATGATGTAGAATTTTCTGGAAAGCATAAAGGAGTGTTTGAAAGGAGTTTTTTCAAAAAAGACCTTGGTGAAGCTGCTTACATATTGGGCATCAAGATCTATAGAGATAGATCAAGACGCTTGATAAGATTTTTCAATGAGTACATACCTTGACAAGATTTTGATGTAGCTCAAAATGGAACAGTCAAAGAAGGAGTTCTTGCCTGTATTGCAAGGTGTAAGGTTGAGTAAGACTCAAAACACGACCACGGTAGAAAATAGAAAGAAAATGAAAGTCATTCCCTATGCCTCAGCCATAGGTTCTATAAAGTATGCTATCCTGTGTGCCAGACCTATTGTGTACCTTGCCATGAGTTTGGCAAGGGGGTACTATAGTGATCCAGGAGTGCATCACTGGACAACGGTCAAAGTTATCCTTAGTTACCTAAGAGGACTAAGGAAATATTTCTCGGTTATGGATGTGATAAAGAGTTCGTCGTAAAGAGTTACATTGATGCAAGCTTTTACACCGATCCGGATGACTCTGAGTCTCAGTCTGGGTACATATTGAAAGTGGGAGCAATTAGCTAGAGTAGCTCCACGCAGAGCATTGTAGACATAGAAAATTTGCGAAATACATATGACTCTGAATGTGGCAGACCCGTTGACTAAACTTCTCTCACAAGCAAAACATGAAAACACCTTAGTACTCTTTGGGTGTTAATCACATCATGATGTGAACTATATTATTGACTCCAATAAACCCTTTGGGTGTTAATCACATGGCGATGTGAACTAATCACATAAAGATGTGAACTATTGGTGTTAAATCACATGACGATGTGAACTAGATTATTGACTCTAGTGCAAGTGGGAAACTGAAGGAAATATGCCCTAGAGGCAATAATAAAGTTGTTAATCTTCTATTTCCTTATATCATGATAAATGTTTATTATTCATTCTAGAATTGTATTAACCAGAAACTTGATACATGTGTGGATACATAAACAAAACACCGTGTCCCTAGTGAGCCTCTACTAGAATAGCTCGTTAATCAAAGATGGTTAAGTTTCCTAACCATAGACATGTGTTGTCATTTGATGAACGGGATCACATCATTAGGAGAATGATGTGGTGGACAAGACCCATCCGTTAGCTTAGCCTATTGATCGTTCTGCTTTATTGCTATTGCTTTCTTCATGTCATATACATATTCCTTTGACTATGAGATTATGCAACTACCAAATACCGGAGGAATACCTTGTGTGCTATCAAACGTCACAACGTAACTGGGTGATTATAAAGATTCTCTACAGGTATCTCTAACGGTGTTTGTTGGGTTGGCATAGATCGAGATTAGGATTTGTCACTCCGTGTATCGGAGAGGTATCTCTGGGCTCTCCCGGTAATACACATCATGATAAGCCTTGCAAGCAATGTGACTAATGAGTTAGTTACAAGATGATGTATTACGAAACGAGTAAAGATACTTGCCGGTAACGAGATTGAACTAGGTATGAAGATACCGACGATCGAATCTCGGGCAGGTAACATACCGATGACAAAGGGAATAACGTATGTTGTCACTATGGTACGACCGATAACGATCTTCGTAGAATATGTGGGAACCAATATGAGCATCCAGGTTCCGTTGTTGGTTATTGACCGGAGAGGTGTCTCGGTCATGTCTACATAGTTCTCGAACCCGTAGGGTCCGCATGCTTAATGTTCGATGACGATTTTGTATTATATGAGTTATGTGATTTTGTGACTGAATGTTGTTAGGAGTCCCAGATGAGATCACGGACATGACAAGGAGTCTCGAAATGGTCGAGAGGTGAATATTCATATATAGGACGATAGTATTCGGACACCGGAATGGTTCCGAAGTGTTTCGGGTTTTTATCGGAGTACCTGGGGGGTTACCGGAACCCCCCGGGGAAAGATATGGGCCATAGAGGGGAGGGGAGGCAACCCACAAGGGGTGGTGCATGCCCCCCCCATGGGGAGTCTGAATTGGACAAGGGGAGGGGGCGCGCCCCCCTTTCCTTCTCGTCCTCATACTCGTTCCTCCTTTCCCTTTCCGGTAAAAGGAAAGGGGGGCCGAATTGGACTAGGGGTCTAAGTGGGTCTCCTCCCACTTAGCGCGCCCCCTAGGCCGGCCTCCTCCCCTCTCCTCCTTTATATACGGGGGCAAGGGGGCACCCCAAAGGACATCAATTGTTTCTTAGCCGTGTGCGTGCCCCCTCCACAGTTTACTCCTCCGGTCATATTGTCGTAGTGCTTAAGCAAAGCCCTACGCGGATCACATCACCATCACCATCACCACGCCGTCATGTTGATGAAACTCTCCCTCGACACTTTGCTGGATCAAGAGTTTGAGGGACGTCATCGAGCTGAACGTGTGCAGAACTCGGGGGTGCCATACGTTCGGTGCTTGATCGGTTGAATCGACAAGACATTCGACTACATCAACCGCGTTAAGCTAACACTTTCGCTTTCGGTCTACAAGGGTACGTGGACATACTCTCCCCCTCTCATTGCTATGCATCTCCTAGATAGATCTTGCGTGATCGTAGGAAATTTTTGAAATTACATGCTACGTTCCCCAACATTGGCATGGTCTAGAGGCTCGATTCATAACCTTTGTCTCCAATGATTATTTCTTCACTCGCGGCTACTCATGGTGTGATGGTTGCACAATTGTACGACCATAATCACCGAGATACACATGCATGATAATGTTCTCAACATCACAGGGCACATAAATACCAACACATACTCAGATGCCACTGGATAGAGATGAAAGTGGGTCGGGTTTGTCAGCCTATTCACCCATCCTAGTTCATTTGCTTTAAAGAAATTAATAGCACACAAAAGAACTAAGAGTCGAAGACATTAAGTTAGAAAAACCTTTGGGTCAATGACATGACCCAATGGACCGAGGCAGTTATGTTTTACTATTGCTAAAATGGTCAAAAATTGTGTGACATGGCACATGCTACCTTTGCGTGCCTCTCAACCACTAGTGCATTAGCATCTATATGTCGAATATTGTTGAATCCGACGATGGTGATGAAGAGGAAAGATGACACTGCACAATCTCCTTCCTAAGATGACCCCGTCTCAAGGTCCCCGCATCACGGTATAGCATTTTTCACTAGAAAAGTGAAGATTCAAAAGATGGTCGACAAGTGGCCTTCAAAATTCAAATGATCAAAAGATGCATGTCTATTCAAATTTTGTCCCACATTTTTCCAATTTTGGCTGATTATCAAGGCATAGTTGGTTGATCCAAGTTCTACGGTGGGATACAAATGTTTAAGGGATGCGAATCGGCGACAGGATCGAGCATTGCTATGACGAATACTAGAAAAACAGCAGAGAAAGATAGAGCAAGAGGCATTCGCAATCGCAGCCAGCGCAGGACAGGTGGAGCAAGTCCAACACATCTAGCCAGTAGAGGTCACTATCTAACCATAAAGCATGCTGATCAGATCACGTAAGCAACTTGTCCCCGGGGAAACTAGTCAAGTTGGAAGCTTGAGGGGGACGTGGTCAGGGCAAATCAGGTAGGATTGTGAGAAGCAATGGATGAAATTGATGGAGGCTCTAAATGATGCTCTACGCAAGTGTATGAATGATTGCTTGTATCTACGTTGGTATTTCCCTCAGTTATGACACCAAGGTTATCAATCCAGTAGGAGAATGAAGCAACACTATGTAAATAGTACCTGCACACAAAAAACAAATACTTGCAACCCAACGCGTAAGAGGGGTTGTCAATCCCTCCTCGGTATTGAGATAGATTAAATTGTATGAGATTGGATAAATAGATCTAGCAAAAATGAGAAATAAAATAAATAAAGAGAAAGTGCATAAAGGTATTTTGGGTTTTTGGAATAATAGATCTAAAAACAATATGATAGAAAATAGACCCGGGGCCGTAGATTTTACTAGTGTCTTCTCTCGAGAAAATAACATACGGTGGGTAAACAAATTACTGTTTGGCAATTGATAGAAGAGAAGATAATTATGACGATATCCAAGGCAATGATCATGTATATAGGCATCACGTCCAAGATTAGTAGACCAAAACGATTCTGCATCTACTACTATTACTCCACACATCGACCGCTATCCAACATGCATCTAGTGTATTAAGTTCATGGAGAAACGGAGTAATGCAATAAGAATGATGACATGATGTAGACAAGATATATTCATGTAGGAATAGACCCAATCTTTTTATCCTTAATGGCAATGATACATGTGTGTCACTTCTCCTTCTGTCACTGAGATTGAGCACCGCAAGATCGAAACCATCACAAAGCACCTCTTCCCACTGCAAGAAAAATCAATCTAGTTTGACAAACCAAACCAAAGTTTCTAAGAAGAAATACAAGGCTATAATAATCATACATATAAGAGATCAAAGAAGACTCAAATAATATTGATAGATAGAACTGACCATAAACTCGCAATTCATCGGATCCCAACACACCGTAAAAAGTGATTACATCAAATAGGTCTCCAAGAACATCAAGGAGAACATTGTATTGAGAATCAAAAAGAGAGAATAAGACAACTAGATACTGCCGATGGACCCATAGGTCTGTGGTAAACTACTCACACATCATCGGAGGAGCACCAATGAGGATAATGAACCCCTCCGTGATTGTTGATACGTCCATTTTGCATCATGTTTTCCTACTGTTATTTAAGATGTTTTTATGCATAATAATGCTTTTTGGAGTAATTCGAATGCCTTTTCTCTGATAATATGCAAGGTATACACAAAGAGGGAGAATTTCGGCAGCTGGAAATCTGGACCTGGAAAAGCTACACCAGGCCACCTATTTTGCACAACTCCAAACAAGCTGAAACTTTACGGAGATTTTTTATGGAATATATGAGGAATATTGGAGCCAATAAGTACCAGAGGGGTCCACCAGGTGGGCACAACCCACCTGGGCGTGCCCTGGTGGGTTGTGCTCCCCTCGGCCCACCTCCAGTGCCCATCTTATGGTATATAAGTCATTTTGACCTAGAAAAAATAAAGAGAGGACTTTTGGGATGGAGCGCCGCCGTCTCGAGGCAAAACTTGGGCAGGAGCACTTTTCCCCTCTGGCGGAGCGATTCTGCCAGGGGAACTTCCCTCCCGGAGGGGGAAGTCATCGTCATCATCATCACCAACAACTATCTCATCTTGGGGAGGGTAATCTCCATCAACATCTCCTCTCAAACCCTAGTTCATCTCTTGTGTTCAATCTTTGTACAGAACTATAGATTGGTGCTTGTGGGTGACTAGTAGTGTTGATTACATCTTGTAGTTGATTTTATATGGTTTATTTGGTGGAAGATTATATGTTTAGATCCATTATGCTATTTAATACCCCTTTGATCTTGAGCATGTTTATCACTTATAGTAGTTACTTTTGTTCTTGAGGTCACGGGAGAAATCATGTTGCAAGTAATCATGTGAACTTGGTATGTGTTCGATATTTTGATAGTATGTATGTTGTGATTCCCTTAGTGGTGTCATGTGAACATCGACTACATGACACTTCACCATATTTGGGCCTAAGGGAATGCATTGTGGAGTAGTTATTAGATGATGGGTTGCGAAAGTGACAGAAGCTTAAACCCTAGTTTATGCGCTATTCCGTAAGGGACCATTTGGATCCAAAAGTTTAGTGCCATGGTTAGAATTTATTCTAAATACTTTTCTCGTAATTGCAGATGCTTGCGAGGGGGTTAATCATAAGTAGGAGGTTTGTTCAAGTAAGAACAACACATAAGCACCAGTCCACCCACATATCAAATTATCAAAGTAGCGAACACTAATCGAATCAACATGATGAAAGTGACTAGATGAAATTCCCGTGTACCATCAAGAACGCTTTGCGTATTATAAGAGACCGTTTTGGCATGTCCTTTGCCTCAAAAGGATTGGGCAACCTTGCTGCACTTTTGTTACTATTATCATTACTTTCTCGTTACAAAATATCTTGCTATCAAACTACTCTATTACTTACAATTTCAGCACTTGCAGACATTACCTTGCTAAAAACCACTTGTCATTTCCTTCTGCTCCTCATTGGGTTCGACACTCTTACTTATCAAAAAGAGCTACAATTGATCCCCTATAATTGTGGGTCATCAATCGTGTTCCTCTTCGGGAAAGTGCCGAAATAGGGCTCTAGATTGGATCTCGTGGTTCTGGAACTTGCGGTGGCTGGAATTGTGTTTCCTGACTCCCCTAGGGTTTCTGGAATATTTGGGTATTTATAGAGCTGAGGGGCAGTGGAAAGGACTCCTGTGGGCCACTACCCACACCAGGGCATGCTTGGGGCCTCTAGCGCGCCCTGGTGCCTTGTGGGCCCCACGGGCCTCCCCTTTAACCTTCACTGATGATTTGAGCAGATATGGGTATATCTACTTAATGAAATATAAGTTTGAAACATTTAGAAAGTTCAAAGAATTTCAGAGTGAAGTGGAAAATCATCTTAATAAGAAAATAAAGTTTCTACGATCTGATCGTGGAGGTGAGTATTTGAGTTATGAGTTTGGTCTTCATTTGAAACAACGTGGAATAGTTTCACAACTCACGCCACCTGGAACACCACAGTGTAATGGTGTGTCCGAACGTCGTAACCGTACTTTATTAGATATGGTGCGATCTATGATGTCTCTTACCGATTTACTGCTATCATTTTGGGGTTATGTTTTAGAGACGGCTGCATTCCCGTTAAATAGGGCACCATCTAAATCCGTTGAGACGACACCATATAAACTGTGGCTTGGCAAGAAACCTAAGCTGTTGTTTCTTAAAGTTTGAGGCTGCGATGCTTATGTGAAAAAGCTTCAACCTGATAAGCTCGAACCCAAATCGTAGAAATGTGTCTTCATAGGATACCCAAAGGAGACTGTTGGGTACACCTTCTATCATAGATCCGAAGGCCAGATATTCGTTGCTAAGAATGGATCCTTTCTAGAGAAGGAGTTTCTCTTGAAAGAAGTGAGTGGGAGAAAAGTAGAACTTGATGAGGAAATTGTACCTTCTCCCAAATTGGAAAGTAGTTCATCACAGAAATTAGTTCCAGTGATTCCTACACCAATTAGTGAGGAAGCTAATGATGATGATCAGGAAACTTCAGATCAAGTTGCTACCGAACCTCGTAGGTCAACCAGAGTACGGTCCGCACCATAGTGGTACGGTAATCCTGTTCTGGAAGTCATGTTACTTGACCATGATGAACCTGTGTACTATGAGGAAGCGATGATGAGCCCAGATTTTGCAAAATGGCTTGAGGCCATGAAATCTGAGATGGGATCCATGTATGAGAACAAAGTGTGGACTTTGGTTGACTTGCCCGATGATCGACAAGCCATAGAGAATAAATGGATCTTCAAGAAGAAGACTGACGCTGACGGTAATGTTACTATCTACAAAGCTTGACTTGTTGCGAAAGGTTTTTGACAAGTTCAAGGAGTTGACTACGATGAGAACTTATCACCCGTAGCGATGCTTAAGTCTGTCTGAATCATGTTAGCAATTGCGCATTTTATGATTGTGAAATTTGGCAAATGGATGTCAACACTGCATTCCTTAACGGATATCTTAAAGAAGAGTTGTATATGATGCAACCAGAAGGTTTTGTCGATCCTAAAGGTGCTAACAAAGTGTGCAAGCTCTAGCGATCCATTTATGGACTGGTTCAAGCCTCTCAGAGTTGGAATATATGCTTTGATAGTGTGATCAAAGCATATGGTTTTATACCGACTTTTGTAGAAGCATGTATTTACAAGAAAGTGAGTGGGAGATCTGTGCGTTTCTAATATTATATGTAGATGACTTATTCTTGATTGGAAATAATACAAAATTTCTGGATAGCATAAAAGGATACTTGAATAAGAATTTTTAAATGAAAGACCTCGGTGAAGCTACTTACATATTGGGCATCAAGATCTATAGAGATAGATCAAGACGCTTAATTGGACTTTCACAAGGCACATACATTGATAAAGTTTTGAAGAAGTTCAAAATGGATCAGTCAAAGAAAGGGTTCTTTCTTGTGTTACAAGGTGTGAAGTTGAGTCAGACTCAATGCCCGACCACTGTAGAAGATAGAAAGAATATGGAAGTCATTCCTTATGCCTCAACCATAGGTTCTATCATGTTTGCAATGCTGTGTACTAGACCTAATGTGTGCCTTGCTATAAGTTTAGCAGGGAGGTACAAATGTAATCCAGGAGTGGATCACTGGACAGCGGTCAAGAACATCCTGAAATACCTGAAAAGGACTAAGGATATGTTTCTCGCTTATGGAGGTGACAAAGAGCTTGTCGTAAATGGTTACGTCGATGCAAGCTTTGACACTGATCCGGATGACTCTAAATCACAAACCGGATACGTATTTATATTGAATGGTGGAGCTGTCAGTTGGTGCAGTTCCAAGCAGAGCGTCGTGGCATGATCTACGTGTGAAGCAGAGTACATAGCTGCTTCGGAAGCAGCAAATGAAGGAGTCTGGATGAAGGAGTTCATATCCAATGTAGGTGTAATACCTAGTGCATCGGGTCAATTGAAAATCTTTTGTGACAATACTGGAGCAATTGCCTTGGTGAAGGAATACAGATTTTAGAAGAGAACCAAACACATCAAGAGACGCTTCAATTTCATCCGCGATCAAGTCAAGGAGGGAGACATAGAGATTTGTAAGATACATACGGATCTGAATGTTGTAGACCCGTTGACTAATCCTCTCTCACGAGCAAAACATGATCAGCACCAAGACTTCATGGGTGTTAGAATCATTACTATGTAATCTGAATCTAGTGCAAGTGGGAGACCGAAGGAAATATGCCCTAGAGGCAACAATAAAGTTGTTATTTATATTTCCATATATCATGATAAATGTTTATTATTCATGCTAGAATTGTATTAACCAGAAACTTAGTACATGTGTGAATACATAGACAAACAGAGTGTCCCTAGTATGCCTCTACTTGACTAGCTCGTTAATCAAAGATGGTTAAATTTCATGACCATAGGCATGTGTTGTCATTTGATGAACGGGATCAGATCATTAGAGAATGATGTGATGGACAAGACCCATCCGGTAGCTTAGCATAATGATCGTTTAGTTTTATTGTTATTGCTTTCTTCACGACTTATACATATTCCTCTGACTATGAGATTATGCAACAACGAATACCGGAGGAACACCATGTGTGCTGTCAAACGTCACAACGCAACTGGGTGATTATAAAGATGCTCTACAGGTGTCTCCGAAGGTGTTTGTTGAGTTGGCATAGATCAAGATTAGGATTTCTCACTCCGTGTATCAGAGAGGTATCTCTGGGCCCTCTCGGTAATGCACACCACTATAAGCCTTGAAAGCAATGTGACTAATGAGTTAGTTGTGGGATGATATTACGGAACGATTAAAGAGACTTGTCGGTAACGAGATTGAACTAGGTATGAAGATACCGACGATCGAATCTTGGGCAAGTAACATACCGATGACAAAGGGAATGATGTATGTTGTTATGCGGTTTGACCGATAAAGATCTTCGTAGAATATGTAGGAGCCAATATGAGCATCCAGGTTCCGCTATTGGTTATTGAACAAAGATGTGTCTCGGTCATGTCTACATAGTTCTCGAACCCATAGGGTCCGCACGCTTAACGTTCTATGACGATTGGTATTATGAGTTATGTGTTTTCGTGACCGAAGTTTGTGCGGAGTCCCGGATGAGATCATGGACATGATGAGGAGTCTCGAAATGGTCGAGAGGTAAAGATTCATATATTGGAAGGTTATATATGGACACCAGAATGGTTCCGATAAGGTTCGGGGATTTTTTTGGAGTACCAGGAGGCTACTAGAACCCCCCGAGAAAGTTAACGGGCCTAATGGGCCATATTGGAGGAGAGGAGGCAGGCCACAAGAGGAGGCGCGTGCCCCCTTGCCCAATCCGAATTGGACGAGGGGAGGGGGCGCTGCCTGATATGTCTCCAACGTATCTATAATTTTTGATTGTTCCATGCTATTATATTATCAATCCTGGATGTTTTATAATCATTTTATAGTCATTTTTTGGTACTAACCTATTGACATAGTGCCAAGTGCCAGTTGTTGTTTTTTGCTTGTTTTTTACATCGCAGAAAATCAATGCCAAATGGAGTCCAGATGCCTTGAAATTTTAGGGAGATTTTTTATGGACCAGAAGACATCTAATGGGCCTTGGCTGCGCCTCGGGGGGGGGGGGGTGCTCCGAGGCGAGCACAACCCACCAGGGCGCGCCAGGAGGCCTAGGCGCGCCCTGGTGGGTTGTTCCCACCTCGGGTGCCCCTCGGACCGCCTCTTTGCTCTATAAATACCCCAATATTCCAGAAACCCTAGGGGAGTCGACGAAATATTGATCCAGCCGCCACAGAGTCCAGAACCACCAGATCCAATCTAGACACCATCTCGGATGGGGTTCACCATCTCCGTTGGTGCCTCTTCGATGATGCGTGAGTAGTTCTTTGTAGACCTTCGGATCCATAGTTAGTATCTAGATGGCTTCCTCTCTCTCGCTGAATTCTCAATACAATGGTCTCTTGGAGATCCATATAATGTAACTCTTTTTGCGGTGTGTTTCTTGGGATCTGATGAACTTTGATTTTATGATCAGTTTTATCTTTTTATATCCATGAAAGTATTTGAGTTTCTTTGATCTCTTTTAAGCATGATCTCTTATAGCATCGTATTTCTTCTCCGATATTTGGGTTTTGTTTGGCCAACACGATCTATTTTATCTTGCAATGGGAAGAGGTGCTTTGTAGTGGGTTCGATCTTACAGTGCTTGATCCCAGTGACAGAAGGGGAACCGACACGTATGTATCGTTGCTACGAAGGATAAAACGATGGGGTCTATCTCTACATAGATAGATCTTGTCTACATCATGTCATCGTTCTTATTGCATTACTCCATTTCTCCATGAACTTAATACACTAGATGCATGCTGGACATCGGTCGTTGTGTGGAGTAATAGTAGTAGATGCAGGCAGGAGTCGGTCTACTAATCTTGGACATGATGCCTATGTAATGATCAATGCCGGGATATTTTCATGATTATTTGAAGTTCTATCAATTGCCCAACAATAATTTGTTCACCCACAGTTTGCTATTTTTCTCGACAGAAGCCACTAGTGAATCCTACGGCCCCCGGGTCTCTTTCTCATATTATTTTCCTTCGCGGTCTATTTAATTTCCATTTATTTTCAGATCTATTAATCCAAAAATACAAAAATACTTTGCTGCACTTTATTTTATTTGCGATCTATTTATTCAATCTATTACAACTTTCTCCCGTCAACGCACCAATTTCGGGCACCGTTACCCGAAAGGGATTGACAACCCCTTTAACACATCGGGTTGCAAGAATTTGTTATTTGTGTGCAGGGGTTGTTTACGTTGTGTTGCTTGGTTCTCCTACTAGTTAGATAACCTTGGTTTCGTATCTGAGGGAAATACCTACCGCCGCTATGCTGCATCATCCCTTCCTCTTTGGGGAAATACCGACGTAGCTTCAAGCGACATCAAAAGGAATTTGTGGCGCCTTTGCTGGGGAGGATCTTCAACATATACCAGGTTCCTAATCACACATCTCATCTCCTTGCAATTTACATTATTTTCCATTTGCCTCTCGTTTTCCTCTCCCCCACTTCACAAAAATTTGCCGTTTTACTCGCCCTTTTTTTCGTTCACCATTTTCTCGTCAGATCACATGTTTGCTTGTGTTGCCATGTGTCTTCTATTTGCTTGCATCTTTGCTTGCTAAAAATCAATTGATATGGATCCCCATCCACTTTCTAATCTATTTAAAAGATCCAATCATGATGAACCAATTGCTAGTGAGTTGAGTGCACTAGATTATCTTTATGAAGTTTTGCTTGAGATTCGTGCATCTGAAATTTGTGATGAAAAAATTTATGAAGTGATTCATGATAGCTCCTGGAATGAAGAGCATGATTGCAATGATTTTACTATAAATTCTATTAATGTCAATTGTGTTAATACTATGCAAAACCGCAAGCTTGGGGATGCTAATTTTGCTATGTCCACTACTTGTTGCAATGATCATGATTGGGGTGACAATGATTCTTATGATCTTGAAAATTTATTTAAGCCTCATGATGAATATGTTTGCAATAATATTGAAAGTGGGTTTGGAAGAGCGTCATCTTTAGGTAAGAATAGTCCCACATATTTGGAGAGTGTTGAATCTTATGAAATTTTTGATGAGAGTGGGTTTGGAGAGGTCATGACTTTAGTTGATGTTAATCCCACTATTTTGGAAGATTATAAAACTTTTATGCATGTGGATCATGAAGAGAAAATTCTATATGATAGCTATATTGTTGAATTTGATTATGATCCTACTTGTAATTATTTTGAGAGAGGGAAATATGGTTATAGAAATTTCCATGTTACTAAATTACCTATCGTTATGTTGAGATCGTCAATGTTTTATTCCTTTTCTTTGCATATGTTAGATGTTTCCTGTCTTGATAATTTGTTTGCTTATAAAATTCCTATGCATAGGAAGTATGTTAGACTTAAATGTGTTTGTCATATGTTTCTTTTCATGCTCTCTTTGTGTTTCAATTCTTATTTTTCGTCTAAGCATCGTTGAAATCTTATGCCTAGATAAGGGCGTAAAACTATAATGCTTGTTGGGAGGCAACCCAATGAATAGAATTTATTTTTGCTTTTTGCTTCCTGTTTTTGAGTGTTAGTAAAATTATGCTACTGTTACGATTGTGTTTTTTATGTTTTAATTAGTGTGTGCCAAGTAAAGCCTTTAGGATCTTATTGGGTGATAGTTGTTTGATCTTGCTGGAAACAAAACATAAACTTTTGCTCTCACGAACATAATTCTCATTTTTACCAGAGCATGACAAAATGCCAATTCCTTTTGCAGTAGATCAATATACAAATTCCTCAGGTCTTCCTAATTTTTCATAATTTTTGGAATTACAGAAGTATTGAAATAGTCAGATTGCTACAGAATGTTCTGTTTTGACGAATTCTGTTTTATTTGCGTTGTGTGCTTATTTTGATGGCTCTATGGTTTTCTTTGATGAGTTTTTTCCATAGAAAAGTTGGAATACAGTAGATATAATGCAAGAAAAAAAATATGAATTGGTTTTATACAATACTTATAGTAGTGATTTATTTTCTTATACTAACGGATCTCACGAAGGTTTTGTTGAGTTTCGTGTGATTGAAGTTTTCAAGGTTTTGGTTATCTTACGATGGATGAAAGAATAAGGAGTAAGAAGAGCCTAAGCTTGGGGATGCCCTGAAATCCCTCGCTATTATCCAAAAAGTGAGCAAGCAACTAAGCTTGGTAACGCCCACAAGTGGCATCCCCTCTTTCTTCTAACGACCATCGGTATTTTACTCGAAGCTATATTTTTATTCGTCACATACTATGTGTTTTGCTTGGAGCGTCTTGTATGATATGGGTCTTTGCTTGTTTTATTTTGTGTTTTAAGTCTTGATTCCTTGCTGGACACACCTATTTGAGAGAGCCAAAATTATGTCATGACTTGTTAGAATTTCTCTCTATGCTTCACTTAAATTTTTATGAGCTATGGACTTGCTCTAGTGCTTCACTTATATCATTTTGAGCACGGTGTTCTTTAGTTTTGAGATATGATGATGTGATATGTGAGTTATGTTGATGAGTAATTATGCTCTAGTAAGAATATTGGTGTTAAGGTTTGTGATTCCCTATGCAAGCAAGAAAGTCAATAGTCATTCAATGAATTTATATCCTACTTCTGGTGCATTATTTGGTGTTAATTATGCTTAATGCTTGCTTATTAGATTATCCGTTTCTTGGTTGGTCACTTCTTAATATTTTGCTACCCTTCATTTTGCACTAACTATGATCTCTACTTGTGCATCCAAAAACCTTTAACCCAGTTTTGCCACATGAGTCCACTATATCTACCTATATGTGGTATTCTTTTGCCGTTCTAAGCAAATTTTCATGTGCCATATCTAATTTTAAAAATAAACTTCTCTTTTGTGTGTTTGTTTCGCTCGCGGAGCGGTGAGGGGTGGCTAATATTTTCCATGCTAGATGTGTTATTCTCACGATGAGTGTTTATTCACTTGTCATTGCACGAGAGTAAAGCAAAGGTATTAGGGATGCCCAATCCCGACATGAAAAAATGAATTTACTTTATGTTGTCAAATAATAAATTCCTTCGAAAAGTGTTGGTATGGAAAGCACCCGCGGATACAGTTAGCCATGGAAAGTGAAAGTATGGTGAAAAAGGGAATAAACTTTATTTTATGTTTTGGAACTGCCTGTTTTTATCTCTAAGTTTTTCACTTTGAGCTCTGGCACCTCTACAAATCCCTACTTCCCTTTGTGAAGGGCCTTTCTTTTACTTTATGCAAATTTTATTTTGAATTTGAGTCTCCATATTCTCTTATAAAAGCACCAAACTAGGAGGCAATATGATCGTACTTGAGTATTGGGTGTAGGTAATATGCGAGTGTGTTTCATGAATGGGTCAATGATTGAGCATGATGGGCTAGGGATAACTTATTTTAGTGTTGATATTTTGAAGGACATGGTTAATTGTTGATATGCTTGAGTATTTAAATTATCATGTCAAAACAAGACTATTGCTTTGAATCACATAAAAGTCCAAATGTCCATGCTATAAAGAAAGAATATGATACAGCATGTTAGGCAACTTTCCACATCAAAAATTCTGTTTTTATCACGTCCCTACTCGAGGACGAGTAGGAGTTAAGCTTGCGGATGCTGATATGTCTCCAACGTATCTATAATTTTTTATTGTTCCATGCTCTTATATTATCAATCTTGGATGTTTTATAATCATTTTTATAGTCATTTTATATCATTTTTTGGTACTAACCTATTGACCTACTGCCAAGTGCGAGTTGTTATTTTTTCCATGTTTTTTACATCATAGGAAGTCAATATCAAACGGAGTCCAAATGCAACGAAACTTGACGGAGATTTTTTGGACCAGAAGGAACATAATGGGCCTTGGCTGCGCGTGGGGGGTGCTCCGAGGAGAGCACAACCCACCAGGGCGCGCCAGGAGGCCCAGGCGCGCCCTGGTGGGTAGTGCCCACCTCGGGTGGCCCCCAGACCGTCTCTTTGCTCTATAAATACCCCAATATTCTGAAAACCCTAGGGGAGTCGACGAAATATTCATCCAGCCGCCGCAGAGTCCAGAACCACCAGATCCAATCTAAACACCATCTTGGATGAGGTTCACTACCTCCATTGGTGCCTCTCTGATGATGCGTGAGTAATTCTTTGTAGACCTTCGGGTCCGTAGTTAGTAGCTAGATGGCTTCCTCTCTCTCTCTCTCTCTTGATTCTCAATACAATGGTCCCTTGGAGATCCATATGATGTAACTCTTTTGCGGTGTGTTTGTTGGGATCGATGAACTTTGAGTTTATGATCAGATCTATCTTTTTATATCCATGAAAGTATTTGAGTTTCTTTGTTCTCTTTTATGCATGATTGCTTATAGCCTCATATTTCTTCTCCGATATTTGGGTTTCATTTGGCCAACTTGATCTATTTATCTTGCAATGGGAAGAGGTGCTTTGTAGTGGGTTCGATCTTACAGTGCTTGATCCCAGTGACAGAAGGGGAACCGCCACGTATGTATCGTTGCTACTAAGGATAAAACGATGGGGTCTATCTCTACATAGATAGATCTTGTCTACATCATGTCATCGTTCTTATTGCACTACTCCATTTCTCCATGAACTTAATACACTAGATGCATGCTGGACAACGGTCGATGTGTGGAGTAATAGTAGTAGATGCAGGCAGGAGTCGACCTACTAATCTTGGACGTGATGCCTATGTAATGATCATTGCCTGGATATCGTCATGATTATTTGAAGTTCTAATAATTGCCCAACTGTAAATTGTTCACCCAACGTTTGCTATTTTTCTCGAGAGAAGCCACTAGTGAAACCTACGGCCCTCGCGTCTCTTTCTCATATTATTTGCCTTTGCGATCTATTTTCCTTTGCTTTTATTTTCAGATCTATTAAACCAAAAACCCAAAAATACCTTGCTACAATTTATTTTATTGGGTGTTCGATCTATCATTATTTATAACTCTCTCACGTCCATTTGCCAATCTTGGGGCGCCGCTACCCGAAAGGGATTGACAACCCCTTTTACACGTTGGGTCGTGAGTAGTTGTAATTTGTACGCAGGTGCTGATTACGTTGCGTTGCTTGGTTCTCCTACTGGTTCGATAACCTTGGTATCAGATCCGAGGGAAATACCTACGGCCGCTGTGCTGCATCATCCCTTCCTCTTTGGGGAAATACCGACGTAGCTTCAAGCAACATTAGTGTCCACCATATCTACCTATGGATTGAATAAGATCCTTCAAGTAAGTTTTCATCGGTGCAAAACGCAATAAAAATTGCTCCTAAATGTAGCGACCCGACCTCAGATGGTCAAATCTCTATGTATAAGTGCCATCCCAGGATCGGTAATGCTGACACACACAATACTTAAGGTTTTATAACAGAGTTCAATCACACACTTATTACATCAAATGTCTCAAAAGAGAACTATTACAATAGTATGGCTGAAGGCCATCTAAATACGATAACAGCGGAAGCTTCGAAGGTAAATGAGTCCATCAACTCCAACGGCATAGCCGAGTGCACGACAACGACCTAGCGCACCTTACTCCTCGTCTGAAAAGTCTGCAACATAATACATTGCAGCCTGTGAAGGTCAGCACATGGAATATGCTGGCAAAATAACACTATAGAGCAATGAAGAAGTAACCACTATAACTATATGCATATTTGGCTGGTGGAGGCTCTATGGTTATCATTTGCATAAAGCTAGTTTTCCCCTACAACAAAGGAATATATTTCATTTAACTACAAAGTTTGTTGAAAACATTGAAAAGGTTCCTCCAGCTCAATCCCAAAATAAATATTTATCAACCCAACAAATTAATTAAATAGAGCGATGAGATCAAATCAATCATTCAAATACCAGATACTCAAGATGTCCATAACCGGGGACACGGCTAACCATGATTAGTTTATACACTCTGCAGAGGTTGGCGCACTTTTCCCCACAAGACTTGATCGCCTCCGCTGGATTTCTCACATTGCATGATGTTTGAGAAACGGATGACCGAAACACAGTCTTTCCGAAGAGGTCCCCTTAACCAATAGATAGGCTGGTACACCTACAATCCCCTACATCTACTAGCCCATCATGGAAAGGTTTCCCACAACTTACTCAACTATACCAGAGCCCATAATGGCTTATGACTGCACACGGAAGTTTCTAGCATGAATAATCTTATGATCCCTTTGAGCCTGGGTGACGAACCATAGGATGATCACACAGGTACTCCGGGATATCCCAGGACAACGCTGGATTGCTCCAGGTGCCCAGACAACCACTAGGTGTTCCAGGGTGCCTCAACCAATCCACCCAGATGTGTATTAAAGTAGCCACCTTAAGTTAACCATTAATTAAAACTCTCACATTTGTCATGGATCACTCAAACCAAACCACGTCTACAAGCATAATACAGCAGTATAAGCATACCGTAGAAGTAACTCCCAGGGTTTGAAATTAAAGACAATAGGTTCTACCTCATCAAGTACTTCCCAGTACCCACATGTTATCAAGCCTACTCATGCAATGTTTGATAATTGAAACTAATGCATAAAACTGGGTAAATAAGGGGTATGATCAAAGTGTTACTTGCCTTGCTGACGATCTGAAAACCCTAGTGATTCGCAGTAGCACGCTTCGCACTCCGGAAACTCTATCATAAACAAACAATAGCATACATAAGCACTCAAGCATAATATGCAAGGGTAAAATTGAAATGAAAAGATCCAAACTAAAAGTTCAACTCAAGAGCTTTGATTTGCAAAAAGAATCAATTAAATCAGAGCTACAAAACTCAAACTACGATCAAAAGAAGTTCGAATTCAAATCTGCTTGAAACCAAATTTTAATTTGTCAAAACCATGTTCAAGTTGGTTATCTAGAAAGAGGCGACAAGACGAAGATTTTGGTGTTGGTTTCACTGGATTTGGACAAACGAGTAAAAAGTAACTAGGGTTCGAAGATCAGGGACTAATCTATGATAGAAGTATTCGTGGATAGGTCCCTGGCCAAAAAATAAAATAAAAAGAAAAACCTATCGAACGAATGTTCGCCATGAAAACCTAACGAACGAAATCGTTCATTAAAAAGAAACTAACGGGTGAGTGTTCGTCAAATAACGAACCGAAAATAAATCCGATCTAGACCTAACTAACCGAAAAAAACCAAAAAAAAGTGTCGGTTTTTTACCGGTTAACCGGACTTTGCTGGCGGCAGTCAACGGTGAACGGCGTGGTGGCTCCGACGAGACGGGCGGGCGGCGCGACGGTGGGGAGTGGCGACGCGGCGATGGGCGGTGGCAGCGGGCGGCACCGCGGCTTGTGGCGGGGGCGACTTGGGCGGCGGCGGCGGCGTGGTTTGAGGAGGAGGGGGCCGGTGGGGGCAAGTTATAAAGGGGGCTGGGGGGTTGCTTGGGCGAGGGGCGACGGAACGGGAGTCCGGTTCGGACTCCCCGAGCGACGGCGGTGGCGGGACTCCTCCGCCTGGGAGGAAGGCGTCGCGGGCGATGGGCCGGCTCGGCTGGGCCTTTGGCCCAGTCGGGTGATGGCATTTTTTTTAAAATAAAGTTTCGCCCGAAAGAAAAATCCTTATAAAATATAAAAAATCTAAAAATAACTGAATTAATTTTCACCATCCAAACCTAATATTTAGGACAAAGTAAACATTTTTCTGGCCTAAAAATGCATATTTTTCTAGTTCAAATAAAATAATAATTTGATTTTAAAATTTCTTCTCCAATATTCCTCTCTTTTAAAGAATTCATTTTATCTTCTCTCTTTTATCTTTATTATTGGAGATAATTGGAGAGAAAAATATTTAAAATCAAATTGATCCTCTTTTCAAATTTGAGAAAATTCAAATATGAAAATTTGTGAAACCTCCAACTCTCTCCTTGGGTCCTTGAGTTGCTTAAGATTTCTAGGATCACACCCAAAATGCAAAGAAAAAATATGATATGCATATGATGACCTATGTATAACATCCAAATTGAAAATTGGGATGTTACAAACCTACCCCCCTTAAGATGAATCTCGCCCTCGAGATTCGGGTTGGCTAGAGAACAGGTGTGGGTGGTCTTTCCATAGGTCTTCTTCTCGTTCCCAGGTGGCTTCCTCCTCGGCATGGTGGCTCCACTGAACTTTGCAAAACTTGATAACCTTGCTGCGGGTAACTCGGCTGGAAAACTCGAGAATCTTGATGGGTTTCTCCTCGTAAGTTAGGTCACTCTCCAACTGAACTGTTTCTAGGGGCACTGTATCTCTTAGAGAAATATCGGCCATCTCAACATGGCACTTCTTCAACTGGGAAACATGAAACACGTCATGAACTCCTCACAATCCTTCGGGTAACTCCAACTTGCAGGCAACTTCTCCCATACGCTCCAAAACTCGATATGGTCCTACAAATCTTGGGGCTAACTTTCCTTTTAACTCTAAATTGTTTAACTCCTCACAGTAATGATACCCGAAGATATGCTCTGTCTCCAATCTCATAGACTACCTCCTTGCGTTTAGTATCGGCATAACTCTTCTGCCTGGACTGAGCTACCTTCAGTCTATCTCGAATCAACTTAACCTTCTCTTCAGACTCCATGATTAAATCTGGTGCGAACGACTGACGGTCTTCGACTTCATCCCACATCAATGGTGTCCTGCACCTTCTTCCATACAAAGCTTCTAAAGGGGCCATCTTTAAGCTAGCCTGGTAACTATTGTTGTATGAGAACTCTGCATAAGGCAAATTGTCATCCCAACTAGATCCATAGTCTAGCGCACAAGCTCTCAACATGTCCTCCAGAATCTGATTGACTCTCTCGGTCTGTCCATCTGTCCGCGGATGAAAGGATGTACTGAACTCTATCCTGGTACCCACAGTCTGGTGCAGCTGATTCCAAAACTTCGAGGTAAATTGTGTTCCTCTATCTGATACGATGGTCCTCGGAACTCCATGCAGACGTAAGATCCTGGTCATATATATTGGCCAACTTCGCGCTTGTATAAGTAGTTTTCACGGGGATAAAGTGAGCTACCTTGGTCAAGCGATCAACTACTACCCAGATAGAGTCATATCCTGATCGTGTCCTGGGTAATCCATTGATAAAGTCCATGCCAAGCTTATCCCACTTCCATTCAGGTATTGGCATAGGCTGAAGTAATCCTGCTGGCTTCTGATGTTCTGCCTTCACTCTCTGACATACATCACATACTGCTACATACTTGGTGTAGCGACCCGACCCGAATGGGTCAAGTCTCTGTGCTTAAGTGTCATCCCTGGATCGGTATGCTGACACACACAGTACTCGAGGATTTATAACAGAGGTAAATCACATGTAAAAGTAACGTAAATACTATTACCTCAAATCCAAAATAGCGGAAGCAACAAGGTTGTGGATTCCCATTAACACCAACGGCAAAGTTGAGTGTAGAATCGTAACCCTAACGTATCACTTACTCGTCGTAAGAAACCTGCAACATGAGATGTTGCAGCCCGAAACGGGTCAGTACATTGAATGTACTGGCAAATTCACACCATAGAGAAAATGAATAAAGGCTATTACTACATGCATATTTTGGCTGGTGGAAAAGCTCTATGGTTATAAGGTTTTTGCATAAAGCCAATTTTTCCCTACTGCAAAGGAATAAATTTTATTTAACTATCATGGTGGTTGTTGAACATTGAGAATGGTTGACAGCATTCTCAATCCCAATTAAGTAACATCATTAAAACCCAACAATTTTCATTTAAAGTAACGTGATGAGATCAACAGGATAATCCAAGAACTAGATACTCAAGATGTCCATAACCGGGGACATGGCTAATCATGATTAGTTTATACACTCTGCAGAGGTTTGCGCACTTTTCCCCACAAGACTCGATCGCCTCCGTTTGGTTTCTCGCACTGCAGGGTATTTGAGAAGACGGATGACCGAGACACAGTCTTTCAGAAGCGCTAGCATCTTACGACGGGTAGACCGGTACACCTACTTTCCCCTACATCTGCTAGTCTACCACTTTAAGAGTTCGCACAACTTAGTCAACTATGCCAGAGCCCATAATGGCTTGTGGCTGCACACGGAAGTTTCTAGTATGAAAAAATCTCATGATCCCTTTGAGCCTGGGTGGCGGTCCAAAGAAAACAGGCAAGTCCTGGTAACCCCAGGTGCCTCAATCCACCCAGATGTGTGTTAGGTTGCCACCTTAGATAAACCCTTAATTATAAATCTCACATCTGTCATGGATTTCACTCACCCAATCCACGTCTACTAGCATAGCATGGCATAATAAGCAAACGTAGAAGTAACTCCCAAAGGTTTGATAATAAACAGGTAATAGGTACTAACTCATCTACTTCCCATCCCACAATTTAATTAGATCCTAATCATGCAATGTGTGAGGATTGCTCTAATGCAATAAAACTGGGTTGTAGAAAAAGGTATGATCAAAGTGTGAACTTGCCTGCAATGTTGATGAAGATGATTTGCACTCAAAACTCTTGATAGCTCTACTCGTCACACTCCGGTCAATCTATCGTAAGCAAGCAATAGTAACCACACATAAGCAATCACTCAAAAGATCAGAAAGAACGAAGAAGACGATTCGGAAACATCAAACCAAGCAAATAACTCTTGCAACATAAAACAATTTCTAACAGTACCAAAATTATGTGAATTTGGCCTTATTAGAATGTTTAGGTCAAGAGCTTCGATTTGCAAAAAGAATCAACTCAAACGGAGCTACGAAACTCAAGTTATGATCAAACGAAGTTTGAATTCAAATCTGATCTAATTCAAAATTTTAAACTTTTCAAAAACCTGTTTGAGTTGTTTATCCGGATAGAGGAGATCATAACGAAGAAGTGGGCGTTGGTTTCGTTGAATTTGGACTAACGAGTAAAAAGTAGTGATAGATTGAAGTACAGGGACTAATCTGTGAAGAAAATTATCACGAATAGGTCCCTGGCCGAAAAAAAGAAAAGATCTAACTAGCGAACGTTCGCTACAGAGCCCTACAGAACGAAATCATTCACTACAGAGAACTAACGGACGAACGATCTCTCGTTAACTTAACCTAAAACAATAAACCGAAAGAAAAAAAACCCGAAGAAAAACCGGGTCGGGTTTTATTGGTTATACCGGTTCGAGGAAAATAAACCGGAGGCGGCGGTGGTTAACTCCGGCGAGTGTCGCGGCGGCTCCGGCAAAGTGATGCGGCAGCGGCGGCGGCACTGCGAGGCGGCGGAGCTTGCAGCGGCGGCGGCGGCGTCAGCAGCGCGGCAACGGGCGGAGGTGCGGGGCGGCGCGCTGTGCAGCAGCAGCGGGCGGCGGCGCGGCGAGGCGCTGCGGCGGCGGCGGCGAGATGCGGGCGAGGCGAGGCGGCGCAAGCGGCCAGGAGGAGAGGAACGGGGCCCGGGGCCTCGTTATTTAAGGGGGAGGAGAGGAGGTGGCGTGGAGGAGGGGCAACGGAGGCGGCGGCGGTGTCCCTGGCGACCACGGCGGCGGCGCTGTCGTGCGGGCGCTGGAGTCGGGGACGAAGGCGGCTGGGCTGGGCTGGGCCTAGCTGGCTAGCTGGGCCGGCCCAGTCGGGGAGAAGTTTTTTTTTAAAACATATTCTCAGACAAACAAAAAATAAAAGGACAAAACAAAAAAAATATATTATATAGACATATAATATATCAAAATTTGCAGAAAAAGATTTTCTACAACATGGACATTTTGCTTGCATTAAATAAAATACACATAAATTCTAATAATTCAAATAGTGCTACTGGTCTATTAAAATCCAACAACAATCATTTTAAAAATACCAAAATGATTTCAAATAAATTTTTCTCCAATTTTCTAATGTAGGGAATCATGTTACCCTATTTTCCATGTATTTTATTTTTGGAGAAAAATAATTTGAATAAAACTCAAATAACTCCAAATTGAGAATAAATTCAAAAGAACTTTGAATTTAATTCTTTGAAACTCCCAACTCATATTTCATATAATTTGAAGAAGTCATTTTATCTTCTCTCATGAAAATCATTGAGTTGCATAAAGTTCCAGAATCGGAAATATTTTCAAATGAAATTCAAATATTTTCAAACACCCCATTTCATTTAAATAAATGGAAGAAGTCATGTCATCTTCTCTCCAGGGTTTTGTATTTGAAAAGAATTTGAATTCACGGAGATCAAAAAGCAAGTATGGAAGTTTGGGAAAGTCCTTTTATTCCCTCTCATTTAACTTTCAAAAGTTTCGAATTCACTCACTTTCAGACAATCAATCAAACAATCAATCAAATCTATCTATTTATTATAACATTCCAAAATTTAGAATTTTGGGATGTTACAAACCTACCACCCTTAAAATGAATCTCGTCCTCGAGATTCGGAGAGGCTAGCAAGAAAAGGTTAGGGTTTGGGGGTCTCCTCAAAATCCATCGATCGTCTCCGGGGTCTGGGGTGCTACCACCCTTAGAAGCATGGTTACAGCTCCATCAATACTCATATACTCCATCCTTATTTTTGACAGGGCCGGTCTTCTCAGATTCTCGGCAAATTCCTTCTCTGGGCTCTTCCAGTAGTGGCATAACCATTTCCTCATTTCTTCTGTCCTTTCCTCTTGGTAAGGTTATTTCGAGATTGGGTCTTCTTAGCTGACGGTCTGGCGCCAAAACTAAACAACTATCGATATCTCATGGTGGTCAACAATTTGTGGTTTCTCCTGCAGGAAATGGGTCTGGGTGATCCTCACCGTATAACCTACGGTTGGCAAAGCTGCCGTGTACAAGGGAAAAATTCTTATACCATTCTAAGGTTTAATAAGGTTTAATATCGTCGTCTCTCTACTATAGGCAAGTCACTCAGATTTACCATCCCATATAGCAAGGCGAATAATAAGAGTAAGTCGGTATGGTGATCAATCCATCCCGCACCCAAATCATTACCTTGTATACGGTTTAGCGAATCTCGCATTCTAACACTCGGTCATCCTCACAAGCATTGCAGAATTTCTCTTGTCGACGAACCAAGTTCGGATAAATCCATAGATTCTGCAAGCCAACAACCATCTATAGT
Organism: Triticum urartu; assembly: GCF_056163025.1. Classification (NCBI taxonomy): domain Eukaryota; kingdom Viridiplantae; phylum Streptophyta; class Magnoliopsida; order Poales; family Poaceae; genus Triticum; species Triticum urartu. The sequence goes on along the minus strand of NC_141874.1, from coordinate 607,237,423 downwards.
TCCCCTTCACAACTCTCAGGTTTTGCGTAACTCCTATAAAATCGTCTATCGACAAAGGTATATCTACTTCCAGGTTTTTTTTCTTCAGCAAGAATGTGCTTCCTTCTTGGCAGGTCATGGGGCCTGTGGGTTATGGCCCATCTCATCACTTGTAGTCCTTGAACTTATCATCGGGCAACTAATCATTGTTCCAACTTCCTAGTATTCTTAAATTCATCCAATTGTACTGTCTTCCTTCCTTCTAGTGGCACCCAACCAAGACGTGAGTACTAAGACTTATCATGGGGTTGCCATTGCTCCAACATCATACCTCCTTTATATCCAATAGTACTTCATCTCTTCATCCTCGTGGGATATCCCTCATACCGAGATAAAAACTTATACTTATGATGTCCATATTCCACTTCGTGGAACATCATTATCCTTTCCACGGTCTAGCGTCCGTACAGGGGAATATTGGCCATCTCTGCGTGGCACTTCTTCAACTGGGAACCGTGAAACACATCCTGAACTCCTGACAGTCCTTTGGGTAACTCAAACTTGTAGGCCACTTCTCTCATATGCTCCAAAACTCGGTATGGTCCTAAAAATCTCGAGGCCAACTGTCCCTTAACTCTAAATTGTTTAACTCCTCGCAGACGGAACACATGAAGACATGCTCTATCTCCAATTTCATAGACTACCTCCTTGAGTTTTTGAGTTTACATAACTCTTCTGCCTGGACTGAGCTACCTTCAGTCTATCTCGAATCAACTTAACATTCTCTTCCGACTCCTTTGATCACCTTTGGTCCAAACAACTGTCAGTCTCCAACTTCATCCCACATACTCTTGGGGCATCACACATATCGAGACAAAACTCATATTCATTTTGTCCGAAATCCATTACAGGGTACTACCACCCTTAAAATGCACAAACCTTCCATAGACCATATTTCTCTTATCCTCAAAAATGCTCAAAATCCTTCTTCATAGAGTAACAACTCATAAAATCCATATCAGTACCAACGATGCTAACTTTATTTTATTCTCCAATGATTATAATCTCGCTCCTCCATTACATGTCTCAACTCAACACCTCAATATGGAAGAAAATGTTCTCACTTCTACTACTCCATTTCTTTTGTTGCAAACTCAACTATCAAGCACAAGTTTCCTTCTCCTTGGGGCATTCTCTGGCAAAGTGCCCTGCTCCATTACAACTAAAACATATTACTACTGACAGGTTTCGAGGTTTCCTTGTGATTACGTAGCCTACTTGGGTCTTCTTTAGGTGTGTCCTCCACCTCTTCCTTCATCACGGGTTCTTCTAACATTTCCATAAGGGCTCCTTTCTTTACTTCTTTCTTCTGGTGGATGGTTCTTTGTACCATGGGGTAAATGTGACACTGAGCAGGGTAGTGGGTAGTCCCTTCACACAAGAAACAAGTGATCTGCCTAGTTGGGCATTCTTCAGCTGGATGACTTCCTTCACAATTAGGGCATTCATCCTTGTGTGCTTTATGGGTGTGTCCTATTTCTCCACAAATCTTGCATGCACAAGGTTTCTTCATATCCTTTCCATAAGGCTTCAATTTCTGGGACACAAACTAAGACTTTAGCAAAGTCAACTTAAATTCTTTCCAAGTGGTTACTCCTTGCCATCTATTGATGGTTTGGTACATCCTCCACCAAGTAGCAGCACCTCTTTCAAAGCATTGAAGAGCATGCTGGGTCATATCATGTCCAACTATAGGGTTATTCTCCATGTGATCCTCCATGTTCTGAATCCATCGGTCCGTCTCCAACTGACTCATCGGTCCAGAAAATACAAGCTCATCTCCATTCATCCTCTATTGGGTCCATGTGGGTTTGGGGTAAGATAAGAGATATCAAGAGGGATGCACACAATACAAACAAAAGTTTTGAAAAGACAGATTTTATTGTGGCTGTCGGAAAAACAACAAACAAATGATAGCTCACAATCGTCGCATCTAACGTAGGTGTATAATAGGGGTTTGGTCTTCTAAGGTCAACGTCGCCAAACTCTTCAAGTCTTGTTCATGCCTCCAATGGCTCCTTCCGATCGTGTTTGTCCTTCTCAATTTCTTCTGCCAGATCCTCTCTGTTGACAAAAAGTTTCTCGTGACGTCCTTTAATATTTCTGGAGTGCATTTCAAACTTCTGGTTTCAACATCCTTCACATGAACCATGGTCCTACTGTCCTTCAGTTCCTGACAAATCTCCGGTATCTCGAGGTTGTAGCTCCTCCAGCTTGGCTACTTTCAGCTTTTGGTTCCTGAGTTCTTCATGAAATACTTCCTTGTCTAATACGACTTCCTGGAGCTCCACCTTAAACTTCTTGATGTACTACTCCAGATCCTGGTGATACACTGACTAAGGTTAAAACTTCATCTTACTAATAGGTGCTCCATCAGCCTTCTTCCATCAAATCCATTCTGAAGAAATGCATCCTTAACTCGGCACGGTGACAATAGCATCAGTGGGCGATGACATCACGGATAACCGTGTTTCTGCTCTTGTCATTCCCATGAGCTATCATTCCATAGTTGATATCTCTTGCCTTAGGGTTTTCTTGACAAAACTTTGAGGTTTTTAACTCTCCATGCTTGGTCTTTCTCTGATACACCTTGATCTCAGGTATTGACAACTTCCATAGTCTGCCAAGTTCCATAAGGGTGGCATTCCTAGGTCATACAAATCTGGGGATTCTTCAGAGCCTCCAATTCTCCTAGTCTTCAGAGTCTTCAACAGCTGTAGTTTCCGTTATCATAATGTATGGTAAAATCCTCTTCATTCCGAATGGTCTTACTTGTCTGATATCCTGTACTTCTTGGAGTGGTCTCATCAGTCGAATCTTCGTGTGGTCAAAAGGGGAAAGGGGTATGGTCTCACAAAAGGGAATTTTTGAATAAGCTCAGAAGAGAAGAGAGGTAAAAGATCTTTTGAAAGGGAAAGTTGTAGAGAATAATATTTGCTATGGGCTTGCCAGTTTCTAGGGTCACGTCCTATAGTCAACATGTGCTCTGATACCATCTTGTAACGAACCGACCCGAATGGGTCAAGTCTCTGTGCTTAAGTGTCATCCCTGGATCGGTATGCTGACACACACAGTACTCGAGGATTTATAACAAAGGTAAATCACATGTAAAAGTAACGTAAATACTATTACCTCAAATCCAAAATAGCGGAAGCAACAAGGTTGTGGATTCCCATTAACACCAACGGCAAAGTTGAGTGTAGAATCGTAACCCTAACGTATCACTTACTCGTCGTAAGAAACCTGCAACATGAGACGTTGCAGCCCGAAATGGGTCAGTACATTGAATGTACTGGCAAATTCACACCATAGAGAAAATGAATAAAGGCTATTACTACATGCATATTTTGGCTGGTGGAAAAGCTCTATGGTTATAAGGTTTTTGCATAAAGCCAATTTTTCCCTACTGCAAAGGAATAAATTTTATTTAACTATCATGGTGGTTGTTGAACATTGAGAATGGTTGACAGCATTCTCAATCCCAATTAGGTAACATCATTAAAACCCAACAATTTTCATTTAAAGTAACGTGATGAGATCAACAGGATAATCCAAGAACTAGATACTCAAGATGTCCATAACCGGGGACACGGCTAATCATGATTAGTTTATACACTCTGCAGAGGTTTGCGCACTTTTCCCCACAAGACTCGATCGCCTCCGTTTGGTTTCTCGCACTGCAGGGTGTTTGAGAAGACGGATGACCAAGACACAGTCTTTCAGAAGCGCTAGCATCTTACGACGGGTAGACCGGTACACCTACTTTCCCCTACATCTGCTAGTCTACCACTTTAAGAGTTCGCACAACTTAGTCAACTATGCCAGAGCCCATAATGGCTTGTGGCTGCACACGGAAGTTTCTAGTATGAAAAAATCTCATGATCCCTTTGAGCCTGGGTGGCGGTCCAAAGAAAACAGGCAAGTCCTGGTAACCCCAGGTGCCTCAATCCACCCAGATGTGTGTTAGGTTGCCACCTTAGATAAACCCTTAATTATAAATCTCACATCTGTCATGGATTTCACTCACCCAATCCACGTCTACTAGCATAGCATGGCATAATAAGCAAACGTAGAAGTAACTCCCAAAGGTTTGATAATAAACAGGTAATAGGTACTAACTCATCTACTTCCCATCCCACAATTTAATTAGATCCTAATCATGCAATGTGTGAGGATTGCTCTAATGCAATAAAACTGGGTTGTAGAAAAAGGTATGATCAAAGTGTGAACTTGCCTGCAATGTTGATGAAGATGATTTGCACTCAAAACTCTTGATAGCTCTACTCGTCACACTCCGGTCAATCTATCGTAAGCAAGCAATAGTAACCACACATAAGCAATCACTCAAAAGATCAGAAAGAACGAAGAAGATGATTCGGAAACATCAAAACCAAGCAAATAACTCTTTCAACATAAAACAATTTCTAACAGTACCAAAATTATGTGAATTTGGCCTTATTAGAATGTTTAGGTCAAGAGCTTCGATTTGCAAAAAGAATCAACTCAAACGGAGCTACGAAACTCAAGTTATGTTCAAACGAAGTTTGAATTCAAATCTGATCTAATTCAAAATTTTAAACTTTTCAAAAACCTGTTTGAGTTGTTTATCCGGATAGAGGAGATCATAACGAAGAAGTGGGCGTTGGTTTCGTTGAATTTGGACTAACGAGTAAAAAGTAGTGATAGATTGAAGTACAGGGACTAATCTATGAAGAAAATTATCACGAATAGGTCCTTGGCCGAAAAAAAGAAAAGATCTAACTAGCGAACGTTCGCTACAGAGCCCTACAGAACGAAATCATTCACTACAGAGAACTAACGGACGAACGATCTCTCGTTAACTTAACCTAAAACAATAAACCGAAAGAAAAAAAACCGAAGAAAAACCGGGTCGGGTTTTATTGGTTATACCGGTTCGAGGAAAATAAACCGGAGGCGGCGGCGGTTAACTCCGGCGAGTGTCGCGGCGGCTCCGGCGAAGTGATGCGGCAGTGGCGGCGGCACTGCGAGGTGGCGGAGCTTGCAGTGGCGGCGGCGGCGGCGTCAGCAGCGCGGCAACGGGCGGAGGTGCGGGGCGGCGCGCTGTGCAGTAGCAGCGGGCGGCGGCGCGGCGAGGCGCTGCTGCTGCGGCGGCGAGATGCGGGCGAGGCGAGGCGGCGCGAGCGGCCAGGAGGAGAGGAACGGGGCCCGGGGCCTCGTTATTTAATGGGGAGGAGAGGAGGTGGCGTGGAGGAGGGGCAACGGAGGCGGCGGCGGTGTCCCTGGCGACCACGGCGGCGGCGCTGTTGTGCGGGCACTGGAGTCGGGGACGAAGGCGGCTGGGCTGGGCCTGGCTGGCTAGCTGGGCCGGCCCAGTCGGGGAGAAGTTTTTTTTTAAACATATTCTCAGACAAACAAAAAATAAAAGGACAAAACAAAAAAAAATATTATATAGACATATAATATTTCAAAATTTTCAGAAAAAGATTTTCTACAACATGGACATTTTGCTTGCATTAAATAAAATACACATAAATTCTAATAATTCAAACAGTGCTACTGGTCTATTAAAATCCAACAACAATCATTTTAAAAATACCAAAATGATTTCAAATAAATTTTTCTCCAATTTTCTAATGTAGGGAATCATGTTACCCTATTTTCCATGTATTTTATTTTTGGAGAAAAATAATTTGAATAAAACTCAAATAACTCCAAATTGAGAATAAATTCAAAAGAACTTTGAATTTAATTCTTTGAAACTCCCAACTCATATTTCATATAATTTGAAGAAGTCATTTTATCTTCTCTCATGAAAATCATTGAGTTGCGTAAAGTTCCAGAATCGGAAATATTTTCAAATGAAATTCAAATATTTTCAAACACCCCATTTCATTTAAATAAATGGAAGAAGTCATGTCATCTTCTCTCCAGGGTTTTGTATTTGAAAAGAATTTGAATTCACAGAGATCAAAAAGCAAGTATGAAAGTTTGGGAAAGTCCTTTTATTCCCTCTCATTTAACTTTCGAAAGTTTCGAATTCACTCACTTTCAGACAATCAATCAAACAATCAATCAAATCTATCTATTTATTATAACATTCCAAAATTTAGAATTTTGGGATGTTACACTTGGTAATATCCTTCTTCATACCTGTCCATCAGAAACGTTCCTTCAAATCCAAATACATCTTGGTGTTTCCAGGGTGAATCGAGTATGGTGAGTCATGAGCCTCCTAAAGTAATAACTTCCCGGTCTCCGCATCATTGGACACATATACACGATCCTCAAACCATAAAGTTTCGTGCTCATCCTCATGAAAAACCTTGATTTTTCCTTTGCTCATCTGCTCCTTTATATCAGCAATTTCCTTATCATCCTTTTGAGCTTCTCGAATCTTTCCCAATAATGTAGACTGAACCTCCATTGCTACAACAAAACCTCTTGGAACTATCTCCAAACGAAGTTCCTTGAGATCGTCGACTAACTCCTGCGGTAATCCTCCGCTTACGAGGGTATTGACATAACTCTTGTGGCTCAAAGCATCTGCTACGACATTGGCCTTAATTGGATGATAATGTAGCTTCATATCATAATCCTTTATTAGCTCCAACCATCTCCTCTGCCTGAGATTCAGCTCCTTCTGCGTGAAAATATACTTCAAACTCTTATGATCCGTGTATATATCCCAACGGTTTCCAATAAGAAAGTGTCTCCAGGTCTTGAGCGCATGCAATACAGCTGCTAACTCCAAATCATGTGTGGCATAGTTCAACTCATGAGGTCGAAGCTGTCATGAAGCATATGAAACAACTCTTCCGTCCTGCATAAGTACACCTCCAAGTCCTAAGCGAGAAGCATCGCAATACACTTGGAAATCCTTGCGTATATCTGGGAGAATTAGCACTGGGGCTGTAACAAAACGTTTCTTCAACTCCTGAAAACTAGCCTCACACTCCTCGGTCCATTTGAACTTGGTGTCCTTCTTCAACAACTTCGTCATGGGTTTCGCAATCTTGGAAAAATTCTCAATGAACCTCCTATAATATCTTGCGAGTCCCAGAAAACCGCGGATCTCTCCTACTGAGGTGGGTGCCAACCACTTAGTGGCAGACTGAACCTTGGTAGGATCTACTGCTATACCTTCTCCTGATATAACATGTGCAAGAAATCCAACTTCCTTCAACCAACACTCACATTTGCTGAACTTGGCGTATAGCTGATGTTCCCTGAGCTTCTCTAGAACTAAGCGTAAATGCTCCTTGTGTTCCTCTTCATTCTTCGAGTATACCAAAATGTCATCAATGAACACCACAACAAACTTATCCAAGAACTCCATGAACACCTTGTTCATCATACAAATAAAATAGGCAGGGACATTAGTCAATCCAAATGACATGACCGTGTACTCATATAGCCCGTACCTTGTGGTAAAAGCTGTCTAAGGTATATCCTATTCTCGGATCTTCAGCTGGTGGTATCCTGATCGAAGATCGATCTTGGAGAATACTTTGGCTCCTTGGAGCTGGTCAAACAAATCATTGATCATCGGTAGTGGGTATTTGTTCTTGATCGTCACTTCATTCAATGCCCGATAATCGACGACCATTCTCAAAGATCCATCCTTCTTCTCAACTAAGAGCACTGGGGCTCCCCACGGTGATGAGCTTGGTCGGATATAACATTTCTCCAATAACTCCTTAATCTTCTTCTTGATTTCCTCCAGATCATTGGCGGGCATCCGATATGGTCTCCTCGATATTGGTCCGGTGCCTGGCAACAACTCTATAAAAATTTCTATGTCTCGATCTGGCGGCATGCCTGGTAGTTCCTCTGGAAATACATCCGGGTAATCATTCACAATAGGCACTTATTCCTGAACAACTCCTGAGAGGGAATTTACTTGGGTCCTCCTTGGTGGATGTCGTGATACATACTTATTCCGTTTACCCTCTGGGGTGGTGAGTAGAATCGACTTACTAGCACAATCGATATTTCCTCCATACATCAATAGCCAATCCATGCCTAGTATCACATCCAATCCTTGTGACTCCAAAATTATTAGGTCTGAGGGGAAAACATGCCTACCTATGGTCAATGGCATCTGAAAACATCCTCTGCTTGCCATATACTCCGCTCCAGGTGAGCTTACTAACGTAAGTGTCTTAAGAACTTTGGTGGGCAACTTATACTTATCCACAAATCCCCTCGATATGTATGAATACGATGCACCAGTATCAAAAAGAACAGTAGCAGTAAATGACTTAATCAAAAACTTACCGATAACTGCATCTGGCTGTTCTTCAACCTCCTCCACGTTAACGTGGTTCACTTGTCCTCTGGTGAAAGGGTTGGGCTTCTTCCCAGAGCTTCCATTGCCATTACCATTATTTGCTTCAGGACACTCGGTGGCGTAGTTTCCAGTCTCCCCGCACTTGAAACAAGTAGTGTGACTTAGATCCTTCTTGGCGGGTGTAGTGGGGTTGTAATGATTATGACCGTTGTTTCCTCCATTCCCATTACCATTCTTAGGGCCACTGTGGTTATGTGAGCTTCCTCCATTGTGAGTATGGACTCCATGGTTATGATGGGTATGTCCTCTTGAGTTCGGGGTAAAACGAGGCTTCTGTTGAGCTCCAGAATTGTACTTCCCCTATCCATACTTCCTTTTGCGGCTCTCTATTTGCTGATGCTTGCCTTCAATCATGAGGGCCCTTTCTACCAACTCCTGGTAGTTAGTTAATGTTGCCACCATCAACTGCATGCTCAGCTGTAGGATCGAGAAGAGGTGTCTAGAGGGGGGTGAATAGACTCTTAGCAAGAAAAGTTGCATTTTTTAAATTCTTTAAGTTGAAGTGGAGTTTTGGCACAAGTTTGAACATTCACAATACATCTCAAGCAAGCATGACAAGAGTATATGAGCAGTGGAAAGTAAGTCATGCAAGTTGCAAGAATGTAAAGGGATGGGATTGGAGTGTGCAAACGCAATTGGAGACATGGAGATTTTTGGCGTGGTTCTGATAGGTGGTGCTATCGTACATCCACGTTGATGGAGACTTCAACCCACAAAGGGTAACGGTTGCGCGAGTCCACGGAGGGCTCCACCCACGAAGGGTCCACAAAGAAGCCACCTTGTCTATCCCACCATGGCCATCGCCTATGAAGGAGTTGCCTCACTAGGGTAGATCTTCACGAAGTAGGCGATCTCCTTGCCCGTACGAACTCCATGGTTCAACTCCACAATCTTGACGGAGGCTCCCAAGTGACACCTAACCAATCTAGGAGACACCACTCTCCAAGAGGTAACAAATGGTGTGTTGATGATGAACTCCTTGCTCTTGTGTTTCAAATGATAGTCTCCCCAACACTCAACTCTCTCTCATAGGATAGGATTTGGTGGAAAGATGATTTGAGTGGAAAGCAACTTGGGGAAGGCTAGAGGTCAAGATTTATGTGGTTGGAATGAAGTATCTTGACCTCAACACAAGTGTAGGTGGTTCTCTCTCAGAAAATGTATGTTGGAAGTGTAGGCATTTTCTGATGGCTCTCTCCACGTATGAAGAGTGGGTGGAGGGGTATATATATCCTCCACACAAAATCGAACCGTTACACACAAATCACCAAACTCGGTGGGACCGAATCATACAACTCGGTCAGACCGATTTAGTTCATAATGTGACCGTTAGGGTTTTCGGTGGGACCGACTTGATCAACTCGGTGGGACCGATCTGCTAGGGTTAGGGTAAAGCCTCATCGATTGGACTGATTACACAAATTCGGTGGGACCAATTTTGGTAATAAGCTAAATAGAGAGTTGGCCAAGCAAACTCGGTGGGACCGATGTCATGTTTCGGTGAGACCGAAATTAATGCAATAGGCAACAGAGAGTTTGCAAGCCCATCTCGGTGAGACCGAGATCCCATTGGTGAGACCGAATTGATTAGGGTTTGTGGCAGTGGCTGTGTCAAGAGAACTCGGTGGCACCGGATAGATCAAATCGGTGGGGCCGAGTTTGACTTTTGGTTTGGGATATATTTGGATTTGAGAAAGTGGTTGGGGGTTGTGGAGCATTACTAAGCACTTTGAGCAAGAATCTCATTAAGCAACACCTCATCCCCTCTTAATAGTATTGGCTTTCCTATGGACTCAATGTGATCTTGGATCACTAAAATGAAAAATGTAGAGTCGTGAGCTTTCAGCTTGAGCCAGTCATTTGTCTTCATCATCTTGAAGGGGTCCCACATCCTCTAGTCCATGCCACTCCACTGTTGGACTTATCTGAAATATGCTAGATGAAAGTATTAGTCCAACAAGAGATATGTTGACATTAATTACCAAAATCACCCGGGAAGCACTTGTGCTTTCATCAGCTCATCATTCAGCCCTTCCATAAACTTCTCCTGCTTCGCGGCATCTGTGGCCACATCATCTAGGGCATAGCGAGCTAACTTACTAAACTCATCCACGTACTACCCCACAATATGATTTCCCTGTTGTATTTTGCGGAACTCACGCTTCTTCATGCTCATAGCTCCGGTTGAGACATGGGCTGTGTGGAAAGCTTGCTGAAACTGATCCCATGTGACATTGGATCTGGGAAAAGTGGTTGTGTAATTCTCTCACCATGAGGCTGCGGGTCCAGCCAATTGATGTGCGGCAAAGCGCACCTTCTCAGCATCTGTGCAACCCGCGATGGTCAGCTCCCTTTCAATCCTGCGGAGCCAGTCATGAGCAACAATTGGCTCGGTGCTACTGGAAAACACCGACAGATTCAACCTCAGAAAACGGGCTAAGTTGTCAACTGGAGGTGGTGGCAGTGGGTTGTTGTGGTTGTTGTTGTTGTTGTTGGTTGTTGTTGTTGTTGTTGCCTTGGTTCTGGACTAATAGCTACATCAAGGCATTCTGTTGTTGGATCAACTGAGTGAGCTCCGGTGAGAAGACAAATCCGGGGTCACGTCTCGGAGGCATCTGATAGGTTTAGAGGGGTGAGAAATAGAATAGAGTGAGGTCTAAAGGGAAATCACTACCCATAGGCTCATGAGACAAAAACATTCATTATCACACCACTCAATTCAAACAAGGGCATACAATCGATCTAATCTACCGTTATGAAAATACTCGGAGTACTACTATATACATGGGGGAACACTACTGCAGGATGCTGCTAATGTGACACTACAATCAGAGACCGTCAGAAATGTGTAAAACGTTTGCGATGACGGATGCATCAAACACGGTTCTGGTTTTAGTTGCGTGTGCGATGAAGGGCATATGGTTCAGTTCAATCAACTGTTTGCGATGAGGAGGAACAAAAGAAACGGGCAGCCAGATGAAGACGTGTGCGATACACAACATACGGTTCACTCGGATGAACTGTTTGTGATTAGGCAACAGAAAAGAAACGGTCAGCCAGATTAAGGTGTGTGTGATTGAGGGCATACGCTTCAGAAGGATTAACTGTTTGTGATTAGGTAACAGAACAGAAACAGGTCAACCAGATCAAAGTGTTTGCGATTGATGGCATACACTTCACATGGATGAACTGTTTGCGATTAGCCACAACAAACTGAAACAGTTAGATAGATCAACGTGTGTGTGCTAGACGGGCACACACATTCTAATTAAAAGAACCATGCGTGATAGTGCTGACATTGGCTATTGCGGTGCACCCTATGGTGCAAACGCCACGTAAGCGGCTGAGAAGGCGTACGTGCCCACGTTACGCCTTCCGGGAATAGTGCCACACTTATAACCGTTAGTACATTTTGAGTATGCATCCTGTCACAATTTTTTTAGAAGAACAGGGAGGCCGCATCCCGTCACATTCCAAATTGCAAACCTGTTCACACTGATCAAAATCTAAATGGTTTCCCACTGAGGAGCGTATTACTACGCGGTTATAAATACTACTGGTCCAAGATGACTGCATATTCCTCCTCAACTCCTCATCCACAAAAAGTCAAAAACAAACGAGTCATTCATCATCGTTCCCTTGCAGCCGCCATGGCTAGCGTGAGTTCTGGGTCGAGAGATTGCCACCAGGGAGAGGCGAGCCTGGAAGCAGGAGCACGAGAGATGTCCCGCCTCACCGCGAAAGCAGCCAACATGTCCCGCCGCACGACCATAGCAGCAGAGAGGTCCTGCCGCGCTGCCGAAGCAGCACGGAGGACCCGCCACGCCATCGAAGTAGCAGACTGGTTTAGCCGCGCTGTGGAAGCAGAAGAGATGTCCTGCCGCGCTGTGAATGCGGCAGAGATGTCCTCCCGCACCGCATCGGCCTAGGAAAATGCCTCGCGGGCAGGCGAGGACTCTTACAGGCGCATGCGTGCCCTCGTCCTTAGGCGGATGGATCAGATCTCCAGGTGGGCGAGGTTGCAGGATGTCCTGCAAGCCTCGTTTGAACAGTCTACTGACGTCATCCGATCCTTGGAAGTGTGGAGCAGCAGGAGCAGACCACTGCCTTGTTGAAGAGGACCGGCGTTATCGTCGACAAACTTATGGACGAGAATACCATGTTGCGCATCGAGCGCAGAAGGCTGGTGGAGGAATCTGTGGATGCTCTCAACCAGCATCTTGAGGACAAGAAAGAGCTCGTCGCCGCCTGCCGCGGAGACTAGTTGTCTGCCTTCTTCTTTTGCCCTGGTGTATATCGGGCGTTGCCGCATGTGGCTTTTTTAAATTATGTTCCTAAATATGTAAGACAATTATTATCCAATGTCATCGTCCTTATATTCATCATGCTTGCTATAAGTCGCAGTCGATGCTATATAGGTCCGTCGGATCTTACATCAAGATCCGTGCAAAACTTTATTTTTAGATTTTCATTTTTCCCTCTTAAATCTCAGTCCAGTGAGACATATCGCCACGCCGTAGAATAGGTGCTCGGGCGCCATTAATGGAGATGTTGGGAGGGAGGTGCGCGGCGGGTAGCAGTCAAAAGGGCTCTCCTCCCGATGAGCATGCGCAGGGGTCTGATCGCACGCTTCCCTTACTCAAAGAGCTACCCTGCACGACACCTCCTACCAATAAAATAAGGGGATGCGTGGCTGCACGTAATTGGTAAGTCGAACGCCCACAGTTTCAATAATACTTGTGTTTCCGATTTGTAATGTGACATCACTTGTTCCAAAATGACTTTGTTGATTGTTAATGTGTGCGCCTTCGCAAATCGGACAGAAAAATTACCACAGCATGTTGGTGCCATGTCATGATACCATGCCAAGTTTCATGATTTTCAGGCGTGTTTTGGAATTACTGGGATTAAAAAACCAAGTTTCTCAATCTTTCTGGCCGAGCCACGACGCCCAAATGTTTGAATTTCACTCCCATCTCTTGCATGGGACCTGGAAATTCACCCAAGGACACACATGTGATTTTTCAAACAACTTTGGTGCACTGGAGCATGTGCTTGTAGTTCAAATTTAAATTATGCACATTAAATGCCCAAAAACTCAATTAATGTATAAAAATGGCCAAACGAACCTGAAATAATTCCAAAATTTAGCACGGTACTTCTATTTGGTCTAATCTGGCTGTGTAAAAAACTTAAGGCGGGAGAAGGCAGTGTACGTATGTCGGTTCGCACATGAAGGTGACACGTTCCCTCTCGGAACCACGAGCCTTCTAGGGGGAAGGTCCGGTTTGCAAGAAGCCTACACCAAAGCTTGTCCCAATTCGGCCAAAAAATTATGGCATCATGTTGGTGCCATGTCATGACACCATGCCAAGTTTCATGATTTTCAGGCGTGTTTTGAAATTACAGGAATTAAAAAAACCAAGTTTCTCAATCTTTCCGGCTGAGCTACGATGCTCAGATGTTTGAATTTCACTCTCATCTCTTGCATGGGACCTAGAAATTCACCCAAGGACACACATGTGTGTAACATCCCAAATTTTCAATTTGGAATGTTATACATAGGTCATCATATGCATATCATATTTTATTTGCATTTTGGTTTTGATCCTAGAAATTCTAAGCAACTCAAGGACCCACAGAGAGAGTTGGGATTTCATTCATTTTCATATTTGAATTCTTCTCAAATATTGAAAAGAGGATCATTTTGGTTTTAATTATTTTTCTCTCCAAAATATTTTGTATATAAAAATAAAAGAGAGGATATAATATGACTTCTCCAAAATAAAGAAATATTGAAGAAAAAAAATTTAAAATCAAATAAATATTTATTGGGATTTTTATTGCTATTTTATTCAAATTAGAAAAATATACATTTTTCAAAAATTGCATTTTAGGCCAGAAAAATGTTCACTTCGTTCTAAATATTTTATTCAGACGGTGAAAATTGTTTTTGGCATTTTTAGTTTTTTTATTTATTTAGCAGTTTTCCTTTTCGGTGAAATTAATTTTATAAAAAAAAGTTCCCGGACCGAAGGCCCAGCCGGCCCGCTGAGCCGCCTCCTTCCTCGCCTCGCCCCGCCGTGCCCTCGCCGGGCTCCCGAGGGAGTCCGAGCTCGCCACGTCGCGCCGCCGACCCCCTCCCCAAGTTGGACCGCCCCCCTCCCGAGGCTATTTAAGTCGCCGCCCCGACCCCTCTGCCCTCGTCCCGCCCCGCCGCCGCAACCACCAACACCGCAGCCGCCACCCCGCGCCGCCACCTTGTCTCGCAGCGCCCGCTGCGCCGCCTCGCCGCAGCCGCGGAGCCCCGCCGGAGCTGCCTCCCGTCCGCTGCCATTGACCCCGCCGACCCGCCGGTTTTCTTCGGTAAACCGGTAAAAACTGCAAAGCCGCCGCCGTGTTTTTATAAACCCTCGATCGTTTTTTTCTAGATCGGTTCGGTTTTCTTCTGTTGAGGTTACTTCGCGAACGTCCATTCGTATGTTTGTTTTAACGAACGATTTCGTTTGTTTGCCTCTGTTAGCGGACGTTTGCGCCGTAGTCTTTTGCTTTTATTTTATTTTCAGCCAGGGACCTATCCACGATTATTTTTATCGCAGATTAGCCCCTGATCTTCAAACCCTCGCAACTTTTTAACCGTTCGTCCAAATCCAGTGAAACCAACGCCAAAATCTTCGTCTCAAGCCCCTCTTTATGGTTAATCAACTCGAACATGGTTTTGACAATTTAAAAATTGGTTTCAAGCAGATTTGTATTCGAAGTTCTTTTGACCATAGTTTTAGTTCCGTAGCTCTGATTCGATTGATTCTTTTTGCAAATCAAAGCTTTTCAGTTGGACTTTCAGATTTGGATCTTCTTATTTGAGTTTTACCCTTGCATCTATGCTTGAGTGCTTATGTATGTTATTGTTTGTTTGTGATAGAATTCTCGGAGTGCGAAGCGTGCTACTACGAGTCTCTAGGTTTTGCAGATCGTCAGCAAGGCAAGTAACACATTGATCATACTCTTTTCATACCCAGTTTTTTGGGCATTAGTTACAATCCTCAAACACTTCATGATTAGGATGTGTTTAACTTGTGGGTATTGGGAAGTAGATGATGGGGTAGAACCTATTGCCCTTTTATTATCAAACCCTTGGGAGTTACTTCTACGTTATGCTTATACTGCTATGCTATGTTCGTTGACGTGGTTTGGTTTGAGTGATCCATGACAGATGTGAGATTATTAATTAACGGTTAATTTAAGGTGGCTACTTAAATACACATCTGGGTGGATTGGTTGCGGGCACCTGGGGATATACCAGTGTTGTCTTTTGGTTCGCCACCCAGGCTCAAAGGGATCATAAGATTATTCATGCTAGAAACTTCCATGTACAGCCACAAGCTATTATGGGCTCTAGCATAGTTGAGTATGTTGCATGACCTCTTTCAGTGGTGGGCTAGCAGATGTAGGGGAAAGTAGGTGTAACTGTCCACCCAGAGTAAAGAGTTATTGTTTCTGAAAGACTGTGTCTCGATCATTCGTTTCTCAAACACCATGTAGTGCGAGAAAACCAACGGAGGAGATTGAGTCTTGTGGGGGAAAAGTGCACAAACCTCTGCAGAGTCTACAAACTAATCATGGTTAGCCGTGTCCCTGGTTATGGACAACATGAGTATCTGGTTCTTGGATTATCATGTTGATCTCGTCACTCTAAACTAATTTGTTGGGTTAATAATTACTTTTTAATTGGGATTGAGATGGGGGTACCATTCTCAATGTTTATCAACTACCATGATAGTTAAATAAAGTATATTCCTTTGATGTAGGGAAAAATTGGCTTTTCGCAAAAACATTATAACCATAGAGCCTCCACCAGCCATATATGCATGTAGTGATAGCATTTATTCTGTTCATTGCTCTACTGTGTTATATTGCCAGCATATTCCATGTGCTGACCCGTTTCGGGCTGCAACATATCATGTTGCAGACTTTTCAAACGAAGAGTAAGGCGCGCTAGGTCGTTGTCGTGCTCTCAGCTATGCCGTTGGAGTTGATGGACTCACTTTATCTTCCAAGCCTTCCGCTGTTATCTTATTTAGATGGCCTTAAGCCATATTATTGTAATAAGTTCTCTTTTGAGACATTCCGTGTAATAAGTATGTGATTTTACTCTGTTATAAATCCTTCAAGTACTGTGTGTGTCAGCATTACCGATCCAGGGATGAGACTTAAAGCACAGAGATTTTACCGTTTGAGGTCGGATCGCCACAATGTGATTTTTCAAACAACTTTGGTGCACTGGAGCCTGTGCTTGTAGTACAAATTTGAATTATGCAAATTAAATCAGAAACTCAATTAATGTATAAAAAAGGCGAAACGAGCCCGGAATAATTCCAAAATTTAGCACAGTACTTCTATTTGGTCTAATCTGGCTGTGTAAAAGAATTAAGGCAGGAGAAGGCACTGTACGTATGTCGTTTCGCACACGGAGGTGACACGTTCCCTCTTGGAACCAGGAGCCTTCTTGAGGGAAGCTCCAGTTTGCAAGAAGCTTACACCAAAGCTTGTCCCAATTCGGTGAAAAAAATTACCACAGCATGTTGGTGCCATGTCATGACACCATGCCAAGTTTCATGATTTTCAGGCATGTTTTGGAATTACATGAATTAAAAAACCAAGTTTCGCAATCTTTCTGGCCAAGCCACGATGCCCAGATGTTTGAATTTCACTCCCATCTCTTGCATGGGACCTAGAAATTCACTCAAGGACACACATGTGATTTTTCAAACAACTTTGGTGCACTAGAGCCTGTGCTTGCATTTCAAATTTGAATTATGTACATTAAATGCCCAAAAACTCAATTAATGTATAAAAAGGCAAAACGAGACCGGAATAATTCCAAAATTTAGCACGGTACTTCTATTTGGTCTAATATGGCTATGTAAAACAATTAAGGCGGGAGAAGGCAGTGTACGTATGTCGTTTCGCACATGGAGGTGACACGTTCCCTCTCGGAACCACGAGCCTTCTTGAGGGAAGCTCCGGTTTGCAGGAATCCTACACCAAAGCTTGTCCCAATTCAGCCAAAAAAATTACCGCAACATGTTGGTGCCATGTCATGAGACCATGCCAAGTTTCATGATTTTCAGGCGTGTTTTGGAATTACTGGAATTAAAAGTCCAAGTTTCTCAATCTTTCCGGCCGAGCCATGACGCTCAGATGTTTGAATTTCACTCCCATCTCTTGCATGGGAACTAGAAATTCACCAAGGACACACATGTGATTTTTCGAACAACTTTGGTGCACTTGAGCCTCTACTTGTAGTTCAAATTTGAATTACGGACATTAAATGCCCCAAAACTCAATTAATGTATAAAAAGGCGAAACGAGCCCGGAATAATTCCAAAATTTAGCATGGTACTTCTATTTGGTCTAATCTGGCTGTGTAAAAAAATTAAGGCGGGAGAAGGCAGTGTACGTATGTCGTTTCGCACACGGAGGTAACACGTTCCCTCTCGGAACAACGAGCCTTCTTGAGGGAAGCTCCGGTTTGCAAAAGCCTACACCAAAGCTTGTCCCAATTCAGCCAAAAAAATTACCACAACATGTTGGTGCCATGTCATGACACCATGCCAAGTTTCATGATTTTCAGGCATGTTTTGGAATTACAGGAATTAAAAAACCAAGTTTCTCAATCTTTCGGCCGAGCCACGACGCCCAAATGTTTGAATTCCAGTCCCATCTCTTGCATGGGACCTAGAAATTCACCCAAGGACACACATGTGATTTTTCAAACAACTTTGGTGCACTGGAGCCTGTGCTTGTAGTTCAAATTTGAATTATGCATATTAAATGCCTAGAAACTCAATTAATGTATAAATAGGCCAAACGAACACGGAATAATTCCAAAATTTAGCACGGTACTTCTCTTGGAACCACGAGCCTTTTGAGGGAAGCTCCGGTTTGCAAGAAACCTACACCAAAGCTTGTCCCAATTCGGCCAAAAAAATTACTGCAACATGTTGGTGACATGTCATGACACCATGCCAAGTTTCATGATTTTCAGCCGCGTTTTGGATTTATAGGAATTAAAAAACCAAGTTTCTCAATAATTTCGGCCTAGCCACGACACCTAGATGTTTGAATTTTATTCCCATTTCTTGCATGGGACCTATAAATTCACCCAAAAGACACACATGTGATTTTTCAGCAAACTTTGGTGCATTGGAGCATGTGCTTGTAGTTCAAATTTGAATTATGCACACTAAATGCCCAGAAACTCAATTAATGCATAAAAATGCCAAACGAACCCGAAACAATTCCAAATTTAAACACGACACTCATGTACTAGTTGCATGTTCATTGTACGTAAATGTTCTAGCAATTCAAACACCATCCTTTCCCTCCATAACACCATTTTGACTTTCAAAACATAATGAAAAAAATCAGGTATACCACAAACGGTTTACTAGAAAGAATCGTGTGGGATGCGATATAAAATATCTTGGCGCATCGTCTTGTCTGGCTTAGGCAGGAAGCTTCGTCGTCTACAGTCCACCGTCCCCACTTGAACCACACTTGCGCGCTAGTTTCTCGTGGCACTGAGCGAAATTTTTTTGCCACCGCAAAAATATCTATCTCCCCGCCCCCTCCCTCCTACCAAAAGCTACATTTCCACTGTTCCTCCTTGCTTTCCAAGTTCAAACCTTCACTGCTGCTTACGGGCTGCTCAGCCTCCTCGCCGACAACCCTTCTTCTTGCAGCGCCACCTCCTCGCCGGCTACCCTTCTTCTTGCAGCGCCGCCTCCTCGCCGGCAACCCTTCTTCTTGCTGTGCCGCCTCCTTGCCAGCGACCCTTCTTCTTGCCGCGCGGCCTCCTGGCCGTCGACCCTTCTTCTCGCTGCGCGGCCTTGTCGATATGGTTAGGTAATCCACACCCCACCCACACCATCCTCCTCCTTTCCCGCCCCACATGCCTCGGCTGACGGAGCGACACCTTCCACCAAAATCACTGCCCTCTCCTCCAATTAAGCGCCAGCCACAGCCATTTTACACGCAGTATAACGTGGAGCTGAGTAGCATGCGGCCGCACGCGTGAACGAGGTCGCTATGGCTGACATGTGTGTCGACCACCAGAGCTTGGAGGAGCACCTCATCTTAGAGGCCACCGTTGACACCACCGCGCAGTTGTGTACTTTAAAATACAGTTCGTGATGTTTTCTCGAGGCCACCGCCAGTGCCTTCTAGTGATTTGTCCTCTGTAATGTTAATATGCAATCTGATGTTCAATTAACAGTTTGGTCCTCCGAAATGTAATGTTCAGTTAACACTTTGGTCCAACAATTGCTACATTCCGTAGTACTATTCTCAAGCATTCTTTGTTTTGTTAACTGTCTTATCTTCTCATACATGTTTCTTCTGTGCAATGTCGTGCGCAGTTAACTATTTTGCTTCATTTGGTCTGCTGTCCATTTATCTGTTTGGTTCAGTTCTGCAATTTGATTTTCATTTGTTGTGGGTACAATTTTGTATTGTTATCCATGTGACACCAATCGAATTTCGTTGTACTCAATACATATTCTACTGATAGTATGGCAACTCTCAGTTAACCTAATCAAGATCTTCCTTATGTGTGTTGGGGGGAAACAATGGGAGACACTGTGGTTTACCATCGAGGTTTGTTCAAGCAGGGTCCTTTGGCTAATAGCACATTATTGTGCAGTTGCAGGAATCATTCTAATATTTAGGTTTCTTACAATTTGGTCTTGCACATGTAGGTCCAGCTGTTAGAGGCTTAGACCCACTGTTCGACCCATTTTGCATCTGGGAAAATGAGATGTCCATGAATATCAGTCAAGTCAAGAAACTCAGAAAGATTGTTAGGATGAAGAAGCTTGTGACGAATAATAGCAAGATCTTTGTTTGCACAATGAAGAAGACATCAGTCAACTATAGGATGGTACCAACTCTTTTACCTTGTTTTTACCCCTTGCGCCATTTCAAAATTTACAACAGTGATTTATGCATAGCTTTGTTTTAAGTACTTTTCATAGGAGTTCACCGATGATTACCTCTCAAACCACTTGCATGGTCAAGAGGCGAGGAAGGTATTCATTCAACACCCACGGTACAATATTGAAGTCTTCTTGAAGAGGACGAAGGTTGGGCGGGCAATTATCCATAGCCACTGGCCTAAAGTTGCAAGGACATTCAACATCACTGAAGGCTCAATATTTGCCTTCCGCTTCTGCAGTTTCCCAGATGAGATTCATCTGTCTATTTACCATGTATGATGCTACTTTCCAAAGGTTTTTGATGCTGCATGTGAAACTTGGTGCTGTTGTGTAATGGCGTAACTGAGTGCTGGAGCTATCTGATGTAATTAGATTATGAAATCTTGGTTGCTTTTATATGGATATGAAATATCTGGCGTGTTTTATAAGAAATATCAGTTTGATTAGTACATGCATTATCAATAATAGGCTAATTACCCTGCTTATTGGGGTTTTCTATTGCAAACGGTTACTCAGACAACACCGTGGGCGATGAACTCAAACAACCCACATGGTTTCTAGAAAGTAGGCGTGTTCGATCAACTAACAATTACACACGGCTTCCGGCAGCGAACTGTTTGCGTTAGGCCACCTTGCACAAACGTTTCCACACAAAGAACTGTGTGGGATGTACATACCTACGGAAATGATTTTTTGGGATTCACCATGTGGGATGTACATACCTACGGAAATGGTTTTTGGGATTCACCGTGTGGGATGTACATATCTACGGAAATGATTTCTGGGATTCACCGTGTGGGATGTACATACCTACGGAAATGATTTCTGGGATTCACCGTGTGGGATGTACATACCTACGGAAATGATTTTTGGGATTCACCGCGTGGGATGTACATACCTACGGAAATGATTGGGTTTCCATGTCTCACCCGATCGCACACAACCCTAGCCTGGGTCCCACGAGGGCCTATCCCCGACGATTTCTGGGTCATGTGGGAAGGACCCCCCTATCGCCCACACTCACTTGGCGACGGTTCCAAATGCCGCCGCGGAAAGGGGTTTTAAACCGTTTGTTTAGGACATCGATGTACCAGTGGAATACTACTGATAATATGGTGGTCGACTAGAAATTTTGATCGGAGTAAGACTCCATGATATCTGCTCCAGCTTTGTCTTCATAATCATCATCACTGTCGGGGTCGGAGTCGGTGTCGTCGATGATGATGTAATCCTTGGGGTGGTTGTCCTCTCCAAGTGCGGGATCTCCCATGAATATTCCTAGCTTCTTCGTCAGGTCTTCATTCTTCTGCAGTAGTACTGCAATTTCCTCTTCATATCCATCGCGTGTAGACTTGAGTTCCTCTTCTAGCTCTGTCGGAGTAAGTGACCACGGGTAGCCTAGCCGGCTCCCCCTGGCCTTTCTGAAAAAATTATGAGCCGATCCGGCTCTCAAGAATCCAAGACACGGGGCCGCCTTCCCCTGGCCGGCTGTCTCCCAGGCCGGCTATCGAAAGGCGGCCCGACTTCAGCCCTCATGAAGAAAGCCGCGGGAGGGCCGGCTCCGAGGAGCCGGCTGCGAGAAGGCCGACTCCAAGGAGCCGGCTCCCATAAAGAGGTCGAGATCGTACCCTCGAAGTCTCCACCCACATAACGGCAATGTGACGGGGCGTGGCTACAGTAAGGTTGGCCACCCCCGAATCCCGGAGCACGCCTGGCACAGTGCGTCGTATGGGTGGCCATGACCCGTCCGGCGCAGCACTGTTTCCACGTTGACCCTGATGTCATCCACGACGGGCTGCCAGTACGGCCCAGGAGCGGTGGGCCCCTTCGGGCAGAGAGACACTCGAATGCGGCCAGACCTCCCCCAGTCGGCCCAAGATAGAGCCGGCTCCCCACAGCCGGCTTGACAACTCCCTCGAAGAAGACGCCCCATTAAGGAGACAAGACGCGGAGGGGCTACAGTGATCGCCCGCCGGACGGCAGCACTGTAGCCACGCTTACCTCGGCGAAGCCCTCGTCACCAAGATTGAGCAACAGTAACCAGCCACCGACAAGGCCCTGGACAGTGGGGCCTGCCTGTCGACCCAGGAGCCGGCAGCCGGCGGGACCCACCAGTCGGCGGGCCCCAGCAGTCGGCGCGGAAGCCGGCGAGCATAGACACAGACGGCTGGGCCCCACGCCCACCCGGATTACCATTGTACCCCCGGGGGGTAGGCCTATTTAAACCCCCCGGGACACCCATGCAAAGGGTTGATCCCTGCTAGATTTAGACACCACGTAGGGAGGAGAAGAGAGCAAGCAGAGCCCTTCTTCCTCCTCTCGCCAAACAGCTCAAGGAGCATCGTGTAGCTACTTGTTCTTCGAGTGATCATACGGAGACCCCGCAGAGCAGCAGTAGGGGTGTTATCTCCATGGAGAGCCCCGAGGCTGGGTAAGATTTGCCGGCGTGCATGTCTTCGCCTCATCCCGTTTCCAGGCACCGGCGATGTTTTACTGGCTCCCACAATGATAAGCCACCCGTCGGCATATGTCGCACCTACCACCCGACATTTGGCGCCCACCGTGGGGCAAGGTGCAACATCGTCCGGAGACCTGTTTTGGACGGGAACCCACTTCCTCCCCCACGAGCGTAGCCAGCCCGGCACGCTCGATGGCGCTTGCCACGACGCGCTGCAAGGCGTCACCAACGCCTGCGCATCGAGCAGCCTCGCTGATCTCCTCGACAAGACCGTCATCTCCGACGAGCTCGCCTCCGACGTGGGCACTGACCACCTCGTCAACCTCCTTGGCCGGCTCCATGTCTCCGGCGAGCCTGCTGTGGACTTGGAGATGGTTGGCTCCACCGATCCAATGCCTGTCGACTCCGACACGGCCTCATTCGATACCTTCCCCACCAACGTCACGATCTACAACGACCCGCTTCCCCGAGCCGATGGCTGCGACGCTGTCACCACCGAGGTGATGGTAATCGGCCACGACGGCGCTGCCGACGAGAGCGCCCACGACGCCCCACACGCGGTGGTCCACGACTTGTCCATCCCCCTCCCGGCTGACGCCGACGCTGAAGAACTGGAGGCTCGCCGCCTCGCCCTCCTCGCGGAGGGCCGTAAGTTGGTTTCCATGAGACGCCTTGCTGAGGCCCACCGACACGAGGCCGATCGCGCCGCCTTTGGCACGCCGCCCCCAGGCGGGCCTAGCCGGGCCGGCGTTGTCAGACAGCGTGGCGCTGTCGTTGCCGACACGTTAGGAGTCGACCGCCCAGTCTACGCCACTCCACTCGAAAAACTGCGCGCCGCCCAAGTGGCCGTAGACGAGCTAGAGGCCGAAGAACTCCCCCACATGACCCGACGCATCCAGCAGCTGATCGATGCAGCCGCGCAGCAGCACGAAGCCGACGCCCACGCGGAAAGCCCTCCCCCACGCCGAGATCATGGCGCGACGTCCCGGACGCAGACTGCGGGTAGAGACCGCGCGCGGCGTGAGAAAGAGCCGGCTGCCAGCCGAAGCCAAACCCGGATCTCCATCAAGCGAGACGCAGAAGGCCACCCTCGGGCCGTGGAGTGGCGGGGCAACCCGCCTCCGCCCCGGCCCCGTGGAGAGAGATATCCCACCCCGCCGCCTGTTGCGCATCTGACTCTCAGCGGCCGGCTAGGTCGCCGCGAAGGAGTCGGCGAGAACGACGCCCGCCATCGGATAGACCGACTGGCACGATCCCTGGCGCTAGAAGAAGAAGACGATGTTGGTCCGCCTTGTTTCGGCCCCCGCATCCGCGACGAGCCCTTCCCCAAAGGGTTCTCGCTCCCAAGAGACACGCCCAAGTACAACGGCTCCGTGAAGCCGGAAGATTGGTTGATCGACTACTCCACGGCGGTTAGCATAGCCAGCGGCAACAGGCGCGTTGCCGTGAAGTACGTGCCCCTCATGCTGCAGGGCACGGCGCGAACCTGGCTCAACAGCCTCAAACCACACAGCATCAACAGCTGGCTAGATTTCACAGAAGCTTTCGTCCGCAACTTCACCAGCACCTACAAGCGGGCTCCCAAGCCTAGACAGCTCTCCTTGTGCGTACAAGGCCCCGCCGAGTCCACTCGCGACTACCTCACGCGTTGGGCCGAGCTCCGCAACTCTTGCGAAGGGGTGCACGAGGTGCAAGCCATAGAATACTTCACTGCCGGGTGCCGAGAAGGCACCCTCCTCAAGCACAAGCTTCTCTGCGACGAGCCGACTACCCTCGACGAGCTTCTGGACGTAGCGGACAAGTACGCCACCGCCGACTCCTCTATGAAGACCGAGCTCCGGGTAGACACGTCCGGGAAAGTACTCAACCCGGCGCCCAAGACGCCGGCTGGGGATTCCGGCCGACGCCCACACTCGAACGACCATAAGCGCAAGGGCCCACGCCGCCTCCCGTCAGCCGGCAGGTGGCCACAGTCGAAGACGTGCCGGCCGAAGGGCGGCCCGCACCCAAGAAACCCAAGGGCGGCAGGCCGGCTTGGCAGCCGGCCTTTTCCTACGAGCAAACTCTCGATGCCCCGTGGAAGTTCCACAGCGGCGCGAAGCCGTCCAACCACACAACCCGGAAGTGCCATTGGCTCACCCGAATCTCTAAAGGCGAAGGGCTCGCACCGCCTCCGCCTGCCGGTCCGCCACCTCCGGCTCCGCAGCCGCCGGCCGCTCGGCCCGCAGTCGGAGCCGTGCACGACGAGTTCCCTGACGAGCATGCCGCCTATATCATCTTTACAAGTCAGCCCGAAGACTGGCGCAGCAAACACCGAGAGCACCAAGAAATCAACATGGTTGCTGCCAACCCCGCCGAGCACATGCACTGGTCAGAAAAACCTATCAGCTGGAGCTGGACCGACCACCCAGAGGTGATGCCGTCTCCCGGCTCTTATGCATTGGTTTTGGATGCCACCCTTGCAACGGACAGATGCGCTGCCCGATTCTCCCGCGTGCTGATAGATGGCGGGAGCAGCATCAACATCCTGTACCGTGTAACCATGGAGAAGCTGAATGTCAAGACGAAGCAACTCATGCCTACTCGGACTGTGTTCCATGGCATCGTACCCGGCCTGTCCTGCGCCCCCATTGGCAAGATCAAGATTGATGTACTCTTTGGGGACAAGGAGCATTTCCGCCGGGAAGCGATCTGGTTTGAAGTAGTGGACCTGGAGAGCCCTTACCATGCATTGCTTGGCCGACCTGCCTTGGCCAAGTTCATGGCAGTTACCCACTATCCATACCTCAAGATGAAGATACCAAGCACCAAAGACGTCATCACCGTAGCCGGCGATTACAAGAAGTCCTCCGAGTGCACAGCAGCCAGCAGCCGGCTGCCCAAGTCCCTTGTGATTGCCGAAGAGAAGAAGATGTTGGACCGGGTCGTGGCCATGGCCGGCAAGCAGTCGGCCCTGTCCCCTGATCCCAAGGAGTATGATGCCCAAGGATCTTTCCAGCCGGCCAAGGAGATGAAGAAGATACCTCTTGACCCCGAGCACCCAGAGAGGTTTGCCGTCATCGGGGCAAACCTGAACAACAAATAGGAAGGCGAGCTCGCCGACTTCCTCCGTGAGAATCGGGACATCTTTGCATGGTCCCCCAAGGACATGCCGGGTGTTCCGAAGGAATTCGCCGAGCACAAATTACACGTCCGAGAAGACGCCAAACCAGTCAAACAACCCCTCCGCCGACTGTCGAAGGAGAAACGCAGGATTGAGGGAGAGGAGATAGCCCGGCTTCTGGCAGCCGGCTTCATTATGGAAGTTTTCTTTCCAGAGTGGCTCGCCAACCCGGTCCTCGTGCTAAAGAAGAACATCAAGTGGCGCATGTGTATAGACTACACAAGCCTCAACAAGGCCTGCCCCAAAGATCCCTTTGCCTTGCCAAGGATTGACCAAGTGATAGATTCCACGGCCGGATGCGAGCTGTTGAGTTTCTTGGATGCTTACTCAGGATACCACCAGATAAAGTTAGATCCGGCTGACCACCTGAAGACCGCCTTCATCACGCCATTTGGAGCCTTCTGCTACCTGACTATGACATTCGGCTTGAGAAATGCCGGTGCCACTTTTCAGCGTTACATGCAGAAGTGCCTCCTCAAGCAGCTCGGCAGAAATGCTCACGTCTACGTAGACGACATTGTGGTGAAGACGGAGAAGCGCGGCACCTTGCTGGAAGACCTCAAAGAAACATTTGAGAACCTACGCCGTTTCCAAATCAAGCTCAACCCCGAGAAATGCGTGTTCGGAGTGCCAGCCGGCCAGCACCTAGGCTTCCTGGTCTCCGAAGGCGGCATCGAATGCAACCCGGTGAAGATCAAGGCCATTGAGAGAATGGCGATTCCCACCAAGCTTCGAGACATCCGGAAGTTCACCGGGTGCTTGGCCTCCCTAAACCGCTTCATCAGCCAGCTCGGAGAGAAAGCTCTCCCCCTCTACCGCCTCATGAAGAAGACCACTCACTTCAAGTGGAATGACCAAGCCGACCAAGCTTTCCACGAGCTGAAGAAGATGTTGGCCACACCGCCAGTCCTGGCAGCACCGACTGAGAAAGAGCCCATGCTCCTCTACATTGCCGCAACCAGCCGGGTGGTCAGCACCGTCATCGTAGTCCAATGCCCAGAAGAGGGCCGAGCCCAGCCGGTCCAGAGGCCGGTGTACTATTTGAGCGAGGTACTGTCCACCTCAAAGCAGAACTACCCGCACTACCAAAAGATGTGTTATGGCGTGTACTTCGCCGCCAAGAAGCTGAAGCCCTACTTCCAAGAGCATCCCATCACGGTCGTATGCACCGCCCCGCTGGCCGAGATCATAGGCTGCCGGGATGCATCCGGCCGGGTGGCGAAATGGGCCACCGAGCTGGCCCCTTACGCGATCTTCTACCAGCCTCGCACCGCCATCAAATCCCAAGCATCAGCCGACTTCCTCGTCGACTGGGCCGAGACCTAGTACCTACCGCCGGCTCCCGACTCCACTCATTGGCGCATGCACTTCGATGGGTCCAAGATGCGCACCGGCTTGGGAGCCGGCATCGTCCTCACCTCTCCCAAAGGCGACAAGCTCAGATACACGTTGCAAATCCACTTTGCCGCCTCCAACAATGTAGCCGAGTACGAGGCGCTCATACACGGGCTCCGGCTTGCCAAAGAGCTCGACATTCGCCGGATCCTATGTTATGGCGACTCGGACTTGGTGGTCCAGCAATCATCCGGCGACTGGGACGCCAAGGACGCAAATATGGCAAGCTACCGCTTCCTCGTTCAGCAGATCAGTGGGTATTTTGAAGGATGTGAGCCGACAACGAGCCAGCTGATGCTCTGGCTCGAATAGGCTCCACCCGGCAAGCAATACCAACCGGCGTCTCTCTACAACGCCTCCTCAAGCCATCTATCAAGCCGTCTCCAGAGTCCGATTCCATCTTCGTGCCGCCTGACCCCGACGCGGCTGGGTCTGGCTCGAAGAGTCAAGCAGGTGACCCGGGGACTTCGATAGTCGGCCCAGGGACGTCAGCAGGCGGCTCGGGGACTTTCGTAGTTACGCCCGACCCGGCGACTGCCTCACCCGGCTCGGGGACTGCGATAGTCGGCCCGGAGACTACACCAACACAACAGGCGGCGGCCGACTCCAGCATTTCACAGCCCAGCCCGCCCGCCCTGGTCATAGTAGCCGTTTTGGCAATAGAAGAAGTCGCAGCTCCGTCATGGGCCCAATCCATCCTCAACTTCCTAATAAACCAAGATCTGCCGGCTGACGAAGTAGAGGCAAGACAAATCCAACGCCGAGCCGGAGCATACACAATCGTCAACAGAGAACTCGTCAAGCGCAGTGTCACTGGAGTCCTCCAGCGATGCGTTGAGCAAGAGAAGGGCATTGCAATTCTTAGAGACATCCACCAAGGAGAATGCGGCCACCATGCGGCCTCAAGATCACTCGTTGCCAAAGCCTTCCGCCATGGTTTCTTTTGGCCGACTACTTTGGATGACGCCAAGGAGTTAGTTAAACATTGCAAAGGGTGCCAAATCTTCAGCTCCAAGCAACACATGCCGGCTTTAGCACTCAAGACCATTCCCCTCACTTGGCCCTTCGCCGTTTGGGGACTGGACATGGTGGGCCCATTCAAGACGGCGCGCGGCGGCATGACACATCTGCTTGTCACCGTGGACAAATTCACCAAATGGATTGAAGCAAAGACGATCAAGAAGCTGAATGGGCCGACTGCCGTCACATTTATCGCAGATATAAGAACTCGACGGCGTGCCACACAGCATCATCACCGACAATGGCACGAATTTCGCCAAGGGAGCCTTGGCACGTTTCTGCGCAACGCAAGGCATCCGCCTGGACCTAGCGTCCGTCGCCCACCCGCAGTCAAACGGCCAGGTCGAACGAGCCAACGGCCTCATCCTTTCCGGCATCAAGCCCCGACTGATCGTACCATTGGAGCGTTCAGCCGGCTGTCGGCTCGATGAGCTGCCGGCTGTCCTCTGGAGTCTGTGCACTACACCAAACAAGTCAACCGGCTTCACCCCTTTCTTCCTCGTGTATGGTGCTGAGGCGGTCATCCCAACTGACATCGAGTTCGACTCGCCTCGGGTAACCATGTACACGGAAGCGGAGGCCAAGGAAGCACGAGAAGATGACGTCGACCTGCTGGAAGAAGGCCGGCTGTTAGCCCTCAGCCGGTCCGCCATCTATCAGCAGGGCCTGCGCTGCTACCACAGCCGGAAGGTCAAGCCAAGATCCTTCCAAGAGGGCGATCTTGTGCTCCGGCTGATCCAGCGAACAGCCGGCCAGAACAAGCTCTCGGCACCTTGGGAGGGCCCCTTCGTCATCAGCAGAGCCTTAGGCAATGACTCCTACTACCTGATCGACGCGCAGAAGCCGAAGGCACGAAAGAGAGATGACTCCGGCAAGGAGTCGGAACGACCATGGAATGCCAACCTCCTCTGAAGGCTTTACAGCTGAAATGCAGTATGTATCACGCTAACTTTTGTACTAAGTCGAGACAATAGGCCCCCCGAGGAGAGCTCGGGGACTGCCATCTTTTATCTATGAATGAAGAGTATCATGCTTATGACCTTGTCATTACATTTACTTGTTTCGTCCGGCACCGGGTTTGACTAGTCGGCCCGGGGACTGGACGACTGGAGTTATATTACAAGTCCTACCCGCGGTCAGACAAGTAGTGTGCCGGCACCCAAGCCTTCTCTTGCCAAAACTCGCAGTTTGAAGAACCGGCTGTCCGGCTGGCAAGAGTTAAAGGCAGGAAAGGACGCCAACACGAAAAACGGCTAGGGACTAACGGACTAATATAACAAAAGCCGGTTTCTCTCCCACCACCGACCGACTACCAGAGTAGCCGGCCGGCCGGCTTCCATTCACTTCACTTCAATCCAGGAAAGCTCGAGTACTTGCCTCCCCAAAAGGGGAAGGCGGCAAAGGAAACAGCCTAAGGATAAAAAGCATACGTGAATGGAAACCTAACATGCACAAGTTAATATTTACATAAAAAACCTTCAAAAGGCCGGCATTCAACATAGTTTGGATACACCCCTAGTGGGCGAAACTGCGAAAGCTTAACAAAATTGTTCAGAAGGCAACAAGCAGGAAAAAAACAAGGACGGCAGATTAAGCCGGCGGAGCGACTGACGAGCCGGGCAGGTCGGCGGAGATGGCAGTGCCGGCTGGAGGAGTGGCCGGCTGGCGAACCTCGGCATGATCACCGCCTCCCGCAGAAGGCGCGCTTGCGCGCGCCTCATTGCTGGAGGCATGGTCAGGCTGAGGCTGGCTGGCTGTTCCACCGGCCGGCTCAACGTCTTCGTTTTCCTCTCCTTCGTCGTATTCGCCTTCGTCGCTGGAGGCGATCTCTTCTGCCGAGTCTTCACCCGACGCCGAGTCCAGCCCAAACCACTCCTCCGGCTGGGCAATGCCGTCATCATTAATCTCGGGAGCGAAGACGCTGATGTCAGTACACTCGGCGATTGTCGATGCGCGCTGAGCGATAGCCGGCCGCACCTCCGCTAGTTCTTCGTCGGCCTCCAGCCGCCAGGTGCGCAGCTGGTCCAGGTTCATCCCCGGATACCAAGCTCGGACGAAATCCAGCGCCAGTCCAGCTCCAAGCTGGGCCGCCGACGCCTTCCAGGCCTCGAAGCGGCCAACCGCAACCTCCAGCCAGTCGGCAGTCCGACTCGGGGTGCGGGGAATCGTCTCGCTTGGCCAGAGGGCGGCCAACACCTGCGCTCCGGCGCGCTGGAGGCGGCGGAGCATACGATGAGCCGGCTGCAGCCGCGCTTGGACCGCCAAGAGTTGCTCTTCGAGCGACCGACTCACGTCCGGCGCGACTTCAGCCCCCGCCTGCCGGCGCACTTCGCGATGGGCCTCGATGGTTTGGGCGGCAAAGACGGAGTAGCCAGGAAAGTAGTCTGCACAGAGAATAAAAAGCAGCTCAAGCCAGAACACAAGTCAGGCGGCAAGGGGCAGGCAAGGAGCGAGGAAAGCGGCTTACCGTCGATCAAATCCTTAATACGGCCGAAGCCTTCATTCAGCGCTTGCCTGGTCTCAGCCCAGCCCACCGCTTCAGTCTCGAACTCGGCCTTCAGGGCGGCTTCGTTATCCTGCGCCTTCTTCAGAGCCGCCTTGTGGCTCTCCTCCTGGTCAGCCAGCTTCTTGGCCAGGCGGTCATGCTCCAGGACCAAGGCGTCGTACTCGGTTTCCTTGGCGCGAAGGGCGGCCTGCGCCTCGCTGAGCTGCCCCCTCAAGTCGGCATTGGCTTCTGAGAGCATGAAAGACAAAAGAAAAACCAGTAAGGTGAAGTCGTCAGGAAAGATCCGACCCGACTGCTCAGCAGTCGGCCCGAATCTCGGGGACTACACCCAGTGGGTGCGCTGACACGCCCCCACAGGAGATGAACGAAACCAAGTACGTACTCCGGCTGCTGATCAGGTCTTCGGTTTTCCGACCCAGCTCCTGAGCCTGGGAGTTGAAGGCGGCAGCACGGAGGTTATGATACTCCTAGAAGATTAGACAGGAGGCAAGAATAAGATAGTCGTCAAGGAAGATCCAACCCGACTGCTCTGCAGTCGGCCCGAATCTCAGGGACAACACCCAGTGGGTGCGCTGACGCGCCCCCACGGAAGAAATCAAGAGAACAAAACAACCAAAGATAGAAGACTCACCCAGATGACGGCCCATGTCGCAAGGAACTCCTGGGTGTATTGCTGCAGTGAGGCGGCTTGGGCCTGAAGCCGGTTCCGAACCTCTTGGGCCGCCGCATTCAGCTCGCCCGTCGCATCGCTGGGAGTCCACTCGGACGAGCCGGTGCTGGCCGCCTCCAAGGCCTCCGCCGTCTGGCTGGCACCCGTAGCTCGGCGCGGCTCCGGCGCAACGGTGCCTCCCCCTGCGCGCCGGCGCATTGCTGGCTGCACCTCGAGGCCGGCTCCCGCTTCCGGCTCACCCCCGGCCGGCTGTTCTGGCGCCGCAGCCGACTGGCCGCCTTGACATGCTCCGGTTGGCGCTGCCGGCGGCGCCCCCTCCATGAAGATCACGGAGTCCTCCCTCCGCTCCATCACCGGCGGTTCTTGGTCGACCTCCTCCAGCGGAGGCACAGGAATGTTGGGGGCCACGGCGCGGAGGGGAATGGCTAGCAGCGGAGGCCGGTTGTGCGAAGCCTCCGCCTCCGTCTCCACAGCTGCCGCCTCCGCCCGGGCCTTGGCTGCTGCATCGGCCCGCTCCTTCGTCGCCTGGGCGGCCCTTCGCTCCGCCGCCTCCCGCCCCCCCCCCCCCGCACCTCTTGTGTGTTCCGCTCCGTGGCCTCCCTGAGGTCGGCGCGGGGATCCACACGGCGGGAGCCCGAAGACCCTCCAGTCGGCCCGACTACGGAGCCGCCCGGACCCCGCTCAAGGGAAAGCGGCGCCCTGTCTGGCGAGCAAAGAAAGGTTTAGAAGAGTTTTCAATCGAAAAGAACAACAAAAAAATATGTATCCAAGCATTCGACGACTTACCCTGAGATCGCCTGCGGCTGCTTCACCGCCTTGCGGAAGCGGGCCGCCTTCGCGGCCGCCTCATCTCGCTTGGTCGCCGCTGTGGAAGCCTTGGACTTCTTCGGCCCGGCGCTTCTGGGCGCCGCCGCCAGCAACTGACGTGGCAGACGAGCTCGCGCCTTGATGATCGGACGCCGGCTGGCGGCGCAGGGCGACTTCGACCTTGGCATCATCCGGCCAGTCCTCGAAGCTGGCCGTGAGCCCCGCGCCTCCGGCCTCGTCGTTTTCCCCCACGATGGCATCTTCCATGGCGGCCGCTCCCAAGTCCGGGTCGTCGGTGTCGTCCACCGTGCGGTCAGGGACGAGCCGGCGCTCTATCCCTTTGGCTCCGGTCGTCGGCGGAAGGAGAGGGTTCTACTAGGGGCGAACCGACTGATCAGAGGCCGGCTATCATGAGGCCGGATACCAAAGGAAGAAAAGAAGAAAGAACTTACAGCAGATGGAGGGTTGGCGCGGGAATACGGCTCCTTGCCGTATCGCCAATCCTTGGCGAGCTTGCAGTTGGAGATATAGTTCACCATGTAGGAGACCTCCGCATGAGGCATCTCCCTGGTGCTCAGCCGGCTTGGGTCGAAGCGGCCGCTCATCTGACAAACCATGTGAGGCCGGCTTTAGAGGGGAAGAACCCGGCGCTCCACGAAGGCGGCCACCAAGTCGGCTCCGGTCAGGCCCTCCAACTGGATCACCACCCGAAGCCGGGAGACGGCTGCGTTCCCGGCCTGAGAGATCGACCTGGCCCGGTAGCTCCACGAAGGTCGCCTCCCAGCTGGCGGGCCGGCTTCATAAGCCGGCAGGTTGACGTAGTCGCCTTGCTGCGCGACATTCTTCACGTAAAAGTATGACTTCTGCCAGAGCTTCACCGATTGGATCAGCGGGATGGGCGGGAACGGGTTGTTCTCGCTCGCCCGCCTCATGGCAATGAAGGCTCCGCAAGGGGCGGGCACGCCCGCGACGACGGTGCCGAGCTTGCTTTGGAAGAATTCCGCCCAGAGCTCGAGCGTGGGGAGGACCCCAAGGAAGCCTTCGCACAGCATGACAAAGGCCGACAGCAGCATCACCGCATTGGGCGTGAGGTGATGCGGCTGGAGGTTGTAGAATTCGAGGAAGGCTCGAAGGAACCCGCTTGCTGGAAGGCCGAAGCCGCACAGGCAGTGCGAGCGGAAGATCACCTGCTCGCCCTCCTCCGGTGCCAGCGAAATCTCCTTCTTCGGCGCTAGACGAACCCGAACGAAGTCCTCGCCAGGCAGGCACCGCGTCTGGCGGAGGAACGCGACATGGTCCTCATGGACGTTGGAGCCATCCCACGAGCTTGACAATGCCATGGGGCAGCGCGGCGAGAAGCAAGACGATGCGGCGGCGGAACGGCGCGGCAAAGAGTTACTACGGCGGCGGGAAGGAGAAGAAGGAAGACGAGAGGGGGCGGAGTGAGGGAGAGCGTGCGAGCCTCTGCCGCTCCCCCTCCTCCCCCTACTTATAGACCGCGCGGCGGAGCCAAGGGGGCGTGGCGTGGGGGAACGTGGGGATCAACTGTGCCCACTCCCCCACGTCCCGCGATTATTACGCCCTAATGGCATAATAAAATCGCTGCGGGAAGGCGAGCGGTCCGCATGGGCCGCAGAAGATCCACGCTCGGGCCGAGGCCTAGTAGTGGCGGGCCCGGGCCTGCGGCGGCGTCCCGTCGCGCGCGTGCACTGGCAGGGTTTCCTTGCCACGTGGCTCGCGGGATGGCCTGCGGGCAGCTCGCAGGTCGACCGCGTTCCCACCTACGAGAAACGGAGCCCTCCGAAGTCGGCGCGCACAAGCAAAGCTGGCCCCTCAGGATAGGGAGCTGACCAAGCTTCTCGTCCCTTTATCAGCCTCGCAGCTCGCTCAGCTTCGGGGACTACTGTCGGAGTAAGTGACCACGGGTAGCCTAGCCGGCTCCCCCTGGCCTTTCTGAAAAAATTACGAGCCGATCCGGCTCTCAAGAATCCAAGACACGGGGCCGCCTTCCCCTGGCCGACTGTCTCCCAGGCCGGCTATCGAAAGGCGGCCCGACTTCAGCCCTCATGAAGAAAGCCGCGGGAGGGCCGGCTCCGAGGAGCCGGCTGCGAGAAGGCCGACTCCAAGGAGCCGGCTCCCATAAAGCGGTCGAGATCGTACCCTCGAAGTCTGCACCCACATAACGGCGATGTGACGGGGCGTGGCTACAGTAAGGTTGGCCACCCCCGAATCCCGGAGCACGCCTGGCACAGTGCGCCGTACGGGTGGCCATGACCCGTCCGGCGCAGCACTGTTGCCACGTTGACCCTGATGTCATGCACGACGGGCTGCCAGTACGGCCCACGGGCGGTGGGCCCCTTCGGGCAGAGAGACACCCGAAGGCGGCCAGACCTCCCCCGGTCGGCCCAAGATAGAGCCGGCTCCCCACAGCCGACTTGCCAACTCCCTCGAAGAAGACGCCCCATTAAGGAGACAAGACGCGGAGGGGCTACAGTGATCGCCCGCCGGACGGCAGCACTGTAGCCACGCTTACCTCGGCGAAGCCCTCGTCACCAAGATTGAGCAACAGTAACCAGCCACCGACAAGGCCCTGGACAGTGGGGCCTGCCTGTCGACCCAGGAGCCAGCAGCCGGCGGGACCCACCAGTCAGCGGGCCCCAGAAGTCGGCGCGGAAGCCGGCGAGCATAGACACAGACGGCTGGGCCCCACGCCCACCCGGATTACCATTGTACCCCGGGGGGTAGGCCTATTTAAACCCCCCAGCACACCCATGCAAAGGGTTGATCCCTGCTAGATTTAGACACCACGTAGGAAGGAGAAGAGAGCAAGCAGATCCCTTCTTCCTCCTCTCGCCAAACAGCTCGAGGAGCATCGTGTAGCTACTTGTTCATCGAGTGATCATGCGGAGACCCCGCAGAGCAGCAGTAGGGGTGTTATCTCCACGGAGAGCCCCGAAGCTGGGTAAGATTCGCCGGCGTGCATGTCTTTGCCTCATCCCGTTTCCAGGCACCGGCGATGTTTTACTGGCTCCCACAATGATAAGCCACCCGTTGGCATATGTTGCACCTACCACCCAACAAGCTCCATGTTCCGGGTCATCACCTTCTTCATCTCTATCATGCTGGAGCATATCTGGTTCTCCTGACGATGAATGTGTTGGTTTAACTCCTAGATATAGGCTGCAATGAATTTATCACTCCTGGTGCTAATCATCTCCCATTGCTCATTTTGGTGTCCACATATCTGGTAGATGGTGTCCTTAAGATCCTTGTGGTAAACTTCGACGCTGCGTCCCATGGCGATGTGGGTTAGCATGCTCTTTCCTAGACTCCAGGTTAGTGCATCAAAGGAAAACTCTATGGGCTCAGTAACTGGCGTGAATGTCCCTCCTAGAACATGAACACGAATCGTCCAATGCTCCTCTTCTGGTAAAGTGGCGGTGTAAGTCCCGGTGAAGCTTGGTATTCCAATGCTAAGGTACTTAGTGGCTTCCTTCAAGTGTCGTCCTAAAGGGGTGCCTTCATCCGGTTAAGCAAACTTGTTCCTTGGGTCCGCCATCTATAGAGTAGAGAATGGAGAAGAGTCAGAAATGAGTAGAGAAGAGGGTCCTATGGCTTGTCTTAGTGGTCGTGTCCTACAGTCAGCATGTGCTCTGATACCATCTTGTAGCGATCCGGCCTCAGATGGTCAAATCTCTATGTATAAGTGTCATCCCTGGATCAGTAATGTTGACACACACAGTACTCAAGGTTTTATAACAGAGTTCAATCACACACTTATTACATCGAGTGTCTCAAAAGAGAAGTATTAGAATAATATGGCTGAAGGCCATCTAAAGACGATAACAGCGGAAGCTTCGAAGGTAAATGAGTCCATCAACTCCAACGGCATAGCCGAGTGCACGACATCGACCTAGCGCACCTTACTCCTCATCTGAAAACTCTGCAACATAATACGTTGCAGCCTATGTAGGTCAGCACATGGAATATGCTGGAAAAATAACACTATAGAGCAGTGAAGAAGTAACCACTATAACTATATGCATATTTGGCTGTTGGAGGCTCTATGGTTATCATTTGCATAAATCTAGTTTTTCCCTAAAACAAAGGAATATAATTTATTTAATTACAAAGTTTGTTGAAAAGATTGAGAAGGTTCCTCCAGCTCAATCCCAAAATAAATATTCATCAACCCAACAAATTAATTAAATAGAGTGATGATATCAAATCAATAATTCAAATATCAGATACTCAAGATGTCCATAACCGGGGACACAGCTAACCATGATTAGTTTATACACTCTGCAGAGGTCTGTGCACTTTTCCCCACAAGACTCGATCGCCTCCGTTGGATTTCTCGCATTGCATGATGTTTGAGAAAAAGATGATCGAAACACAATCTTTTCGAAGAGGTCCCCTTAACCGATAGATAGGCCGATACACCTACAATCCCCTGCATCTGCTAGCCCATCATGGAAAGGTTCCCATAACTTACTCAACTATGCCAGAGCCCATAATGGTTATGACTGCACACGGAAGTTTCTAGCATGAATAATCTTATGATCCCTTTGAGCCTGGGTGGCGAACCATAGGATGCTCACACGGTTACTCCAGGATATCCCAGGACAATGTTGGATTGCTCCAGTGCCCAGATAACCAATGGGTGCTCCAAGGAGCCTCAACCAATCCACCCAGATGTGTATTAAAGTAGCCACCTTAAGTTAACCATTAATTAAAACTCTCACATCTGTCATGGATCACTCAAACCAAACCACATCTGCGAGCATAGCATAGCAGTATAAGCATAACGTAGAAGTAACTCCCAGGGTTTGAAATTAAAGACAATAGGTTCTACCTCATCAACTACTTCCCAATACCCACATGTTATCAAGCCTACTCATGCAATGTTTGAGATTTGAAACTAATGCATAAAAATGGGTAAATAAGGGGTATGATCAAAGTGTTACTTGCCTTGCTGACGATTTGAAAACCCTAGTGATTCATAGTAGCATGCTTCGCACTCCGAAAACTCTATCATAAACAAACAATAGCATACATGAGCACTCAAGCATAAGATGCAAGGGTAAAACTCAAATGAAAAGATCCAAACTAAAAGTTCAACTAAAGAGCTTTGATTTGCAAAAAGAATTAATCAAATCGGAGCTACGAAACTCAAACTACGATCAAAAGAAGTTCGAATTAAATCTGCTTGAAATGAAATTTTAATTTGTCAAAACCATGTTCAAGTTGGTTATCTGAAAAGAGGGGAACAAGAAAAAGATTTTGGAGTTGGTTTCACTGGATTTGGACAAACGAGTAAAAAGTAACGAGGGTACGAAGATCAGGGATTAATCTGTGATAAAAGTATTCACGGATAGGTCCCTGGCCGAAAAATAAAATAAAAAGAAAAACATAACTAACGAACGTTCGCTACGAAAACCTAACGAACGAACGTTCGCTACAAAAACCTAATGAACGAAATCGTTCGTTAAAAATAAACTAATGGGTGAACGTTCGTTAAATAACGAACCGAAAATAAAGCCGATCTAAACCTAACTAACCGAAAAAACAAAAAAGAAAACCGTCGGTTTTTTACCGGTTAACCGACCTTGGCCGGCGGTGGTCAACGATGAACGGCGCGGCGGCTCCGGTGAGACGGCGGGGCGGCGGCTCCGGCGAACGTCGAGGCGGGGCGGCGCGGGGCTACTGAGTGGCGGCGCGACGACGGGCGGCGGTAGCGGGCGACGGCGCAGCGAGGCTTGCAGCGGCGGTGACTTGGGCGGCGGCGCGGTTTGAGGAGGAGGGGGGCGGTCGGGTCCGGTTATAAAGGGGGCCGGGGGGTTTCTTGGGCGAGGGGCAGCGGAACGGGAGTCCGGCTCGGACTCCTCGAGCGGCGGCGGCGGGACTCCTCCGCGTGGGAGGAAGCGACGGGCCGGCTTGGCTGGGCCTTTGGCCGAGTCAGGCGCCGGAACGTTTTTTTTAATAAAATTTTGTCCGAAAGAAAAATCCTAATAAAATATAAAAAAATCTAAAAATACCAGAATTAATTTTCACCGTCCAAACTTAATATTTAGAACAAACTAAACATTTTTCTGGCCTAAAAATGCATAATTTTTAATTCAAATAAAATAGCAAATAAAATAATAATTTGATTTTAAAATTTCTTCTCCAATATTCCTCTCTTTTGAAGAAGTCATTTTTATCTTCTCTCTTTTATTTTTATTATTGGAGATAATTGGAGAGAGAAATATTTAAAATCAAATTGACCCTCTTTTCAAAGTTGAGAAAATTCAAATATGAAAATTTGTGAATCCTCCAACTCTCTCCTTGGGTCCTTAAGTTGCTTAAGATTTCTAGGATCACACCCAAAATGCAAAGAAAAAAATATGATATGCATATGATGACCTATGTATAACATCCAAATTGAAAATTGGGATGTTGCACTAAATATGTATGATCTTTTATTGTAAGGGAAAATAAGCGTTGCACGAGGTTGTGATGATAAATAAATAAAAGTGACAGACTGCATAATAAAGGTTGCTATCACAAAGGGCAATACAACGCGATGTTCCTTTGCATTAAGGGTTTGCACATCCAGAAATAAAAAGTGCATGACAACCTCTGCTTCCCTCTGCGAAGGGCCTATCTTTTTACTTTCATGTATTTACTTTTTTGCAAGAGTCAATAATATTTCCTCCTATTTAAACATCAATTATTCTTTAGTTAGAAAGCATAATGTGGTGGGGAAAGATCCAAGCATATATGGCCATTCAAATATATTTGATCATGAATTGTTATTGTTGACAATTATCTATATGATAAACAAGTTGGGAGGCAAAACATTAAGCCCCTATCTTTCTCTGAGTTCGGCGAATGCTATTTGTTATAAAATATGCTTTGAGTGTTAACAATCATGGAAAATTATATGATAGTTGAGTATGTGGAATTTGCTAATTCAAAGCTCTTGCCTATACCCTTCCTGAAAATAAGATGAATTGCAATTATTTGGTGACTGAGAACATAGTTTGTTACTTTTCAAGAAACTTTATGGTCTATACTTTAACGTGTTAATAGATCATGAGAAGTTTTATGAGATGAGGTACCGTTTATGATATAATGATGCTAGAAAAGTGTTTGGGACTATCATTTATCAAATTTATGCACTATGCAAGCATTCACACTTCATAAATTATTTCTTTTATCATTTACCTACTCGAGGACGAGCAGGAATTAAGCTTGGGGATATTGATACGTCTCTGATGTCGCTTGAAGCCACATCGGTATTTCCCCAAAGAGGAAGGGATGATGCAGCACAACGGCAGTAGGTATTTCCCTCATATATGGAACCAAGGTTATCGAACCAGTAGGAGAACCAAGCAACACAACGTAAACAACACCTGCACACAAATAACAACTTCTCGCAACCCGACGTGTTAAAGGGGTTGTCAATCCCTTCTGGGGTACGGCGCTTCAAGATAGGCAAATGGACGTGGGGTAAATTTGTAGTAGATTGATAGATCGAACGCTGAATAAATAAATAAGAATAAATTGCAACAAAGTATTTTTGGGTTTTTGGTTTAGTAGATCTGAAAATAAACGCAAAGGAAAATAGATCGCAAAGGTAAATAATGAGAAAGAGACCCGGGGGCCATAGGTTTCACTAGTGGCTTCTCTCGAGAAAAATAACAAACGGTGGGTGAACAAATTACTGTTGGGCAATTAATAGAACTTCAAATAGTCATGACGATATCCAGGCAATGATCATTACATAGGCATCACATCCGAGATTAGTAGACCCACTCCTGCCTGCATCTACTACTATTACTCCACAAATCGACCGCTATCCAGCATGCATCTAGTGTATTAAGTTCATGAAGAAACGGAGTAATGCAGTAAGAACGATGACATGGTGTAGACAAGATCTATCTATGTAGAGATAGATCCCATCGTCTTATCCTTAGTAGCAGCGATACATACATATCGGTTCCCTTTGTGTCACTGGGATCAAGC
Organism: Triticum urartu; assembly: GCF_056163025.1. Classification (NCBI taxonomy): domain Eukaryota; kingdom Viridiplantae; phylum Streptophyta; class Magnoliopsida; order Poales; family Poaceae; genus Triticum; species Triticum urartu. Next base: position 607,197,027 of record NC_141874.1, on the reverse strand, counting down.
GCCGTACGATCGAACCCACTACAAAGCACATCTTTTGCAAGATAAATAGATCAAGTTGGCCAAACAAAACCCAAATATCGGAGAAGAAATACGAGGCTATAAGAGATCATGCATAAAAGAGATCAAAGAAACTCAAATACTTTCGTGGATATAAAAAGATAGATCTGATCATAAGTTCGAAGTTCATCGATCCCAACAAACACACCGCAAAAGAGTTACATCATATGGATCTCCAAGAGACCACTGTATTGAGAATCAAGAGAGAGAGAGATGAAGCCATCTAGCTACTAACTATGGAGCCAAAGGTCTACAAAGAACTACTCATGCATCATCGGAGAGGCACCAATGGAGGTGGTGGTTCTGGAATTTGCGGCAGCTGGATGAATATTTCGTCTACTCCCCTAGGGTTCTGGAAATATTGGGGTCTTTATAGAGCAAAGAGGCGGTCCGGGGGCACCCGAGGTGGGTACAACCCACCAGGGCGCGCCTGGGCCTCCTGGCGCACCCTGGTGGGTTGTGCCTCCCTCGAGGCACCCTCCATGCGCAGTCAGGGCCCGTTGTGTTCCTTTTGGCCCACAAAAATTCTCCGTGAATTTTCATGGCATTTGGACTGCGTTTGATATTGATTTTCTCCGATGTAAAAAACATGGAAAAAACAGCAATTGGCACTTGCCACTAGGTTAGTACCAAAAAATGATATAAAATGACTATAAAATGATTATAAAACATCCAAGATTGATAATAAAACAGCATGGAATAATTAAAAATTATAGATACGTTGGAGACGTCTCAGCATCTCCAAGCTTAACTCCTACTCGTCCTTGAGTAGGGAAGTGATAAAAACAGAATTTTTGATGTGGAATGTTGCCTATCATGTCATATCATATTACTTTCTTTATAGCATGGACATTTGGACTTTTATATTCTTCAAAGCAATAGTCTAGTTTTGACATGATAATTTAAATATTCAAGCATATCAATAAGCAACCAAGTGTTTCAAAATATCAACGCTAAAATAAGCTATCCCTAGCCCGTCATGCTCAACCATTGATCCATTCATGAAACACTCTCGCATATTAGCTATATCCAATACTCAAGTACGATCATATTGCATCGTAGTTGATGCTTTTATAAGAGAAGATGGAGACTCAAATTCAAAATATCAATGCTAAAATAAAGTTTATTCCTTTTTCCACCATACTTTCAGTTTCCATGGCTAACCGTATCCACGGGTGCCCTCCAAACCAACACTTTCCAAGGAATTTATTATTTGACAACATAAAGTAAATTCATTTTTTTGTATTTTGGAACTGGGCATCCTTAATACCTTTGCCTTACTCTTGTGCAATGACAAGTGAATAAACACTCATCTTGAGAATAACACATCTAGCATGGAAAATATTAGCCACCCCTCACCGCTCCGCGAGCAAAACAAACACACAAAAGAGAAGTTTATTTTTGAAAATTAGAGATGGCACATGCAAATTTGCTTAGAGCAACAAAAGAATACCGCATATTGGTAGATATACTGGACTCATGTGGCAAAACTGGGTTAAAGGTTTTTGGATGCACAAGTAGTGATCATACTTAGTGCAAAATGAAGGCTAGCAAAAGATTGGGAAGCGACCAACCAAGAAACGAATAATCTCATAAGAGAGCATTAAGCATAACTAACACCGAATAATGCACCATAAGTAGGATATAATTTCATTGCATAACTATGGACTTTCGTGCTTGCATAGCGAATCACAAACATTAACAACAATATTATTATTAAAACATAATTACTCATCAAGATGACTCACATATCACATCATCATATCTCAAAACTATTACTAAGAATCAAGTTTATTTTGTCCAATGATCTTCATGGATGTTTCTATTACACCCTTCTTGGGTATCTATCACTTTGGGACTAATTTTCATGTGTTGCTTTTGACATGCTCAAACAAATATAAGTGAAGATCATGAGCATAACATTTCTTTCTCTCAAATTAATTTAAGTGAACCAAGAGAGAATTTCTTCAAAAAAAACTAAAGCACACCATGCTCAAAATGATATAAGTGAAGCACTAGAGCAAGTCCATAGCTCATAAAAATTTAAGTGAAGCATAGAGAGCAATTCTAACAAGTCATGACATAATTTTGGCTCTCTCAAATAGGTGTGTCCAGCAAGGGATCAAGACTAAAACACAAAATAAAAGAAGCAAAGACTCATATCATACAAGACGCTCCAAGCAAAACACATAGTATGTGACAAACAAAAATATAGTTTCGAGTAAAATGCCGATGGTCGTTAGAAGAAAGAGGGGATGCCACTCGGGGGCATCCCCAATTTAGTTGGTTGCTCATTTTTGGATAATAGTTTGGGATGCTGATACGTCCATTTTGCATCCTGCTTTTATATTGATATTTATTGCATTATGGGCTGTTATTACACATTATGTCACAATACGTATGCCTATTATCTCTTATTTTACAAGGTTTACATGAAGAGGGGGAATGCCGGCAGCTGGAATTCTAGGCTGGAAAAGGAGCAGATATTAGTGACCTATTCTGCACATCTCCAAAAGTCCTGAAACATCACGGGAGCACATTTCAGAATATATAAAAAATATTGGGCGAAAGAAGTACCAGAGGGGGGCCACCCACCATCCACGAGGGTGGGGGCGCGCCCCCTGCTTCGTGGGCCCCTGGCAGCCCTCTGATGCCTATCTTTGGCTATATGGAGTCTTTCGTCGAGGAAATAATCATAAGCAAGCTTTCAGGAAGAAACTCTGCCGCCACGAGAAGGAACCTTGGCGGAACCAATCTAGGGCTCTAGTGGAGCTGTTCTGCCAGGAAAACTTCCCTCCGGGAGGGGGAAATCATCACCATCATCATCACCAACAATCCTCTCATTGGGAGGGGGTCAATCTCCATCAACATCTTCATCAACACCATCTCATCTCAAACGCTAGTTCATCTCTTGTATCCAATCTTTGTCCCAAAGCCTCAGATTGGTACCTGTGGGTTGCTAGTAGTGTTGATTACTCCTTGTAGTTGATGCTAGTTGGTTTACTGGGTGGAATATCATATGTTCAGATCCATTATGCATATTAATACCCCTCTGATTTTGAACATGAATATGATTTGTGAGTAGTTACGTTTGTTCCTGAGGACAAGGGAGAAGTCTTGCTATAAGTAGTCATGTGAATTTGGTATTCATTCGATATTTTGATGAGATGTATGTTGTCTTTCCTCCAGTGGTGACATGTGAACGTCAGCTACATGACACTTCACCATTGTTTGGGCCTAGAGGAAGGCATTGGGAAGTAATAAGTAGATGATGGGTTGCTAGAGTGACAGAAGCTTAAAGCCTAGTTTATGCGTTGCTTCGTAAGGGGTTGATTTGGATCCATATGTTTCGTGCTATGGTTAGGTTTACCTTAATACTTCTATTGTAGTTGTGGATGCTTGCAATAGGGGTTAATCATAAGTGGGATGCTTTTCCAAGGAAGGATAGTACCCAAGCACCGGTACACCCACATATCAAATTATCAAAGTACCGAATGTGAATCATATGAACGTGATGAAAACTAGCTTGACGATAATTCCCATGTGTACTCGGGAGCGCTTTATTTTATATAAGAGTTTGTCCAGGCTTGTCCTTTTCTGCAAAAGGGATTGGGCCATATTGATGCACCTTATTTACTTTTATTACTTGTTACTCGTTACAAATTACCTTATCACAAAACTATCTGTTACCGATACTTTCAGTGCTTGCAGAGAATACCTTGCTGAAAACCGCTAATCATTTCCTTCTGCTCCTCGTTGGGTTCGACGCTCCTACTTATCAAAAAGGCTACAATAGATCCCCTACACTTGTGGGTCATCAAGACTATTTTCTGGCACCGTTGCCGAGGAGTGAAGCGCCTTTGGTAGGTGGAATTTGGTAAGGAAAAATTTATATGGTGTGCTGAAATTTACTGTCACTTGTTACTATGGAACATAATCCTTTGAGGGGCTTGTTCGGGGTATCTTCACCCCGACCAGTAGAGCAAAGAGTTGCTCCTCAACCTACTGAGCCTATTGAAAATTTTTACTTTGAAATTCCTTCGGGTATAATAGAGAAACTGCTAGCTAATCCTTTGACAGGAGATGGAACATTGCATCCTGATTTGCATCTAATCTATGTGGATGAAGTTTGTGGATTATTTAAGCTTGCAGGTATGCCCGAAGATGTTATCAAGAAGAAGGTCTTCCCTTTATCTTTGAAGGGAGAGGCATTGACATGGTTTAGGCTATGTGATGATATGGGATCATGGAACTACAACCGATTGAAATTGGAATTTCATCAGAAGTTTTATCCTATGCGTCTTGTTCATCGTGATCGTAATTATATATACAAATTTTTGGCCTTGCGAAGGAGAAAGCATCACTCAAGGTTGGGGGAGGCTTAAGTCAATGTTATATTCATGCCCCAATCATGAGATCTCAAAAGAAATGATTATTCAAAAAATTTATGCTCGGCTTTCTCTCAGTAATCGCTCCATGCTCGATACTTCTTGTACTGGTTCTTTTATGATGAAGACTATTGAATTCAAATGGGATTTATTGGAAAGAACTAAATGCAACTCTGAAGATTGGGATCTCAACGAAGGTAAGAAGTCAGGTATAACACCTAAGTTTGATTGTGTTAAATCTTTTATGTATACCGATGCTTTCCGTGAATTTAGCACTAAATATGGTATTGACTCTAAGATTGTAGCTTCTTTCTGTGAATCCTTTGCTACTCATGTTGATCTCCCTAAGGAGAAGTGGTTTACATATAATCCTCCCATTGAAGTAAAAGTAGTTGCACCTATTAAAGTTGAAGAAAAGACTATCACTTATAATGAGCTTGTTGTTCCTACTGCTTATATTGACAAACCACCTTTCCCTGTTAGAATAAAGGATCATGCTAAAGCTTCAATTGTGGTTCGTAAGAGTTATACTAGAACACCTACTCCCTTTGAGCAAATTAATGTTGAACCTAGTATTTCTATGGTTAAAGATCTCTTGGCCGATAATATTGATGGGCATGTTATTTACTTCTGTGATGAATCTGCTAGAATTGCTAGACCCGATACTAAAAATAAACATAGACCTGTTGTAGGCATACCTATTATTTCTGTTCAAATAGGAGATCATTTCTATCATGGCTTATGTGATATGGGTGCTAGTGCAAGTGCAATACCCCATTCCTTATATAAAGAAATTATGCATGATATTGCACCTGCTGAGATAGAGGAAATTGATGTCACAATTAAGCTTGCCAATAGAGTCACTATTTCACCAGTTGGGATTGTTAGAGATGTTGAAGTCTTGTGTGGGAAAGTTAAATATCTTGTTGATTTTCTTGTTCTTGGTTCCCCACAAGATAAATTTTGTCCAATTATATTTCGTAGACCCTTCTTGAATTCTGTTAATGCTAAGATAGACTGCAATAAGGATATTGTTTCTGTTGGTTTAGGGGATATGTCTCATGAATTTAATTTTGCTAAATTTTGTAGACAACCCCATGATAAAGAATTGCCTAGTAAAGATGAAATTATTGGTCTTGCTTCTATTGCTGTGCCTCCTAATGATCCTTTAGAACAATATTTGCTAGACCATGAAAATGATGTGTTTATGAATGAAAGAAGGGAAATAGATGAAGTATTCTTTAAACACGGACCTATTTTGAAAGACAACTTGCTAGTTCAAATCCTAGGGGATCCTCCTCCACCTAAGGGTGATCAAGTGTTTGAGCTTAAACCTTTACCTGATACTCTTAAATATGCTTATCTTGATGAGAAAGAGATATATCATGTTATTATTAGTGCTAACCTTTCAAAGCATGAAGAAAAGAGATTATTGAAAACTCTGAAGAAGCACCGTGCTGCAATTGGATATACTCTTGATGATCTTAAGGGCATTAGTCCCACTCTATGCCAGCACAAAATAAAATTGGAGAAAGACGCGAAACCGGTTGTTGATCATCAACGATGGTTAAATCCTAAGATGAAAGAAGTGGTAAGAAAAGAAATACTAAAGCTTCTGGAGACAGGTATAATTTATCACATTGCTGATAGCCAGGGGGTAAGTCCTGTTCATTGCGTCCCTAAGAAGGGAGGTATTACTGTTGTTCCTAATGATAAACATGTATTGATCCCACAAAGAATTGTTACATGTTATAGAATGGTAATTGATCTCCGAAAATTAAATAAAGCTACTAAAAAGGATCATTACCCCTTACCTTTTATTGATCAAATGCTAGAAATATTATCCAAACATACACATTTTTGCTTTCTAGATGGTTATTCTGGTTTCTCTCAAATACCTGTGTCAAAAGAGGATCAAGAAAAGACAACTTTTACTTGCCCTTTCGGTACCTTTGCTTATAGACGTATGCCTTTTGGTTTATGCAATGCACCTGCTACTTTTCAAAGATGTATGACTGCTATATTCTCTGACTTTTGTGAAGAGATTGTTGAGGTTTTCATGGATGATTTCTCCGTTTATGGAACTTCTTTTGATGATTTCTTAAGCAACCTTGATCGAGTTTTGCAGAGATGTGAAGAAACTAATCTTGTCTTGAATTGGGAGAAGTGCCACTTTATGGTTAATGAAGGTATTGTCTTGGGGCATAAAATTTCTGAAAGAGGTATTGAAGTTGATAAAGCTAAAGTTGATGCTATTGAAAAGATGCCGTGTCCCAAGGACATTAAGGTATAAGAAGTTTCCTTGGTCATGCCGGTTTTTATAGGAGGTTCATTAAGGACTTCTCTAAAATTTCTAGGCCTCTGACTAATCTCTTACAACAAGATATTCCTTTTGTTTTTGATGATGACTGTGTAAAAGCATTTGAAATACTTAAGAAAGCTTTGATTTCTGCACCTATTGTTCAGCCTCCTGAGTGGAATCTACCATTTGAAATCATGTGTGATTCTAGTGATTATGCTGTAGGGGTTGTTCTAGGACAAAGAGTTGATAAGAAATTAAATGTTATTCAATATGCTAGTATAACTCTAGACAGTGCTCAAAGAAATTATGCTACTACTGAAAAAGAATTTTTTGCAGTTGCGTTTGCTTGTGATAAGTTCAGACCTTATATTGTTGATTCTAAAGTAACTGTTCACACTGATCATGCTGCTATTAAATATCTTATGGAAAAGAAATATGCTAAACCTAGATTTATTAGATGAGTTCTCTTGCTACAAGAATTTGATTTGCATATTATTGATAGAAAGGGAGCTGAGAACCCCGTTGCAGACAACTTGTCTAGATTAGAGAATGTTCTTGATGACCCACTACCTATTGATGATAGCTTTCCTGATGAACAATTAGCTGTCATAAATGCTTCTCGTACTGCTCCATGGTATGCTGATTATGCTAATTATATTGTTGCTAAGTTTATACCACCTAGTTTCACAAACCAGCAAAAGAAAAAGTTCTTCTATGATATAAGACATTACTTTTGGGACGACCCACACCTCTATAAATAAGGAGTAGATGGTGTTATTAGACGTTGTGTACCTGAGCATGAACAGGAACAGATCCTACGCAAGTGTCACTCTGAGGCTTATGGAGGACACCATTCTGGAGATAGAACTGCACATAAGGTATTGCAATCCAGTTTTTATTGGCCTACTCTCTTCAAGGATGCCCGTAAGTTTGTTTTGTCTTGTGATGAATGTCAAAGAATTGGTAATATTAGTAGACGTCAAGAAATGCCTGTGAATTATTCACTTCTTATTGAACCATTTGATGTTTGGGGTTTTGATTATATGGGACTGTTTCCTTCCTCTAATGGGTATACTCATATTTTAGTTGCTCTTGATTACGTTACTAAGTGGGTATAAGCTATTCCAACTAGTAGTGCTGATCATAACACCTCTATTAAGATGCTTAAAGAAGTTATTTTTCTGAGGTTTGGAGTCCCTAGATATTTAATGACTAATGGTGGTTCACATTTTATTCATGGTGCTTTTCGTAAGATGCTTGCTAAGTATGATGTTAATCATAGAATTGCATCTCCATATCATCCACAGTCTAGTGGCCAAGTAGAATTGACTAATAGAGAGCTTAAATTAATTTTGCAAAAGACTGTTAATAGATTTAGAAATAATTGGTCCAAGAAACTTGATGATGCATTATGGGCCTATAGAACTGCATACAAAAATCCTATGGGTATGTCACCGTATAAAATGGTTTATGGAAAGGCATGTCACTTACCTCTTGAACTAGAACATAAGGCATATTGGGCCATTAAAGAGCTCAATTATGATTTCAAACTTGCCGGTGAGAAGAGGCTTTTTGACATTAGCTCACTTGATGAATGGAGAGCCCAGGCTTATGAGAATGCCAAGCTATTTAAAGAAAAGGATAAAAGATGGCATGACAAAAGGATACAAAAACGTGAGTTTAATGTAGGTGATTATGTATTGTTATACAACTCTCATTTAAGATTTTTTGCAGGAAAACTCCTCCCTAAATGGGAAGGTCCTTACGTTATCGAGGAGGTCTATCGCTCCGGTGCCATAAAAATCAACAACTTCGAAGGCACTAATCCGAGGGTGGTGAACGGTCAAAGAATCAAACATTATATCTCAGGTAATCCCATAAATGTTGAAACTAATGTTATTGAAACTGTAACCCTGGAGGAACACATAAGGGACACTTTCCAGAATGTTCCAGACTCCGAAAAGGGAGATGTATGAGGTACGGTAGGTAAACCGACTGCAAAATTGTTCTAATAGTAATTTTTCTCCGTTTTGGAATATTTAAGAAAATAGGAAAATAAGAAGTAGTCCGGGAAGGACACGAGGCATCCACGAGGGTGGAGGGCGCGCCCTACCCCCTGGGCGCCCCCTACCTCGTGGGCACCTTGTGTGCTCTCCGGACTCTATTTTCTTGCACGATACTTCTTTTGGCCGGTAAAAAATCACTATATAATCTCCCAAAGGTTTTGACCACCGTACCACGCAAACATCCTCTGTTTTTGTTTTGAGTTGTTTCTGCTGCAGATATAGAGCAAGATGTCTTCTCAAGAGTCAGTCAGGGAGAGTCGGGTGTCCCATCCGACACTGGGACCAAGAGCAAACAGCAATGTTGACCACTTTGGGCCATCAACTAAGGAAGAGATGGAGGCTGACTTGAAAAGGATAGATGCCATGGAGGAGGATGAAGAAGTTACTTCTCGTTTCCGAGCTAGATTCACGATGGGGGAACTACAAAGCTCAGCTATTCCAAACTCGGTCATCCCTTCCAATTTTAGATTTCTTTCTTATGAAAATATGAAAAAGAGTGTTACTTGTTCTCCCGCAGCTATGCAACATCCTTGGGTGAAAGGAGCCTTAGCCGTCATGGGCAAGCTCCATAAGGAAATAATGGACCTCAAGCAGCAAGTCAATAAGCTCGAGGAAGAGAATCATATCCTGAGGGGCATCATCGCCCAGAATATCACATCACCACCCTCAAAGAAGGAGAGGCACCCCCCCTTGGCAACTGCCAAGCTTGGGGGAGTGCATCGATATCGTATCACCATCACACCTTTATCTTTACCGTTTTTCTTAGTTCGATCCTTTTGGTAATATCTTGATCTAGCAGAACAAAGTTTACTATGATCTAGTTTTGAGTTTTGCTTTATGATCCTTCTATGTAATTGAGTCCGTGAGCTATATATAATAAAGATTAGTGTTGAGTGAATGGCTTGCTTATCGTGCTATGATCTTGAGGGAATAAAAATAAAACAAAAGAGAAAGAATAAAAAGAATTAAAGAGATCATATGGATCTTATGGAGAGTAATGACTTCACATATAAAGAGTATGATGAATAAAAATTGTTGAGAGTTGACAAGCATAGTTTTGGTCATCGTTGCAATTAATAGGAAGTAATAAAGAAAGAGAGGTTTTCACATATAAATATACTATCTTGGACATCTTCTATGATTTGAGCACTCATTAAAATATGACATGCTAAAGAGTTGACGTTGTACAAGGAAGACAACGTAATGGGTTATGTTTTCTTACATTGATAAATTATATTGTCATGGATCATCCAACATGTTGAGCTTGCCTTTCCCTCTCATGCTAGCCAAATTCTTTGCACCAAGTAGAGATACTACTTGTGCTTCCAAATATCCTTAAACCCAATTTTGCCATGAGAGTCCACCATATCTACCTATGGATTGAGTAAGATCCTTCAAGTAAGTTGTCATCGTTGCAAGCAATAAAAATTGCTCTCTAAACATGTATGACTTATTAGTGTGGAGAAAATAAGCTTTATACGATCTTGTGATGTGGATGAAATAAAGGCGACGGAATGCATAATAAAGGTCCATATCACAAGTGGCAATATAAAGTGACATTCTTTTGCATTAAGATTTTGTGCATCCAACCATAAAAGCACATGAAAACCTCTGCTTCCCTCTGCGAAGGGCCTATCTTTTTTTCTTTTCTTATACTTCATGCAAGAGTCATGGTGATATTCACCTTTCCTTTTTTACATTTTATCCTTTGGCAAGCACAATGTGTTGGAAAGATCCTGATATATATAGCTAATTAGATGTGAGTTGTCATGAACTATTATTGTTGACATTACCCTTGAGGTAAAAGGTTGGGAGGCAAAACTATAAGCCACTATCTTTCTCTGTGTCCGATTAAAACTTCATAACCATAAATATCGCGTGAGTGTTAGCAATTGTGAAAGACTAAATGATAGTTGAGTATGTGAACTTGCTGAAAAGCTCTTATATTGACTCTTTCCGATGTTATGATAAATTGCAATTGCTTTAATAACTGAGATTATAGTTTGTTAGTTCTAAATGAAGTTTATGATTCATACTTGAAATTGTGATTGAATTGTTACTTTAGCATAAGAGATCATATGACAATATATGTATATGTTGCTATTCTAAGGATGATCATGATACCCTCATGTCCGTATTTTATTTTCATCGACACCTCTATCTCTAAACATGTGGGCATATTTTTCGATTTCGGCTTTCGCTTGAGGACAAGTGAGGGATAAGCTTGGGGGAGTTGATATGTCCATTTTGCACCATGCTTTTATATCGATATTTATTGCATTATGGGCTATTATTACACATTATGTCACAATACTTATGCATATTCTCTCTTATTTCACAAGGTTTACATGAAGAGGGGGAATACCGGCAGCTGGAATTCTGGGCTGGAAAAGGAGCAAATATTAGAGACCTATTCTTCACATCTCCAAAAGTCCTGAAACTTCACGGGAGCACATTTCAGAATATATAAAAAAATATTGGGCGAAAGAAGTACTAGAGGAGGGCCACCCACCGTCCACGAGGGTGGGGGCGCACCCCCTGCCTCGTGGGCTCCCTGGTAGCCCTCTGATGCCCATCTTTGGCTATATGGAGTCTTTCGTCGAGGAAAAAAATCATAAGCAAGTTTTCGGGAAGAAACTCTGCCGCCACGAGGCGAAACCTTGGCGGAACCAATCTAGGGCTCTGGCGGAGCTGTTCTGCTGGGGAAACTTCCCTCCGGGAGGGGGAAATCATCACCATCGTCATCACCAACGATCCTCTCATCGGGAGGGGGTCAATCTCCATCAACATCTTCACCAGCACCATCCCATCTCAAAACCTAGTTCATCTCTTGTATCCAATCTTTGTCCCAAAGCCTCAGATTGGTACCTGTGGGTTGCTAGTAGTGTTGATTACTCCTTATAGTTGATGCTAGTTGGTTTACTTGGTGGAAGATCATATGTTCAGATGCATTATGCATATTAATACCCCTCTGATTATGAACATGAATATGATTTGTGAGTAGTTACATTTGTTCCTGAGGACATGGGAGAAGTCTTGCTATAAGTAGTCATGTGAATTTGGTATTCATTCGATATTTTGATGAGATGTATGTTGTCTTTCCTCTAGTGGTGTCATGTGAACGCCGACTACATGACACATCACCATTGTTTGGGCCAAGAGGAAGGCATTGGGAAGTAATAAGTAGATGATGGGTTGCTAGAGTGACAGAAGCTTAAACCCTAGTTTATGCATTGCTTCGTAAGGGGCTGATTTGGATCCATATGTTTCATGCTATGGTTAGGTTTACCTTAATACTTCTATTGTAGTTGCGTATGCTTGCAATAGGGGTTAATCATAAGTGGGATGCTTGTACAAGGAAGGACAGTACCCAAGCACCGGTCCACCCACATATCAAATTATCAAAGTACCGAACGCGAATCATATGAACGTGATGAAAACTAGCTTGAAGATAATTCCCATGTGTCCTCGGGAGCGCTTTCTTTTACATAAGAGTTTGTCCAGGCTTGTCCTTTGCTGCAAAAGGGATTGGGCCATATTGCTGCACCTTATTTAATTTTTTTACTTGTTACTCGTTACAAATTACCTTATCCAAAACTATTTGTTACCAATAATTTCAGTGCTTGCAGAGAATACCTTGCTGAAAACCGCTTATCATTTCCTTCTGCTCCTCGTTGGGTTCGACACTCTTACTTATCGAAAAGGCTACGATAGATCCCCTACACTTGTGGGTCATCAGATGCCAGGGCATCCCCAAGCTTAGTCTCTTCTACTCATTATTCCTTCATCCATCGTAAGATAACCCAAAACTTGAAAACTTCAATCACACAAAACTCAACAAAACCTTCGTGAGATCCGTTAGTATAAGAATAATAAATCACTACTATAAGTGTTGTATAAAACCAATTAATATTTTATTCTTTTATTATATCTACTGTATTCTAACTTTTCTATGGCAGGAACTCATCAAAGAAAACCATAGAGCCATCAAAATAAGCACACAACACAAAGAAAACAGAATCTGTCAAAAACAAAACAGTTTGTAGCAATCTGACTATTTTGAATACTTTTGTTAGTCCCAAAATTATGAGAAATTAGGACAAGCTGAAAATTTTGCATATTGATCTACTGCAAGTGGAATGGGTATTTTATCTATCTCTGGTAAAAAAATGAAAATTAATTTCGTGAGCGTAAAAGTTTCTCTTTTTTCAACAAGATCAAACAACTATCACCCAAGAAGATCCTAAAGGCTTTACTTGGCACAAACACTAATTTAAAACATAAAAACACAATAATAACAGTAGATAATTGTTCTAACAAACAAAAACAGGAAGCAAGAAGAAAAAAATTGTTCATTGGGTTGCCTCCCAACAAGCGCTATAATTTTACGCCCTTAGCAAGGATCTAAGTTTATCTTCTTTGTCTTTAACCTTCTTAGAGGTGCTTTCATCATGGGGTTTTGTAAACACAACATAAAACATATTATCCATAGAAACCTTAGCATTCCTAAGTTGATGTTCATCATAACCTCTTTGGTTCCCCGCAATAATCCAAAAGTAATGTTGGTTAACATTATCAAAAACTTGTTGGATTATATCTAGAACGGGGACTTCCTTTTTTGAGATTCCCATCAAAGATTTTATTATCCCCAAGAAAATGTCTAAAAAGCATAATCACTATTGTAAAGAATTTCATCTATCACAGGTTTTTCACGATTCATACCATAAAAATCAAAGATTACCCTAGCTTCCCGTATTATGTAGTCAAACTCATTCATAAGAACGAGAGTGGCCAACTTTTTAGCCCTAGGATTCTTTATAACGGGAAGCTCAAAAAACTAGTGCTGAAATAGCATCCGCAAAAGATCTAATAGTTTTAAGTATAGGAGCATCATCAAGACTTAGCTTCCCAACACAATTGAAAAATTCTTGGATACGTTCTCTTCCCATAATGTTCCCTTGCCCCAAGATAAAAGTTTTGGCATCCAAATTGCCCGTACATCCAATTTAAGAGTTAGGACATCATCTATATGTGCCATACCGAAATCACTCATGATTGCAAGCAAAGGATAGATCTGACAAATTTTTGTGAAGTTGGGGAGAGGAAAACGAGAGGCAAATGGAAAATAATGTAAATTGCAAGGAGATGAGATTTTTGATTAGGAACCTGGTATATGTTGAAGATCCTCCCTGGCAACGGTGCCAGAAATTCCTTTTGATGACGCTGGAAGCTACGTCGGTATTTCCCCAAAGAGGAAGAGATGATGCAGCACAGCGGCGGTAGGTATTTCCCTCAGATATGAAACCAAGGTTATCGAACCAGTAGGAGAACCAAGCAACACAACGTAAACAGCACCTGCACACAAATAACAACTTCTTGCAACCCGACGTGTTAAAGGGGTTGTCAATCCCTTCTGGGGGTACGACGCCTCAAGATAGGCAAACGGACGTGAGGTAAATTTGTAGTAGATTGATAAATTGAACGTCGAATAAATAAATAAGAATAAATTGCAGCAAAGAATTTTTTGGTTTTTGGTTTAGTAGATCTGAAAATAAACGCAAAGGAAAATAGATCGCAAAGGCAAATAATATGAGAAAGAGACCCGGGGGCCGTAGGTTTCACTAGTGGCTTCTCTCGAGAAAAATAGCAAACGGTGGGTGAACAAATTACTGTTGGGCAATTGATAGAACTTCAAATAATCATGGCAATACCTAGGCAATGATCATTACATAGGCATCACGTCCAAGATTAGTAGACCGACTCCTGCCTAGATCTACTACTATTACTCCACACATCGACCGCTATCCAGCATGCATCTAGTGTATTAAGTTCATGGAGAAATGGAGTAATGCAATAAGAACGATGACATGATGTAGACAAGATCGATCTATGTAGAGATAGACCCCATCGTTTTATCCTTAGTAGCAACGATACATACATGTCAGTTCCCTTTCTGTCATTGGGATCAAGCACCGTAAGATCGAACCCACTACAAAGCACCTCTTCCCGTTGCAAGATAAATAGATCAAGTTGGCCAAACAAAACCCAAATATCGAAGAGAAGAAATATGAGGCTATAAGACATCATGCATAAAAGAGATCAAAGAAACTCAAATACTTTCATGGATATAAAAAGATAGATCTGATCATAAACAAGTTCATCGATCCCAACAAACACACCGCAAAAGACTTACATCATATGGATCTTCAAGAGACCGTTGTATTGAGAATCAAGAGAGAGAGATGAAGCCATCTAGCTAATAACTACGGACCCAAAGGTCTATAAAGAACTACTCACGCATCATCGGAGAGGCACCAATGGAGTTGGTGAACCCCATCCGAGATGGTGTCTAGATTGGATCTGGTGGTTCTGGACTCTACGGTGGCTGGATGAATATTTCGTCGACTCCCCTAGGGTTCTGGAAATAGTGGGGTATTTATAGAGTAAATAGGTAGTCCGGGGGGGCACTCGAGGTGGGCACAACCCACCAGGGCGCTAAGGCCTCCTGGCGTGCTCTGGTGGGTTGTGCCTCCCTCGGGACACCCCCCAGGCGCAGCCAGGACCCGTTGTGTTCCTTTTGGCCCATAAAAATTCACCGTAAAGTTTCGTGGCATTTGGACTCCGTTTGATATTGATTTTCCGCGATGTAAGAAACATGGAAAAAACAGCAACTGGCACTTGGCACTATGTCAATAGGTTAGTACCAAAAAATGATATAAAATGACTATAAAATTATTATAAAACATCCAAGATTGATAATATAACAGTATGGAACAATCAAAAATTATAGATACGTTGGAGACGTATCAGTCTCCAACGTATCTATAATTTATGAAGCATTCATGCCATGTTTACAACAAGTTTATATTGTTTGGGTATGATTTGATTAGAACTAACCAGACTCACACTATTTTCAGCAGAACTACGATGGTGTCGTTTTTTGTGTAGAAATAAAAGTTCTCAGAATTGGCTGAAAATTTACGGTGATTTTTAGTGGAGCAAAAGAGACCCCCAAAGCATCAAGGAAGGACCAGAAGATTCATTAGGAAGCCACGAGCCTCCTAGGCGCGCCATAGGGGGGCGTCCTGAGGGCTTGTGGGCCCCTCAGGCACCTCCTTGACGTGAGACCAATGCCAAAAATTCTTATAAATGCCAAAAACCCCGAAAAGAACCCTAGATCGGTAGTGATTATCATTTGTGAGTAGTTACCATCATAAATGCCAAAACGCCCTGAGCAATTCCGCCGGGGGAACTCCCCTCCCGGAGGGGGAAATCATCATCATCATCGTCACCAACAACCCTCTCATCTTTGGGAGCCCAATCTTCATCAACATCTTCAACGGAATCATCTCCTCTCAAATCCTAGTTCATCTCTTGTGTTCAATCTTTGTACCCGAACCTCAGATTGGTACCTGTGGGTGACTAGTAGTGTTGATTACATCTTGTAGTTGATTACTATATGGTTTATTTGGTGGAAGACTATATGTTCAGATCCATTATGCTATTTAATACCCCTCTTATCTTGAGCATGATTGTCATTTGTGAGTATTTTCTTTTGTTCTTGAGGTCACGGGAGAAGTCATGTTGCAATTAATCATGCGAACTTGATATGTGTTCGATATTTTGATGATATGTATGTTGTGATTCCCTTAGTGGTGTCATGTGAACGTCGACTACATGGAACTTCACCATATTTGGGCCTAAGGGAATGCATTGTGGAGTAGTTATTAGATGATGGGTTGCTAGAGTGACAGAAGCTTAAACCCTAGTTTATGTGCTATTTCGTAAGGGGCTGATTTGGATCCAAAAGTTTAATGCTATGGTTAGATTGTATCTTAATACTTTTCTCGTAGTTGTGGATGCTTGCGAGGGGGTTAATCATAAGTAGGAGGTTTGTTCAAGTAAGAACAACACCCAAGCACCGGTCCATCCACATATCAAATTATCAAAGTAGCGAACACGAATCAAACCAACATGATGAAAGTGACTAGATGAAATTCCCGTGTACCCTCAAGAACGCTTTGCTTATTATAAGAAACTGTTTTGGCCTATCCTTTGCCACAAAAGGATTGGGCTACCTTGCTGCACTTTATTTACCATTACCGTCACATGCTCATTTCGAATTATCTTGCTATCAAACTACCTGTTACCGACAATTTCAGTGCTTGCGAAGATTACCTTGCTGAAAACCACTTGTCATTTCCTTCTGCTTCTCGCTGGGTTCGACACTCTTACTTATAAAAAGGACTACGATTGCTCCCCTACACTTGTGGGTCATCAAGGCTATTTTTGGCGCCATTGTCGTGGAGTAAAGCGCTCTTGGTAAGTGAAAATTGGTAAAGTAAAATTATTACTATGTGCTGAATTTATTGTCACTTGTTACTATGGAGAATCATCCTTTGAGGGGTTTGTTCGGGTTATATTCACCTCGACTGGAACAACAACTAGTTGCCCCTCAACCTACTGCACCTACTAAAAATATTTATTATGAAATTCCTTCGTGTATGATAGAACAACTGCTAGCTAATCCTTATGCAGGAGATAAAACTGAACATCTTGATATGCACTTGATATATTGGGATGAAATTTGTGGATTATTTAAGCTTGCAGGTTTATCCGGAGACGAAACTAGGAAGAAGGTTTTTCCTTTATCTATGAAGGGAAAAGCATTGACATGGTATAGGCTATGTGATGATATTGGATCTTGGAATTGGAATCAATTGAAATTGGAATTTCACCAAAAAAATTATCCTATGCATCTAGTTCATCGTGATCAGAATTACATATATAATTTTTGGCCTCATGAAGGATAAAGTATCGCTCTAGCTTGGGGGAGGCTTAAGTCAATGTTATATTCATGCCCCAATCATGAGCTCTCGAGAGAAATTATCATTCAGAACTTTTATGCTCGGCTTTATCGTGATGATCAATCCAGGCTCGACACTTCTTGTACTAGTTCTTTTATGAATAAGACTATTGAATTCAGGTAGGATCTTCTAGAAAGAATTAAATGCAACTCTGAAGATTGGGTACTCGACGAAAGTAAAGAGTCAGGTATTAAGCTTGAGTTTGATTGCGTAAATCTTTTATGAATACCGATGCATTTCAAAAGTTTAGCACTAAATATGGACTTGACTCTAAGATATTAGCCTCTTTTTGTGAATCTTTTGCTAATCGTGTTGATCTCCCTAAGGAGAAGTGGTTCAAATATAACCCCCCTATTAAAGAAGAAATTAAATAACCGGTTGCAGTTAAAGATGAAACTATCATTTACAACATTGATCCAGTTGTGCCTACTTCTTATATTGAAAAACCACCTTTCCCTGTTAGAATAAAGGAACATGCCAAGGTTTCAACTATGGTTCGCAAAAGTAATATTAGAGCACCCAAACCTGCTGAACAAATCAAACTGGAACCTATTGTTGCTATGGTTAAAAATTTCCTAGCAGAAAACATAGATGGGCTTGTCATTTATTTCTGTGATGAAGCTGCTAGAATTGCCAAACCCGATGAAAGAGATAAACATAGACCTGTGGTTGGCATGCCTATTGTCTCAGTCAAAATAGGAGATCATTTTTATCATGGTTTATGTGACTTAGGTGCTAGTGTGGGTTCTATCCCTTTTACCTTAAAGCAAGAAATTATGAGTGACATAGCACCCGCTGAAATAGAAGACATAGATGTTACTATTAAACTTGCTAATAGAGACGTGATGTCTACGACAGAACCTTCTTCTTGTAAATGTTGTTGGGCCTCCAAGTGCAGAGGTTTGTAGGACAGTAGCAAATTTCCCTCAAGTTGATGACCTAAGGTTTATCAATCTGTGGGAGGCGTAGGATGAGGATGGTCTCTCTCAAGCAACCCTGCAAACAAATAACAAAGAGTCTCTTGTGTCCCCAACACACCCAATACAATGGTAAATTGTATAGGTGCACTAGTTCGGCGAAGAGATGGTGATACAAGTGCAATATGGATGGTAGATATAGGTTTTTGTAATCTGAAAATATAAAAACGGCAAGGTAGCAAGTGATAAAAGTGAGCACAAACGATATTGCAATGCGTTGAAACAAGGCCTAGGGGTTCATACTTTCACTAGTGCAAGTTCTCTCAACAATAATAACATAATTGGATCATATAACTAACCCTCAACATGCAACAAAGAGTCACTCCAAAGTCACTAATAGCGGAGAACAAACGAAGAGATTATGGTAGGGTACGAAACCACCTCAAAGTTATCCTTTCTGATCTATCTATTCAAGAGTCCGTAGTAAAATAACACGAAGCTATTCTTTCCGTTCAATCTATCATAGAGTTCGTGCTAGAATAACACCTTAAGACACAAATCAACCAAAACCCTAATGTCACCTAGATACTCCAATGTCACCTCAAGTATCCGTGGGTATGATTATACGATATGCATCACACAATCTCAGATTCATCTATTCAACCAACACAAAGAACTTCAAAGAGTGCCCCAAAGTTCCTACCAGAGAGTCAAGACGAAAACTCGTGCCAACCCCTATGCATAGGTTCATGGGCGGAACCGCAAGTTGATCATCGAAACATACATCAAGTGGATCAATAGAATACCCCATTGTCACCACGGGTATCCCACGCAAGACATACATCAAGTGTTCTCAAATCCTTAAAGACTCAATCCAATAAGATAACTTCAAAGAGAAAACTCAATCCATTACAAGAGAGTAGAGGGGGAGAAACATCATAAGATCCAACTATAATAGCAAAGCTCACGATACATCAAGATCGTATAACCTCAAGAACACGAGAGAAAGAGATCAAACACATAGCTACTGGTGCATACCGTCAGCCCCGAGGGAGAACTACTCCCTCCTCGTCATGGAGAGCGTCGGGATGATGAAGATGGCCACCGGAGAGGGATTCCCCCTCCGGCAGGGTGCCGGAATGGGTCTAGATTGGTTTTCGGTGGCTATGGAAGCTTCTGGTGGCGGAACTCCCGATCTATTCTGCTCTCCGAAGTTTTTAGGGTATATGGGTATATATGGGAGGAAGAAGTACGTCGGTGGACCTCCGGGCTGTCCACGAGGAAGGGGGGCGCGCCCAGGGGGGTGGGCGCGCCCCCCACCCTCGTGGGCAGCCCGGGACTCTCCTGGTCCAACTTCGATACTCCGTGGGCTTCTTCTAGTCCAAAAATAAGTTCCGTGAAGTTTCAGGCCAATTGGACTCCGTTTGATTTTCCTTTTCTGCAATACTCTAAAACAAGGAAAAAAACAGAAACTGGCACTGGGCTCTAGGTTAATATGTTAGTCCCAAAAATCATATAAAATAGCATATAAATGCATATAAAACATCCAAGGTTGATAATATAATAGCATGGAACAATCAAAAATTGTAGATACGTTGGAGACATATCAAGACGCTATCACACTACTTGGTATTGTTAGAGATGTTGAAGTATTCTGTGGGAAAATAAAATATCCTACTGATTTTCTTGTCCTTGGTTCCCCACAAGATGACTTTTGTCCCATTATCTTTGCTAGACCTTTCTTGAACACTGTCAATGGTACTATAGATTGTCCTAAAAAAACTATCAGTGTTAGCTTTGGTGATGAGTCTCATGAATTTAATTTCTCCAAGTTTATTAGACAACCTCATAATAAAGAATTACCTAGTAAGGATGAAATAACTGGTCTTCCTTCTATTGTCATGCCTCCTACTAATCCACTAGAACAATATTTGCTAGACCATGAAAATGATATGCATATGCATGAAAGAAATGAAATAGATAAATCTTCTTTGAACAACGACCCCTGCTTAAACACAATTTGCCTATTGAAACTCTAGGAGGTCCTCCTCCACGTAAAGGTGATCCTATGTATGAATTAAAACAATTGCCAGACACTCTGAAATATGCTTATTTTGATGAGAAAAAGATATATCCTGTTATTATTAGTGCTAACCTTTCAAAACATGAAGAAGAAAGATTATTGAAAATTTTGAATAAGAACTGAGTTGCTATTGGATATACTCTTGATGATCTTAAGGGCATTAGTCCCACTCTCTGTCAGCACAAGATTAATATGGAACCCGATGCTAAGCCTGTTGTTGATCATCAACGATATTTGAATCCTAAGATGAAAGAAGTGGTAAGAACTGAAATACTAAAACTTCTAGACGCAGGTATAATCTATCCCATAGCTGATAGTAGATGGGTAAGTCCCGTTCACTGTGTCACTAAGAAGGGAGGTATTGCTGTTGTTCTTAATGATAAAAATGAACGTATTCCACAAAGAATTGTTACTGGCTATAGAATGGTAATTGATTTTATAAAAATAAATAAAGCATCTAGAAAAGATCATCACCCTTTGCCTTTTATTGATCAAATGCTAGAAAGACTATGTAAGCACACACACTTGTCTCAAATACCTGTTTCACAACCTAATCAAGAGAAAACCACCTTTACTTGTCCTTTTGGTACTTATTCTTATAGACGTATGCCTTTTGGTTTATGCAATGCACCTGCTACCATTCAAAGATGTATCACTGCTATATTCTATGATGTTTGTGAAAAGATTGTTGAGGTTTTCATGGATGGTCTTTTCATCTACGGAACTTATTTTGATGATTGCTTAAGAAACCTTGATCGAGTTTTGCAGAGATGTGACCAAACTAATCTTGTCTTGATTTGAGAGAAGTGCCACTTTATGGTTAATGAAGTTATTGTCTTGGGACATAAAATTTCTGAACAAGGTATTGAGGTGGATAAAGCTAAAGTTGATGCAATTGAGAAAATGCCATGTCCTAGAGATATTAAAGTTATTCGTAGTTTTCTCGGTCATGCTAGTTTATATAGGAGGTTTATTAAAGACTTCCCTAAAATCTCTAGGACTCTTACAAATCTTTTACAAAAAGATGTTCCATTTGTTTTTTATGATGATTGTGTAGAAGCCTTTGAAACACTTAAGAAAGCCTTAACTTCTACACCTATTGTTCGACCACCTGATTGAAACTTGCCTTTTGAAATTATGTGTGATGTTCGTGATTATGTTGATGGTGCTATTCTAGGACAAAGAGTTGATAAGAAATTAAATGTTATCCATTATGTTAGTAAAACTCTAGACAACGCCCAAAGAAATTATGCTACTACTGAAAAGAATTTTTAGCAGTCATGTTTGCTTGTGATAAATTCAGATCTTATATTGTTGATTCCAAAGTAATTGTTCACACTGATCATGCTGCTATAAAATATATTATGGTAAAGAAAGATGCCAAACCTAGACTCATTAGGTGGGTTCTCTTGCTACAAGAATTTGATTTACATATTACTGATAGGAAAGGAGCTGAGAATCCCATAGCTGACAACTTATCTAGGTTAGAAAATATTATTGATTACCCACTACCTATTGATGATAGTTTTCCTGATGAAAAATTAGTTGCAATAAATGTTTCTCATAACACTCCTTGGTATGCTGACTATGCTAATTATATTGTTGCTAAATACATACCACCTAGTTTCACATACCAACAAATGAAAAAAATTCTTCTATGATTTAAGACATTACTTTTGGGATGACCCGCATATTTATGAAGAAGGAGTAGATGGTATTATTAGACGTTGTGTACCTCAGCATGAACAAGGACAAATCCTACGCAAATGTCATTCTGAAGCTTATGGAGGACATCATGTGGGAGATAGAAATGCTCACAAGGTATTGCAATCTGGTTTTTATTGGCCTACTCTCTTCAAGGATGCCCGTAATTAAGTTTGTTTTATCTTGTGATGAATGTCAAAGAATTGGTAACATTGGTAAGCATTAGGAAATGCCTATGAATTATTCACTTGATGTTGAACCATTTGATGTTTGGGGTTTTGATTACATGGGACCATTTCCTTCCTCTAATGGGTATACACATATTTTGGTTGTTGTTGATTATGTTACTAAGTCGGTATAAGCTATTCCAACTAGTAGTGTTGATCATAACACTTCCATTAAAATGCTTAAAGAAGTTATTTTCCCAAGGTTTGGAGTCCCTAGATATTTAATGACTGATGGTGGTTCACACTTTATTCATGGTGCTTTCCATAAAATGCTTCCTAAAAATGGTATCAACCATAGAATTGCTTCACCCTATCATCCTCAGTCTAGTGGTCAAGTTGAACTTATCAATAGAGAAATAAAACTGATATTAAAAAAATTTCAATAGGTCCTGAAAGAATTGGTCTAAGAAATTGGATGATGCACTTTGGGCCTACATAACTGCTTATAAAAATCCTATGGGTATGTCTCACTACTGCAGGATGTTGCTAACGGGACACTACGATCAGATACCCTTTGATGAAACTGTGTGCGATGCATTAATCGCAAGCGGGGATGTAAAAAACATCAAAAAAGATGCTAAACATTTGCAATGGCAGAGACATCAAACACGGTTCAGATTTTAGTTACGTGTGCGATGCGGGACATACGGTTGATCCAGAAGAACTGTTTTGCGATGAGGCAGAACAATAGAAACATGCAACCATATCAATGCGTGTGTGATATACGATATACAGTTCGCTCCGATGAACAGTGTGCTATTAGGGAATGCAATAGAAATGGACA
Source organism: Triticum urartu (assembly GCF_056163025.1). Lineage (NCBI taxonomy): Eukaryota > Viridiplantae > Streptophyta > Magnoliopsida > Poales > Poaceae > Triticum > Triticum urartu. The sequence continues at coordinate 607,173,632 of NC_141874.1, read as the reverse complement.
ACCAGATCAAGGTGTGTGTGATATACGACATATGGTTCACTCGGGCGACTATTTTCGATTAGCGAAGAGAACAAAAACGATTCAACTTAACAAGATGTGTGTGATATGCGGCATTTACGATGAGCCAAAAGAACACAAATGATTCGTGCAAACAAGATGTGTGTGATACGCAGAAAACAGCCCACTCAGATGAACTGTTTGCGATGAGATATTATAACACAGACGGTTACTATAGTTAGTTCATGTGTGAATCTGTTCATACAAAAAACTTTGAAAAATGCAAACTAGTTGCTTGTGGTGGCTAGGAGTACCGCACACGATGCGTCTGCAAGTACTCGTGTGCGATAATTAGTAAGTTACACATATGTTTCCTTATGTTAACACGTGTGTGATGAATAACACGTGGCACCGCATACGATATTCGGGTTGTGTGTGCGCTCCACTTAGTCTTCCTGCGCTCCAGCGAATGCTTCCCGCGCTCCACATGGGTGAATTGTAAAATCCACGCCTCTCCCCTTATCGGTTTCCCGCCACTAGCTAATGGCTTAGTGCATATAACCCAGGCGGCAACGCACCGTCTCGACACTCTGCGCAGATCTAGTCCTCGCCTATCTACCATTAGTTATTCCAAGCATGCCAGGCAATGACCAAAGCTTCAATGTCGACCCCTACCTGTGTTACATCTTTGGTGAGGAGGACGAGCCGGAGTAGGTCGGGGAGCAAGATCTTCATCGGCCGGTGCAGGCACCATGGCCCATCGGCAGCGATATCGGTGTGGCGGTCCTTGGGTGCACAATCGACATATTGCATAGGAGGTGTGATGAGCAGTTTGCCATCCATCGTGCAAAAGATTAAGAGCTGCTTGGTGGCATGATCGACGACCCACCCGAAGAGCTGCCGTCACCAGTGCTCATCGAGAGCCTGATGCCCTGCAAGGAATGGGCAGAGGACCTCTGCGATTCAGTCAAGACACAGGCAGCCTACGGCTTCATCATTGCCCGCGGTTGCCGTGTCAACCTCGGTCCCGACGATGTGGTGGCCAGGCTCAAGCACATCCTTGGCGGAGTTGACGTCCCCAACGAAGTAGAACATCGCCAGTGTGATATCTTGAGGATGCAGGTGATGGACTGTATTTGCTACCAGGCCAGTGACATGGAAATGGAGCGGTTCCGCGTAGATATCATGCACGCAATTGCACGCTGTCAAGCTCTTCTGGAAGAGGCCTAGCAACCCCAAGAGCCTCCCAGCGCCAGCAGCTCCGTAGGCAGAGGCGGGTCGGGACACTTGGAATGAACGACCGCAAGGGTGCTATGCTGATCATGGAGTCCAAGAAGACCGTCATCGGAAGGCCGCCAGCTCAGCCTTTTAGCCTATATTTCATTATAATTGTATGCATTTGTAGGTCGTGAGTGTTTTGGGCCTTGCCGCATGTGGCATTTTAAATTATCCTGAATTTGTTAGACAATTATTAAAGGTTGCCATTGTAAATTTGCCTCAACGGCGAGCAGAGCGCGCGCAAGGACGCCATAGCGGAGCACGCCGCGGCCGCCTCAACAGCGAGCAACCACGTGGTCAACCTTCTAGCACCCCGTGGGAGGTGCGACGGCGCATCCATAGGACACGATGGTGATATCTTGACCGTGTGTAATAGTGGGCAGACACATACACGTACATCCGAGAACACGGGCCCATGTTTCAGGCTTCCGATGCATGGCATACGGTTGATCCATAAGAACTGTTTGCGATGAGCCGGAACAACAGAAACGGGCTTTGTAGGCCTAGAACCATCAATAAATTTTTGACCTTGATTCTCGTCACATTGCAGATTACAACGCAATAAGTAATTGCAAATATGTTCACACCTATCAAACTAATATGTGTTGACACTTAGCACCGGGCTATAAAAACTACCCATTCGAAAATTACTTCACAGATCCTCTCCTCATCACCCACAAAACTGGTCTTTCCTATCAAGTCGTTCCACCATGACCGGTAGGAGTTTTGGCTGGACATATAACCAGGCAGCAAAGACCAAGGTCGCGGAAGCAGTAGAGAGGTCCCGCTGTGAAGCGCCGGCCGCAGCAGAGATGTCCCAGCGCGTAGCGGAGCCCTCGAACGAGCTTTCACGAGCATGCGAGGGCTCTGACAAGCGCACTTGTCACGCTGGCGATCATGATGAGCTGGCATTGCTGAAGTCCTTGGCCAGCAACGACGACATTTTTGCTGGCCTCATTAAGCAGTAGGAGCACGTCGACGACTTGATGAAGTGCTACCTCTTGAGCACTGCGTTGGTTTTTCCCCGAAGAGGAAGGGATGATGCAGCAAAGTAGCGTAAGTATTTCCCTCAGTTTTTGAGAACCAAGGTATCAATCCAGTAGGAGGCTACGCGCGAGTCCCTCGTACCTACACAAAACAAATAAATCCTCGCAACCAACGCGATAAGGGGTTGTCAATCCCTACACGGCCACTTACGAGAGTGAGATCTGATAGATATGATAAGATAATATTTTTGGTATTTTTATGATATAGATGCAAAGTAAAATAAAAGCAAAGTCAAAAAGCAAAGGAAATAACTAAGTATTGGAAGATTAATATGATGAAGATAGACCCGGGGGCCATAGGTTTCACTAGTGGCTTCTCTCAAGAGCATAAGTATTCTACGGTGGGTGAACGAATTACTATTGAGCAATTGACAGAATTGAGCATAGTTATTGAGAATATCTAGGTATGATCATGTATATAGGCATCACATCCGAGACAAGTAGACCAACTCCTGCCTGCATCTACTACTATTACTCCACTCATCGACCGCTATCCAGCATGCATCTAGAGTATTAAGTTCATGAAAACAGAGTAACGCCTTAAGCAAGATGACATGATGTAGAGGGATAAGCTCATGCAATATGATGAAAACCCCATCTTGTTATCCTCGATGGCAACAATACAATACGTGCCTTGCTGCCCCTACTATCACTGGGAAAGGACACCGCAAGATTGAACCCAAAGCTAAGCACTTCTCCCATTGCAAGAAAGATCAATCTAGTAGGCCAAACCAAACTGATAATTCGAAGAGACTTGCAAAGATAACCAATCATACATAAAATAATTCAGAGAAGATTCAAATATTGTTCATAGATAGACTTGATCATAAACCCACAATTCATCGGTCTCAACAAACACACCGCAAAAAGAAGATTACATCGAATAGATCTCCACAAGAGAGGGGGAGAACATTGTATTGAGATCCAAAAAGAGAGAAGAAGCCATCTAGCTAATAACTATGGACCCGTAGGTCTGAGGTGAACTACTCACACTTCATCGGAGGGGCTATGGTGATGATGTAGAAGCCCTCCGTGATGGATACCCCCTCCGGCGGAGCTCCGAAACAGGCCCCAAGATGGGATCTCGTGGATACAGAAAGTTGCGGCGGTGGAATTAGGGTTTTGGCTCCGTATCTGATCGTTTGGGGGTACGTAGGTATATATATGAGGAAGGAGTATGGTGGTGGAGCAACAGGGGGCCCACGAGGGTGGAGGGCACGCCTGGGGGGGGGGGGGTAGGCGCGGCCCCCTACCTCGTGGCCTCCTCCTTTGTGTCTTGACGTAGGGTCCAAGTCTCCTGGATCATGTTCGGTGAGAAAATCACGTTCCCGAAGGTTTCATTCCGTTTGGACTCCGTTTGATATTCCTTTTCTTCGAAACCCTAAAATAGGCAAAAAAACATCAATTCTGGGATGGGCCTCGGTTAATAGGTTAGTCGCAAAAATAATATAAAATTGGATAATAAAGCCCAATAATGTCCAAAACAGTAGATAATATAGCATGGAGCAATCAAAAATTATAGATACGTTGGAGACGTATCAAGCATCCCCAAGCTTAATTCCTGCTCGTCCTCGAGTAGGTAAATGATAAAAACAGAATTTTTGATGCGGAGTGCTACTTGGCATGATTTTAATGTAGTTCTTCTTAATTGTGGTATGAATATTCAGATCCGAAAGATTCAAGATAAAAGTTCATATTGACATAAAAATCCCTGTTCAAGAATTCATCCGATTAACCAGTTAACTTGCCGATTAATCCCTACTCATAGGGTCACCGAGTAGCCGATAAACCAAAAAATCGTCCAATTAATTGATTAAATGGCCGATTAACTTGCCGATTAGCCGATTAATCCCCTACTCTCTAGCCAACCGAGCAGCTACCAGTTAATGATTTCCTCAACAATGATAAAAATAACAATACTTCAAGCATACTAACTAAGCAATTATGTCCTCTCAAAATAACATGGCCAAAGAAAGTTCATCCCTACAAAATCATATAGTTTAGTCATGCTCCATTTTCATCACACAAGAATGCTCTCATCATGCACAACCCCGATGACAAGCCAAGCAATTGTTTCATACTTTAGTAATCTCAAACCTACAAACTTTCACGCAATATATGAGCGCGAGCCATGGATATAGCACTATGGGTGGAATAGAATATGATGATGGGGGTTATGTGGAGAAGACAAAAAAGGAGATAGTCTCACATCAACGAGGCTAATCAATGGGCTATGGACATGCCCATCGATTTATGTTAATGCAAGGAGTAGGTATTGCCATTCAACGGATGCACTAGAGCTATGAATGTATGAAAGCTCAACAAAAGAAACTAAGTGGGTGTGCATCCAACTTTCTTGCTCACGAAGACCTAGGGCACTTGAGGAGGCCCATTGTAGGAATATACAAGCCAAGTTCTATAATGAAAAATTCCCACTAGTATATGAAAGTGACAAAACAAAAGACTCCCTATCATGAAGATTATGATGCTACTTTGAAGCACAAGTGTGGGAAAAGGATAGTAGCATTGTCCCTTCTTTATATATTTTTTATTTGGCCTTTCTTTTTTTATTTGGCCTTTCCCTTTTTTTTATTTGGGACAATGCTTTATTAATGATGATCATCACACTTCTATTTATTTACAACTCAATGATTACAACTCGATACTTAGAACAAGATATGACTCTATATGAATGCCTCCGGCGGTGTACCGGGATATGCAATGAACCAAGAGTGACATGTATGAAATAATTATGAACGGTGGCTTTGCCAAAAATACTATGTCAACTACATGATCATGCTAAGCAATATGACAATGATGAATGTGTCATGATAAACGGAATGGTGGAAAGTTGCATGGCAATATATCTCGAAATGGCTATGGAAATGCCATAATAGGTAGGTATGGTGGCTGTTTTGAGGAAGATATAAGGAGGTTTATGTGTGAAAGAGCATATCATATCATGGGGTTTGGATGCACCGGCGAAGTTTGCACCAACTCTCAATGTGAGAAAGGGCAATGCACGGTACCGAAGAGGCTAGCAATGATGGAAGGGTGAGAGTGTGTATAATCCATGGACTCAACATTAGTCATAAAGAACTCACATACTTATTGCAAAAATATACAAGTCATCAAAAACCAAGCACTACGTGCATGCTCCTAGGGGGATAGATTGGTAGGAAAAGACCATCGCTCGTCCCCGACCGCCACTCATAAGGAAGACAATCAAATAACACCTCATGTTTCAAATTTGTTACATAACGTTTACCATACGTGCATGCTACGAGACTTGAAAACTTCAACACAAGCATTTCTCAAATTCACAACTACTCAATTAGCATGACTTTGATATTATTACCTCCATATCTCAAAACAATCATCAAGCATCAAGCTTCTCTTAGTATTCAAAACACTCATAAGAAATTTTTTATTAATCTTGAACACCTAGCATATTAGGATTATTTAATGAAATTACCATGCTATTTAAGACTATCAAAATAATCTAAGTGAAGCATGAGAGATCAATAGTTTCATAAAACAAATCCACCACCGTGCTCTAAAATATATAAGTGAAGTACTAGAGCAAAACTATATAACTCAAATGATATAAGCGAAGCACATAGAGTATTTTAACAAATTCCAAATCATGTATGGCTCTCTCAAAAGGTGTGTACAGCAAGGATTATTGTGGTAAACTAAAAAGCAAAGACTCAAATCATACAAGACGCTCCAAGAAAAACACATATCATGTGGTGAATAAAAATATAGCTCCAAGTAAAGTTACCAATAGAAGTAGACGAAAAGAGGGGATGCCTTCCGGGGCATCCCCAAGCTTTGGCTTTTAGGTGCCCTTAGATTATCTTGGGGGTGCCATGGTCATCCCCAAGCTTAGGCTCTTGCCACTCCTTGTTCCATAATCCATCAAATCTTTACCCAGAACTTGAAAACTTCACAACACAAAACTTAAAGTAGAAAATCTCGTGAGCTCCGTTAGCGAAAGAAAACAAAAGACCACTTCAAGGTACTGTAATGGACTCATTATTTATTTATATTGGTGTTAAACCTACTGTATTCCAACTCCTCTATGGTTTATAAACTATTTTACTAGCCATAGATTCATCAAAATAAGCAAACAACACACGAAAAACAAAATCTGTCAAAAACAGAACAGTCTGTAGTAATCTGTAGCTAGCGCAAAATCTGGAACCCCAAAAATTCTAAAATAAATTGCTGGACGTGAGTAATTTATCTATTAATCATATGAAAAAAGAATTAACTAAATATAACCTTCCAAATAAAAATGGCAGCAGTTCTCCTGAGCGCTAAAGTTTCTGTTTTTCACAGCAAGATATCAAGACTTTCCCCAAGTCTTCCCAACGGTTCTACTTGGCACAAACACTAATTAAACACAAAAAACACAACCTAAACAGAGGATAGATAAATTATTTATTAGTAAACAGGAGCAAAAAGCAAGGAATAAAAATAAAATTGGGTTGCCTCCCAACAAGCGCTATCGTTTAACGCCCCTAGCTAGGCATAAAAAGCAAGGATAGATCTAGGTATTGCCATCTTTGGTAGGCAATCCATAAGTGGCTCTCATAATAGATTCATAAGGTAATTTAATTTTCTTTCTAGGAAAGTTTTCCATGCCTTTCCATAACGGAAATTGGAATCTAATATTTCCTTCCTTCATATCAATAATTGCACCAATCGTTCTAAGAAAAGGTCTACCAAGAATAATAGGACATGAAGGATTGCAATATATGTCAAGAACAATAAAATCTACGGGCACATAATTCCTATTTGCAACAATAAGAACATCATTAATTCTTCCCATAGGTTTCTTAATAGTGTAATCCACAAGATGCAAGTTTAGAGAGCAATCATCAAAATCACGGAAACCTAACAAATCACACAAAGTCTTTGGAATTGTGGAAACACTAGCACCCAAATAACATAAAGCATAAAACTCATGATCTTTAATTTTAATTTTAATAGTTGGTTCCCACTCATCATAAAGTTTTCTAGGAATAGACACTTCCAATTCAAGTTTTTCTTCATAAGATTGCATCAAGGCATCAATGATATGTTTAGTGAACGCTTTATTTTGACTATAAGCATGAGGAGAATTTAGCACGGATTGCAACAAGGAAATACAATCAATCAAAGAGAAATTTTCATAATTAAATTCCTTGAAACCCAAAATAGTGGGTTTAGCAACATCTAGGGTTTTAATTTCTTCGATCCCACTTTCATCAATTTTAGCATCAAGATCTAAAAACTCTGAATTCTTGGAACGCCTTCTAGGTAAAGGTGGATCATATTCAGTCCCATCATTATTAAGATTCATATTGCAAAACAAAGATTTAATAGGGGACACATCAATAACTTTTAGATCTTCATCTTTATTTTCATAGGAACTAGAAGAACACGCTCTTATAAAGGCATCTTTCTTAGCACGCATCCTAGCGGTTCTTTCTTTGCACTCATCAATGGAAATTCTCATGGCTTTGAGAGACTCGTTGATATCATGCTTAGGTGGAATAGATCTAAGTTTCAAAGAATCAACATCAAGAGAAATTCTATCAACGTTCCTAGCCAACTCATCAATCTTAAGCAATTTTTCTTCAATCAAAGCATTGAAATTCTTTTGTGAAGTAATAAATTCTTTAATATTAGATTCAAAATCAGTGGGCATCTTATTATAGTTTCCATAAGAATTGTTGCAGGAATTACCATAATTATTAGAGGGATTACTACGATAAGGCCTAGGATTAAAATTTCCTCTACACGCGTTGTTACCAAAATTGTTCGTACCAACAAAATTCACATCCATAGATTCATTATTATTCTCAATCAAAGTAGACAAGGGCATATCATTAGGATCAGAAGAAACACTTTTACTAGCAAATAATTTCATAAGTTCATCCATCTTTCCACTCAAAACATTAATTTCTTCTATCGCATGCACCTTTTTATTAGTAGATCTTTCAGTATGCCATTGAGAATAATTAACCATAATATTATCTAGGAGTTTAGTAGCTTCTCCTAAAGTGATTTCCATAAAAGTGCCTCCCGCGGCCGAATCTAAAAGATATATAGAAGCAAAATTCAATCCGGCATAAATTTTTTGTATAATCATCCACAAATTCAAACCATGAGTAGGGCAATTACGTATCATTAATTTCATCCTCTCCCAAGCTTGTGCAACATGTTCATGATCAAGTTGCTTAAAATTCATAATATTGTTTCTAAGGGAGATGATCTTAGCGGGAGGAAAATACTTAGAGATAAAAGCATCTTTGCACTTATTCCATGAATCAATACTATTTTTAGGCAAAGACGAGAACCAAGCTTTAGCACGATCTCTAAGCGAAAAAGGAAATAGCGTTAATTTAACAATATCATTATCCACATCTTTCTTCTTTTGCATATCACACAAATCAACGAAGCTATTTAGATGGGTAGCGGCATCTTCACTAGGAAGGCCAGAAAATGGATCTTTCATGATAAGATTCAACAAGGCAGCATTAATTTCACAAGATTCAGCATCGGTAAGAGGAGCAATCGGAGTGCTAATAAAATCATTGTTGTTGGTATTGGTAAAGTCACACAATTTAGTGTTATCTTGAGCCATCACGACAAGCAAGCAATCAACACACAAGCAAACAAAAAGCAAGCAGGCAAAAAGAGGAAAATAGAGAAAGAGAGGGAGGATAGAGAGAGGGCGAATAAAACGGCAAGGGTGAAGTGGGGGAGAGGAAAACGAGAGGCAAATGGCAAATAATGTAATGCGGGAGATAGGGATTGTGATGGGTACTTGGTATATTGACTTTTGCGTAGACTCCCCGGCAACGGCGCCAGAAATCATTCTTGCTACCTCTTGAGCACTGCGTTGGTTTTTCCCCGAAGAGGAAGGGATGATGCAGCAAAGTAGCGTAAGTATTTCCCTCAGTTTTTGAGAACCAAGGTATCAATCCAGTAGGAGGCTACGCGCGAGTCCGTCGTACCTGCACAAAACAAATAAATCCTCGCAACCAACGCGATAAGGGGTTGTCAATCCCTACACGGCCACTTACGAGAGTGAGATCTGATAGATATGATAAGATAATATTTTTGGTATTTTTATGATACAGATGCAAAGTAAAATAAAAGCAAAGTCAAAAAGCAAAGGAAATAACTAAGTATTGGAAGATTAATATGATGAAGATAGACCCGGGGGCCATAGGTTTCACTAGTGGCTTCTCTCAAGAGCATAAGTATTCTATGATGGGTGAACGAATTACTATTGAGCAATTGACAGAATTGAGCATAGTTATGAGAATATCTAGGTATGATCATGTATATAGGCATCACGTCCGAGACAAGTAGACCGACTCCTGCCTACATCTACTACTATTACTCCACTCATCGACCACTATCCAGCATGCATCTAGAGTGTTAAGTTCATGAAAACAGAGTAATGTCTTAAGCAAGATGACATGATGTAGAGGGATAAACTCATGCAATATGATGAAAACCCCATCTTGTTATCCTCGATGGCAACAATACAATACGTGCCTTTCTGCTCCTACTGTCACTGGGAAAGGACACCGCAAGATTGAACCCAAAGCTAAGCACTTCTCGCATTGCAAGAAAGATCAATCTAGTAGGCCAAACCAAACTGATAATTCGAAGAGACTTGGAAAGATAATCAATCATACATAAAAGAATTTAGAGAAGATTCAAATATTGTTCATAGATAGACTTGATCATAAACCCACAATTCATCAGTCTCAACAAACACACCACAAAAAGAAGATTACATCGAATAGATCTCCACAAGAGATGGGGAGAACATTGTATTGAGATCCAAAAAGAGAGAAGAAGCCATCTAGATAACAACTATGGACCCGTAGGTCTGAGGTGAACTACTCACACTTCATCGGAGGGGCTATGGTGATGATGTAGAAGCCCTCTGTGATGGATGCCCCCTCCGGTGGAGCTCCGGAACAGGCCCCAAGATGGGATCTCGTGGATACAGAAAGTTGCGGCGGTGGAATTAGGGTTTTGGCTCTGTATCTGATCGTTTGGGGGTACGCAGGTATATATAGGAGGAAGGAGTACGTCGGTGGAGCAACAGGGGGCTCACGAGGGTGGAGGGCACGCCTAGGGGGTAGGCGCGCCCCCCTACCTCGTGGCCTCCTCCTTTGTGTCTTGACGTAGGGTCCAAGTCTCCGGGATCATGTTCGGTGAGAAAATCACGTTCCCGAAGGTTTCATTCCGTTTGGACTCCATTTGATATTCCTTTTCTTCGAAACCCTAAAATAGGCAAAAAAAACAGCAATTCTGGGTTGGGCCTCCGGTTAATAGGTTAGTCCCAAAAATAATATAAAAGTGGATAATAAATCCCAATAATGTCCAAAACAGTAGATAATATAGCATGGAGCAATCAAAAATTATAGATACGTTGGAGACGTATCATGAAGCTGCTCGAGATCAACGATGCCTCGGTTGACAAGGTGACCGGCCTCGTCTAGCAACTTATGGGTGACAATGCGAAGCTCCTCAAGGCGCTCACCGAGAAGGAGGAGGAGGCCGCCGGCTGGAAGATGTTGCATGAGCAGAGCAGTGCCTCAAGGATGATGCTGACAGCGTCGTCGAGGAACTGATTAGTGAATTGAGGAAGCTCTGGATCGAGCGCGAGAAGGAGGTGGAGGAATCTATGGCTGCTTTCAAGCAAAGTCGTGAGGAATTAAAGAAGGAGCTAGAGGATGTCGTCGCCCGGCGATCCATCGACAAGTAGAGACAGTAGTGACCCAAATCGTTGTCTGCGATTTCCTTCTTATCTTGCCCCCGTGTCTTCCGGGCTTTGCCGCATGTGGCATTTTAAATTATCCAGAATATGTAAGACAATTATTATCCGCGCCATTCTAAATTTGTCGTCGTATTATCTATTGCCATTTTATTTGTCATCGTATTATCCTTTGCCCTATGTGGCAATTTAAATTAGGCCGAAATACTAATTGAAAACACGAACAAAGCAAATGCTAACATGTGATCACAAGCAAACACCCTCCGTCCAGGTGCTTTAATTAACCCATTAATGGAGAAGTTGTGAGCGAGGCGGGCGGCTGGTGGATGGAGGTCAAAGAGCTCGCTTCCCGGTGAGCATGGGCGGCCTTGCTGCTCGCACGTGTCCCGTCGAGCCTGCGAGGTGGACAGGATGCACGCGTCTCGTTGAGCCTGCGCAGTGGACTTCTCACACGCGTCCCATCGAGCTTGCACGGCGGACTTCTCACGTTTGTCCCGTCTAATCAAACAGCTGCACGCACGCCATCGAGTATGGTTAAATTTTGGTAGAGGTAGTGGTCGCACTTAAATGGTTACGGAACACACGGTTCATATAGTACAACCATTTGCGATATTAACGTGTTAGCTATTTGTTTCAAAAGGACTTCATTGGCTATTAATGTGTGCGCCTTGTCTCAAACTGGACAATTTTTTTACCACGGCATATATGTGCCATGTCATGAAACCATGCCAAGTTTCATATTTTTTGGGTGAGTTTTCGATTTATTAGGATTTAAAAACCAAGATTCTCAATGTTTCAGGACGATGGGAAGTTTGTAATTCATTCTCATTCCTTAAATGAGACCTAAACATGCACCCAATGACACATGTATGATTTCCCACACATTTTGCTTCACTGGAGCATGTGCTTGTAGTTCAAATTTGAATTATGGACTACAGTAAATGCCTAGAAAACTTAATTAATATATACAATGGCCAAACGAACCCTGAAAAGTTTCAAATTTCACCACAACACTCGTGTTATTCTATGTTGCCTGTAGAAAACAAATTTCAAGGCGAGAAAGGCATCGACTATCGTTTCACCCACAAGAGGGGCATGTTTCCCTGCCGGAACCACGAGGGTTGCGAGAAACTTTGGTTTGTAAGAGGCTTGTAATATAGCTTGGCCCAAATTGGACAATTATTTTACCACAACATATATGTGCCATGTAGTGACACCATGCCAAGTTTCAAGATTTCCTGGTGAGTTTTGGATTTACAGATATTTAAAAACCAAGATTCTCAATGTTTATGGCCAAGCCAGGACGCCAAGACAGTTGAATTCATTCCCATTCGTTCCATGGGACCTAAGCATGCACCCCAAGGACACATGTACATTTTTTCTAGCCATTTTGGTGCACTGGAGCATGTATTTGTAGTTCGGATTTGAATTGTGGACATTAAATGCCTAGAAAACTCAATTAATCAATAAAAAAGGTCAACGAACCTTGAATAACTTCAAAGTTCAGCGCGAACCTCCCATTGTTCCATGTTGCGTGTAGAAGAAAACACAAGGCTAGAAGAGGGAGTGATTATCGATTCGTCCACAAGGGGACACTGAGGGAGTCCTAGATTATGGGGTCCTCGGGTATCCGGGCTATGTGACATGGGCCGGACTGACGGGCCATGAAGATACAAGGTAGAAGGCCCTCCCTTGTGTCCGGATGGGACTCTCCTTTGCGTGGATAGCACGATTGGCTTCTGGATGTGAGCTTTCCTTTCTCTATAAACCGACCTTGTACAACCCTAGGCCCCTCCGGTGTCTATATAAACCGGAGGGTTTAGTCCGTAGAGGCTATCAGAATTTATATAGGCTAGACATCTAGGGTTTTGCCATTACGATCTCGAGGTAGATCAACTCTTGTAACCCCTATACTCATCAAAGTCAATCAAGCAGGAAGTAGGGTTTTACCTCCATTAAGAGGGCCCAAACGTGGGTAAACATCGTGTCCCCTTTGTCTCTGTTACCTTCGATCCTCAGACGCACAGTTTGGGACCCCCTACCCGAGATCGGCCGGTTTTGACACTGACATTGGTGCTTTCATTGAGAGTTCCACTGTGTCGTCAGCAGAAGGTTCGATGGCTCGTTCAATCATCAACAATGATGCTGTTTCCGGGGAAACCTTCCTCCCCGTCAACTTTTCGTGTTCGGCATCTTCGCTCTGCGCGCCAATTCGATTGGTCACATCGAACAAATCGACAGCTACGCCACCGGTCATCAGATCATATTCGGGAGCCCGAATTACGTCGCCGACGTTCGAGGAGACTTGATCTTCGAAGGTTTCATAGCCTCGACCATTGTTCCTCTGTTCCAAGAGGGAAACTCATCAGATTCGTCATCAGGCACCGCTCAAGGACCAACTATCATCCCTACCCTGGCCTTAGATCCAGGGCAGACTACTTCATCCGAAGATGGGTATCTAAAACCCACCGGACCCTCTCCTACTACAGAACTTTTCTCCGGAGATCCGGAGGCACCTATGTCTTCGACGAGCCTGGAGTCAAACAGGACTCCCCCTATCATCGGGCAGCCGAACCCGCATCAGTATGCAAACTCCAAACTCTCGAGGCCCACATCTGGTGAGCACAGCCTGGAATATGCTGTTCCTAGCCCTGCAGGTCCTCGGTCCCCCGTCCAACTTGCGCTCTTAAATGAGGCCTTTGACTTAATGCGATCCCTCGCCATTACGGAAGTATCACCTCCGAACTACGCCCAGCCCGGACTAGGGGCAAAGAGCGGGGAATTTTACGTCCCACCCACCACCCACTTAATAGCCACTATCAAGGATTTGAACGACATGCTTACCCCTCCGAAGACATCAACGGTATGGACGACAATGCTGGAGACAAACAAAGCCAAGACCTGCCATTCACCGGACGCTAGACGGCTACCTCCACATATGATGTATATATGGTGGATACACCCAAAAAGGACGACGACGAGGGCTGAAAAGATCCGAGTGAGGACAAGCCCACGGACACACCACCGAAACATCGACATCAGCAGCGCCGCTGAAAATCTCGTCATGAAAAGGATAGTAATACCAGCACCAGAGACAATAACACTCCGGACAATGCCGAGGATCCCGAAGACCCCGTCGAGCAACATCCGAACAAGATGATTGGGAGGAGGGACAAGTCAACCCTGACAAGCCGGTCAGGAATGAGGATTTGGAAGATAGTAACTATCTATCGATCTCCGAGGATGATGTCAACCTCGGCAACGAAGACTTCATCGTTCTAGAGGAACCCCTTGAGCAAGAGCGCTTTAAGCGTGAGCTAATCGCAACTGCGTGAAGCCTAAAGAAGAAGTAGCAACAGCTCCAAACCGAACATGATACCCTCAATGATAGATGGACCCAAGTCCTGGCTGCCGAAGAATATGGCCTCGAGTGCCCAACAAAAAGTTATCTGAAGCGTCGGCTACTACCACAATTCGATGACGAGGCCCTTGAGCCAATACCGTCGAGATACGACCACGCTGATGAACCAAACTGACCACCATGTGGGTGAGATAAAGAGACTACTTATGCCGAACACCAGCCCCTACCACCTCGTCGTCAAGGCAAAGAGGTAGCAGCTCCGGGCTATACCTACGACTTATGCCAGGACCTGGATAATAGAGCCGGTCAGGCCAGATCAATCTATGGATCAAGGGGGCGTGCCACAACCCGAGACGACAACCATCAAGCCTGGCGCGATGGGCATAACCTCACCCGGGCTGAAAACCGAATACGGATGTCATCCGAACTCCGTCGTGACGTTCCTGATACAGAGGCGCTGCACACCCCTTATGCTTTACCGATGAGGTAATGCAGCACTAGTTCCCAGAAGGGTTTAAACCCGTAAACATTGAAGCATACGATGGAATGACTGATCCCATGGTATGGATTGAAGACTTTCTTCTCCATATTCACATGGCTCACGGCAACGATCTGCACGCCATCAAATACCCCCCCCCCTAAAAGCTGAAAGGACCAGCACGACACTGGTTAAACAGCCTCCCAGAGAACTCCATTGGTAGCTAGGAAGATTTGGAGGATGCCTTTAGAGACAACTTCCAAGGCACCTATGTCTGGCCTTCAGACGCCGATGACCTTAGTCATATAGTCCAACAATCCGGAGAGTCAGCCCGCAAACTCTGGACTAGGTTCTTAATTAAAAAGAACCAAATCGATCGTCGACTGTCCGAACGCCGAAGCCCTCGCGGCCTTCAAACATAATGTCCGTGACGAATGGCTCGCCCGACACCTTGGCCAAGAAAAGCCAAAGTCCATGGTAGCCCTTACCGCACTTATGACCCGCTTTTGCACGGGAGAAGACAACTAGTTAGCTCGTAGAAGAAACAGTACCAGCGACCCCAGCACCTCCGAAGCCAGAGATGGCAATGGCAGGCCACAATGCAACAAACACAAGCGTCGAAGCAACAATGAATATACCGAAGACACGACGATCAACACCGGTTTCAGTGGCGCTAAATCCGCTCAGCAGAAGAAGCCATTCAAAGGAAATAAATATGGTCCATCCAATTTGGACAAAATACTCAATCGGCCTTGCCAGATTCATGGCACCCTTGATAAGTCTGCCAACCACTCGAACAGAAATTGTTGGGTCTTTAAACAGGCCGGTAAGTTAAACACCGAACATAAGGGGAAAGGACCGCCAAGAGAGGACGATGAAGAACCCCGCCCACCAAACACAGGGGGCAAAAGAAATTTCCCCCTGAGGTGAAAACAGTGAACATGATCTACATCACGCATATCCCCAAGAGGGAGCGCAAACGCGTGTTAAGGTACGTCTACGCCGTAGAGCGTGTCACCCCTAAATTCAACCCGTGGTCGGCTTGTCTGATCACCTTCGATCATAGGGACCACCCGACCAGTATCAGTCATGGAGGTTCGGCAGCTCTGGTCCTCGATCCAATCATTGACAGATACCATCTCACTCGAGTCCTTATGGACAGTGGCAGCAGTCTTAACTTGATCTATCAAGACACCGTCCGTAAAATGGGCATTGACCCATCAAGAATCAAGCCTACTAGCACCACCTTTATAGGAGTGATACCCGGCGTAGAAGCTTGCTGCACGGGCTCAGTAACGTTGGAAGTAGTCTTCGATTCACCGGATAACTTCCGAAGCGAAGACTTGATCTTCGACATTGGCCCCTTCCGCAGTGGTTACCATGTACTGCTCGGACATACCGCTTTCGCCCGCTTCAATACAGTCCCGCATTATGCTTACTTAAAGCTCAAAATGCTTGGGCCGCATAGCGTTATCACAGTCGATGGAAACACGGTGCGCTCCCTCCATATTGAGGAGCATACCGCGGTCCTCGCGGCTGAAGTGCAGAGGGGCCTCCCTAGGCCGAACACCTCATCGGGCATCAAGCCCCCGGACACTTTTAAATGCGTACGGTCTACTCTGCATGATAACAGCTCGATAACTCTAGAGCTAGACTAGCAGTTTTGCCTCTGTCGACCGCCACACACATCAGCGGCATATGTACCGCATGTGCATAATTACGCACTTAAAATACCCTGGGGAACGACGGAGGCACAATACGGACAGGTCTATAGCGCGGCTCGACCCTATGTGACCTTGACCTTGTCTCTTTTGATCTTTTCTCTTTTCCATGCCAGAGGTGCATTAAAACCTAGCTACTCCACAGTCACACAAGGATTCTTTCCGGGCATGTTTTCATATAAATGACTGTGGATCGCTCCTCTCAAGGAATCTTTTCAACAAGGGCGAAAGCGATGCAGACGTGCGGTAAGGGCATCAATGAGATTTTCAAGACCATTCTCCTTTTTTAGGCCCCGTATACAGCTTTCCCTTGTGTACAAATTTTGGCATGTAAAATAGCCTTGGCACTATCTGTAATAGCACGTCTTGACGTATAAAACATATTATAATGAAAACAGTTTTTTACCAACCCTCGTTCGGTCCTGGTTTGTTTCATAATCTGCATTCCTCTTTTGTGCTAAGATTGCCATGTATACATTCTGGGTCACGTATACAACTGTGTGCGCTCTTACATCGAATTGCACACAGTCAAGGAAAACTAAATGTGTGTGATTGTTTACTTCTATAATCGTGAACTATTTGTGATGGGTCACGCATCGTAAACGTAGCTCCACAGAATACCGACTGCGATGGCAATGCGAGCACAAACGAGTAGGGAGTACTGTATATGCATCGAGGCTCCCTATCCCTGACGGTTTCTGGGTCGTGTGGGAATGACCCCTGATACGTCTCCGTCGTATCTATAATTTTTGATTGTTCCATGCCAATATTCTACAACTTTCATATACTTTTGGCAACTTTTTATACTATTTTTGGGACTAACATATTGATCCAGTGCCCGGTGCCAGTTCCTGTCTGTTGCATGTTTTTGGTTTCGCAGAATATCCATATCAAACGGAGTCCAAACGGGATAAAAACGGACAGAGATACTTTTTGGAATATTTGGAAAATTCCAGAAGAAAAATCCACGCGAGACGGTGCCCGAGGTGGTCACGAGGCAGGGGGGCGCGCCTGCCCCCCTGGGCGCGCCCCTACCCTCGTGAGCCACCCGTAAGGCGGTTGATGCTCTTCTTTTGCCGCAAGAAAGCTAATTTTTAGGAAAAAAATCATGGCGAAGGTTTCAGGCCAATCGGAGTTACGGATCTCCATATATACCCGAAACGGTGAAACAGAGCCAGGGAGAACGTAGAAACAGAGAGAGACAGAGAGACAGATCCAATCTCGGAGGGGCTCTCGCCCCTCCCATGCCATGGAGGCCAAGGACCAGAGGGGAAACCCTTCTCCCATCTAGGGAGGAGGTCAAGGAAGAAGAAGAAGAAGAAGAAGAAGAAGAAGAAGAAGGGGGGCCCTCTCCCCCTTGCTTCCGGTGGCGCCGAAGTGCCACCGGGGGCCATCATCATCACCGTCATCTTCACCAACAACTTCACCGCCTTCACCACCAACTCTTCCCCCCCCCTCTATGCAGCGGTGTAACCTCTCTCTTACCCGCTGTAATCTCTAGTTAAACATGGTGCTCAACGCTATATATTATTTCCCTATGATGTATGGCTATCCTATGATGTTTGAGTAGATCCGTTTTGTCCTAATGGCTATTTGATGATCAAGATTGGTTTGAGTTGCATGTTTTATTATTGGTGCTGTCCTATGGTGCTCTCCGTGTCGAGCAAGCGTGAGGGATCCCCGCTGTAGGGTTTGCAATATGTTCATGATTTGCTTATGGTGGGTGGCATGAGTGACAGAAGCACAGACCCGAGTAAGTAGGTTGTTTGCGTATGGGATAAAGGGGACTTGATGCTTTAATGCTATGGTTGGGTTTTACCTTAATGAATCTTTAGTAGTTGCGGATGCTTGCTAGAGTTCCAATCATAAGTGCATATGATCCAAGTAGAGAAAGTATGTTAGCTTATGCCTCTCCCTCATATAAAATTGTAATAATGATTACCGGTCTAGTTATCGATTGCCTAGGGACAAATAACTTTCTCTTAACAAAAAAATCTCTACTAAACCTAACTTAGTTGTGTCTTTATCTAAACAGCCCCTACTTTTTATTTACTTGCTCTTTATTATCTTGCATACCTATCCAACAACACCTACAAAGTACATCTAGTTTCATACTTGTTCCAGGTAAAGCGAACGTTAAGCGTGCGTAGAGTTGTATCGGTGGTCGATAGAACTTGAGGGAATATTTGTTCTGCCTTTAGCTCCTCGTTGGGTTCGACACTCTTACTTATCGAAAACGGTTGCGATCCCCTATACTTGTGGGTTATCAAGACCTTTTTCTAGCGCCGTTGCCGGGGAGCAATAGCGTGGGGTGAATATTCTCGTGTGTGCTTGTTTGCTTTATCACTAAGTAATTTTTATTTGCTGTTCTTAGTTGTTCTTTATCTTTAGTTATGGATATGGAACACGAAATACCAAAAAAATTAGGTGTACTTGCTACTCATGGAGATGGGGAACCTCCTAAAACCCTCGATGCTGGTTATGTGAAAAATATTATGTACTACTTTAATAATCCTGAGAAAACCCCATTCAATTATGTAATGGGAGTAACGTTGGATCAACGTGAATACTTTAGGGATTACGGCTTGACACAAAAGGGGAAACTATTATGGGATCAAATTCATATATTGAAGTGGTATGCTCGGCAAGTATGCTTGAGTTATGATATTACTTGTTGCTCTAGGATGAAGGCTCCACACCTTCCCTTTTCATGTGAATTTAATGATAATGAAACCTTGGCTTCTTATGCTAGAGGTATATATGATTACTATGATGTGGAACAAATAGAAGAATTTGTTGCTTTTAAGGGTGCTTATGAAATTGAATCTTTGTTTGAAAAGAATGAAGCTTATGATGATGATGTTTATAGGCCTGAAAATTTAGCTATCTTAAAATATTGCTAAGATAATTATGAATATAATTCCTATATTAATGCGCTTATTGAGAAAGTCTCCGTTGTACAAGAAGAGACTAATATTTTGCAGGAATCTATGGAAGAAGAAGTTGATGAAACTGTGAGCTCATTGGATGAAAAAGATGATGAGGAGAGCGAAGAACAAAAGGAGGAAGAGCGGATTGATCACCCGTGCCCACCTTCTAATGAGAGTAACTCTTCAACTCATACATTGTTTAATTCCCCTTCGTGCTTAGCGAAGGATGATTGCTATGATGACTGTTATGATCCCTTGGATTCTTTTGAAATATCCCTTTTTGATGATGCTTGTGGCCAAGATGCCAATATGAATTATGCTTATGGAGATGAACTTGCTATAGTTCCTTATGTTAAACATGAAATTGTTGCTATTGCACCCACGCATGATAGTCCTATTATCTTTTTGAATTCGCCCAACTACACTATATCGGAGAGTTTGCTCTTATTAAGGATTATATTGATGGGTTGCCTTTTACTACTACACATGATGATTTTGATAGATATAATATGCATGTGCTTGCTGCTTCTAATTGCGATTATTAAGAGAGGGGAACTATATCTCCACCTCTCTATGTTTCCAATATGATAAAATTGCAAGAAACTGTTTATACTATGCATTGGCCTTTACCTTGTGTGCATGAATTGTTCTTTTATGACATGCCGATGCATAGGAAGAGAGTTAGAATTCGTTATTGCATGATATATGTTACTTTGTGCTCACCTAAATTACAAATCATTGTTAATTAAAATTGGCTTTGATATACCTTGGGATCCGGGTGGATCCATTACTTGAGCACTATATGCCTAGCTTAATGGCTTTAAAGAAAGCGCTGTCAGGGATTCAACCCGGAAGTTTTAGAGAGTCATTTATTTCTGTTGAGTGCTTTCATATAGTTTAAAAACAACAAAAATAAAGAAGGGAGCCCAAAACTTTTTCAAAAAGGAAAGTGAAAGTGAGAAAGACAAGCATTGTTGAAGTGGGAGAGCTCCTTGAACTTTGTTCATGCTCACTGAAACTTTGTGAATCTTGATTACAGAAACTTTTCAACAAAAATAATTATCCCCTTGTACAATTCCATTGTATTACAAAAATAATGTGCCAAGGTTTGCCTTTAGAATGTTTACATTTGCTTGATGGTTTGTACGGTGCAGGACAGAAACTTTGGCTGTAGTGCGAGATTTTATATTTTTAGCTGGAACGTCAAATGGTTCTGATTATTTTTGCACTGTCTTACTATACAAATTTTTTATTTTTCCTAATTTTGGTAGAATTTTTTAAGTATCAGAAGTATGGTGAATGTTCAGATTATTACAGACTGTTCTGTTTTAGACAGATTCTATTTTTGATGCATAGTTTGCTTGTTTTGATGAAACTATCAATTTATATTAGTGGATTAAGCCGCGAAAAAGTTATATTACAGTATACACAATGCAAAAAAAATATGAATTGGTTTGCAACAGTACTTAGAGTAGTGATTTGCTTTATTATACTAACGGATCTTACCGAGTTTTCTGTTGAAGTTTTGTGTGGATGAAGTGTTCGATGATTGAGAAGGTTTCGATGTGAGAAGAAGGAAGAGAGGCAAGATCTCAAGCTTGGGGATGCCTGAGGCACCCCAAGTAAATATTCAAGGAGACTCAAGCATCTAAGCTTGGGGATGCTGTGAAGGCATCCCCTCTTTCTTCAATAAGTATCGGTATGTTTTCCGATTCGTTTCATTCATGTGATATGTGCAATCTTGGAGCGTCTTTTGCATTTAGTTTTCATTTTTCTTTTATGCACCATGATGGTATGAGATAGTCCTTGGTTGATTTATAGAATGCTCTTTTCACTTCACTTATATTCTTTGAGTATGGCTTTATAGAGTGCTTCATGTGCTTCACTTATATCATTTGAAGTTTGGATTGCGTGTTTCTCTTTACATAGACAACCGCCATTTGTAGAAAGCTCTTTTGCTTCACTTATATTTGTTAGAGCACGGGCATATCTTTTGTAGAAATAATTAAACTCTCTTGCTTCACTTATATCTATTTAGAGAGATGACAGGAATTGGTCATTCACATGGTTAGTCATAAAATCCTACATAAAACTTGTAGATCACTGAATATGATATGTTTGATTCCTTGCAATAGTTTTGCGATATAAAGATGGTGATATTAGAGTCATGCTAGTGGGTGGTTGTGAATTGTAGAAATACTTGTGTTGAGGTTTGTGATTCCCGTAGCATGCACGTATGGTGAACCGTTATGTAACGAAGTTGGAGCATGAGGTATTTATTGATTGTCTTCCTTATGAGTGGCGGTCGGGGATGAGCGATGGTCTTTTCCTACCAATCTATCCTCCTAGGGGCATGCGTAGTAGTAATTTGCTTCGAGGGCTAATAAACTTTTGCAATAAGTATGTGAGTTCTTTATGACTAATGTTGAGTCCATGGATTATACGCACTCTCACCCTTCCACCATTGCTAGCCTCTCTAGTATCGCGCAACTTCGCCGGTACCATAAACCCACCATATACCTTCCTCAAAACAGCCACCATACCTACCTATCATGGCATTTCCATAGCCATTCCAAGATATATTGCCATGCAACTCTCATCATCATCATATACATGACTTGAGTATTCATTGTCATATTGCTTTGCATGATCGTAAGATAGCTAGCATGATGTTTTCATGGCTTGTTCGTTTTTTGATGTAATTGCTACGCTAGATCATTGCACATCCCGGTACATCGCCGGAGGCATTCATATAGAGTCATATCTTTGTTCTAGATATCGAGTTGTAATATTGAATTGTAAGTAAATAAAAGTGTGATGATCATCATTATTAGAACATTGTCCCATGTGAGGTTATCAAAATAAAAGTGGCCAAAGAATCCCCCCAAAAAAAGAGAGAGAAAGTCCAAAGAAGCCTACAAAAAAATGAGAGAAAAAGAGAGAAGGGGCAATGTTACTATCCTTTTACCACACTTGTGCTTCAAAGTAGCACCATGTTCTTCATATAGAGAGTCTCTTGAGTTATCACTTTCATATACCAGTGGGAATTTTCATTATAGAACTTGGCTTGTATATTCCAATGATGGGCTTCCTCAAATGCCCTAGGTCTTCATGAGCAAGCAAGTTGGACGCACACCCACTTAGTTTCAGTTTGAGCTTTCATATACTTATAACTCAAGTGCATCCGTTGCATGGCAATCCCTACTCACTCACATTGATATCTATTGATGGGCATCTCCATAGCCCGTTGATACGCCTAGTTGATGTGAGACTATCTTCTCCTTTTTGTCTTCTCCACAACCACCATTCTATCCCACCTATAGTGCTATGTCCATGGCTCACGCTCATGTATTGAGTGAAGGTTGAAAATGCTGAAGCGCGTTAAAAGGTATGAAACAATTGCTTGGCTTGTCATCGGGGTTGTGCATGATGTGAGTATTTTGTGTGGTGGAGATGGAGCATAGCCAGACTATATGATTTTGTAGGGATAACTTTCTTTGGCCTTGTTATTTTGAAAAGACATGATTGCTTTATTGGTAGGCTTGAAGTATTATTGTTTTTATGTCAAATGATAGACTATTGCTTTGAATCACTCGTATCTTAATATTCATGCCATGATTAGATGCGTGATCAAGATTATGCTAGGTAGCATTCCACATCAAAAATTATCTTTTTTATCATTTACCTACTCGAGGACGAGCAGGAATTAAGCTTGGGGATGCTGATACGTCTCCGTCATATCTATAATTTTTGATTGTTCCATGCCAATATTCTACAACTTTCATATACTTTTGGCAACTTTTTATACTATTTTTGGGACTAACATATTGATCCAGTGCCCAGTGCCAGTTCCTGTCTGTTGCATGTTTTTGGTTTCGCAGAATATCCATATCAAACGGAGTCCAAACGGGATAAAAATGGACAGAGATACTTTTTGGAATATTTGGAAAATTCCGGAAGAAAAATACACACAAGACGGTGCCCAAGGTGGTCATGAGGCTGGGGGCGCGCCCCCTACCCTCGTGAGCCACCCGTAAGGCGGTTGACGCTCTTCTTTTGCCACAAGAAAGCTAATTTTCGGAAGAAAAAAAATCACGGCAAAGGTTTCAGGCCAATCGGAGTTACGGATCTCCATATATACACGAAACGGTGAAACAGAGCCAGGGAGAACGCAGGAACAGAGAGAGACAGAGATACAGATCCAATCTCGGAGGGGCTCTCGCCCCTCCCACGCCATGGAGGCCAAGGACCAGAGGGGAAACCCTTCTCCCATCTAGGGAGGAGGTCAAGGAAGAATAAGAAGAAGAAGAAGAAGAAGAAGAAGAAGGGGGCCCCTCTCCCCCTTGCTTCCGGTGGCGCCGGAGTGCCACCGGGGGCCATCATCATCACCGTCATCTTCACCAACAACTTCACCGCCTTCACCACCAACTCTTCCCCCCTCTATGCAGCTGTGTAACCTCTCTCATACCCGCTGTAATATCTACTTAAACATGGTGCTCAACGCTATATATTATTTCCCTATGATGTATGGCTATCCTATGATGTTTGAGTAGATCTGTTTTGTCCTATTGGCTATTTGATGATCATGATTGGTTTGAGTTGCATGTTTTATTATTGGTGTTGTCCTATGGTGCTCTCCGTGTCGCGCAAGCATGAGGGATCCCCGCTGTAGGGTTTGCAATATGTTCATGATTTTCTTATGGTGGGTGGCGTGAGTGACAGAAGCACAGACCCGAGTAAGTAGGTTGTTTGCGTATGGGATAAAGGGGACTTGATGCTTTAATGCTATGGTTGGGTTTTACCTTAATGAATCTTTAGTAGTTGCGGATGCTTGCTAGAGTTCCAATCATAAGTGCATATGATCCAAGTAGAGAAAGTATGTTAGCTTATGCCTCTCCCTCATATAAAATTGTAATAATGATTACCGGTCTAGTTATCGATTGCCTAGGGACAAATAACTTTCTCGTAACAACAAACTCTCTACTAAACCTAACTTAGTTGTGTCTTTATCTAAACAGCCCCTACTTTTTATTTACTTGCTCTTTATTATCTTGCATACCTATCCAACAACACCTACAAAGTACTTCTCGTTTCATACTTGTTCCAGGTAGAGCGAACATTAAGCGTGCGTAGAGTTGTATCGGTGGTCGATAGAACTTGAGGGAATATTTGTTCTGCCTTTAGCTCCTCGTTGGGTTCGACACTCTTACTTATCGAAAACTGTTGCGATCCCCTATACTTGTGGGTTATCAACCCCCCTATCGCAGTCACTCACTTGGCAATGGTTCTGAACGCCGTTGCGGAAAGGGGTTAAAAACCGTTTGTATAGCAGCTCGTTGTACCAATGTCTCCTTATAAAATGGTGTATGGAAAGGCTTCTCGTTTGCCTCTTGAGTTAGAACATAAAGCATATTGGGAAATTAAAGAACTCAACTATGATTTCAAACTTGCCGGTGAAAAGAGGTTATTTGATATTAGCTCACTAGATGAATGGAAAACCCAAGCTTATGAAAATGCCAAACTATTCAAAGAAAAGGTTAAAAGATGGCATGACAAAAGAATCCAAAAGTGGGAATTCAAAGTGGGTGAATATGTTCTTTTGTGCAACTCTCGTTTTAGATTCTTCATAGGAAAACTTCTCTCCAAATGGGAAGGACCATATATTATCGAAGAGGTTTATCGCTCTGGAGCTATAAAAATAAATAATGCCTAAGGTACTAACCCGAAGGTTGTCAATGGGCAAAGAATCAAACATTATATCTTAGGTACGCCTATTGATGTTGAAAGTAATATTATTCAAACCATGGCACCGGAGGAACACATAAAAGAAACCTTCCGGAACACTCCAGAATCATGAAAAAAAGAGGAGGTACGTGATACGGTAAGTAAACGGACTCTGAAAAATCCACAAAAATATTTTCTGTCAGCTTTGGAATATTACAAAAATTAGGAAAATGAAAAACAATCAGGAAGGCAACATTGGTGGCCACAAGACACCAGGGCGCGCCTAGAAGCCAGGCGCGCCCAGGTGGGTTTTTCCCACCTCAGGTACCTTCCAGACTCCGTTTTTCTCCCATTTGCTTGTCCCCCAAGATAAAAAATCTTTATATACCCCCGAATGTATTGACCACCGTATAGCAGAGAAATCTTGGTTCTCTTTTATTGTTGTTTTTTGTCAGAGTTTTTCAAGCCATGCATCATGTCTTCTCCCTCCTCCAACAACGTAGAAGAGGATGTTTGGCTGATGAAGATGGAACTGAAGAGAGAAGAACCAAAGGAAGCCTTAAGGGGGACAAGAGCAAGGAAGCTGTTGGAGATCAAGCTCTAGCAGTAGAGCAGGCCTTTCCCGGGGAAGAAGAAGATATCCTCCAACCATAGTATGAATATCTTACCCCCACTGAAATTGAAGCCTTTAGGACCATTGAAACGGTTCGTGTTTAAAAAAATATCTCACTTGTGAAAATATTCTATTGCAAGAGCACATCATTACCCTCCGGAGTGTCATCCGTAGATTGGAGTATCTTTTGAGCTTGAAGGACAAGATCGCTACTACCTCATCACCACCACCACCTTCTTCCCCACCAAAGGAGACTCGAGTTCATGGTATGGACACTCCCCTTGGCTTGTGCCAAGCTTGGGGGAGGTGCCCCGGTATCGTATCACCACTGTTATCTTTGCCTTTATTTATCTTAGTTCGATCTTTAGTTATCTTTTGAATTACTTGAATAAAAGTTTAGTTTGATCTTCCTTTGAGTGTTTGCTTAGTGATCAATCTATCCTTATAATTGAGTGCGAGATATATAATAAAGAGTAGTCTGAGTTTTGCTTTCTTTACTTTTATGTTCCAATAAAAAGAAAGGAAGATAAATGAAAAAGATCATATACTAATCTTATGGTAAGTAATGACATCACATAAGGAAAAGTATAGGTGGTAAAATTTATTGGAGATTGACAAACATAGCATTGGTCAATGATGCAATTCATGAAAGAATTAATAAGGGAAGAGAAGATTCACATGCAAATACACTATCCTGGACATCTTTTATGATTGTGAGCCCCCATCAAAAGATTATATGCCAAAATTGTTGACGTTGGACAAGGAAGACAGCGTAATAATTTATGTTTGTTAATATTCATGTAGAAGTTATATTGTCATAGATCCTTTAACATGTGGTGCTTGCCCCCTATCTTTGCTAGCCAAAAATTCAGCACTAAGTGGAGATACTACTTGTGCATCCAAAAACCCTTAAACCCAAAATCTTGTTTTGGGAGTCCGCCAAACCTACCTATGGATTGAGTAAGATCCTTCAAGTAAGTTGTCATCGGTGCAATAAGGCAATAAAAATTGCTTCTAAATGTGTTAGATCATTTAGTGTAAGAGAAAATTGAGCGTCGTACGAACTTGTGACGGCAAAATAATAAAAGCGACATACTGCATAATAAAGGTTGCTATCACAAGGGCCAATATAACATGAAGTTTTTTTTGCACTAAGAGATTGAGCATACAAACAAAAAGCGCATGGCAACCTCTGCTTCCCTCTACGAAGGGCCTATCTATTACTTTTATGTATTTACTTTTATACAAGGATCAAAGTATTCTTCCCTATTCCTTTTTATTTTCTCTTTTTGCAAGCATCATGTGGTGAGGAAAGATCTAGGCACATATATCCATTTGGATATGGGTGAGCATGAGTTATTATTGTTGACATCACCCTTGAGGTGAATACGTTGGGAGGCGAAAACTATAAGCCCCTATCTTTCTATGTGTCCATTTGAAACTTTTTTCTCATGTGTATGCGGTGAGTGTTAGCAATCATACAAGACTATATGATGGATGAGTATGTGGACTTGCCAAAAGGCTCCGATACATGACCCTTCCTGAAAAGACGAGGAATTGTAGTTGCAGAGTTGACTAAGAACATAGTTTGTTGGATTTCAATAGAGTTTATGCTTTTACTTCGATGTTGTGATGAATTGTTACTTGTTCATGAGAAGTTGTGATAAAGTTTTATGATTAAAGTTTGTTGTTGTTGTTATAATAATATGCATGATTCTTCTATTTCCGTATTTTGTTTTTATCGACACCTCTCTCTCTAAGCATGTGGACATGTTTTTTATTTTGGTTTTCGCTTGAGGACAAGCGAGGTCTAAGCTTGGGGGAGTTGATACGTCCATTTTGCATCATGTTTTCCTATTGTTATTTACAATGTTTTTATGCATAATAATGCTTTATGGAGTAATTCCAATGCCTGTTCCTCTCATAATATGCAAGGTTTACACGAAGAGGGAGAATGCTGGCAGCTGGAATTCTGGACCTGAAAAAGCTACGTCGGAGTCACCTATTCTGCACATCTCCAAATGAGCTGAAAATTTACGAAGAATTGTTTTGGAATATATGAAGAATAATGGATCAAATAACTACCAGAGTGGGCCCACCAGGTGGGCACAACCCACCTGGGCGCGCCAGGCAGCTCAGGTGCGCCCTGGTGGGTTGTGCCCTCCTCGGCCCACCTCCGGTGCCCCTCTTCTGGTATATAAGTCATTTTGACCTAGAAAAAAATAAGGATATGACATTCGGGACGGAGCACCGCCATCTTGAGGCGGAACTTGGGCAGGAGCACTTTTGTTCTTCGGCGGAGCGATTTCGCCGGGGGAACTTTCCTCACGGAGGGGGAAATCATCGTCATCATCATCACCAACAACTATCATCTTTGGCAGCCCAATATTCATCAACATCTTCAACAACACCATCTCCTCTTAAACCCTAGTTCATCTCTTGTGTTCAATCTTTGTACCAGAACCTTAGATTGGTATATGTGGGTGACTAGTAGTGTTGATTACATCTTGTAGTTGATTACTATATGGTTTATTTGGTGGAAGATTATATGTTCAGATCCACTATGCTATTTAATACCCCTCTGATTTTGAGCATGATTATAATTTGTGAGTAGTTACTTTTGTTCTTGAGGTCACGGGAGATGTCATGTTGCAAGTAATCATGCAAACTTGATATGTGTTCGATATTTTGATGATATGTATGTTGTGATTCCCTTAGTGGTGTCATGTGAACGTCGACTACATGGCACTTCACCATATTTGGGACTAAGGGAATGCATTGTGGAGTAGTTATTAGATGACGGGTTGTTAGAGTGACAGAAGTTTAAACCCTACTTTATGCGCTATTTCATAAGTGACTGATTTGGATCCAAAAGTTTAATGCTATGGTTAGATTTTATCTTAATACTTCTCTCGTAGTTGCGGATACTTGCGAGGGGGTTAATCTAAGTAGGAGGTTTGTTCAAGTAAGAACAACACCCAAGCACTAGTCCACCCACATATCAAATGTTGGAAATATGCCCTAGAGGCAATAATAAAATGGTTATTATTATATTTCTTTGTTCATGATAATTGTCTATTGTTCATGCTATAATTGTGTTATCCGGAAATCGTAATACATGTGTGAATACATAGACCACAACACGTCCCTAGTGAGCCTCTAGTTGACTAGCTAGTTTATCAAAAGATAGTCATGGTTTCCTGACTATGGACATTGGATGTCATTGATAACGGGATCACATCATTAGGAGAATGATGTGATGGACAAGACCCAATCCTAAGCATAGCTCAAAGATCGTGTAGTTCGTTTGCTATAGCTTTTCCGAATGTCAAGTATCATTTCCTTAGACCATGAGATTGTGCAACTCCCGGATACCGTAGGAGTGCTTTGGGTGTGCCAAACGTCACAAGTAACTGGGTGACTATAAAGGTACACTATAGGTATCTCCGAAAGTGTCTATTGGGTTGGAACGAATCGAGACTGGGATTTGTCACTCCGTATGACGGAGAGGTATCTCTGGGCCCACTTGGTAATGCATCATCATAAAGAGCTCAATGTGACCAAGTGGTTGATCACGGGATCATGCATTACGGTACGAGTAAAGTGACTTGCCGGTAACGAGATTGAACGAGGTATTGGGATACCGACGATCGAGTCTCGGGCAAGTAACGTACCGATTGACAAAGGGAATTGTATACGGGATTGATTGAATCCTCGACATCGTGGTTCATCCGATGAGATCATCGAGGAGCATGTGGGAGCCAACATGGGTATCTAGATCCCGCTGTTGGTTATTGACCGGAGAGTCGTCTCGGTCATGTCTGCTTGTCTCCCGAACCCGTAGGGTCTACACACTTAAGGTTCGGTGACGCTAGGGTTGTTGAGATATTAGTATACGGTAACCCGAAAGTTTTTAGGAGTCCCGGATGAGATCCCGGACATCACGAGGAGTTCCGGAATGGTCCGGAGGTGAAGATTTATATATAGGAAGTCAAGTTTCGGCCATCGGGAAGGTTTCGGGGGTAATCGGTATTGTACCGGGACCACCGGAAGGGTCCCGGGGGTCCACCGGGTGGGGCCACCTATCCCGGAGGGCCCCATGGGCTGAAGTGGGAGGGGAACCAGCCCCTAGTGGGCTGGTGCGCCCCCCATGGGCCTCCCCCTGTGCCTAGGGTTGGAAACCCTAGGGGTGGGGGCGCCCCACTTGGCTTGGGGGGCACTCCACCCCCCTTGGCCGCCGCCCCCCTTGGAGATTCAATCTCCTAGGGCCGGCGCACCCCCCTAGGGGTCCTATATATAGTGGGGGAGGGAGGGCAGCCGCACCCTAGCCCCTGGCGCCTCCCTCTCCCTCCCGTGACACTCCTCCCTCTCCCTGAGCTTGGCGAAGCCCTGCCGAGATCACTGTTGCTTCCACCACCACGCCGTCGTGCTGCTGGATCTTCATCAACCTCTCCTTCCCCCTTGCTAGATCAAGTTGGAGGAGACATCTTCCCAACCGTACGTGTGTTGAACGCGGAGGTGCCATCCGTTCGGCGCTAGGTCATCGGTGATTTGGATCACGACGAGTACGACTCCATTAACCCCGTTCTCTTGAACGCTTCCGCTCGCGATCTACAAGGGTATGTAGATGCACTCCTCTCTCCCTCGTTGCTAGATGACTCCATAGATTGATCTTGGTGATGCATGGAAAATTTTAAAATTCTGCTACGTTCCCCAACAGTGGTATCAGAGCTAGGTCTATGCGTAGTTTCTATGCACGAGTAGAACACAAAGCAGTTGTGGGCGTCGATATTGTCAATTTGCTTGCCGTTACTAGTCTTATCTTGATTCAGCGGCATCGTGGGATGAAGCGGCCCGGACCGACCTTACACGTACGCTTATGTGAGACTGGTTCCACAGATTGACATGCACTAGTTGCATAAGGTGGCTGGCGGGTGTCTGTCTCTCCCACTTTAGTCAGATCGGATTCGATGAAAAGGGTCCTTATGAAGGGTAAATAGAAATTGGCATATCATGTTGTGGTTTTGGCGTAGGTAAGAAACGTTCTTGCTAGAAACCTATAGCAGCCACGTAAAAACTTGCAACAACAATTAGAGGACGTCTAACTTGTTTTTGCAGCATGTGCCGTGTGATGTGATATGGCCAAAAGGATGTGATGAATGATATATGTGATGTATGAGATTGATCATGTTCTTGTAATAGGAATCACGACTTGCATGTCGATGAGTATGACAACCGGCAGGAGCCATAGGAGTTGTCTTTATTTATTTATGACCTGCGTGTCAACATAAACGTCATGTAATTACTTTACTTTATTGCTAAAGCGTTAGCCATAGTAGTAGAAGTAATAGATGACGAGACAACTTCAAGAAGACACGATGATGGAGATCATGCTGATGGAGATCATGGTGTCATGCCGGTGACAATGATGATCATGAAGCCCCGAAGATGGAGATCAAAAGGAGCAAATGATATTGGCCATATCATGTCACTATTTGATTGCATGTGATGTTTATCATGTTTTACATCTTATTTGCTTAGAACTACGGTAGCATAAATAAGATGATCCCTCGTAATAATTTCAAGAAAGTGTTCCCCCTAACTGTGCACCGTTGCGAAGGTTCGTTGTTTCGAAGCACCACGTGATGATCGGGTGTGATAGATTCTAACGTTCGGATACAACGGGTGTAAGCCAGATTTACACACGCAATACACTTAGGTTGACTTGACGAGCCTAGCATGTACAGACATGGCCTCAGAACACGAAAGACCGAAAGGTCGAGCATGAGTCGTATAGAAGATACGATCAACATGAAGATGTTCACTGATGTTGACTAGTCCGTCTCACGTGATGATCGGAGACGGCCTAGTTGACTCGGATCATGTTTCACTTAGATGACTAGAGGGATGTCTATCTGAGTGGGAGTTCATTGAATAATTTGATTAGATGAACTTAATTATCATGAACTTAGTCTAAAATCTTTACACTATGTCTTGTAGATCAAATGGCCCACGCTAATGTTGCCCTCAACTTCAACGCGTTCCTAGAGAAAACCAAGCTGAAAGATGATGGCAGCAACTATACGGACTGGGTCCGGAACCTGAGGATCATCCTCATAGCTGCCAAGAAAGATTATGTCCTAGAAGCACCGCTAGGTGACGCACCCATCCCAGCAAACCAAGACGTTATGAACGCTTGGCAGTCACGTGCTGATGATTACTCCCTCGTTCAGTGCGGCATGCTTTACATCTTAGAACCGGGGCTCCAAAAGCGTTTTGAGCGACACGGAGAATATGAGATGTTTGAAGAGCTGAAAATGGTTTTCCAAGCTCATGCCGGGTCGAGAGATATGAAGTCTCCGACAAGTTCTTTAGCTGTAAGATGGAGGAAAATAGTTCTGTCAGTGAGCACATACTCAAAATGTCTGGGTTGCATAACCGCTTGACTCAGGTGGGAGTTAATCTCCCGGATGACGCGGTCATTGACAGAATCCTTCAGTCGCTTCCACCGAGCTACAAGAGCTTTGTGATGAACTTCAATATGCAGGGGATGGAAAAGACCATTCCTGAGGTATATTCAATGCTGAAATCAACGGAGGTGGAAATCAAAAAGGAACATCAAGTGTTGATGGTGAATAAAACCACTAAGTTCAAGAAAGGCAAGGGTAAAAAGAACTTCAAGAAGGACGGCAAGGGAGTTGCCGCGCCCGGTAAGCAAGCTGCTGGGAAGAAGTCAAAGAATGGACCCAAGCCTGAGACTGAGTGTTTTTATTGCAAGGGAAGTGGTCACTGGAAGCGGAACTACCCCAAATACTTAGCGGACAAGAAGGCCGGCAACACTAAAGGTATATGTGATATACATGTAATTGATGTGTACCTTACCAGTACTCGTAGTAGCTCCTGGGTATTTGATACCGGTGCGGTTGCTCACATTTGTAACTCAAAACAGGAGCTGCGGAATAAGCGGAGACTGGCGAAGGACGAGGTGACGATGCGCGTCGGGAATGGTTCCAAGGTCGATGTGATCGCCGTCGGCATGATGCTCTACATTTACCTACGGGATTAGTTTTAAACCTCAATAATTGTTATTTAGTGCCAGCTTTGAGCATGAACATTGTATCAGGATCTCATTTAATTCAAGATGGCTACTCATTTAAATCCGAGAATAATGGTTGTTCTATTTATATGAGAGATATGTTTTATGGTCATGCTCCGCTGGTGAATGGTTTATTCTTAATGAATCTCGAGCGTAATGTTACACATATTCATAGTGTGAATACCAAAATATGTAAGGTTAATAATGATAGTCCCACATACTTGTGGCACTGCCGCCTTGGTCACATAGGTGTCAAACGCATGAAGAAGCTCCATGCAGATGGACTTTTGGAGTCTCTTGATTACGAATCATTTGACACGTGCGAACCATGCCTCATGGGTAAAATGACCAAGACTCCGTTCTCAGGAACAATGGAGCGAGCAACCAACTTATTGGAAATCATACATACTGATGTGTGCGGTCCAATGAGTGTTGAGGCTCGCGGTGGCTATCGTTATGTTCTCACCCTCACTGATGACTTGAGTAGATATGGGTATGTCTACTTAATGAAACACAAGTCTGATACCTTTGAAAAGTTCAGGGAATTCCAGAGTGAGGTTGAGAATCAACGTGACAAGAAAATCAAGTTCTTGCGATCAGATCGTGGGGGAGAATACTTGAGTGACGAATTAGGCACACACTTAAGGAAATGTGGAATAGTTTCACAACTCATGCTGCCTGGAACACCTCAGCGTAATGGTGTGTCCGAACGTCGTAATCGCACTCTATTGGATATGGTGCGATCCATGATGTCTCTTACCGATTTACCGCTGTCATTTTGGGGCTATGCTTTAGAGACTGCCGCATTCACTTTAAATAGGGCTCCGTCGAAATCCGTTGAGATGACACCGTATGAATTATGGTTTGGGAAGAAACCTAAGCTATCGTTTCTAAAAGTTTGGGGATGCGATGCTTATGTCAAGAAACTTCAACCTGAAAAGCTCAAACCCAAGTCGGAAAAATGCGTCTTCATATTGGGTATACCTTCTACCTCAGATCCGAAGGCAAGATCTTTGTTGCCAAGAATGGATCCTTTCTAGAGAAAGAGTTTCTCTCGAAAGAAATAAGTGGGAGGAAAGTAGAACTCGATGAAGTATTACCTCTTGAACCGGTAAGTGGCGCAGCTCAAGAAATTGTTCCTGAAATGCCTGCACCGACTAGAGAGGAAGTTAATGATGATGATCATGAAACTTCAGATCAAGTTGCTACTAAACTTCGCAGGTCCGCAAGGACATGTTCCGCACTAGAGTGGTACGGCAACCCTGTCTTGGAAATCATGTTGTTAGACAACGGTGAACCTTCGAACTATGAAGAAGCGATGGCGGGCCCGGATTCCGACAAATGGCTAGAAGCCATGAAATCCGAGATAGGATCCATGTATGAAAACAAAGTATGGACTTTGACTGAGTTGCCCGATGATCGGCGAGCCATAGAAAATAAATGGATCTTTAAGAAGAAGACAGACGCGGATGGTAATGTAACCATCTATAAAGCTCGGCTTGTCGCTAAGGGTTATCGACAAGTTCAAGGGGTTGACTACGATGAGACTTTCTCACCCGTAGCGAAGCTGAAGTCCGTCCGAATCATGTTAGCAATTGCCACATTCTATGATTATGAGATATGGCAAATGGACGTCAAAACGGCATTCCTTAATGGTTTCCTTAAGGAAGAATTGTATATGATGCAACCGGAAGGTTTTGTCGATCCTAAGAATGCTGACAAGGTGTGCAAGCTCCAACGCTCGATTTATGGGCTGGTGCAAGCATCTCGGAGTTGGAACATTCATTTTGATGAGATGATCAAAGCGTTTGGGTTTACGCAGACTTATGGAGAAGTCTGCATTTACAAGAAAGTGAGTGGGAGCTCTGTAGCATTTCTCATATTGTATGTGGATGACATACTGTTGATGGGAAATGATATAGAATTCTTGGAA
This sequence comes from Triticum urartu, assembly GCF_056163025.1. Taxonomy (NCBI): domain Eukaryota; kingdom Viridiplantae; phylum Streptophyta; class Magnoliopsida; order Poales; family Poaceae; genus Triticum; species Triticum urartu. The sequence goes on along the minus strand of NC_141874.1, from coordinate 607,138,661 downwards.
AGCATAAAGGCCTACTTGATCAAGTGTTTTTCAATGAAGGATCTTGGAGAAGCTGCTCACATATTAGGCATCAAGATCTATAGAGATAGATCGAGACGCCTCATTGGTCTTTCACAGAGTACGTACCTTGACAAGATATGGAAGAACTTCAAAATGGATCAGTCAAAGAAGGGGTTCTTGCCTATATTGCAAGGTACGAGATTGAGCATGGCTCAATGCCCGACCACGGCAGAAGATAGAGAAAAGATGAGTGTCGTCCCCTATGCCTCGGCCATAGGGTCTACCATGTATGCTATGCTGTGTACCAGACCTGATGTAAACCTTGCCGTGAGTTTATAGGAAGGTACCAAAGTAATCCCGGCATGGAACACTGGACAGCGGTCAAGAATATCCTGAAGTACCTGAAGAGGACTAAGGATATGTTTCTCGTTTATGGAGGTGACGAAGAGCTCATCGTAAAGGGTTACGTCGATGCTAGCTTCGACACAGATCTGGATGACTCTAAGTCACAAACCGGATATGTGTATATTTTGAATGGTGGGGCAGTAAGCTGGTGCAGTTGCAAGCAAAGCGTTGTGGCGGGATCTACATGTGAAGCGGAGTACGTGGCAGCCTCGGAGACAGCACAAGAGGCAATCTGGGTGAAGGAGTTCATTACCGACCTAGGAGTCATACCCAATGCGTCGGGCCCGATGACTCTCTTCTGTGACAACACTGGAGCTATTGCCCTTGCCAAGGAGCCCAGGTTTCACAGGAAGACCAGGCATATCAAGCGTCGCTTCAACTCCATTCATGAAAGTGTTCAAAATGGAGACATAGATATTTGTAAAGTACATACGGACCTGAATGTGGCAGATCCATTGACTAAACCTCTCCCTAGAGCAAAACATGATCAACACCAGAACTGCATGGGTGTTCGATTCATCACAATGTAACTAGACTATTAACTCTAGTGCAAGTGGGAGACTGTTGGAAATATGCCCTAGAGGCAATAATAAAATGGTTATTATTATATTTCTTTGTTCATGGTAATTGTCTATTGTTCATGCTATAATTGTGTTATCCGGAAATCGTAATACATGTGTGAATGCATAGACCAAAACACGTCCCTAGTGAGCCTCTAGTTGACTAGCTCGTTGATCAAAAGATAGTCATGGTTTCCTGACTATGGACATTGGATGTCATTGATAACGGGATCACATCATTAGGAGAATGATGTGATGGACAAGACCCAATCCTAAGCATAGCTCAAAGATCGTGTAGTTCGTTTGCTATAGCTTTTCCGAATGTCAAGTATCATTTCCTTGGACCATGAGATTGTGCAACTCCCGGATACCGTAGGAGTGCTTTGGGTGTGCCAAACGTCACAACGTAACTGGGTGACTATAAATATACACTACAGGTATCTCCGAAAGTGTCTGTTGGGTTGGCACGAATCGAGACTGGGATTTGTCACTCCGTATGACGGAGAGGTATCTCTGGGCCCACTCGGTAATGCATCATCATAATGAGCTCAATGTGACCAAGTGGTTGATCACGGGATCAAACTTGAGAAAATTAGTTGAAGTTGGACAAGGAAGACAACATAATGAGTTGTGTTTGGGTATATTTGTATAGAAGTTATATTGTTATGGATCCTCCAACATGTGGTGCTTGCTTAGGATCTTTTGCTAGCCAAAAAATTGTAGTAAGTAGAGATACTACTTGTGCATCCAAAAACCCTTAAACCTTGTTTCATGCCATGAGTATCCACCATATCTACCTATGGATTGAATAAGATCCTTCAAGTAAGTTGTCATCAGTGCAAAAAGCAATAAAAAATTGCTCCTAAATATCTAATATCTTTTATTGTAAGGGAAAATAAGCGCTGCACGAACTTGTGATGGTAAATAAATAAAAGCAACGGACTACATAATAAAGGTTGCTATCACAAAGGGCAATACAAAGTGACATTTCTTTGCATTAAGGGTTTGCACATCCAAAAATAAAAAGCGCATGACAACCTCTGCTTCCCTCTGCGAAGGGCCTATCTTTTACTTTCATGTATTTACTATTATGCAAGAGTCAATAGTATTCCTTCTTATTTCAACCTCAATTATTCTTTAGTTGGCAAGCATCCTGTGGTGGGTAAAGATCCAAGCATATATGGCCATTCAAATATATTTGATCATGAATTATTATTGTTGACAATTATCTATATGATAAATAAGTTGGGAGGCGAAACATTAAGCCCCTATCTTTCTCTGTGTTCAGCGGATGCTATTTGTTCTAAAAATATGCTTTGAGTGTTAGCAATCATGGAAGACTATAGGATAGTTGAGTATGTGGAATTTGCTAAATCAAATCTCTTACATAGACCCTTCCTGAAAATAAGGTGAATTGCAATTGTTTGGTGACTGAGAACATAGTTTGTTAGTTTTCAAGAAATTGTATGGTCTATACTTTAACATGTGAATAGCTTGTTACTTGATCATGAGAATTTTTATGAGATGAGCTACTGTTTAATATATAATGATGCTAGAAAAAGTGTTTGGAACTATCGTTGATCAAACTTATGCACTATGCTAGCATTCACACTTCATAAATTATTTCTTTTATCATTTGCCTACTCGAGGACGAGTAGGAATTAAGATTGGGAATGCTGATACGTCTCCAACATATCTATAATTTATGAAGTATTCATGCCATATTTACAATAATTTTATATGGTTTTGGTAGGATTTGATTAGAACTAACCCAGACTGACAATGTTTTCAGCAGAACTATCGTGGTGTCATTTTTTGTGCAGAAATAAAAGTTCTCGGAATGGGTTGAAAATTTACGGTGATTTTTTGTGGACCAAAAGAGACCCCCGAAGAATCAAGAAAGGACCAGAAGCTTCACGAGGAAGCCACAGGCCTCCTAGGCACGCCCTAGGGGGGCACCCTGAGGGCTTGCGGGCCCCTTGGGCACCTCCTTGACGTGAGACCAACGCCAAAAATTCTTATAAATGCCAAAACCCTCGTAAAGAACCCTAGCTCGGAAGTTCCGCCACCGCAAGCCTCTGTAGCCACGAAAAATCAATCTAGGCCCTCTCCGGCACCCTACCTGAGGGGGCCATCATGACCGGAGGCCATGGAGGAGGAAGCCGGAGGGGGCCATCATCACCATGGAGGCCAATGATCAAAGGGAAAACCTCTCCCCATCTAGGGAGAGGCCATGGAGGACGAAGCGCAAGGGGGAGACTCTCCCCCCTCTCTCTCGGTGGCGCCGGAGTGCCGCCGGGGGAACCATCGCCGCGGAGATCGTCTTCATCAACATCACCATCTTCATCACCTTCCTCATCTCTTTTAAGCCGTCCACTCTCCCGCGCCCCGCTATAATCCCCTACTTGAATATAGTGCTTTATGCCACATATTATGATCCAATGATGTGTTGCCATCCTATGATGTTTTGAGTAGTTTATTTTCTCTTTTGGGTTGATTGACGATCTAGATTGGTTTAAGTTGTATGTTTTATTTTGGTGCGATCCTATGGTGCCTTCCGTGCCGCCCACACGTGAAGGATTCCCGTTGTAGGGTGTTGCAATACGTTCATGATTCGCCTATAGTGGGTTGCTAGAGTGACAGAAGCTTAAACCCGAGTAAGGGCTTGTTGCGTACGGGATAAAGGGGACTTGATACTTTAATGCTATGGTTGGGTTTTACCTTAATGATCTTTAGTAGTTGCGGATGCTTGCTAGAGTTCCAATCGTAAGTGCATATGATCCAAGTAGAGAAAATATGTTAGCTTATGCCTCTCCCTCGTATAAAATTGCAATAATGATTACCAATCTTGTTAACAATTTTCTTGGACAATTCCGCACACCGATCCATCATTATTGCACACTCGCTATTTGTAATATATAGTATTATATTCTAACTTTATGATAATAGCACCTATTTTTATATTTTAGTTCTCCGATATCATGCAAGGCTATCCTCTTCATACCCACAACGTAGTTTTATTTCTCGGTTCTAGATGGAAGCAAACGTTCGGTGTACGTAGAGTCATATCAATGGCGGATAGGACTTGAGAGAATATTGATCTTACCTTTAGCTCTTTGTGGGTTCGACACTCCATACTTATCACTTCCACCTTTGAAAATTGCTACGACGATTCCTTGCACTTTGGGATTATCAATGTATCAATGAACTTCAACAATAAGGTAACACAATATTCCAAATTCAAGTTCATCACTAGCGCTTGTTGCTACAAGAACTAAATGTGAAAACCTACATATGTCTGGCTACTTTGACATGGCCGTCATGAATGACTTTTTGAAGAAAATTCAATATTTGTGAAATCATAGCCAGATCATCAAGTGGTCTTAGAAGATGGAGAAGGACATTGACATAGGGGAATTATTAAGTGAGCCTGAGCGCATCCAAAAGGTGTTGGCCAAAATCATCAACAAGGAGGTTGTAAATGAGGGTGGGAAGTTCCACTGCTCACTAGAGTCAGATGAAGAACGACTTCACCTAGTCAAAGACACATTAAGGTCATCGATTGCCAGTGAGTAGCCAAGTCGAGACAATTTTTCAAAATAGCTTAAAAAACTATTGATTATGTGTTGAGACACACATGTTTGTTTCCCCGCAGTTTTTATTCTCAACTACTTGCTTCACTAGTACTCTTATTTATTGTGGCGGCGTTGTAATAATTAACGTACTCCATGATTGTTTGAATGATGAGACAACATTCTATATTTGTATTGCAATGTGATGATTAAGTGCGAAATATTGTCACCACGTCATTAAAATGATACCACAACAACAAAAAACGAGGTCATGGCAACAACTCTTCTACAGGCCTAGACCATACCAGTGGCGGGCTGATAAAATAGTTGCGGCGGGCAGTACTTACCGCCCGCCACTGCTTCCACTAACAACAACGGCGAGAAGAGAGAATGGTTGTGGCGGACAATATTTACCGCCCGCCACTGCTTCCACTAACAGCAATGGCGAGCAAAGAGAATTGTTGTGGCGGGCAATATTTACTGCCCGCCACTAAGGTACGCACACCAGTGACGGGCGGCCGCCTGCCACTGATGAGGTTATAGCAGTGGCGGGCGGCCCTTGGCGCTTGGCTCGCCACTGCTGGCTTTTTTACACCCACCACTGCAAAGCATTCCTGCAGTAGTGTCTTGAAGACCACTAGATAGAGATGCAAGTGGGATGGTTTTCTCCATCCCATTGACCTATCCAGGTTCATTTCCTTCAAAGAAATTAATGGTATATAAAAAAGAACCAGTTAAATTAGAAAAACCTCCAATCCAACGACATGACCCAATGGACTGGGCCAGTTATGTTTTACCATTGCAAAAATGGTCAAAGATCATGCCACACGACACATGCTACATTTGCGTGCCTCTTGACCACTAGTACCTCCTTGGCCTGTGTATATCGAAGGTGGTCGAATCCAACGTTGGTGATGAAGAGGAAAAGATGACACCGCACAATCTCGTTCCCGAGCCGACTCTGTCTTGAGCTCCTTGTGTCACGGTATAGCATTCGTCACTATAAGAGAGAAGATCCAAAGATGGTCTACCAATGACCATCAAAATTCAAATGATCAAAAGATGGACATCTATTCAAACTCTGTCCCGTAGTTTTTCACAGATAAGAGCACGGATGATCAATCCAAGTACTACGATTGAATACAAATTTAGAAGGGCTGCGAAGCCGTGGTACGACGAATACTAGAAAATTGGCAAAGAAAGATAGAGCAAGAAGCGTTCGCAATCGCAGCCAGCGCGGGACAGACGGAGGAGCAAGTCCAACGCATCTGGCCAGTAGAGGTCACTAGCTAACCTATTTAAAGCATGCCGATCAGATCACGTAAGCAGCTTGTCCTCGGGAAAACTAGTCAAGTTGGAAGCCTGAGGCTGAGGCTGAGGCTGAGGGGGACGTGGTGAGGGCAAATCACGCTGGTTCCTTCTCTTCTCCCGACAGCTCCGTGTCAGCCAGCCGGCGTACGTATCGAATCCGAGCACTTCACTCCCCTCGGCGACCGTCGCACGTCGCGATGCCCAGCTAGCGATAGCCGGCGCCCGGCGGCTTCGCTCAATTCTGCTCTACCTAGAGGAGGGTGATTGCTGCTTTTTTTAGCCCAGGTTTGATTAAGGCCACCTTTTTTGTTTGAGTGGATGATTAAGGCCACCTTATAATGTGGTCCATGTAGATATATAGTACGTATAAACTAATGATGTGTATATTACTATTATATTCTCATTTTCTGCCGCTTTGTGGCTATATGTATTTGTTTTCTGGTAAAGGGCCTTTGGTAGGATTGCCGGTATTTCCGTGACGCGTCCAGCTAGCTGCCTGATGGTGTACCGTAGGCCGTAGCATACCACTTTCGGCCAGTGGATCCACCCGTGTGTGATGCCAGCAAACTAGACCGCGTTGCCCACATGTGAACGAACTGGTTGGAGAGCAACGTACTTATTCTTTTCATCGCCCAAAAATAAAACCACTTATTCCTTTTCCTTGCGGGGAACTCATTCTTTTCTAGTATTTCGCAAAGAAAAAAAAGCTAATTCTTTTATCTTTTTTTACGGTTATGAAACAAGCGGCGATAGCATGGAAGAATTTCGGTATGCTGACTTTTCCACCCAAGCCACCCTCAGCCCCTCGGCCAGCGGTGAGACAGAAATGAAGTGGACGGTGTAGTTGCATGCCGCTGCATTGCCGGGACCCGGGAAAGGCTTGGAACCCAGCGAAACGAGGTACAGAAACGGAGTAGTACGCTCAAAGAGACCGCTCAAAAAAACGGAACCGGACATGGAGCCGCATGCGCGTCAACGGATTGACCAAACGCCCAAGGACACGAGCCGCTCCGCGTGCTAGGCACGCGCGCACGCACGGTCAAACGGTCAACCGTGCCCCGTCGCCCCCGAAGGAAGGAGGCGGCCGCTTTTGTTGGCCCGTCCGAACGCACGCAAGCTAGCACCTGTGTGTACAGGATAGGAATATATACTCCAGTCGGTGCGTGTGAGATTTTGTTCATAGTACGACGTAACGCGGAACGTACCGCGGCTGGCTGCCCCGGAGAAGGAAAATGGTCTGCGGCGACGGGGGTGGCGGAGCTTGAAAGAAAAGGCTGTGCAGCCGGACTAAACAAGAGCATATTTTTTTAAAAAAATTCTGAATTATAAGCATCAATATGATTACCGGATGAAGCAAGCAGTATGTATATATACAGCAAAATACATTTCGACCATGAACCACTATTAAGTTAGCTAATACAAAAGCTTCGAGACATTAGACATGGACTTACATACTAGTACAAATCAACTATCTTCCTGTCTCCACAAGTTGTAGATATATTTTTCAAATCATCATCCTTGGAAGCATCCGAAACAAAATGCTTGAGCTGCTGTTGTAAGCCATAAACATCTTGGTGAAAAACTAACATGCTTGAGCTGCTGTTGTAATCCTATTCACTTTCTTATCAAATGGAGACACCTATTTCTTATCAACACTCGACACTCAAAACAGATGAATAGTTGGCGCTAATGGTTAGAAATTCCACTAGACACTCAATAGGATTCTGTACAGGTGAAATTCCATATGCATAAAATCTGTTTCTTATAAACACCTGACACTGAAAACATATGAGTTTTTTTTTTGCGGGGTAAAAATAGATGAGTTCATGACTCATGAGTAGATGTAAAGAACTGAACAAAAATGATAAAATGCGAGGAGGGTAGGACAGCTCATCCACTGATCTGCCCATGCGCCAGCCGCCAGGAGTGGTCCGGCAGGCCGCAAGCCGGCAGCACGACGGCGTGGCCGAGCCCGAGCAGATGTCGACTGCGAGCAGGTGCAGAGAGTCAGAGGAAGGGAGGAAGGCAAGGGACTGGACCGTGGCTGCGAGATACGTGGGATTCCGGCGAGAGAGGATAGACGTCGTCGGTTGGCCGCCGGCGGCGGCTTGCTCTGGTGCTTCCCGGCGGTGCCTGCCTCTCTGCGGCTGTTCTGTGCGTGAGTCTCCGAGAGAAAGCGAGAGGATGCACGTGGGCTGGGCTAGTGGGCTTGAAAGATGCCTATATAATTTTTTGGGGGTCAAAATCCTGGGCGGGCCATGACCCGGTTTAGCCCCTACAAAGCTCCCGCCCCCGGCCCTTTGATGTGCCTTCCTCTTGCATCATGCATCATGCATGCAGATAGTACTACACGCATGCATGCACTGCGAGCCACGTCCCTGCCTGTTTGTTTGTCTGTTGCTACTTCTAAATGACTCCTTTTTGTTGGAATCGCATTTCAGAGTGCTGAACTAGCGCTCTGCGGTTTGCGCTCACCAACTAAAGCAAAACCGTTCACTAAGGGGAGTCAATATCTCAAGAGAGTGATTGTCTATTTCTTATAGTACAACAAAAGCTAGTGGAGACGGTTGAACTTTTGCTAACACCGACGCAGCTAAAACCCTGAGAAGGCTCAAGAGTCACCCCAATTTTATACTTACTTCCGATAGACAGCGCAAAAACTCGACATTTACAGCTGCTGCTGCCTGCTGGTAATCCTCTGGATCCTCGTCTTGCAAGCAATTCAAAGTCGACATCGTCTTCGCAGCCGGACAAACGACAGAGCATCGAGGCAAACCGACGGGTATTTCGCAGGCACGCGCGACGATAAACAAGGGCATGGAGATCGATCAAAAGAAGAAGAGCGAGCGAGAAGAAAGAGATGCAGGTACTATCTTTCTTCGTAAATACTTATCCGAGGAATAAATATATCTACATGTATTTTAATTTTAGATACATTCATTTTATCTATTTTTATGATAAGTACTTTCTCCGTAAACTAATATAAAAGCGTTTAGATTATTATTTTAATGATCTAAACACTTTTGTATTAGTTTACAGAGGGAGTATTTCCGGACGGAGGGAGTAGCTATCAGGCAATCCCCATCGATCGTCGGCGACGTCACGCCGTGCCTCCACATTATGAACTCGTCGTCTCGACAGTCAGCACTAACTCGCAGGGCATGATCGTTCCGATTAGTTTTCGCTGCACTAAGTACGCGCGTTAAATAAATACATAAATTATAGGTAGCGTACGTCCCTTGCTGATCAACACAGATTGATGATGGAGACGCCTGCCGCTGTCCGTCCCAAGCGGACGTATGGCCCGGCCGTCGCCGTGGACCGGAACAGGGCAGAATTTTCAACGCTCCTCCTGGCTGGACTTCATCCTCCCTCACCCGGGTCCGGTCTTTAACTTACTACTAGATGTCACGTGCCACATTGACGTATACAGTACTTAAACCCTCTATTGATGTCCAGATCAGGGCTACGTGATGATTGAACGAGGATAGCTACGGCCTACGGGGCACAGCCAAGCCATGGCACGCGCTTCCTCGGACGTGCATGGTGTGATTTCCTTTACGAACGGTGCTTTGTGCAACTTTCTCCAAGGTATAGGTCGAGCATAGTCGATATCAGTTCAATTGGCCAGCCGGTGGAAATCTTTGTGAAGATGAAACCGGGTGGTATAGCTTGCGGAATATTCGAGAAACTTATGATCGCTCGTAGCCAAAGTTTAACTGCATCATCGTTGGTCCCTCCTTCCTTGGGTCCTCTAGCTAATATATTTTTCTTGCGTGCGGGGTACCTTCGATCATTGCTCAAGGTAGGGCCTCATAAAAATACCCTAAACCGTTCGTTCAGGGGACCGACTATTTGACAGTCCTCTGGAGATATTTTTTCTCCCATGAGTAACTTTTTTTCTTCTTCACCGTTTGATCACATCTAGCATACAGTGTCATTTCTCTCCCCCCCCGCCCCCCCCCCCCCCCCCCCCCCCCCCAATCTTTGGCGTCGGCGACCCCCATACCCTGATCATCGTGGCAGCCTCTGACCAGGTCTTGGGCTTGGCCTCGCCAAGGATGACGCCGTCAGACGATATCCTATTCTTTACCTCGACTTCTTTTGCCGCGCAAACATAGTATCTGCTAAGGGCATCTTCAATACGCAGGCGCTCGGGTAGATGCTTAGGGAATAAAATAAAATAAAACAATGCTTAGCGTCTGGGTAAGCGCATCGTTGTCCAATGCTGGGACGCTGTGAGACGCTTGTTCTCTCTCATCAAATTAGTTACCCGTGAACTGGAAGCACTCGGTGCCAAGTCTGGAGTCGCGAGCTAGTAGGCGCCAGAAATTTCTCTCTGCGCCATCAAAACGGCCGGGATATTTATCCTTGCCCCCCGTCATAAGCACCGCGTTGTACATGCTGCAAAGCGGCATGTTCAATAACAAATGCGTTCAATTTTCTGACCAAATGTCTCATATGGAAACGAGAGCACAATTTTTTTTTAAAGTTACGAAAACAGAATTTTCAGAGGCACTGCTTGTGTGCGACAAATCCATATATCCGATTATTATTTTTACCACGGTTTGACCAGAGAAGCACGGGCTACTGGTCGTATATTTATATGAGATGATAGCCGCGTATAATCCATTAATTCATGTTTTTTCTCCTTGACTGTTGCCGTTAGGCCAACTTCACCGCGCGACCTCATTTTATCCGGCCCCGTCCGTTTGGGGTAAAAAAGACAAACGATGCGGCCCAACGCGCGATAACCCGGACCCATCTGGTCCGTTTTGTGTCGGGGCCGACCCATTTCGAGCGCAAACTTACGCCGGGTCTGGGTCGCGGCGGATGTCGTGGTTCTAACTCTGACAGTGATGTAGGGGGTATGTATGGAGAGGCTAGATCTCAGCTATTGGGAAGTTGTAAACACACCAAGATGTACGAGTTCAGGCCCTTCGCGGAGGAAGTAACAGCCCTACGTCTCGGTGCCCGGAGGCGGTCGATTGGATTACTGGCGTGTGAATAACAGGGGGTGCGAACCCTTCATACTGAGGAGGGGGGTGGCTTATATAGAGTTCGCCGGCCCCCTCCTGCCCTCAGTAACGCAGGGTTTAAGGTACATTTAAGGTTGGGCGTTACTGGTAACGCCCCTAATAAAGTGCTACAATGACCATAAAGACTACTCAATAGCCGACCGTTTGCCTACGGAGTGACTTTAGGTCTTCTGGCAGTCGAGTGGTTGGCTTCGTGGTCGAGTGATAGCTTCTTGGTCGAGTGTCTTGAATCCGTCGAGTGGGATACCTTCGAGTCGATTGAAAGGTGACTTTTTCTAGGGACGTCCTTGGGTAGGGCTCTTTGGACAGATCCGTGCCCCTACCCTAGGTGCGTAGCTTCGTCATTAGCCCCCGAATGGATCGAGGTTTCGAGTGGGGAAAGAGTTGGAGAACTTTCCGACTGGCCCTTTGGGCTACGCGAGTGCTTCGTTTTGGGTCAATCGTCACGGATGACGTTGCCAACCTTTTTCAGTCGCCTTGATCCATTCCAGGCCTTTCGTCGAGTGAATTTCTTTGCTTGTGACGCACTGAGCGCCGGCGCGATCGGGGTCTTCTGTTTTGACAAGTTGTTCTGTGGCCCGCGGATGTCGCAGGATTCGGAGTTTGGGAAGCGCGCGGGGCGGGAGCGGTCGCAGTAATCGGAAGCGATAAAGCGGAAGCTCCTCGATCCCCGCGTCGCCTTTTTCGCCACGTACTGCGCGCGCGTCTGTTGCGGGATTTGACTGGATAGCCTGGGCCTACCAGTCAGCCACTCGGAAGCGGTCCCTTATAAATCACCGGCTCGGGGTTTCCAAGCAGTGCGCTCTCTTCTCCTCCTTTCTTCCGCCTCTCTCACTTCGCAAGTCCCTCCGCCACCTCCGTTCCCGCCCCAGCACAGCAGGCCCGTGCGAGACCTCGCCGGCGACGATGACGAAGAGCAAGACCTCCGCTCTCGAGCGCGCGAAGAAGGCGGCGGCGGCGGGGAAAGGGAAGAGGTCAGCTCGGGGCGGATCCTCCTCTAGGACCGCTTTGCCCAAAGGTTGGATTCAGGGCGACTAGATGTCGTCGGTGCTCCGTCAAGAGGATCTCGATGACATGGTCGAGGGGGAGTCATCCCCCACCTAGCCGCGCGTCTTCCGGGGGGGAGATCGAACCTCAACCCCGTGACGGTGAGTGCATGCTCCTGGCCACCCACATCGACCGAGGGTTTTCTCTGCCGCCCCATCCCTTTTTCCGGAGTTTTCTGAACTTCTTCGGAGCACAGCTCCATCACTTCACTCCCAACTCTATCGTATACCTCGCCGCTTACATTTCCATGTGCGAGGCTTTCTTGGGTTGCCGCCCCCACTGGGGACTCTTCAAGCACATCTTTACCTGTCGCTCTCAATCGGTCAAGAAGGCCAAGTCGAGTGACGAGAGGACGCAGGTGATCCAGTTGTGCGGGGGCCTGGCGATCCAGGCGAGGGGGAAGAGTTGTTTTCCTTCCATCACTTTCCCGGAGTCGGTCCGCGGTTGGCAGGCAACCTGGTTCTACTGTCAAGACCAGGCGACCCCAGGGCAGTCGACCGGACTTCCTCCATTCTCTCTCGACCGAGCTGTAAAGCCCGCTTCTCTGAAAGTGTCACCGGAGGAAAGGGCCCAGGTCAAAGTGTTGGCGGGTCGAGTGGTTGAGCTCGTCCGAGAGGGTGTGACTGGTATGGACCTGCTGGAGGTCTTCCTCTGGAGGCGTATCCAACCGCTCCAGGCCCGTGACCACCCGATGTGGCTGTACGCGGGCCTTGACGACACCACTCGGGTCCACCCGAAGGAGGTCACCGACGAGATGCTGGAGGGGTGGCTGTCGAGCATTACGGGGAACAAAGACAACCCCCGAGGAGCCAGGAGGGTGGTTCCACTCGACAATTCGTACGAAGTGGACCAGGTATTGAAAGTGCAACTATCCCTAGGTGGTTTTGGTAATTCATAACAACATATAGCTCATTGAGCTAATGCTATTCCAAGATGATAATTTCAGGAAAGCTCAATGATTGGCATAGCATGGATGTGAATGTGGAACCCTCAAAATGCTAAGGACAAAGGATTGGCTCAAGCTCAAAAGCTCAAGACTCTTCATTTTATATTTCAGTGATCCAAGATCACATTGAGTCTTTAGGAAAAGCCAATACTATTAAGGAGGGATGAGGTGTTGCTTAATGAGCATCTTGCTTCATGTGCTTAATGATATGCTCCAAAATCCTCAACTAGTTTCCCATATCCACATATGACCTAAGCCCTAAGCCAAACTCGGTCCTACCGATTCTTCCTATCCGGCGCCACCGAGTTTCACTTGTCATTAGCCACTGCCAAACCCTAGTAATTCGGTCCTACCGATAAGGATCTCGGTCTCACCGAGATGGGGTTGCAAACTCTCTGTTTCCCTTTCGTAACTTTTTGGTCCCACCGAAAGAGCGAATCGGTCCCACCGAGATTGCAATGTAAACTCAGTGTTTCCCCTTTGTAACTTTCGGTCTCACCGAGTTCCACTCGGTCTCACCGAAAGAGCAAATCGGTCCCACCGAGTTTGCCTGACCAACTCTCTGGTTAGCTAATTACCAAATTCGGTCTCACCGAGTTTGTGTAATCGGTCTCACCGAGATTACGTTATGCCCAAACCCTAATCGAATCGGTCCTACCGAGTTGCATGTCAGTCCCACCGAATTTCCTAACGGTCACTAGGTTTACTACTTCGGTCCGACCGAGTTTATTGATTCGGTCCCACCGAGATTGGAAAACTGTGTAACGGTTGGATTTTGTGTGGAGGCTATATATACCCCTCCACCTCCTTCTCATTCGATGAGAGAGCCATCAGAACACACACACCATTCCTACTCATATGTTCTGAGAGAGAACCACCTACTCATGTGTTGAGACCAAGACATTCCATTCCTACCATATGAATCTTGATCTCTAGCCTTCCCAAGTTGCTTTCCACTCAAATCTTCTTTCCACCAAATCCAAATCCTATGAGAGAAAGTTGAGTGTTGGGGAGACTATCATTTGAAGCACAAGAGCAAGGAGTTCATTACCTACACACCATTTGTTACTTCTTGGAGAGTGGTGTCTCCTAGATTGGCTAGGTGTCACTTGGGAGCCTCCGACAAGATTGTGGAGTTGAACCAAGGAGTTTGTAAGGGCAAGGAGATCGCCTACTTTTTGAAGATCTACCGCTAGTGAGGCAAGTCCTTCGTGGGCGATGGCCATGGTGGGATAGACAAGGTTGCTTCTTCGTGGACCCTTTGTGGGTGGTTGCTTCTTCGTGGACCCTTCATGGGTGGAGCCCTGTGTGGACTCGCGCAACCGTTACCCTTGGGTGGAGCCCTGTGTGGACTCGCGCAACCGTTACCCTTCGTGGGTTGAAGTCTCCATCAACGTGGATGTAGGATAGCACCACCTATCCGAACCATGGGAAAAACATCCGTGTCTCCAATAGCGTTTGAATTCTCCAAACCCTTCCCTTTACATTCTTGCAAGTTGCATGCTTTACTTTCCGCTTCCTATATACTCTTTGCATGCTTGCTTGAATAATGTGATGATTGCTTGACTTGTCCCAAATTAGCTAAAATCTGCCAAGAACTAAAATTGGGAAAAGGTTAAGTTTTTATTTGGTCAAGTAGTCCAATCACCCCCCTCTAGACATACTTTCGATCCTACAAGTGGTATCAGAGCTTTGGTCTCCATTTGCTTGATCTCCATAGCTTTTGGTGGTCATAGCCTTGGTTTCACAACCTAGGAGAGTATAGCGTCTAGCGAGGGAAATTATCACCGTAGAGGTCCTTACTTTGATGGTACTAATTTTGCTAGTTGGAAGCATAAAATGAAAATGCATATTCTTGGACATAACCCCGCCGTTTGGGCTATTGTGTGTGTTGGTTTGCAAGGTGACTTCTTTGACGGGAGAGAACCAAACTGTGAAGCTACCGCGGATGAGTTGAAGATGTTGCAATACAATGCTCAAGCTTGTGATATTCTCTTCAACGGATTGTGCCCCGAAGAATTCAACAAAATCAGCCACCTTGAGAATGCAAAGGAAATTTGGGACACTTTGATTGATATGCACGAAGGTACCGACTCCATCAAGGAATCCAAGTTGGATGTGCTTCAAAGCCAACTTGACAAGTTCAAGATGAAGGATGGTGAAGGTGTCGCTGAAATGTACTCCAGGCTTGCTCTCATCACAAATGAGATTGCCGGCTTAGAAAGTGAAGAGATGACCGATAAATTCATCATCAAGAAGATCCTAAGAGCCTTGGATGGAAAATATGATACCGTGTGCACATTGATCCAAATGATGCCCAATTACAAAGATCTCAAGCCAACGGAGGTGATTGGAAGAATTGTTGCTCATGAGATGTCACTTAAGGATAAAGAGGAACTTCACAACAAATCAAGTGGTGCCTATAAAGCCTCATGTGAAGTCCCTACATCATCAAGTGAGAAACAAGACTTCAATGAAGAATTGAGCTTAATGGTGAAGAACTTCAACAAGTTCTACAAGAGTAGAAGCAAAGATAGAAGCTCCAAGTCAAGGTCCTAGAATGACAAAAGATCTTCTAGTCGAGAGCGAAACTGTTACAATTGTGGAAGACCCGGACACTATTCCAATGAGTGTACGACTCCCTACAAGAGAAGAGAAGATTCTCCAAAAAGAAGAAGCAAAGGATCACCACCAAGAGAGAGAAGGAGTAGAGATGATCGTTATGAACGAAGATACTCACGGAGAAGCAAGGGTTCGGAAAGGAAGGAAAAATCATCAAGGAGCTACACAAGACGAAGACATCAAGCTCATGTTGGTGAATGGGTATCCGGCTCCGACTCCGACAGCCACTCCGAGAGAAGTTATCACTCCGACTTCGAAGATACTCAAGATGAAGGTGTTTCCGGTCTAGCACTTGTGTCAACCAACTCCTACGACATATTTGACTCACCAAATGAAGGAATTGGAAGATGCTTCATGGCCAAAGGTCCTAAGGTAACACACCCCGAGTATGTTGATTTCAATAGTGATGAAGATGACTTGTTAGGAGATGATTTGCTTGGTGAAAACTCTAGTGATGAATACTATGATGAAAGACCAATTAATCATGCTAATCAAGATAAAACGAATGACAATGATAAGGAGAAGATTGAGGCTCTAACTAAAGAACTAAAAACTCTTAAGTTAGCTCATGACACTATCTTCGAAGATCATTGAGAACTTTTAAGAGCTCATGAGAAACTACGCTTTGAAAAGCTCAATCTTGAGCAAGAGCATGAGTTCTTAAAGGCAATCAATGATGATCTCCGCAAGAAAAGTTCTTCTTACATTGCCAAGTGTTTACTCTTATCCACTTACATGCCTCAAGTCAAGTCTAACAAGAAAGATTCTTCCTCTAGTAGTAACAATGATCATGCTAAATCCAATATTGTTGCTTCTAGTAGTTCTCTTGATTCCACTAATGATTCTCTTAGCCAAGTTACACTTGAGCAAGAAAATAGCTTATTGAAGGGAATTATAGAGAAAGGGGTGTACAAAAGCCTTGCCGGGAGTAAGCAATTCGAGGAAATTGTGCGCAAGCAAGGAATGCACCGGAAGAATCAAGGTGTTGGTTTTGAACGAAAGTTCAATGCCAATGGAGTTGAATGGAAGAAGATCAATACCCCAAGACAAAGTTTGTCCCTCAACAAGAGAAGTATACTTCTTTCAAGGGGACACAAGCTCAAGATGATCTTCCACCACAAGACTACGAGCAAAAAGGCAAGGACAAGCTTCAAGAGGAAATTGATGCATTTGAAGAAGCTCCAAAGACCTTAGTCAAGTGGATTCCCAAGACTATTTCAAGTTCCACTTCATCAAGTACGACTACAACTCCAAGGATTCCCATCAAGATGATGTGGATCCAAAAGAAGAAGAACTAGAGAGTTCTTGAGGGTGACTCCGCCAACATACTTCACTCTTATCATTTTGGCAAGAACAAGTGCAATCAACTTCCACATCTTGCACTAGTTCAAGGAGTCACAAACCCTCTTGTTGGTAAGGCAAGGGACAAGGTAACCTAAAAGTTTTCATGGACATCATCTTTTGTGTGCATCACTCTATGTCTATGGATATCCTTGCTTGTTCCTTGTGGGACTAACCCATGTAGGTATTGAAAGTGCAATTCACTCATATGGATAGCTCCAAGAGATCTACATCAACATTGAGCATCCACATCTTCAATATCTACATGAAGTCATCATCGACAAAACCCAAGGTTAGTTCATCCCTCTTAGGGGGGATATCACATCTAGGGGGAGCTTTACTCTAAGACTTGAGCTAAAGCAACTCTAAAGATGTGAACAAATCAATGCTTTATGTAAAAGTGGTAACCCCACTTGAGCTTAAACGATGAGTATGACCTATGATCAAGTGTTCTCACTTGACTCCTAAGTCAATATACTCATATATAGATGACCTAGTCATCGCAAATTGCTTGATAGATGCTAGAATTGGTTGTGCATGCCTTGCCACATATTTCATTTGCCATCTTATTGTGTGAGCATGCTGGTTGCATAATTTACTCATTCGAGGACATCCACTTGTTGTTTTGATTGTTTGGTTTTATCTTCTTTTGCCAAGTGGATGGACAAGAATGCCTAAGAACCTCCTCTAGCTATCTATGCTTTTCTCGTCTCAAACTCTATTCATGCTGCATCACAAAATTTGATCAAGTCAGATTCGAACCACTCTGTGTGAGGAGCGCTCGGAGTCCCCGATTCGTCATAGACTTAAACTTCCAAAACCTCTTTATGATTCTCGGTCTGACCGATACTCCACTTTCGGTCCTACCGAGATCATTAAGTCGATCTAGGTTTTCGATCTTGGTGCAACCGATTTGAACCTTTCGGTCACACCGAGTTTCAGTAACTGCACGCAGTTATGAATCTCGGTGCCTACGAGTTGTTCCACTCGGTCACATCGACAGGGTCGGGCTATATATAGTCACGGGCAAAATTTGGAAATTTCTTCGAACCCCTTCGCCCGCGCGATAGCCTGCTCTGCCCTTGAGGTCTCCGAATCGTCTTCTCGCCGCCAGCAACCTCTAGTCGCTGGTCTCCATCGCCGTCAACAGGAATTCTGCCCCGCCGTTGCCGCCGTAGCAAGTCCCCGCCGAACTAGGGTATGGACTTGATCTTTGTGCTATTCCTCAATCTGATTCCTAGCACATTGTGATCATATTGTTTCTAGCCACGTTTGATAAACTTCTATCCAGTCAAAACACTCATAGGTTAGGTTTGATTCGAAAATTCTAGGTTTAGGTTTCCGCCGAAACCATCTCGGACCCACCGAGTTGAAAAACTCGGTCCCACCGATTTGGCTTATGCCATTGCACAAGTGAGACTCGGTCTGACCGAGAATTACTTATCGGTGTGACCGATTTTTGAACTCAGTGAAACCCTAGCAGTCTCGGTGCCACCGAACTGTGACTCGGTCCTACCGAGTTCACTAGTTTAGGTTCCAAAACTGCTTCGGTATCACCGAGTTTGAAAATCGGTAGATCCGAGATGATTTCAGTGGGAAACTAAAACTAAGTTTTTGGATCATTCTTTTTGCAAAAATCTCTGCATTTTGTGATGCTCATCCACTCTATCTCCTCTATAATCTATTCACAGGGTCAGCAGTCAGTTTGCAGCATGTCAGACCAGAGTGATAGCCAGAATCTGTCAGAGTAGCAAGTGGTGATGAGTGAGGGCACTAGTCCCTCCAGTTCATCTGATGAAGGCAGCAGGAGCACTCCTAGCAATTTGCCAAAGGCTGCCACGAGACAAAGGAAGAAGAAAACTTCAGACTCTGAAGATGAGGACTATGTGGCAGAGGAAGAGGCCACTTCCAAGAGAGTTGAGCCAGCTCAAGGCACAAAGCCTGGGCTGAAAATCAAAAGGCCAGCAGGCAGGCAGCCCATGTCAAAGGCAAGATCCTCAACTGAGAAGCCCACTCCCCAAGAGCCAGTTGCTGCAGAAGGCAAGAAGAGAAAGGAAAGGGTGAAGAAGACTATGGCTAGAGTACTTGGCAAAGCTTCCATCATGGAAGAGGAAGAAGAAGAAGAGGCAGCTGCACCAGCGCCCAAGGCACCCAAGCTAATGGGAGATGCCATAAAATCAGGGGGAGCTGCTTCCAAGGCCAAGCCAGCTCCAAAGCCAAAGCCCAAGAGGAACACACGGAGCATTCATGCAGCTGAGAAGAACAAGACCCCAGTGCCTAAGACTGTTGCTGAGGATGAGGAAGAGAATGTCCTTCGGAAGCTCAAGCCCAAGATCCCAGACCACAACGATGCTCATCCTGTGGCTGAGGATATGAAGCTCGGGAGAGACTCAGGGCTCAGGAAGTGGAGAGAAGCAGACCCATATGCTTCAAGGAGAAGGACTGCCGTGGACTACAGGTTTCACACCAAGGAGCAGCAGGATTTTTATGAGACAGTGCTGCTAGATAAGAAGCCCATTGTCTGTGATATGCGATGGGTTGATTGGACATACATCAAGGACAATGAGGAGCACTATCCTGGAGTGCAAGACAGCTTCATAGCTTGTGGAGTAGCTGACCTTGTTGGGCAGAAGCTCACAAAGTGGAACGAGGAACTTATCATGCAGTTCTACTCCACGGCTCACTTTTATCCAGATGGGAGGATCACATGGATGTCTGAGGGTACAAGGTACCAATCTACAGTGGCTGAGTGGGCACAGATCATTAATGCCCTAGAAGAGCAAGATGAGGACTTGGATATCTATGCCAAGAAAAAGATGGACCACAACTCCATGTCCAACATGTACAAGGAGATTCCGAATGAAGCACTTGACACATTCAAGTTTGGCTCAGTGCATTATCTGCTATCAGGATTGCCTACGATCAACTGGATCCTTAGGCACACCCTTCTGCCCAAGTCTGGATATCACAAGATGATCAGAGGTCACGCGATCAATTTGCTTCATGTCTTTGACGTGCCTCAAAAATTCAAAGTCATGAGCCTCATAGTGGAAACTATCAAGAGGACTGCGGCAGATCAGAAGAGGAGCTGTGGATATGCCCCTCAGATTCAGGAGCTCATCAACTCCAAGATGGGTACGGGCGTATATTTGTTGGATAAGGAACACCTGCCCATCCGTCCAGATTTCGAGGACAATGAAGTTGTCATGACTGAGAACGAGCCATCATCTGCCCAAGCATTTGCAAAGAAGGAAAAGGGGAGGAAGGAGAAAGCTGCCAAGATGCCTACTCAAGAGGAGGCATCTGAGTACTTCTTGAAGACCAAACAAGAGCATCTTGGTTACTTGATTGCATCCACGCTGAGGATTGAGCAAAGTCTGGCCACCCTCACTAAGAATCAGCAGAGCCTAGAGAGGATCATGGAACAGAAGTTCTATGACTTGGATGTCAAAGTAACGGAAGTTCAGTCTGCAGTGGAGCAGCTCCAGGAGGACATGAATGAGAGGAGAGGCAGGACTACCACTCATGCTTTTTCTAGAGTGCCACGAGGCCCGAGGTCGTCTGCCGTGCCAGTTGCTGACACCAGAGCCACCACTTCAGCACCAGCTACAGCCTCAGCTCCAGCATCTACTTCAGCTCCAACTCCAGCGACTACTTCAACATCTACAGAAGCCTTCGTCCTTGGAGTGATCCGGACTCCACCACCTCCTGAAGATCAAGCCTGAGCGTCGATCTAGTGCTATGCATTTTCTAGGAACTTTTTGGTAACTTGTTGCCAAAGGGGGAGAAGATGTATAGATCATAGGCTTCGAGAGAGAGAGTGTTGCTTTTCTCTCTTGCTTTATTTGGTGGTTTTTCGAACCTTTTCTGCTTTTGAGTGCTTGATACTACGTCATTATTTGTGAGACATTGATGATCATGTGTTTGATCATAAGCTACACTTAATGCTTGCTTAATGCTATTATCTTATCTTATGTGATCATTCATTATTCTTGGTGATGAGTGCATGTATTTCATTCTTATCATTTTGAGCGCTCCACCAAGATGTATGTGACATGGAAGAGTAACCCATGACTCTAACTCTTTGTGCATTTGCAGTCCAAAGCAAATTTTAAATATGCACAAATTTAGGGGGAGCTCTTACTTATCACATACTTCTCAAAGCGACGATATATTTCATGCTTATTATCATTTGTCGAAGCTTTGATCTATATGTTGTCATCAATTACCAAAAAGGGGGAGATTGAAAGTGCAACTATCCCTAGGTGGTTTTGGTAATTCATAACAACATATAGCTCATTGAGCTAATGCTATTCCAAGATGATTATTTCAGGAAAGCTCAATGATTGGCATGGCATGGATGTGAAAGTGGAACCCTCAAAATGCTAAGGACAAAGGATTGGCTCAAGCTCAAAAGCTCAAGACTCTTCATTTTATATTTTAGTGATCCAAGATCACATTGAGTCTTTAGGAAAAGCCAATACTATTAAGGAGGGATGAGGTGTTGCTTAATGAGCATCTTGCTTCATGTGCTTAATGATATGCTCCAAAATCCTCAACTACTTTCCCATATCCACATATGACCTAAACCCTAAGCCAAACTCGGTCCTACCGATTCTTCCTATCCGGCGCCACCGAGTTTCACTTGTCATTAGCCACTGCCAAACCCTAGTAATTCGGTCCTACCGATAAGGATCTCGGTCTCACCGAGATGGGGTTGCAAACTCTCTGTTTCCCTTTTGTAACTTTTCGGTCCCACCGAAAGAGCGAATCGGTCCCACCAAGATTGCAATGCAAACTCAGTGTTTCCCCTTTGTAACTTTCGGTCTCACCGAGTTCCACTCGGTCTCACCGAAAGAGCAAATCGGTCCCACCGAGTTTGCCTGACCAACTCTCTGGTTAGCTGATTACCAAATTCGGTCTCACCGAGTTTGTGTAATCGGTCTCACCGAGATTACGTTATGCCCAAACCCTAACCGAATCGGTCCTACCGAGTTGCATGTCAGTCCCACCGAAATTCCTAATGGTCACTAGGTTTACTACTTCGGTCCGACCGAGTTTATTGATTCGGTCCCACCGAGATTGGAAAACTGTGTAACGGTTGGATTTTGTGTGGAGGCTATATATACCCCTCCACCTCCTTCTCATTCGATGAGAGAGCCATCAGAACACACACACCATTCCTACTCATATGTTCTGAGAGAGAACCACCTACTCATGTGTTGAGACCAAGACATTCCATTCCTACCATATGAATCTTGATCTCTAGCCTTCCCAAGTTGCTTTCCACTCAAATCTTCTTTCCACCAAATCCAAATCCTATGAGAGAAAGTTGAGTGTTGGGGAGACTATCATTTGAAGCACAAGAGCAAGGAGTTCATTACCTACACACCATTTGTTACTTCTTGGAGAGTGGTGTCTCCTAGATTGGCTAGGTGTCACTTGGGAGCCTCCGACAAGATTGTGGAGTTGAACCAAGGAGTTTGTAAGGGCAAGGAGATCGCCTACTTCGTGAAGATCTACCGCTAGTGAGGCAAGTCCTTCATGGGCGATGGCCATGGTGGGATAGACAAGGTTGCTTCTTCGTGGACCCTTTGTGGGTGGTTGCTTCTTCGTGGACCCTTCGTGGGTGGAGCCCTGTGTGGACTCGCGCAACCGTTACCCTTGGGTGGAGCCCTATGTGGACTCGCGCAACCGTTACCCTTCGTGGGTTGAAGTCTCCATCAACGTGGATGTAGGATAGCACCACCTATCCGAACCACGGGAAAAACATCCGTGTCTCCAATAGCATTTGAATTCTCCAAACCCTTCCCTTTACATTCTTGCAAGTTGCATGCTTTACTTTCCGCTGCCTATATACTCTTTGCATGCTTGCTTGAATAATGTGATGATTGCTTGACTTGTCCCAAATTAGCTAAAATTTGCCAAGAACTAAAATTGGGAAAAGGTTAAGTTTTTATTTGGTCAAGTAGTCTAATCACCCCCCTCTAGACATACTTTCGATCCTACAGGTATGTCTTTATGTTCCCGAATGAAATCTTGCTTTTCTGCATTGGTCTTCTTTGAGTTGGTCGATTGACTTTCGTCTTGTCCATTGTTTTCCAGGCAACCACCGAGATGTACTCGACACCCAACGGGGCTCAGGGGCCAACCGAGGAAGGGGAGGCGAGCGGAGGTGAGAGCGGGGACGACCAAGGCGAGTGGGAGTCCGACGGTGAAGGAGAGGGAGACGACAATGTCGACTCCAGCAAAGAGGAGGAGGAGGAGGAGGCCGAACCCCCTCGCCCAGAGGGGCGGTCCAAGCACACACACGACCCAGCGCGGGAACGTGGCAAGGCGACTGCTTCTGTTGGGCAGTCATCGAAACGCCCTCAGACCTCTTCTCCTACGCCGACTGGGAAGGTCCCCAAGCTCCCACGCATGACGCTGCCCAAGCCGCTCAAGGCTCTACCCAAGATGAAGATAGCTGTCCCTACTATTTCTGGCTAATAATAAGACCTGTTTTCCTTCGTCGACCCTGGACAGATCCTTGGTCGATTCATTGAGCCAACCGACTGACTTTTGAGTTTTGCAGTGCTGCTACTTCTGAAGTCTCCGCCAAGGGTGACGACCAAGAGATGGAGGATGCTGTTACCTCCAACCCTGGTACGATTACTGACATTTCTGTATTGAGTCGACTGATCATTTACTGCAACTCTGGTCGACTAAACTTTTCCTTTGTAGCCCCTCCTCATGTTATCGACCTCCCGGATGACGACGACGACGGTCTGTTGAGAGTGAGGAGGCACAAGAGGGCGTCGGCTGACAAGACCCCCCAATCCGCTCCGGCGTCCGAGGCCGTGGCTCGGGATGGTGGTGACGCCGCTCGGGCTTCTGTGACCTTCGCCGTTCCTCTGGTGAGTGCGCGGCCCTCGTTGTCGACTGCGGATCCGTCTTCACTTTTTGCCGCATACCCCATCCCTGAGGACCAAGCGGCTGCTGCAAAGGAGGCTATACGCCAGGCGGGGATCATGATGGAGCAAGTGAAGATGGCTCGGGAGGCCAGCCAAGCAGCCTATGACGCGAGTTCGGCTCTTCAGAGCAACGTCCAGGTCAGTCGACTCAACACTTGGTCTGTTATGATATGCTGTTTGAAGAGTCTCTTTTCCGGAGATCTTTTGTATCTGTACGCCCACTGGGTGTGTCTGCCAATCTTTGGACGAGTGGGGGCATGCTAAGTGCACCCACTGGGTGTAGTCCCCGAGACTACGGTGGACTGCTAGCAGTCGACTGTAGTCTTTACATTGTGTTGTTCTAGCTGTATTTCTTCACTAGGTTTGGTCGGTCCAGGTCGAGTGGGACTGTATCCGGTCGACTGCGGGCAGTCGACTTTTTCTCTCTTTCTCTCTCTTTTTTTAAACCAGTGGGGGCACGCTGAGTGCACCCACTGGATGTAGTCCCCGAGACTACTGTCAAATGTTTTTGATTCGGCTGTGGTCTTAGAAACGTCACCATTATCTCTTAGTTACTCGGAAGCAACTTATCTTGGACGTCTGTCGACTGATTTTTCTTTTACAGAAATCTTGCGAACTTGTAGCTCGCTACACTGAGTTGGAGAATCAGCAGATCCAGCTCAACCTTAACTTGAAGCTTGCTCAGGAGAACTTGAAGAAGGCACAAGAAGAAGCAAAAGGTATGGTTGGTGAGGTTCTCCATTCTTAACGGGTGACTTTTCTTTCTCGTCCATTCTTGATGTTGGTTCCACTCGACGCGCCGCAGATAAACTGGAGGAAGCTCTGAAGAAGAAGGACCAAGATCTTGCAAAGGCACAGGAGGAGGCCTCGAGCAAAACAAAGCTCGCGGAAGAGAAACTGGCTTCGGTCGGAGCTCTTGAACAGGAGAACTCCAGATTGAAAACTGCTCTCGAGGCAGCTAATCGGGACGCCAGTCGACTGAAGAAAGAGAAGATGGCGCTGCACGACAAGGCGGGTGAGCTGTCGGGGAAGGTAAAAGATCTGGAGGCTTATCTTGGTGGACTCGCCAAGAAGCTGTTTGTCATGCTCGAAGGTACTCATTCCAACCCGGCTGTCTTGTAGTTGTCGAGCCTGCGTACGGCCACTGTCTTACCCTTGAATCGTGTTTGCAGAATTCTGCCAGAACTTTGAAGAGGAGACCAGTCGAGTGGAACCAGGATTGGAGCCTGTTAACTCTCTCGTGAAGGACGAGGCTGCGATGAACGTGCTTCGTCTGGAGTCTCGTACTGCCAGCGTCGTTGACTATCTGGCTAGGCTGAAAGTTGCGATGTCGTGGACGACGCATCCCTCTGGCCTGGGACGACGCTTCAAAATGACCTCGAGTCTCTGATGGCTCGACTTAACGAAGTCCCAGGTCGAGTGGCGGAGTGGAAGAAATCTTCAGCTAGATGTGGTGCTGATGTCGCTCTGTCCCTGGTCCGCGTCCATTGCAAGGAGGCGCGAGAAGAAAAGCTGGCGGCCATCCAAGTCGCCAATACCAGGAAGCACAGCTTTCAAGACTTCATGGAGACCTTCATCGCTGCTGCCACCCGCATTGCCGACGGGATCGACTTGGACGAGTTCGTCGCCCCTTCCAGTCCTCCTCCCGAGGAGTGAAAAAACTTTAAATTGCCTCGGAATGCCGAGTGGATTTGTAACCGTTAAACTCTGCCTTAAATTTGCCTCGGGATGCCGAGTGGACTTGTAACAGTTATACTTTGCCGAGCCGAGGGCTCGAGTACTTTGAGGTCTGGGACCTTTTAGGCTTTATCTGAAATTGATTTCTCGTTGGTCATCTTCATGGTTTGATTCATCGAGTGGAACTTGATCTTCACTCGGAGTTAGCAGTCGACTCGCGGATTGGGTTGAGTCTTGTACTTAGGCGAGCACTGGGCTGTAGCTAAGCCTCCGAGTGGGAGGTTTGCTCTCCACTCGGTAGGGTTTTTAAACACTTAGGCGAGCGCTGGGCTGCAGCTAAGCCCCCGAGTGGGAGGTTTGCTCTCCACTCGGTAGAATTTTTTCAAACTTAGGCGAGTGCCTGACTGCAGCTAAGTCTCTAAGTGAGAGAACTTAGGCGAGTGCTGGACTGCAGCTAAGCCCCCGAGTGGGAGGATCTCTCCCCACTCGGTAGGATTTTTTCAAACTTAGGCGAGTGCCTGACTGCAGCTAAGTCTCTAAGCGAGAGAACTTAGGCGAGTGCTGGGCTGCAGCTAAGCCCCCGAGTGGGAGGATCGCTCCCCACTCGGTAGGATTTTTTCAAACTTAGGCGAGTGCCGGACTGCAGCTAAGTCTCTAGGTGAGAGAACTTAGGCGAGTGCTGGACTGCAGCTAATCCCCCGAGTGGGAGGATCGCTCTCCACTCGGTAGGATTTTTCTAAACTTAGGCGAGTGCCGGACTGTAGCTAAGTCTCTAGGTGAGAGAACTTAGGCGAGTGCTGGACTGCAGCTAAGCCCCCGAGTGGGAGGATCGCTCTCCACTCGGTAGGATTTTTCTAAACTTAGGCGAGTGCCGGACTGCAGCTAAGTCTCTAGGTGAGAGAACTTAGGCGAGTGCTGGACTGCAGCTAAGCCCCCGAGTGGGAGGATCGCTCTCCACTCGGTAGGATTTTTCTAAACTTAGGCGAGTGCCAGACTGCAGCTAAGTCTCTAGGTGAGAGAACTTAGGCGAGTGCTGAACTGCAGCTAAGCCCCCGAGTGGGAGGATCGCTCTTCACTCGGTAGGATTTTTCCAAACTTAGGCGAGTGCCGGATTGCAGCTAAGTCTCTAGGTGAGAGAACTTAGGCGAGTGCTGGACTGCAGCTAAGCCCCCGAGTGGGAGGATCGCTCTTCACTCGGTAGGATTTTTCCAAACTTAGGCGAGTGCCGGACTGCAGCTAAGTCTCTAGGTGAGAGAACTTAGGCGAGTGCTGGACTGCAGCTAAGCCCCCGAGTGGGAGGATCGCTCTCCACTCGGTAGGATTTTTTCAAACTTAGGCGAGTGCCGGACTGCAGCTAAGTCTCTAAGTGGGAGAGCTTAGGCGAGTGCTGGACTGCAGCTGAGCCCCCGAGTGGGAGGATCGCTCTCCACTCGGTAGGATTTTTTCAAGCTTAGGCGAGTGCCGGACTGCAGCTAAGTCTCTAGGTGAGAGAACTTAGGCGAGTGCTGGACTGCAGCTAAGCCCCCGAGTGGGAGGATCGCTCTCCACTCGGTAGGATTTTTTCAAACTTAGGCGAGTGCTAGACTGCAGCTAAGTCTCTAAGTGGGAGAACTTAGGCGAGTGCTGGACTGCAGCTAAGCCCCCGAGTGGGAGGATCGCTCTCCACTCGGTAGGATTTTTTCAAACTTAGGCGAAGCGGATTCGCAGCTAAGTCACCCACTGGGGGATTTCGTAAGCAAACAGGAGTGACAGCAATTATTGAAACACTCTTGCCTTTGATAAAAATAAACTGCAGCAATTTTTCTTATTACATCTTGTCCAAGGGAGAGCTCAAGTGTAAAAGGGGCGGAGTAGTTCCGCATTCCAAGCTCGTGGCTCGTGGACCTGGCGATCAACATTGTAGAGGTGATACGCTCCATTGTGGATGACTCTGGTGATGATGAAGGGGCCTTCCCAAGTAGGAGAAAGCTTGTGTGGTTTCTGTTGATCCACTCGGAGGACCAAATCTCCTTCTTGGAAGGCTCGACTCTTCACATTCCGGGCGTGGAATCGACGCAAGTCTTGCTGATAAATGGTCGATCTGATCATGTCCATCTCCCCCTCTTCTTCTAGGAGGTCGACTGCGTCTTGCCGGGCTGTTTTGCTTCATCTTCGGTGTAAAGCTCGACTCGGGGCGCGTTGTGAAGAAGATCACTTGGCAGAACCGCTTCGGCTCCATAAACCAGAAAGAATGGAGTTCTTCCAGTCGACCGGTTAGGGGTGGTCCTCAATCCCCACAGAACAGACGGAAGCTCGTCGACCCAAGCACCTGCCGCGTGCTTGAGATCACGCATCAGTCGAGGATTTAGTCCTTTGAGAATCAGACCATTTGCTCTTTCAGCTTGTCCGTTCGACTGGGGATGGGCGACCGATGCGTAGTCGACTCGAGTGCTTTGAGAGGCGCAAAAAGCTCTGAACTTGTCCGAATCGAAGTTTGACCCATTGTCAGTGATGATGCTATGCGGGACTCCATATCTGAATGTTAGCCCTCTGACGAAACTGATAGTAGTGCAAGCATCAAGATTCTTGATAGGCTTAGCTTCAATCCATTTGGTAAACTTGTCGACTGCCACAAGCACATGAGTGAAACCACTTCTGCCTGTTTTCAGTGGACCAACCATGTCTAGTCCCCAAACAGCAAAGGGCCAGACGAGTGGAATGGTCTTCAGGGCTGACGCAGGCTTGTGTGACATGTTGGAGTAGAACTGGCACCCTCCACACTTGTCGACTATCTCTTTTGCCATCTCGTTTTCTCTAGGCTAGTAAAATCCCGCTCGGTATGCTTTAGCCACAATGGTCCGAGAGGACGCATGGTGACCACAGGTCCCCGAGTGGATATCGTCAAGGATTACCTGACCTTCTTCTGGTGTTATGCACTTCTGACCGATTCCAGTCGCGCTTTCTCTATACAACTGCCCCTTTATGACTGTGAAGGCCTTGGATCGGCGGACGATCTGTCGAGCCTCTTCCTCGTCCTCTGGGAGCTCTTTCCTTAGGATATACGCGATGTACGGTATCATCCAGTCGGGAGTGATTGCCGAGACTTCCATGATTAGGTCGACCACGGCAGGAACTTCGACTTCAGTCGGATCTGTGGCACTTTTCGGTTGTGGGGCTTCTTCTGTGAAAGGATCCTCCTGGACTGACGGCGAGCGGATGTGCTCCAAAAACACATTGCTGGGAATGGCTTCTCTCTTGGAGCCTATCTTTGCCAGATCATCAGCTGCTTGATTTTTCAGTCGGGGGATGTGATGAAGCTCTAACCCCTCGAATTTCTTTCTAGCTTTCTCACTGCGTTGCAATAACCAGTCATAGCCGGACTTCTGACGTCCCACTCTTTCATCACCTGATTAACCACCAAATCTGAGTCGCCATAGACCATGAGGCGACGAACGCCGAGTGAAATGGCCATGCGCAACCCATACAAAAGCGCTTCATACTCTGCTTCATTATTGGAGGAATCGAAGTGAATCTGGAGAACATATCTGAGCTTATCTCCTCAGGGGGAGACTAGGACTACCCCGGCACCGGAACCGGAACCATTCAGCATCTTAGATCCATCGAAGAACATGGTCCAGTGCTCCGAGTGAACTTGAGTCAGAAGTTGCTGTTCAATCCACTCGGCGACGAAATCTGCAATTGCTTGGGACTTGATAGCCTTCTTTGCTTCAAACTTGATATCTAAGGGAAGGAGTTCAATCGCCCACTTGGCCACTCGACCAGTTGCATCTCTGTTATGCAGAATCTCTGACAATGGGGCGTCACTGACGACTGTAATGGAGTGGTCAGAGAAGTAATGTGCAACCTTCTTCGTGGTCATGTAAATCCCATATACAAGCTTCTGGTAGTGAGGGTATCTTTGTTTTGAAGGGGTCAAAACTTCAGACAGATAATAGACTGGGCGCTGAACTCTGAAGGCCTTTCCTTCTTCTTCCCGCTCGACCGTAAGTACTATACTGACAACTTGTCCTGTGGCTGCAATGTAAAGCAGCAGAGGCTCTTTGCTGATTGGGGCAGCGAGCACCGGCTGGGTGGTGAGCAGAGCTTTGAGCTCTGCAAATGCTGCGTCAGCTTCTGGAGTCCACTCGAACTTGTCAGACTTCTTCATCAGTCGGTAAAGAGGCAACGCCTTTTCACCGAGACGAGAAATGAATCGACTTAGAGCGGCCAAGCAGCCTGTAAGCTTTTGGACATCGTGCACGCGTACAGGACGCTTCATCCGGAGTATGGTGCCAACCTTTTCAGGATTGGCATCGATCCCCCATTCGGAAACGAGAAAACCGAGTAACTTTCCACCTGGAACTCCGAACATGCACTTTGATGGGTTGAGCTTGATATCATACCTCCTGAGGTTGGCAAAGGTTTCAGTAAGGTCAGCCCGCAGGTCGGAACCTTTCCGTGACTTGACCACAATATCATCCATGTATGCCTCCACATTCCGACTGATTTGAGTGAGTAGACACTTCTGAATCATTCTCATGAATGTGGCTCCGGCGTTCTTGAGGCCGAACGGCATGGTGACGTAACAGAAGCATCCGAATGGAGTGATGAAAGCTGTTTTGATCTCGTCGGGTCCATACAGACGGATCTGATGGTACCCAGAATAGGCATCTAGAAAAGACAATCTCTCGCATCCCGCAGTCGAGTCGACTATTTGGTCGATGCGAGGGAGGGGAAAATGATCTTTTGGGCAGGCCCGATTGATATGTTTGAAATCAATGCACATGCGAAGTGACTTGTCCTTCTTGGGGACCATGACAACATTGGCGAGCCACTCGGAATGGTAAATCTCTCGGATGAACTCCGCTGCTAAGAGCCGAGCCACCTCCTCGCCAATAGCTTTCCTCTTCTGGACGGCGGACCGTCTAAGATGTTCTTTCATGGGCTTGAACTTCGGGTCGACTCGTAGACGGTGCTCAGCCAGCCCCCTGGGAACTCCAGGCATGTCAGAAGGCTTCCATGCAAAGACGTCCCAGTTCTCACGGAGGAACTGGATGAGCGCTTCTTCCTATTTGGAGTCGAGCGTCGTCGAGATGTGAGTCGGAGCAGCGTCGGGGTCGGTCGGGTGAATGTGAGCTGTCTTAGTTTCACCGGCTGACTGAAAAGCAGATTCTGAAGCAGGCTTCTTGGCTCTTAGCAATTCATTCAGATAAGCAGTCTTCTGGTACTCTTGCAGCTCAACAACTGCCATCTGAGCGTCAGCAATCTTCGATCCTTTCTGAAAACACTCCTCAGCTTTCTTCCTATTGCCGGTAACGGTGATCACGCCTTTGGGGCCAGGCATCTTCAGTTTGAGGTACACGTAACATGGCCGAGCCATGAAGCGTGCGTAAGCTGGCCTGCCCAGAATGGCATGATAGGCACTTTGGAAGTCAACAACCTCGAATGTCAACTTTTCCTTGCGGTAATTCTTTGAATCGCCGAAAACCACATCGAGAGCAATCTGTCCGAGTGACACGGCCTTCTTCCCAGGAATGACTCCGTGGAAGCTCATGTTACTGGTACTGAGTCTGGACATCGGAATGCCCATCCCTTTCAATGTTTCAGCATATAGTATGTTCAAGCCGCTGCCACCATCCATCAGGACTTTGGTCAGTCGAGTGCCTTCGACGACTGGGTCGACCACCAAAGCTTGCCTCCCAGGGGTGGCAATGTGCGTAGGGTGATCGGACTGGTCGAAGGTGATGGCAGTCTGCGACCATTTCAGATAACTGGGTGTCGCCGGAGCAACCATGTTCACCTCACGGTTAATGACTTTCAGTCGACTTTTGCTCTCGACATCAGCAAAAATCATCAGGGTGGAATTGATTTGGGGGTATCCATCGTCACTGTCTTCCTTGTCCCCGATTCTGTCCGACTCTTTTTCCTTATCCTTGGGCTGTTTGCCCTGAAACTGCTGGATTAGGAGCCGGCACTGTCGAGTGGTATGCTTTGGGTAAATAAAATTACCCTCTTCATCTTTCTTGGTGTGGATGTGACATGGTAGATCCAAAACATCGTTTCCATCCTGATCCTTGAATTTCTTGGGCTTCCAGGTGCCCTTGGGTTTTCCCTTGAAGTTTCCTTGGGCTACGGCCAGGGCCTCCCCAGGAGCGGCTGGCTCGGCCTTCCGCTTCTGTTTCCGACTGGAGTTTCCTCCGGTTTCTTGGGCGACCGCCTTGTGCTTGCCACTCCGGAGTCGGTCCTCGTCTTCACCATTAGTGTACTTGGTGGCAATCTTCATCATCCGATTCAGAGACATCTCTCCAGTTCGACCGAACTTCAGATTCAACTCTCTGTATTTAACGCCCTCCTTGAAGGCACAAACTGCTTGATGGTCTGGCACATTCTCGACTGAGTGATGCAGTGTGATCCACCTCTGGATGTATTCCCTCAGAGTTTCATTCGGCTTCTGCACGCAAGACCGCAACTCTGTAAGGCTAGCGGGTCGCTTGCATGTTCCTTCAAAGGTCGTGATAAACACTCGGGAGAGGTCCTCCTAGGTGTAAATACTGCTGGGCGCCAACTAATTTAGCCACGCTCTGGCTGAGCCCTCTAACATGAGAGGCAAATGCTTCATGGCCACCTCATCATTGCCACCGCCAATCTGGACAGCCACTCGGTAATCTTCGAGCCAAGTGTCAGGCTTAGATTCGCCGGTGAACTTGCTGATTCCAGTCGCCAGCCTGAAATTGGGAGGAATCATTGCGGCTCTGATGGCTCGACTGAAACACTCTGGTCCTGAAGCGCGTGCTCTGCTGCTGGCAAGCGCATCTCTGTTGTGGCCCTCTCGATGAGCTCTGTTCCTGTCAACCAGTCCTTGAACGAGGATGGATCTCGCATCAAAGCCCGGGTCTCTGGGGTCGACTGGAATCCTCTGCCCAACACTATGAGGGCGTCTGTCATCTTGCCGTCGAGGCGCATATGACCCACTCCTCGGGGGAGGGGTTGGCACTCGACATCGATCATCATGGTCGAATCGGTGATCATGCTGCTCATTCCTCCTCTACTGATCATGCCGGTCACCACGTCCCTCACGCCTCGGGGGCGATCTCGGGCTGTGAGCCGACTCGACTGTATCCGTCGTGACGGATCGACTGTGGATCCTATTCCGCGACTGAGAGACAGCAGAATTCTGGTTTCCCGCCGCCCGGAGCAGCGCTCTGATCTGCAACAAGCCCCTGCCCGCCTCCGACTGGGAGAGCTGAATTGATTCTGCTATACGGGCCGCAGCGGCCAAGTGCTGAACTAGGGTTCGGTATACCTGCGGTGGCGGGAAGAGCTGACGCCGACTGGACTCGGGAGCTCGCTGACGTCGACTGGACTCGGGAGCCCGCCGATGCGCTTGCTCGTCGAGTGTCCGCTGGAGATTCTCAAGTCGAGTGCGCTCGGCCAGGTTAGCCAAGCGCGCGTCCTCTAAGGCCCGGGCCTTGGGGGTTTCTCCGACAATAGGAGTGTGGAGCGCGTCCATGTTCCGACGGCGAAGCTCCTCTCGTTGCGATGATGTGAGAGGTTCGCGGAGATACTCATCGTGGGGATGCGACGGGTCGCCCCCACCCGCGCCTCCACCAGCGCGAGGGAAACCAGGAGGACTGTGCGTCCCATTGACCGCTAGAACCTCAGCCGCTGGGTCGCTGCTGTCGCACTCGGATGCGGTCTCCGCGGAGCCAGTTGACAGGTCGAACAGGCCGCAGAGGGATTCGTCGGGCTCGATCACCGCGACTTGCGGGGTGGCCGACTGGCGAGCCACGGCATGGCTCACCCACCTCTAAAGTCTCGACCGACCGGAGCGCTTACGCCGGTGGGAGACCGAGCGAGGGGACGATACGGGGGCCGACCGATACTGGGTCGACGGCTGTCGCAGAAGGACGCCACGAACGCATGCGCGGAAATGCGTCGCGCCGCGGACGGGGAGCGCGTCGATGTCGAGTGGTGCCTCCTAGAGCCAGGCGGAGTCGTCGGCGATGAACGTGAGTGCGCCGAGACGGATCTCGCGGCCCTCCACCAAAACTGCGCACGAAACCATGATCAAAGGGATCGAAAAAATCCCAACTTCTCCAATTAGGCGCTAAGATTCCTGCCCCAAGGTGGGCGCCAACTGTCGTGGTTCTAACTCTGACAGTGATGTAGGGGGGTATGTATGGAGAGGCTAGATCTCAGCTATTGGGAAGTAGTAAACACACCAAGATGCACAAGTTCAGGCCCTTCGCGGAGGAAGTAACAGCCCTACGTCTCGGTGCCCGGAGGCGGTCGATTGGATTACTGGCGTGTGAATAATAGGGGGTGCAAACCCTTCATACTGAGGAGGGGGTGGCTTATATAGAGTTCGTCGGCCCCCTCCTGCCCTCAGTAACGCAGAGTTTAAGGTACATTTAAGGTTGGGCGTTACTGGTAACGCCCCTAATCAAGTGCTACAATGACCATAAAGACTACTCAATAGCCGACCGTTTGCCTACGGAGTGACTTTAGGTCTTCTGGCAGTCGAGTGGTTGGCTTCGTGGTCGAGTGATAGCTTCTTGGTCGAGTGTCTTGAATCCGTCGAGTGGGATACCTTCAAGTCGATTGAAAGGTGACTTTTTCTAGGGACGTCCTTGGGTAGGGCTCTTTGGACAGGTCCGTGCCCCTACCCTAGGTGCGTAGCTTCGTCAGCGGAAACCAAACGGACGCGCGCCTCGTCCGCGTCGGGGCCGCGTGGTAGGCGGCCACCTACCTCCCACCCGCCCATATCAATGCGCACGTGCGGGCGTCCCCGCCTGCCATCCGCCCAGGCGAACAGTCGCGGTCCTTCTTAAATGGGAAGACGTGGATCGGTCGTCGTCCACACTGCCCCACTCCACCCCGCGGCCTCCTCGGAACCCGACAGCACCAAAAACCCCAAACCCTAGCCTCGAGCTCGCCGGTCGGCCGCCCGCAGCCATGGGCCTATGGAACTACGGCCGCAAAGGCAAGCACGACCGCGAGGCCGGCTCCTCGTCGGGACGTTGCCGTGGCTCGGTGAAGAAGGAGGAGCCCGCATCGCCACCGCGTCGGGCCCCCGCGCCGCCCGCGTTCTCCATCGCGCCCGACACTACATTGATGTGGCCATATGCCGCCATTATTGGAAGATGGGGACGCCGCTACCCTGGAGCGACGCCCACCTCCCCAACAGATGGCATTTGTCGGCTGACCGCGTGCCGATCCCACCGGTCCCGCTGAGCGGCCGTGCACAGCGTCAGGAGATCGAGCGCCGCCGCCGCCTCCTCCCGGACGACCTATACTACAACGAGAGGTATGCCCCCGACTCGCCCCTGTGGGACACTTGGTTCCAAGATGAGCACGACATGCGGAGGGTGTCCTTCTTCGTCGGCACGTCAACGGGGCCGCGGCGGCCACGTGAGCCATGAGCGGCTGCTCCCCAGGCGTGCGGGCGTACGCGGGTGCGCGGCCTCATGCCCAAGCCATCGCCATCTCCATCGTCACCCCCACCTCCTCGCATGACAACGGAGGAGGAGGCCCGTCTCATGGCGCGTGTCATGGAGGATTCCATGCGGACGCACGACGAGTGCCAATGGGAGGGCCTCGAGGAGATGACGGCCCTCTCCGCGGCTGGCGACGTTGCCATCCCCGAGCTGGAGATGGTGCCGAAGGAGGAGTGAGGGAGGAGCCGCCGGTGGCCGCCTTCCACCCGGGCCTGGTGGACCAGGGGTGGAGCTGGTCATGCACGTGGAGCAGATGGCGGCCGCCGTGGGGGGCGTGAACTGGTGCCCCATGTCGTCGCGGTCACCGGAGCGGGAAGCCTCACCGCGGGAGGAGGTGGTGCAGGCACCTGCCACCTTCCTGTTAGGGAACGTAGTAATTTCAAAAAAAAATCCTACGCACACACAGGATCATGGTGATGCATAGCAACGAGAGGGGAGAGCGTGTCCACGTACCCTCGTAGGCCGAATGCGGAAGCGTTAGCACAACGCGGTTGATGTAGTCGTATGTCTTCACGATCCGACCGATCCAAGTATCGAACGCACGGTACCTCCGAGTTTTGCACACGTTCAACTCGATGCCGTCCCGCGAGCTCCGATCCAGCAAAGCTTCACAGGAGAGTTTCGTCAGCATGACGGCGTGGTGACGGTGATGATGATGCTACCGACGCAAGGCTTCGCCTAAGCACTGCTACGATACGATCGAGGTTGATTATGGTGGAGGGGGGCACCGCACACGGCCAAGAGATCAAAGATCAATTGTTGTGTCTATGGGGTGCCCCTGCCCTCGTATATAAAGGAGCAAGGGGAGGAGGCGGCCGGCCAGGGAGAGGCGCGCCAAGAGGAGGAGTCCTACTCCCACTAGGAGTAGGACTCCTCATTTTCCTAGTAGGAGTAGGAGAGGGGGAAGGAAATGTTGGGGAACGTAGTAATTTCAAAAAATTTCCTACGCACACGCAAGATCATGGTGATGCATAGCAACGAGAGGGGGAGAGTGTGATCTACGTACCCTTGTAGATCGACAACGGAAGTGTTAACTTGGTTGATGTAGTCGTACGTCTTCACGGCCCGACCGATCAAGCACCGAAACTACGGCACCTCCGAGTTCTAGCACACGTTCAGCTCGATGACGATCCCCGGACTCCGATCCAGCAAAGTGTCGGGGAAGAGTTCCGTCAGCACGACGGCGTGGTGACGATCTTGATGTACTACTGTCGCTGGGCTTCTCCTAAGCACCGCTACAATATTATCGAGGACTATGGTGGAAGGGGGCACCGCACACGGCTAAGAATATGATCACGTGGATCAACTTGTGTGTCTAGAGGTGCCCCCCTGCCCCCCTATATAAAGGAGCAAGGGGGGAGGAGGCCGGCCCTAGGAGAGGCGCGCCAGGTGTGGAGTCCTACTAGGACTCCCTAGTCCTAGTAGGATTCCACCTCCCATATGGAATAGGAAAAGAGGAAGGGAAAAGGAGAAGGAAGGAAGGGGGCGCCCCCCTTCCCTAGTCCAATTCGGACCAGACTAAGGGGAGGGGTGCGGCCACCCTTGAGGCCCTTTTCCTTCTTTCCCGTATGGCCCAATAAGGCCCAATACGTATTCCCGTAACTCTCCGGTATTCCAAAAAATATCAGAATCATTCGGAACCTTTCCGATGTCCGAATATAGTCGTCCAATATATCGATCTTTACGTCTCGACCATTTCGAGACTCCTCGTCATGTCCCCGATCTCATCCGGGACTCCGAACTCCTTCGGTACATCAAAACTCATAATATAATTGTCATCGAAACCTTAAGCGTGCGGACCCTACGGGTTCGAGAATAATGTAGACATGACTGAGACACGTCTCCGGTCAATAACCAATAGCGGAACTTGGATGCTCATATTGGCTCCCACATATTCTACGAAGATCTTTATCGGTCAGACCGCATAACAACATACGTTGTTCCCTTTGTCATCGGTATGTTACTTGCCCGAGATTCGATCGTTGGTATCTCAATACCTAGTTCAATCTCGTTACGGGCAAGTCTCTTTACTCGTTTCGTAATATATCATCTCAGAACTAACTCATTAGTTGCAATGCTTGCAAGGCTTATGTGATGTGCATTACCGAGAGGGCCCAGAGATACCTCTCCGACAATCGGAGTGACAAATCCTAATCTCGAAATACGCCAACCCAACATGTACCTTTGGAGACACCTGTAGAGCTCCTTTATAATCACTCAGTTACGTTGTGACGTTTGGTAGCACACAAAGTGTTCCTCCGGCAAACGGGAGTTGCATAATCTCATAGTCATAGGAACATGTATAAGTCATGAAGAAAGCAATAGCAACATACTAAACGATCGGGTGCTAAGCTAATGGAATGGGTCATGTCAATCACATCATTCTCCTAATGATGTGATCCCATTAATCAAATAACAACTCTTTTGTTTATGGTTAGTAAACATAACCATCTTCGATTAACGAGCTAGTCAAGTAGAGGCATACTAGTGACACTTTGTTTGTCTATGTATTCACACAAGTATTATGTTTCCGGTTAATACAATTCTAGCATGAATAATAAACATTTATCATGATATAAGGAAATAAATAATAACTTTATTATTGCCTCTAGGGCATATTTCCTTCAGTCTCCCACTTGCACTAGAGTCAATAATCTAGTTCACATCGCCATGTGATTTAACAGCAATACACATCACCATGTGATTAACACCCATAGTTCACATCGATATGTGATCAACACCCAAAGGGTTTACTAGAGTCAGTAATCTAGTTCACATCGCTATGTGATTAACACCCAAAGAGTACTAAGGTGTGATCATGTTTTGCTTGTGAGATAATTTTAGTCAACGGGTCTGTCACATTCAGATCCGTAAGTATTTTGCGAATTTCTATGTCAACAATGCTCTGCACGGAGCTACTCTAGCTTATTGCTCCCACTTTCAATATGTATCTAGATCGAGACTTAGAGTCATCCAAATCTGTGTCAAAACTTGCATCGACGTAACTTTTTACGACGAACCTTTTTGTCACCTCCATAATTGAGAAATATTTCCTTATTCCACTAAGGATAATTTTGACCGCTGTCTAGTGATCTACTCCTAGATCACTATTGTACTACCTTGCCAAAATCAGTGTAGGGTATACAATAGATCTGGTACATAGCATGGCATACTTTATAGAACCTATGGCTGAGGCATAGGGAATGACTTTCATTCTCTTTCTATCTTCTGTCGTGGTCGGGTTTTGAGTCTTACTCAATTTCACACCTTGTAACAAAGACAAGAACTCTTTCTTTGACTGTTCTATTTTGAACTACTTCAAAATCTTGTCAAGGTATGTACTCATTGAAAAAAAACTTATCAAGCGTCTTGATCTATCTCTATAGATCTTGATGTTCAATATGTCAGCAGCTTCACCAAGGTCTTTCTTTGGAAAATTCCTTTCAAACACTCCTTTATGCTTTGTAGAATAATTCTACATTATTTCCGATCAACAATATGTCATTCACATATACTTATCAGAAATGTTGTAGTGCTCCAACTCACTTTCTTGTAAATACAGGCTTCGTCGCAAGTCTGTATAAAACTATATGCTTTGATCAACTTATCAAAGCGTGTATTCCAACTCCGAGATGCTTGCACCAGTCCATAGATGGATCGCTGGAGCTTGCATATTTTGTTAGCACCTTTAGGATTTACAAAACCTTCTGGTTGTATCATATACAACTCTTCTTTAATAAATCTATTAAGGAATGCAGTTTTGTTTATCCATTTGCCAGATTTCATAAAATGCGGCAATTGCTAACATGATTCGGACAGACTCAAGCATAGATACGAGTGAGAAACTCTCATCGTAGTCAACACCTTGAACTTGTCGAAAACCTTTTGCGACAATTCTAGCTTTGTAGATAGTAACACTACTATCAGCGTCCGTCTTCCTCTTGAAGATCCATTTATTCTCAATTGCTTGCCGATCATCGGGCAAGTCAACCAAAGTCCATACTTTGTTCTCATACATGGATCCCATCTCAGATTTCATGGCCTCAAGCCATTTTGCGGAATCTGGGCTCACCATTGCTTCTTCATAGTTCGTAGGTTCGTCATGGTCAAGTAGCATGACCTCCAGAACAGGATTACCGTACCACTCTGGTGCGGATCTCACTCTGGTTTACCTACGAGATTCGGTAGTAACTTGATCTGAAGTTACATGATCATCATCATTAGCTTCCTCACTAATTGGTGTAGTAGTCACAGGAACAGATTTCTGTGATGAACTACTTTCCAATAAGGGAGAAGGTACAATTACCTTATCAAGTTCTACTTTCCTCCCACTCACTTCTTTCGAGAGAACCTCCGTCTCTAGAAAGGATCCATTCTTAGCAACGAATGTCTTGCCTTTGGATCTGTGATAGAAGGTGTACCCAACAGTAACTTTTTGGGTATCCTATGAAGACACACTTTTCCGATTTGGGTTTGAGCTTATCAGGATGAAACTTTTTCACATAAGCATTGCAACCCCAAACTTTAAGAAACGACAACTTTGGTTTCTTGTCAAACCACAGTTCATACGGTGTCGTCTCAACAGATTTAGATGGTGCCCTTTTAACATGAATGCAGCTGTCTCTAATGCATAATCCCAAAACGATAGTGGTAGATCGGTAAGAGACATCATAGATTGCACTATATCCAATAAAGTACGGTTATGACGTTCGGACACACCATTATGCTGTGGTGTTCCATGTGGCATGAGTTTGTGAAACTATTCCACATTGTTTTAATTGAAGACCAAACTCGTAACTCAAATATTTGTCTCCGCGATCAGATCGTAGAAACTTTATTTTCTTGTCACGATGATTTTCCACTTCACTCTGAAATTCTTTAAACTTTTCAAATGTTTCAGACTTATGTTTCATCAAGTAGATATACCCATATCTGCTCAAATCATCTGTGAGGTTCAGAAAATAACGATACTTGCCGTGAGCCTTAACACTCATTGGACCGCATACATCAGTATGTATTATTTCAAATAAGTCAGTTGCTCGCTCCGGAGAACGGAGTCTTAGTCATCTTGCCCATGAGGCATGGTTCGCAAGCATCAAGTGATTCATAATCAAGTGATTCCAAAAACCCATCAGCATGGAGTTTCTTCATGCGCTTTACACCAATATGACCTAAACGGCAGTGCTACAAATAAGTTGCACTATCATTATTAACTTTGCATCTTTTGGTTTCAATATTATGATTACGTGTATCACTACGATCGAAATCCAACGAACTATTTTCATTGGGTGTGTAACCATATAAGGTTTTATTCATGTAAACAGAACAATAATTTATTCTCTTACTTAAATGAATAACTGTATTACAATAAACATGATCAAATCATATTCATGCTTAACGCAAACACCAAATAACACTTATTCAGGTTCAACACTAATCCTGAAAGTATAGGGAGTGTGTGATGATGATCATATCATTCTTGGAACCACTTCCAACACACATCGTCACTTCACCCTTAACTAGTCTCTGTTTATTCTGCAACTCCCGTTTCGAGTTACTAATCTTAGCAACTGAACTAGTATGAAATACTGAGGGGTTGCTATAAACACTAGTAAAGTACACATCAATAACATGTATATCAAATATACTTATGTTCACTTTGCCATCCTTCTTATCTGCCAATCACTTGGGGTAGTTCCGCTTCCAGTGACCAGTCCCTTTGTAGTAGAAACACTTAGTCTCAGGCTTAGGACCAGACTTGGGCTTCTTCACTTGAGCAGCAACTTGCTTGCTGTTCTTCTTGAAGTTCCCCTTCTTCCCTCTGCCCTTTTCTTGAAACTAGTGGTCTTGTCTACCATCAACACTTGATGTTTTTCTCGATTTCTACCTTCGTCAATTTCCGCATTACGAAGAGCTTGGGAATCATTTCCGTTATCCCTTGCATATCATAGTTCATCACGAAGTTCTACTAACTTGGTGATGGTGACTAGAGAATTCTGTCAATCACTATCTTATCTGGAAGATTAACTCCCACTTGATTCAAGCAATTGTAGTACTCAGACAATCTGGGCACATGCTCACTAGTTGAGCGATTCTCCTCCATCTTTTAGCTATAGAACTTGTTGGAGACTTCATATCTCTCAACTCGGGTATTTGCTTGAAATATTAACTTCAACTCCTGGAACATCTCATATGCTCCATGACGTTCAAAACGTCTTTGAAGTCCCGATTCTAAGCCATTAAGCATGGTGCACTAAACTATCAAGTAGTCATCATATTGAGCTAGCCAAACGTTCATAACGTCTGCATCTGCTCCTGTAATAGGTCCGTCAACTAGCGGTGCATCAAGGACATAATTCTTCTGTGCAGCAATGAGGATAAACCTCAGATCACGGATCCAATCCGCATCATTGATACTAACATATTTCAACACAATTTTCTCTAGGAACATATCAAAATAAACACAAGGAAGCAACAACGCGAGCTATTGATCTACAACATAATTTGAAAAATACTACCAGGACTAAGTTCATGATAAATTTAAGTTCAATTAATCATATTACTTAAGAACTGCCACTTAGATAGACATCCCTCTAATCCTCTAAGTGATTACATGATCCAAATCAACTAAACCATGTCCGATCATCACGTGAGATGGAGTAGTTTCATTGGT
The DNA here is from genome assembly GCF_056163025.1 of Triticum urartu. Lineage (NCBI taxonomy): Eukaryota > Viridiplantae > Streptophyta > Magnoliopsida > Poales > Poaceae > Triticum > Triticum urartu. Next base: position 607,097,039 of record NC_141874.1, on the reverse strand, counting down.
GAACATCACTATGTTGATCATATCTACTATATGATTCACGCTCGACCTTTCAGTCTCCGTGTTCCGAGGCCATATATGTATATGCTTGGCTCGTCAAGTATAACCTGAGTTCCGCGTGTGCAACTGTTTTGCACCCGTTGTATTTGAACATAGAGCCTATCACACCCGATCATCACGTGGTGTCTCAGCACGAAGAACTTTCGCAACGGTGCATACTCAGGGAGAACACTTCTTGATAATTAGCGAGAGATCATCTTAAAATGCTACCGTCAATCAAAGCAAGATAAGATGCATAAAAGATAAACATCACATGCAATCAAAATATGTGACATGATATGGCCATCATCATCTTGTGCCTTTGATCTCTAACTCCAAAGTATCGTCATGATTTCCATCGTCACTGGCATAACACCATGATCTCCATCATCTTGATCTATATCAATGTGTCGTCACATGGTCGTCTTGCCAACTACTGCTCTTGCAACTATTACTATCGCATAGCAATAAAGTAAAGCAATTATTTGGCGCTTGCATCTTATGCAATAGAGAGACAACCATAAGGCTTCTGCTAGTTGCCGATAACTTCAACAAAACATGATTATCTTATACAACAACTTATATCTCATCATGTCTTGACCATATCACATCACAACATGCCCTGCAAAAACAAGTTAGACGTCCTCTACTTTGTTGTTGCAAGTTTTACGTGGCTGCTACGGGCTGAGCAAGAACCGTTCTTACCTACGCATCAAAAAACCACAACGATAGTTTGTCAAGTTGGTGATGTTTTAACCTTCGCAAGGACCGGGCGTAGCCACACTCGGTTCAACTAAAGTTGGAGAAACTGTCACCCGCTAGCCACCTTTGTGCAAAGCACATCGGGAGAACCGGTCTCGCGTAAGCGTACGCGTAATGTCGGTCCGGGCCGCTTCGTCCAACAATACCGCCGAAACAAAGTATGACACGCTGGTAAGCAGTATGACTTATATCGCCCACAACTCACTTGTGTTCTACTCGTGCATATAACATCAACACATAAAACCTAGGCTCGGATGCCACTGTTGGGGAACGTAGTAATTTCAAAAAATTTCCTACGCACACGCAAGATCATGGTGATGCATAGCAACGAGAGGGGGAGAGTGTGATCTACGTACCCTTGTAGATCGACAATGGAAGCGTTAACTTGGTTGATGTAGTCGTATGTCTTCACGGCCCGACCGATCAAGCACCGAAACTACGGCACCTCCGAGTTCTAGCACACGTTCAGCTCGATGATGATCCCCGGACTCCGATCCAACAAAGTGTCGGGGAAGAGTTCCGTCAGCACAACGGCGTGGTGACGATCTTGATGTACTACTGTCGCTGGGCTTCGCCTAAGCACCGCTACAATATTATCGAGGACTATGGTGGAAGGGGGCACCGCACACGGCTAAGAATATGATCACGTGGATCAACTTGTGTGTCTAGAGGTGCCCCCCTGCCCCCGTATATAAAGGAGCAAGGGGGGAGGAGGCCGGCCCTAGGAGAGGCGCGCCAGGTGTGGAGTCCTACTAGGACTCCCTAGTCCTAGTAGGATTCCACTTCCCATATGGAATAGGAAAAGAGGAAGGGAAAAGGAGAAGGAAGGAAGGGGGCGCCCCCCTTCCCTAGTCCAATTCGGACCAGACTAAGGGGAGGGGTGCGGCCACCCTTGAGGCCCTTTTCCTTCTTTCCCATATGGCCCAATAAGGCCCAATACGTATTCCCGTAACTCTCCGGTATTCCAAAAATACCCGAATCACTCGGAACCTTTCCGATGTCCGAATATAGTCGTCCAATATATCGATCTTTACGTCTCGACCATTTCTAGACTCCTCGTCATGTCCCCGATCTCATCCGGGACTCCGAACTCCTTCGGTACATCAAAACTCATAAACTCATAATATAATTGTCATCGAAACCTTAAGCGTGCGGACCCTACGGGTTCGAGAATAATGTAGACATGACCGAGACACGTCTCCGGTCAATAACCAATAGCGGAACCTGGATGCTCATATTGGCTCCCACATATTCTACGAAGATCTTTATCGGTCAGACCGCATAACAACATACGTTGTTCCCTTTGTCATCGGTATGTTACTTGCCCGAGATTCGATCGTCGGTATCTCAATACCTAGTTCAATCTCGTTACCAGCAAGTCTCTTTACTCGTTTCGTAATATATCATCTTGCAACCAACTCATTAGTTGCAATGCTTGCAAGGCTTATGTGATGTGCATTACCGAGAGGGCCCAGAGATACCTCTCCGACAATCGGAGTGACAAATCCTAATCTCGAAATACGCCAACCCAACATGTACCTTTGGAGACACCTGTAGAGCTCCTTTATAATCACTCAGTTACGTTGTGACGTTTGGTAGCACACAAAGTGTTCCTCCGGCAAACGGGAGTTGCATAATCTCATAGTCATAGGAACATGTATAAGTCATGAAGAAAGCAATAGCAACATACTAAACGATCGGGTGCTAAGCTAATGGAATGGGTCATGTCAATCACATCATTATCCTAATGATGTGATCCAGTTAATCAAATAAAAACTCTTTTGTTTATGGTTAGGAAACATAACCATCTTCGATTAACGAGCTAGTCAAGTAGAGGCATACTAGTGACACTTTGTTTGTCTATGTATTCACACAAGTATTATGTTTCCGGTTAATACAATTCTAGCATGAATAATAAACATTTATCATGATATAAGGAAATAAATAATAACTTTATTATTTCCTCTAGGGCATAAGAGGATGTAGAGAGGTAGGGCTGCGCCGAGAGAGAGAGAGACTCATGTCTTTGGCAGCCCCAAAACCCCCACTATTTATAGGAGGAGGGGAGGAGGGTGCGCCCCCTCCAGGGTTCCCACCCCTAGGCGCGGCAGCCCTAGATGGGATGGAGGGGGGCGTCCAAGAGGGGGAGAGGGGGCCACCCTAGGGCGGGCCTTAGGCCCACCTGGGCATAGGGTTTTCCCCTTTCTCCTCCTAGCTGCGCCTTGGGCCCTGGTGGGAGGCGCACCAGCCCACTCAGGGGCTGGTCCCTTTCCACTCTTGGCCCATGCAAGCCTCCGGGGCTGGTGGCCCCTTCCGGTGGACCCCCGGAACCCTCCGGTGGTCCCGGTACATTACCGGTGACGCCTGAAACACTTCCGGTGGTCAAAACCTCACTTCCTATATACTCCCTCCGTTTTTATTTAGTTCGCATATTAGTTTTGGTCAAAGTCAAGCTTTATAAACTTTGACAAAATTTATAGACAAAAATATTAACATGTACAATTAAAAATCAACACCATTAGATTCATTACTGAACGTACTTTCGCATCATATAAAATTGTTATTGTAAGTATTTATATTCTTTCCTATAAACTTGGTCAAACTTTATGAAGTTTGACTTCAATCAACTCTAATATGCGGAGTAAATAAAAATGGAGGGAGTATTATTATTTACCTCCGGACCATTTTGGAACTCCTCGTGACGTCCGGGATGTCATCCGGGACTCCGAACAACATTCGGTAACCACTTACAAACTTTCCCTATAACCCTAGCGTCATCGAACCTTAAGTGTGTAGGCCCTATGGCCTCGGGAGGCATGCAGACATGACCGAGACATCTCTCTGGTGAATAACCAACAGCGGGATCTGGATACCCATGTTGGCTCCTACATGTTCCACGATGGTCTTATCGGATGAACCAGGATGTCGAGGATTCAATCAATCCCGTCTACAATTCCCTTTGTCTACCGGTATGATACTTGCCCGAGATTCGATCGTCGGTATCCCTATACCTTGTTCAATCTCGTTACCGGCAAGTCTCTTTTACTCGATCCGTAACACATCATCCCATGATCAACTCCTTGATCACATTGAGCTCATTATGATGATGTCCTACCGAGTGGGCCCAGAGATACCTCTCCGTCACACGGAACGACAAATCCCAGTCTCGATTCGTGCCAACCCAACTGACACTTTTGGAGATACCCGTAGTGCACCTTTATATCCACCCAGTTACGTTGTGACGTTTGGCACACCCAAAGCATTCCTACGGTATCCGGGAGTTGCACAATCTCATGGTCTAAGGAAATGATACTTGACATTAGAAAAGCTTTAGCATACGAACTACACAATCTTGTGCTATGCTTAGGATTGGGTCTTGTCCATCACATCATTCTCCTAATGATGTGATCCCGTTATCAATGACATCCAATGTCCATGATCAGGAAACCATGACCATCTATTGATCAACGAGCTAGTCAACTAGAGGCTTACTAGGGACATATTACGATCTATGTATTCACACATGTATTACGGCTTCCGGTTAATACAATTATAGCATGAACAATAGAAAATTATCATGAACAAGGAAATATAATAATAACCATTTTATTATTGCCTCTAGGGCATATTTCCAACAGTCTCCCACTTGCACTAGAGTCAATAATCTAGTTCACATCATTATGTGATTAACACTCATAGTTCACATCACCATGTGACTAACACCCGAAGATTTTACTAGAGTCAATAATCTAGTTCACATCACCATGTGATTAACACTCAATGAGTTCTAGGGTTTGATCATTTATGCTTACGAGAGAAGTGTCAGTCCACGGGTCTGCAACATTCAGATCCGTGTGTTCTTCGCAAATATCGATTTCATATTGTAGATGTTGCTAGTATGCTCCACTTGGAGCTATTCCAAATGGTTGCTCCACTATACGTATCCGGTTTGCTAGTCAGAGTCATCCGGATAGGTGTTAAAGCTTGCATCGACGTAACTCTTTATGCCGAACTCTTTATCACCTCCATAACCGAGAAACATTTCCTTATTCCTAAGGACAATTTTGACTACTGTCCAATGATCCACTCCTGGATTACTCTTGTACCCCCTTGCTAGACACGTGGCAAGGCACATCGTGGTACACAACATGGAATATCGTATAGAGCCTATGTTTAAGGCATAGGGGACGACTTTCGTCCTTTTTCTTTCTTCTACCGTGGTCGAGCTTCAAGTCTTAACTTCACACCTCACAACTCAGGCAAGAACTCCTTCTTTGACTGATCCATCTTGAACTCCTTCAAGATCATGTCAAGGTATGTGCTCTGTGAAAGTCTTATCAGGCATCTTGATCTATCTCTATAGATCTTGATACCCAACATGTAAGCAGTTTTACACAGGTCTTCCTTTGAAAAACTCCATTCAAACAACCCTTTATGCTTTCTAGAAATTCTGCATCATTTCCGATCAACAATATATCATCCACATATACCTATCAGAAATGTTGTAGTGCTCCCACTCACTTTATTGCAAATACAAGTTTCTTGCAAACTTTGTATAAACCCAAATGCTTTGATCGCCTCATCAAAGCGTATGTTCCAACTCCGAGATGCTTGCTCCAGTCCATAGAAGGATCGCTGGAGTTTGCATACCTTTTAGCATCCTTAGGATTGACAAAAACCTTTTGGTTGTATCACATACAACCTTTCCTCACAGAAACCGTCAAGGAAACTTTGTTTTGACATCCATCTGCCTGATTTCATAAATGAAAATGCACCAACTGCTAACATAGTTCTAACAGACTTTAGCATCGCTATGATTGAGAGAGTCTCATCATAGTCAACTCCTTGAACTTGTCGGAAACTTCTTTGAGACAAGTCGAGCTTCACAAATGGTGACATTACCATCATCGTATGTCTTCTTCTTAAAGATCCATTTATTCTCAATGGCTTGCCATTCATCGGGCAAGCCCACCAAAGTCCATACTTTGTTCTCATACATGGATCCTATCTCGGATTTCATGGCTTCTAGCCATTTGTTGGAATCCAGGCGCACCATCGCTTCTTCATAGCTCATAGGTTCATCATTGTCCAACAACATGACCTTTAAGACAGGGTTACCACTCAAAAGTTGTACACACCCTTGTCGACCTACGATGTTTGATAGTAATTTGATATGAAGCTTCATGATCATCATCATTAGCTTTCTCCTCAACTGATGTAAGTGCCATAGAAACATCTTTCTGTGATGCGCTACTCTCTGGTTGAAGTGAAGGTTCAACAACCTCATCAAGTTCTATCTTCCTCCCACTCAATTCTTTCGAGAGAAACTCTTTCTCGAGAAAGGACCTGTTCTTAGCGACAAACACTCTGCCCTCAGATCTGAGATAGAAGGTATACCCAATCATCTTTTTTGGGTATTCTATGAAGACACAATTTTCTGCTTTGGGTTCGAGCTTTTCCGACCGAAGCCTATCGACATAAGCATCGTAGCCCCAAACCTTAAGAAACAACAACTTTGGTTTCTTGCCAAACCATAGTTCATACGGTGTCGTCTCCACAGACTTAGATGGTGCCCTATTTAAAGTGAATGTAATTGTGTTTAATGCATAACCCCCAAAAATAGCGGTAGATTGGTAAGAGACATCATACACCATATCCAATAAGGTTCAATTACGATGTTCGGACACACCATCATGCTATGGTGTTCCAGGCGGCGTCAACTGTGAAACGATTCCACCTTGTCTTTAGTGATTGCCAAACTCATAACTCAGATACTTTCTCTTTGATCAGATCAAAGGAACTTGATCTTCTTGTTATGATGATTCTCAACTTCACTCTGAAATTGCTTGAAATTTTGAAACATTTTAGACTTATGCTTCATTAAGTAAATATACCCATATTTATTCAATTCACCGGTGAAGGTGAGAAAATAACAACATCCACCGCGCGCGTCAACACTCATCGGACCGCACACATCAGCATGTATGATTTCTAACAAGTCACTTGCCCGTTCCATTGTTCCAAAGAACGGGGTTTTAGTCATCTTGCCAAAGAGGCATGGTTCGCATGTTTCAAGTGATTCAAAATCAAGTGACTTCAAAAGTCCATTAGCATGGAGGTTTTTTCATGCGCTTTACACCAATATGACCTAAGCGGCAGTGCCACATGAAAGTGGTACTATCATTATCAACTCTACATATTTTGGCATCAATGTTATGAACATGTGTATAACTACGACCAGGATTCAATAAACCATTCACATTGGGTGCATGACCATAGAAGGTATTATTCATGTAAACAGAATAACCCTTATTCTCTGACTTAAATGAATAACCGTATTGCAATAAACATGATCTAATCATGTCCATGCTCAATGCAGACACCAATGCAAACAACATTTATCTAGGTTCAACACTAATCCCGAAGGTAGAGGGAGCGTGCGATGGTGATCACATCAACCTTGGAAACACTTCCAACACACATCGTCACCTCGCCCTTAGCTAGTCTTCGTTAATTCCGTAGCTTTTGTTTCGAGTTACCAATATTATCAACTGAATCGGTATCTAATACCCAGGTGCTACTAGGAGTCCTAGTAAGTACACATAAATAACACACATATATCAAATATACTTTTGTTGAAGTCAACAGCCTTCTTATCTACCAAGGATTTGAGGCAGTTCCGCTACCAGTGACCGTTCCCCTAATAGAAGCACTTTGTCTTGGGTTTGGGTTCTTGGGTTTCTTCACTGGAGCGGCAACTAGCTTGCCATTCAAGAAGTTCCCCTTCTTTCCCTTGCCCTTCTTTGAAACCAGTGCTCTTGTTAACCATCAACACTTGATGCTCCTTCTTGATTTCTACCATTACGACCTTAAGCACGACGAATAGCTCCGGGATTATCTTCCCTTGCATGTTATAGTTCATCACGAAACTCTAGTAGCTTGGTGATAGCGAATGGGGAACTTTTGTCAATCACTCTCTTATCTGGAAGATTAAATCCCACTTGATATAAGTGATTGAAGTACCCAGACATGCTGAGCACATGCTCACTGGCTGGGCTATTCTCCTCCATCTTGTAGGCAAAGGTCTTGTCAGAGGTCTCAACCTCTCAACACGGGCATGAGCCTAAAATACCAATTTCAGCTCTTCGAACATCTCATATGTTCTATGGCGTTCAAAACACTTTTGGATCCCCGACTCCATAAACCATGGCGTGCTAAACTATCATGTAGTCATCAGAATGTGTCTAGCAGATGTTCACAACATCCACAGACGACGCCAGAGGGGTTGGCACACCGAGCGGTGCATCAAGGATAGAAGCCTTCTGTGTAGCAGTAAGGACAATCCTCAGACTACGGCCCTAGTCCGCACAATTGCTTACAATATCTTTCAACTTAGTCTTTCTCTAGGAACGTATTAAAACAAAGAGCTAAAGCGCGAACTATTAATCCACAACATAATTTGCAAAGACAATTTAGACCATGTTCATGATAATTAAGTTCATCTAATCAAATTATTCAATGAACTCCCACTCAGATAGACATCCCTCTAGTCATCTAAGTGATACATGATCCGAGTCAACTAGGTTGTGTCCGATCATCACGTGAGACGGACTAGTCATCATCAGTGAACATCTTCATGTTGATCGTATCTACCATACGACTCATGTTCGACCTTTCGGTCTTCCGTGTTCCGAGGCCATGTCTGTACATGCTAGGCTCGTCAAGTCAACCTAAGTGTATTGCGTGTGTAAATCTGGCTTACACCCATTGTATGCGAACGTTAGAATCTATCACACCCGATCATCACGTGGTGCTTCGAAACAACGAACCTTCGCAATGGTGCACAGTTAGGGGGAGCACTTTCTTGAAATTATAGCGAGGGATCATCTTATTTAAGCTACCATCGTTCTAAGCAAATAAGATGTAAAACATGATAAACATCACATGCAATCAAATAGTGACATGATATGGCCAATATCATTTTGCTCCTTTTGATCTCCATCTTCGGGGCGCCATGATCATCATCGTCACCGGCAAGACACCATGATCTCCATCATCACGTCTTCATGAAGTTGCCTCGCCAACTATTACTTCTACTACTACGGCTAACGGTTAGCAATATAGTAAAGTAATTACATGGCGTTTTCATTGACACGCAGGTCATATAATAAATTAGGACAACTCCTATGGCTCCTATCGGTTGTCATACTCATCGACATGCAAGTCATGATTCCTATTACAAGAACATGATCAATCTCATACATCACATATATCATTCATCACATCCTTTTGGCCATATCACATCACACGACATATGCTGCAAGAACAAGTTAGACGTCCTCTAATTGTTGTTACAAGTTTTTACATGGCTGCTATAGGTTTCTAGCAAGAACGTTTCTTACCTACGCCAAAACCACAACGTGGTATGAAAATTTCTATTTACCCTTCATAAGGACCCTTTTCATCGAATCCGATCCAACTAAAGTGGGAGAGACAGACACCCGGTAGCCACCTTATGCAACTAGTGCATGTCAGTCGGTGGAACCAGTCTCACGTAAGCGTACGTGTAAGGTCGGTCCTGGCCGCTTCATCCCATGATGCCACCGAATCAAGATAAGACTAGTAATGACAAGTAAATTGACAAAATCGACGCCCACAACATCTTGTGTTCTACTCGTGCATAGAAACTACGCATAGACCTAGCTCATGATGCCATTATTGGGGAACGTAGAAATAATTCAAAAAAATCCTATGTGTCACCAAGATCAATCTAGGAGATACTAGCAACGAGAGAGAGAGGGATTGCATCTTCATACCCTTGAAGATCGCTAAGCGGAAGTGTTACAAGAACGCGGTTGGTGGAGTCGTGCACGCACCGATTCAGATCGCGTTCGATTCCGATCTAAGCGCCGAACAACGACGCCTCCGTGTTCAACACACGTACATACCAGGGACGTCTCCTCCTTCTTGATCCAGCAAGGGGAGAGGAGAAGTTGAGGAAGACAACTCTAGCAGCAGCACGACGGCGTGGTGGTGTTGGAGCAGCGTGGTTTCCAGCAGGGCTTCGCCAAGCACTATGGAGAAAGAGGATGTAGAGAGGTAGGGCTGCGCCGAGAGAGAGAGAGAGAGGGAGACTCGTGTCTTTGGCATCCCCAAAACCCCCCTATTTATAGGAGGAGGGGAGGAGGGTGCACCCCCTCTAGGGTTCCCACCCCTAGGGGGGCGGCAACCCTAGATGGGATGGAGGGGCGTGGCCAAGAGGGGGAGAGGGGGGGCGCCCTAGGGTGGGCCTTAGGCCCATCTACGCCAAGGGTTTCCCCCTTTCTCCTCCTATCTGCGCCTTGGGCCCTGGTGGGAGGCGCACCAGCCCACTCAGGGGCTGGTTCCTTTCCACTCTTGGCCCATGCAAGCCTCTGGGGCTGGTGGCCCCTCCCGGTGGACCCCTGGAACCCTCCGGTGGTCTCGGTACATTACCGCTGACGCCCAAAACACTTCCGGTGGTCAAAACCTCTCTTCCTATATATTATTCTTTACCTTCGGACCATTCCGGAACTCCTCGTGACGTCCGGGATCTCATCCGGGACTCCGAACAACATTCGGTAACCACGTACAAACTTTCCTATAACCCTAGTGTCATCGAACCTTAAGTGTGTATACCCTACGGGTTTGGGAGGCATGCAGACATGACCGAGACATCTCTCTGGTCAATAACCAACAGCGGGATCTGGATACCCATGTTGGCTCCTACATGTTCCATGATTATCGGACGAACCACGATGTCTAGGATTCAATCAATCCCATATACAATTCCCTTTGTCTACTGGTATGATACTTGCCTGAGATTCGATCGTCGGTATCCCTATACCTTGTTCAATCTCGTTACCGGCAAGTCTCTTTTACTCGATCCGTAACACATCATCCCGTGATCAACTCCTTGATCACATTGAGCTCATTATGATGATGTCCTACCGAGTGGGCCCAGAGATACCTCTCCGTCACATGGAACGACAGATCACAGTCTCGATTCGTGCCAACCCAACAGACACTTTTGGAGATACCCGTAGTGCACCTTTACAACCACCCAGTTACGTTGAGACGTTTGGCACACCCAAAGCATTCCTACAGTATCCGGGAGTTGCACAATCTCAAGGTCTAAGGAAATGATACTTGACATTAGAAAAGCTTTAGCATACGAACTACACGATCTTGTGCTATGCTTAGGATTGGGTCTTGTCCATCACATCATTCTCCTAATGATGTGATCCCCTTATCAATGACATCCAATGTCCATGGTCAGGAAACCATGAACATCTATTGATCAATGAGCTAGTCAACTAGAGGCTTACTAGGGATATATTACGATCTATGTATTCACAGAAGTATCACGGTTTCCGGTTAATACAATTATAGCATGAACAATAGACAATTATCATGAAAAAGGAAATATAATAATAACCATTTTATTATTGCCTCTAGGGCATATTTCCAACATACCTAGTTCAATCTCGTTACCGGCAAGTCTCTTTACTCGTTTCGTAATACATCATCCCGCAACTAACTCATTAGTTAGAATGCTTGCAAGGCTTATAGTGATGTGCATTACCGAGTGGGCCCAGAGATACCTCTCCGATAATCGGAGTGACAAATCCTAATCTCGAAATACGCCAACTCAACAAGTACCTTCGGAGACACCTGTAGAGCACCTTTATAATCACCCAGTTACGTTGTGAAATTTGGTAGCACACAAAGTGTTCCTCCGGTAAACGGGAGTTGCATAATCTCATTGTCATAGGAACATGTATAAGTCATGAAGAAAGCAATAGCAACATACTAAATGATCAAGTGCTAAGCTAACGGAATGGGTCAAGTCAATCACATCATTCTCCTAATGATGTGATCCCGTTAATCAAATGAAAACTCATGTCTATGGCTAGGAAACATAACCATCTTTGATCAACGAGCTAGTCAAGTAGAGGCATACTAGTGACACTCTGTTTGTCTATGTATTCACACATGTATCATGTTTCCGGTTAATACAATTCTAGCATGAATAATAAACATTTATCATGATATAAGGAAATAAGTAATAACTTTATTATTGCCTCTAGGGCATATTTCCTTCAGTCTCCCACTTGCTTTAGAGTCAATAATCTAGATTACATAGTAATGATTCTAACACCCATGGAGCCTTGGTGCTGATCATGTTTTGCTCGTGGTAGAGGCTTAGTCAACGGGTCTGCAACATTCAGATCCGTATGTATCTTGCAAATCTCTATGTATCCCACCTGGACTTGATCCCGGATGGAGTTGAAGCGTCTCTTGATGTGCTTGGTTCTCTTGTGAAATCTGGATTTCTTTGCGAAGGCAATTGCACTAGTATTGTCACAAAAGATTTTCATTGGACCCGATGCACTAGGTATGACACCTAGATCGGATATGAACTCCTTCATCCAGACTCCTTCATTTGCTGCTTCCGAAGCAGCAATGTACTCCGCTTCACATGTAGATCCTGCCACGACGCTCTGTTTAGAACTGCTCCAACTGACAGCTCCACCGTTTAATATAAACACGTATCCGGATTGCGATTTAGAATCGTCCGGATCAGTGTCAAAGCATTGCATCAATGTAACCATTTACGATGAGCTCTTTGTCACCTCCATAAACGAGAAACATATCCTTAGTCCTTTCCAGGTACTTCAGGATGTTCTTGACCGCTGTGCAGTGATCCACTCCTGGATTACTTTGGTCCTCCTTGCTAAACTAATAGCAAGGCATACATCAGGTCTGGTACACAACATTGCATACATGATAGAGCCTATGGCTGAAGCATAGGGAACATCTTTCATTTTCTCTCTATCTTCTGCAGTGGTCGGGCATTGAGTCTTACTCGACTTCACACCTTGTAATAAAGGCAAGAACCCATTCTTTGCCTGATCCATTTTGAACTTCTTCAAAACTTTGTCAAGGTATGTGGTTTGTGGAAGTCCAATTAAGCATCTTGATCTATCTCTATAGATCTTGATGCCCAATATGTAAGCAGCTTCACCGAGGTCTTTCATTGAAAAACTCTTATTCAAGTATCCTTTTATGCTATCTAGAAATTCTATATCATTTCCAATCAACAATATGTCATCCACATATAATATTAGAAATGCTACAGAGCTCCCACTCACTTTCTTGTAAATGCAGGCTTCTCCAGAAGTCTGTATAAAACCATATTCTTTGATCATACTATCAAAACGTTTATACCAACTCCGAGAGGCTTGCACCAGTCCATAAATGGATCGCTGGAGCTTGCACACTTTGTTAGCACCTTTTCGATCGATAAAACCTTCAGGTTGCATCATATACAACTCTTCTTCCAGAAATCCATTCAGGAATGCAGTCTTCACATCCATTTGCCAAATTTCATAATCATAAAATGCGGCAATTGCTAACATGATTCGGACGGACTTAAGCATCGCTGATACGCCCATTTTGCATCATGCTTTTATATCAATATTTATTGCATTATGGGATGTTATTACACATTATGTCACAATACTTATGCCTATTCTCTCTTATTTTACAAGGTTCACATAAAGAGGGAGAATGCCGACAGCTGGGATTCTGGCTGGAAAAGGAGCAAATATTAGAGACCTATTTTGCACAGCTCCAAAAGTCCTGAAACTTCATGGATGATGTTTTCCAAATATATAAAGAACATTGAGCGCAAGAACTTCACCAGGGGGGCACACCCCGCCCACGAGGGTGGGGGCGCGCCCTACCCCCCTGGGCGCGCCCCCCTACCTCGTGCCTCCTGTCGGTGTCAAAACCGGCGGATCTCGGGTAGGGGGTCCCGAACTGTGCGTCAAGGCCGGATGGTAACAGGAGGTAGGGAACACTTTGTTTTACCCAGGTTCAGGCCCTCTCGATGGAGGTAATACCCTACTCCTGCTTGATTAATATTGATGATATGGGTAGTACGAGAGTAGATCTACCACGAGATCAAGGAGGCTAAACCCTAGAAGCTAGCCTATGGTATGATTGTTGTGTATGGAGTTGATTGTTCATCGACTAGCCTGGCCTCGGTTTATATAATGCACCGGAGGCCTAGGATAACAAGAGTCCTAGCCGAATACGCCGGTGGGGAGAAGTCCTTGTCTTGATCGCCAAGTCTTGTGGAATCTTCCTTGTATGCGGTAGCCGTCTGAAATGGCCCATGAGTATACTGCCACGGGGGTCCTCGGCCCAATCTATCAGATCGGGAGATGACGTGTTGAGTACCCCCTAGTCCAGGACACCGTCAGTAGCCCCCTGAACCGGTCTTCAAGTTAGGGACGCTCCTCGATTCTTCCGAACCGTTCTTCATCTTCGGTTGACGTTCTTGAAAACTGGTTCAACAAATCTTCTCATCTTCGATCTTGAGGATCGCTGAAATGCATTCGACGAGTTTACACGTCGGGTATCCGAGGAGCCCCTTTAAGTTTCCGGCCTTTATCAATGCCTTGTTTATTTTTATGCCACACCTCGGGTTTGAAGTTGTTCCCGGGAGGCAGGGTCCTCTTGCGTCCGAGCTCCAACGCCGGACTGCATTCGAAGTATCTTTTGCAGCCGAGCACCAACGCCGGACCGCTTCCCAGCTCTAGCGCCGGAATGTATCCGAGCTCCAACGCCGGACTATGTATCCGAGCTCCAACGCCGGACTGTATATCCGAGCTCCAATGCCGAAATATATCCGAGCTCCAACGCCGGACTATGTCTAGGCTCCAATGCCGGACTATATTCGAGGTGTCATATCACCTTGGTTCAAAAAAGTTGATGGAGTTTAGCCGAGCTTAATGCCGGAAATGCCCTCTATGGAGCCAGCCACTAGCGCCCGAGCTTTATGCCGGACTGCTTCCGAGGTGGTGCACCACCCCGACTATGGGCCGATTTTTTGTCAATATTTTTTATTGGTGCACTTTATTCTCTGCCGAGATATATAGCCAGTAGCTCTCAAGGTGTGTATCGGTCTAAAACCCGAGATGCACATGAAGGATGACATAAGACCGCTGATCCTAGTAGCCGCTGAGACTCAGGTTGATTTGCAAAATCGGCCTGAGGATCAAGTCCTAGCTCGGCAGAATACTTCAGGACACAAAAGTGGCGTGCTCAGTCCTCAAGACTCAGGTTGGGTGCGGCCGACCAACCTGAGGATCAAAATCTCCTCGGGAACTATATTGCACATAAAATTTTCTGCATTGGACAAGCAATGCAGTAGCCCCCAAGACACTAGTCGGGTGGCAACACCAGATCAGGGGATCGATGTGCCCCTTTAATATTTGTAAATAATAAGCCCGAAGCCCAGTAGCCCCCGAGCCATAATGCGGGCACGGGTGGCCGAATTAAGGATCAATATCCATAGTAAAATCACAAATTATGTGTAATGACTCTATGTATCCAAGTACTTTACGTCATTAATGCTCGGATCCGCATTGTACAAAACTTTGTTGACCGACCATCGGCTTCCACCTCCTTGGCCAGTAGCCGAGGAGTGTTTGTCCTACTTTATAAAGCCTTTATGAGGTTAAAGATTTACGACAAACAAGGCAATCTGGCCACACGGTTTTATAAACAAAGTTACGCAGAGAGATATGTTATATTACTGTTTAACAGAAGAAATGTATTCCAAAGAAAATAGTCCCGCTATCGGCTCCTTTCTTTGGGTTGTCATGCTAAGCATGATCATGAAACCTCAGCTCGAATGTAAGAGCAAAATATCGAGGATTTAGTTTGGGAGGCCAGTTAATAGCCCCCGGTAGTGTTCGGCGACAGTCGAGGTCAAGCCGTAAACACTTCGGCCAATGTTATGAATGGCCCGTCATAGTCATCGGATCGCTGACCAGTTTACGCTTATTGTGACAGTCAGTTTTCGGCTTTCTCCACTAAGGTGCTTAACCATGTGAGCTGGAAGCACAATCGCAGTGATTCTCCCTTTGCACGCCTAGCCGAACAAAACGGAACGTAGGAAGCAAGTGCAGGAGCCGGGCAACCCAACTATTGACCGAAGACACAATTCGAAACCGATGCATATATAGCAATATCTGAGAATGTTTTTGCCGAATCCCTAAAGGTGTCCGGCGTTGCACTGCGAGACTAATGCTGGAAAAGCACAAATAGTTTAAAAGTGCCAAAAAGCTTGGAAAACCAAGAAACGTCAGTAAAAACATGACGTCCGAACAATATCAAGTGTTCGGTGCCAATCCGAAAGTTGGTCTTAGAAAAAAGAAGTGCTTCTGTCGTGCTTTAACATGATACATCCTATCTCAAGACTTCGAGCGGGTCAGCCTACGGCTTCAACCTCCTATCCCGAGGGCGGAGTACTTCTCATCAGGCCAGTTTAGCAAACTAAACTCTAGCGGCTTTGAGAGAGAAATTAGGCTCCCCGGCTAGTGACCGCACACTCGTGTCGAAAAAAGGAGTGATAAATAATAATAATAATAAAACTTTGCAATGACTAAGAAGAAGGACACTTATTATAAAACGGCTCAAATAAACTTAAGAGCCCCCAAGTGACTTGGGTAGAAGAATGATTGCATGTACCGAAGTACTTATATCATATCTATGTTCAACCGAACTTTAAACGCGTCTTAACCGACCGTCAGCTTCTCCCTCTTCAGTCAAGGACCGAAAAGTGTTATGTACTCCATCGGTCGAGAATATCGACGGTGTTTCCGATAACCAGGCAATCAGGCCATAAGGCTGTAACAGACAAAGCGCGCTCAGGGAACTTATGCTATATTACCGTGAAGTGTAAGAAGCATCTTCGAAGAAAATAGTACCCCCACCGATACCTTTCTTCGGTGCTCATTGTTATTATGAGACTTGTGTAATAGATTTTTTGTACTCATGAGTTCCGTTGTGTGCCGACCATTATTGAAAACTATAAGAGCGCTAGCTTTCGGCTTCACCCAGTCTGAGGTCCGGCTCGGTTGACCCGATCGTGACAATCGCAGAGGTGCTCCCTTTACTCCCTAGCCGAACAATCGGGAACGTAGGGGTAAACACAGGAGCGAGGCAACCCAGCTTGCAAATCGCTTAAGTCAATATGGTGCATATTGTGGCATAATACACGAACAAGGAACGAAGCCGTAAAAGTATAATCATATGCAAGAGGAAAAGCTTCATAAATGAAGCCCCCAAGTGAATTGGGTCCTTGAATTTGTGTGTCACAAACAAAGTTTGGACAAGGAAATTTTTTACAAGCAACTTTTTTTCTAAAAAAGTATAATGCTTGGTCGAACCGAACACAAGTTAGAAATTAAAGCTTTGAGCATGAAAGCGACTTAGCTGGTTAATGTGTTCGGTATTGATGACGCGGTCCGAGCTTGATGCGAGGCAAGGTTCCATCCCCCAAGCTGGTCCTGAGGTGGCGGGGCGGAGAGCTCGACACGCCGAAGTGGTGACATAGCACGGTCAATGCAGACCGGCAGAGTGACGCCGAAGTCCCCGGATCATTTTCCTGTGCACAAAAAATAGTGCAAACCGGAGATAATAGTAATAATGATAATTAAAAAATGTGTTGCATAATAAATAATTTATGCAAAGTGAGGAATAGAAGAAATATGGCCTGGCGCCGAAGTCAATGTCGATGCAGGGCGTCGGCGTGATGTAGTAAAGGCGTGGCAAAGCCTGAATTCACAGGTCAGTCCGAGCTTCGGATGCGGCGTTCGCCGAGGATTCAAACCTGTCAAACAAGCTCTTCGGCGTTTTTCTGAACCTAAGAGACAGGCCATGGGAGAGGAGCTAGCAAAGCTATTGGAGGCCGGATTCATCAGAGATATAAAACATCCGGACTGGCTAGCAAACCTGGTGATGGTACCAAAGAAGGACAAATCCTGGCGCCTGTGTGTTGATTTTAAAGACCTTAACAAGGCTTGCCCAAAGGATCCCTTCCCCCTCGCCCGCATCGATCAAATTATCGACGCTACCCCAGGACACGATTCGTTGTGTTTCCTCGTCGCATATTCCGGTTACCATCAAATCAAGATGGTAGAATCAGACCAAGCCGCAACGACATTTATCACACCATACAGCCCATTCTGCTTCAACACAATGCCCTTCGGGCTCAAAAACATCGGCGCAACATATCAGCGCATGATTCAGACATGTCTGGCAAACCAGATCGGCAAGGCATATGTAGATGATGTGGTCGTCAAAACAAGACATGTCGAATCTCTAGTAGACGACTTGAGGCTCACATTTGATAACCTCCAAACATACGACATCAAGATCAACCCGGAAAAATGCGTTTTCGGCGTCCCAGCCGGAAAGCTCTTGGGCTTCATTGTATCCGGTAGAGGAATTGAAGCAAATCCAGCGAAGATCCGAGCTCTGTCACAATTGGGTATCCCAAAGGACCTCAAACAAATACAAAAGTTAACCAGATGCGTGGCGGCTCTAAGCCGCTTTAAGCAAAAATACTTACTGGTCATGGTGGATAAGTTCACCAAATGGATAGAAGCCAAGCCTGTTAAGACGGCTGAATCCGGACCGGTGATAGACTTTATATCCGAGGTTGTACACCGTTACAGCATCCCCCATAGCATCATCACTGATAACGGCACGAACTTTACGGCCGACGAGATAAAACTCTGGTGCAAAAACATGGGCATCAAGCTCGATTATGCTTCCGTCTATCACCTACAAACTAACGGCCAGGTCAAACATGCAAATGGTCTTATCATGAGCGGCATCAAACCCAGATTAGTGCGGTCCCTCAAGGAATCTAACACATACTGGGTAGAGGAGCTCGACTCCGTACTCTGGGGGCTGTGGACCACGCCGAATCGCACCACCGAATACACACCATTCTTTATGGTGTACGACGCAGAGGCAGTTTTGCCTTGCGACATAATTCATGACTCACCTCGAGTGCGCATGTACGAAGAAAGAGAAGCCGAGCTCGATCGGCAGGACGGTTTGGACGCATTGGAGGAGGAGCATGACGTGGCAAAAGCCCGTTCCGCATTCTATCAACAGCAGGCTCGAAGATACCAAAGCAGAGAAGTACGGACCAAAAATTACAACGTTGGCGAATTAGTTCTATGCCTGCCGGACAAGAAAAAGGACAAACTCAAGCCCAAGTGGGAAGGTCCCTTCATAATTGACCAAGTCCTGACTGGTGGAGCGTACTGCCTGCGAGATGCATCGGATAACCGACTCGAGCCGAACCCATGGAACGCAGCCCGTCTCCGAAGATTCTATGCCTAGCGCAAGACTCTGTGTTCGTCTCCTTCCTCTGTCCATTTTTTATATACTGTCTGTCTTACATTTCTCTCCTTCTCCCCTTCCTTTCTCTTATAGCCTTTAAAGGCTCATCAAATGACGTGCTATTCGCACTCATTAAACCTGGGGGCTTGTTTTAACAGAAGCTTATTTATACGGGCTTCATGCCCAACACATGTGTTACACTTCCGCATGTACCTTTTATTTCACCATTATATGCATCGATATGACTTAAGTTTTGGCCAAGCTGGGTTGCCTGGCTCCTCTGCTTACCCCTACGTTCCCGATTATTTGGCTAGGTGGTAAAGGGAGCACCTCTGCGATTGTTACTGCCGGATCAGCCGGATGTGTACCTCAGACTGGGTGAAGCCGAAAGCTAGCGTTCTTAAGGGAATATTCGGTCGGTGACCTAAAAGATGATCTTTTCACTTATTTATTTATGCGCCCCCAGATGCTTTTTCCCACGTCTTTTTCGCAGAATGGGCATGCACTTTAGGGCATGCCTCCCAGGGAAAGGAACTCCTAACGGAACTATTCTACCTGGAAGATGTTTCTTACTAACCATGTAATATAACATAACTAGTCGGGCACTTGTCTGTTCACGCACTAATGACCCCTACGCCTGGTCTCCATGCATTCCCCGGTTCTTATATAACCGCATGGGAATTCGGACACACTCTAGACCGTCAGGTCCTGCGGCTGAAGCGAAAAGGTCGGCCATGACAAACGATCTACAATCCGGCTAGAAGGCATTATAAATGTCAATTAAATTACATAGTCATTCTGACTGATTGTATTCCTCTTCAATACCATCTAACATGCTGTCTAATTTACAGTCCTGCTAGGAATACTTTGCGGCCAATTCTACTTGGTCGTATACTAAGCTTACAGGGATCTCCTTCCCATCGGGCCCCACAGGACCGACCTCGGCCATGTGGTTGGGGTCAGCCTTTGTGTACCGCGTCTTCACCATGGCCCAGGCCTCCCTAGCGCCTTGACGGCAGGACGATATCTTCCACAATCGGAAGCGCCGCCGTGCTCCCTTTAGCTTCTCCGTAAGCTCTCCAAGACCTTCGGGCATGGAGTTGCATGGCCACAAGGCCTGGGCGACGCCTTGCATCGCCTACCGAACTCGCTCGAGCAGTTGCGAGAGCTCGGGAAGAAGGTCACCCGTAGAACCGGGCATCTCCTCTGCAGGACGACCTGTTAGCACACCTACAGACATTACTCTGTTAGTCGACTTCCCCGCCGAACTTTTTTTCAAAGTTTCGTTCAAGCACTTACTAAATATGCCGCGCAAAAGCCGCCGATTCTCCTTAATGGAGTCTGACAGCTGGGCACGAACATCTTTCAGGTCGACCCCAGCTTGGTGTTGGCATCTTGGAGATCGTTCTTCTCCCGCCTCACCTTTGTCAGCACCTTCTCACCAGCCTTCAGCTAGCGTAGGAGTTGTTGCCTTTCCGGACTCAATCCGGCGCCATCTGCAATTTCATTTGTCAGATTCGCACCCATGCTGTGCTTCGCAAAATACTTATCTTTCGAAGTGTATATTACCAGAGGGGGTCTCCTTGGGCTCCCCTGCCGCGGCTAGTGCGGCCTCAAGTTGGGCTTTGCACTCTTCCAGCTCCTGGGACAGTAGGGAATTCTTTTCTGTAAGAATCTGCATAACAAATGATCCTTAAATCAGTTATTCTAACTGTTTCAAGTCTCGGGGGCTACTGGTATATATATATAATTACCAAAAATTTCTTACCCGTATGTCTTTTACATATTGCTCCGTGGCTCTGGCTAGACCATTTTGAGCGGCACGGAGGTACGCATCTCCCGAATTGAAGGCATCTAATGCCTCTCGGGAGAAACAAGCGTCGCGAAGAATTGTCCGGCGACGCCTGTGGTTCATGGCACTCTCCACCACAGAGTTGGTGGCAGACAACCTGTCCACATCCTCCGTCGGAGGAGCGTCCGGTGCGCGCCTTGTGTTCGCCTCCGCCTCCGGACCAGGCTTTGGAGCCTGGCTAGTGGAGGCGCGATTGGCAGCCTCTCCGGATATAGTCCGGCGAGGTCTCTTTGTCCTGAAGAGAGCACGAGTGTTAATATGCCTTGAAGGTATAACACTTGGGATAAGGGGGCGCGCCATACCTTTGCGCTGATGCCCGGTCCGAACTGCACCTCTTTTCTGCCCACGGGGCCCTGCGGCCCCTCGTTGGCTTGTCGCCACAGGTTCGGCCTCCCATCTCAAAAACCTCCCCTGCAAAGCTCGGTTGTAATCAGGAAACTGAAAACACGAGAGGGCGGACCCCTATTCGGGGTACTGGGACTTCGATCTCAGTTACCTGGGAGGCCAGGATTAGCCCTGGGTAATCGGCCATAATGGCAACCAAGGCATTGTCCTTGCTCAATTGATGGAACACTCCATCAATCAGCTCGACAGATAAGTCCGGATCCTCTTGAGAGGCTGGGTCGAGGGACCGTCCTGGGTCCTCGGGTTGTGGAGGAGGGCTGTTTATTTCTTTAACAGCCTGGCGCAGTTCCTGCGTTGAAGTCGTTAGACTGAATATTTAACAATGGGAATATAAAATGGATGGGCAAGTAAATGTGACCACTTACCCAGCTTGGGGGATTGTACATAGAAAATCCACCCTGTGGGTTGACGCGGAGAAATTCCTCCTCTTCTCCCTTGTACAAAGTGGACAAGGTCTTTGTTAGGGCCGCAGCCGAATCCGGTCCCTTATGGCCGTAGCGGGTGGCGTCGTCCTCCCCGTTGAAATCCCACATGGGGTGGCCTCTATACTGTAGCGGCTGCACCCCTCGCATGATGCATGCAGCCATGACCCCGATCATGGTCAGTCCGGAATGAGCTAACAATCTTATCCGGCCCATCAGGTAAAGGACGTCCTTGTCACTTTCCCTCTGAGGGCTCCGTGGATGCCAACTTAGGCGCTTCTTTAGTGGAGCACTGTCGAACTCAGGGAGGCCGATCCAGGCAGGATCCGGCAGCGGGACGTCCTCTATGTAAAACCATTCCGAAGGCCAGTCCTCGGACGCCTTCTTTGGGGTTCCGGATAGATATCCGGTCCCGACGATGCACCACACTTCGGATCCACCCACTTGATATATTGACCCCTTCTGAGAACGGGGCACAAGGCAGAATAGCTCTTTCCACAGCCCGAAATGAGGCTCAACACCCAAAAACAGCTCGCAGAGGGCTACGAAGCCCGCGATATGCAATACGGAGGCAGGCGTAAGATTGTGAAGCTGGAGGCCATAGAACTCCAGGAGCCCCCAGAGAAACGGATGGATTGGAAATCCGAGCCCTCTTATTAAATAAGGGACGAGGCATACCCGCTCTCCTTTGGAGGGATTAGGGGTACTCTCCGCTTGCTTTCCGCCATTATAGATGGCAAGACCGGCTCGAACTGGGACCATATAGGCCGGGGGGAGAAATCCCTTGGTCTGGAGCATCACTAGCTCGCTATGCGGGATGGAGCATCTCTCCCAATATCCAGGCTGAGGGCTGGAAGGGCGAAAGGAGGAGTTGCGCCGTCTGGCCATGGTGGTATGGACCTTTGTCGGATGCGCTCTGATGAACACTCGCGAAGGGGATAAGGTGTGGTTTGGATCTAAATCCTCGTCCCCTTAAATGGGCGGCTCATTTACGCGGCTAGGGGTGTGGATGTAAAAACACTCAGACTTTTCATATTCGTTTGACACGTGGGAGACGGCCATTATTGGGCATAGAAGCCAAGGAGCGCAACATTTACAAGAAGCCGGACTTTATTCAACAGGTACACGGAATTTGGAGGAGAACCCGCCTTGCAATGCCGAAGACAATCTGCGCGCCGGACTCATCGTCATTGAAGCCTGGTTCGGGGGCTACTGAGGGAGTCCTGGATTAGGGGGTGTCCGGATGGCCGGACTATACCTTCAGCCGGACTCCTAGACTATGAAGATACAAGATTGAAGACTTTGTCCCGTGTCCGGAAGGGACTTTTCTTGGCGTAGAAGGCAAGCTTGGCGATACGGATATGTATATCTCCTACCATTGTAAACGACTTTGTGTAACCCTAACCCTCTCCGGTGTGTATATAAACCGGAGGGTTTTAGTCCGTAGGACAACATATAGAACAACAATCATACCATAGGCTAGCTTCTAGGGTTTAGCCTCTCCGATCTCGTGGTAGATCTACTCTTGTACTACCCATATCAATAATATTAATCAAGCAGGACATAGGGTTTTACCTCCATCAAGAGGGCCCGAACCTGGGTAAAACTTCGTGTCCCTTGCCTCCTGTTACCATCGGCCTAGACGCACAGTTCGGGACCCCCTACCCGAGATCCGCCGGTTTTGACACCGACACTACTAAAAAAGATCATTACCCTTTACCTTTTATCGATCAAATGCTAGAAAGATTATCCAAACATACACATTTTTGCTTTCTAGATGGTTATTCTGGTTTCTCTCAAATACCCGTGTCAGCCAAAGATCAATCAAAGACTACTTTTACATGCCCTTTTGGTACTTTTGCTTATAGACGTATGCCTTTTGGTTTATGTAATGCACCTACTACCTTTCAAAGATGCATGATGGCTATATTTTCTGACTTTTGTGAAAAGATTTGTGAGGTTTTCATGGACGACTTTTCCGTCTATGGATCTTCTTTTGATGATTGTTTGAGCAACCTTGGTCAAGTTTTGCAGAGATGTGAAGAAACTAATCTTGTCCTGAATTGGGAAAAGTGCCACTTTATGGTTAATGAAGGTATTGTCTTGGGGCATAAAGTTTCTGAAAGAGGTATTGAAGTTGATAAAGCCAAGGTTGATGCTATTGAAAAGATGCCATGTCCCAAGGACATCAAAGGTATAAGAAGTTTCCTTGGTCATGCCGGTTTTTATAGGAGGTTCATTAAGGACTTCTCAAAAAAAATTCGGCCTCTGACTAATTTATTACAAAAAGATATACCATTTGTTTTTTATGATGATTGTGTAGAAGCATTTGAAATACTTAAGAAATCATTGATCTCTGCACCTATTATTCAGCCACCTGATTGGAATTTACCCTTTGAAATTATGTGTGATGCTAGTGATTATGCTGTAGGTGCTGTTCTAGGACAAAGAGTTGATAAGAAACTAAATGTTATTCAATATGCTAGTAAAACTCTAGACAATGCTCAAAGAAATTATGCTACTACTTTTTTCTCGAATATGCACGAGTGTGCATATCATATATTATAGAAGAAAAAGGCAAAGAGTGCCTCCACCGTTTGTTACATGAGTTTATTACATGCTAATCCTCAGCACTCACCCACCGCTCTACCCTACAAAAGAAGGGAGTTACATTCCCTTTCAGTAGACCCACAGAGGACCAGAGTACACCCTCCTCTCGCACTCTTTGCAACAGTTGCTCAATAGATGGCCGAGCTCCGTCAAAAACAATCGCATTCCGGTGCTTCCACAACTCCCACCAAACAAGCGCGAAAATGGTGCGTAGATCTTTCGTGCTCACATGTTAACTCCCTTCTTGCCGACGGCCCATTCAGTCAACACATCATTCGGCGAGGGTGTCCATTCAGGTTTGCCTAGCGAGTCACAGATGGCTGCCCAAGCGCTCCTAGCAAAGACACACGTAAGCATTATGTGATTGATTGTTTCTTCCTCTTGGTCGCAGAATGGGCACGCATCCTGGTGAGGTAGACCCCTCCGTGCAAGGCGATCCGATGTCCAACATCGATTCCTCATTGCAAGCCAAGTAAAGAATCTGCACTGCATGGGGGCACGTGACTTCCATGTTAGATCTGCCGCAGGCATGACCTCCCTTCCACCAAAAGCAGCCGCATAAGCCGATCGGACCGAGAAGTGTCCCTTCGCCTCCCATGACCAGGTAATCTCATCCGGTAGATCCTCATTCGCTTCCCAAGCAGAATCCGCTTGCCAAAGTGTAAAGAACTCATGCAAAGTATCCGGTCCAAGGTTGGGGCCAAGGTCCGCAGCCCAAGACCCATTCTCCATAGCTTCACAAACTAACCTCCTTCCTCGTGTCCGCGGTGCAATCAGCTCATACACTCTAGGGGCAATCTCCTGGACTCTTCGCCCATCCAACCATCTGTCCTCCCAAAAGAATGTTGCCCTACCAGAATGTGCTGTAAACCTCATGGCTGCATTACACAGCATGGTAGCTTCCTCGGCCACCTTGATCTTGAACTCACTCCATGGCCTTGTCTTATCTGCTCTTTTTAACCATGGCCAGCGGGCTTGCATAACCACGTTCATCCATCTAAGGATGGGCAGCCCCAACCCACCTGCCCATTTGGGCGTGCACACAATATCCCATGCAACCGCACAGTTACCACCATTTGCTTCTGCTCTTTTGCTCCACAAGAACCCTCGACAGATCTTATTCATCGCCGCGATAGTTTTCATAGGAAGATCTAACGCCATCATTGCATGGACAGGCATGGCATACAGCACAGATTGCACCAGAGTAAGGCGGCCAATCTTAAGCATTAGAGCTGCCTTCCACCTCGGTAGCCTATTCGCCATATGATCCACTAAATATTGTAACTTCGTTGCCGATTGCTTCCTCGGCGATAATGGCAGCCCGAGGTACTTTATTGGGAACGATCCCAAGGGACATTGAAGGGCATTGCATGTCATTGCTATCTCCTCATCTGTACACCTAATTGGTAGAGCTGCTGATTTGTTCATCTTGATTTTCAGCCCAGCAGCCTCCCCAAACAACTCCAGGATGCACTTGCACGCATCTAGATCCACAGGCCTCGGCTTAACAAAGAGTACTACATCATCGGCAAAGATGGAAAGGCTTTTCTTCATGCCCTCACGTGCAAGAGGCGTCAGCACACCTCTACTAGTAGCCACCTCAAACATCCGCTATAGCGGCTCCATGGTAAGGATGAAGAGCATAGGAGAGATGGGGTCCCCCTGCCTCAACCCTTTGCAGTTGCAAATCGTGTCGCCCGGATCACCATTCACCATGACCTTGGTGGAAGAAGTGGCAAGTATCCCACATATACACGCTCTCCACCTTGTCCCAAAGCCAAGTTGCTGCAACACCTCAAGAAGGAAGGGCCATTTCACGGAGTCAAACGCTTTTGAAATGTCGAGCTTTAGCAAGATAGATGAGCTCTTCAAGGCATGCAGGCGCCTTGCCATGCTCTGCACCAGCATGAAATTATCATGTAATGATCTGCCCTTAACAAACGCGCTTTGATGATTTCCAACCAATTTGGGTAGATCACCCACCAACCGGCACGCTAACACTTTTTCAAAGATCTTGATAGCCCCGTGGACAAGGTTGATGGGCCTGAAATCGCTCACATCCAATGCACCCTCCTTCTTGGGCAATAACGAGACGAGAGATTTATTAATCGAGGCCATCCCTCTCATATCACCATTGTAAAAGCAACCCATCGCCCTCATAAAATCCTCTTTGATGATACTCCAACACGCCGCATAGAACCTACCAGTAAAACCATCCGGTCCCGGAGCTTTGTCCAGAGGCATGCTTTTGATCACCTTCTCTACCTCCTCCTCCGTAAACGGCAGCTCGAGGTGCGACAAGTCAAGATGAGGAAGATCCAATATGTCCAGGTTCAGAGTGTGATGCCTACTTGCCGAGTCTCCAAATGCCGCGCCAAAGTACGCGTCCACCGCAGATGCAACCTCCTCCTGTCCAGCATAAATGTTGCCATTGTACCAAACTGTGCGTATGATGTTCTTCCTTTGTCTGTGGCTGGCTTGTTGGTGGAAAAGCCTAGTATTTCCATCTCCTTCTCTCAGCTGCAACAGCCTTGATCTCTGCCTAGCGATCGTCCTCTCCAGAGAACTCAACCCAAGGATCTTCTTCTTCAAGCACCGCCGCAGCTCCCACTCATTCTCCATCAGAACCCTACTCTCCATAGCAGTATCCAGCTGTTTAATGACTTCTAGGGCGATCGCAATTTGCAACTTAACATTACCAATCCATTTGTCACTCCAGCTTTGTAAGCTGACCGCAGTTGCTCTAAGCTTATTATGCAGCGTTAGATAGTCGTTTGAGGCAGCTGGTGTTGAGGTCCATGCTAGCTTGACCACATCCATGAAACCATCCACCTTAACCCAGAACGATTCGAACTTGAAACGGCTCTTAGTGTTGATCGTCACATTCATATCAATCATGAGCGGACAGTGATCCGAGATCGCCATACCCAAAGCCGAAAGAAAGCAGGCTGGGTATGCCTCATCCCTCTCATTGGAGACGAACACGTGGTCGATCTTCTCTAGTATAGCAATTCTTCTTTCGTTTGACCACGTGTACCTCCTCCCATTGAGATATAGCTCTTTTAGCTCCAGCCGGTTTAGCTTAGCACGAAATCTCGCCAACATTCTACGGTTTAAAAGGCCATTGTTTTTATCCTCCTCCCGAGCAATAAGATTAAAATCACCAGCCACGATCCAAGGCCCAACGTGCAAGTCACGAATATCCACCAAGTCTTGCAAGAATTCAACTTGTCATCCTCCTCCTGCGGCCCGTACACACATGTGAGCCACCATGGCTTCTCGTCGTCCGGGCATTTTACAAGCGCCGTCAAAGTGTGTCTAGTATAGTGCGGGTTTGAAAGTTGAGTCAACGTGGCATCCCAAGCCACCAAAATTCCCCCACGCGTACCAGACGCATGCAAGTAAAAAAACTTCTCAAACTTAGCACCCAGGCATTGTCTTACAACATTCATCGACACGTCCTGCAACTTTGTCTCTTGGAGACATACTATGGCTGGGGCAGCCGTAGTCACCACCTGGTGCACTGCATTCCGCCGGGCCGGAGCGTTAAGCCCATGGACATTCCACACTAGCATCCGTAGCGGTTGCGCATTCATCTAAAAATCCTACCAAGCCACTAGCGAAACCCGCTAGCATGCATCCACCACTGCCAGCGGTGCAGCCGGGGACTCCTAGCCGAGCAAGGCCAGCACCGCAGTAATGTGCATATCGGAGAGCGGCCGTGAAAACAGGTCGACATACATTTGCAAGGCCTCATCTGAGATGACCTCCCCTTCGTGCGCCAAACAGAGCTTCCTGATAAGCACATGCTGCTGCTTCAATGCCACTTGCTTGGCCAGTCTCACGCTTCTCCTTGGCGTTATGTCCACCCTTCTCTTTTTCCTTGGGTTACGAGACTGCACCACGGGCGAACGAGTAGGCGGGGGTAGCAGCAAAGGGGAGAGCGATTTGCACATGTCCTCCCGCATCTTTCCAACAGAGTAGAGCATAGGTAGAGCCCCAGCAGACTGCTGCGGTGAACCCTGGTCATGCGCTGTCCCCAGCTCATCCAAGCTAGCGGCCTCCTCCACAGGCAATCCACGATCGACGGTACGTACGGGCGTGCATGCTGCATGGGTGCACCCATCCTCTGATAGGCACACTTGGAATGTGGCCATAGGCTCCACCTGCCCCAAACGCCTGCGCGCGGCCGAGCTGCCCCACGAATCACCACGAAAGCTGCCACAATCATCCTCCTCTGGGCCCATCAACGAGATTCGATAGGAACCAATTTGGACAGATGCGCAGGCACGTAGGGTCCCATCCGGCTCCTGATCCCCAAGCGCAGCCACCTCAGGCTCGGGGTCTATCCTGTCGGCCTCTTTCCACCTAGACAGCTGGACCGAGGCTTGGGATGCATGAAAAATAATTCTTAGCAGTTGTGTTTGCTTGTGATAAGTTTAGACCCAATATTGTTGATTCTAAAGTAATTATTCACACTGATCATGCTGCTATTAAATATCTTATGGAAAAGAAAGATGCTAAACCTAGACTTATTAGATGGGTTCTCTTGCTTCAAGAATTTGATTTACATATTGTTGATAGAAAAGGAGCTGAGAACCCCGTTGCAGACAACTTGTCTAGGTTAGAAAATGTGCTTGATGACCCACTACCTATTGATGATAGTTTTCCTGATGAGAAATTAAATGTCATAAATGCTTCTCATACTGCTCGATGGTATGCTGATTATGCTAATTACATTGTTGCTAAGTTTATACCACCTAGTTTCACATACCAGCAAAAGAAAAAGTTCTTCTATGATTTGAGGCATTAATTTTGGGATGACCCACATCTTTATAAAGAAGGAGTAGATGGTGTTATTAGACGTTGTGTACCTAAGCATGAACAGGAACAGATCCTACGCAAGTGTCACTTCGAAGCTTATGGAGGGCACCATGCTGGAGATAGAACCGCACATAAGGTACTACAATCTGGTTTTTATTGGCCTACTCTCTTCAAGGATGCCCGTAAGTTTGTCTTATCTTGTGATGAATGTCAAAGAATTGGTAATATTAGTAGACGTCAAGAAATGCCTATGAATTATTCACTTGTTATTGAACCATTTGATGTTTGGGGCTTTGACTATATGGGACCTTTTCCTTCCTCTAATGGTTATACACATTTTTAGTTACTGTTGATTACGTTACTAAGTGGGTAGAAGCTATTCCAACTAATAGTGCTGATCATAACACTTCTATTAAAATACTTAAAGAAGTTATCTTTCCAAGGTTTGGACTCCCTAGATATTTAATGACTGATGGTGGTTCACATTTTATTCGTGGTGCTTTCCGTAAAATGCTTGCTAAATATGATGTTAATCATAGAATAGCATCCCCTTATCACCCTCAGTCTAGTGGTCAAGTAGAATTGAGTAATAGAGAAATCAAATTAATTTTGCAAAAGACTGTTAATAGGTCCAGAAAGAATTGGTCCAAGAAACTTGATGATGCATTATGGGCCTATAGAACTGCATATGAAAATCCTATGGGTATGTCTCCGTATAAAATGGTCTATGGAAAAGCATGTCACTTACCTCTCGAACTAGAACACAAGGCTTATTGGGCTATTAAAGAACTAAACTATGATTTTAGCCGGTGAGAAGAGGTTATTTGATATTAACTCACTTGATGAATGGAGAACCCAAGCCTACGAAAATGCCAAGTTGTTTAAAGAAAAGTTAAAAGGTGGCATGATAAAAGAATACAAAAGCGTGAGTTTAATGTTGGTGATTATGTATTGCTATACAACTCCCGTTTAAGATTTTTTGCAGGAAAACTTCTCTCTAAATGGGAAGGCCCCTACGTTATCGAGGAGGTCTACCGTTCTGGTGCCATAAAAATCAACAACTTCGAAGGGACAAATACGAAGGTAGTAAATGGCCAAAGAATCAAACATTATATCTCAGGTAATCCCATAAAAGTTGAAACCAATGTTATTGAAACCATAACCCCGGAGGAGTACATAAAGGACACTTTCCGGAACGTTTCATCCCCCGAAAAGGAATAGGTATGTGATACGGTAAGTAAACTGACTCCAAAACAATTTTTAAGGCAATATTTCACCGTTTTGGAATATTTAGAAAAATAGAAAAATAAGCAGCAGTCCGGAAAGGACACGAGGGCCCCACGAGGGTGGAGGGCGCGCCCTACCCCCTAGGCGCGCCCCCTACCTCCTGGGCACCTCGTGTGCTCTCCGGACTCTGTTTTCTTACAGGACACGTATTTTGGTCGGTAAAAATTCATTATATAACCTCCTGGGGGTTTTGACTCCCGTATCACGAAAAAATCTCTTGTCTTTGTTTCGAGTTGTTTTTCGAATAGATCTAGATTATCATGACGTCTCCAAGTGCACCCAAGGACAATTTCTTCGAGAAGGTCATCAACCCTTACCTAGCGGAGGTGCAGCGACACCCTCAAACCATTGAGATGCTTGATGGGTTGCTGCACATCCGTGATGCTGAGGGACCGAAGGGGACTGGAAGCGTGGAGACGAGGCTCGAAGCAATAGAGCAACAAGTTTTCAAGTGTCAGGGGATGGTGGAGCGTGGACTCAACTCCAACTACATGATGATCATTGTCGGTGTCAAAACCGGCGGATCTCGGATAGGGGGTCCCGAACTGTGCGTCTAGGCCGGATGGTAACAGGAGGCAGGGAACACGATGTTTTACCCGGGTTCAGGCCCTCTTGATGGAGGTAAAACCCTACGTCCTGCTTGATTAATATTGATGATATGGGTGTTACAAGAGTAGATCTACCACGAGATCAGAGAGGCTAAACCCTAGAAGCTAGCCTATGGTATGATTGTATGTTATGGTTGTTGTCCTACGGACTAAAACCCTTCGGTTTATATAGACACCAAAGAGGGTTAGAGTTACACAAGGTCGGTTACAAAGGAGGAGATATCCATATCCATATTTCCTAGCTTGCCTTCCACGCCAAGTAGAGTCCCATCCGGACACGAGACGAAGTCTTCAATCTTGTATCTTCATAGTCCAACAGTCCGGCCAACGGAGATAGCCCAGCTGTCCGGAGACCCCCTAATCCAGGACTCGCTCAGTAGCCCCCGAACCAGGCTTCAATGATGACGAGTCCGGCGTGCAATATTATCTTCGGCATTGCAAGGCGTGTTCCTCTCCAAATTCTGTGTACCTGTCGAAATAATTCCCGATTCCTTGTGAATGTTTGTACTCCTTGGCTTCTACGCCCAATAATGGCCACTTTCCACGTGTCGAGCGAATGTGAAGAGCCAGGGTGTTTTCACATTTACCCCCTTAGCTGTGTGAATGAGCCGCCTATTTAAAAAGACGAGGATTCAGATCCAAATCACATCATCCTCCCTTGGCGAGCATTCATCAGAGCGCACCCGACAGAGATCCATTCCACCATGGCCAGTCGACGCAGCTCCTCCTTTCGCGCCCCTAGCTCCAAGCCTGGAGATTGGGAGAGATGTTCCGTCCCGCATAGCAAATTAGTGATGCTTCAGTCCAAGGGATTTCTTCCCCCAGCGTACCTGGTCCCGGTTCAAGCCGGGCTTGCCACCTATAATGGCGGAGAGCAAGCGGAGAGCCTTCCCAATCCCTCCAAGGGGGAGCGGGTATGCCTTGTCTCTTACTTGGTAAGAGGGCTCGGATTCCCAATTCAT
Organism: Triticum urartu; assembly: GCF_056163025.1. Classification (NCBI taxonomy): domain Eukaryota; kingdom Viridiplantae; phylum Streptophyta; class Magnoliopsida; order Poales; family Poaceae; genus Triticum; species Triticum urartu. Next base: position 607,065,037 of record NC_141874.1, on the reverse strand, counting down.
CCGTTTCTCCGGGGGCTCCTGGAGTTCTACAGCCTCTAGTTGCACAACCTTACGCCTGCCTCCATACTGCATATCGCGGGATTCGTAGCCCTCTGCGAGTTGTTTTTGGGCTATGAGGCTCATTTTGCTTTGTGGAAGAAGTTGTTCTGCCTCGTGCCCCGTTCCTAGAAGGGGTCCATATATCAAGTGGGCGGAGCCGAAGTGTGGCATATTGCCGGGACCGGATACCTGTCCGGGACCCCAAAGAAGACGTCCGAAGACTAGCCTTCAGAATGGTTCTATATAGAAGACGTCCCCCTCTCGGATCCTATTCGGATCGGCCTTCCTGAGTTCGACAACACCCCTTTGAAGAAGCGCCGGAGCTGGCTGTCATGCCCTCGATGCGGCTATATCTCCCACGTGTCGAAGCACGACTTAGAGGCATAACCGCAATGAAAGCAATGTCGCAAGTGAGGTAATCTTCACACAACCGATGTAATACATAAGGGAAAGAGATACATGGTTGGCTTACAATCGCCACTTCACACAAATACATGAATAAAGCATTGCAACATCCAAATACAATCAAGGTCCGACTACGGAACCAAAATAAAAGAAGAACCCCAAATGCGACAAGGTCCCCGATCGACCCCAACTGGGCTCCACTACTGATCAACTGGAAACGGAAACAACATAACGAACACGATCTTCATCGAGCTCCTCCTTGAGCTTGGTTGCGTCATCTGCACGGTTCAACGGCACCTGCAAGCTGGTTTTGGAAGTATCTGTGAGTCACGGGGACTCAGCAATCTCGCACCCTCGCGATCAAGACTATTTAAACTTATGGGTAAGGTAAAGGTATGAGGTGGAGCTGCAGCAAGCGACTAGCATATATGGTGGCTAACATACGCAAAAGAGAGCGAGAAGAGAAGGCAAAGCACGATCGAGAAACTATGATCAAGAAGTGATCCTAGAACAACCTACGTCAAGCATAACTCCAACACCGTGTTCACTTCCCGGACTCCGCCGGAAAGAGACCATCACGGTTACACACGCGGTTGATTCATTTTAATTAAGGTCAACTTCAGGTTTTCTACAACCGGACGTTAACAAATTCCCATCTGCCCATAATCGTGGGCACGGCTTTCGAAAGTTCAAATCCCTGCAGGGGAGTCCCAACTTAGCCCATGACAAGCTCTCACGGTCAACGAAGGAATAGACCTCCTCCCGAGATATTCCGATCAGACTCGGTATCCCGGTTCTACAAGACATCCTCGACAATGGTAAAACAAGTCCAGCAAAGCCGCCCGATGTGCCGACATCCTGATGGGAACTGCACATATCTCGTTCTCAGGGCAACACCGGATAGGTCAAGCTACGAGTAAAACCAGCCCTCAAGTTTCCCCGAGGTGGCCCCGCAGGCTACCCATTTCGGACCAACACTTAGACAAGCACTGGCCCGGGGGGGGTTAAAATAAAGATGACCCTTGGGCTGGCCTAACCCAAGGGAAAAAAAGGCTAGGTGGCGAATGGTAAAACCAAGGTTGGGCCTTGCTGGAGGAGTTTTATTCAAAGTGAACGGTCAAGGGGTTCCTATTATAACCCAACCGCGTAAGGAACGCAAAATCCGGGAACATAACACCGATATGACGGAAACTAGGGCGGCAAGAGTGGAACAAAACACCAGGCATAAGGCCGAGCCTTCCACCCTTTACCAAGTATATAGATGCATTAATTAAATAAGATATATCGTGATATCCCAACAAAATATCCATGTTCCAACATGGAACAAGCTTCAATCTTCACCTGCAACTAACAACGCTATAAGAGGGGCTGAGCAAAGCGGTAACATAGCCAAACAACGGTTTGCTAGGACAAGGTGGGTTAGAGGCTTGGTTCAACAATATAGGAGGCATGATAAGCAAGTGGTAGGTATCGCAGCATAGGCATAGCAAAAGAGCGAGCAACTAAGCAAGCAAAGATAGAAGTGATTTCGAGGGTATGATCATCTTGCCTGAAATCCCGCAAGGAAGAAGAATGAGTCCATGAAGAAGACAAACGGACGTAGACGAACGGTTCCTCACAAACACGACATTATCGGAACCAACCGCAAGAAGCAACACCGGAAAGAAGCAAACAACATAGTAAAACATCCACCACAATAAACATGACATGATGCACAACCAAGTATGATGCATGTCCGGTTTAATGAAGCATGGCATGGCAAAATGCACAAACAATCCTACAAATTAAGTGGAGCTCAACATGCAACTCCGTTGCATATTGACGAAACACCACATGACTTATTTAGTTCTCTCTCGTTAGGTACTCAACAATATTAAATGTTGTTTAAGCATGGCAAGAGGTGAAGCATAACAAAACTATATCATCTAAACAATTTAAATGGGGCCGGACATAACAAATAACAAATCCGGTAAAGCCCCATATGCCTTAGTAATTTAATGCAACAACAATTTAAACATTTTAATTGTTGTGATCATGATGCAGATGACATGAACAAGTTTATGCAATTTTTATTAAAAGTTGACAAGAGCATTAGGAAGCATTTGTCACCGTAGTAGAAAGAAAGGGGTGCCACGGCGACGATAACGAAACGGTGCCACGGCAACATTTCGGACGATCCGACAACTCACGAAGATACCGGTGCAAAAGGAAAAGTGACGGGAGCGTGACATGCGATAGAAGGTGGGGTGATCCCGGCAACCGGGTTCCCATGGGTCGACGACGGTGACAAGCGAGGGAAACATCTAACGATCACAGGAGGATACAACATCCAAACATGCATCTCAAACTACACATGCATTCATCCACGGGTCATCGTCTCGGCGGTTATACCTTCCAGGTGCATTCTCGGAGCGGTTCGGGTTCGTAGAGGAAGTAGTCATTCACGGCGACGGTAGTGGTACACATTCACGGAGTAGATCGTACACGTCGACGGTCTTATCGGAACCTCGTCAACGTTCGTGATCCACCTTTGTGATCCGAAGGGGTACTTGGCGTCATGGTACTTGGGTCTTCGGACTTGCCAGTCCCGTTCTTGCGACGGCGGTAGTGGTACTTGGGAAAATGCACGTCGACGGTAGTTGTTCTTGGTTCATCGTGGTACTTGGCGATTTCAGAGACGGCGGAAGATGAACTTGGCGGTTCTCGTTGACCTAGTACTTGGCATTATTTCCGGTTCGGTGATCGTCGTGTAGATGTTCACGTGTCTTCGGCGACATCAGGATGCATCTTGGCGGTCTCGAGACAAGGAATCGGGCAGCTTGTGTATGAGCTCGATGGGGCTTGGCTGCTGCTCGTCTCCTTCAACAGGTGACAGAACGAAGGCGCAGCGGCACTGAACAGCGAAGCAGCAGCTACAGCGAGGCAGCGGTGCCGTGGTGAGGTCGCAGGCGAGAACGACGACGAACTTGGCGCGCTGGAGGTGGAGGGGAACACGACGAGGCGGACGATAGCGGCAAGCTCGCTGGCACGGCTGGGGGCGGAGCTCGCCGGGCGACGGAGGCGCGGTGCTGGCAAAGGGAGGCCACGATAGAGGAACGGGTCTCCGGTGACGAGGCGCGGCAGCGGCCATGGAGGACAGCGGCGTCTCCCTGACGCGTGCAGGGCTGGAAGGAGCGGAGCGGGGACGGCAGGGCGTGGTGCCTCGCTCCTCTCTCTGGCGAAGCAGGGAAGGAGGAGATCGAGGTATAGGGCGCTGCGAACGAGAGAGAGGGAGGCGCAGGTGGGAACGACCGAACGAGGAGGGGATCGGCCAGGAGATGGAGATCGGGCCTCTCCTGGCGGTGCTGGTGGGAAGACGAGGGAAGGGAGCGAGGGGAAGGAAACAGGGAGGCTAGGGTTTAGAGCTGGTTAGGTGGGCTGTAGGGGAAGGATGGGCCGGCCTGCGGGGCGGGATGGCCTTAGGTGGGCCGGCGCGGAAGTTGGCCTAGGGAGGCCCAGTCCAGGGAAAACCTTTTTCTTTTTCATTACTCTCTGTTTATATAAATAAACAGTTTCAATAAAAGAAAAAGGTCAGGGAGCTAGAAGAGAAGTTTTTCAGATATAAAATATCCTCAAACTCTTGGAACTATACTCTATTTGATAAAATTGCCTTGGATATCTTTAGAGGTAGAAAAATAAAACAAGTTTAAATATGATTCAAACTTGAGGCATTTTTGAACCTAACCAAAACAACTCCAAAGGATCTGAAATTTGACAGAGAGGTTGAGGGCATGGTCGAGAATTTATAGGAAAATAATGAGCATTAATAGAGAAGGGGAAAATGGCACTTGCGAAAGAAAGGAACTAGAAGGAAAAGAGAAGGAGATGATGCATGGGACAAAGGCATTGGGATGAGATGACAAGGAAAATATATGAAGTTAAGTCGGATAGAAGAAGAGTTGAAGAGTAATGCAATTGTGTGATGGGTGATTCCAAGTTAATGGGATATTTAATATAGCTCCCTAATATTGGGAGGATATGTTATAAAGAGAAGTCACTCTTCCATCGGGGCGTTACAACACTCCACCACTACGAGAGGATCTCGTCCCGAGATCTAGAATGGCACCTAAGGGAAAAAATGGAAGAGAAAGAGAAGAGGTAAAACTAAGTTGCTTCTTGAAAAACAAGTGAAACCACGAACCTTGAGAGGTTGGTCAAAATGGAAAGAAAGAAAGCAACGGAGATGAACAAAGTAGAAAACACTCCGTTAGGAAAAGGAAACAAGGAAGAACAACTTCGGGTAGCATTCCGATTGAAAAATGGTACAAGACTTGATAAGACGAAAAGAAGTTGAGGAAAAAGGCACAACACTCCGGTTAAAAACAAGATAGAGAGGGAAAGAATGGTACAATTTGGGCAGCACTTCAACTGAAAATGGAAGGAACTGAACATGATCTTGACAAACAAGATGATGGGTTGAAGAGAGCAACAACACAAAGCCTCCGGAACAAAAGAATAGATGTTGTATCGACGGAACAAAAGAACGGAGAAGAAAACAACATCTTCTACCTCCGATGAGCTTGAAAAGCATCTTAAAGAGAAGGGTTGCACGGAGTTGTTGGAAAACCAACAACGAAAAGAGTAAACTTGATATGGTCTTATGGGATACATCTCAAATTATGAGGTGACAACCTGCCACTCACGGGAGAAAAAGAAAAAAAATTAGATTGATATGAACAAGGAGACAAGAAAGTATTTCGCTGGGAGGATAAAGAAGAACTTGGGTCCTTTATGAGCACCATAAGTAGCAACCATCCTTAGGGAAGGCTTTAGTGAAATATAGCCCAAGATAACTCCAACGAAGAGGTTGATGGATTTAATATATCTCATTCTTAACAACATGTGAATCATGGAACATGAGCTCAAATTATCAAGAATGACATAATACCACCTCCAATGATACGATAGAAAGAATTTCACTCCGGATTGCAAGATGAAGAATGCTTGAACTCCTCTAAAAATAATCTTGATGAACGTTTCAAGAACGGATTAAATCCTTGATAAATCATTATGTAGAGCCTCCATGAAGATCTCCGTTAAACAAAAGAATGATCAAACGGAAAGGAAGAGAAGCTGAAAACACAAGCTGAAACCTTGTACCGATTTATATGAATCTCCGTGGTGAAACAATTGAAAAATGTTGGAACTCCGGGAAAAGAGGAGATGAAACAATTGAAATCAGGAATTTGATGAGCCCCCGGAATAAGGAATTGAATTTACTCGATGAAGCAAGAATAAGAATTACATTATGCTTATCCTTCACCATTTTAAATTGATGACAAGCAACGGATTTGACATATTACTTATTCTCATCGAAAGGATTAAATATAAATATAGCTCAAACTTTAGGAAGGTCTTCAACGAACCACCAGAAGGATTGAAAACAACGAATAAATTGATATGATAACGAATGACGAGAACTCTTGAACGAACCACCGTAAGAATTAAAAATGAACGAAGAGAAGATAAAGAAACACTGGAAAGAATTATAAAAAGAATGAAGATACTTGAGAGAATTTAGATACAACTGAAATGAAGAGATCACGAATTGATTAGAGAATATTGAATGATGCACCGGTATGATTTGGAGAATGATAGCTGAAAGCTGAGATGAATACTTCTGAGATGATGGCCTCTAGGTAATCAAACTGAGAAGAAAGAATTCTCACAATCAAAACAATTATGAGAGGATGACCTCGAATTAGAACCACGAATCTCTGAGAGAACGGATAAGATATGGAGGAAAACTCTTCTTCGGTCTTGGAATGCAGAGAATGACGATGAGAAACACTACCAAGAATTATTTAGACACTCCAGAAGAATCAAAAGCGAAGAGGTTGAGCCAACGATGAAAAGAATTTAACCGATCTTGGGGAAATGCATTTGACTGAAGATAAATCATTCTTACGTCAAACTTCGAAAAGAATTTGATGGTAGCTCCGAGAAAATAAGAAGAGTCAGGTAAGATCATGGGAAAAGACCTGTGGGTTAGGGCCCACTCAAGAGAAACACCGTTGAAATGATTTAAAAGAGAGGTTGCACCGGTTGAATTAAATTGCTTGAATAAGATAGGACCTCGAAATAGCTTGGACGGATGCAAAGTGGAAACACGAATCTTCGAGATATCTTCAGCCCTCCAAAACAAAAGCATATCGAGAAGTGAAAGATTAAGAGGTACACCGGCATGAGAAAGCATTTGAAACAAGGAAAAGGATGTGAATCAACAAAGCTTGAATTGAAACCACCGGAGAAGAAAACGAGTGATGAGAGACGAACTTGAAGCTCCGTTAGAGTCTTCATGAGAATCACCGGATAAGAATATTGATAGAAAAGAATGGAGAGACTTCACAAAAATAAAAGGATACTTGATAAAGAAATCTGAGTCCTTGAAGAAAACAAGGGTGGGAGGGTGGGAAAACAAAGACAACTTGGAACGGATGAAGCAAACACCGTTGAGAAGAACTGATAATTGATCTTACGGTTGTAGAAATGATCAGATCCACTTGAAGAGAAGCACACCGGTGAAAAGGATTGCCATGACAAACTCGATGATCGAGAAGGATTGGTATTCACATCGGGGTATGAGAACACCACTTAGGAAACGGATGGAATCAACATTTGACTTCGAAGCAACTCGAATACCACAACTCAAAACAAAAACAAAGGATTGGCTTGCAGAATAAGCCGGAACAAACATATGATAGAGATTTCGTCCGAAGTTTTCGTGGTGGGGCCTACACGGGCTTGATCGTACAGCACCATCATGTACAAGGCAGTGCACATGACATACGAAGCGTCCCCGAGTCGGCATAGCCAAGGACTCTTTAAGACACAACGAGACCACTGTAAAACCGACCGTGAATAGGCGGACCACTGGACGTCGAACCCCAATTTCATATCATACATCTGTCGAAAGATATCCTAAGATCTACTTGAATTCCCACTTATAAACTCCCAAAATTTTCCGGTTATGCAATCAGGTGTTGGGGATACAGGGGAAGCATAATATCTCACCCAAAACTAACAAATCCTACATCCAGCTGTATCCATCCTTCAACACATAACCAAGAAACCCTCGGAAATCATCTACCTCAACCTTCGAAAAGCATCCGTTATACAAGTTATGGCGATACTCCCGAACTCCCGCCCCAGTACTGGGTGGCGTCGAGGTTATCTCACCAACGAACTGCATAAAAGAGATTTTCGATGTCGGCGTACTAGACTCGGGTATTCCAAAACTGCAACGATAAAATTATGATGACAACACCTCAGAGCTCAACTCCCCGGGACACTGCCACAAAACCCCTGACAGGAGGCACCAAGACAATGTTCTCGTCACAAAACCATCAGAACGATTCCAAGATACCCGCGTGATCCTAAATTTTTTTTAGTGAAATTTGAGAAGAGAATAGTCAAAACTCTACGTCAAGATGCCTTACCAGAGCGATGAGGAGACTGGGAAGTAAAAAGAATTCCTGAACTCTCCGATATATGATTCCTAAATGACTCAAAACATTTTTCTAGACACAACTCGGCCGCTAATAATGATCAAGCAATGGGGCTCCTAAGGTCGGGGAAGGCTCTGATTACCAACTTGTCACGCCCTCGATGCGGCTATATCTCCCACGTGTCGAAGCACGACTTAGAGGCATAACCGCAATGAAAGCAATGTCGCAAGTGAGGTAATCTTCACACAACCGATGTAATACATAAGGGAAAGAGATACATGGTTGGCTTACAATCGCCACTTCACACAAATACATGAATAAAGCATTGCAACATCCAAATACAATCAAGGTCCGACTACGGAACCAAAATAAAAGAAGAACCCCAAATGCGACAAGGTCCCCGATCGACCCCAACTGGGCTCCACTACTGATCAACTGGAAACGGAAACAACATAACGAACACGATCTTCATCGAGCTCCTCCTTGAGCTTGGTTGCGTCATCTGCAAGGTTCAACGGCACCTGCAAGCTGGTTTTGGAAGTATCTGTGAGTCACAGGGACTCAGCAATCTCGCACCCTCGCGATCAAGACTATTTAAGCTTATGGGTAAGGTAAAGGTATGAGGTGGAGCTGCAGCAAGCGACTAGCATATATGGTGGCTAACATACGCAAAAGAGAGCGAGAAGAGAAGGCAAAGCACGATCGAGAAACTATGATCAAGAAGTGATCCTAGAACAACCTACGTCAAGCATAACTCCAACACCGTGTTCACTTCCCGGACTCCGCCGGAAAGAGACCATCACGGTTACACACGCGGTTGATTCATTTTAATTAAGGTCAACTTCAGGTTTTCTACAACCGGACGTTAACAAATTCCCATCTGCCCATAACCGCGGGCATGGCTTTCGAAAGTTCAAATCCCTGCAGGGGAGTCCCAACTTAGCCCATGACAAGCTCTCACGGTCAACGAAGGAATAGACCTCCTCCCGAGATATTCCGATCAGACTCGGTATCCCGGTTCTACAAGACATCCTCGACAATGGTAAAACAAGTCCAGCAAAGCCGCCCAATGTGCCGACATCCTGATGGGAACTGCACATATCTCGTTCCCAGGGCAACACCGGATAGGTCAAGCTACGAGTAAAACCAGCCCTCAAGTTTCCCCGAGGTGGCCCCGCAGGCTGCCCATTTCGGACCAACACTTAGACAAGCACTGGCCCGGGGGGGTTAAAATAAAGATGACCCTTGGGCTGGCCTAACCCAAGGGAAAAAAGGCTAGGTGGCGAATGGTAAAACCAAGGTTGGGCCTTGCTGGAGGAGTTTTATTCAAAGCGAACTGTCAAGGGGTTCCCATTATAACCCAACCGCGTAAGGAACGCAAAATCCGGGAACATAACACCGATATGACGGAAACTAGGGCGGCAAGAGTGGAACAAAGCACCAGGCATAAGGCTGAGCCTTCCACCCTTTACCAAGTATATAGATGCATTAATTAAATAAGATATATCGTGATATCCCAACAAAATATCCATGTTCCAACATGGAACAAGCTTCAATCTTCACCTGCAACTAACAACGCTATAAGAGGGGCTGAGCAAAGCGGTAACATAGCCAAACAACGGTTTGCTAGGACAAGGTGGGTTAGAGGCTTGGTTCAACAATATAGGAGGCATGATAAGCAAGTGGTAGGTATCGCAGCATAGGCATAGCAAAAGAGCGAGAAACTAAGCAAGCAAAGATAGAAGTGATTTCGAGGGTATGATCATCTTGCCTGAAATCCCGCAAGGAAGAAGAACAAGTCCATGAAGAAGACAAACGGACGTAGACGAACGGTTCCTCACAAACACGGCGTTATCGGAACCAACCCGAAGAAGCAACACCGGAAAGAAGCAAACAACATAGTAAAACATCCACCACAATAAACATGACATGATGCACAACCAAGTATGATGCATGTCCGGTTTAATGAAGCATGGCATGGCAAAATGCATAAACAATCCTACAAATTAAGTGGAGCTCAACATGCAACTCCGTTGCATATTGACGAAACACCACATGACTTATTTAGTTCTCTCTCGTTAGGTACTCAACAATATTAAATGTTGTTTAAGCATGGCAAGAGGTGAAGCATAACAAAACTATATCATCTAAACAATTTAAATGGGGCCGGACATAACAAATAACAAATCTGGTAAATCCCCATATGCCTTAGTAATTTAATGCAACAACAATTTAAACATTTTAATTGTTGTTATCATGATGCAGATGACATGAACAAGTTTATGCAATTTTTATTAAAAGTTGACAAGAGCATTAGGAAGCATTTGTCACCGTAGTAGAAAGAAAGGGGTGCCACGGCGACGATAACAAAACGGTGCCACGGCAACATTCCGGACGCAACTCACGGAGATACCGGTGCAAAAGGAAAAGTGACGGGAGTGTGGCATCCGATAGAAGGTGGGGTGATCCCGGCAACCGGGTTCCCACGGGTCGACGACGGTGACAAGCGAGGGAAACATCTAACGATCACAGGAGGATACAACATCCAAACATGCATCTCAAACTACACATGCATTCGTCCACGGGTCATCGTCTCGGCGGTTATACCTTCCAGGTGCATTCTCGGTGTGGTTCGGGTTCGTAGAGGAAGTAGTCGTTCACGGCGACGGTAGTGGTACACATTCACGGGGTAGATCGTACACGTCGACGATCTTATCGGAACCTCGTCAACGTTCGCGATCCACCTTTGCGATCCGAAGGGGTACTTGGCGTCATGGTACTTGGGTCTTCGGACTTGCCGGTCCCGTTCTTGCGACGGCGGTAGTGGTACTTGGCAAAATGCACGTCGACGGTAGTTGTTCTTGGTTCGTCGTGGTACTTGGCGATTTCGGAGATGGCGGAAGACAAACTTGGCGGTTCTCGTTGACCTAGTACTTGGCGTTATTTCCGGTTCGGTGAACGTCGTGTAGATGTTCACGTGTCTTCGGCGACATCAGGATGCATCTTGGCGGTCTCGAGACAAGGACTCGGGCAGCTTGTGTATGAGCTCGATGGGGCTTGGCTGCTGCTCGTCTCCTTCAACAGGTGACAGAACGAAGGCGCAGCGGCATTGAACAGCGAAGCAGCAGCTACAGCGAGGCAGCGGTGCCGTGGTGAGGTCGCAGGCGAGAACGACGACGAACTTGGCGCGCTGGAGGTGGAGGGGAACACGACGAGGCGGACGATAGCGGCAAGCTCGCTGGCACGGCTGGTGGCGGAGCTCGCCGGGCGACGGAGGCGCGGCGCTGGCAAAGGGAGACCACGGTAGAGGAACGGGTCTCTGGCGACGAGGCGCAGCAGCGGCAGCGGCCATGGAGGACGGCGGCGTCTCCCTGACGCGTGCGGGGTTGGAAGGAGCGGAGCGGGGACAGCAGGGCGTGGTGCCTCGCTCCTCTCTCTGGCGAAGCAGGGAAGGAGGAGATCGAGGGAGAGGGCGCTGCGAGTGAGAGAGAGGGAGGCATAGGTGGGAACGACCGAACGAGGAGGGGATCGGCCAGGAGATGGAGATCGGGCCTCTCCTGGCGGCGCTGGTGGGAAGACGAGGGAAGGGAGCGAGGGGAAGGAAACAGGGAGGCTAGAGTTTAGAGCTGGTTAGGTGGGCTGTAGGGGATGGATGGGCCGGCCTGCGGGGCGGGATGGCCTTAGGTGGGCCGGCGCGAAAGTTGGCCTAGGGAGGTCCAGTCCAGGGAAAACCTTTTTTCTTTTTCATTACTCTCTGTTTATATAAATAAACAGTTTCAATAAAAGAAAAAGGTCAGGGAGCTAGAAGAGAAGTTTTTCGGATATAAAATATCCTCAAACTCCTGGAACTATACTCTATTTGATAAAATTGCCTTGGATATCTTTAGAGGTAGAAAAATAAAACAAGTTTAAATATGATTCAAACTTGAGGCATTTTTGAACCTAACCAAAACAACTCCAAAGGATCTGAAATTTGACAGAGAGGTTGAGGGCATGGTCGAGAATTTATAGGAAAAGAATGAGCATTAATAGAGAAGGGGAAAATGGCACTTGCAAAAGAAAGGAACTAGAAGGAAAAGAGAAGGAGATGATGCATGGGACAAAGGCATTGGGATAGAGATGACAAGGAAAATATATGAAGTTAAGTCGGATAGAAGAAGAGTTGAAGAGTAATGCAATTGTGTGATGGGTGATTCCAAGTTAATGGGATATTTAATATAGCTCCCTAATATTGGGAGGATATGTTATAAAGAGAAGTCACTCTTCCCTCGATTTAAATGGATCGAAGATCCACACAATTTATTTAGTTGAGATGCATAAGATTTATGAGATGATGGCATGATGACATGATGCAATGCAAAAATAAAAGGGCAAGCACAAATGAAACAAAAGGCGAAACCCAGAATATATGGAAGTCTTCTCGAGCATCGGTCTCGGGGCGTTACACTGGCGCCCATGGAGCTCCCTGGAGGAAGACGACATGGACATTCTTTATCTGATGAGCCGGATAAGTTCTTTAGCTCGATCCGGATTGACCATGATCGAGGTCATGGCTATATGCATTATGCGGGGCGTGCAGCCGCTCCAGTATAGAGGCCACCCCATGTGGGATTTCAACGGGGAGGATGACGCCACCCGCCATGGCCGCAAAGGGCCAGGATCGGCTGCTGATCTAATAAAGATCTTGTCCACTTTGTACAAGGGAGAAGAGGAGGAATTCCTCCGTGTCAACCCGCAGGGCGGATTCTCTATGTACAATCCTCCGAGCTGGGTAAGCGGAGACTTTTTCTCGCCCATCCGTTTCGTATTCCCAAGTTTAAGTATTCATTCTAGCGATTTCATCGCAGGAGCTGCGCCAGGCAGTTAAGGAGATAAACAGCCCTCCTCCACAACCTGAGGACCCTGGACGGTCCCTTGAACCGGCCTCCCAGGAGGATCCGGACATATCCGTGGAGCTGATCGACGAGGTATTTTATCAAGGGAGTAATGACAATACCTTGGTGGCCATTACGGCCGATTACCCTGGGCTAGTTCCAGCCTCACAGGTGACTGAGACCGAAGTCCCAGCACGTAAAAAGGGATCCGTCCTTGTGTCTTTTTTGATTGCCGTATAATAGCCGTGTTTTGCAGGGGTGGTCCTCGGGGCAGAAGGCCGAGCCTGTGGCAACTAGCCAACAAGGGGCCGCTAGGCCAGGCAGGCTGAAAAGATCCGTAGTCTGGATTGAGGCACTAGCGCAGCGGTATGGCGCACCATCTTTATTGCAAGACATTATTTACAGAGGCATATTAATGCCCATGCCTTCTTTTCAGGAAAAAGAGCGCTCGCCGGACTATACCCGGAGAGGCTACCAATCACACCTCCACAAGCCAGGCTCCAAGGCCGGACTCAGAGGCGAGAACGAGTACAAGGCGTGCACCGGGTGCTCCTCCGACAGAGGATGCGGATAGACTGTCCGCCACCCATTCCGAGGTGGAAAGTGCCATGAACCACAGGCGTCGCCGGACTGTTCTTCGTGACGCTTGTTTCTCCCAAGAGGCATTGGATGCCTTCAACTTGGGAGACGCGCACCTCCGTGCCGCTCAAAATGGTGTAGCCAGAGCCACGGAGCAGTATGTAAAAGACATACAGGTGAGAAAATTTGATGATTATATATATCAGTAGTCCGTGAGACTTGAAACAGTTAGGATAACTGATTTAAGGATCATTTGTTATGTAGGTTCTTACAAAAAAGAATACTCAACTGTCCCAGGAGCTGGAAGAGTGCAAAGCCCAACTTCAGGCCGCACTGGCCGCAGCAGGGGAGCCCAAAGAGACCCCCTCTGGTAACATATCCTTCAAATGATAAGTATCATATATTAGAGTGCGGCTTTATATGCAGATCTGACAATAACATTGTAGATGACGCTGGAGTGAATCCGGATAAGCAACAGCTCATACGCCAGCTGAAGGCCGGTGAGAGCGTGTTTACGAGGGTGAGGCAGGAGAAGAATGACCTCCAAGATGCCAACACCAAGCTGGGCATGGAACTAAAAGATGTTCGTGCCCAACTATCGGACTCTGTTAAGGAGAATCGGCGGCTTCGACGCGGCATATTTAGTAAGTGCTTGAATGAACTTTGAAAAAGAGTTCGGCGAGGAAGCTGGCTGACAGAGTTATGTCTGTAGGTATGCTAACAGGTCGTCCTGCCGAGGAGATGCCTGGTTCAACGGGTGATCTTCTTCCCGAGCTCGCACAGTTGCACGAACGAGTTCGGCAGGTGATGCAAGGTGTCGCCCAGGCCTTATGGCCGTTCGTCTCCATACCCGAAGGCCTTGGAGAGCTTGCAGAAAAGCTGAAGGGAGCACGATGGCGCTTCCGATTATGGAAGATATTGGCCTGCCGTCAAGGCGCCAGGGAAGCTTGGGCAATGGTGAAGACACGGTACATGAAGGCTGACCCGAACCATATGGCCGAAGTCGGACCTATGGGGCCTGATGGCAAGGAGATCCCTGTGAGTTTAGTGTACGGCCAAGTAGAATTGGCCGCAAAATATTCCCAACAGGACTGTAGACTAGACAGCCTATTGGATGGCATTGAAGAGGAATTCAACCAGTCAAATTGACTATGTAATTTTAAAGTGACGTGTATGATGCCTTCTAGCCGGATTGTAGATCGTTTGTCGTGGTGGACCTTTTCGCTTCAACCTCGGGACCTGACAGTCCGGAGTGTATCTGAATACCCTCTCGGTTATGTAAGAACCGGGGCATGCGTGGAGACCAGGCGTAGGGGTCATTAGTGCTTTATCAGACAAGTGCCCAACTAGTTATGTTATATTACATGGGTAGTAAGAAACATCTTCCAGAGAGAATAGTTCCGTTAAGGGTTCCTTTCCCTGGGTAGGCATGCCCTAAAGTGCATGTCCGGACTACGACAAGAAGCGCAGAAAAAACATCTGGGGGCAGATATGGATAATAAATAAAAGTCATCTTTTGTTCACCGACCAAATATTCTCTTAAGAACGCTAGCTTTCGGCTTCACCCAGTCTGAGGTACACGTCCGGCTGACCCAGCGGTAACAATCTCAGAGGTGCTCCCCTTATGCCCTAGCCGAATTAACGGGAATGTAGGGCATAAATACAAGAGCGAGGCAACCCAGCTTGGCCAAAACTTAAGTCATATCGATGCATATAATGGTGAAAAAAGGTACAAGCGGAAGTATACCACATGTGTTGGGCGTGGGGCCTAGGTAAATAATTTAAGCTTCTGTGAAAGAAGCCCCCAGGTATGAAGAGTGTGGCTAGCGCATCTGTGATGTATGAGTGAGGCACAAGGTGACCCTTGAAGGCCTAGGGAAATAAAAAGAAAGAAAGGGAAACAAGACAGATGATGCATATGCAGAAAATGGACAAAGGGAGGGGACTAACATAAAGTCCGGAGCTAGGCATAGAATCTTCGAAGCCTGGCTGCGTTCCATGGGTTCGGCTCGAGTCGACTAGTCGATGCATCCCGCAGTCGGTACGCTCCACCGGTCAGAACTTGGTCGATAATGAAGGGACCTTCCCATTTGGGCTCGAGCTTGTTCTTTTTCTTATCCGGCAGCCGTAGAACTAGTTCGCCAACGTTATAAGTTTTGGCCCGTACTTCTCTGCTTTGGTATCTGCGAGCCTGTTGCTAGTAAAATGCGGAACGGGCTTTGGCTATGTCGCGCTCTTCCTCCAAGGTGTCCAGACTGTCCTGCCGATCGAGCTCGGCTTCTCTTTCTTCGTACATGCGCACTCGAGGTGAGTCATGAATTATGTCACATGGCAGGACTGCCTCTGCGCCGTACACCATAAAAAATGGTGTATATCCGGTACTACGATTCGGCGTGGTCCACAGTCCCCAGAGTACAGAGTCGAGCTCCTCTACCCAGTGCGTATCGGACTCCGTTAAGGAGTGCACTAATCGGGGTTTAATGCCGCTCATTATAAGACCATTTGCTCGTTCGACTTGACCGTTGGTTTGTGGGTGATAGACTGAAGCGTAATTGAGCTTGATGCCCATTTTGCTGCACCAGAGTTTTACCTCGTCGGCCGTGAAGTTCGTGCCGTTATCAGTGATGATGTTGTGGGGGACGCCGTAACGGCGTACAACCCCGGATATGAAATCTATCACCGGTCCGGATTCGGCTGTTTTTACTGGTTTAGCCTCTATCCATTTGGTGAATTTATCCACCATGACCAATAAGTAATTTTTCTTGTGGGTTCCCCCTTTAAGGGGTCCGACCATGTCAAGCCCCCAGACCGTGAAGGGCCATGTAATGGGGATCATTTGGAGGGCGGTGGGTGGCATGTTGATTTGATTTGCAAAGAGCTGGCAACCGGCGTAACGTTGGACCAAGTCCTGTGCATCTGCCCGGGCCGTTGGCCAATAAAATCCTGTGCGGAAGGCCTTGCTTACAAGAGCCCGGGCTGCAGCGTGATGACCGCTGAGTCCGGCGTGAATTTCTGCCAAAAGATTCCGCCCTTCTTCTTCGGAGATGCACCTTTGGAGGACTGCGGTAGCACTTTTTTGTACAATTCTCCCTCATGGACCCTGTAGGCCTTGGATCGCCGCACTATGCAGCGTGCCTCATTTTGGTCCTCCGGAAGTTCCTGTCTAATCAGGTAGGCCAGGAATGGTTCTGTCCACGGGGCAATAATGGCCATTATTTCGTGGGATGATTGTGTTATTTCGGTGGCGGAGCCTCCGATTGTGTCAGAGAGTTCGGTATCGGGTATTTTGGCCGGGTCCGGACTATTGTTACCGCTGTCCCCTTCCCATGCTACGGATGGCTTGAAAAGCCTTTCCAGAAAGATGTTGGGAGGGACCGTGTTGCGTTTTGCGCCAATGCGGGCGAGGATATCTGCCGCCTGATTGCTTTCCCGAGCCACATGGTGAAATTCGAGCCCCTCGAACCGAGCTGACATTTTTAGGACGGCATTGCGATAAGCTGCCATTTTTGGATCCTTGGCATCAAAGTCTCCATTTATTTGGGATATCGCGAGATTCGGATCCCCACGCACCTCTAGGCGTTGAATGCCCATGGATACTGCCATCCGAAGACCATGTAGAAGGGCCTCATATTCGGCTGCGTTGTTGGAGTCCGTATACATTATCTGTAGTACGTATTGAATGGTGTCTCCTGTTGGGGATGTTAAAACGACGCCAGCCCCCAGACTAGCCAACATTTTGGAGCCGTCGAAGTGCATGATCCAGTTTGAATATGTGTCGTACTCTTTAGGGAGTTCGGCTTCCGTCATTTCAGCGACGAAGTCAGCCAAAACTTGCGACTTAATAGCTCGTCGTGGCTTGTAAGTTATGTCGAACGGGAGGAGCTCAATGGCCCATTTGGCAATCCGGCCCGTCGCTTCGCGGTTGTTTATAATATCGTTAAGTGGTACTTCTGAGGCTACCGTTATCGAACACTCTTGAAAGTAGTGTCGTGGCTTTCGGGATGCCATAAATACCGCGTACGCTATCTTTTGATAATGCGGGTACCGTGATTTGCATGGAGTAAGGATAGTGGACACGTAGTAAACAGGCTTTTGAAGGGGGAATTTGTGTCCGTCCACTTCTCGCTCGACGACAAGCACTGCGCTTACTACTTGATGAGTTGCTGCAATGTATAATATCATTGGTTCGCCAATGTTTGGCGCGGCCAGGACTGGGTTTGTTGCCAATATGGATTTTATTTCGTTGAGTCCGGCCGTGGCGGCATCCGTCCACTCGAAGTGTTCGGTGCGCCAGAGGAGGCGATAAAGGGGTAATGCCTTTTCTCCCAAGCAGGAGATAAAGCGGCTTAGAGCCGCCACGCATCCAGTCAATTTTTGTATTTGCTTGAGGTCTATTGGGGTAGCCAACTGTGACAATGCTCGAATTTTGGCCGGATTAGCTTCAATACCTCTACTGGAGACAATGAATCCCAGAGCTTTCCTGCTGGTACGCCGAAAACGCATTTTTCCGGATTGAGCTTGATGTCATATGTTCGGAGGTTGTCGAATGTGAGCCTCAAGTCGTGTACTAGAGTTTCGGCATGCTTGGTTTTAACGACCACGTCATCCACGTATGCCTCCACTGTTTTGCCGATCTGGTTTGCTAGACATGTCTGAATCATGCGCTGATATGTTGCACCGGCATTTTTTAGCCTGAAGGGCATTGTGTTGAAGCAGAATGGGCCGTATGGTGTGATGAATGCCGTTGAGGCTTGGTCTGGCTCTGCCATTTTGATTTGATGGTAGCCGGAATATGCGTCGAGGAAACACAATGAATCGTGTCCTGCGGTAGCATCGATGATTTGATCGATGAGGGGGAGGGAGAAGGGATCCTTTGGGCAGGCCTTGTTAAGGTCCTTAAAATCGACGCACAAGCGCCAGGATTTGTCCTTCTTTGGTACCATCACCAGGTTTGCTAGCCAGTCAGTATGTTTTATGTCTCTGATGAATCGGGCCTCCAATAGCTTGGCTAATTCCTCTCCCATGGCTTGTCTTTTAGGCTCGGAGAAACATCGAAGAGCCTGCTTGACTAGCTTGAATCCTTTTAGGATATTGAGGCTGTGTTCACCCAGCCTGCGTGGGATTCCTGGCATGTCTGAAGGGTGCCAGGAAAAAATGTCCCAGTTCTCGCGTAGGAACTCTCGTAGTGCGCCGTCGACATCAGGGTTTAATTGTACCCCGATGGAAGCTGTTTTGTAGGGTCCGTTGGATGGACTTGGAATTTGACTATTTCGTCCGCCGGCTTAAAGGAGGTGGACTTGGATCTTTTATCGAGTATCACGTCGTCCCTGTTCACCGTGGAGCGCAACGCAGTTAGTTCTTCGGCCGCTAGGGCTTCGGATAGTGCCTCAAGGGCCAGTGCAGCTGTCTTATTTTCGGCGCGGAGTGCTATGTCCGGATCACTAACAAGAGTGATGATTCCGTTGGGCCCGGGCATTTTGAGCTTCATGTACCCTTAATGGGGTATGGCTTGGAAGATTGTAAACGCCTCCCGCCCTAATAGAGCGTGGTATCCGCTGCTGAACGGGGCCACTTGGAATGTAATTTCTTCGGATCTGTAATTATCCGGCGTGCCGAATACCATGTCTAGTGTGATTTTTCCAGCGCAGCATGCTTCCTGACTGGGGATGATTCCTCTAAAGGTTGTGCTGCTTTGCTCAATGCAGCTCCAGTCTATTTCCATCTTTTGAAGAGTTTCCTCATAGATGAGGTTTAATCCGCTGCCGCCGTCCATGAGTACCTTGGTGAGTCGAAAGCCGTCCACGATTGGACTGAGGACCAGTGCGGCTGGTACTCGGGCTGTTCGGAATTTAGGTTCCTCACTAGCATTGAAGGTAATAGCCGTGTCACTCCAAGGATTTATTTCTGCTATGTGGCAGATTTCGGCCATGCTGCGGAGTGTTCGCTTGCGTCTATTATTTGACGCGAAGGTCTCAAAGACCGTTAACACCGTATTGTTGTCCACGGGATGGTGCTCTGTGGTTTTTGGGAGGAGTAGATCCTCACCACTTTTGGCCACCTGCTGGAGTATCCAGCATGCTCTAAGGTTGTGCGTTGGTATTGCATCCACTGTACTATGAATTTTGCAGGGTCCGTTGAGCCATCCCTCCAGTACGGTTCCTTGCCCCGTAGAGGGCTTTTGCTTTTTGGTAGTTAACCCAGGTGTATTGTGATAATGCACCCTTTTATTTCGGACTGGGTTTGTATTCAGGGCCGGATTATCCCAAAATTTTATTTCAGTTTTCCAGGCGCTTTCCATCGCACAGTACTTTCGTACTATGGACACCAAGTCGGCAAAGCGTGTAATTTCGCGACGACTTACGGCGTTGAGGATTCCCTTGTCCGTGCAATTATGGCAGAAGAATGAAATTGTGTCTTCCTCGCGGCAGTCCTTTATCCTTTTCATGACCAGGAGGAATCTGGCCCAGTAATGGTGTACTGTTTCTTCGGGCTCTTGCCTAATTTGGGATAAATCGCGTATGTTTGAGTGGGTGGGTGGAACTAAATCCGAATCCTCACCCAATCTGAGGCTCAGGGGCCAAGGAGTTTCCGAACTCGAAAGTTTGGATTCTTGGATGTTTTCCGATAAATCTAGCCCGCTGCCTGATTCTAGGTTCAGGCTTTGAGTGACGTCCTCCCCTCCGCGGGTATCCGGCTTGGAGGGGTCGGGAATCCGGACATAGCTAGTCCTTAAGATGGATGAAGGGTTGCCACATTGTTCTTCCACCACTGCAACGTGATGGGTGACCTGGGGAGAGTTAATTTCTCTTAGATCGGGGTTAGGCCCAATCTGATCGTAGTCCGTAGCGACTCCCAGGGCGGCGATGCGATCCAAGAGCTCGTTCAGGGAAGAGAGCTCCATTGGATCTAACTGCTCGGCGAGTTCCGAGTTGACGTGAAGATTGCTTTCGATGACCGGCTGTCCATGGGCATTCTTGTATCTTCATAGTCCAACAGTCCGGCCAACGCAGATAGTCCGGCTGTCCGGAGACCCCCTAATCCAGGACTCCCTCAATCGCAGAGTTCACCAACAAACACAAGCTGGATGCCGACAACATCGGGGAGACTATCTTCAAGCTTCACGAGAAAATTGAGCACCTCCAAGCTCAAATCTATGACCTGCAAAACCAAAACTGTGAGTATGAATATAGATTCAAAAGGATGAGTTTGGCTACAGATTTGATGATCCTGGAGACTCGGTCATCCTTCTATGATGGTGAGCCTATGCCTTGGAAAAGGGACGACAAGCCTACGCCATCAACAACATCACCACCGTCTCCTCCAACAAAGAATAATTGAGTATCTGGTATGGGCACTCCACTTGGCAACTGCCAAGCTTGGGGGAGTGCCCCGGTATCGTATCACCATCACCTTTATCTTTACCGTTTTTCTTAGTTCGATCCTTTTGGTAATATCTTGATCTAGTAGAATCAAAGTTCTTGGTATGATCTAGTTGTGAGTTTTGCTTTATTATCCTTCTATGTAATCGAGTTCGTGAGCTATATAATAAAGATTAGTGTTGAGTCAAGGGCTTGATTATTTTTTCCATGATCCCAAGTGAATAAAGGAAAAGAGAAAGAAATAAAAAGAAACAAAGAGATCATGTGAGTCTTATGGAGAGTAATGAGGTCACATAGGAAGAGTATGATGAATAAAAGTTATTGAGGGTTGACAAACATAGTTTTGGTCATTGTTGCAATTAATAGGAAGTAATAAAGAAAGAGAGGTCTTCACATATAAATATAGTATCTTGGACATCTTTTATGATGTGAGCACTCATTAAAATATGACATGCTAAAGAGTTGACATTGGACAAGGAAGACAACATAATGGGTTATGTTTTCTTACATCTGAGATAAATTATATTGTCTTGGATCCTCCAACATGTTGAGCTTGCCTTTCTCCCTCATGCTAGCCAAATTCATTGCACCAAGTAGAGATACTACTTGTGCTTCCAAATACCCTTAAACCAGTTTTGCCATGAGAGTCCACCATATCTACCTATGGATTGAGTAAGATCCATCAAGTAAGTTGTCATCGGTGCAAGCAATAAAAATATTGCTCTCTAAATATGTATGATTGATTGGTGTGGAGGAAATAATCTTTATACGATCGTGTGATATGGAAGTAATAAAAGCGACAGACTGCATAATAAAGGTCCATATCACAAGTGGCAATATAAAGTGATGTTCTTTCACATTAGGATTTTGTGCATCCAACCATAAAAGCGCATGACAACCTCTGCTTCCCTCTGCGAAGGGCCTATCTTTTACTTTTATCTCCTATACTGCAAAAGAGTCATGGTGATCTTCACCCTTCCTTTTTACATTTTATCCTTTGGCAAGCACAATATGTTGGAAAGATCCTGGTATATATGGCTAATTGGAAGTGGGTTTTCATGAACTATTACTGTTGACATTACCCTTGAGGTAAAACTTTGGGAGGTAAAACTATAAGCCCCTATCTTTCTCTGTGTCCAATTAAAACTCCATACCCATAAGTATTGCGTGAGTGTCAGCAATTGTGAAATATTATATGATAATTGAGTATGTGGACTTGCTGAAAAGCTCTTATACATTGACTCTTTCCTATGTTATGATAAATTACAATTGCCTCAATGACTGATATTATAGTTTGTTAGCTTTCAATGAAGTTTACGATTCATACTTGATATTATGATTGAATTATTACTCTAGCATAAGATATCATATGACAAGAATTACATAAGTTGTTTCTCTAAGAATGATCATGATGCCCTCATGTCCGTATTTTATTTTTATCGACACCTTCATATCTAAACATGTGGACATATTTTTCGATTTCGGCTTTTCGCTTGAGGACAAGCGAGGTCTAAGCTTGGGGGAGTTGATACGTCCATTTTGCATCATGCTTTTATATCAATATTTATTGCATTATGGGCTGTTATTACACACTATGTCACAATACTTATGCCTATTCTCTCTTATTTTACAAGGTTTACATAAAGAGGGAGAATGTCGGCAGCTGGGATTCTGGCTGGAAAAGGAGCAAATATTAGAGACCTATTCTGCACAGCTCCAAAAGTCCTGAAACTTCACGGATGATGTTTTCCAAATATATAAAAAACATTGAGCACAAGAACTTCACCAGGGGGGCCACACCCTGCCCACAAGGGTGGGGGCGCGCCCTACCCCCCTGGGCGCGCCCCCCTACCTCGTGGGCCCCCTGGTGGCCCTCCGGTGACCATCTTCTGCTATATGGACTCTTTCGATGGGAAAAAATCATAAGCCATCTTCTCGGACGAAACTCCGCCGCCACGAGGAGGAACCTTGGCGGAGCCAATCTAGGGTTCTGGCAGGGTTGTTCTGCCGGGAAACTTCCCTCCCAGAGGGGGAAATCATCGCCATCGTCATCACCAACATTCCTATCATCGGGAGAGGGCAATCTCCATCAACATCTTCATCAGCACCATCTCATCTCAAAACCCTAGTTCATCTCTTGTATCCAATTCTTGTCTCCAAGTCCGGGATTGGTGCTAGTAGGTTGCTAGTAGTGTTAATTACTCCTTGTAGTTGATGCTAGTTGGTTTAATTGGTGGAAAATCATATGTTCAGATCCTATATGCACATTAATACCCCTCTGATTATGAACATCTTTATGCTTTGTGAGTAGTTACTTTTGTTCCTAAGGACATGGGAGAAGTCTTGCTATTAGTAGTCATGTGAATTTGGTATTCGTTCGATATTTTGATGAGATGTATGTTGTCTCTCCTCTAGTGGTGTTATATGAACGTCGACTACATGACACTTCACCATTGTTTGGGCCTAGAGGAAGGCATTGGGAAGTAATAAGTAGATGATGGGTTGCTAGAGTGACAGAAGCTTAAACCCTAGTTTATGCGTTGCTTCGTAAGGGGTTGATTTGGATCCATATGTTTCATGCTATGGTTAGGTTTCCCTTAATACTTTTGTTGTATTTGCGGATGCTTGCAATAGAGGTTAATCATAAGTGGGATGTTCACCGGTCCACCCACATACCAAATTATCAAAGTACCAAACGCGAATCATATGAGCGTGATGAAAACTAGCTTTACGATATTCCCATGTTTCCTCGGGAGCGCTTTACATCATATAAGAGTTTGTCCAGGCTTGTCCTTTGCTACAAAAAGGATTGGGCCACCTTGCTGCACCTTATTTACTTTTGTTACTTGTTGCTCGTTACAAATTATCTTATCACAAAACTATCTGTTACCACTTATTTCAGTACTTGCAGAGAATACCTTGCTGGAAACCGCTTATCATTTCCTTCTGCTCCTCGTTGGGTTCGACACTCTTACTTATCGAAAGGACTAAGATAGATCCCCTATACTTGTGGGTCATCAATCGCTATAGGTGAGAAGGTCTCATCGTAGTCAACTCCTTGAACTTGTCAAAAACCTTTCGCAACAAGTCAAGCTTTGTAGACAGTAACATTACCATCGGCGTCTATCTTCTTTTTGAAGATCCATTTATTCTCGATGGCTTGTCGATCATCGGGCAAGTCAACCAAAGTCCACACTTTGTTCTCATAGATGGATCCCATCTCAGATTTCATGGCCTCAAGCCATTTTGCGGAATCTAGGCTCATCGTCGCTTCCTCATAGTTCGTAGGTTCGTCATGGTCAAGTAACACGACCTCCAGAACAGGATTACCGTACCACTCTGGTGCGGATCTTGCTGCGGTTGACCTACGAGTTTCGGTAGTAACTTGATCTGAAGTTTTATGATCATCATCATTGGCTTCCTCACTAATTGGTGTAGGTGTCACAGGAACCGGTTTCTGTGATGAACTACTTTCCAATAAGGGAGCAGGTACAGTTACCTCATCAAGTTCTACTTTCCTCCCACTCACTTCTTTTGAGAGAAACTCCTTCTCTAGAAAGGATCCATTCTTAGCAACGAAAGTCTTGCCTTCGGATTTGTGATAGAAGGTGTACCCAACAGTTTCCTTTGGGTATCCTATGAAGACACATTTCTCCGATTTGGGTTCGAGCTTATCAGGTTGAAGCTTTTTCACATACGCATCGCAGCCCCAAACTTTAAGAAATGACAACTTTGGTTTCTTGCCAAACCATAGTTCATAAGGCGTCGTCTCAATGGATTTTGATGGTGCCCTATTTAACGTGAATGCATCCGTATCTAAAGCATAACCCCAAAACGATAGCGGTAAATCAGTAAGAGATATCATAGATCGCGCCATATCTAGTAAAGTATCATTACGATGTTTGGACACACCATTACACTATGGTGTTCCGGGTGGCATGAGTTGCGAAACTATTCCGCATTGTTTCAAATGTAGACCAAACTCGTAACTCAAATATTCTCCTCCATGATCATATCGTAGAAACTTTATTTTCTTGTTATGATGATTTTCCACTTCACTCTCAAATTCTTTGAACTTTTCAAATGTTTCAGACTTATGTTTCATTAAGTAGATATACCCATATGTGCTCAAATCATCTGTGAAGGTTAGAAAATAACGATACCCACCGCGAGCCTCAATATTCATTGGACCACATACATCAGTATGTATGATTTCCAACAAATCTGTTGCTCGCTCCATTGTTTCAGAGAACGGCGTTTTAGTCATCTTGCCCATGAGGCATGGTTCGCAAGTACCAAGTGATTCATAATCAAGTGATTCCAAAAGTCCATCAGTACGAAGTTTCTTCATGCGCTTTACACCAATATGACCCAAACGGCAGTGCCAAAAATAAGTTGCACTATCATTATCAACTCTGCATCTTTTGGCTTCAACATTATGAATATGTGTGTCACTACTATCAATATTTAACACAAATAGAGCACTCTTCAAGGGTGCATGACCATAAAAGATATTACTCATATAAATAGAACAACCATTATTCTCATATTTAAATGAATAACCGTCTCGCATCAAACAAGATCCAGATATAATGTTCATGCTCAACGCTGGCACCAAATAACAATTATTCAGGTCTAAAACTAATCCCGAAGGTAGATGTAGAGGTAGCGTGCCGACGGCGATCACATCGGCTTTGGAACCATTTCCCACGCGCATCGTCACCTTGTCCTTGGCCGGTCTTCGCTTAATCCGTAGTCCCTATTTCGAGTTGCAAATATTAGCAACAGAACCAGTATCAAATACCCAGGTGCTACTGCGAGCTCTGGTAAGGTACACATCAATAACATGTATATCACATATACCTTTGTTCACCTTGCCATCCTTCTTATCCGCCAAATACTTGGGGCAGTTCCGCTTCCAGTGACCAGTCCCTTTGCAGTAGAAGCAATCAGTCTCAGGTTTAGGTCCAGATTTGGGTTTCTTCTCTTGAGCAGCAACTTGTTTACTATTCTTCTTGAAGTTCTCCTTCTTCTTCCCTTTACCCTTTTTCTTGAAACTGGTAGTCTTGTTGACCACCAACACTTGATGCTCCTTCTTGATTTCTACCTCCGTAGCCTTTAGCATTGCGAAGAGCTTAGGAATTGTCTTATCCATCCC
The DNA here is from genome assembly GCF_056163025.1 of Triticum urartu. NCBI lineage: Eukaryota > Viridiplantae > Streptophyta > Magnoliopsida > Poales > Poaceae > Triticum > Triticum urartu. The sequence goes on along the minus strand of NC_141874.1, from coordinate 607,039,116 downwards.
TTGCATATTATAGTTCATCACGAAGCTTTTGTAGCTTGGTGGCAGTGATTGAAGAACTCTGTCAATGACACTATCGACAGGAAGATTAACTCCTAGTTGAGTCAAGTGATTATGATACCCAGACATTTTGAGTATATGTTCACTGACAGAACTATTCTCCTCCATCTTGCAGCTATAGAACTTATTGGAGACTTCATATCTCTCAATCCGGACATTTGCTTGAAATATTAACTTCAACTCCTGGAACATCTCATATGCTCCATGACGTTCAAAACGTCGTTGAAGTCCCGGTTCTAAGCCGTAAATCATGGCACACTGAACTATCGAGTAGTCATCAGCTTTACTCTGCCAGACGTTCTAAACATCATAAGCAGCATCTGCAACAGGCCTGGCACCCAGCAGTGCTTCCAGGACATAATTCTTCTGTGCAGCAATGAGGATAATCCTCAAGTTACGGACCCAGTCCGTGTAATTGCTACCATCATCTTTCAACTTTGATTTCTCATGGAACGCACTAAAATTCAACAGAACAACAGCACGGGCCATCTATCTACAATAACATGGAGAAGCAAAATACTATCAGGTACTAAGTTCATGATAAATTTAAGTTCAATTAATCATATTACTTAAGAACTACCACTTAGATAGACATCCCTATAATCATCTAAGTGGTCACATGATCCATATCAACTAAACCATAACCGATCATCACGTGAAATGGAGAAGTTTTCAATGGTGAACATCACTATGTTGATCATATCTACTATATGATTCACGCTCGACCTTTCGGTCTCAGTGTTCTGAGGCCATATCTGCATATGCTAGGCTCATCAAGTTTAACCCGAGTATTCTTCGTGTGTCAAACTGTCTTACACACGTTGTAGATGAACGTTGAGCTTATCACACCCGATCATCACGTGGTGTCTCGGCACGACTAACTTTGGCAACGGTGCATACACAGGGAGAACACTTTTACCTTGAAATTTAGTGAGAGATCATCTTATAATGCTACCGTCAAACAAAGCAGCATAAGATGCATAAAGGATAAACATCACATGCAATCAATATAAGTGATATGATATGGCCATCATCATCTTGTGCCTTTGATCTCCATCTTCAAAGCACTGTCATGATCACCGTCGTCACCGGCGCGACACCTTGATCTCCATCGTAGCATCGTTGTCGTCTCGCCAACTATTGCTTCTACGACTATCGCTATCGCTTAGTGATAGAGTAAAGCAATTACAGGGCATATTGCATTGCATACAATAAAGCGACAACCATATGGCTCCTGCCAGTTGCCGATAACTCTGTTACAAAACATGATCATCTCATACAATAAATACAACATCATGTCTTGACCATATCACATCACAACATGCCCTGCAAAAACAAGTTAGACGTCCTCTACTTTGTTGTTGCAAGTTTTACGTGGTTGCTACGGGCTGAGCAAGAACCGTTCTTACCTACGCATCAAAACTACAACGATAGTTTGTGAAGTTAGTGTTGTCTTAACCTTCGCAAGGACCGGGCGTAGCCACACTCGGTTCAACTAAAGTTGGAGAAACTGATGACCCACAAGTATAGGGGATCTATCGTAGTCCTTTCGATAAGTAAGAGTGTCGAACCCAACGAGGAGCAGAAGGAAATGATAAGCGGTTTCTAGCAAGGTATTCTCTGCAAGTACTGAAATAAGTGGTAACAGATAGTTTTGTGATAGGATAATTTGTAACAAGCAACAAGTAACAAAAGTAAATAAAGTGCAGCAAGGTGGCCCAATCCTTTTTGTAGCAAAGGACAAGCCTGGACAAACTCTTATATAGAGAAAAGCGCTCCCGAGGACACATGGGAATATCGTCAAGCTAGTTTTCATCACGTTCATATGATTCGCGTTCGGTACTTTGATAATTTGGTATGTGGGTGGACCGGTGCTTGGGTACTGTCCTTACTTGGACAAGCATCCCACTTATGATTAACCTCTATTGCAAGCATCCTCAACTACAACAAAAGTATTAAGGTAAACCTAACCATAGCATGAAACATATGGATCCAAATCAGCCCCTTACGAAGCAACGCATAAACTAGGGTTTAAGCTTCTGTCACTCTAGCAACCCATCATCTACTTATTACTTCCCAATGCCTTCCTCTAGGCCCAAATAATGGTGAAGTGTCATGTAGTCGACGTTCACATAACACCACTAGAGGAGAGACAACATACATCTCATCAAAATAACGAACGAATACCAAATTCACATGACTACTAATAGCAAGACTTCTCCCATGTCCTTAGGAACAAACGTAACTACTCACAAAGCATAATCATGTTCATAATCAGATGGGTATTAATATGCATATAGGATCTAAACATATGATCTTCCACCAAATAAACCAACTAGCATCAACTACAAGGAGTAATTAACACTACTAGCAACCTACTAGTACCAATCCCGGACTTGGAGACAAGAATTGGATACAAGAGATGAACTAGGGTTTTGAGAAGAGATGGTGCTGGTGAAGATGTTGATGGAGATTGCCCTCTCCCGATGAGAGGAGCGTTGGTGATGATGATGGCGATGATTTCCCCCTCCCGGAGGGAAGTTTCCCCGGCAGAACAGCTCCGCCAGAGCCCTAGATTGGTTCCGCCAAGGTTCCGCCTCGTGCCGGCGGAGTTTCATCCGAGAAGATGGCTTATGATTTTTCCTCATCAAAAGACTTCATATAGCAGAAGATGGCCATCGGAGGGCCACCAGGGGGCCCACGAGGTAGGGGCGTGCCCAGGGGGGTAGGGCACGCCCCCACCCTCGTGGGCAGGGTGTGGCCCCCCTGGTGAACTTCTTGCTCTCAGTAATTTTTATATATTCCAAAAACGTCTTCCATGAAGTTTCAGGACTTTTGGAGCTGTGCAGAATAGGTCTCTAATATTTGCTCCTTTTCCAACCCAGAATCCCAGTTGCCGGCATTCTCTCTCTTTATGTAAACCTTGTAAAATAAGAGAGAATAGGCATAAGTTTTGTGACATAATGTGTAATAACAGCCCATAATGCACGTATCAACTCCCCCAAGCTTAGACCTTGCTTGTCCTCAAGCGAAAGGCGAAATCGAAAAATATGTCCACATGTTTAGAGATAGAGGTGTCGATAAAAGTAAAATACGGACATGAGGGCATCATGATCATTCTTAGAACAACAACTTATATAATTCTTGTCATATGATTTCTTATGCTAGAGTAATAATTCAATCACAATTTCAAGTATGAATTGTAAACTTCATTAAAAACTAACAAACTATAATCTCAGTCATTGGAGCAATTGCAATTTATCATAACATAGTAAAGAGTCAATATATAAGAGCTTTTCAGCAAGTCCACATACTCAACTATCATATAGTCTTTCACAATTGCTGACACTCACACAATACTTATGGGTATGGAGTTTTAATCGAACACAGAGAAAGATAGGGGCTTATAGTTTTGCCTCCCAACGTTTTATATCAAGGGTAATGTCAACAATAATAGTTCATGAAAACTCACAACCAATTAGCCATATATACCAGGATCTTTCCAACATACTGTGCTTGCCAAAGGATAAAATGTAAAAAGGAAGGGTGAAGATCACCATGACTCTTATGCAAGGTAGGATATAAAAGTAAAAGATAGGCCCTTCGCAGAGGGAAGCTGCTACCTCTTGAGCACTGCGTTGGTTTTCCCCGAAGAGGAAGGGATGCTGCAGCAAAGTAGCGTAAGTATTTCCCTCAGTTTTTGAGAACCAAGGTATCAATCCAGTAGGAGGCTACGCGTGAGTCCCTCGTACCTGCACAAAACGAGTAATCCTCGCAACCAACGCGAATAGGGGTTGTCAATCCCTACACAGCCACTTACGAGAGTGAGATCTGATAGATATGATAAGATAATATTTTTGGTATTTTTGTGATAAAGATGCAAAGTAAAATAAAGGCAAAGTAAAAAAGCAAAGGAAATAACTAAGTAGTAGGAGATTAATATGATGAAGATAGACCCGGGGGCCATAGGTTTCACTAGTGGCTTCTCTCGAGAGCATAAGTATTCTAAGGTGGGTGAACAAATTACTGTTGAGCAATTGACAGAATTGAGCATAGTTATGAGAATATCTAGGTATGATCATGTATATAGGCATCACGTCCGAGACAAGTAGACCGACTCATGCCTGCATCTACTACTATTACTCCACTCATCGACCGCTATCCAACATGCATCTAGAGTATTAAGTTAAAAACAGAGTAACGCCTTAAGCAAGATGACATGATGTAGAGGGATAGAGTCATGCAATATGATGAAAACCCCATCTTGTTATCCTCGATGGCAACAATACAATACGTGCCTTGCTGCCCCTACTGTCACTGGGAAAGGACACCGCAAGATTGAACCCAAAGCTAAGCACTTCTCCCATTGCAATAAAGATCAATCTAGTAGGCCAAACCAAACTGATAATTTGAAGAGACTTGCAAAGATAACCAATCATACATAAAAAAATTCAGAGAAGATTCAAATATTGTTCATAGATAGACTTGATCATAAACCCACAATTCATCTGTCTCAACAAACACACCGCGAAAGAAGATTACATCGAATAGTTCTCCACAAGAGAGGGGGAGAACATTGTATTGAGATCCAAAAAGAGAGAAGAAGCCATCTAGCTAATAACTATAGACCCGTAGGTCTGAGGTAAACTACTCACACTTCATCGGAGGGGCTATGGTGTTGATGTAGAAGCCCTCCGTGATCGATGCCCCCTCCGGCGGAGCTCCGGAAAAGGCCCCAAGATGGGATCTCGTGGATACAGAAAGTTGCGGCGGTGGAATTAGGTTTTTGGCTCCGTCTCTGATCGTTTGGGGGTACGTAGGTATATATAGGAGGAAGGAGTACGTCGGTGGAGCAACAGGGGGCCCACGAGGGTGGAAGGCGCGCCTGGGGGGTAGGGGTAGGCGCGCCCCCTACCTTGTGGCCTCCTCTTTTGTGTCTTGACGTAGGGTCCAAGTCTCCCGAGTCTTGTTCATTGAGAAAATCACATTCCTGAAGGTTTCATTCCGTTTGGACTCCGTTTGATATTCCTTTTCTTCGAAACCCTAAAATAGGCAAAAAAAATAGCAATTCTAGGTTGGGCCTCCGGTTAATAGGTTAGTCCCAAAAATAATATAAAAGTGGATAATAAAGCCCAATAATGTCCAAAACAGTAGATGATATGGCATGGAGCAATCAAAAATTATAGATACGTTGGAGACGTATCAGAAGCAGAGGTTGTCATGCGATTTTATGGTTGGATGCACAAAATCTTAATGCGAAAGAACATCACTTTATATTGCCACTTGTGATATGGACCTTTATTATGCAGTCCGTCACTTTTATTTCTTCCATATCACACGATCGTATAAAGCTTATTTTCTCCCACACTAATAAGTCATACATATTTAGAGAGCAATTTTTATTGCTTGCACCGATGACAACTTACTTGGAGGATCTTAGTCAATCCATAGGTAGGTATGGTGGACTCTCATGGCAAAACTGGTTTAAGGGTATTTGGAAGCACAAGTAGTATCTCTACTTGGTGCGATGAATTTGGCTAGCATGAGGGGGAAAGGCAAGCTCAAGCATGTTGGATGATCCATGACAATATAATTTATCTCAGATGTAAGAAAGCATAACCCATTGCGTTGTCTTCCTTGTCCAATGTAAACTCTTTAGCGTGTCATATTTTAATGAGTGCTCACAATCATAAAAGATGTCCAAGATAGTATATTTATATGTGAAGACTTCTCTTTCTTTATTACTTCCTATTAATTGCAACGATGACCAAAACCATGTTTGTGAACTCTCAACAACCTTTATTCATCATACTTTTCTATGTGAGCTCATTACTCTCCATAAGATCCATATGATCTCTTTGTTTCCTTTATTTATTTATTTCTCTTTTCTTTTATTCACTTAGGATCATGGCAAAATAATCAAGCCCTTGACTCAACACTAATCTTTATTATATATAGCTCATGGACACGATTACATAGAAGGATCATAAAGCAAAACTCAAAACTAGATGATGCCATAAACTTTATTCTACTAGATCAAGATATTACCAAAAGGATCGAACTAAGAAAAACGGTAAAGATAAAAGTGATGGTGATATGATAGCGGGGCACTCCCCCAAGCTTGGTAGTTGCCAAGGGGAGTGCCCATACCAGATACTCAATTCTTCTTTGTTGGTGGAGAAGGTGATGGTTTTGTTGATGGCGTAGGCTTGTCGTCCTTCTTCCAAGGCATAGGCTCACCATCATAGAAGGATGATCGAGTCTCCTGAAACCTCAAATCTGCAGCCAAACTCATCCTCTTGAATCTATATTCATACTCACAGTTTTGATTTTGCAGGTCATAGATCTGGGCTTGGAGGTGCTCGATTTTCTCATGAAGCTTGAAGATGGCCTCCCCAATGTCCTTGACGTCCAGCTTGTGGTTGTTGGTGAACTCCGTGATCATAATGTGATTGGAATCGAGTCCACGCTCCACCATCTCCTGACACTTGAAAACTTCTTGCTCCAATGCCTCGAGCCTTGCCTCCATGCTTCCGGTCTTCCTTGGTCCCTCAACATCGCGGATGTGCAACAACCCCTCATGCATCTCAATGGTTTGAGGGTGTTGCAGCACCTCCCCGAGGTAGGGGTTGATGACCTTCTCGAAGAACTAGTCCTTGGGGGCACTTGGAGACGACATGACGTCCTGGATCTGTCAGAAAAGCAGCTCGAAACAAAGACAGGAGATTTTTGCGTGATACGGGAGTCAAAACCTCTGGGAGATTATATAATGAATTTTTACCAACCAAAATATGTGTCGTGTACGAAAACGGAGTCCGGAAAGCGCACGAGGTGCCCACGAGGTAGGAGGCACGCCCAGGAGGGTAGGGCGCACCCTCCACCCTCGTGGAGCCCTCGTGTCCTTCCCGGACAGCTTCTTATTTTTCTATTTTTCTAAATATTCCAAAACAGAGAAATATTGCCTTAACACTATTTTGGAGTCGGTTTACTTACCGTACCACATACCTATTCCTTTTCGGAGTCTAAAACGTTCCAGAAAGTGTCCCTTATGTATTCCTCCGGGGTTATGGTTTCAATAACATTGGTTTCAACATTTATGGGATTACCTGAGATATAATGTTTGATTCTTTGACCGTTCACCACCTTCGGATTTGTGCCTTCGAAGTTGTTGATTTTTATGGCACCGGAACGATAGACCTCCTCGATAACGTAAGGACCTTCCCATTTAGAGAGAAGTTTTCCTGCAAAAAATCTTAAACAAGAGTTGTATAGCAATACATAATCACCTATATTAAACTCACGCTTTTGTATCCTTTTATCATGCCATCTTTTAACTTTTTCTTTAAACAACTTGGCATTTTCGTAGGCTTGGGTCCTCCATTCATCAAGTGAGCTAATATCAAATAACCTCTTCTCACTGGCAAGTTTAAAATCATAATTGAGCTCTTTAATAGCCCAATATGCCTTGTGTTCTAGTTCGAGAGGTAAGTGACATGCTTTTCCATAAACCATTTTATACGGAGACATGCCCATAGGATTTTTATATGCAGTTCTATAGGCCCATAATGCATCATCAAGTTTCTTGGACCAATTCTTTCTAGATCTATTAACAGTCTTTTGCAAAATTAATTTGAGATCTCTATTGCTCAATTCTACTTGACCACTAGACTGTGGGTGATAAGGAGATGCAATTCTATGATTAACATCATATTTAGCAAGCATTTTACGGAAAGCACCATGAATAAAATGTGAACCACCATCAGTCATTAAATATCTAGGGACTCCAAACCTTGGAAAAATAACTTCTTTGAGCATTTTAATAGAAGTGTTATGATCAGCACTACTAGTTGGAATAGCTTCTACCCACTTAGTAATTTAATCAACAGCAACTAAAATATGTGTATAACCAATAGAGGCAGGAAAAGGTCCCATATAGTCAAAGCCCCAAACATCAAATGGTTCAATAACGAGTGAATAGTTCATAGGCATTTCTTGACGTCTACTAATATTACCAATTCTTTGACATTCATCACAAAATAAGACAAACTTACGGGCATCTTTGAAGAGAGTAGGCCAATAAAAACCAGATTGCAATACCTTATGTGCAGTTCTATCTCCAGCATGGTGTCCTCCATAAGCTTCGGAGTGACACTTGCGTAGGATCTGTTCCTGTTCATGCTTAGGTACACAACGTCTAATAACACCATCTACTCCTTTATAAAGATGTGGGTCATCCCAAAAGTAATGTCTCAAATCATAGAAGAACTTTTTCTTTTGCTGGTATGTGAAACTAGGTGGTATGAATTTGGCGACAATGTAATTAGCATAATCAGCATACCATGGAGCAGTATGAGAAGCATTTATGACATTTAATTGCTCATCAGGAAAGCTATCATCAATAGGTAGTGGGTCATCAAGCACATTTTCTAACCTAGACAAGTTGTCTGCAACGGGGTTCTCAGCTCCATTTCTATCAACAATATGTAAATAAAATTCTTGTAGCAAGAGAACCCATCTAATAAGTCTAGGTTTATCATCTTTCTTTTCCATAAAATATTTAATAGCAGCATGATCAGTGTGAATAGTTACTTTAGAATCAACAATATAAGGTCTGAACTTATCACAAGCAAATACAACTGCTAAGAATTCTTTTTCAGTAGTAGCATAATTTCTTTGAGCATTGTCTAGGGTTTTACTAGCATATTGAATAACGTTTAATTTCTTATCAACTCTCTGCCCTAGAACAGCACCTACAACATAATCACTAGTATCACACATAATTTCAAAGGGTAAATTCCAATCAGGTGGCTGAACAATAGGTGCAGAGATCAATGCTTTCTTAAGTATTTCAAATGCTTCTACACAATCATCATCAAAGACAAATGGTATATCTTTTTGTAATAAATTAGTCATAGGCCGAGAGATTTTTGAGAAGTCCTTAATGAACCTCCTATAAAATCCGGCATGACCAAGGAAACTTCTTATACCTTTGATGTCCTTGGGGCATGGCATCTTTTCAATAGCATCAACCTTGGCTTTATCAACTTCAATACCTCTTTCAGAAACTTTATGCCCCAAGACAATACCTTCATTAACCATAAAGTGGCACTTTTCCCAATTCAAGACAAGATTAGTTTCTTCACATCTCTGCAAAACTCGATCAAGATTGCTCAAGCAATCATCAAAAGAAGATCCATAGACGGAGAAATCATCCATGAAAACCTCACAAATCTTTTCATAAAAGAAAGAGAATATAGCCATCATGCATCTTTAAAAGGTAGCAGGTGCATTACATAAACCAAAAGGCATATTTATATAAACAAAAGTACCAAAAGGGCAAGTAAAAGTAGTCTTTAATTGATCCTTGGCTGACACAAGTATTTGAGAGAAACCAGAATAACCTTATAGAAAGCAAAAATGTGTATGTTTGGATAATCTTTCTAGCATTTGATCGATAAGAGGTAAGGGGTAATGATCCTTTTTAGTGGCCTTATTTAATTTGCGGAAATCAATTACCATCCTATAACTTGTAATAATTCTTTGAGGAATCAATTCATCTTTATCATTAGGAACGACAGTAATACCTCCCTTCTTAGGGACACAATGGACACGACTTACCCACTGACTATCAGCAATGGGATAGATTATACCTGCCTCAAGGAGCTTTAGTATTTCCTTTCTTACCACTTCTTTCATTTTAGGATTCAGCCGTCGTTGATGATCACGAACTGGTTTAGCATCTTCTTCCAAATTTATTTTATGTTGACATAGAGTGGGACTAATGCCCTTAAGATCATCAAGAGTATACCCAATAATAGCACAGTGCTTCTTCTGAGTTTTCAATAATCTCTCTTCCTCATGCTCTGAAAGGTTAGCACTAATAATAACAGGATATCTCTTTTTCTCATCAAGATAAGCATATTTAAGAGTATCAGGCAACGGTTTGAGCTCAAACACGGGATCACCCTTGGGTGGAGGAGGACCCCCTAGGATTTCAACAGGCAAATTATGTTTCAGAATAGGTTCCTGTTTAAAGAATACTTCATCTATTTCCCTTCTTTCATTCATAAACATATCATTTTCATGGTCTAGCAAATATTGTTCTAAAGGATCACTAGGAGGTATGGCAATAGAAGCAAGACCAATAATTTCATCCTTACTAGGTAATTCTTCTTCACGGTGTTCTCTACTAAATTTAGAGAAATTAAATTCATGAGACATATCATCTAAACCGATAGTAACAACATCCTTTTTGCAATCTATCTTAGCATTAACAGTGTTTAAGAAGGGTCTACCAAATATAATGGGACAAAAGCTATCTTGTGGGGAACCAAGAACAAGAAAATCAGCAGGATATTTAGTTTTTCCACACAAGACTTCAACATCTCTAACAATTCCCATTGGGTGAAATAGTATCTCTATTGACAAGTTTAATTGTGGCATTAATATCTTCTATCTTAGCATGTGCAATATCATGCATAATTTCTTTGTATAAGTCGTAAGGTATTGCACTAGCACTAGCACCCATATCACATAAGCCATGATAACAATGATCTCCTATTTTAACAGAAATAACAGGCATGCCTACCACAGGTCTGTTTTTATCTTTAGCACAAGGTTTAGCAATTCTAGCAGTCTCATAAAGGAAATGAACAACATGCCCATCAATATTATCAGACAAGAGATATTTAACAATAGCAATATCAGGTTCAACTTTAATTTGCTCAGGAGGTGTATAAGTTTTAATATTGCTTTTTACGAACCACAGTTGAAGCTTTAGCATGATCCTTTATCCTAACAGGGAAAGGTGGTTTCTCAACATAAGAAGTAGGAACAATAGGATCATTATAAGTGATAGTCTTTTCTTCAATTTTAATAGGTGCGGCTACTTTTACTTCTATGGGAGGATGATATTTAAACCACTTCTCCTTGGGGAGATCAACATAAGTAGCAAAAGATTCACAGAAAGAAGCTACTATCTCAGAGTCAAGTCCATATTTAGTGCTAAATTTACGAAAAACATCGGTATCCATAAAAGATTTAACACAATCAAACTTAGGTGTCATACCTGACTCCTTACCTTCGTCGAGGTCCCAATCTTCAGAGTTGCGTTTAATTCTTTCCAATAAATCCCATTTGAATTCAATAGTGTTCGTCATAAAAGAGCCATCACAAGAAGTATCGAGCATGGTGCGATTCTTATCAGAAAGCCGAGCATATAAATTTTGAATAATCATCTCTCTTGAGAGCTCATGATTGGGGCATGAATATAACATTGATTTAAGCCTCCCCAAGCTTGAGCGATGCTTTCTCCTTCGCGAGGCCAAAAATTATATATATAATTGCGATCACGATGAACAAGATGCATAGGATAAAACTTCTGATGAAATTCCAATTTCAATCGTTTGTTGGTCCATGACCCCGTATCATCAATAGCCTATACCATGTCAATGCATCTTCCTTCAAAGATAAAGGGAAGACCTTCTTCTTAATAACATCTCCGGGTACACCTGCAAGCTTAAATAATCCACAAACTTCATCCACATATATTAGATGCTCATCAGGATGTGTTGTTCCGTCTCCTGCAAAAGGATTAGCTAGCAGTTTTTCTATCATACCCGAAGGAATTTCAAAGCAGACATTTTCATTTTCAGTAGGTTTAGTAGGTTGAGGAGCAACTCTTTGCTCTACTAGTCGGGGTGAAGATACCCCGAACAAGCCCCTCAGAGGATTACTTTCCATAGTAACAAGTGACAGTAAATTTCAGCACACTATATAAATTTTCCTTACCAAATTCCACCTACCAAAGGCACTTCACTCCCCGGCAACGGCGCCAGAAAAGAGTCTTGATGACCCACAAGTATAGGGGATCTATCGTAGTCCTTTCGATAAGTAAGAGTGTCGAACCCAACGAGGAGCAGAAGGAAATGATAAGCGGTTTCCAGCAAGGTATTCTCTACAAGTACTGAAATAAGTGATAACAGATAGTTTTGTGATAGGATAATTTGTAACGAGCAACAAGTAACAAAAGTAAATAAAATGCAGCAAGGTGGCCCAATCCTTTTTGTAGCAAAGGACAAGCCTGGACAAACTCTTATATAGAGAAAAGCGCCCCCGAGGACACATGGGAATATCGTCAAGCTAGTTTTCATCACATTCATATGATTCGCGTTCGGTACTTTGATAATTTGGTATGTGGGTGGACCGGTGCTTGGGTACTGTCCTTACTTGGACAAGCATCCCACTTATGATTAACCTCTATTGCAAGCATCCGCAACTACAACAAAAGTATTAAGGTAAACCTAACCATAGCATGAAACATATGGATCCAAATCAGCCCCTTACGAAGCAACGCATAAACTAGGGTTTAAGCTTCTGTCACTCTAGCAACCCATCATCTACTTATTACTTCCCAATGCCTTCCTCTAGGCCCAAATAATGGTGAAGTGTCATGTAGTCGACGTTCACATAACACCACTAGAGGAGAGACAACATACATCTCATCAAAATGTCGAACGAATACCAAATTCACATGACTACTAATAGCAAGACTTCTTCCATGTCCTCGGGAACAAACGTAACTACTCACAAAGCATAATCATGTTCATAATCAGAGGGGTATTAATATGCATATAGGATCTGAACATATAATCTTCCACCAAATAAACCAACTAGCATCAACTACAAGGAGTAATTAACACTACTAGCAACCTACTAGTACCAATCCCGGACTTGGAGACAAGAATTGGATACAAGAGATGAACTAGGGTTTTGAGAAGAGATGGTGCTGGTGAAGATGTTGATGGAGATTGCCCTCTCCCGGTGAGAGGAGCGTTGGTGATGACGATGGCGATGATTTCCCCCTCCCGGAGGGAAGTTTCCCTGGCAGAACAGCTCCGCCAGAGCCCTAGATTGGTTCCGCCTCGTGGCGGCGGAGTTTCATCCGAGAAGATGGCTTATGATTTTTTTTCCTCATCGAAAGACTTCATATAGCAGAAGATGGCCATCGGAGGGCCACCAGGGAGCCCATGAGCTAGGGGGGCGCGCCCAGGGGGTAGGGCGTGCCCCCACCCTCGTGGACAGGGTGTGGCCCCCTGGTGAACTTCTTGCTCTCAGTATTTTTTATATATTCCAAAAACGTCTTCCGTGAAGTTTCAGGACTTTTGGAGCTGTGCAGAATAGGTCTCTAATATTTGCTCCTTTTCCAGCCTAGAATCCCAGCTGCCGGCATTCTCCCTCTTTATGTAAACGTTGTAAAATAAGAGAGAATAGGCATAAGTATTGTGACATAATGTGTAATAACATCCCATAATGCAATAAATATCGATATAAAAGCATGATGCAAAATGGACGTATCAGAAACTGACACCCGCCAGCCACCTGTGTGCAAAGCACGTCGGTAGAACCAGTCTCGCGTAAGCGTACGCGTAATGTCGGTCCGGGCCGCTTCATCCAACAATTCCGCCGAACCAAAGTATGACATGCTGGTAAGCAGTATGACTTGTATCGCCCACAACTCACTTGTGTTCTACTCGTGCATATAACATCTACGCAATAACCTGGCTCGGATGCCACTGTTGGGGAACATAGTAATTTCAAAAAAAAAATCCTACGCACACACAGGATCATGGTGATGCATAGCAACGAGAGGCGAGAGTGTGTCCACGTACCCTCATAGACCGAATGTGGAAGCGTTAGCACAACGCGGTTGATGTAGTCGTATGTCTTCACGATCCGACCGATCCAAGTACCGAACGCACGGCACCTCCGAGTTCTGCACATGTTCAACTCGATGACGTCCCACGAGCTCCGATCCAGCAAAGCTTCACAGGAGAGTTTCGTTAGCACAACGGTGTGGTGACGGTGATGATGATGCTACCGACGCAGGGCTTCGCCTAAGCACCGCTACGATATGATCGTGGTGGATTATGGTGGAGGGGGCACCGCACATGGCTAAGAGATCAATGATCAATTGTTGTGTCTATGGGGTGCCCCCTGCCCCCGTATATAAAGGAGCAAGGAGAGGAGGCGGCCGGCCAGGGAGAGGCGCGCCAAGAGGGGGAGTCCTACACCCACTAGGAGGACTCCTTTTCCTAGTAGGAGTAGGAGAGGGGGAAGGAAAGGGAGAGGAGGAGAAGGAAAGAAGGGGCCGGCCCCCCTTGCCCTAAACCAATCCGGTTTGGGCCTTGGGGGGCGCGCCCCACACTCCCCTTGCTGCCCTCTATTTCCACTAAGGCCCATGTAGGCCCATTAAGCCCCCCGGGGGATTCCGGTAACCCCCCGGTACTTCGGTATATGTCTGAAACCTTTCGGAACCTTTTCGGTGTCCGAACATAGTCGTCCAATATATCGATCTTTACATCTCGACCATTTCGAGACTCCTCGTCATGTCCGTGATCATATTCGGGACTTCGAAGTACCTTCGGTACATCAAAACACAGAAACTCATAATACCGATCGTCACCGAACTTTAGGGATGCGGACCCTACGGGTTCAAGAACTATGTAGACATGACCGAGACACGTCTCCGGTCAATAACAAATAGCGGAACCTGGATGCTCATATTGGCTCCCACATATTCTACGAAGATCTTTATCTGTCAAACCGCACAACAACATACGTTGTTCCCTTTGTCATCGGTATGTTACTTGTCCGAGATTCGATCATCGGTATCTCAATACCTAGTTCAATCTCGTTACTGGCAAGTCTATTTACTCGTTCTGTAATACATCATTCCGCAACTAACTCATTAGTTACAATGCTTGCAAGGCTTATAGTGATGTGCATTACCGAGTGGGCCCAGAGATACCTCTCCGACAATCGGAGTGACAAATCCTAATCTCAAAATACGCCAGCTCAATAAGTACCTTCGGAGACACATGTAGAGCACCTTTATAATCACCCAGTTACGTTGTAACGTTTGGTAGCACACAAAGTGTTCCTCCGGTAAACGGAAGTTGCATAATCTCATAGTCATAGGAACATGTATAAGTCATGAAGAAAGCAATAGCAACATACTAAACGATCAAGTGCTAAGCTAACGGAATGGGTCAAGTCAATCACATCATTCTTCTAATGATGTGATCCCGTTAATCAAATGACAACTCATGTCTATGGCTAGGAAACATAACCATCTTTGATCAACGAGCTAGTCAAGTAGAGGCATACTAGTGACACTCTATTTGTCTATATATTCACACATGTATCATGTTTTCAGTTAATACAATTCTAGCATGAATAATAAACATTTATCATGATATAAGGAAATAAATAATAACTTTATTATTGCCTCTAGGGCATATTTCCTTCACTTCCACCACGCCGCCCCCGTGCACCGCGGACCGCCGACCCACCTGTGGACGCCGCCGGACTACGTCGACCTCGTCAGCGACGACGACGACACCGGCGGTCACTGAAGACGGCGACGGCCACGGCATGGACGGACATGGCAGGTGCGCGCAGGCGGCTTTTTTTAATTTTGTTTTTATGTTAATTATGGAACTAGGCCGTTTAAATGCGGCGTGAAACTGGGCCGTTTTATGGCCGTGACCCTTAAATATGTTTTAATTTTTTTAACTGTGTTTATTCACTTTTTTAGGCATTTTATTTTTTATTTTTTGTTTTTTATCACGTTCACCCCCAACATGATTTGAGGTGCGGCCACGTGTTGAGCGCACCCACGATCTGACGTACAAAGGCGGATATGGATGAACCTATTGCCGCCCCAAAAAAACAAAATCCGGCTAAACTGAATGTCTGTTTAGGGTCGTGTGATGAAGTTGGGCTTACCCACTACCGAACAAAGGTAAACATGGAGGCGAGGAGGCGAGGACGAAGGAACCGCCGAACCGGGCGTGTGGTTTTCCCTCGGGGGACACCCAAACAGCGACGGCCGCACGTGCGTACGCACGCGCCGTGCAGTCCGTCTCCGGCATCCCTCTCTCCGTCGGTCCGTCGGTCAGTCCGTCCGTGCGCTGCGCCCTGCCTGGAGCCTGCTCGTCTTACGTTGCCTCGTCGCCACGCTTTCGTCACGGACGAGACGCCGCCGCCGCAGTTATTTTCTCCCTTTTTTTCACCCTCGCATCCTTTTGGCCCCGTTCCAAATGTGAAAAATCCACGCACCTTTCCCGGCCGGCCTTCTCCTCCGGACGCGGATTTCGTGTCCGTGCATGGCCCAATAGTACGAAAAGCCATGGCTACGAGTAAAGAATTGGCGTCCGTATTTCCCCCATGCGCCATGCGGGGTGCTTTTTATCGCTTTCGACCGGGAGCGAGTAATAAATGGACAAATGGATATGACAGACAATCAATCTGCGCTGCGCTGCACCAACCTGCCGGCAGCAGTCTGGCCGGGTCCGTTCACCTGTCCACGTAGCGCTACAGCAGCAGCAGCAGCAGCAACACGGGAGCAGGGGCATAAATTAACCAGGCCCCGATTTTATCCCGAATATCTTTCTCGATCGTGCGGCTCGCGGTCGTGCCGACACTTTACCCGTTCCTTCATTCCCCTTTCTCGACGTTCAGACTCGTGTTGCCTTCAGTATCCCCTTTTCTGCATCTCATCTCGGTGAAAAAAGTATACTACCGCTTTATCCCTTTTCCGGGCCAGTGTTGTCACAATTCCACCTGGATCGCAAGACGCCGCTGGCCGGTCGCCGTTCCATTCGATCCGGACGGTTCATGATCGACCGTTCGATCTGGAAAGATCAGAACCCGCCGTGCTTTCCGTAGCTCAGTTCGTATGAACTGCATGCATGACGAAAGGCGTGAAAGGTGCCAGTTGCCCGTTTGGTTCCGAAGTACTACTGTACTACTGTACTAGCCTTGCTTTCTCCGATCTCTGCCGTTTGAACGCCTAAATGTAAACGCATGGTGCTTTTACCACCCACTTGCCGGACTGAATAAATTTCCAGCTTATTCGTTCCGTGCCGCGACCAGACTCCAGCCAGGGTCAATCCACCATCAATTCTCTAAGTGATAGTGATCATCAAGTAGGATGTAGTAACTTGTTAGGCCAGAGAAAAGGCTGTGGTTGGCCTTAGCATGGACTCTTTGCCTTTGCAGGCTCGACTTTTTTCATCGTCCAATATCCTCTCCCAGCCGTTGATGGTTTCAGCAGCCAAAACGCGCGCGCGTGCGTGCCTTCGTCCGTTCTTGCGCCCGAACCTCAGCGCGCGACCGCAAATTTGGATTTAGCAGAGCATGCAGTCCACGGTAATTTCGATCGCCTTTCGGTACATATTTTTTTACTGCCCTGCGCAGCTCACCCGTCGGCCGGTCACGTACGCTGAATTGCACCGTTCGGTCTAGCCGCCGGCGTCCGCCCGTCGCGCTCTGCAAGACGACGGGTCGACGACGTGGTTCACTCAAACTTGGAAATTAACCCGATCGCAGGATAGTTCAACTCGTGGTGACTATGTCACCCTACTCTGATAGGCTAGAGAAACCTAGTACATGGCTTCGCCGTGGACTAGTCCAGTGATCGCGTGATTATGTCATCCACTACGCCAGCATCATGTTGGCTCTCCATTTCATGTATGATTCAGGAAGTTCTGAAGACAAAGCATCCACTCATTTCTGTCATACATACACTGCACTGAAGGTAGAAAGATAGAGTGGCGACCCTATGAGTGACGGAAGACAAAAGAAAACGGTTTTCTACAAACAACTCCTTTTTTTTCGTGAAACAAAATTGAACTCTGCAACTCTGAAAAAAAATCGCAGGCGGGATGCACCGCATGCGTCGTGGTCGATAGTGCTCTTCCTCCAGCACGGTCATTCAGATTTCGCGTACGCGATCCGACTGTGATTTCCATCCAAGAACTGGCCTGTGTACCAGCCCCTGCTCTTGACTTCCGAAACGAACACGGGGAACACGCTCTCCATCTTCTGATAGGCGTCGTTCAGGACCGTGTCACGTGGTCCAGCGCCTGATCTCTCCATCTCCGAAGCGAAGGCAGCGACCAGCCACCCCCTCAGCGCATCCTCCCCGGTTGCGCTCTGCTCAAGAACCATGTACGCCTTGTCGCTTTTTTGGGTGAGCAGAAATTTCTCATTTGGGAAAATAGACCTCAGCTCTTCGACACGCCGTGGGCTCAAAACCCTGCGAAGTGGTTGCCCGACTTTCACGCTTCCCGCTTCTACTATTAACCGGTTAGGGAACAGAAGATCTTCTCTGTATCTTAGCTCAGCTGGGCTTGAAACCTTTCCGCTCTGCAGAGTAAGGAACGGAATTAGTATTGTAGTAATTCGGAAAACAGGAAGCATTTACAGTTACAGGTCAAACGTAAGAAACCTTGATAAAATCAGCCACCACCATTGCTGTTCTTTGTGGATTAAGTGTGTTTATAGGAGTTGCTCTCATCTCTTGCACCACTCCCCATATATGCACAGCAGAAAGCAATGGGCCTATGATTAGCTGCAAGAAATTTGATATAGTAATTAGAAGCTTGTACCAAACAAAAAGTTCTCAACATAATAAGTTCCGGATTCTGATGGTCGTTCTCATTCTCAATGTAATGACCACTCTAATCTAATTCACGTAATGCACTTTTTTTTACTTCGTTTACTTCCCTGATAAAATGAAACAGAGTAACTTAACAAGTGTATTATTGCAAATATGTACCTTTCCTTGAGTCGTTGAACATACTGTAGATGATAATCCAATGCCAGCTCCTATCCCCATAACATTGAAAAGTGTCGAGATGGCTTCCCCTTTAGCAAACAAGTCACTAAGGTTGCCTTCTTTCGCAAAAGATGAATATATTGGTAGCCTTGTCGCTCTGGCAGCAACCACAGCCATTCCCTACAATGACAAGCAATAAGATATCACTGTGATGGCAGCTCAGTTTTCAGGCAGAAAATCTGGACAAATATGTTCATTTTTACAACGTCCTATAATCGACAGTCATTCCATATAACCATCAGGCGCAGAGGACAGTCGTTTTATCTTTGAGTAAGCTCTCGACAAATTAAACACGCAATGTCGAACAGAAGATTGTATTGCAATATACGTGCCATTTGAAGTGCAGCATATTCAAGTTAAATTCGCACCTTCGCAAAATTTCCCAAGCCTGCCACTTCAAGAAAAAGTTGCGGACACAGTGGTGAAATGAAGTCCAAGGCAGTACCAAAATCATAGAGAACATCAGCTGGCACCAAAACAAAGAGGCATCGATGATGTAGCTTAGAAAGAAAATTTCAGTAGAAGAACACAAACAAGCATAAATATCAGAAAATGGGTGACACGGTAATATGATGATTACCCACCAAATATCCTCCAACTCTTTGGCTCTGAATCCATTCTTGCCCCCATGCCGCTACAGATGAGTTTTCCTGCGTGCTGCATTCCATCTTTTAGAATCTGAAATGGTTAAAGAAAATCAGCCAAGATGTTTCGGTCGTACTACCGGCTAGAAACTTTAGCATCTCTGTCAGCATATGCTTACCCAACTTACAGCCGTTGCTTGCGCAGGGGTAGGTCGTAGACCTGCAGCAAATAATAAAGACTGAGCCGCAGCCCACACGGGCCGTCAGTAGAAGGTACCATGTTTGCTCATCAAACAAAGTAGGTAAAAATAATTTAAGTATCTAGAAAGCGGCTCAAATTCATGGAACTGACACACATTATCCAATGACGACTCTTATTGCTAACGAATAACAGCAACCAGATGAACTGACCTGGGTCGATAGCACATGCAGCATAGCACTAGAAAAATGCTGGAGTGCTCGGAATTTGGTATATGTTAGGTAACCCTCATTCACACTGCATGAGCAAGAGCAAAACTCATCAAATAATGTCGTCCATCAGAGTATCAAGAATGTCAACGATTCGGGAACTCATACCTGTATGGATAACCAGATGGAAAAAACTTGTTCAAGAAAGAATCAACCAACTTATCATGTGCCATCCTGTCATCCTGGATAAGTTTTACCTACAGGAAAATAGGAGCTATAACTAATACGATAATAGAGAATTTACACTGAACTATATAATTATCATGAAAGTAACATTCCAGTACTTTGACTACACAATTATGCTTGCTCATACTGAGATTTTTAGTTATCTAGGTAAGCAGTAAACATTTCCCTAGAAGGGGAAAAGGCTGCTTGCTGTAAACAAATTCAAACAACAATTTGGAAGGTTCATAGTCCATTGTATCATTGGAACAAAGGGTCATATGACATGTAACATGTCCCATCAGTTAAACAATCACACCAAACTATGTACTACACTTTCTGTCAAAAATAACACTCAGGGCAAAGATGAAGCAGTGCTACAAATTAGCTACTGTACTATTGTGTAAACTGAAGCATCTAGCAGTGTGGTTATTGTTTATACCTTTATTTGTGTTAGCTCCAAGATTCATTTTTAACTGGGCAGTACTAAAACTATAGTAGGCTCATAATAACAGTTTTAAAGTTCAGAAATGACAACAGAGTCGAACAGGCACATTGTTATTCACACTAAGTCAATTTAATGATTGATATGTTGGTCTCTATCGCCAAATGATTGATTCTTTCTTGAAAAATACTTCCTCATTATCAATATATAAGACGATTTTGTGGCTAGTTTAGCCTACAAAAAACGTCTTATATTTTGGTACGGAGGTAGTAAGAAGTTACTCCCTCCGTTCACAAATATAAGATGTTCTAACTATTTTCTGAAATGGATGTATGCAGGCACGTTTTAGTGTGTATGTTCACTAATTTCAGTCCGTATGCAGTCCATATTGAAATATCCAAAACAACTTATATTTGTGAATATAGGGAGTAATATATTGGCCAAGTATGTACTTTGTGACGAGCCCCTTGCGACAATAGATAGGGAATTCAGATATTTGGCACTCCAATTTCAGGTGCCAGAGGGGGAAATCTAATCTGATTCCAACTGAAAACAACATTTTTCACTGTCATCCTAGTCTCGTGTTGGGCGTAATCCTGGTCGGCACACCAAGGATGAAAAAACGATGCAAGCCTGAAAGTTCATAGAAAACTACAGTAGTAACCACAAGGGAAAATGCAGAAGGCTTACAGATACGGCCCCGCCCCCGCCGGCGTCGAAGCTGCAGAGCCGCGAGACGGACTCTGAAATCTCCACCCACGACTCCGGCCTCCGGGGCGTCTCCATCGCGGCCGGCTTGTCGCCGCCTCCGCGAATTCTCTCCTGCGGAAGATTGGCGCACAAAACTAAGAGAGAATTTAACCGGGAGGAGCCGCGGTGCGGCGCACGGGGAGTAGGGATAAAGGATTGCGCGGTAAGGTTGCTGCGCTTACGAGTATGTCCATGGGGGCGCGACGCGGAGAGGAATCGCCTCGTCTTCTTCCTTTGGGCCGGTCGGTTCGACCGAGACGGCGGCCGGCGGCCGGCGGCGAGGCGGCAGGGGAAGGGATGTGGGTTAGCCGGTCGGAGAGGGCGGGGATTCCAACTCCTCTTCTGTCGCATGTGTCGCCGTGTGAGTTTTTCTTCCTCAGAAGAGGCCGCGAACTGCTTCTGCAGCGAAAGCGGGCCGAGTAGGCCCGGGGCCCGAGCCTGATGCGGCCCGCCACGGCCCATTCCCTCGACGACCGTCAGACCGAGCCGCCGTGACAAGTCCAAACTGGATGAACTCATTTGACCGAACACATCTCCATCGCCATCGCCATGAGAAGATCACCATAGCACTGGACAACCTCCCGATCCCGAGCAGCTCCGATTGGAAGGCCGCCGTGGCGAGATCCCGCGCGAGCAGGGCCTCGATGGGACCACCGCCGACCAGGTGGCCCCTGCTGGCCGCCCTCGTCGCGGCGGCGCTGCTCGCCGGCGCGGCGGCGGCGACGGAGGAGGCCTACGTCACGCTGCTCTACGGCGACGAGTTCGTCCTCGGCGTGCGCGTCCTGGGCAAGTCCATCCGCGACACCGGCACGCGGCGGGACATGGTCGTGCTCGTCTCCGACGGCGTCTCCGAGTACTCGCGGGAGCTCCTCGAGGTTTGCTGAATACTACCCACGCCCACGAATTTAGCGGTAGATTAAGTGTGCTTCAGTGAAGTAGCAGCTTTAGCGCAGAGTTGTTTGGGGTTGAACCAACTGGTTGAAATGGAGATGCAAGGAGGATGTTGCTGCTTACTTTAGGAGTTTATTAGGGGTGCTCACTGTGATATCTGTGTACGAAATTCATCATGGGTTATGATAGGTTCGCGCAGAATGGTGTGGACCTGGATGAAAATTTTGTCATTCTAGTCCGTATTACTGTAGTTCAGAAGATTCCTGAAAGAAAAAATCACTTCAGAAGATGCCACACTACAATGAACATTATTTGTCAATCTTCTTACCTGCAAAGCAGTTTCGGTGTATGTTTCAAACTAATCCGTATTGAATCTAACATTAGATAAATACTAGGCTGATGGTTGGATCGTGAAGCGTATAACTTTACTGGCTAATCCTAACCAAGTGAGACCAACGAGGTTTTGGGGTGTCTACACAAAGTTGAAGATATTCAACATGACAAGCTACAAAAAGGGTACGTGCCGATAATAATTTAAGTGATTGTGCTTCTTTATTTCCGTCACCAAGTCCGTCTGTTTCAAAATGATAAATCATTTTTTTAGTTCTTGAAAAGTATTTTTTTTCTGACATCGCTTTCGCCTCATATTTTTTGTATTGCTATTCTAAAAGGTTGCTGTTCTCCCAGTTGTTTATCTTGATGCAGATACTGTAGTTGTAAAAAGTATCGAGGATGTTTTCAAGTGTGGGAAGTTCTGTGGGAACTTGAAGCATTCTGAAAGAATGAATTCCGGAGTGATGGTTGTGGAGCCATCTGAAACTGTTTTCAAGGATATGATTAGCCAAGTAGACCGGTTGCCTTCCTACACTGGAGGTCAATGCACTTCTTTTCCTATTATATTCAGGCAATTGTTTGGAGAACACAAGCTGATTGGCTGTGAACAGTTTGCTCACATCTATTAAATTTCAGTGCATGCTGGTCCATATAAAAAAAAGAATTCTTGTGCAATAAACTTGAGAGCGATCGCACTTACCTGAACGGAAGAGACTAATTATATAAGAAAAATGTTTTTTTTTTCATACGGGTAACTTGGTAAGTGCTTTCAGAGACTTTGCTCTCACACTTACAAAATGTAAAGTAAATAATTATTTGCTTCAGTGTGTTACTTTTCATAGATTTGGCATGTTAGTGCATGTAAGCAAAAGTTATTTCATAAATAGACAGTATGTTTTTAAGGCGTCCGTAAGGCGACGCCTAGGCGTCGAGGCGCCCCCCAAGCGCTTTGCAAATATGCCCGCTTTAGGCGCCTAGGCGTCGAGGTGCCCCCCCCCCCCCCCCCCAAGCGCCTTAAAGCGAAGTGTCGCCTTAAAAACATAGTAGACAGTTGCACATCCACCACCTTTCAATCACACCTGAATTTTTCAGCCCTGCTGCTCTCTTTGGCCTGTTTTGACCAGCATTTATGATGATTTGTTAGTCTTCTTCATGCACTGTCAGGTCCTCTTTTAAGTTTACAATGGCAACACCAGGGCAATTCTCAAGCTATCCCATCCTCTGCAGAAATTCTCCACTTGCAGTTCATACACACCATCAATACTCTCAGGTGTTAACAGCTTGTGGCTGCAGAACCTGTTTGTAGAGTACTCACATCTTCTTATGATTCCCCATCATGCTTAATGTCGAGGACACTACTACCCCCCTCAACATCAAAACCTATTCCCTCGCTGGGTATGTTCAAGATAGAGGAGGGCATTACGATCATCATGCGAAATAGTCTAAGGAAACTTAGCCCATGGTTTTGGAAAGATTTGTGATGCCCAGTTGGAAGTTATTTTGGGCCTTTGATGATTATATTTAGCATTGTAGTTGATTTTATGTGCTGTATTTAATCGGGATGCTGAATTAATCAATGCAGGGGATCAAGGTTTTCTTAATTCATATTATGCTGATTTTGCTAACTCCCGCGTGTATGAGCCAGACTCACCTTTAACACCTGAACCGGAGACACAGCGCCTTTCTACCTTGTATAATGCTGATGTTGGTCTTTACATGCTAGCCAACAAGGTAATATTCTTTATGTGCACTGATAATGCCTAACACATTAGTATTTATCTGACTAATTATGACCTTTTTGCAAACTTGATACTGCATGCGCCTTATCTTGTTTCTCTGTAAAAAATATATATGCCAGCCATTACTGTATTCCATGTTATTTAAACCTTGTCCTTGCAAAGAAATAGATTCCAGTAAGGTATGCAAGTCACAACTATTCTAGTCTTTTGAATGTATGGAAGGTCACTGATATCACAAACTAAGACAATATCTGTGTTTATTTTTATACTACTTATTTGTTGTCTCGTGCTCATAAAAGTACAAAACCAAACCTTTTTTGGGTGCCCATTAGATGTTAGTTACATGAGTTTTATAGAGCATGATGCTTTGTTTGGGACTCATGGTCTAATTTATGTTGTAGTGGATGGTTGATGAAAAGGAACTTAGAGTTATTCACTACACACTAGGTCCCCTAAAACCCTGGGACTGGTGGACAGCTTGGCTTGTAAAACCTGTGGAGATATGGCAGGTAAAATTCCATCTCATTTATCTATTTTTTACTTATATATGTAATATTTTGTGAAAGTGAATTAGTAGCATGTTGGTGATAAGTTTATGCTCTGTATGATTCCAGGATGTTAGGCAAAAACTTGAAGAATCTCTTCCGGGAACCGGTGGGGGAAGGAACCCTCATGATCAGCTGGTGGTCAAATTTTTATTCATTCTTCCCTTCTGCCTGCTGTTATTTGGTTATTACCAATCATGCTTTCAGGTTAAATCACAGTTCATGTTGCTAGTTTTTTCAACTTTGTAGATATAATACATGTTCTTATAGGAGTTTATTGACCTTTGATCGATCATGGGTGTGATGTTTTTGACAGAACTATAAGGATTTTCCAAGTGTGCAGTCTTTATGTGCGTTTGCAAGAAGAGGCCGTCATAAGTATAAGTCTGAAGAGGCACTTCCATCTTATTCAGCAGTTGGTGTTTCATCATCTACATTTTCTACTTCAAATCAAAGAGTTAGTTACTCCTCTTCAACAGCAAACAAACACTGAATTTGTAGCATGTGTTAAGTAGGTTTTTTCATTCTAACATGAACCAAGGTACTTTCTGCATTTTGCACTTGTAATACATTCTATTGAACGTTGACTATTGGGCATGTATGTATCAGCTTTAAGAATGAATATGAAGCCTAAAGGGACCACCCTTCATGATGATTTTTAATAAAGTTGTCCCAGAATATAAAATAATGTTTATATTGGAAAATATTGGTAAAGCGTTCACCCTGCACAAAACTGGGCCGGGGAGATGGTATCTTGTTCTATATGAATTTACTATCCTAGTTATATTTTGTTACTTAGCTTAATGTTCTTACCGAAATGTGTTGACGATCATGTTATATTGGCCTAATGGGTGTTTAACACTGCCACAGATCTCAAATGGGCCACATCTGAAGCTGCCTTCTTATTTCGGGGCGATTGCTGTGCTAATCTGTTTTATGTCTGCTGGTGTCTCTCTTGCCTTTGCTTTCACTATCATTCCACGACAAATTATGCCATGGACAGGTCTGCTACTGATGTTTGAGTGGACCTTCGTGGCATTCTTCTTATTGTTTGGTAGCTATCTCCGTTTTGTCTATCGATGGGGAAGTATCAGTGCAACTCATGTGGGATATAGCAATTCTGATTCATCAGAGAATCACATGGCTACAGGCATGTTATACTATTTAACTTCTTGCAAAGGTTCATCTTTCTTCTCTAAAATGTTAGGTATCTAACAGCTTGGTCTTTTGCAGGCCATCATCAGCGCAATATATCCGACTTCGACATGGAGGCGACATTTTACTGGACAGGGATGGCTGTCATGGCTATCATTACTGTATTTTCACCAACTATCTTGGGTATAACTGCATTATTTACAAAGTAAGACACTTACTGGCCCTTCTCTTTTCTTTCCTATTAATATGAAGAAAGAAGGGGGAGAAACTCTGGTAGTACACCCCACCAATCTTGAATACGTAAAAATGGGGCAATGCCCGGCATTTCCATAGGACTACAGGAACAGGGACTGTTGAAAACTTGGGATTGAGGACTACACCGAGAGGGGATAGGAGGGGTTGCTGGTATGGGAGCTATGACTTGTGGGTGTGTGTGGACTTCCTAGACCACATAATTATCTTGGGGTAGCACGGACCTTTTCTATTTTGTTCGTAAAGGGTAGTGGTGGTGATTTAAGGATTCTGACTTACTCCTGTAGAAATGTAGATTTGTATATTTCACAAACTGTCTGAAAGGCATCTTGTGTGTATGTTTCTCTTGCCAGTAACTGATCAGCCCCTGTGCATGTTCTTTTCTTTGTCAGGCTAGGGTTGATGGTTGCCGGTGGTGTTCTGCTGGCATCTTTTATGACGTATGCTTCGGTGCATCTTGCTATCTCAGCCTTCCACAAGGGTCAAAAAGATAGGAATGGGTCGAGAACTAGAAGAATTTGTTTCTGGTGTTTGTACTAAGCTTTGTGCCTACGTTGTTAATTTAGTTCATGTTGTTGTACATTTTTACTCAAGGAAATTTTGGTGGTTCCGTTGGCACAGATATTCCACTTTTGTAACACTGATGCCAAATCAAAGGTACATAGGTTCCAATAGTTGACATGCAGCTCGCAGGCCTGCAAGTGTAAAGCTTTTTGTCTATAAAACTCTTCCTGCCATTTGCTCGTTGTACAATATGATCGGCGGTTCTATATTGGAATTATGGAACATGAACTGAATTGGTGTTACAAGTGTGCTGGGCTAGTATTAGCCAGAGAACTACGTACAGTAACTGCGGTTTCATTTATTTCAACGTTCTGATTTTATGTAGAATAAAACGATATGTATTGAATCTCCAAAACTAACATGAGCTGATGAGCATGCGGCCTCTGCTCTTTCTGAAGCACCGGCAAAACGCCAGCAGATAAAAGTTTAAACAGGCACGTTGTTCCTGCAGAGAAATCTGCACGTTGGCACTATGGGCCTGTTTGGATGCTTGCATCATTTTTCGGTTTCGTGGAGGTAGAGCCTGTTCTAGGTGATAGGAGTTCTGGGCCATGTTTTGCAGTTGTTTGATTGATTGCATTGCCTCTTCCTCAAGATGCAGAAACGCAAGCACGGCATTTGGTTGTATTTCTGTGCTTCCAAGATGCAACGTTCGGTTGTCTGTTTTACGTCGCACTGATGGTTACTTGCACTGATAATTACTCTCACCTACACGGTGAACTTAACTCGCACCATCACACTTGAACAATTTCATTTATGAGCATTCAAATAAAAACTCATAACATGAGAATCATGTGGAACAACGAGATGAAACTAAGTGATCAAAGGAGATTTTAAAAAAATTGACTGACTGATGAATTTGATGAAATTTGTCTAAAATAAGTTCAAACTTGAACATGAAATCGAGGAGTTACCATTAAGGAAACTCGAAATCGATTGCCAGAATGGAATCACTTTGTTGATCCACATCTTCTTCATGTAGACATCGTCGTGAAATGGTGGACCGACAAAGTAGATGATAAAGAGGATAGGTGACAGAGAGGGAGAGAGAGAGGGGATGAACAAAACACCTTCACGTACACACACACAAAGTATAGTAAGGAGATAAAGATATATTCATCTATGACGGTCGATCGGGTGTGACTAATTTGAAAAAAAAATCATCTAAAAAGCCAAATATAAACACTAATTTGAGGATTAACAGTAAACAAAATTAGGAAGCGATCACGAGAACGGGATCCCAACGTCAATGTGCATCTTTTTCGCGTGGAGCTTATCTCAAATCGAAGCACCATTGTATAGATTAGAAGGGATTAGGCGAAGGAGATTGAGTAAGGTGAGGAGAACACACCACGTGCAAATAGCTACGAGAGAATTCCTTATTTGACACTGCTTCAAAATGTGATTCCCTATTTGGCTCTGAGAAAGTTTTTCTTCCCTCTTTGACACTCGGGTTAAATTTGTTTACTTCTTTGACACTCTAGTTCATTTTGTACACTAGCAGTGTTAAATAGGGATATGGAAAGACGCAAATGCCCCTAATGCATTATGTGACTAAAATTATGTACAAGACTAAATCAATAGTACTGTGACATATATTTGTTCGAAGTTAAATGGCCAAATGAGACCCCATGCATTTGGTCACAGAACGAATTTAATTTATGAACAAAGTCCTCAGAATTTAATTAAAAATAAATAAAATATGAGCAAAACCTCAAACATGTTCTTTGTATTGCACTGCCAAGTGAATTGGAAAGGTAAGTTCGATAGTACTGCTACTGCGAAATTGTAGACTGACACGACAGTCGTGCAGATTTTAGATGTTGAACGGAGTATCTTTTCAAGGTGCATGATTTGGTATTTCGGCCGCACATAAACTGCATGCCGGCCCTGCGTAACCAAAACATCAACTCGCTAACATGTTCAAGATCCCTCTTGGAACGAGACTGGCTCCTTGAAAATTCGAGCCTCCTCCTCCACCTCCCCTCGCCCCCCTCCCCCGCCCCAAGGGACAAACCGTGGGGTTCTTTGAGAACCGTGCGGGCCAATTTCTCCATGCATCACAAGTAACAAACAACTTAGATTTGCCCCCCCCCCCTCCCCCCCTCCCCAGCCTGCATGGATGTCTTGCGGGCAACCAAACATGTCATACACTGCTTAAAGGAACACTAGCTGGCAGGGGGGCCTACATCGAGGCCAGTAGGGGCACCCCTACTCAAATATTCAAACGTTAACTTCAGTAATGTTTGCTTATATTTCACAAAAAGTTACTTCAGAATTTCATATTTTTGTAGAAGTGCCCCACTCCACTAATTTGCCCCCACTACAAAAAATTTCTGCGCCGCCATTGCGAGGTGGTGCACCACAATCTCGTTAATTATGTCGGTACTCTACTGGAGCAAAAATATTTGACAACTATCCTTTCACATTTCATGATAAACTTGACAACCATCCTTTCACATTTCATGGTATTTCACGGCTCAATGAAGGCAAAACAGGTACCTTCGTTCATGTGGCAAACCTGGTGACGAGGCGCCTCACATGTGCCGCACACGAGCAGCCATCACAAGGATTCATGGGCATGAGAGCATCTCCAGCCGTTCAGCCTCCCAGGGCGCCGAAAAAAAGCGGCTTGGGGGCGAACTGGCGCTAGGTTGGCCCTGGGGGCGACCTAACTCACAGCCACGCCTCCAGACGCCGCCCCCAGCCGCGGCAAATTCAAACATAGTGTTTCCCGCTCATAAAATAGACGCCACAAATTCGGCGATCACGCGGCCATAAGTTCGGCGTACAAAAAACAGAAAGGAGGCGCGTGCGCATCAGACGGCGAGGTCGGCCTCCGGCGTCGGCGGAGTCGGCGTGCGCGGGCTTGGCGGGGTCTCTGCGCTGGACGGCGTCGGCGTGGCTTCTGTGTTGCGGGTGTTCTCGGCGGCCTCATCAGTCGGGTTGGCGGCGGCGTGGGCTTGCGCTCGTCGAACTCGGCCTTGATGCGCTCCCAGTACATCTCGACGCTCTGGTTCGTGCCGGTGGTCGGGTCGAGGCAGACGACTTTCCATGCTTCAGCGAGGCATTCCTCCTTCTTGGACGCCCACTTGATGCGCGGCTCGTCGGACCTGGCCGCCCGCTTCTTCTTCTTGCTCCTCCTCGCCGGAACAGTCGCCGGCTCCTCCTCCTCTTTGCCCTCCTCCTCCTGCTCCTGCTGCTCCTCCTCGCCGTAGACGTAGCCGAGCTCGCCTTCCATGCCGCCGCTCAGATCCACGGTGTCGTCCGGGGTGGCGAACCCGGGAGACGCGGCGGCCGCGGCCGAGCCTGTCGTGATGATGTCATCCATGTCGGCCTCGGTCTCGTCGGTGTCGCCAAGGTGCGAGAAGGGTAGCGCGCCACGGCGGAGAGGGGGCGTCGGGGAGGATGTGTAGGCGGGCGGCGAGTAGTTGTATGGAGGGTACTGCACGCCGGTGAAGGCGGGCGAGGGCGTCCGCTGGGCCGGGTGTCCATGAGGGAAGGTGACGTTGGGGTTGAAACCACCGTGTGCGTTCCCGTCGGCGTAGCCCGGTGAGGGCGTGCATCCCCATGGTTGCGGCGACGGAGAACCAACGCCTTGCTGGCCCCAGAGCGCGTACTGGGCGTGGTTGTCGGGTGGGTTCATCATCCCCGCGCCAGTCGCGTCGGCCTCGGCTTGGTCCGCCGCCACCGCACGCGCCGCGTTGTCACGGGTCTTCTTGGCGATCACTCGGTTCCGCCGGTCGGCGGTGACCGCCTCTCGTCGCTGAACTTCCACCCTCCACTCGGCGTTCGTCATGCTCGGTGGCTTGGACGGCGGCGCCCTCGGCTTCCTCTGCTTCGGCTGGGCGACGGGGGCGGTCGCGGTTGCCGCAGCGCGGGGAGCGACGTACTTCTTCGGTGGCATGGCGGCGGAGGCGGGCGGGAGATTGGCGGGGGGGATGGAGAGAATGGAAGGGAAGTGGGGGAAAAGCGGGATGAAACGGCGGGAAGAGGCGCTCGACTCGCCGACAGGGCGGACCCACACGCCCTTTCGCTTGTGCCGGCGCCCCAGGCGCCCAGCAGGGCGCCGGGTTTGGTCTGGGTCCGCCGGCACTAGTTTCGGCCCGAGCCGGCGAAAAAGGGCTTCTGGAGGCGTGACTGGGCCTTTCTTTCGGCGCCGGCGCGGCAAAAATGCATAGAAAGAGCCTGTTGAAGGCGCGGCTGGAAATGCTCTGAGACTCCCAACACCAGTACATGGTGGAACGGCTCACCCCAACATGTGCCAAAGCTAGACAAAACGGCTCA
This sequence comes from Triticum urartu, assembly GCF_056163025.1. Classification (NCBI taxonomy): domain Eukaryota; kingdom Viridiplantae; phylum Streptophyta; class Magnoliopsida; order Poales; family Poaceae; genus Triticum; species Triticum urartu. The sequence goes on along the minus strand of NC_141874.1, from coordinate 607,008,199 downwards.
CCCCAACATGTGTCTGGACTTTTATCGTGTGTATTTTTGTGGCACCATGCCACCCTATGAATTTTGTAGGAGTTATTTTACTGTCATTGTCGGAATAAGGTGTAATGTTTGAGCGTGCCTACAATAGCTATAGGGCCTTTAAAAAATATCTGTGTGAATTTCCGAAGATTGATTTTTTTTAACATTATTTATACGTGAAACGTCTGATTTATGGGTTATGTTCTATTACCTTTCCTGTAAAAAATTGTATTCCGCTGCATTATGGGTCTATATGATTCAGATAAATGTATAGGAACTTTGGAGGATTATATTATTTTGAAAAATTTCTGGAGTTGTTTCATTGGTAGGATTGAAGATCGAAGACTTTTTTAAATGCACTGTTTTGCACACGGTTCCAAGGAATAATTTCTATTGAGCCCAACTTTATTGAAAACATTATTTGTTTCTAGTGCAACTATGGCAAACATCCAGTCTGTCAAAAAGTTCATGTGTTGTGAACGTCAAAAAAAAAGTTCATGTGTTTTGTGTGGTGCAACTAAATGACTTTTGTTATAATTTTTTATGTGTTCACAATTCTTGTAGAAAATTAACATGCTATGCCATCTAGTTCTTTATGTTTTTCTTATTCTCATATTTCCAGAATCTTGAATTCCCGCGAATCAACCTGTGGTTGAGTTGGTTAGGTGGACAGTAGTATCCCCAACCCACCAGGGTTCAAATCCTTGTGCTCGCATTATTTCTGGATTTATTTCTGGATTTCCGACGATGCGCTTTCAGTGGGAGGAGACGTTTCCGTCGACGACGAGGCGCGACTTCGAAAATCTCAAGATGATATGCCGGCTCAGTCTCTCGGAGGTGCTCATAGGGGTAGGGTGTGCGTGTGTGCGTTCATAGGGGTGAGTGTATGCGCGTGTATATGAGCGCTTGTGTCTGTACTGATGCTCAAAAAAAAAGAATCTTGAATTCCCATTGATTCAAACAGACTTGCCATATCTCTGGTAGTGCATCCAACTCCACAATAATGTGGCGTCATGCCACCCTATGAATTTTGTATGAGCAATTTTATTGTCATTGGCGGAATAAGGTGCAATGTTTGAGCGTGCCTACAATAGCTATAGGGCCTTTAAAAAATATCTGTATGAATTTCCGAAGATTGAAATTTTTTGAACATTATTTATACATGAAATGTCTGATTTATGGGTTATGTTCTATTACTTTTCCTGTAAAAAATTGTATTCCGCTGCATTATGGGTCTATATGATTCAAAATAAATGTATAGAAACTTTGGAGGATTCTATTATTTTGAAAATTTTCTGGAGTTGTTTCATTAGTAGGATTGAAGATCGAAAACTTTTTTAAATGCACTGTTTTGCATGCGTTTCCAAGGAATAATTTCTATTGAGCCCAACTTTATTGAAAAAATTATTTGTTTCTAGTGCAACTATGGCAAACATCCAGTCTGTCAAAAAGTTCATGTGTTTTGTGTGGTGCAACTAAATGACTTTTGTTATAATTTTTTATGTGTTGACAATTCTTGTAGAAATTTAACATGCTATGACATCTAGTTCTTTATGTTTTTCTTATTCTCATATTTCCAGAATCTTGAATTCCCATTGACTCAAACATTCTAGAAATAGCTTTTTTCCAGTGCCTGGAATTTGGATAGGTTGGCACGGTATGATCAAATAATATTTTTACCAAATACATTATCATATACTCCCTCCGGTCCTTTTTACTCTGCATATAAGGATTGTCTGAAGTCAAACTTCGTAAAGTTTGACCATATTTATATGAGAAAATATTAACATCTATAATTCTAAATTTATACAATATGAAAAGCAAAGTCATGACGCATCTAATGTTGTTGATTTCACATTCTAAATGTTTGTATTTTTTTCTATAAACTTGGTCAAAGTTTACGAGGTTTGACTTCAGACAAATCTTATATGCGAACTAAAAAGGACCGGAGGGAGTAGTATATGGCATTTAGTTGTTATGTGTTTTCTTATTCTCATACTTTTTTTAATCATGCTAATTTTGTGTTGAATCAAATACCTTAATAATATTTTTCAATGAAACTTATTCACGTGTGATCTAGTACGGAAAATGTCGATACGAACCAATAATGAAACTGAGTTATGAATTGGACAAATGGTTTGAGTTGCGAAACATCCTTCATACCAAAATCAGCTTTTAAATACTCCTTCCGTCCGGAAATACTTGTCCTCAAAATGGATAGAAAGAGATGTATTTAGAACTAAAATACATCTAAATACATCTCATTTTATTCATTTTAATGACAAGTATTTTCGGACGGAGGGAGTAGATGATATCTCCAGATTTGCCTTTTCCCCGTGATATAGCCACCTTCTAGCCAGTGGTGGAGCTATAGCATGCACACTTGGGCGTACAAATTTCACTAAAATCATAATTTTATGACTGTTTTCAATTTACCAGTGGTGGAGCTAACATACACACTTGGGTGTACAAAATTCATTAAAATCATAATTTTATGACTGTTTTCAATTTATTTATTTTGCATAGGTAATCGGCGTTCTTGCAAAATAATGGGTGTACACTTGTACACTCAAGTACCTTTGTAGCTCCGTCCATGCTTCTAGCCTTTGCATGTAGACTCAGATGGACAGATGCCCTAACATTATTACGTTAAGTCTTCCGAATACACTGATGGCAAGTGGTTTACCTAAATGGATCTTAAACGGCATATGCGCGGATAGAACTGAAAAATAGTCGGAATAACTCATCAGCATTTTCACACAAAATACCGCAGCACAAACACAATGTGCCAGGAAGTGGTGTGAAGATTCGAGGCCGATCTCCGTATCTGCTTATGTTCGAGGACGAGCTAGTGCCAACTAAACTACTCCCAGTCCACAGCGCCACATGCGATTTAAAAAAGAAAACAGAACCGCATTCCCTGCAAGAGAGTGTTAAGTGTCAAGTGCAGACCCCCCAAAATATATTCTCCGTGGCGACAGGTACGTGAGAGGCGCAGGAGGACACATGGCTTATATAACTAGGTGATCTTATCAGAAACGGATATGCGGATCCCTTTATCCCGAGTAAATAGCATAAAACTACTATACTTTACAGGCTAGGTTCCAAAAAATTACCGGTTTTAACTTTTTTCATATAACTACCAAATAAGTGGTCCACTGTTTCAAAAAACCCAAATCACCCAGTTGATCACGATTATGACAGTTTAGGCCCACATGTAAGATAACCGTTTGTTTGACCGTTTACTTTGACCGTTAACTTACATCTGGATCTCACATGTAAGTTTTTAAAAAAGCATCTGGGTCCCTTTAAGTTTTCTAAAAAAAGCAATCAGGTCCCTGTGACTTTTCTGAAAAAGCAATCGGGTCCCCACGCAGCCAGGAGCTCGATCCCGCTTGGCACGGCAGCGATGCTTCCTCCGGCCGGCGAGCCGCGCCTACAGCGGCGGAATCCATGTCGTGCACCACCTGAGGCCGGCCAGTCGCGCCCGCAGCGGCTGGATCCACGCTGGTCATCGCCTGAGGCCGGCGAGCCTCGCCCGCAGCGGCCGCCATGTCGTGCCTCTCCTGCGGCTGCCGCCAAACCATGACTCCCCTGTCGCCTCGCCGTGCCTCGCCTGCGGCCACGCCATGAGTTGCGAGTCGCCTGCCGCCATGTCGCGCCTTGCCTGCGGCGGCCCCCATCCCCTGCCGCGAGCTCCTCAAGCTCGACGCGACGGCCTGCGCCGCTGTGGAGTGCGCACCTCCCGTCGCCGCGGACGAGACCGGCCTCGTCGCCACCAGGAGCTCCGGCGAGCACCTGCCACGACTGTTGGGATGCTGGGGAGGAGAGGGAGGGTCGTCGCCGGCTTGGGATGGGCGGAGGGACGCCGGCTTGGGGGTGGGGAGGATCGCCAACTTGGGAGGGGGAGGTGGGTCGCCGGCTCGGGAGGGGAGAAGGCCAGCACGGGAGGCAGAGAGGAGGGAACAGAAGAGATAGAGAGGAGGAAGAAAGAGAAGAGGAAGAGAAAACTTACATGTGGGCTCCACATGTAAGCTAACGGTCAAACCAAGGTCAAACTAACGGTTTGTTTTGGGTGCGGGCCCAACCTGTCATAATCAGGATCAACTGATAAAGACTCGGTGATTTGGGTTTTTTAAAACAGCAGACCATTTATTTGGTAGTTATCTGAGAAAAATTAAAAATCGGTAGTTTTTTGGAACCCTAGCCTGTAAAGTAGTAGTTTTTGTTAGGAATAGAATTAGAGCACTTGATTATTTACTAATTATCAAGTCCTAATTAAGGAACCGACTTAGGAACCGACTATGTATTCTCTAACTGCTAGAAGCAGTTGTACTTCCTCTCTCATGTTAGCAATTGCTTAGTGCAGTTACTGCTATGTCTCACGCATTAGCAACCGCTGCTTGCGGTTAGAAATACTCTCACAGATTTGTAACCGCTCCATGTATATATAGTGTCCAATCAATGAGAATCATGGACTTCTGGCAAATCACTTTTTCACTTTACACGTTATCAGTACTCGCTCTGCCGAGAGCGACAGAGAGCCATCGCAGGAAAGGTAAGAATGGCAGGGAGGGACCTGCCGTCGCTTGTTTTCGCTATTGCACGCTTCCTCCAGAGAGAGAACCGTCGCTTTCCGCGCACCCATCCCCACCGTGCTGCAAGTCGCCGTCGCCGTCAGGGACTTGGCGCAAGGAGTGGCCCTCACCGCCGCTTTTCCGCCTGGAACCACCGCCAGAACCGCCGCCGTGGGTACGCACGCCAAGGCAACCGCCCGCTCCGTGGGCGAGCAACAACGGTGCACCAGGCTGGACCCTCGCCTCCGACAACCGCTGCAAACCATGTTGGGCCTCCGGCTCCTGCTCCGGCCGTCGCTGACGACTACATCGTACCGACGACTCCGCCGCCATCTGTCTTCACCATCCCTCCTATGGATTGGCTCCTTGGAGGTCCATCGACGCCATTCCTCGGAGAAGAAGAGATGTTCCCTTGCGAACTCGCGCCACCGCCTCTGCCCCCGTACTGCGTGCGGCACGGGTTCGAATCGTTGCCAGCGCGTACGGGCGCACCACTGCGGAAGCCGTCTCCGACGCCATCAGACGAACTGCCGGAGCACTTCATCCCTCCTGGATACGGCCCCGTCCCGGATCTCCCATCCCCGACACCGGCGGCAGCGGGAACCGGCGGCTACCCCTTCATCCCCAACTTAAACATCAAGATCAAGGTTGAAGAAGAGGAGATAGAGGATCAGGGCTCGTCGTCGACGCCACCACCTTCATCACCGGCGACACCACCTCCTCCTCCGGCACCGCCTCTTCCTCCGACGCCTCCGCCGGAAGCCCGCCGGATCCTACGCCAATTCACCGCGGCCATGGCACAGAACCGCGCAGCCCTTCGTGGCGCGTGGTCGCCGGATGCCCTTGGCCGCACCGGCGCCCCTGGGGCGAGCAGCAGCGGAGCAGGCCGTGCTGCGAAGCGGGGCCCATCTCGCTTCCATTGAAGACGGTGAGACGGGGCAGGGAGAGCTGACGAGCAGCGGTGCTGAGTCCAGGTACGAACAGAGAAGGGGAATTGGAAGTGACGGAGACGTAAGGAAACTAGCGATCCTGCTCTCCTTATCCTCTCTCTGTCGGTGCATGGGCCAGGCCAACTCTCCCCGCTCCTCACCTAATCAGGCCTACAGGCCAATAACTCCAATAAATGGCTGCTGGTGCTGTGGCGTTTTCAACAGAGAATAGCCATAGTATTTGTATATTGCATAGCAGCCGGTTCTGTTTATTTGAGAGTGCTATTTTATTGTACTAAGAACCTTTGTTTATTATATTCAGTCTGTACTGTATTGTAAGTTTGGATATCTAGACCATGTATTATCTAAATAAAGTCTCAGACTACGTGTACATATTCTACATGATTGCTTCAGCATTTCCTTTTAGAATATGTAGTTCATAAGTACAACAAATTTTATTTACAAATTCATATTTCGGGATCACAGGGTAAATGAGGCATCTACTGCACTTTGCAGATTATCCTCATTGCTGAAAGATCTACGTTTCGCCTCTTTTGTTCTGGCGAAATGACTATCTTCGAGTGCTCTCCCAAATATGCGAATTGATGTGATTACCTTGAATATTATACTTGCAAAACACAAGGTAACTGTGTGATCTACTGCATCGAATTGCAGACTATCCACTCTTACTGTGAGGTCTACATCTAGTCATTAGACAGATGACTACCTTCAAAGTGTTTTTGTAAAATTTAGTATGGCACAAGGTAATGGATATATGAACATCTACTGGTCAAAACCAGATTATGTTCTCCATTGCTGCGAGATCTACACCACAACGGTGACTACCTTCAAAGTGTCATTTACATAAAATGAGGTCTACACATATAAGTATAAAGCATCAGCTATACTTCAGAACTTTGTTCTTTTGAAGCATTTGTTGTTACTTAAATTTTACTCTCGTAGTAAAACTAATTTATGCATGATCACAACATGCAGGAAAATGGCTGGCGTCATGAATAGAGAATTTCATGAACTTGAGCTAGATGGTAGTAATTATTTATCATGGGCTATGGATACCAAGATAGCATTAGAATGTCGTAAACTTGGTTCCACAATTATCACACCTGTTGAAGGCGCTGCGGAAATACTGCAAGCAGTCAAATATGGAGCATTAAGTTTTATAAGGCATCACCTTCATCCTGATTTAAAAACAGAATATTTAATGGAGGAGGATCCACTTGCTTTATGGAACTCTCTCAAGGAGAGATATGAACAACAAAGAGCAGTTATGCTACCAGAAGCCCAAAAAGAATGGTCCCTCATAAGGTTCCAAGATTTCAAATCCGTGGCAGCATACAACTCTGCAGTTCACAAGGTTAATTCTAAACTAAGATTTTGCAACCAAGCAATTTCAGAAGAAGATCTCATTGAGAAGACCTTGTGCACTTTCCACCCCTCGATGAGAGTACTACAACAGCAGTACCATCAACAAAAATACAAAAAGTATTCTGAGCTCATATACACTTTACTTCAGGCTGAGAAACATGATGAACTTCTCATGAAGAATCATCAGACACGCCCAACGGGCTCCATGCCACTCCCTGAAGCACATGCTAACACTCAGTCTACTAAAATGTATGGGGGGAATAAAAAATTTTTCAAGAAATACAATGGAAAGTGGAAAAGGAACAACAAGCAGAAAACATTTGGTCAATCTAAAGGTAAAGGTCATTTTAAGAAAGATGACCGAAACACCAAATCCGAGATTTGTCAAAGGTGTGGATGTACTAACCATCGTACTAGCAAATGCCGAACTCCTAAGCATCTAGCGGATTTATATCTCAAATCCACTGGGAAAGGCAAACAAGTTCATGGAAAAGAAGAAGCTCACTTCAACGCTTTACAACAAGAAAAGAACCTTGAAGCTAGCACTCCTCAAAGCGCTCCTAAGGAAACAAGGAAGAAGGATGAAGATCTTCTTGATGTCGACAACATGATGGTGGAATACACCCAAGACACATACGGAGATCTCATATAATCTCCACATCACTCATTTGATGTTATCAGCTATTTTATTGTAATAATGGAAGTTATAATTTGTATAACTCTAAGTAGAATAAAGTCCTACGGACCAATCATATTATGTAATTCAGACATAATGTCATATTCATATGTGTAACTGTAATATGAATACTTTGTATGTATTTATATGTGAGTAATGAATAAAATTTCATCCTAAAATATTCTCTTACTCTATATAGATTTTACGAGAAGATAATCCAATGGAAGAAGAACTATGTTTGGTGGACAGTTATACCACTAACACAATATTAAGGAAAATAAAATATTTCCAAACTCTAACTAAGAGACAAGGGAATATTATGACCATTGCCGGTCGCGATGCGTCAATTATTGGTTCAGGACGAGCCACACTCGTTCTGCCTATGGGTACTACCATTGTAATTGAGGATACACTCTTGTATCCTGAATCTACTCGCACCCTTCTAAGTTTCAAAGACATTCGGTCAAATAATTTCCATATGGAAACTATCTCTGAAAATAATACTGAATATTTGCTTTTAACAAAGAGCAATGGGTCTGAGAAACAAATTCTTGAGAAATTCCCCTCACTTTCATCTGGATTATATTACAGTTATATAAAACCCGTACCACATGTTGCGTACAAAATAATTTTTCAAGACCTTGATAAATTCAAGACTTGGCATGATCGCCTAGGTCATCCTGGCATAGGGATGATGAGAAAAATTATTGACAATTCTATTGGTCACATCCTTCCAACTAAAAGATTCCCCAAATCATCAGATTTTGTGTGCACCGCATGTGCAAGTGGGAAATTAATTATAAAACCATCTTATCTTAAAGTAAAAAATGAGTCATTAAATTTCCTTGAACGCATTCAAGGAGATATATGTGGTCCAATTCAACCACTATCAGGACCCTTTAGGTATTTCATGGTACTCATAGATGCATCTACTAGATGGTCACACGTATGTCTATTATCCACATGTAATCATGCCTTTGCCAAGTTAATTGCTCAGATTATCAAATTAAGAGCAAACCATCCCAAAAATAAGATAAAAACAATTCGAATGGATAATGCTGCTGAATTTTCTTCACGCGCATTTAATGACTATTGCATGGCTATGGGCATTAATTTAGAACATTTTGTGCCTTATGTTCATACTCAAAATGGATTGGCTGAATCTCTCATCAAAAGAGTAAAATTAATTGCTCGACCATTATTACAGAATTGTAATTTGCCAACATCTTGTCGGGCACATGCGGTATTACACGCCGCAGATCTGATACAAATCAGACCAACTGCATACCACACAACCTCCCCGCTGCAACTAGTTCGTGGCACTCAACCAAGTATTTTCCATCTGCGAAAATTCGGTTGCGCAGTATACGTACCGATATCACCACCCCAGCGTACAACCATGGGCCCCCACAGAAAACTTGGGATCTATGTGGGTTATAATTCTCCGTCAATTATAAAATATCTTGAACCTCTTACAGGGGACCTGTTTACTGCTCGATACGCTGATTCTATTTTTGATGAGGACCATTTCCCGGCATTAGGGGGAGAATCAAACCACAAAGAATGTCAAAAAATAGATTGGAATGTAACGGGCATCCAGTCCTTAGATCCACGTACTAAATAATCTGAAACTGAAGTTCAGAGGATTATAGATTTGCAACACATTGCAAATAATCTGCCAGATGCATTTACTGACCATAAAGGTGTCACTAAATCACATATTCCCGCTGTTAATGCACCAGAACGAGTGGAGGTACCAAGTAAAACCACTCAAACCCCAGATGAGAGTAAGAGGAGAAATCTGGTTAGCCGGAATATAGCTTCTCAGAAGCCTCCGCGGAAACAGAGGAAATCAAATCCTCTACCAGTAAATGCAATTCAACCTCAAGTTGAAGGACACCAATCAGATGATCAACATCTAGAACCCAGCATAAATGCGCATACAAATATAGTAGCTGGGACATCGAAACACCATGACTCTATTGTTGTGGGAAATCACATAGAGTCTGAAGGTATAAAAGAAATTTCCATAAACTATATAGAAACAGGAGAATCATACAACAGAGAGACTACAATTGTCGACATATATTTTGCCTCTGAAATTGCTGAAACCCTTCAACTGGATCCAGAACCAAAGACCGTCAGGGACTGCCTCAAGCGTCCTGATTGGCCTAAATGGAAGGAAGCAATTGAGGCAGAACTGCGCTTGCTCAACAAAAGAGAGGTATTTTCCTCAGTAATACCTACTCCTCATAATGTCTTCCCTGTGGGAGCAAAATGGGTTTTTGTTCGAAAAAGGAATGAAAACAACGAGGTGGTGAGATATAAAGCGAGGCTTGTAGCACAAGGGTTCACGCAGAGACCTGGCATCGATTATGATGATACATACTCTCCTGTCATGAGTGGAATAACGTTTCGATATTTAATATCTTTGGCAGTACAAATGAATTTATCTATGCAGTTAATGAACGTAGTGACAGCATACTTGTATGGGTCACTCAAATCGGACATATATATGAAAGTTCCTGAAGGACTTAAAATGCCGAATCCAAAAGCAAATCGCAACGCATATTGTGTAAAATTACGAAAGTCACTCTATGGCTTAAAACAGTCGGGTAGAATGTGGTATAACCGACTGAGTGAGTTTCTTATTCAGAAAGGATACTCAAATAATGATGATTGCCCTTGTGTATTTATAAAGAAATCCTCAAATGGATTTTGCATCATCTCAGTGTACGTTGATGATCTCAATATCATTGGGAGTACACATGATATAAAAGAAGCACACAATCATTTAATGACGGAATTTGAGATGAAAGATTTGGGAAAGACCAAATTTTGCTTAGGCATACAGCTTGAGCATCTTCCCTCGGGAATTTTAGTATACCAACTTGCTTATATTCAAAAGGTTTTGGAAAAATTCAATATGGATAAATCATATCCAACCAAAACACCCATGGTTGTCAGATCCCTTGATATGAATAAAGATCCTTTTAGACCTCGGGATGATGACGAAGAGATATTAGGACCTGAGTTCTCGTATCTCAGTGCTATTGGTGCGCTAATGTACCTTGCAAATTGCACCAGGTCTGATATTGCATTTGTGATAAATTTACTAGCTAGACATAGGGCTGCTCCAACAAAACATCATTGGACAGGAGTAAAGAATATCTTTAGATATTTACATGGCACAAAAGATCTTGGCTTATTCTATTAGAAAAACCAAGATATGACTATGGTAGGATGTACTGATGCTGGCTATTTATCTGATCCTCACAATGCTAGGTCACAGACAGGTTTTGTATTCTTATATGGTGGAACTGCTTTTTCATGGAAGTCACAAAAACAGACTCTCGTAGCAACTTCCACTAATCATTCTGAAATAATTGCATTATTTGAAGCATCAAAGGAATGTGTATGGCTTCGCAGGATGATTAACCACATTCAAACTTCGTGTGGTATTGGTTCATTAGGATCACCAACTATTATTTATGAAGATAATGCAGCTTGCATTGCTCAAATGCAAATGGGTTATATTAAAAGTAACATCACAAAACATATTTCTCCTAAGTTGTTCTTTCCACATTCATTACAGAAAGATGGAGAAATTGATATTTTGCAAACCAAATCATGTGACAATTTAGCAGATTTGTTCACAAAGTCTTTACCAAATTCAACATTCCAGAAATGTATTCATGGGATTGGTATGAGACGTTTTCAAGATTTGCAAATTTCAGGGGGAGAAAAACTCCTAGAATTATAACCCTTTAGTTATCATCAGATAATAATTATTGTACTCTTTTCCTTTATGAGTTTTGGCATCAGTTTTCTCATAAAAGATTTTTAATGAGGCAATATAAATTATACCATATCGTTTTCTCATATTTTTCCCACAGGGTTTTAAAGGAGTTTTCAATGGTGTATCTATTACTCCTCATATTTTTCCCACAGGATTTTTCGGGGAGGTTCTTAAATTGCAGAAATGATTCTCAAGCAGGATGACGATTATATAAGAAGCACTAGATGATGAAATATACAAGAAGCACTGGATGATGGATTCTTCTAGAAGATGCGTGATCCAAGGGGGAGTGTTAGGAATAGAATTAGAGCACTTGATTATTTACTAATTATCAAGTCCTAATTAAGGAATCGACTTAGGAACCGACTATGTATTCTCTAACTGCTAGAAGCAGTTGTACTTCCTCTCTCATGTTAGCAACTGCTTAGTGCAGTTACTGCTATGTCTCACGCATTAGCAACCGCTGCTTGCGGTTAGAAATACTCTCACAGATTTGTAACCGCTCCCTGTATATATAGTGCCCAATCAATGAGAATCATGGACTTCTGGCAAATCACTTTTTCACTTTACAGTTTTATGCTATTTACTCCATTATCGCCCGTTCCCGTCACGGCGGGGCAAGCGGCCACGTCCCTGCACGCGGCGGAGGCAGGCCGGCCGGCCGTTTATGGCCGGAGGGAGGTCCGGGGAGACGTACGTACGTACGTACATGTGGACGTACCCGTACCTTGGGCCGTCCTGAGCGGGAGGCCCACCGGACCGGAGACGGCCGGAGCTTTTGCCAAAAGCCGGTTCTGTTTTGTGGCGCTACGGTGCGCGGAGTGCGAAACGCACGGTCGACGATGGAACCGTGCTCTGGTTCGTAGCGCGGCGGTCTACGTCGACGTGGCGGCTTGCTACTCCAATGTGGCCGCCAAGTCACGCGCTTGCTAGAATGCGGTGTGTGTTTGACTGCTTACGTGTCTCCTCGACGCAGTGGCTCTCTACCACGTGGAGACAGTCGTTGTGCACCGGCAACTTTAATAATTATCAAATATGGATTAATTATTACGCATTGGGACCACATGGAATCTTCTCGAAAAAATGAGATGTGATCTTGGTCATTGTAATGACGACGAGGTCCTGCTTGGTATAGTGTTTGACAAAGACTCAGGTAGATTAGTCGTGCTGCTTGACTCCTGCTGATCCAAATGTATCCGACTAATCGCAATTGTGATAGAACTGGATAAGATTATTACGCGCATTGTATCTGTACAAGACAACCTTAAACGGAGCTGCATAGTAGTCTAGTAGAAGGAGTAGTAACCAACGCGAGGGTAAAACTGGAATATGGTCCGGTCGAGCAGGATCCGCATATTCGGCGGCAGCCCGAAGTTCCGGCGCCCCGTTAAATAGGCGGCCACCGGTTCGCGAACCAACCATCCTCCGAGAAAAGCACCGTGAGAGGGTAAAAAAAAAAACAGATCTGCCATGAGTGAGGAACTCGAGCGGGACTACGAGATCGGGGAGGAGATCGGGCGCGGCCGCTTCGGCGTCGTCCGCCGCTGCGCGTCCCGCTCCTCCGGCGACCTCTACGCCGTCAAGTCGGTCGACCGCTCGCGCCTCGCCGACGACCTGGACCGCGGCCTGGCCGAGCTGGAGCCCAAGCTGGCGCAGCTGGCCGCCGCGGGCAACCCGGGCGTCGTGCAGGTGCACGCGGTGTACGAGGACGAGGCGTGGACGCACGTGGTCATGGACCTCTGCGCCGGCCCCGACCTGCTCGACTGGGTCCGCCTCCGCCACGGCGCGCCCGTCCCGGAGCCCGAGGCCGCCGCCGTGGCCGCGCAGCTCGCCGAGGCCCTCGCGATCTGCCACCGCCGCGGCGTCGCGCACCGCGACGTCAAGCCGGACAATGTGCTCCTCGACGCCCCCGACGGCGGGGACGGCCCCGTGCGGGCCCGGCTCGCGGACTTCGGGTCGGCGGCGCTGGTCGGCGGCGGGGAGGGCGCGCGGGGGCTGGTGGGCACGCCGCACTACGTGGCGCCCGAGGTGGTGGCGGGGGACGAGTACGGGGAGAAGGCGGACGTGTGGAGCGCCGGGGTGGTCCTCTACGTGCTCCTCACCGGCGGCGCGCTGCCCTTCAGCGGCGAGACGGCGTCGGACGTGTTCGCGGCCGTGCTGCGCGGGAGGCCCCGGTTCCCGCCGCGGCTGTTCGCCGGGGTGTCGCCGCTGGCCAAGGACCTGATGCGGCGCATGATGTGCCGCGACGTCTCCCGGAGGTTCTCCGCGGAGCAAGTCCTCCGTAAGCGCCCGCCCCGCCCGCCCGCCCGTACACCACCTTGATTCTTTCTCCAGATTGGGGCATGGGCAGCGCTGCATTTGGAATATCCGAGGACTCCAAAAGTGCACGATTCGTTCTCTAGAATTGTTCAACCGTCCGTATCCATCTCCTACTAGCTTTACCCTGTATAATAATCTGAACCAAATTGGTTGATGATCGCAGGGCACCCGTGGATCGTGAGCGGAGGGGGCGCCCGAGAGGCGGTGCAGCCGACCTGAGGGGCCCGTAGCCGGCCCGGCCCGGCCCACGTACGTCGACTCTTCCTCCCGTGGAGACAACGTGTCTAGCGTCCTTGTATATGCGACGAGAGTGTGCGAAGTACGTACTGGTAGTACTAGTAGAGAGAGAGCTTTGGGGTACCATTGTATAAATCCGGAGTGCCGATGTGCCAGCCAGGGTTTGGCTCTAGGAGCTAGTATCTTTTTTTTCTTCTCCTTTTTTCTTGCTGGGCTTTTTTTTGCTGCCTTGGTTAGAGAACGCCTGCCTGTTCGGTTTCTGCGTGTGCTGGGATATGCTGCCTGCCGCTCATGTACAAACTAACCTGCTTGCTTGCTTGTATAAAGTCTACTATAAATAAGATTGATCTTTGTTCCGTTTTCCATTGTGCTTATTGAATCGTCCGATCCACTCCCACATGGGCAGTACATCCATGAGTGAATGGTGCACGTACAGGTTGCGGTTCATATGTTGACTTTTATCTACCCTGCTGTCCTATTTACCCTTCGCTTGGACGCAAAATCTGACTGACAACTCCGTTCATTTTACTGCCTCTCTACGTTCTTGACATCTGTGGCATATCTCGGTCCTCTTCAACGCTGTGGTGCTAGTTAAGCTGCAGGTTAGTAACGTGGCTACGAACAAGCCGACTGGATAACCCCACCTTATCTTTTGGGATGAGCTGCTTTATCCACCCGTCTTGTCTCGGTTGTCCTGTACGTTTGAGTTGTTTCTCAAAGTTGGTTTTTGTCTGAAGTAGCTGTCCACTTGTGACCAGAGTGTCACTAAACGAGTTGTGTAATTGCAAATCGATCGAGCCAGCTTCATGAACTGAGCTTAATCAGATGGTCAGGACTTAATATGGATGCTAGCATTTTTTTTGAACTTATTTTAGAACTTTGCAGCGGTGTTTATTCGATGAAAAACATCGTTTCCGTCGATTACGAGACATCTACGAAGCTTTGTGTTAATATATGGAAACTAGTCCATCTGAATTTAAGTCTCGGAGACATCACCAATCCACCTGGATTAAAGTCTTAACTTAATATGGATGCCAGCATTTTTCTAAATTTATCTTTGAACTTTGTAGTGATGTTTATTCAATGAAAGGCCGTCGACCGCGAGACACCTATAGTATCTTTGTGTCAATATAAAAAATGTACCGGCTCAGGATATTAGTAGTGCGTTTGTATTGTGTCTCGAAAGAGTCAATTGCAAGAAACCATCACATTTGTGGCTAGGTTTGCAGGAAACTACCAACTCGTTAATTTGTTGCAAAAAAATACCGTAAAATCTCTTAACCCGTTGCAAAAAGCACTGAATAGTCGTTTAGCCTCGTTCGATCTCTTTTCCGACAGGTGGGCCCCGAAAACGCTGACGTGGCATGACGGACAGGCAAACGGCGCCGTTAGGAACAAAACGGTCAAGACGCCGCGTCGGTCGGTCCTTGTCAGACAGTCCCCCCCCCGCCCCTGTCCTCTCACTCGCCCCGCTCCCCTCTCCTCGCTCGCCCCTGCTCGCCACCGGTGATGGCCACCTCGCGTGGCGGTGATGATGGCGGTGGCGGTGGTGCTGGCGATGCATCTGGTGGCAGTGGTGCTCCTGCAGATCCAACAGAGGTTTGCGGCAGTTTAAACCCATCTCAGGCTCCGCCTCTTCCACAGCCGCCGTCGCCGTCTTACTGTGTTGAGTACGCGGCGGCGAGGGCGTTCGCCAAGGCCGTGAAGGAAGATCCAGAGGGGAGCCATCACTACGCATCCTCCTTCGGCGGTGTCTCGTAAGTTTTCTCTTTCCGTACCCCGATTTGGTTTCTAGGGATAGGGTTCTAAGTGTTTGTGATTCTAGTGTTATAGGATGTTGTTGTAGGTTGTTTATGTGGTCAGGCATGTAAGTGAAGTGTTTATGTAGTTCTAGGGTTCTAAGTGTATGTAGTAGGCACCTAAACATTAACTTGAATTACTGAATGTTAAACTCAATTCGAACCTACTCAATTACATGAAATTACTGAATGTTAAACTCAACTTCAACCTAGTCAATTACTGAATTTACAACTGAATATTTAAATGAAAATGTTACTGAATTTATAACTGAATCCTGTACTGAATTGTTAAGTGAACAAATTACTCTAACTGAATTTTTAATTGAAACTTTAACCGAAACTTTAACTGAATAGTTACCTCTAACTGAATTTTCAACTGAAACTGTATTTTTAACTTAAACTGTATCTTTAACTTTTAACTGAATTTAAGTGAAACATTAACTGAATTGTTTGTACTAAGTGAATATATAACTGAATCTTTAACTTTTAACTGAATTTTTTAACTTAAACTGTAATTTTAACTTAAACTGTATTTTTAACTGAAACTTTAGTTCAATCTTTAAGTGAAACATTAACTGAATTGTTTCTACTAACTGAATATATAACTGAATCTTTAACTTTTAACTGAATTTTTAACTGAAACTATATTTTTAACTGAATCTTTAGCTTTTAACTGAATCTTTAACTTTTAACTGAATTGTTTACTTGAACTGAATTGCTTTACTTGAACTGTAGATTGAATGATGAAGTGTGGGAAGTCAGATTCCATTTCCATGATAGAGATAATCTTGAAAGAAGCCTAAATGTGGATGATATCACATTTTACAATCTGATTGCACTAATAGAGCTTGAAGGATATGGGATGACAGACTTTATGTATTATGTGAGAGATCCAGGTGTTGGGGTTTCAGGTATGGAAGAACTGACAGATGATGATAAGGTGGGGGAAATGTTGGATGACCTAGTTATCAAAGGTCAGAAGGTGGTGAACATAACAGTCATCAGAAGTGATGCTCCAAGACCTAGTGATTTGAACATTGGACCAGTTTGTGAGGAGCAGGTTCCATTATCTGAAATAGGTGTGCCAATGGTGTATGAGATAGATACAGCAGGAGTACTGTTTCCTAGCCCAACAAAGCCACAACCAGTGCCAGTGCAGGTCATTAACACAAAGGAGAGTTCATTTTAAAAACAGAAGTGTGCACCAGTACCAGAATTTGCAATGGAGATTGGTGAAGAGAGGCATGAGTATTTCATGGAGCAAGACCAAGATCAAGAGCAAATTGAGCAACTGATGGAGCAGAAGAGAAATGAAGAGATTGAGAAGTTCAGGAAAAAGGGGAAAGAAAAAGAGAAATACAAGGCAGCTAAAAGAAAACGTCCAGAGCTAATGGCTGAAGATTGACAGTGACACAGATTTACTAGCAGATGAGGATATAATTGCTAGGCTTGAGGCTATGAAGAAGCATAGAGATGATCCACTTCATCATATTGAAGGGGACACTGATGTGGATGAGCCATATGAAGCAGATGAGGAGGAGGAGGAGGAGAAGGCACCAGAGAAGGAGGAGGAGGAGGAGGAGGAGGAGGAGGAAGGGAGCAACATAGGAGGAAGTAGAAGAGGAAGTAAAAGAAAGGGGCCAACTACAAGATCTCATGCTAGTTTGGATGAGATTATTGAGGAAGATTGGTTTCCTTCATCTGACGAGGAGAGCAACCCTGGTGACCTAAGTCAGGAGGACAATGATGGGGCTCAAATACCATGTGTGAAGCTTCCAGCTGATAGGAAGAGCAGGGCTAAAAAGAAGAAGCCCAGAGTTTGGTATGATAAGCAAAGGGAGAACCCAGAAGAGCAATTTATGAAGAAGCTTTGTTTCCTAGATGTGACCCAGTTCAGGAGGGCACTTCTTAATTTTCACATCTCACAAAATAGGAACCATGCCTTCCACAGGAACTGTCCAGACAGGATTATAGATGTCTGCAAATTTGAGAATTGTCCATTTTTCATTGCAGCTTCTCAGATAGCACATGAGAAGACATTTGATACGTCCATTTTGCATCATGCTTTTATATCGATATTTATTGCATTATGGACTGTTATTTCACTTTATGTCACAATACTTATGGCTATTCTCTCTTATTTTACAAGGTTTACATAAGGAGGGAGAATGCCGGCAGCTGGAATTCTGGGATGGAAAAGGAGCAAATATTACAGACCTATTCTGCGCAACTCCAAAAGTCCTGAAACTCCATGGAAAATCTTAAAATAAATAAAGAAAATTCTCACCAAAGATGAAGGCCAGGGGGCCCACACCCTGCTCATGAGGGTGCGGGGTGCCCCCCCTAGGGCGCGCCCCCTACCTCGTGGGCCCCCTGGTGGCTCTCCGACGTCCATCTTCTTCTATATGAAGTCTTTCGATGAGAACAAAATCGTAAGGAACTTTTCGGGACGAGACTCCGCCGCCACGAGGCAGAACTTTGGCGGAACCAATCTAGAGCTCCAGCAGAGCTGTTCTGCCGGGGATACTTCCCTCCGGGAGAGGGAAATCATCACCATCGTCAACACTAACGCTCCTCCCATCGGGAGAGGGCAATCTCCATCAACATCTTCACCAGCACCATCTCATCTTCAAACCCTAGTTCATCTCTTGTATCCAATTCTTGTCTCAAAGTCCGAGATTGGTGCTAGTAGGTTGCTAGTAGTGTTGATTACTCCTTGTAGTTGATGCTAGTTGGTTTATTTGGTGGAAGATCATATGTTCAGATCCTATATGCATATTATTACCCCTCTGATTATGAACATGAATATGCTTTGTGAGTAATTACGTTTGTTCCTGAGGACAAGGGAGAAGTCTTGCTATTAGTAGTCATGTGAATTTGGTATTCGTTTGATATTTTGATAAGATGTATGTTGTCTAGACTCTAGTGGTGTTATGTGAACGTCGACTACATAACACTTCACCATTATTTGGGCCTAGAGGAAGGCATTGGGAAGTAATAAGTAGATGATGGGTTGCTAGAGTGACAGAATCTTAAACCCTAGTTTATGCGTTGCTTCGTAAGGGGCTGATTTGGATCCACATGTTTCATGCTATGGTTAGGTTTACCTTAATACTTTTGTTGTAGTTGCGAATGCTTCCAATAGAGGTTAATCATAAGTGGGATGCTTGTTCAAGTAAGAACATCACCCAAGCACCGGTCCACCCACATATCTAATTATCAAAGTATCGAACGCGAATCATATGAACGTGATGAAAACTAGCTTGACGATATTCCCATGTGTCCTCGGGTGCGCTTTTCCTATTATAAGAGTTTGTTCCGGCTTGTCCTTTGCTACAAAAAGGATTAGGCCACCTTGCTGCACTTTATTTACTTTTGTTACTTGTTGCTCGTTACAATTTATCTTATCACAAAACTATCCGTTACCACTTATTTCAGTACTTGCACAGAATACCTTGCTGAAAACCGCTTATCATTCCCTTCTGCTCCTCGTTGGGTTCGACACTCTTACTTATCTAAAGGACTACGATAGATCCCCTATACTTGTGGGTCATCAAGACTCTTTTCTGGCGTCGTTGCCGGGGAGTGTAGCGCCTTTGGTAGGTGGAATTTGGTAAGGAAAAATTTATATAGTGTGCTGAAATTTACTGTCACTTGTTACTATGAAAAGTAATTCTCTGAGGGGCTTGTTCGGGGTATCTTCACCCCATCCAGTAGAGCAAAGAGTTGCTCCTCAACCTACTGAACCTATTGAAAATGAAACTCCTTTTGAATTTCCTTCAGGTATGATGGAAAAACTGCTAGCTAACCCTTTTATAGGAGATGGAACAAAGCATCCTGATGAGCACTTAATATATGTGGATGAAGTTTGTGGATTATTTAAGCTTGCAGGTATACCCGATGATGTTGCTAAAAATAAGGTCTTCCCTTTATCTTTGAAGGGAGACGCATTGATGTGGTATAGGCTATGTGATGATATGAGATCATGGGACTATAAAAGATTGAAGTTGGAATTTCATCAAAAGTATTACCCTATGCATCTTGTTCATCGTGATCGCAATTATATATATAATTTCTGGCCTCGCGAAGGAGAAAGCATCGCTCAAGCTTGGGGGAGGCTTAAATCAATGTTATATTCATGCCCCAATCATGAGCTCTCAAGAGAAATGATCATTCAAAATTTTTATGCTCGGCTTTCTGAAAACAATCGCACCATGCTCGATACTTCTTGTGCTGGCTCTTTTATGATGAAGACTATTGAATTTAAATGGAATTTATTGGATAGAATTAAACGCAACTCTGAAGATTGGGACCTCGACGAAGGTAAGGAGTCAGGTATGACACCTAAGTTTGATTGTGTTAAATCTTTTATGGACACCGATATTTTCCGTAAGTTTAGCACTAAATATGGACTTGACTCTGAGATAGTAGCTTCTTTCTGTGAATCTTTTGCTACTTATGTTGATCTCCCTAAGGAGAAGTGGTTTAAATATCATCCTCCCATAGAAGTAAAAGTAGCTGCACCTATTAAAGTTGAAGAAAAGACCGTCACTTATAATGATCCTATTGTTCCTACTTCTTATATTGAGAAACCACCTTTCCCTGTTAGAATAAAGGATCATGCTAAAGCTTCAACTGTTGTTCGTAAAAGCAATATTAGAAATTATACACCTCCCGATCAAGTTAAAGTAGAACCTAATATTGCTATTGTTAAAGATCTCTTGTCTGATAATATTGATGGGCATGTTATTCAGTTCGAAGGTGAAACTGCTAGAATTGCTAAACCTTGTGTTAAAGATAAACATAGACCTGTGGTAGGCGTGCGTGTTATTTCTGTTAAAATAGGAGATCATTGTTATCATGGCTTATGTGATATGGGTGCGAGTGCTAGTGTTATACCGCATACTTTATACGAAGAAATTAAGAATGAAATTGCACCTGCTGAGTTAGAAGGTATTGATGTCACAATTAAACTTGCCAATAGAGATACTATTTCACCAATTGGAATTGTTAGAGATGTTGAAGTCTTGTGTGGGAAAACTAAATATCCTACTGATTTTCTTGTTCTTACTTCTTCGCAAGATGGCTTTTGTCCCATTATATTTGGTAGACCCTTCTTGAACACTGTTAATGCTAGGATAGATTGCAAAAAGAATGTTGTTACTATTGGCTGGATGATATGGTTCATGAGTTTAATTTCTCTAAATTTAGTAAACAACATCGTGAGGAAGAATTACCTAGTAAGGATGAAATTATTGGTCTTGCTTCTATTGCCGTACCTCCAAGTGATCCTTTAGAACACTATTTGCTAGACCATGAAAATGATATGTTCATGAATGAAAGAAGGGAAATAGATGAAGTATTCTTTAAACAGGAACCTATTCTGCATTACAATTTGCCTGTCGAAATCTTAGGGGATACTCCTCCACCCAAGGGTGATCCCGTGTTTGAGCTTAAACCGTTGCCTGATAATCTTAAATATGCTTATCTTGATGAAAAGAAGATATATCATGTTATTATTAGTGCTAACCTTTCATAGCACGAAGAAGAAAGATTATTGAAAACTTTGAAGAAGCATCGTGGTGCTATTGGATATACTCTTGATGATCTTAAGGGCATTAGTCCCACTCTATGTCAACATAAAATAAATTTGGAAGCAGATGCCAAACCAGTTCGTGATCCTCAATGACGTCTAAATCCTAAAATGAAAGAAGTGGTAAGAAAAGAAATACTAAATCTTCTGGAGGCAGGTATAATCTATCCCGTTGCTCATAGTGAGTGGGTAAGTCCTGGCCATTGTGTCCCTAAGAAGGGAGGTATTACTGTTGTTCCTAATGATAAAGACGAATTGATTCCACAAAGAATTATCACAGGTTAAAGGATGGTAATTGATTTCTGCAAATTAAATAAAGCTACTAAGAAAGATCATTACCCCTTACCTTTTATTGATCAAATGCTAGAAAGATTATGCAAACATACACACTATTGCTTTCTAGATGGTTATTCTGGTTTCTCTCAAATACCTGTGTCGGCTAGAGATCAATCAAAGACTACTTTTACATGCCCT
The DNA here is from genome assembly GCF_056163025.1 of Triticum urartu. Lineage (NCBI taxonomy): Eukaryota > Viridiplantae > Streptophyta > Magnoliopsida > Poales > Poaceae > Triticum > Triticum urartu. Next base: position 606,986,392 of record NC_141874.1, on the reverse strand, counting down.
TTTGGTACTTTTGCTTATAGACGTATGCCTTTTGGTTTATGTAATGCACCTGCTACCTTTCAAAGATGCATGATGGCTATATTCTCTGACTTTTGTGAAAAGATTTGTGAGGTTTTCATGGACGATTTTTCCGTCTATGGTCCTCTTTTGATGATTGCTTGAGCAATCTTGATCGAGTTTTGCAGAGATGTGAAGAAACTAATCTTGTCTTGAATTGGGAAAAGTGTCACTTTATGGTTAATGAAGGTATTGTCTAGGGGCATAAAGTTTCTGAAAGAGGTATTGAAGTTGATAAAGCCAAGGTCGATGCTATTGAAAAGATGCCATGTCCCAAGGACATCAAAGGTATAAGAAGTTTCCTTGGTCACGCCGGATTTCACATGAGGTTCATTAAGGACTTCTCAAAAATTTCTCGGCCTCTCACTAATTTACTGCAAAAAGATATACCATTTGTCTTTGATGATGATTGTGTAGAAGCATTTGAAATACTTAAGAAAGCATTAGTCTCTGCACCTGTTGTTCAGCCACCTGATTGGAATTTACCCTTTGAAATTATGTGTGATGCTAGTGATTATGCTGTAGGTGTTGTTCTAGGGCAAAGAGTCGATAAGAAATTAAATGTTATTCATTATGCTAGTAAGACTCTAGACAATGCTCAAATAAATTATGATACTACTGAAAAAGAGCTTTTAGCAGTTGTATTTGCTTGTGATAAGTTCAGACCTTATATTGTTGATTCTAAAGTAACTATTCAAACTGATCATGCTACTATTAAATACCTTATGGAAAAGAAAGATGCTAAACCTAGACTTATTAGATGGGTTCTCTTGCTACAAGAATTTGATTTGCATATTGTTGATAGAAAGGGAGCTGAGAACCCCGTTGCAGACAACTTGTCTAGGTTAGAAAATATTCTTGATGACCCACTACCTATTAATGATAGCTTTCCTGATGAACAGTTAAATGTTATAAGTACTTCTTGTAGTACTCCATGGTATGCTGATTACGCTAATTATATTGTTGCTAAGTTTATACCACCTGGCTTCACATACCAGTAGAAGAAAAAGTTTTTCTATGACTTGAGACATTACTTTTGGGATGACCCACATCTTTATAAAGAAGGAGTAGATGGTGTTATTAGACGTTGTGTACCTGAGCATGAACAGGAACAGATCCTACGCAAGTGTCATTCCGAGTCTTATGGAGGATACCACGCTGGAGATAGAACCGCACATAAGGTATTTCAATCTGGTTTTTATTGGCCTACTATCTTCAAGGATGCCCGTAAGTTTGTCTTGTCTTGTGATGAATGTCAAAGAGTTGGTAATATTAGTAGACGTCAAGAAATGCCTATGAATTATTCTCTTGTTATTGAGCCGTTTGATGTTTGGGGCTTTGATTATATGGGACCTTTTCCTGCCTCTAATAGATACACACATATTTTAGTTGCTGTTGATTACGTTACTAAGTGGGTAGAAGCTATTCCAACTAGTAGTGTTGATCATAACACTTCTATTAAAATGCTTAAGGAAGTTATTTTCCCCAGGTTTGGAGTCCCTAGATATTTAATGACTGATGGTGGTTCATACTTTATTCATGGTGCTTTTCGCAAAATGCTTGCTAAATATGGTGTTAATCATAGAATTGCATCTCCTTATCACCCTCAGTCTAGTGGTCAAGTGGAGTTGAGCAATAGAGAGCTGAAATTAATTTTGCAAAAGACTATTAATAGGTCTAGAAAGAATTGGTCTAAGAAACTTGATGATGCATTATGGGCTTATAGAACTGCATACAAAAATCCTATGGGTATGTCTCAGTATAAAATGGTTTATGGAAAAGCATGTCACTTACCTCTCGAACTAGAACATAAGGCATATTGGGCTACTAAAGAGCTCAACTATGATTTTCAAACTTGCCAATGAGAAGAGGTTATTTGATATTAGCTCACTTGATGAATAGAGAACCCAAGCTTATGAAAATGCCAAGTTGTTTAAAGAAAAAGTTAAAAGATGGCATGACAAAAGGATACAAAAGCGTGAGTTTAATGTAGGTGATTATGTATTGCTATACAACTCCCGTTTAAGATTTTTTACAGGAAAACTTCTCTCTAAATGGGAAGGCCCCTATGTTATCGAAGAGGTCTATCGTTCCGGTGCCATAAAGATCAACAACTTCGAGGGCACAAATCCGAAGGTGGTAAACGGTCAAAGAATCAAACATTATATCTCAGGTAATCCCATAAATGTTGAAACCAATATTATTGAAACCATAACCCCGGAGGAATACATAAGGGACACTTTTCGGAATGTTTGAGACTCCGAAAAGGAATAGGTATGTGGTACAGTAAGTAAACCGACTCCAAAACAATTTTTAAGGCAATATTTCTCCGTTTTGGAATATTTAGAAAAATAGAAAAATAAGTAGCAGTCCGGGAAGGACACGAGGGCCCCACGAGGGTGGTGGGCGCACCCTACCCCTCTGGGCGCACCCCCCTACCTCGTGAGCACCTCGCGTGCCTTCCGAACTCCGTTTTCTTGCACGATACGTATTTTGGTCGGTAAAAATTCATTATATATTCTCCTGAAGGTTTTGACTCCTGTATCACGCAATTATTCTCTGTTCTTGTTTCAAGCTGTTTTTTTGATAGACCTAGATTATCATGATGTCCCCAAGTGCTTCCAAGGACAAGTTCTTCAAGAAGGTCATCAACCCTTACCTCGCGGAGGGGTGCAACACCCTCAAACCATTGAGATGCGTGATGGGTTGTTGCACATCCGCGATGTTGAGGGACCAAAGGGAACCGGAAGCGTGGAGACGAGGCTCGGAGCAATGGAGCAACAAGTTTTCAAGTGCCAGGGGATGGTGGAGCGTGGAATCAACGCTAGCCACACGATGCTCGCGGAGTTCACTAACAACTACAAGCCGGATGCCAAGAACACCGAGGAGGCCATCTTCAAGCTATATGAGAAGATCAAGCACCTCCAAGCCCAAATCTATGACCTGCAAAACCAAAACTATGAGTATGAATATAGATTCAAAGGAATGAGTTTGGCTGCAGATTCGAGGATTCCAGAGACTCGATCATCCTTCTATGATGGTGAACCTATGCCTTGGAAGATGGATGACAAGCCCGCATCATCAACAACACCTCCATCTTCTTCACCAACCAAGGAGATATAATCACATGGGTATGGGCACTCCCCTTGGCAACTGCCAAGCTTGGGGGAGGTGCCCCGGTATCGTATCAAAATCACAACTCCTATCTTTACCGTTTTTCTTAGTTCGATCCTATTAGTAGTATCTTGATCTAGTAGAATAAAGTTTATGGCATGATCTAGTTTTGAGTTTTGCTTTATGATTTCTCTTTGTAATCGAGTCCGTGAGTTATATATAATAAAGATTAGTGTTGAGTCAAGGGCTTGATTATTTTTCCATGATCTTGGGTGAATAGTAGAAAACATAAAAAGAATAAAAGAAACAAAAAGTTCATATTGATCTTATTGAGAGTAATGACTTCACATAGAAAGAGTATGATGATTAAAAGTTGTTGGGAGTTAGCAGACATAGATTTGGTCATTGTTGCAATTAATAGGAGGTAATAAGGAAAGAGAGGTTTCACATATAGATATATTATCATTGACATCTTTTATGATTGGGAGCACTCATTAAAATATGACATGCTAAAGAGTTGATGTTGGACAAGGAAGACAACGTAATGAGTTATGTCTTTCTTATATCTGAGATAAAGTATGTTGTCATGGATCCTCTAACTTGTTGAGCTTGCCTTTCCCCCTCATACTAGCCAAATTCTCCGCACCAAGTAGAAATACTACTTGTGCTTCCAAATACCCTTAAACCAGTTTTGCCATGAGAGTCCACCATATCTACCTATGGATTGAGTAAGATCCTTCAAGTAAGTTGTGATCGGTGCAAAGCAATAAAAATTTCTCTAAATATGTATGATTGATTGGTGTGGGAGAAATAAGCTTTATACGATCTTGTGATGTGAAAGTAATAAAAGCGACAGACTGCATAGTAAAGGTTCATATCACAAGGGGCAATATAAAGTGACGTTCTTTCGCATTGAGATTTTGTGCATCCAACCATAAAAGCGCATGGCAACCTCTGCTTCCCTTTGCGAAGGGCCTATCCTTTATTATTATCTTCTACCTTATGCAAGAGTCACGGTGATATTCACCCTTTCTTTTTCATTTTATCCTTTGGCAAGCTCAGCATGTTGGAAAGAACATGATATATATATATATATCTAATTGGATGTAGGGGAGCATGAACCATTATTGTTGACATTACCCTTGAGGTAAAAGGTTGTGGGGCAAAACTATAAGCCCCTATCTTTCTCTGTGTCCGATTAAAACTCCATAACCACAAGTATTGCGTGAGTGTTAGCAATTATGGAGGACTAAATGATAGTTGAGTATGTGGACTTGCTTTTTAGCTCTGACATAGACTCTTTCCAATGTTATGATAAATTGCAATTGCTTCAATGACTGAGATTATAGTTTGTCGGAGCCCAATAAGGTTCATGATTTATACTTTTGCATTGTGTATAGATCATCACTTGAACATAAGTAGTCATATGACAAAATCTATATATGTTGTTGTATGAGAATAATCATGAGCCTTCATGTCCGTATTTTATTTTTATCGACGCCTCTACCTCTAAACATGAGGACATATTTATTGTTATCGGCTTTTCGCTTGAGGACAAGCGAGGTCTAAGCTTGGGGGAGTTGATACGTCCATTTTGCATCATGCTTTTATATCAATATTTATTGCATTATGGACTGTTATTTCACTTTATGTCACAATACTTATTGCTATTCTCTCTTATTTTACAAGGCTTACATAAGGAGGGAGAATGCCGGCAGCTGGAATTCTGGGCTGGAAAAGGAGCAAATATTAGAGACCTATTCCACGCAACTCCAAAAGTCATGAAACTCCACGGAACATCTTAAAATAAATAAAGAAAAATCCTCGCCAAAGATGAAGGCCAGGGGGCCCACACCCTGCTCACGAGGGTGGGGGCCGCCCCCCCTAGGGCGCGCCCCCTACCTCGTGGGCCCTCTGGTGGCTCTCCGACGTCCATCTTCTCCTATATGAATTCTTTCGATGAGAAAAAAATCGGAAGGAACTTTTCGGGACGAGACTCCGCCGCCACGAAGCGGAACTTTGGCAGAACCAATCTAGAGCTCCGGCAGAGCTGTTCTGCCGGGGATACTTCCCTCCGGGAGGGGGAAATCATCATCATCGTCATCACCAACGCTCCTCCCATCAGGAGAGGGCAATCTCCATCAACATCTCCACCAACACCATCTCATCTCCAAACCCTAGTTCATCTCTTGTATCCAATTCTTGTCTCAAAGTTCAGGATTGGTGCTAGTAGGTTGCTAGTAGTGTTGATTACTCCTTGTAGTTGATGCTAGTTGGTTTATTTGGTGGAAGATCATATGTTCAGATCCTATATGCATATTATTACCCCTCTGATTATGAACATGAATATGCTTTGTGAGTAATTACATTTGTTCCTGAGGACAAGGGAGAAGTCTTGCTATTAGTAGTCATGTGAATTTGGTATTCGTTTGATATTTTGATAAGATGTATGTTGTCTAGCCTCTAGTGGTGTTATGTGAACGTCAACTACATAACACTTCACCATTATTTGGGCCTAGAGGAAGGCATTGGGAAGTAATAAGTAGATGATGGGTTGCTAGAGTGACAGAAGCTTAAACCCTAGTTTATGCGTTGCTTCGTAAGGGGCTGATTTGGATCCACATGTTTCATGCTATGGTTAGGTTTACCTTAGTACTTTTGTTATAGTTGCGAATGCTTGCAATAGAGGTTAATCATAAGTGGGATGCTTGTTCAAGTAAGAACAGCACCCAAGCACCGGTCCACCCACATATCAAATTATCAAAGTATCGAACGCGAATCATATGAACGTGATGAAAACTAGCTTGACGATATTCCCATGTGTCCTCGGGAGCGCTTTACCTATTATAAGAGTTTGTTCCGGCTTGTCCTTTGCTACAAAAAGGATTGGGCCACCTTGCTGCACTTTATTTACTTTGTTACTTGTTGCTCGTTACAATTTATCTTATCACAAAACTATCTGTTACCACTTATTTCAGTACTTGCAGAGAATACCTTGCTGAAAACCGCTTATCGTTCCCTTCTGCTCCTCGTTGGGTTCGACACTCTTACTTATCGAAAGGACTACGATAGATCCCATATACTTGTGGGTCATCAAGACTCTTTTCTGGCGCCGTTGTCGGGGAGTGTAGCGCCTTTGGTAGGTGGAATTTGGTAAGGGAAAATTTATATAGTGTGCTGAAATTTACTGTCACTTGTTACTATGGAAAGTAATTCTCTGAGGGGCTTGTTCGGGGTATCTTCACCCCGTCCAGTAGAGCAAAGAGTTGATCCTCAACCTACTGAACCTATTGAAAATGAAACTCCTTTTGAATTTCCTTCGGGTATGATGGAAAAACTGCTAGCTAACCCTTTTATAGGAGATGGAACAAAGCATCCTAATGAGCACTTAATATATGTGGATGAAGTTTGTGGATTATTTAAGCTTGCAGGTATACCCGATGATGTTGCTAAGAAGAAGGTCTTCCCTTTATCTTTAAAGGGAGACGCATTGATTGTTGGGGAACGCAGTAATTTCAAAAAATTTCCTACGCACACGCAAGATCATGGTGATGCATAGCAACGAGAGGGGAGAGTGTTGTCTACGTACCTACGCAGACCGACTGCGGAAGCGTTGACGCAACGTAGAGGAAGTAGTCGTACGTCTTCCCGATCCGACCGATCCAAGCACCGTTACTCCGGCACCTCCGAGTTCTTAGCACACGTATAGCTCGATGACGATCCCCGGGCTCCGATCCAGCAAAGCGTCGGGGAGGAGTTCCGTCAGCACGACAGCGTGGTGACAATCTTGATGTTCTACTGTCGCAGGGCTTCTCCTAAGCACCACTACAATATGATCGAGGTGGAATATGGTGGCAGGGGGCACCGCACACGGCTAAGGAACGATCTCAAGGATCAACTTGTGTGTCTAGAGGTGCCCCCCTGCCTCCGTATATAAAGGATCCAAGGGGAGGGGCTGGCCGGCCAAGGGGGGCGCGCCAGGAGAGTCATACTCCCTCTGGGAGTAGGATTCCCCCCCCCAATCCTAGTTGGAATAGGACTCCTTGATGGGGGGAAAGAGAGAGAGGGGGGGCCGGCCACCTCTCCTAGTCCTAATAGGACTAGGGAAGGGGGGAGGCACGCGGCCACCTTGGGCTGCCCCTTTCTCCTTTCCACTAAAGCCCACTAAGGCCCATATAGCTCCCGGGGGGTTCCGGTAACCTCCCGGTACTCCGGTAAAATCTCGATTTCACCCGGAACACTTCCGATATCCAAACATAGGCTTCCAATATATCGGTCCTTATGTCTCGACCATTTCGAGACTCCTCGTTATGTCCGTGATCACATCCGGGACTCTGAACTAACTTCGGTACATAAAAAATGCATAAACTCATAATAACTGTCATCGTAACGTTAAGCGTGCGGACCCTACGGTTCGAGAACAATGTAGACATGATCGAGACACGTCTCTGGTCAATAACCAATAGCGGGACCTGGATTCCCATATTGGCTCCTACATATTCTACGAAGATCTTTATCGGCCAGACCGCATAACAACATACGTTGTTCCCTTTGTCATCGGTATGTTACTTGCCCGGGATTCGATCGTCGGTATCCAATACCTAGTTCAATCTCGTTACCGGCAAGTCTCTTTACTCGTTCCGTAATACATCATCTCACAACTAACTCATTAGTTGCAATGCTTGCAAGGCTTAAGTGATGTGCATTACCGAGAGGGCCCAGAGATACCTCTCCGACAATCGGAGTGACAAATCCTAATCTCGAAATACGCCAACCCAACATGTGCCTTTGGAGACACCTGTAGAGCTCCTTTATAGTCACCCAGTTACGTTGTGACGTTTGGTAGCACACAAAGTGTTCCTCCGGCAAACGGGAGTTGCATAATCTCATAGTCATAGGAACATGTATAAGTCATGAAGAAAGCAATAGCAACATACTAAACGATCGGGTGCTAAGCTAATGGAATGGGTCATGTCAATCAGATCATTCAACTAATGATGTGATCCCATTAATCAAATAACAACTCTTTGTCAATGGTTAGGAAACATAACCATCTTTGATTAACGAGCTAGTCAAGTAGAGGCATACTAGTGACACTCTGTTTGTCTATGTATTCACACATGTATTATGTTTCCGGTTAATACAATTCTAGCATGAATAATAAACATTTATCATGATATAAGGAAATAAATAATAACTTTATTATTGCCTCTAGGGCATATTTCCTTCAGTCTCCCACTTGCACTAGAGTCAATAATCTAGTTCACATTGCTACGTGATTAACACCAATAGTTCACATCTTTATGTGATTGGTTCACATCTCCATGTGACTAACACACAAAAGGTTTACTAGATTCAATAATCTAGTTCACATCGCTATGTGATTAACACCCAAAGAGTGATTATGTTTTGCTTGTGAGAGAAATTTAGTCAACGGGCCTGCCAAATTCAGATCCGTATGTATTTTGCAAAATTCTATGTCTACAATGCTCTGCACGGAGCTACTCTAGCTAATTTCTCCCACTTTCAATATGTATCCAGATTGAGACTTAGAATCATCTGGATCAGTGTCAAAAACTTGCATCGACGTAACCCTTTACGATGAACCTTTTTGTCACGTCCATAATCGAGAAACATATCCTTATTTCACTAAAGATAATTCTGACCGCTGTCAGTGATCTACTCCTAGATCACTATCGTACTCCCTTGCCAAATCAGTGCAGGGTATACAATAGATCTGGTATACAGCATGACATACTTTATAGAACCTATGGCTAAGGCATAGGGAATGACTTTCATTCTCTTTCTATCTTCTGCGTGGTCGGGCTTTGAGTCTTACTCAACTTCACACCTTGTAATACAGGCAAGAACTCTTTCTTTGACTGCTCCATTTTGAACTATTTCAAAATCTTGTCAAGGTATGTACTCATTGAAAAAACTTATCAAGCGTCTTGATCTATCTCTATAGATTTTGATGCTTAATATGTAAGTAGCTTCACCGAGGTCTTTTTCTGGAAAATTCCTTTCAAACACTCCTTTATGCTTTGCAGAATAATTCTACATTATTTCTGATCAACAATATGTCATTCACATATACTTATCAGAAATGTTGTAGTGCTCCCACTCACTTTCTTGTAAATACAGGCTTCATCGCAAGTCTGTATAAAACTATATGCTTTGATCAACTTATCAAAGCGTATATTCCAACTCCGAGATGCTTGCACCAGTCCATAGATGGATCGCTGGACCTTGCATATTTTGTTAGCACCTTTAGGATTGACAAAACCTTCTGGTTGTATCATATACAACTCTTCTTTAATAAATCTATTAAGAAATGCAGTTTTGTTTATCCATTTGCCAGATTTCATAAAATGCGGCAATTGCTAACATGATTCGGACAGACTTAAGCATAGATACGAGTGAGAATCTCTCATCGTAGTCAACACCTTGAACTTGTCGAAAACCTTTTGCGACAATTCTAGCTTTGTAGATAATAACACTACTATCAGCGTCCGTCTTCCTCTTGAGGATCCATTTAATTTTTATGGCTTGCCGATCATCGGGCAAATCCATCAAAGTCCATACTTTGTTCTCATACATGGATCATATCTCAGATTTCATGGCCTCAAACCATTTCGCGGAATCTGGGCTCATCATCGCTTCCTCATAGTTCGCAAGTTCGTCATGGTCTAGTAACATGACTTCCAGAACAGGATTACCGTACCACTCTGGTGCGGATCTTACTCTGGTTTACCTACGAGATTCGGTAGTAACTTGATCTGAAGTTACATGATCATCATCATTAGCTTCCTCACTAATTGGTGTAGTAGTCACAAGAACAGAATTCTGTGATTAACTACTTTCCAATAAGGGAGAAGGTACAATTACCTTATCAAGTTTTCTACTTTCCTCCCACTCACTACTTTCGAGAGAAACTCCTTCTCTAGAAAGTTTCCAAATTTAGCAACAAAAGTCTTGCCCTCGGATCTGTGATATAAGGTGTATCCAATAGTTTCCTTTGGATATCCTATGAAGACACATTTCTCCGATTTGGGTTTGAGTTTATCAGGTTGAAACTTTTTCACATAAGCATTGCAACCTCAAACTTTAAGAAACGATGGCTTAGGTTTCTTGCCAAACCATAGTTCATACGGTGTCGTCTCAACGGATTTAGATGGTGCCCTATTTAACGTGAATGCAGCTGTCTCCAATGCATAACCCCAAAATGATAGTGGTAGATCGGTAAGAGACATCATAGATCGCACCATATCTTAATAAAGTACGGTTATGACGTTCGGACACACCATTACATTGTGGTGTTCCAGGTGGCGTGAGTAGTGAAACTATTTCACATTGTTTTTAACTGAAGGCCAAACTCGTAACTCAAATACTCTTCTCTACGATCAGATCGTAGAAACTTTATTTTCTTGTTACGATGATTTTTCACTCCACTCTGAAATTCTTTGAACTTTTCAAATGTTTCAGAATTATGTTTCATCTAGTAGATATACTCATATCTGCTCAAATCATCTGTGAAGATCAGAAAATAATGATACCTGTCGCGAGCCTCAATATTCATCGGACCACATACATCAGTATGTATGATTTCCAACAAATCTGTTGCTCGCTCCATTGTTCCAAAGAACGGAGTCTTAGTCATCTTGCCCATGAGGCATGGTTCGCAAGCATCAATTGATTCATAATCAAGTGATTCCAAAAGCCCATCAGCATGGAGTTTCTTCATGCGTTTTACACCAATATGACCTAAACGGCAGTGCCACAAATAAGTTGCACTATCATTATTAACTTTGCATCTTTTGGTTTCAATATTATGATTATGTGTATCACTATGATCGAGATCCAACGAACTATTTTCATTGGGTGCGTAACCATATAAGGTTTTATTCATGTAAACAGAACAACAATTTATTCTCTTACTTAAATGAATAACCGTATTACAATAAACATGATCAAATCATATTCATGCTGAACGCAAACACCAAATAACACTTATTTAGGTTCAACACTAATCCCGAAATTATAGGGAGTGTGCGATGATGATCATATCAATCTTGGAACCACTTCCAACACACATCGTCACTTCACTTTTAACTAGTCTCTGTTTATTCTGCAACTCCCGTTTCAAGTTACTAATCTTAGCAACTGAACTAGTATCAAATACTGAGGGGTTGCTATAAACACTAGTAAAGTACACATCAATAACATGTATATCAAATATAGTTATGTTCACTTTGCCATCCTTCTTATCCGCCAATCACTTGGGGTAGTTCCGCTTCTAGTGACCAGTCCCTTTGCAGTAGAAGCACTTAGTCTCAGGCTTAGGACCAGACTTGGGCTTCTTCACTCGAGCAGCAACTTGCTTGCCGTTCTTCTTGAAGTTCCCCTTCTTCCCTTTGCCCTTTTCTTGAAACCAGTGGTCTTGTTAACCATCAACACTTGATGTTTTTCTTGATTTCTACCTTCGTCGATTTCAGCATCACGAAGAGCTTGGGAATTACTTATGTCATCCCTTGCATATTATAGTTCATCACGAAGTTCTACTAACTTGGTGATGGTGACTAGAGAATTCTGTCAATCACTATTTTATCTGGAAGATTAACTCCCACTTGATTCAAGCGATTGTAGTACCCAGACAATCTGAGCACATGCTCACTAGTTGAGCGATTCTCCTCCATCTTTTAGCTATAGAACTTGTTGGAGACTTCATATCTCTCAACTCGGGTATTTTCTTGAAATATTAACTTCAATTCCTGGAACATCTCATATGGTCCATGACGTTCAAAACGTCTTTGAAGTCCCGATTCTAAGCCGTTAAGCATGGTGCACTAAACTATCAAGTAGTCATCATATTGAGCTAGCCAAACGTTCATAACGTCTGCATCTGCTCCTGCAATAGGCCCGTCACCTAGCGGTGCATCAAGGACATAATTCTTCTGTGCAGCAATGAGGATAAACCTCAGATCACGGATCCAATCCGCATCATTGCTACTAACATCTTTCAACACAATTTTCTCTAGGAACATATCAAAATAAACATATGAAAGCAACAACGCGAGCTATTGATCCACAACATAGATATGCTAATACTACCAGGACTAAGTTCATGATAAATTTAAGTTCAATTAATCATATTACTTAAGAACTCCCACTTAGATAGACATCCCTCTAATCCTCTAAGTGATTACGTGATCCAAATCAACTAAACCATAACCGATCATCACGTGAAATGGATTAGTTTTCAATGGTGAACATCGTTATGTTGATCATATCTACTATATGATTCACGCTCGACCTTTCGTTCTCCGTGTTCCGAGGCCATATCTGCATATGCTAGGCTCGTCAAGTTTAACCTGAGTATTCCGCGTGTGCAAAAACTGGCTTGCACCCGTTGTAGATGGACGTAGAGCTTATCACACCCGATCATCACGTCGTGTCTGGGCACGACGAACTTTGGCAACGGTGCATACTCAAGGAGAACACTTCTTGATAATTTAGTGAGAGATCATCTTATAATTCTACCGTCAATCAAAGCAAGATAAGATGCATAAAAAGATAAACATCACATGCAATCAATATAAGTGATATGATATGGCCATCATCATCTTGTGCTTGTGATCTCCATCTCTGAAGCACCGTCATGATCACCATCATCACCGGCGCGACACCTTGATCTCCATCGTAGCATCGTTGTCGTCTCACCAATCTTATGCTTCTACGACTATCGCTACCGCTTAGTGATAAAATAAAGCATTACATCGCGATTGCATTGCATACAATAAAGCGACAACCATATGGCTCCTGCCAGTTGCCGATAACTTGGTTACAAAACATGATCATCTCATACAATAAAATTTAGCATCATGCCTTGACCATATCACATCACAACATGCCCTGCAAAAACAAGTTAGACGTCCTCTACTTTGTTGTTGCAAGTTTTACGTGGCTGCTACGGGCTTAAGTAAGAACCAATCTCACCTACGCATCAAAACCACAACGATAGTTTGTCAAATAGACTCCGTTTTAACCTTCGCAAGGACCGGGCGTAGCCACACTTGGTTCAACTAAAGTTGGAGAGACTGTCGCCCGCAAGCCACCTATGTGCAAAGCACGTCGGGAGAACCGGTCTCGCGTAAGCGTACGCGTAATGTCGGTCCGGGTCGTCTCGTCCAACAATACCGCCGAACCAAAGTATGACATGCTGGTAGGTAGTATGACTTATATCGCCCAGAACTCACTTGTGTTCTACTCGTGCATATAACATCAAACCATAAAACCTAGGCTCTGATACCACTGTTGGGGAACGCAGTAATTTCAAAAAAATTCCTACGCACACGCAAGATCATGGTGATGCATAGCAACGAGAGGGGAGAGTGTTGTCTACGTACCTACGCAGACCGACTGCGGAAGCGTTGACGCAACGTAGAGGAAGTAGTCGTACGTCTTCCCGATCCGACCGATCCAAGCACCGTTACTCCGGCACCTCCGAGTTCTTAGCACACGTATAGCTCGATGACGATCCCCGGGCTCCGATCCAGCAAAGCGTCGGGGAGGAGTTCCGTCAGCACGACGGCGTGGTGACGATCTTGATGTTCTACTGTCGCAGGGCTTCGCCTAAGCACCGCTACAATATGATCGAGGTGGAATATGGTGGCAGGGGGCACCGCACACGGCTAAGGAACGATCTCAAGGATCAACTTGTGTGTCTAGAGGTGCCCCCCTGCCTCCGTATATAAAGGATCCAAGGGGAGGGGCTGGCCGGCCAAGGGGGGCACGCCAGGAGAGTCCTACTCCCTCTGGGAGTAGGATCCCCCCCCCAATCCTAGTTGGAATAGGACTCCTTGAGGGGGGGAAAGAGAGAGAGGGGGCCGGCCACCTCTCCTAGTCCTAATAGGACTAGGGAAGGGGGGAGGCGCGCGGCCACCTTGGGCTGCCCCTTTCTCCTTTCCACTAAAGCCCACTAAGGTCCATATAGCTCCCGGGGGGTTCCGGTAACCTCCCGGTACTCCGGTAAAATCTCGATTTCACCCGGAACACTTCCGATATCCAAACATAGGCTTCCAATATATCAATCTTTATGTCTCGACCATTTCGAGACTCCTCGTCATGTCCGTGATCACATCCGGGACTCCGAACTAACTTCGGTACATCAAAAATGCATAAACTCATAATAACTGTCATCGTAACGTTAAGCGTGCGGACCCTACGGTTCGAGAACAATGTAGACATGACCGAGACACGTCTCCGGTCAATAACCAATAGCGGGACCTGGATGCCCATATTGGCTCCTACATATTCTACGAAGATCTTTATCGGTCAGACCACATAACAACATACGTTGTTCCCTTTGTCATCGGTATGTTACTTGCCTGGGATTCGATCGTCGGTATCCAATACCTAGTTCAATCTCGTTACCGGCAAGTCTCTTTACTCGTTCCGTAATACATCATCTCACAACTAACTCATTAGTTGCAATGCTTGCAAGGCTTAAGTGATGTGCATTACCGAGAGGGCCCAGAGATACCTCTCCGACAATCGGAGTGACAAATCCTAATCTCAAAATACGCCAACCCAACATGTGCCTTTGGAGACACCTGTAGTGCTCCTTTATAATCACCCAGTTACGTTGTGATGTTTGGTAGCACACAAAGTGTTCCTCCGGCAAACGGGAGTTGCATAATCTCATAGTCATAGGAACATGTATAAGTCATGAAGAAAGCAATAGCAACATACTAAACGATCGGGTGCTAAGCTAATGGAATGGGTCATGTCAATCAGATCATTCAACTAATGATGTGATCCCGTTAATCAAATAACAACTCTTTGTCAATGGTTAGGAAACATAACCATCTTTGATTAACGAGCTAGTCAAGTAGAGGCATACTAGTGACACTCTGTTTGTCTATGTATTCACACATGTATTATGTTTCCGGTTAATACAATTCTAGCATGAATAATAAACATTTATCATGATATAAGGAAATAAATAATAACTTTATTATTGCCTCTAGGGCATATTTCCTTCATTGATATGGTATAGGCTATGTGATGATATGAGATCATGGGACTATAAAAGATTGAAGTTGGAATTTCATCAAAAGTATTACCCTATGCATCTTGTTCATCGTGATCGCAATTATATATATAATTTCTAGCCTCGCGAAGGAGAAGCATCGCTCAAGCTTGGGAGAGGCTTAAATCAATCTTATATTCATGCCCCAATCATGAGCTCTCAAGAGAAATGATCATCCAAATTTTTTATGGTCGGCTTTCTGAAAACAATCGCACCATGCTCGATACTTCTTGTGCTGGCTCTTTTATGATGAAGACTATTGAATTTAAATGGAATTTATTGGATAGAATTAAACGCAACTCTGAAGATTGGGACCTCGACGAAGGTAAGGAGTCAGGTATGACACCTAAGTTTGATTGTGTTAAATCTTTTATGGACACCGATATTTTCCATAAGTTTAGCACTAAATATGGACTTGACTCTGAGATAGTAGCTTCTTTCTGTGAATCTTTTTTGCTACTTATGTTGATCTCCCTAAGGAGAAGTGATTTAAATATCATCCTCCCATAGAAGTAAAAGTAGCTGCACCTATTAAAGTTGAAGAAAATACCGTCACTTATAATGATCCTATTGTTCCTACTTCTTATGTTGAGAAACCACCTTTCCCTGTTAGAATAAAGGATCATGCTAAAGCTTCAACTGTTGTTCGTAAAAGCAACATTAGAACTTATACACCTCCCGATCAAGTTAAAGTAGAACCTAATATTGCTATTGTTAAAGATCTCTTGTCTGATAATATTGATGGGCATGTTATTCAGTTCGAAGGTGAAACTGCTAGAATTGCTAAACCTTGTGCTAAAGATAAACATAGACCTGTGGTAGGCGTGCCTGTTATTTCTGTTAAAATAAGAGATCATTGTTATCATGGCTTATGTGATATGGGTGCGAGTGCTAGTGTTATACCGCATACTTTATACGAAGAAATTAAGAATGAAATCGCACCTGCTGAGTTAGAAGGTATTGATGTCACAATTAAACTTGCCAATAGAGATACTATTTCACCAATTGGAATTGTTAGAGATGTTGAAGTCTTGTGTGGGAAAACTAAATATCCTGCTGATTTTCTTGTTCTTACTTCTCCGCAAGATAGCTTTTGTCCCATTATATTTGGTAGACCCTTCTTGAACACTGTTAATGCTAGGATAGATTGCAAAAAGAATGTTGTTACTATTGGCTTGGATGATATGGTTCATGAGTTTAATTTCTCTAAATTTAGTAAACAACATCGTGAGGAAGAATTACCTAGTAAGGATGAAATTATTGGTCTTGCTTCTATTGTCGTACCTCCAAGTGATCCTTTAGAACACTATTTGCTAGACCATGAAAATGATATGTTCATGAATGAAAGAAGGGAAATAGATGAAGTATTCTTTAAATAGGAACCTATTCTGCATCACAATTTGCCTATTGAAATCTTAGGGGATCCTCTTCCACCCAAGGGTGATCCCGTGTTTGAGCTTAAACCGTTGCCTGATAATCTTAAATATGCTTATCTTGATGAAAAGAAGATATATCCTGTTATTATTAGTGCTAACCTTTCAGAGCATGAAGAAGAAAGATTATTGAAAACTCTGAAGAAGCATCGTGGTGCTATTGGATATACTCTTGATGATCTTAAGGGCACTAGTCCCACTCTATGTCAACATAAAATAAATTTGGAAGCAGATGCCAAACCAGTTCGTGATCCTCAATGGCGTCTGAATCCTAAAATGGAAGAAGTGGTAAGAAAAGAAATACTAAAGCTTCTGGAGGCAGTTATAATCTATCCCGTTGCTCATAGTGAGTGGGTAAGTCCTGCCCATTGTGTCCCTAAGAAGGGAGGTATTACTGTTGTTCCTAATGATAAAGACGAATTGATTCCACAAAGAATTATCACAGGTTATAGGACGGTAATTGATTCCCGCAAATTAAATAAAGCTACTAAGAAAGATCATTACCCCTTACCTTTTATTGATCAAATGCTATTATGAAAACACACACATTATTGCTTTCTAGATGGTTATTCTGGTTTCTCTCAAATACCTGTGTCGGCTAAAGATCAATTAAAGACTACTTTTACTTGCCCTTTTGGTACTTTTGCTTATAGACGTATGCCTTTTGGTTTATGTAATGCACCTGCTACCTTTCAAAGATGCATGATGGCTATATTCTCTGACTTTTTTGAAAAGATTTGTGAGGTTTTCATGGACGACTTTTCGGTCTATGGTTCCTCTTTTGAAGATTGCTTGAGCAATCTTGATCGAGTTTTGCAGAGATGTGAAGAAACTAATCTTGTCTTGAATTGGGAAAAGTGCCACTTTATGGTTAATGAAGGTATTGTCTTGGGGCACAAAGTTTCTGAAAGAGGTATTGAAGTTGATAAAGCCAAGGTTGATGCTATTGAAAAGATGCCATGTCCCAAGGACATCAAAGGTATAAGAAGTTTCCTTGGTCACGCCGGATTTTACATGAGGTTCATTAAGGACTTCTCAAAAATTTCTCGGCCTCTCACTAATTTACTGCAAAAAGATATACCATTTGTCTTTGATGATGATTGTTTAGAAGCATTTGAAATACTTAAGAAAGCATTAGTCTCTGCACCTGTTGTTCAGCCACCTGATTGGAATTTACCCTTTGAAATTATGTGTGATGCTAGTGATTATGCTGTAGGTGCTGTTTTAGGGCAAAGAGTCAATAAGAAATTAAATGTTATTCATTATGCTAGTAAGACTCTAGACAATGCTCAAAGAAATTATGCTACTACTAAAAAAGAGCTTTTAGCAGTTGTATTTACTTGTGATAAGTTCAGATCTTATATTGTTGATTCCAAAGTAACTATTCAAACTAATCATGCTGCTATTAAATACCTTATGGAAAAGAAAGATGCTAAACCTAGACTTATTAGATGGGTTCTGTTGCTACAAGAATTTGATTTGCATATTGTTGATAGAAAGGAAGCTGAGAACCCCGTTGCACACAACTTGTCTAGGTTAGAAAATATTCGTGATGACCCACTACCTATTAATGATAGCTTTCCTGATGAATAGTTAAATGTTATAAGTACGTCTCGTAGTACTCCATGGTATGCTGATTACGCTAATTATATTGTTGCTAAGTTTATACCACCTGGCTTCACATACCAGCAAAACAAAAAGTTTTTCTATGACTTGAGACATTATTTTTGGGATGACCCACATCTTTATAAAGAAGGAGTAGATGGTGTTATTAGACGTTGTGTACCTGAGCATGAACAGGAACAGATCCTACACAAGTGCCATTCTAAGTCTTATGGAGGACACCACGCTGGAGATAGAACTGCACATAAGGTATTGCAATCTGGTTTTTATTGGCCTACTCTCTTCAAGGATGCCCATAAGTTTGTCTTGTCTTGTGATGAATGTCAAAGAGTTGGTAATATTAGTAGACGTCAAGAAATGCCTATGAATTATTCTCTTGTTATTGAACCGTTTGATGTTTGGGGCTTTGATTATATGGGACCTTTTCCTGCCTCTAATGGATACACACATATTTTAGTTGCTGTTGATTACGTTACTAAGTGGGTAGAAGCTATTCCAACTAGTAGTGCTGATCATAACACTTCTATTAAAATGCTTAAGGAAGTTATTTTCCCCAGGTTTGGAGTCACTAGATATTTAATGACTGATGGTGGTTCACACTTTATTCATGGTGCTTTCCGTAAAATGCTTGCTAAATATGATGTTAATCATAGAATTGCATCTCCTTGTCACCCTCAGTCTAGTGGTCAAGTAGAGTTGAGCAATAGAGAGCTCAAATTAATTTTGCAAAAGACTGTTAATAGGTCTAGAAAGAATTGGTCTAAGAAACTTGATGATGCATTATGGGCTTATAGAACTGCATACAAAAATCCTATGGGTATGTCTCCGTATAAAATGGTTTATGGAAAAGCATGTCACTTACCTCTCGAACTAGAACATAAGGCATATTGGGCTATTAAAGAGCTCAACTATGATTTTCAAACTTGCCGGTGAGAAGAGGTTATTTGATATTAGCTCACTTGATGAATGGAGAACCCAAGCTTATGAAAATGCCAAGTTGTTTAAAGAAAAAGTTAAAAGATGGCATGAAAAAAGGATACAAAAGCGTGAGTTTAATGTAGGTGATTATGTATTGCTATACAACTCTCATTTAAGATTTTTTGCAGGGAAACTTCTCTCTAAATGGGAAGGCCCCTATGTTATCGAAGAGGTCTATCGTTCCGGTGCCATAAAGATCAACAACTTCGAGGGCATAAATCCGAAGGTGGTAAACGGTCAAGGAATCAAACATTATATCTCAGATAATCCCATAAATGTTGAAACCATAACCCCGGAGGAATACATAAGGGACACTTTCCGGAACGTTTCAGACTCCGAAAAGGAATAGGTATGTGGTACGGTAAGTAAACCGACTCCAAAACAATTTTTAAAGCAATATTTCTCCGTTTTGGAATATTTAGAAAAATAGAAAAATAAATAGCAGTCCGGGAAGGACACGAGGGCCCCACGAGGGTGGTGGGCGCGCCCTACCCCTCTGGGCGCGCCCCCCTACCTCGTGAGCACCTCATGTGCCTTCCGGACTCCGTTTTCTTGCACGATATGTATTTTGGTCGGTAAAAATTCATTATATATTCTCCCGAAGGTTTTGACTCCCGTATCACGCAATTATTCTCTGTTCTTGTTTCGAGCTGTTTTTCTGACAGATCTAGATTATCATGACGTCCCCAAGTGCTTCCAAGGACAAGTTATTCGAGAAGGTCATCAACCCTTACCTCGCGGAGGTGCTGCGACACCCTCAAACCATTGAGATGCGTGATGGGTTGTTGCACATCCGCGATGTTGAGGGACCAAAGGGAACCGGAAGCGTGGAGACGAGGCTCGAAGCAATGGAGCAACAAGTTTTCAAGTGCAAGGGGATGGTGGAGCGTGGAATCAACGCTAGCCACATGATGCTCGCGGAGTTCACTAACAACTACAAGCCGGATGCCAAGAACACCGAGGAGGCCATCTTCAAGCCATATGAGAAGATCGAGCACCTCCAAGCCCAAATCTATGACCTGCAAAACCAAAACTGTGAGTATGAATATAGATTCAAAAGAATGAGTTTGGCTGCAGATTCGAGGATTCCGGAGACTCGATCATCCTTCTATGATGGTGAACCTATGCCTTGGAAGATGGATGACAAGCCCGCATCATCAACAACACCTCCACCTTCTTCACCAACCAAGGAGATATAATCACATGGGTATGGGCACTCCCCTTGGCAACTGCCAAGCTTGGGGGAGGTGCCCCGGTATCGTATCAAAATCACAACTCCTATCTTTACCGTTTTTCTTAGTTCGATCCTATTAGTAGTATCTTGATCTAGTAGAATAAAGTTTATCAACAAAACCTGTCCTGAACAGGATGGTACTGACTTTCATACAGGTGTTGCATGGCTGTCGTCAGCTCGTGGCATGATCTAGTTTTGTGTTTTGCTTTATGATTTCTCTTTGTAATCGAGTCCGTGAGTTATATATAATAAAGATTAGTGTTGAGTCAAGGGCTTGATTATTTTGCCATGATCTTGGGTGAATAGTAGAAAACAGAAAAAGAATAAAAGAAACAAAAAGTTCATATTGATCTTATTGAGAGTAATGACTTCACAAAGTAAGAGTATGATGATTAAAAGTTGTTGGGAGTTGGCAGACATAGCTTTGGTCATTGTTGCAATTAATAGGAAGTAATAAGGAAAGAGAGGCTTCACATATAGATATATTATCATTGACATCTTTTATGATTGGGAGCACTCATTAAAATATGACATGCTAAAGAGTTGATGTTGGGCAAGGAAGACAACGTAATGAGTTATGTCTTTCTTATATCTGAGATAAAGTATGTTGTCATGGATCCTCTAACTTGTTGAGCTTGCCTTTCCCCCTCATGCTAGCCAAATTCTCAGCACCAAGTAGAAATACTACGTGTGCTTCCAAATACCCTTAAACCAGTTTTACCATGAGAGTCCACCATATCTACCTATGGATTGAGTAAGATACTTCAAGTAAGTTGTCATCCGTGCAAAGCAATAAAAATTGCTCTAAATGTGTATGATTGATTGGTGTGGGAGAAATAAGCTTTATATGATCTTGTGATGTGGAAGTAATAAAAGCGACGGACTGCATAATAAAGGTTCATATCACAAGGGGTAATATAAAGTAACGTTCTTTCGCATTGAGATTTTGTGCATCCAACCATAATAGCGCATGGCAACCTCCGCTTCCCTCTGTGAAGGGCCTATCCTTTATTATTATCTTCTACCTTATGCAAGAGTCACGGTGATCTTCACCTTTTCTTTTTCATTTTATCCTTTGGCAAGCTCAGCATGTTGGAAAGAACATGATATATATATATATATATATATATATATATATCTAATTGGATGTAGGGGAGCATGAACCATTATTGTTGACATTACCCTTGAGG
The DNA here is from genome assembly GCF_056163025.1 of Triticum urartu. Taxonomy (NCBI): domain Eukaryota; kingdom Viridiplantae; phylum Streptophyta; class Magnoliopsida; order Poales; family Poaceae; genus Triticum; species Triticum urartu. The sequence goes on along the minus strand of NC_141874.1, from coordinate 606,964,672 downwards.
TAAAAGGTTGTGGGGCAAAACTATAAGCCCCTATCTTTCTCTGTGTCCGATTAAAACTCCGTAACCACAAGTATTGCATGAGTGTTAGCAATTATGGAGGACTAAATGATAGTTGAGTATGTGGACTTGCTTTTTAGCTCTGACATAGACTCTTTCCAATGTTATGATAAATTGCAATTGCTTCAATGACTGAGATTATAGTTTGTCGGAGCCCAATAAGGTTTATGATTTATACTTTTGCATTGTGAATAGATCATCACTTGAACATAAGTAATCATATGACAAAATCTATATATGTTGTTGTATGAGAATAATCATGATGCCTTCATGTCCGTATTTTATTTTTATCGACGCCTCTACCTCTAAACATGAGGACATATTTATTGTTATCGGCTTTTCGCTTGAGGACAAGCGAGGTCTAAGCTTGGGGGAGTTGATACGTCCATTTTGCATCATGCTTTTATATCAATATTTATTGCATTATGGACTGTTATTTCACTTTATGTCACAATACTTATGGCTATTCTTTCTTATTTTATAAGGTTTACATAAGGAGGGAGAATGCCAGCAGCTAGAATTCTGGGCTGGAAAAGGAGCAAATATTAGAGACCTATTCTGCGCAAGTCCAAAATTCCTGAAACTCCACGGAACATCTTAAAATAAATAAAGAAAAATCCTTGCCAAAGATGAAGGCTAGGGGGCCCACACCCTGCTCACGAGGGTGGGGGCGCCCCCCTAGGGCGCGCCCCCTACCTCGTGGGCCCTCTGGTGGCTCTCCGACGTCCATCTTCTCCTATATGAAGTCTTTCGATGAGAAAAAAATCGGAAGGAACTTTTCGGGACGAGACTGCGCCGCCACGAGGCGGAACTTTGGCCGAACCAATCTAGAGCTCCGACAGAGCTGTTCTACCGGGGATACTTCCCTCCGGGAGGGGGAAATCATCACCATCGTCATCACCAACGCTCCTCCCATCGGGAGAGGGCAATCTCCATCAACATCTTCACCAGCACCATCTCATCTCCAAACCCCAGTTCATCTCTTGTATTCAATTCTTGTCTCAAAGTCCGGGATTGGTGCTAGTAGGTTGCTAGTAGTGTTGATTACTCCTTGTAGTTGATGCTAGTTGGTTTATTTGGTGGAAGATCATATGTTCAGATCCTATATGCATATTATTACCCCTCTAATTATGAACATGAATATGCTTTGTGAGTAATTATGTTTGTTCCTGAGGACAAGGGAGAAGTCTTGCTATTAGTAGTCATGTGAATTTGGTATTCGTTTGATATTTTGATAAGATGTATGTTGTCTAGCCTCTAGTGGTGTTATGTGAACGTCGACTACATAACACTTCACCATTATTTGGGCCTAGAGGAAGGCATTAGGAAGTAATAAGTAGATGATGGGTTGCTAGAGTGACAGAAGCTTAAACCCTAGTTTATGCGTTGCTTCATAAGGGGATGATTTGGATCCACATGTTTCATGCTATGGTTAGGTTTACCTTAATACTTTTGTTGTAGTTGCGGATGCTTGCAATAGAGGTTAATCATAAGTGGGATGCTTGTTCAAGTAAGAACAGCACCCAAGCACCGGTCCACCCACATATCAAATTATCAAAATATCGAACGTGAATCATATGAACGTGATGAAAACTAGCTTGACGATATTCCCATGTGTCCTCGGGAGCGCTTTTCCTATTATAAGAGTCTGTTCCGGCTTGTCCTTTGCTACAAAAAGGATTGGGCCACCTTGCTGCACTTTATTTACTTTTGTTACTTGTTGCTCGTTACAATTTATTTTATCACAAAACTATCTGTTACCACTTATTTCAGTACTTGCAGAGAATACCTTGCTGAAAACCGCTTATCATTCCCTTCTACTCCTCATTTGGTTCAACACTCTTACTTACCGAAAGGACTACGATAGATCCCCTATACTTGTGGGTCATCAACATTCTGTATAAAGAAACTGAACTTGCACCACAACTGCCCAGTAGTAGGAGAGAGCACAAAAGTTACTGCTAAGTGGTTGGCACATGAATGTGGGCAACAGTTGAGGACAGACCCCAACACACCTGTCCAGACTATAATTTCAAACTTGAAGCAAAAGCATGGAATAGAGGTATCTATACATATGGCCTATAGGGCAAGAAAGCTAGCTAAAAATGTATTCCTAGGAGATCAAAAGGCATAATATCATAGGATAAGGAATTACCTAGAAGCTGTGCTAGAAACCAATCCAGGAAGTAGATGCATTGTCACAACAAAGCATCTGAAACTACATCCAAGCAAAAACCCAAGATTCCATGGCTTGTTCATCTGCCTCAATGCTTGCAAAGATGGTTTCCTTAATGGTTGCAGACCATTCATAGGTATGTGCACACCTACTAATTAACTAGTGACTACATTTGTATGTGCACACCCACTAATTTGTTGGTAATCTACTTGTTATCTTATATGATAGGTGTTGATGGTTGCTTCATAAAGTTGACAACAGGGCAGCAAATCTTGGCTGCCACTGGAAGAGATGGAAACAATAACATATTGCCCATTGCTTTTGCAATAGTGGACAAGGAAAACACAACAAGTTGGTCTTGGTTTCTTACTCAATTGAAATATGCCATTGGCGGTGAGTTAGATAAGTTTGGCTACTACACTATTATATCTGACAGGCAAAAGGTACTACTCTCTCTACTCCAATCATTGCTTGCAACCATAAACAATGTATTTGTTGTAGTATTTGTTTATTAATTTCATACATGGCATTGTTGTAGTATTCTCAAACTGTAGTTCATTCAAACAGGGCCTTCTTACAGCCATAAACAATGTATTCCCCAATTGCAAACAAAGATTCTGCCTTAGACACATTTATCAGAACTTTCAAACAGCTGGTTTTAGAGGGGAAGAGTTGAAGAAATACATGTATCAGGCAAGTTATTCCTATACTGAGCATGGTTATGTAACAGCAATGGAAGGCATGAAAAAGGAGTGTGAGCCAGCTTGGAAATGGCTATCTAGGATACCAAAACATACATGGGCTAGGCATGCCATGGACAACAATTGCAAAACTGACTTGGTAGTTAACAATATAAGTGAAGTTTTTAACAAGATGATACTTGATGTCAGAGGCAAACCCATTAGAACTATGGTAGATGGGATCAGGACAAAGTTGTTAGTGAAGTTCAATGCAAATAGGACAAAGACTGAGACTGCTAAGTGGCAGATATGCCCAACATATGCTGAGAAGCTAGAGGAAGCAAAACATCATTCTAGGTTTTGTCAGTCTATCAAAGCTAGACCTGATCTCTTCCAGGTGACAAGTGGAGAAAGCACATATGCAGTTAACTTGTTGCATCATACATGTGGTTGTAGGAAGTGGGACATGTGTGGAGTACCTTGCAATCATGGTGTTTCTGCAATCAACAAGGCAAAACTTGTGCCAGAAGATTTTGTTCATGATTTCTTCAAGAAACCAATGTATAAGGCAGCTTATAGTCCAATAGTTTTCCCTATGCCTGGGCCTGATTTGTGGCCAATGACTAGAACCCCTGACATTGAACCACCGTTGTTCAAAGAAAAGCCAGGAAACAAAGAGACAAAGAGGAGAAAGAGCAAGTTTGAAAAGCCAGCTCCAAAGGATACATCCAGGATGGCAACTATCACTTGTAGCAATTGCAATTGGACTGGGCATAGATACACTAGTTGCAAGCAGGCTCTTAAACCAGCCCTAGCTATGAGAATGAACCAGCACTAGGTAACTATTGTTGTAGGTTTTTGTACAATTTCACATACCAGTTTCTAACATTTGTATGTTGTAATTTCAGGAAAACAGGAGAGATGATACACCCAGAACTGTATCTGCTCCTGCTCCCATGCTACCAAGGAGAAGTGCTCCTTCTGCTCCTGCTGCTGCTCAAACTGCAGCTCCAGCTCCACCAGCTCCAAGGGCTCCAAGGGTAGCAAGGAGAGCTCCTTCTGCTCCTGCTATAGCTCCCAGTGCACCAAGGAGAGCTCCTTATGCTCGTGCTGCAGCTGCTGCTCCTCCTGCTACAAGGGCAACAAAGAAAGCTAAAACTACAAGGACTGCAACTTCTACTGCTGGTGCTGGTCCAAGTTCTTCTACTGCTGGTGCTGGTCCAAGTTCCTCTACTGCTGCTGGGCCAAGAGGAAGAAACAAGTTCATCCCCCCAAGAGTTGCAGGTAGTGGAAGAGTGAGGAAGCCATCCTTTAAGATGTCTGAGTGGTTCAACTGTTCTCAAGGGAGCAGGTGAAGTTGTGTTAATTTGTGGTGAGCTGATGATGTTCAAAACATCTGCATTTTGGTTGTGATGAATTGTTGGGCTGTGATGAAAACTTGTGTTGCTTCTGGTTAGCTGTTGATGTTCTAAACATCTTTATTCTGGTTGTCATGAGTACTTTCATGTAAGGTACCTAGTGGACTTGTTGGGCTGTGATGAAAACTTGGTGTTGCTTATGGTTAGCTGTTCATGTTCAAAACATCTTTATTTTGGTTGAGTACTTTCTGGTTAGTTGTGGCTCCTAATTTTCTTATTGTTTGCTAATAAGTGTGATGAATGTGGCTACTACTGTGATCCAAGATAACCTAATTTGATCATCTAGGGTGCCTCGGCGTCGACGGCATCCCAAATAACCTAATTTGATCATCTAGGGTGCCTCGGCGTCGACGACATCCTAGATTACCTAATTTGATCATCTAGGGTGCCTCGGCGTCGACGACATCCCAGATAACCTAATTTGATCATCTAGGGTGCCTCGGCGTCGACGGCATCCCAGATAACCTAATTTGATCATCTAGGGCGCCTCGGCGTCGACGGCATCCAAGATAACCTAATTTGATCATTTAGGGTGCCTCGGCGTCGATGGCATCCAAGATAACCTAATTTGATCATCTAGGGTGCCTCGGCGTCGACGGCATCCCAGATAACCTAATTTGATCATCTAGGGTGCCTCGGCATCGACGACGTCCTAGATTACCTAATTTGATCATCTAGGGTGCCTCGGCGTCGACGGCATCCCAGATAACCTAATTTGATCATCTAGGGTGCCTTGGCGTCGACGACATCCTAGATTACCTAATTTGATCATCTAGGGTGCCTCGGCGTCGACGGCATCCCAGATAACCTAATTTGATCATCTAGGGTGCCTCGGCGTCGACGGCATCCCAGATTACCTAATTTGATCATCTAGGGTGCCTCGGCGTCGACGGCATCCCAGATTACCTAATTTGATCATCTAGGGTGCCTCGGCGTCGACGGCATCCCAGATAACCATAGTTAACATCATACTTAACAACTCTAGTCACTAACATAGTTAACATCATACTTAACAACTCTGGTTAACATCATGACACCATAGTTAACATCATACTTAACAACATAGTTAACATCATGACACCATAGTTCAAAGCTTACAAGACATAGTTCAAGACTACACCCTACTTCAAATACTACAAACTGTCACTAGGTCACACATTACAAGCCATAGTTCAATGCTTGAAACTTAAGATAATGACCCACATGGTCAGATTACAAATCACTCTTCATCACAAATATCCTTGATGTCCTTCAGCTTTCTCTTGTTCTTGTCACTAGCCTTGACAAGATCAGCAATGTGAAACTCCAAATTCCTCCTCTCAGTGCTCAACTTTTCCTTCTCCTTCAAATGATCAAACTTCAGATTCCTAATCACATTACCTTGGGCAACCTGAATGCTCTTCAACTGGTCAACCTTTTGCTTCAGTTATTTGTTCTCAGCATCCATTGCACCCAGCTGTTCCTTCAAAGCTGAAATATTGTTGTCCAAAGGAGGATTGATCTCCTCATGTTCACCTTGTTGGACTTCATTTTCCTTGGGAATATTGTCCTGGGTATCAAGTAGGTTGTTCACATCCTCAACAAGCTTCTCATAAGTCTCCTGTAGCTTGTTCTTCTGTGATGTGAGATTGTGGACAGGTGATGCATGTTCCAGACATGCCATCCTATTAGCACGCTGGCAATCCTCATACAAAAGCCATAGTTTGTGAAGAGCATTATGCAGATGCTCTGGCCACTCCTCATCTACCCACTGAACAACACCACAACTGCTTGCTTCCTGAAAAACAACAAGTACAAATGCATTTACTTCCTTTTTTACTTCACTCCTATTCAGTCCAATTCAAAACAACTATAGTATCTATGAACAATGCACTATGATACTTTTTAACAGCACAATTTACTTCACTCAGTCACTATGGATACCTTAATTTTATATCTATGTACTTAATTTTTAACAACACAATTTAATTCATTTACTTCATTTATATCACTGTGGTGTTGTTCATTTATATGTATGAACAATTCATTTACTTCACTCAGTCAATATGGTATGGTACATGACAGTACCTTTAACTAAACTACTAGGTGAACAGTGAACATGAACAATGAACAGTGAACATGAACAATGAACAGTGCATATGAACAATTTATAGTTTCTTCACCAAATAAGCAAACTACAGATTTTTGTTAGCACTCATATCAAGTCCACAGGCAATGAACCTCCTCCCAGTGCTAATCCCTTCGAAGCAAACATGCCTCTTCGCCGGCTGGCCATGCTCACACATCACCATCACCTCATCGTCAACACCAGAGTAGTTCGGGTCCTCGATTGTAGCCGGGATCTACATCAACAAAAGAAACGCACAAAATCCATCTCACGAGTTCAAATCGAGCAGGAAAAACAAAATCCCCAAATCGAAACCCTAGCTCAAAGAACCCTAGCTACGAGTACACATCACTGACCTTGATAGGGGAGCCGCCTGAAGAGTACTGGTAGCCCGATTCCTCGTTGTCGTCGCTCCACGAAACCATGGCGGACGGCGGCGAGCTGGCTTCTCACCGACGGCGACCAAAGCCAGAGAGAGGGGGAGACAGGGGAGAGGGGCGAGAAAGAGAGGGTGCGGGGGATCTGTCTGGCGAGCACCGACAGGACCGACCGGCGCGGCGTCTTGACCTTTTTGTTCCTAACGGCGCCGTTTGCCTGTCCGTCATGTCACGTCAGCGTTTTCGGGGCCCACCTGTCGGAAAAGAGATCAAACGAGGCTAAACGGCTGTTCAGTGCTTTTTGCAACGGGTTAAGAGATTTTACGGTGTTTTTTGCAACAGATTAACGAGTTGGTATTTCCTGCAAACCTAGCCACAAATGTGGTGGTTTCTTGCAATTGACTCTGTCTCGAAAAGAATTGCAAAGCTCCTCAATCTTCTACTACTATAACAAAACGATTCCACCACTTACTTATAAGCAATGAAGGAAACACGATGATAGGAGGAACCGATGATAGCGTAGTGAGAGTGTGATACCCTTAGCTTGGACGCAAAATCTAACTGACAGTCCTGTTCATCTTACTACTACCTTTATCTACGTTGTTGACACCTATGGCATGTTTCGGTCCTCTTCAGCGCCGTGGTCTAGTATACCGAAACACTACAGTCTACAGGGACGTATTTGTTGTTTTCTGTCCACACCATTGTCGACAGTTTTGTTACCATCCTGATAAATTTCTAAGTTAGTAACGTGGCCATGAACAAGCCAACTGTATAACCCCACCTTATCTCTGGGATGAGCTACTTTATCCATCCGTTTTGGCTCTGTTATCCTGTACGTTTGAGTTGTTTTTCAAATATCCGTAGAAATAGAGTTGTTTTTGAAGAAAAAGTTTTCCTGATGAGATAGCTGTTTTTCTTTTTTTAGGGATGAGGTAGCTGTCTTGACCTGTGACCATCGTGTGACTAGACTAATTGCTAAATTGCAAATTGATGGAGCCAGCTTTGTGCACCAAGCTTATCTCACAAGGTTAGATTCATTGTCGTGAAACCTAAGTCTGAAAATCGGCATGTTTGTGTAGCGGAAGACGACGTTCCCATCGACTACAAAGACACCTTTGATAATTTCATCAATGTAGAAAATGTACCGGCTCAGGCTCTTAGCAGTGCGTTTGTATTGGGTCTCTAAAGTACTCCTAATCGCAAAGGTCATCAATTTTCTACTACACCAAAAACGATTCGACCACCTTTCTTTCTTTCTTATAAGCAATGCAGGAAACCCGGCGACGATAGGAGGAACCGTTGATAGCGTAATGAGAGCGTGATACCCTTTGCTTATTATTGCTTCTCCTCGTTATTTGCGTGCCTTATCACCCCCTTCTCTGTGATTCCCTCCCAACATTTCTTTTTCTGGCCCGCCAGCCATTGAGGAGTTAGAGGAATTCGGTGCCGTGACTTTGGCACTCGGGTAGCACATTATGCTCGTGAAACGTGATTGCCGGGTCGTGGAGACGCATCTAAAATGCTTTTGCCGCCACACTCAACGCAGGCATATCCCCGGTTTATCCTCTCCCCTCGTCCGTGCGGTGCGGGTGCGGCCCGTACGTAGCGGCCGGAACGCATGCAGCAGCTTTGTTTCTTCTGGCCAGCTTGGTGTGCAAGCGACCCGTCGAATCGAATCGAATCGGCGCAGAAAGTTGGCAGGAGGAGGACATGCCGATTCTGATTCCCCTCCGGCTCTGGGTCTTGCCTTTGACTGTGCAATGCTCGGTTTCTGCACAGTACACTCCATGCATGTGTGAGGCATGAAGGGAATCTCTGGGAACTGGCCACTTGGTTGGAGTGTGTGTGTGCGCGCGCGTTACTTTGCATAAAATTTGTGTATCACTGTGTCTATAATAAGAGGCTACGCAGCAGACCATGGGGTTCGCTGTAGAAAAAAACAGGTATTTTTTTTCTTTTTGAGGATCAGAAAACACCTAGCACAGTTGAGTAAAAGATCTTTCGAGAAGAGCTCCTGCCGCTGCCGCAGAGAACCGGGCCCACGTAGCAAGGAAACAGGGAACGGGAAGGGACGCATCACGTGGTGGCCTTGTCTGTCTGTGACAACGCCGTTTCCACGAGGCGCTCTGCCGCTAGCCCGTGGTCCGAGTCTGGGTCCAGGACAAGGGCCGCGTACGGTGCCGTGCCACAGAGGGGAGGGAATCCGCCATCGCCGGCAAAATGCACACAAATGACCTTGAGACAAAACTAATTTACAAAATAAACTGTGGATGAAACTTATTCACCTAGCTGACCCTTTTATGTAGCGCACGTCGGCGCTACACTAAACTGTGTAGCGCCTAACTCACAGGCGCTACACTTTTGTTCAGCATGGCACCCCGGTATCTGGCCGGGATCCATCTTCAATTATGCAACGCCTAATAGATAGGCGTTATGCTGTAATGTGTGACGCCTAATGCAAAGGCGCTACATATGGACAAAAATAAGGCCTCCTTTGGTTTATAGGATAGAAATTTTATAGCATCTCAATTTCTATAAAAAAAGAAATGTCATTTAATATATAGGATAAAATTTTTTTCATTGAGTCTAGGCTAATGTCTTTTTTCCTCCAATATATGAAGGATAGAATCCTATCTTATATAGGAATAGAAATTCATTCCTACAAAACAAAAGGCTTTAAAGGAATTTTTTCTTTGTAAATTCTATCCTGTAAAATTTCTATAAAATTCAGGCAGAGACGTCTCGGCCGTACCTACCTCTCCGATGGAGCGATAGATAGATTGATGTGATTCGTGTGCGTCAGCATGAAAACCTGGAAGCATTAATTTTTTTTGCATGAATGCGTGCATGCAACCACCCGACACCAGTAAAGAATTGCAGCTCGTCAGTCACCTTTTCCATTATCCACCATTAGTTTAAGAAGGCCGGAGAGAGTAGACAGTGCTACTGTTGCATGGATCCACAAGCGTGCGTTGCATGTACCATACGCCCACAAGTCAACTCCAACGCCAATTCGCAAATCTCCCGTAACAGTTTGGACCGTATGGTCCGGACTACAGAATTCATCTAACTCTGACTTGTATCGGTTTGCGGGTAGACCTAACGCGATTTTCCTTACAAAACAGAGATAAAAGTGAAAGAGGTTTGTCAGAGTCCAGACCGATTTCAAGCCCGCTTCTGACCGTTCTCACACATCAAAAATTCCTCCTCCTTACCGTGCGTTCTCGGTCAACACTGCTTCAGAGTATCAACGCCCACATTCATGCTGGCCAGAGCGGACGCGACCGCTCACTGGCGCCGGCATTGAAGCGGCACGTCGGTCGAGAGAGCGCCGCTCGCGCCGCTTTCCGGTGCTGGTGACTGCCGCGTGTTCAAACGACACGATGATCACACGTCCATCCGTCTGCCGCCCGCATTGATAGCACCCGGTTGTCGAGGCGTCTTCTTCGACGCCACCCGTCCGTCCCTCCGCCGCCCACTGGTGCTATATAAACCGATGCGCCAACCATAGCAACAGTCATCCCTCACCGCACCACTCCCCGCCATGCATCCCGCCGCCGCCAAAGCTCTATGGTACGGGCTGACATTGGAGCAGAAGAGGGCCATGGTTGCCATTGTTGCCGACTGGCAGGCCAGCAAGACGTGCAAATGGAGGACTCCTCCTCCGACGAGCCAGCGCCACCATCCTCTTCCTCCGTGGCACCCTCGTCCTAACGCTCCGCCCGCTGGCGGTATCGGCCGCGGGTTATCATCCGATAACATGTTGATTTTTGGCGTGGAAATATTGGTTACGAAATTCTTGATCCAACGCTAATTGTGCAATTAAATTTTTTGTGTGTGTTCTGCTGATGCACAAGGAATATTATCGGGACATGTTTGTTTTGTTATCCATCTTTGTATCAGGAGAAAACTCAAGGAAAATATGTGCAATAAATGTGAGGCACTGATGCAAACACTGATGTGCGGCATCGGAAGAAAACCATTAACCCAATCCCACTATGTACGTACTGAAAGAGTCGCACAATTAGAGGGTGCTTGGGTCCAAGGGACTATTTTTAGTTTGACTAAAAATAGTCTCTTTTAGAGGCTAAAATTCCAAGCACCCTTGACTAAAGAGAGACTAGGACTAATCTTGAGGCTAAATTTTTTTAGTCATATGAAACCTATTAAAATATATATTAGCCCTCTTTTTCCTCATTTAATTCCTCTCCTTTAACACATGCGAGTTCTGGATTGGAGGGTTTGAAGGATAATAAATGCTCAATAACTTGATTTTAGTCTTTTTAGTATTTGAATCCAAACATGGGTGATGCTAACAAGTTTTAGTCCCACTACTTTTAGTCATGGGACTAAAACGTATCCAAGCATCCTCTAAGCACTTCGTCGTTTGCTACAAATTAAGTTCTAGTACTCGTACCTAGGCCCGGCACCCAACGCAACCTCCAAGCATGAACATTCAGAATTGTTTATGTGTAGCCTTGCCAGCTAGTTGTGTACGTATGGCCTCGCGTAGCTAGGCTTGGCTGGGAGGCTTTCATAGTGCAATGCCTAGCGTTTGGGCGCTGCACCGTGAAGTGCAGCGCCTTGGTGCTAGGCGCTGCACTATAAAAACTTTCTGTCCATTGTATTTATTAAGTTTATGTATAGTGTTTTTGGGTTAGGCGTTGCACATTGCAGTATGACGCCTATTTGTTAGGCGTTGCACAATCAAATATGGATCCTGAGATGCCATGCTGGATAGAAGTGTAGTGCTTGTGAATTAGGCGCTACACAGTTTATTGTAGGGTCGACGTGTCGGGCGCTACATAAAAGGGTCAGCTGGGTGAATAAGTTTCATCTACAGTTTATTTTGTGAATTAGTTTTGTCTCAAGGTCATTTGTGTGCATTTTGCCGCCATCGCCGATCCCTCTACGATCCTATCCTGTTGCTCTCCTTCCGATCACAGGTCCCAGCAGCACAGCCGGACGGGTCGTCTGTCACGACTAGCTCTAGCTTTTGATGCATGCGTGGCTCCGCCGTCCCACATGGCGGGGGCCATGGGCTTGCGCTCCAGTGGCATAGGAGCCGAGCGTACGTACGTATCTGTGGTGACCGTCGCCGCCGGAGAGCAGGAATGGCTTCACACCAAAACAGCCAGCTGGAGCCATGCATGCATGTTGCTCACCTACAGTTATAACGTACTAGTAGTACTCTTCTTTTGTTTGGGTGAAGAATGGATGTGGATCATGCAACCTACCTCGCCCCTCGACCACCCAATGGATCATGCATTCCGCTGTACCTACGTATACAGGAACAGCACAACAACAAATGCCGTCACGTTTAAAGAAGATCAATGATAGTAGGAGGATAAAATGAAATACGTACTCCCTTCATGTCAAAGTTAATATAAAGTTAGGTCATCTATTTTGGAACGAAGAAAGTAGCAGATAACTGGTTTGTGGTAACAACATATCAGATGCTTGTGGTACGGATATCATATACAGGAGTATCATATCATAGGCTGACACCTGATGTTTCCCTAATATCTGGTTGATGGTAACAACAAGGGGTGATTTTTAAACTGAAAGGCCTAATCCATCTGTTGCCGAAAGCCACATATGCTACCAGGGGGAGGAAAAGAAGTTGCTGCAGATGACAAGAACATAAAAGCTCTGTAAACCACTACACCTAATAAAGCTGGATTTTCCATCAGATTAAGCCAATTAAATACAGGTTTGGTGGATGCGTACTCAGACCGATGGCGACCTTTTACTTTTAGCCTCAGCTAGCTAGATTTTGTGGGTTTCTTTAGCAAGCTAGGAGCTAAAGTTTAGCCTCTACTGCATGTTTTCTTCTGTTTTTTTTTGAAAGCTCTTCCGTTGCGAGTGAGAGGTGGCTCTGCTTGGGCCGTCCAGTTTGGGCCATAAGCCCAGCTCGTTTCCACCTTCATCTTTTCCGGTTGGCCCAATTCTCTCCATCTTCATCTTCATCGTTTTCGCACAATTGTTGTTTTGGTTCGGCGCGCCTCATGACTAGAGATGTATCCCACTTCATGTGGACTTTACTGAATAAACTTGGTTTTACCCCTAAAAAAATCAGATTCTCAAAAAAAAAGAAAAAAAAAAGAAGAGAAAAAGATTGTTGTTTTATCATATGCGTATTTTTTTTGAAACGGAGGCAAAAGCTTTGCCTCATCTCATTAAAAAGAAGGGGAATAACAAAGTCTGCAGAGGGCCATTACACCTCACACAAATGGAAAGAAAATACAATCCTACTCTCGCGGCATCAAAGAACCCAAATGCTTCGCCCCTGCGATAATCCAGAGCCTCGCCTCCGCTTTAATAGCCTCGACCAACACCCTTGGCAACCTACATACATGCTCGAACACCCTCGCGTTTCTCTCTTTCCACACTTCCCAAGTAACAAGCATGATGAGTGATGAAATCGCCTTCCTCCTATGTCCATGCCTAAGGACCATTGCCGACCACCACTCTTTGACAGTGGGGATCCCGTCCCAGGCCGCCACATCCAGCTCAGGGACATCCACCCAAACTCTGATTGCATTCCAAATGTGGGCAGAGAACCTGCATTGGAAGAGAAGATGAGCTGCGGTCTCTGGCTCCCTCTTGCAAAGTTGACACAAATTGCAGTTGGGCCACCCTCTTCTTTGTAGTCTGTCGGCCGTCCAAATTCTATCCTTGATAACTAGCCACACAAAGAACTTGCACTTGGGCGGAGCCCAGTTCTTCCACACTATCGTGGTCATGTTGGAGGCGATCGCACCCTCGAATTGGGCCTATAGGCCGAGGCCGAGGAATAGATACCGTCGGCGATGAGGTTCCACTTGATATCATCGGGTAGGTCGTCCTGTAGGTGTACCGTAGTGAGCTTCCCCCAAAGGGCGCATAACTGCTCAATGTGTTCCACCGAGAGACCTCCGAACATGTTGATCCACTGGATCCAATGATTTTCAAGCAAGGCTTCTCGCACAGACTTGTGCTTGTTGGCAGAGATCGCGAAAATGGCCGGTGCAATGTCCTTGGGCTTCGTTCCATCTAGCCAGGGGGAAAGACAGAAGCGTGCCATCCTACCGTCGCCGACAGAGATTGTCGTGGCAGCATAGAATAGATCTCTGTTAGTGGTGTCACATGGGTTTCCGATGCCCAACCATGCCCTGTGCGGCTCCTTCCACTCATACCAGAGCCATCGCAGCCTCAGAGCCCGGGCACACATACGGATATCAAGGATACCCAGCCCACCAAGCCTCTTTGGTCTACACATGAGTTTCCAGCTGACTTTGCACCGGCCGCCGGAGACCTTATCCGAACCAGACCAGAGGAAAGCTCTCTCAATGCCCACAAAGTCGGAGATAGTACCCTCCGGAAGTTTGAGCGTCGTGGCATGGAAGGTGGCCAGGGAGGAAAGCACGGACTTGACGAGCTCAGCCCTTCCCACAGTCGTGATGAGCCGTCCCTGCCAAGGCACTAGCTTCCCAACAGCCTTGTCCACGAGGTGTTGAAGATCGACCTTCCGCAAACGATGGACCGAATGCGTATTAGCTCCAGTGAAATAATCAGGAGGTGGCAAATTCATCTCTAGAGCATGTAGTGTCAGATGAGTTCATGTTACTGACGAGATGCGTGATGACAGGGTGATATAGCTGTCTATTTGCTTCTCTGATAAAGTGCTTGGGGTCGTTTTCCTCGATGTATTTCGGCTGTAATCAACTCCCTTTGGAGCGTGTACATTGAATATTCAGAACCAGGCGTCCAACAGCTAACCTATCGAATACAGCCAGCCATATACGAGGATTTAGCGCGACGTGAGCATCTGCTGCAATGCAGCACCCAGTATATTAAGTCGAATTACAGCGTGTGAGTGTCACATAATTAATTTCCGTTGGGGAAATCTGTTAAATAAGAAGATTCAGAGATGTTCTTTCTTGGGGAATACTGTAGAAGACGATCGATACAGACTTGATCGCTTGTCTGCTCCGTTTATTTTTATGTACGAGGGAAAGCCCAAGCCTGCCATTTGGCCATGTCGCTGTGCTTTGACTAGTTCTCGACGGACCATTGACGTCGTCAAGAGGTGTCAGTGTATGCACAGAAAACTCGAGGTGTTGGCTGTTCTTCAGAAACACAACTACAGAACCAAGCTCGAAAGTTGTACGGTGCTCTCGCCTATCGGTGTCTTTGGCAGGGAAGATCCTGAAGCACAAGTAAATCCCTCGAGATATCTCTTCTATCCGACGAATATTGAACCCCTGCTTATTTCACGTGAGTTTTATCAACGTATTTTTTTTCTAGAAATTGTCTTTTACAAGCTTTCAGTTCGTTTTTCAATTTACAAGAAGTCTGAATGCCACGAACACTAGACGAATGCTGCTTATTTGTTCCCAAATACTCTGAATTACCGAGGCCAGCTAACGGCAAACACTAAATAGCGAACCAAAATTAACCTCTGCATCCTTGTGGCACGGCATGCGAGTAGATTGCTTAAAGCAGAGTTAATCAGTCGATAAGTAGTTAAGCAGACAAACAAACAGGCACTCGCTTCCAGGCTCCTGTTTTTTCGAAACGAGGTTCCCAGGCTCCATTCGTTAAGAAAGAAACTACAACGTTCACCAGGAGTTCCATGATTGAGTCTCTTCCTGCTTTGACAGCAGATCCTAGTTTGTTAAGACTTCTATAGTATTTTCGTTCTGTTATCTCAGAATGCTAGGTCGAGTTATGCTTGTATATTTAGAGTAACCCCCAAACTGAACCAACAACATGGCATCCATATTTCATGCGACCGATTATTTTTCTGAAACAAAAGGTTTCGATTTAGTGACAGTGTCATGTTTCCTTATTCTCCAGCCGAAGAATATGCAAGTGTTCTTGCAGCTTGGACTCGGTCTCGTATTGCTTGCATCACAGTATGCACCTGGAACTGCGGTTCCTAGTTCAGGATGCCGAAGACAGTGCGGTACTGTTGAAATACCGTACCCATTCGGCATCGACCCGGGCTGCTCGCTCGCAGAAGGCTTCGACCTCAGTTGCAAGGTCCAAGATGGCGTCCAGAAGCCATTCAAGGGTGCCTTTGAGGTGCTCGACATTTCTTTGACCGAAGGCACGACCCGGGTGCTTAATTACATCCTGGGGTACTGCTACAACACCTCCACAGGGAGCATGGAGTATTTTGGCCGATATGCGGGGTTCAATGAAGGAGATCCTTCTTCTCCCTACCGGTTCTCCGACGTCCAGAACAAGTTCACGGTCATCGGGTGCAACGCCCTCATCTTGATATACGACTTTGATGCCACGGGCTACCAGGGCTTGGGCGTCGCAACATGCCGCAATTTGTCTGACTTGGTGGACGGATCCTGCTCCGGCATGGGCTGCTCCCAGACTGCAATACCGAAGAGGATGTACTACTATGACATAGCCTTCTCAGAAATAGTCAACACAAGTGAAATTTGGGAGTTCAACCGTTGTAGCTATGTGGTACTGATGGAGGCCGCGGCATTCAAGTTCAGCACTGCCTACGTAAGCACAAATAAGTTCAATGAAACATATGATGGACGGGTGCCAATGATTCTTGACTGGGCTATGAGAGATGTGAAGTCATGTGATGTTGCAGAACAGAATAAGACGGGCACTTATGCATGCCTCAGCAGCAACAGCAAATGCGTGAATTCCACCAATGATCAAGGTTACATGTGTAATTGCACCAATGGTTATGAAGGCAACCCTTATCTTCGAGATGGATGCAAAGGTAACGATTAACTATGTATATATGCACTAACGCCCATAATACTGCACCTTGCATGTAGAGGCCCCTTTATCTAACTTATGAAAACTCTAATATATTGTTTTGCTATTTTTTCTGCAGACGTTAATGAATGCAATCACAACCCATGCCCTTCAGATGGTTTTTGTCGCAATATCGGTGGAGAATACCAGTGTTCTTGTGGACTTGGGAAAAAATATATCCAAAAAAGCAATACATGCAACACTAATATTGTCTTAACAATAGGTAACACACAAACAAATGTGGTCACCTAGCTAGACCATTAACTTTATCGCACTTTTCTGGATGTCATGACAATCACACATCTAACCTTAGCTAATATGCACCATTTATGTTTTATATACCATCCCTCTCCTCAATCTCAAAAATAATTGTCTCATCTATTATTGTTATCAGGAGTTACAATGGGAATATTCGGCCTAATGGTCATCATCATGTTCACAGTTTTTTGCGGGCAGATTATAATGCAAAAGAGAAAATTGAAAAAAGTTAAGCAGGAGTATTTTCATCAGCATGGAGGCTTACTTTTGTTTGACAAGATGAAATCAGAAAAAGGTCTTGCTTTCAATGTATTTTCAGAAGCTGAACTCATACATGCAACTGACAACTTCGACAATAGTAGGATACTTGGAAAAGGAGGCCATGGAACGGTCTATAAAGGGATACTAAAGAACATGCCTGTTGCAATTAAAAGATGTGCGGTAGTTGACGAAAGACAAAAGAAGGAATTTGGCCAAGAGATGCTTATTTTGTCCCAAATCAATCACAAGAACATTGTCAAACTCTTGGGTTGTTGCCTTGAGGTGGAAGTTCCAATTCTAGTATATGAGTTTGTCCTAAACGGTACACTATTCGAGCTTATCCATGGCAGAAACCAAGCATTGCAAATATCCTTTAGCACTCTCTTAAGGATTGCTCATGAAGCAGCCGAAGGACTCAGCTTCCTGCATTCATATGCGTCTCCCCCAATAATTCACGGTGATGTAAAAACTTCCAACATCTTGCTTGATGATAACTATATGGCCAAAGTGTCAGACTTCGGAGCTTCCATACTAGCCCCATCTGATAAAGAGCAGTTTGTCACAATGGTTCAAGGTACTTGTGGTTACCTTGACCCCGAATACATGCAAACATGTCAGTTAACAGACAAAAGTGACGTATACAGCTTTGGAGTTATCCTTTTGGAGATCCTCACGGGTCAGCTGCCACTGAAGCTTGAGGGGTCTGAGAAGCAAAGAAGCTTGTCATTGATTTTCCTATCTGCAATGAAGGAAAATAATCTAGATGCCGTGTTGGCGAGCCACGTGAAAGGTCAAGAGAGCATGGAGTTACTGACAGGACTTGCGGACCTAGCTAAGAAGTGCCTAGATATGTGTGGTGAAAATAGGCCCTCTATGAAAGAGGTTGCCGATGAGCTCAACCGATTGAGGAAACTTTCAGTGCATCCTTGGGCACGACTCGACATCGAGACAAATGCTGAAAACCTTCTCGGAGGAGAATCTACGAGTGGGTATGAAATAGAATTAAGCGGGTATCCAACGGGTGAAAGTGAGGACCTACCCATAAACCCAGGAAGTTCCTATTATGCAAGGTGAGTATATACATGTATAGTAATCTATTAAACCTACTACATGCAGATTGTTCCTTCTGTACTTCGTTACCATGTGTAATATTTATGTTAATTCTAAACCTTCTTACCGTGTGTATTATATTTTGAGGATTGCTTGTACCTCTCCTAATAGGGAGTCTATCTCTTGCAACTTATAAATTGCTATTTGTATTTTTAAAAACAATTCGGTGTGTGATGTGTATTCAACAGAAATATCCATTGGATATTCGGATACATGTGTATCCTAGACATACGAACATCTAATTTATACATACTTTCTACACCTACATATTACAAATGCATCAATATATCTTTAAGACCGATAATATTCTATTTACTTGTATATTTTAATATATGTTACAATAATTTTCATAACCAATCATTGCAAAAGGAACGTGCAAATAACCCATAAAGGTACGAACACAAAAGAAAATCATAGTTTGACAAAAAATAAAGCAACCTAAGATACTAGATGACCAATCTAAACAATAACCATCATCCATCATTGGTTGCTGGCTCTGGGTGGGTACATTATTATCAAACAGTAAAACTTAGCCACCTACACGCCTCCATAGTCATTTGACGTTCTCAATCATCAGAGCACTAACATGTACATCTAGGATTAACTGGGTCGTCCCACAGATCATTTGTGCTAATTATTTACCCGTTTCTGCCTGGCCCACTCGAGGCAGCATTACCAAGGCCGTTGCTCCATGAAGCGAGGAGACCAATTAGTTGATAAGCGCTCCTTTGGAAGCCTCACAACAATCAATGCCACTTGGCGCGCTCTCAGCCGCCCGCCACGTGTCGCGCTCTGGACGCTCTTTCTAGAATTTTTCTTATTTTTCCGCACACGTTTTCGGCTTTTTTCAGGGGGGGGGGGGGGTCGACGTTCCGGTTTTTCACCGCTCTTCCTTAGCTTTTGAATAAAATTTAAAAAGAATGCGTGAAAAAACGCGTTTTCGTTTTTTTCATGAGAAGTCACGGTTTTGCTTCCGCGAGAGGCACGGTTTTGATTTTGCCAGAGTCACGGCCGTGCCTCTCGAAAACGAAAAAATAACGCCTTTTTTGTTTTTTCCTTCCGCGAGAGGCACGGTTTTGCTTCCACGAGAGTCAAAGACATGCCTCTCGGAAATGAAAAAAAACATGTTTTCTATTTTTTTCTATCCGTGAGAGGCACAGTTGTGCTTTCGCGAGAGTCATGGTCGTGCCTCTCGGAAACGAAAAAACGTGCTTTCTGTTTTTTTTCCTGCAAGAGGCACGGTTTTGCTTCCGCGAGAGGCACGGTTGTGCTTCCGCGATAGGCACGGCCGTGCCTCTCTGAAACGGCAAAAAATGTGTTTCTATTTTTTTTTCTTCCACGCCAGGCATGGTTTTGCTTCCGCGAGTGGCACGGTTGTGATTTCGCGAGAGGCACGGGCGTGCCTCTTTCGAAAAGGGAAAAAAAATCCATGCTCTCGGTTTGGTTTTTTACGTCTGGTTTTTTCGTGATTTTTTTTCATCAAAACCTATCAACATGGGATCTAGTTTTGAAGATCTCGACGCGAGGAATCCAACGGTGAAAATGGCTCGAGATTTGGACACACGGTTTAAGAGATAAAACGTTTTGAATAAATGGATCTAGGAAAAAAACTCTCAGGTTGCGACAAGTGGCGCACCGCGCCACTTGTCATAACCCGAGAAAGGTGAGAGTGATCTTTGCAATGAGTACTCCTCAATTAGTGATTTCGGCGAGTTAGGACGGATCCTACATGGTGCGTAGGGCGCCCCCTAGCGTCGTGGTGCGCAACCCCCAGCTCACCTGCGCGCCTTTTGGGCCGTCCCATGTGGGGCCGAGGTCCCCATGATTTTTCTTTTTTCTCTTTTCATTTTTTCTTTTTCTTGTATGTTTTCCTTTTTCTTTCCTCTTTTTTCCTCTTTACTTTTTCACTTTTTTCGTGAATTTTCTTTTTCAAATTTACAAACACTTTTTTGTTCATCGAATTCAAAAAATGTTCATCAATATAAAAAAAGTCAGCAATTCAAAAAATTTCATCGAATTCAACCTTTTGTTCATCAGATTTAAAAAATGTTCACCCAAATTCAAAAAAATGTTCATTGAATTCAACTTTTTTTGTTCATTAGATTGAAAAAATGTTCACCGACCTAAAAAAATATTCATTAAATTCGAATTATTCTCATCATTTTGAAAAAAATGTCCATCAAACTCAAAATTTGTTCATTAGTGTCAAAAAAATTTCATCCATTTTTCAAAAATATGTTCTTGATTACAAATTTTTTTCATCAAGTTAAAAAATTGTTCATAAAATATAAAAAAATTGATACTTATTAAACATGCTCATAAATGTTTTTCATCAAAATAAAAAAATGTTCCTTGAAACTTTAAAAATGTTCTTCCTTTTGAATCACAATTTGTTTTGAGTTAAAAAATTGTTTTTATGACAATTCACAATGTTTTTAATTTTAGAACCAATGCCTAATTATTGTAATATGGAATAAAATAAAAACAGAAAATAAAAATGGAATAGTACAAAACAAAAATTAAAACAACGGGGGCGTCTGCCCCGCGCATGGGCCAGACCAAAAGGGCGCGCGGGGGTGCGCTCTGCCGCGACTCGGGGCGCTCCACGCGCCATATTTTTTTTAGGGCGTGCGGGGGTGCGCGCTGCCGCGACTAAGGGCGCCCCACACGCCATATAGGAGGTCTCGCGAGTTAGACGTCGTCTGCCTAACCGGGCCTTAGAGATCGAAGGCCCACAAGACCCAATCGAACGTGCGGAGTCTTCAAGCTAATTCTACATTTTCCATGCCCCTCAAAAAAAAATTCTACATTTTCCATCCGTCACAAACCCTAGTCCCCATTATTATTTTTCTCCAGCCATATCCCCGAGGTGAAAGCTAAGAGGAGACACCGCTTGTGTTGACTGTTTTTGTTTTGAGTGTTCGTGGATTGATAGTAATGCAACACGTTCGTTTTGCGCCCATCCAAGTGCACGGTCTGATCCGTTTATCGTTTCGTTTCATGTTTATCTATCCAAAAATAATTCATCCTTTTTTTGCGAATAATGCCTAAAAGAAATCTAAAAATATTTTTCCCAAGAGCTTTTTTTGTGGGGAGAACGTTAAAAAAACCATTCTATTTAAGGACCAAACCACACAAGTCACTCATTCGAATTTCCTAACATAGCATGGAAAAATTCATGCATAGAGACAAATTAACAAAAAAAATACCATACCAAATATGTATATTTTACATTTAAAACTGACACACACACACACACACACACACACACACACACACACACACACACACACACACACACACACACACACACACACACACACACACACACAAAACCAGCTATATAATTTCATCAAATATAGACGGGTGCGGGACGTGTGCCTTCCTAATCTAGTGCTACTATTCAAACTCTCCGCGCTTCAACCCGAAAACCAACTCTTAGCGCTTTGGCTCCTTGTAATCAAGGATCGCATACAAAAACAATGTGTACTCGCTACTCCATGGTTGGACTAGAAAAGAGGAATTCTTGCATGATCCATAGTGGACTAGGCCACGTGCCCTCCACCTAATGGCCCTCTTCTATTAGGCCTCAATCTTGAGTTTTTTATTTGATCTCTTTCATCTTTTGATTTGTTGACCATGACTATTGGGTTGGACTTTTGTTGTCATGACGATTTTTTTTCATACAATAAATTCCTTTGAGACTGGAAGGTGTTCTCTCCTACGTGAAACATTTATTATGGACATATTTGGATGACCTCGGGGATAGAAGGCATGGTGCACAGGGATATTTTAACATTTGTTATAGGAGGGGGAAATATACAACACATTTAAGGAGCAATTTCCCTGTTAAAAGCATTTAAGGCATAAATGTTTTATTTGACATACATGGTATCTTCAAAGGCAGCTAAAAGTATTTATAAATAATCTATATAAACTGCTATACAAATTATATTTTGTAAAAATATTTTTATTTGTTTTAGTGTAAATTTTATGTGAAAAGTACTTGGGCGTCTTTTCCCGTGTTTAGGCCACCCCAATTCCCTTCCCTATCTTGGAAAATGTGATCTTCATATTTATATTTCTATTCAAGTATAACTGGTTGGCTGTTCTTTTTTGAGCATTAGGGTTTCCCCCCTGGTTCCATTTTTATTAAATGAAACCAAAACCTGTTCACAAAATTTAGACTAAACTAAGGTAGGAACCCAGATCACACTACAAGCAATGAGCTTTGCTACACGTACAGGATGTTACAGGGATGAGGGGTTTACACGTACAGGATGTTACCGGGGGGGGGGGGGGGGGGGGGTGTTTAGAAAGTTTGGAAGGAGCCTGTAAAAACCTGTACGTCTAGCATTTTTGACAAGCAATGGGCAACCAAATAGCTGTCTATGGAAACCACATTCTTTTAAGATATCATAACCCCGGGGACTGGACACAAGAGGGGAAAATATAAAAGAGCAGCCTAACAAGCATGCTAGAGGTATTATGGAAACCACACTCCTTTAAGACACCACAACGCCTGGGATGCGACAGGTTGATTGCAAATTATAAACAGATTCCAGAATCTAATCTTAAGGGAATAATCCACAACCCTAATTTCATTCCAAAACTGATGTTATCAGCATTACCAACTTCCCATTTGTAAAAGGTCTTAGATGCAGATATGGCCCATGTTACACTCTTCTAGAAAAGAGAACCAACACCAGGTTTAGCACAAAGGACACTTGGTTAAAATTCACCAAAGTTCTCCAATGCCTAAGAGCATCTCTAACAGCCGCCCAACATGCGGCGCGCTAAAAATGCGTTTGCAGTGTGGCAATCGTCTGTTTTGGTACGGCGGGGAACGCTGGCTCCAGTGACCGCTGTAAACTTTAGCACGCGTGTGTAGCTCCAGCAGGTGCGCTAAAATGCAGCGCACGCTCTCGCACAAACAACATATGCGCTCCAAACACAAGTAAGAAGATCAAACACAAACAAAATAAATCAACAATAAATAGTTCAATTTCGTTATTACAACTCAAACAAATAGTTTATCTTTTAATACAACAAATAGTTCAACAATACAACATCAAACGCACAAATCATGATACTCTTCGTTGGCCATTTCATGCCCACCACTCCTCGATGAGATTCTTCTGGAGAACATCATGCGTTTCGGCACGTCGAATGACATGATAGGAGGCAACAAAATGGACCACCCAGGCAACCCTCCGCCGCACTCGTACGAGATATCCCAAGAGCTCATAGCGAGAGTAGTCTAAATCTTGGCCACGCTCATTCTCGATGATCATGTTGTGCATGATCACACAAGCGTGCATGATGTACCAAAGCATATTTCGATCCCAAAATCTAGACGGTCCTCTCACAATAGCAAATTGGGCTCACAAATCCCAAAAGCTCTCTCCACATCTTTTCTAGCCGCCTTCTGAGCATTGCGGAAATCAAGTTTTTTCTTACCTTCTGGTTTTTTCAACGGCTTCACAAATGTTTGCCAATTTGGGTAGATGCCATCCGCAAGATAGTAGCCATAGTTGTATGTAGGACCGTTTGCTACAAACTACACCGGTGGCAGTTCACCATTTACAATCTTATTCACCAGTGGTGACCGGTTGACAACGTTGATGACATTCAAAGATCCAGGCATTCCGAAAAAAGCATGCCAAATCCAAGTCTCTTGATCGGCCACTACTTCAAGGATTATAGTGGAACCCTTTTTTTGGCCGTGGAATTGCTCATGCCATGCCTTAGGACAATTCTTTCAACTCCAATGCATGCAATCTATTGAGCCAAGCATACCTGGGAAGCCGCGAGCTTTGTTCATCTCCAATAGCCTTGCGGTGTCTTTAGCATTGGAAGATCTCAAATACTCCTGGCCAAACACTTGCACAATTCCGACTACAAAGCGCTTGACACACATGATGACTTGACTCTCACCCATGGCCAAGTGATCATCAACTAGATCAGCAGGGATACAATATGCCAACATACACAAATCGGCTGTCACCTTCTGAAAGGTGATATGCCCGAGCTCTCCGGCGGCATTCCTCCTTTGCTGAAAAAACCGGTCATGGCTCGCTAGTTTCTCTGCAATGCGCCTGAACAACTCGGTGCTCATCCTAAACCGGCGCCGGAAGTACGACTCGGGGTACATGGGATTATCCGCAAAATAATGTCTGATCAATCTGTTGTGGGCATCGATCCCATCCCTCCAAATTTTCTGCCGACCCATAACCGAACCACCGTGCTTCGGTTTTTTATTGATGTGCATAGCTAGGATCATTGCAAGATCCTCCTCCTTTTTCATATCAAATTCTTCTTTGGAAGAATCATATGACGAACTCATCTACAATGTTCAATTTAAACTAGGCTATAAAAACTAGAAACAACATGCACCAAATTCATGTAAAAAATGTGAAGTTGAAGCAATACATACCTTGCAGGCGTTTTGTCGAACACCTTGCGAGCGCCGAGCGGCAGTGGGCGGCCGGGCGCTGTTAGTCGGAGGACTGCCGCGCGCGAGGGGCGGCGGTGACTAGAGGGAGACGGAGGAAGCAGCGGCGGCGCGGGGATAGGCCAGGGAAGTGCCGGAAAGGTCGCCGGAAGAAATGGGGTGGCGCGGGTGGCGCCGCCGCCAGCGGCTGGATGGGGTAGGTGGAGTTACGAGCGGGCGCTCAAGTGTCCAGTGCGCGGGAGCGGGCGCAGCAAATAAACGGCGCGCGATGGTGCTTCGGCCCGCGCGCTGAACTTGTTATGCCGCGCGCGCGGTTTTTCCGTCTCCGCTGGAGCGCCCGGAGCGGTAGCGCGCGCAAAAAACACTAATTTTTCAGCGCGGCGCTTATATAGCATGTCTGTTGGAGATGCTCTAACAACACTATCAAAATATCTCTTACCCCCGAAGGGCAACAAAGCCATATTGAAATCTATAATTATCCCCAAACCACAAAAACTTTCTTCCTAGATACCAGGCCCAATTGGCTAAATGATACCTGCGATTGTGTCTCATATACCCCCATCCCACCCCCAAAGTGGGCCATTTTGGAGTTAGTGGCATTTATAACCCATTTAGAAAATTTAATCATAGCAATGAGATAAGCATGAATACTCACTATACAGAAACAAAGCAGTGTGCGTCTTCCTCTATAGGAGGTTGACTATTCTTTCTTTAGTAAATGTTTGACTTTATTCACTAATTCAATAATGTACATCCAATCGTATGTAGTGGAAGAAAAATGAATGGTATATAGTGATGCCAAATCTAAAAGTCACATTAAGGGTCTTTGAAATCATTGCTGAAGGCCCGTCGACGACTAGTGACTATTGCTTCTGACGACACGTCACGGAAATTGACCCCAAAGTTACATTAAGGGTCATTGCATCTCGATGTTCCGTCATGATTTCAGTGAAGATTACAGAGGACCAAACCTATACCTAATAATGAAGGGACTATTGCTTCTGACGGTACGTCATGAAAATTGACCCCAAAGTTGCAAAATATTACCCAGCGATGCCATTTAATAAAAAACATTTCACACAGGGGAATCCCCCGCCTGGGCCGGCTCATGCAGTAGAAACGTCCTATACTGCGCTCTGTGCCGCGATAAGAAGCAGCGCGCCCGTTTGGGCTGGCCCATGTCTGGGTGGCCCATTTTTTAAATTTAAATTTATTTTTATTTTTTTCTACCTTAAATAATTTGGGACTTAAAAAAGTTTTGAAAATTAAAAAATGAGAATTTTGAAATAAAATGTATTATAAATCACAAAATATTTGTGGATTCAAAAAATGTTTGAGATTTTATAAAAAACAACTATTTGCTTATTCAAAAAATGGTAGATTTTTTTTAAAAAATGTTCATGAGTTTTAAAAATTTCGTGTATTAATTTTTTATTAAAATTGAAAAAATCGCCAATTCAAAAAATGTCCATGAATGAAAAAATATCCTAAAAATTCAAAAACTGACCGCGACTTACAAAATAGTTTGTTCATTCATAAAATGTTCACTGATTCAATGCATTTTAAAAAATCTTCGTTAAAATCAAAAAGATGTTCATGAATTTCAAAAATTGTTCCACCTATTTCCAAAAATTGTTGTTGATTCTAGAAATGTTCGCCGTTTCAAGAAAACTATTTAAAAAATGTTCACAATTTTTAATTTATTTTGCAAATAGTATAAAATGTTCATGGATTCGAAAAATGTTCTTGATTTTAGAAAATGTTCAAATTTTTGTAAAAGTGTTCATGAATCTGAAAAATATTCACGATTTCAAATATGTGCACGAGTTTAAAAAATATTTATGATTTCTCGAAATTGAGAGTGATAGTGTATCTCGTGATGTAGCAAAATGTGATCATGACCATTAGAGATTATGATTTTTTTTCTTACGTTGCGGCGCACATGCCCTTTTGCTAGTATGTACCAACTAGACTAACTTGAAAAGCTTTAGAAGACACCATAAGCCGTCCATCTAAAAGGGGAGACCCTAATATGCAATGAACATATTTTGTTATCTATTGCGTGACAAATTGTTGGATCATTATGTCGAGTGTAAGTGAATTTCTTCACTTTCCCGTGCCATGCATCCCGTGTATTTAGGCTGTGAAAGGCCATATTGGTACGATCAGGAGAGCTCCATGTGTAGGTGACCGACTTTCATAAATGTGTCATCTGCGTTTCCATACAAAAACAACTTCAAAGTGTTCAGAACTCCAAGACGAAAAGGAGAAAGAGACCAAGACGGTGGCAGCCAAGGCAAGTGACCAAGACTCCAATATATAAATAGACGTCCACCATGATGGGTATGGACATCCTCTCCAAAAGCGAAGACCTCATGAAGCCAATGACTAGAGGAACAAAGTAGATCCGATCTAGACACCCCGTCCAGATCGTCCACGCGCAACTCGACAAGCTGACCTGCAACTCGCCGAACATCCCTTGTACTCAATCATTGTAATCTCTATATCATATAATCTCGGACAAGCAAGAGTTGGGTTGTTACTCACCATGTGAGAGTCCGAACATAGGTAAAATTCTTGTCCCATGTCCATCTGATAATCTGAGGTGACGTGCCAGTGTCATATAAATTGCATGCGGTTTTCGCACCGTTGTAAGGTACCCTGTGAGAAACACCTCGACGCGTTACCCCATCACCATATCGGAAAAGAAGACCGAAAGCAAAAAATAATGAAAAGTAAAATTTGAGACTAAGCACAACCGCCACTATCATAGCCATTACAACACTAAGATATGCCGAAGCAGCAGACAATGATACACCGTATCAGGAGACGACGATCCGCGAGAACAAAATAACACAAAATCTTCGGTCCTAATGAAGGCTATATCAGGACAAAGGTAGAGACAAGAGATATTTATTCCATGCGCCGTTTCTTCACCATGAACACATATTCGAGAAAATACATTTCAATTTGCGGAAGTGATGTTCTGCTCTTGGGTGCATATGCACCTGGGATTAATAGTTTTTTTTTGAAAATAGAAAATAAATAAAAAAAATCCTGAGCATTGTTCAATGTTTTTCCAACCTGGGATGATAAAACATCCGGGGAGACCTGTAAACAAATCGATGTCCCAAATTGCTTTTAGTAATTGTCCTTATTAGAACATCATTTTTTTCCTCAGACCTCCACGACTATTTTTTCACCACGAAATTTTGCATGTCGACACAGCATTCAACAATGTTCTCTCCTATTTATTTCGATTTTACTGTTCACTCCGGTGCACACACATCCAAGTGCAGAAACTCCAGTGCATATGTACAGCTTATATTTACAAGGAAGAAGTTAATCAAACCGACACACGGTATGTACGCGCTATATGCAATTACCTCAATTTGCTTTTGTGACTCGGTGCTTGGGGTCGTTTTCCTCGATGTGTTTCGGCTGTAATCAACTCCGTGTGGAGCCTATGGAAGGTGGGAAACATTGGATGTTCCGGAACAGAGAACCTGTGTCCAACAGCTAATCCATCCAACGCGTGTAGGAGGATTTGGCGTGGCATAAGCGTGAATTGCAGGTGCATCCTGCTCAAACAAAGTGTCACCCTAGAGCATATTAGACTGAAATTACGATGTGTGTGGGTGTTAATTGACCAATTCTCCATTTGTTTGTTTGTTTCTTCGAGGGAACCAATTCCAGTTCGTTAAAAGAAAGAGTCACAGATGTTTCTTTGTTGGGGGAATGGAATATACTCTAGTAACTAGCAATATTTTTTTACCGCGAGTCTGCTCCGTTTAATCTCACGAGGTAAATGACGAAGTCTACCATGTGGCCATGTTGCTGTGCTTAATTTGACTAGTTCCCCATGGATCGACAGTTAACGTCTAGAGCTCTCCGTGTGTATATACATAGAAACTGGAGGTGTTGGACTCTCTCTGTCTTCAGAACACAGCTGCAGAAGCAAGCTCCAAACTCGTATTGGTGCTCTCGCCTCTCTCTGCCTGAAGATCATGAAGCAAAACTAGTCATGCCTCGAGATATGTTAGAGGTGAATTTTACATATCAATATGTTTCTACAGATTATCTTTTACAAGCTTTCGGTTCGTGTTTCGATTTACTTGTGAACATGAGTGAATGCTTATTTGTTCCCAAGACTCCGAATCGCCAAGGTCCAGCTAACGGAAAACAACAAATAGCTATCAAAATTAAGTTTCAGCACCCTTGTGTTTCGACCGGTGACTGTGAGTAGGTTGCTGAAAGCCGAGTTCGATTGGTTGAATCTGTTCGTGCTTTGATAGCAGATCCTAGTTTGTGCAGACTTATACAGCAAAATATTTCCTTTCTATTATCTTTGGATACTAGTTCTATTTATGTTCATATATATGTAGAGTAATCCCTAAATTTAACCAACCACATGGCCTCCATTTTTCATACAACAAATTGTTTTTTTATATGAAAGGATTAGTTGACAGTGCCATGTTTATCTGTTCTCCAGCTGAAGAGTATGCAAGTGTTCTTGAAGCTTTGCCTCGGTCTCGTATTGCTTGTAGCACAGTATGCACCTGGAACTGCGGTTCCTAGTTCAGATTGCCGAAGGCAGTGTGGTACCGTTGAGATACCGTACCCATTCGGTATCGGACTGGACTGCTCACTCTCTCAAGGCTTCAACATCAGTTGCAAGGTCCAAGATGGCGTCTCCAAGCCATTCAAAGGCGACTTTGAGGTGCTGGACATTTCCTTGACTCGTGGCACGATCCGGGTGCTCAACTACATCACGGCCTACTGTTACAACGCCTCTACAGCGAGCATGAAGTTTTTCGGCCGTTACGACGGCTATGTAGGCCGACCTTCCTCCCTCTACCGGCTCTCCGACGTTCAGAACAGGTTCACCGTCATCGGGTGCAACGCCCTCGCCTTTATATCCGACTACAATGGCACTGGCTATCAAGGCTTGGGCGTCGCAACGTGCCGCAACTTGTCAGACTTGGCAGACGGATCCTGCTCTGGTATGGGCTGCTCCCAGACTGCAATACCAAAGAGGATGTTTTACTACGACACAACCTTCTTGAAAGGGGTCAACACAAGTGAAATATGGGAGTTCAACCCTTGCAGCTATGCGGTACTGATGGAGGCAGCGGCATTCAGGTTCAGCACAACGTATATAAACACCAACAATTTCAATGACACATATAATGGAAGGGTGCCTATGGTTCTTGACTGGGCTATGAGAGATGTGAAGTCATGTGATGTTGCAAAACAGAATATGACCGGTATTTATGCATGCCTTAGCACCAACAGTGAGTGTGTGGATTCCACCAATGATCAAGGGTACATATGCAATTGCACCAATGGTTATGAAGGCAACCCTTATCTTCAAGATGGATGCAAAGGTATGGATTAACATCGAGTGTCAGTGTATATATGCACCAATGCCCATCAAACTGCACCTTGGATATAGGGTCCCTTTACATTACTTACAACTATAGTATTATGTTTCTTACTTACAACTATAATATTTTGTTTTGCTAAATTTCTGCAGATGTTAATGAATGCAGTCACAGCCCATGCCCTTCAGATGGCTATTGTCACAATGTCGGTGGAGAATACCGGTGTTCTTGTCGACTTGGAAAAAAATATGTCAAAGAAAGCAATACATGCAACCATAATATCGGCTTAATAATAGGTAACACCCAAATAAATGTGATCATCTAGCTAGACCATTAACTTTATCACACTTTTGATAACCATGCATCTAATCTTAGCTAATGTACAACAACTATGTTTTATAGTGTCCCTCTCCCTAGTCTAAAAAATAATTGTCTCATCTAATGACGTCATCAGGAGTTATAATGGGATTATTCGGCCTGATGGTTATCATCATGATCATTGTCTTCTGGGGACAGATGACAATTCAAACGAGAAAACTTAATAAAGTTAAGAAGGAGTATTTTCGCCAGCATGGAGGCTTGATTTTGTTTGATAGGATGAAATCAGAGAAAGGTCTTGCTTTTACTGTATTTTCAGAAGCTCAACTCATACGTGCCACCGACAACTACAATAGTAGCAGAATACTTGGAAAAGGAGGCCATGGGACAGTCTATAAAGGGATAATAAACAACATGCCAGTGGCAATTAAAAGATGTGCAGTGGTTGATGAAAGACAAAAAAAGGAATTCGGCCAAGAGATGCTCATTTTATCTCAAATCAATCACAAGCATGTTGTCAAGCTCTTGGGTTGTTGTCTTGAGGTGGAAATTCCGATTCTAGTATATGAATTTGTCCTAAACGATACACTGTTCGAGCTTATCCATGGCAAGAACCAAGCATTACAAATATCCTTCAGTACTCTCTTAAGGATTGCTCATGAAGCAGCTGAAGGACTTAGCTTCCTCCATTCATTTGCATCTCCCCCAATAATTCATGGTGATGTGAAAACTTCCAACATCTTGCTTGATGATAACTATATGGCCAAAGTGTCAGACTTTGGAGCCTCCATACTAGCCCCATCCGACAAAGAGCAGTTTGTCACAATGGTTAAAGGTACTTGTGGTTACCTTGATCCTGAGTATATGCAAACATGCCAGTTAACAGACAAAAGCGATGTGTACAGCTTTGGAGTTATCCTTTTAGAGATTCTCACGGGTCAGTTGCCACTAAAGCTCGAGGGGTCTGAGAAGCAAAGAAGCTTGGCATTGATTTTCTTGTCAGCCATGAAGGAGAATAACCTAAATGATGTGCTGGTTAGCCACGTAAAAGGCCAAGAGAGCATGGAGTTGCTGGCAGGACTTGCAGACCTAGCTAAGAAATGCCTAGATATGTGTGGTGACAATAGACCATCTATGAAAGAAGTCGCTGATGAGCTCAACAGAATGAGGAAACTTTCACTACATCCCTGGGCACGGCTCGATGTTGAGCCAGAAGCAGAAAACCTTCTTGGGCAAGAATCTATTAGTGGGTATGAAATAGAATTAAGTGGGTATCCCATGGGCGAAAGTGAGAACCAGCCCATAAATCCAAGAAGTTCCTATTATGCAAGGTGACTTAACACATGCATAATAATCTATTAAACCTACTACATGCACATATTTATGTTCCTTTTGGACCTTGTTAC
Source organism: Triticum urartu (assembly GCF_056163025.1). Classification (NCBI taxonomy): domain Eukaryota; kingdom Viridiplantae; phylum Streptophyta; class Magnoliopsida; order Poales; family Poaceae; genus Triticum; species Triticum urartu. The sequence goes on along the minus strand of NC_141874.1, from coordinate 606,932,886 downwards.
CATGTGTAATACTTATGTTTCTTCTGAACCTTGTTACCATGTGCATTGTATTTGGAGGTTAGCGTTGTTGCTATTTGATCTGATTGTGTGCAAGTTTTATAATAGACAATCAATCTATTACAAGTTGTAAATTATGAATACTTTTTTAAATCCTTTGACATGTGATGTGTGTTCAACAAAAAAAGGTTCATTGGACAGTAATAGTTAGGTTTTTTCAATACCATATTTTAGTTTAATTTTATTACAAGAGTATTGTTGACTCAAATGCCTCTCAAGGTGATGCAACCATAAAAAGTGTTTACCCAGCATGCACATAATCCATGAAGATCCGAAGACACGAAAAGGAAATTATTATATTTTGATAGAGTGAAAATAACCTAAGATACTAGCGGGCCGCTCCATACACTAAACCACATTCCATGTGGGGTAAACACTTCTTTGGCAGGTGGCTCCAGTTGGATACATGCTAATATAACGAAACATATGTGTGTTCTGGCCTCTTAAGAAAGCATCACTTGTAGAGCCAATGTGTACCTACTAGTCCATGGTACGCTAGTATGCCATCCACTGGATGTGCCTCTTTATATTAGACATTTATCTTGACATTTATTCCCTTTTATCTTCTCCTACTTTGACTAGGTGGGTGGTACGTGTGCAATTAGGTGAGGATTTGGCTGATCGAGCTGGTTGAACCGGATGATATAGCTAGATAGACAATGTGAACTTTGGTTCTTTCCACGGCCTGTTAATGGAGAAAGGAAAAGAACAAGAATAAAATAGGTACTAATGGCATGATAATCAAGGTCTCAATGAACCTAGCAGCAATTTTTGCTAAGTTAATCTAGAAAGTGTCAATTATGAGAAGCTAGATGTTGAGAATGGTAAGTATCCAATTTTCTCAGCGGAGCATGGAGAAATTTTTATAGAAAGAATGCGGGAAGGGTGATGTTTGAGCAAGGCGGATGGTCTGGACTATTGGATCATGTGATTAGACGGCCAAGATGGTATGGATCTGTCACTACTCATACTTTTAAAGGGGTAATAGATTTATTGACCATGGCAAGTGGGCTAGAGTTTTCTTGACGATTTGCTACATAGACATGGTGTACGATTTAACTTTTTCTTGACTTTGACAAGTTGCTACATAATTATGTTGGAATTAATTTCTTTTTAGGTGATGAAGGAAGTGATCTTGGTAACATATTCACAATGATTCATTTGCCTAATTTTGGATCTGATGGAATAAAGGAAGAAGCGGACAATCTTTCAGCTCCTAATTTCGAATCAACCTTTGCAGGAGAAATTTGGATCAATAAGGGAGAATAAGAAAAAATGTCCCAACATTTTGGCCCTTTACCCACCATCATGTCTTCAATAGGAGAGAAGTAGAATTGCAGAAACGCCCTTCCAGTCCTACATGCACCCAACACTCTATTGTCCTTTGCATGCGTTCATCGACTGACCTCCTAACATCTATTGTATGTCTCCATCATCTTTCCTCTCTAAAACGGAAGATGATTCCCCGCCTGGACCTCTCGAGCTTTCTTGCCAATGGCTCTTGGCTTGTGATATAGTCGCTAGGGCTGGCCTGGTTGTGTAGGTCAAATCACTGTTCCAAAGGGCCTCCGCAGTTTTCTCCGCGTCAGCAAGGATTGGTGACCACAACAGAGCGTCACCCGTGGACTCTCGACCAAATGTGTAGACATGAATTGATGACGGGAATAGAGGAGGCCACTTCTTAAAGAGGGATCCATCAGTTTGTTTCTATGATATGAATGCATTTGTTTCTCAGTAGTGGAATTTGTTTGACAAAGGAGAAGGTGAAGAGATAGATAGATAGATAGAGAGAGAGAAAGAGAGAGAGAGAGAGAAGGAGAGGGAGAGAGAGAGAGAAGACATGACACCTTGATGGGGGGTCTTCGGGGGAGGAGGAGCACCAAAATGCTTCGTGGAGAAGACATGAATTAGAGGGGACCATTGTGATGCAGAAGAAGAAAGGAATCAATGTGTGTGTGGGAGGAAGGGTGGAGCAAAGGGAAGAAGCAGGGTGATAACCCACAAGTATAGGGGATCGCAACAGTTTTCGAGGGTAGAGTATTCAACCCAAATTTATTGATTCGACACAAGGGGAGCCAAAGAATATTCTCAAGTATTAGCAGCTGAGTTGTCAATTCAACCACACCTGGAAACTTAATATCTGCAGCAAAGTGTTCAATAGCAAAGTAATATGATAGTAGTGGTAGCGGTAGCAAAAGGTAATGGTAGCAAAAGTAATGTTTTTGGTATTTTGTAATGATGATAACAACAGCAACGGAAAAGTAAATAAGCGAAGAACAGTATATGGAAAGCTCGTAGGCAATGGATCGGTGATGGAGAATTATGCCGGATGCGGTTCATCATGTAACAATCATAACATAGGGTGACACAGAACTAGCTCCAATTCATCAATGTAATGTAGGCATGTATTCCGAATATAGTCATACGTGCTTATGGAAAAGGACTTGCATGACATCTTTTGTCCTACCCTCCCGTGGCAGCGGGGTCCTAATGGAAACTAAGGGATATTAAGGCCTCCTTTTAATAGAGTACCGGACCAAAGCATTAACACATAGTGAATACATGAACTCCTCAAACTACGGTCATCACCGGTAAGTATCCCGATTATTGTCACTTCGGGGTTAACGGATCATATCACATAATAGGTGACTATAGACTTGCAAGATAGGATCAAGAACTCTCATATATTGATGAAAACATAATAGGTTCAGATCTGAAATCATGGCACTCGGGCCCTAGTGACAAGCATTAAGCATAGCAAAGTCATAGCAACATCAATCTCAGAACATAGTGGATACTAGGGATCAAACCCTAACAAAACTAACTCGATTACATGATAAATCTCATGCAACCCATCACCGTCCAGCAAGCCTACGATGGAATTACTCACGCACGGCGGTGAGCATTATGAAATTGGTGATGGAGGATGGTTGATGATGACGATGACGATGGATTCCCCTCTCCGGAGCCCCGAACGGACTCCAGATCATCCCTCCCGAGAGGTTTTAGGGCTTGGCAGCGGCTCCGTATCGTAAAACGAGATGAATCTTTTTCTCTAATTTTTTTCTCCCTGAAAGCAAATATATAGAGTTGGAGTTGAGGTCGGAGGAGCTCTAGGGGGTCCACGAGGTAGGGGGCGCGCCCCCACCCTCGTGGACAGGTCGTGGGCCCCCTGGTCTTCATCTTTTGCAAGGATTTATTATTATTTCCGAATAGATGTTCCGTGAAGTTTCAGGTCATTCTGAGAACTTCTGTTTCTGCACATAAATAACACCATAGCAATTCTGCTGAAAACAGCGTCAGTCCGGGTTAGTTCCATTCAAATCATGCAAGTTAGAGTCCAAAACAAAGGCAAAAGTGGTTGGAAAAGTAGATACGATAGAGACGTATCAACTCCCCCAAGCTTAAACCTTTGCTTGTCCTCAAGCAATTCAGTTGATAAACTGAAAGTGATAAAGAAAAACTTTTACAAACTCTGTTTGCTCTTGTTGTTGCAAATATGCAAAGCCAACATTCAAGTTTTCAACAAAGATTATGACTAACCACATTCACAATAACGCTTAGGTTTCAAGTTTACTCATATCAATGGCATAATCAACTAGCGAGCAATAATAATAAATCTCGGATGACAACACTTTCTCAAAACAATCATAATATGATATAACAAGATGGTATCTCGCTAGCCCCTTCTGAGACCGCAAAACATAAATGCAGAGCACCTTTAAAGATCAAGGACTGACTAGACATTGTAATTCATGGTAAAAGAGATCCAGTCAAGTCATGCTCAATGTAAACTAATAGTAATGAATGCAAATGACAGCAGTGCTCTCCAACTGGTGCTTTTTAATAAGAAGATGATGACTCAACATGAAAGTAAATAGATAGGCCCTTCGCAGAGGGAAGCAGGGATTTGTAGAGGTGCCAGAGCTCGGTTTTGAAATAGAGATGTCGGATTTCGGGTTCCGGCAGACCCTTGAGGTTCGAACACTGGGGTGCGTGCGGAGATTTCGCCTTCTACCTACCTGCACCCCTCCGCCTCGCTGAGATCTAAGCTATGGAAAGAACAGCACAAGAGACACAGGGTTTATACTGGTTCGGGCCACCGTTGTGGTGTAACACCCTACTCTAGTGTGTGGTGTGGTGGATTGCCTCTTGGGCTGATGATGATGAGCAATACAAGGAAGAACAGCCTCGCGAGGGTCTGCTCTTGGCTGTGGGGATGAACTGCTAGGAGGAGTTCAGTCACCCTTCTCTCTCTCTGTGTGTGTGATGCTACTCGATCTGATTTTCCCTCTCTCTACCCTGTGGGTGGCTAATCCTATTTATAGGCAAAGGCCCTGGGCCTCTTCCCAAATATTGAGCGGGAAGGGCAGCCAACAATTGGCCATTTTGAAGGGGAACATCTGGTACACTTATCCTGACTAAAGTTAGTCCTCGCCTGCCAAAGACTCTGGTGGTGACGCTGGCTTGGGCTCCACAATGACTTCCTCCCTGCCGTTGGACTGGTCTTGGTCTCGTTGCACCGAAACGGGTGCCTTTGCTTGATGCTCTCGCCTGCGCTTGCTCCCTTTGCACCAAAGAGGAAAGGAGGACACTGCGCGGGCTGGCGCCCGCCTGGCGCCCTTGGTCGTCATGGCTTGCGTCATGGGCACCTCGTGAGGTACCCCGCCTTGATCTCCCCGCCTCCTCGCGAGCCAGCCTGATGCGGCCGTGCTTGAGGAAGCTCCGTGTCGTCCGCCCCGCGAGGCTTGGCCCCTCGCGAGGGTCTTGGGTCTGTGTCGATGAAGACGGGCCGTGCTGGGCCCCCTTTGAGCCACGCCGCAGGCCGCAGGCAGGCAAGTCTAGGGACCCCCGTTCCCAGAACGCCGACAGTAGCCCTCGGGCCCAAGGCGCGCCCGGACTTGGCCGTGCAGGGAGGCGAAAGGGTAAGGGCGAAGCACCGCGGGCCCTAACAGCCTGCGGCCTTGGGCGCCGCGTGGCGGTTGATTGGACGTGGGCGGCACTGTTCCCCACGGCGCCTCGGCAACCGCACGGATCGGACAAGTCCCTGCATGCAAAGCGGGTCATGATTACCTGCGATCGTGGAGGTCGGCGGTTGGCCTTCGCCGGCCATAAGTACGGAACGGCGCACGCCCTTCCAGTCCATCCTTTCTTGCTTCTCCTTCTTCCCGGTCCTTACTCCGTCTTGCTGCGATGGCTCCGATCCGCCGGTTCTCGTCGGCAGAGAAGGGAAAGGCTCCCCGAGAGGAACCAGACCCGCTCCCGCCGAAGAAACGGCTCGCCCCCCGCGGCCGGGACGAGGGGGCCCATCAGGTGGTGTCGAGGCCCTGGTGCGAGCGGGCACCGCCGGGGTTCCCGCTTCCCTTGTACGCCCACATCGAGGGCCCTGAAGGAGTTGATGCCGATCGCCACGGGCGGCGCCGCCGTCGGCGCCGACGGGTCACGAAGGTGTGGGTCGTCCCCCCTGGGGTCCACACCGAGGGCTCCTCCCGAGAGTTCGTGCTCCGCGCCGCCATGCCTCCTCAGTCTTGGATTCGCCTTCCTCCCTTCTTCGCCTCCATCATCCCGCAGGGAGAACTCCTGGAGCTTTGGTTGCAGCACGCCGGCTGCAGCACCCTCGCGACCGAAGCAGAGGTCGCGGTCGTGGCTCCGGGTGAGGTCTTCATGACTCGAGGCTGGAGCGAGATCGCCCGGGTTTGCAGGAAAAGAGGCGCCTTCGCGATCCACTTGGAGTACGACGGTTCTTCGGTGATGTTCTTCAAGGTCTTCGATGCGAACGGGCGCCGGCTGGAGTGCTGCCCCAGGAGAGGTGGTCGGGACCCTGCTACGGCGAGGACTGGGCCCGCCGACCGCTCCCTTGGCGGCTCCTCAGGCGGCGGAGGCGACGGAAGTTCCAGCGACTCCGGCGAGCTCTTCGCGACTCCGGAGACGAGCAACGACAGCTACGAGCCCCCGAGCCGGTGCCGCTCTTGAAGCAGGGCAGGCTCGTCAGGCCGTCGCCGACTCTGATCTGGATGGGGTTGGTGCCGGTGCTTGACGGCCCACTGTTGATGATGGCGTCTTTTGCAGGGGCGCGTGTAGTTAGCGTCCCTTTAGGATCTGTTCCTTGCGAGGAATCAAAGACGCATCCCGTGGGGGCTTGTAAGGTGCCTGTGATCCTGTTTTGTTAATATAACCCTTGTCGTAGAATTGTGCGAGTTGCTCATTCCGTCTTAGCTTAGTTCTCCCTTTCGAACCTCACGAGGGCTTGGTGCTCTGCGCTGACAGGTCCCAGTCCCAAGGCGGCTTCAGTCGTCGCTGGTATGCCAGGTCGCGATGCCGTGGTCAAGGCCAGGAGGTGAGCGACCCGGGGTCCGGTAAGAGCCCCTGAGTCGCGATGCTCAGGAGGTCCCCTTTGGCACTCAAGCAGCCATTATTCGGTGATAAAGCAGAGCGGCGTCGCTAACACGGGATTGCATTAGGTGCGGGGATGGTGCCACGGTAGCTGGTGCTTCCGGGTGGCGACTTATCTCGAGAATCAAGGGTCGTTCTCTGGTGTGTCGCCGGGTCCGTGCATCGGCAGGCGTGAGGTTGCTCGGCGAGGTCCTCGCGTGTCCCTCCCCTCTCGCCTTTGCTCCCCTTTCTGCTCTATGTCCTCGGGTCCCGGCCCTCGAGCGAGTCTCAGCCGTCGCTGGTATGCCAGGTCGCGATGCCGTGGACAAGGCCAGAGGGTGAGGGCTGGAGAGCCAGTAGGAGCCCTGAGTCGCGATGCTCAGGCACCCCCCTTTAACGTGCAAGCGGTTCGCGCGGATGAGAGTGAAGGAGACACCGCAAGGGCCTCGCCTGACGCAGCTCCTTTAGGAGATCCTGTAGACCTATCATAGAAAGAACGAGGGGTTGCCATGACAATTGACAGCCAGCCATTGGTTGCTTCCGAGGGGCGATGAGGCACTGAAGGCTTGACGAGGTGGCGCCATGCGGGGCTGCCGTGGCCAGAGCTCAGCCATTCAGGTTTGTCGGCATTGCAGGAACGGACCCATGCGCAAGCGTCGTGCCATTTGGGAGCAGCTCCGTCAGTTGGCGTCAGTTGAGTGGGCAACTAGGTCAAACTCATTAGCCGCGAAGGAGTGGATTCATTCAAATAGATGCTGGGAAGGTGGACATCACTGGGTCAGACCCGAGCGACTTGGGGATGATGCAGCCTGAGGGGCGCCCCCAATAAAGTAAGCTAACAACATGAAATAAAAGGGATACATGCCGCAGGGACGGACCCACGCGGCCTGGGAATAATGCAGCCCTGGGGGGCGCTCCCAGCTGGAAGTGAAACTTGAAAGATGTCACCTGATGATGTTGAGGACGAAGGAGTGTTGGTGTAGCAGACTCGGTGGGCTGCGGAAGCCGACCCTCACGAGCCCCCAGGCCCAGGGGCCTCGGGAGGCTCCGGAGGCGCTGGTGGTTCCTTGCGGACCATCTCCATCTCTGCCAGGGCTGTGGAACGCCTGGCCTCTTGAGCCCCCATGATGCCCCTCATGAGGCGCTGGTACGTGGCAGCCGCATTCGGCAAGCCGTAAGGCATGCGAACGTAGCTGTGGGGTGGACCTTCGCAGCGCCCCACTCGCGAGGGCCAGAGGCTCTCCAGAGAGGCAACTCGATTGAGCCCTTCTATGTCGATGCAGATGCGCAGCCCACCATCCTCGCCTGGATGGGGAGCCATAGCTGGTAGGCGGCGGCCGCCTCTCATGACTCTTGACTCCTGTAGCTCCTGAATGGCCTTGCTGACGAACTCCTGAGGGTCTGGCTCTCCTTGCTTTACTCCTTCCTGAGGGAAACCTGCTTCGAAACACGCCTCCATGTGGTGCCCAAGCGCCTCCCTCGTGACCTTAGCCAGGTCGGTGGCCCTCTAGGGGAGAGCCCCCGAGCCCTGCCTGAGGAGGGCGCCGGGCGCGCTTTCCTATGCGTTGGAAGGAGGTTCCCCCTAGGCAGGCGCGGGCCCTGAGGGGCCTGCCTCCTGATGGGTCGGGCCGGACGATGTCTTCTTCTTCTTGGGGGCGGTCTCGGGAAGCCTCCTGCTTCCGCGATCCGGGTCTTCCAGTGACGCGGCCTGGAAGGCTCGTTCCAGGGAACACACCGCGTCCTTCTCTTCACAGGGCACCGTGATGACTCCGCCACTTCCTGGCATCTTGAGGACATTGTAGCCGTGGTGAGTTACGGCCATGAACTTGGCCAGCGCTGGGTACCCAAGGATGGCGTTGTACGGCAGGTGAATGTGAGCGACGTCGAAGTCGATGAGCTCGGTGCGGTAGTTGTCGCGTGTCCCGGAGGTGACTGGGAGGCGGACCTGCCCAATCGGGACCGTGGAGCCATCGGTGACTCCGGAGAAAGGCTTGGTCGGCTGAAGCTGGTTGTAGGGAACTTGGAGATTGTTGAATGTTTCCAGAGACAGAACATTGAACCCTGCCCCGCCATCGATGAGGGTCCTGGTGACCACCACGTTGCTGATGATTGGGGAACAAAGCATCGGGAGGACTCCAGCTGTAGCTGCACACTTGAGCTGATCTGCTGAGCTGAATGTGATGGCGCACGCCGACCACCTGAGAGGGTGCGTGGCTTCCAGCTTGGGGAGGACTGCATTCACTTCGCGGGCGAACTGCTTGAAGATGCGTTGAGAGGCTGGGGCTTGAGCCCCGCCCAGGATGCAGGCGACTGCGCGCGGCTCCTGGAAGCCCCCAGCCCCCTCGTCCTGATGGCGGTCCTCGTTTCTCCTTGGCTGCGGCGGCAGCGGATGGAGGCCTGCGTTGCCTTGCGGGCGATCCTCGTGAGGCTGATCCCTCCAGTCTTCCTCGCGAGGCGAGTCTTGCCAGCGATCCTCACGAGGTTGGTCGCGCCACCCTTGGCGCGGGCCACGGTCTTCCCAGCGTCCTGCGTTCCTTCCTCCTCCTCGACCGTAGCCCCGGTCACCGCGGTCGGGGCGACGGCCGATCCTTCCTTCTCGCACGGCTCGGAGCTCTTGACATTCGTTGGTGTTGTGGGTGTGGAGGTCGTGGTACACACAGTACCGACTGCCCTTGGGAGGTTCGGGCAGATCTCTGCCCCACTTGGTATCTGGTTCTGCCGCGAGCACGACAGCCCCCTTGCACTTCACATCCTTAGCCTTGGGATTCTTCTCTTCTGGGTCTGCGGCAGGTAGCTCGAGGAGGGAGAGACGCCCTTCCTCAGCCCTGGCGCACTTGGTTGCCAAGTTGAACAACTCCAAGGAAGTGCACAGGTCTTCATGCATCGCCAGCTCCTCCTTCATCTTGACATCGCGCACGCCGTCAGAGAAGGCTGAGATGATGGCCTCCTCAGTCACCTTGGGAATCTTGAGGCGTGCATTGTTGAAGCGCTGGATGTACTTCTGCAGGGTCTCTCCGGGTTGTTGCTTGATGTGGCGCATGTCGCTCATGGCGGGTGGCCGGTCGCGAGTACCTTGGAAGTTGGCGATGAAGCGGGTGCGCATCTCGTCCCAGGAGGAGATCGTGCCTGGGGCCAGGTTCAGGAGCCAGGTGCGGGCCCCGTCCTTGAGCGCCATGGGAAACCAGTTCGCCATGACCTTCTCGTCTCTGTTGGCAGCTTCGATGCCTAGCTCATAGAGCTGGAGGAACTCCGCAGGGTCGGCCATGCCGTCGTAATGAGGAGGCAGGTCTGGCTTGAACTTGCCGGGCCACGCGACGCTGTGTAGCTCGGCGGTGAATGCACGGCAGCCTGCTGTGGCCACGGGAGGCCTTGGGTGACGAAGAGCTTGGTCTTGCATGCCCCCACGCGCTGCAGCTGGGAGCAGCACGGGGTCTTGACGCACGGGGGCAGGAGCATGGTCGCGACGTGCTGGAGCAGGGAGCGCCCGGGCAGCTTCTTGCGGGCGAGGGACTTCTTGGCAGCTCTGCTCTTGCCACGCTGGCACCTGACGGAGCGGGTTCCGCCCAGGGGCCACGCGCCTTGGAGCCATGGCGCCTTCTTGAGGAGGAGGCGGCCGGGGCGCCGCCGGAGCTTCGTCCCCCGCGTGGGGCAGGGTGCGGTGCAGCGGAACGGACGGCGCAGGAGAGCCCCCTGCGGCGCGAACGAGCTCGGCGACGCGGTTGAGCCATTCTTTGTAGACGTCGTCGACGGGACAGTAGCGCAGGAGCTCGTTTGCCGCGATGAGCGCAGCTCGAGCCTCCATGGGTGCGCGAAGCGCGCGGGACGAAGAACCAGCTGGGGTGAGCGAGGGAGTAGCGGTGCGGCCGTCTTGCCGCACGGGGGCAGGAGCATGGTCGCGACGTGCTGGAGCAGGGAGCGCCCGGGCAGCTTCTTGCGGGCGAGGGACTTCTTGGCAGCTCTGCTCTTGCCACGCTGGCACCTGACGGAGCGGGTTCCGCCCAGGGGCCACGCGCCTTGGAGCCATGGCGCCTTCTTGAGGAGAAGGCGGCCGGGGCGCCGCCGGAGCTTCGTCCCCCGCGTGGGGCAAGGTGCGGTGCAGCGGAACGGACGGCGCAGGAGAGCCCCCTGCGGCGCGAATGAGCTCGGCGACGCGGTTGAGCCATTCTTTGTAGACGTCGTCGACGGGACAGTAGCGCAGGAGCTCGTTTGCCGCGATGAGTGCAGCTCGAGCCTCCATGGGTGCGCGAAGCGCGCGGGACGAAGAACCAGCTGGGGTGAGCGAGGGAGTAGCGGTGCGGCCGTCTTGCCGCACGGGGGCAGGAGCATGGTCGCGACGTGCTGGAGCAGGGAGCGCCCGGGCAGCTTCTTGCGGGCGAGGGACTTCTTGGCAGCTCTGCTCTTGCCACGCTGGCACCTGACGGAGCGGGTTCCGCCCAGGGGCCACGCGCCTTGGAGCCATGGCGCCTTCTTGAGGAGGAGGCGGCCGGGGCGCCGCCGGAGCTTCGTCCCCCGCGTGGGGCGGGGTGCGGTGCAGCGGAACGGACGGCGCAGGAGAGCCCCCTGCGGCGCGGACGAGCTCGGCGACGCGGTTGAGCCATTCTTTGTAGACGTCGTCGACGGGACAGTAGCGCAGGAGCTCGTTTGCCGCGATGAGCGCAGCTCGAGCCTCCATGGGTGCGCGAAGCGCGCGGGACGAAGAACCAGCTGGGGTGAGCGAGGGAGTAGCGGTGCGGCCGTCTTGCCGCACAGACGGATGCTGAGACGACGCTTGCTGCTCGTCCCCCGCCGGGCCGGTGGCGGCGTTGACGGCAGGTGACGGGGAACGGCGAGGATGCCCGCCGATAGGAGCCGTCTGGGCGATGCGGGAAGCGAGAGCGGCCTGGCGCTCGGCGCGGGCCCGACGAGCGTCAGACATGGACGCGATGGTCGGAGGAGAACGGGGTGGTGGAAGACGAATTCTGGCGCACCCCTACCTGGCGCGCCAAATGTCGGATTTCGGGTTCTGGCAGACCCTTGAGGTTCGAACACTGGGGTGCGCGCGGAGATTTCGCCTTCTACCTACCTGCACCCCTCCGCCTCACTGAGATCTAAGCTATGGAAAGAACAGCACAAGAGACACAGGGTTTATACTGGTTCGGGCCACCGTTGTGGTGTAACACCGTACTCTAGTGTGTGGTGTGGTGGATTGCCTCTTGGGCTAATGATGATGAGCAATACAAGGAAGAACAGCCTCGCGAGGGTCTGCTCTTGGCTGTGGGGATGAACTGCTAGGAGGAGTTCAGTCACCCTTCTCTCTCTCTGTGTGTGTGATGCTACTCGATCCGATTTTCCCTCTCTCTACCCTGTGGGTGGCTAGTCCTATTTATAGGCAAAGGCCCTGGGCCTCTTCCCAAATATTGAGCGGGAAGGGCGCCAACAATTGGCCATTTTGAAGGGGAACATCTGGTACACTTATCCTGACTAAAGTTAGTCCTCGCCTGCCAAAGACTCTGGTGGTGACGCTGGCTTGGGCTCCACAATGACTTCCTCCCTGCCGTTGGACTGGTCTTGGTCTCGTTGCACCGAAACGGGTGCCTTTTCTTGATGCTCTTGCCTGTGCTTGCTCCCTTTGCACCAAAGAGGAAAGGAGGACACTGCGCGGGCTGGCGCTCGCCTGGCGCCCTTGGTCGTCATGGCTTGCGTCACGGGCACCTCGTGAGGTACCCCGCCTTGATCTCTCCGCCTCCTCGCGAGCCAGCCTAATGTGGCCATGCCTGAGGAAGCTCCGTGTCGTCTGCCCCGCGAGGCTTGGCCCCTCGCGAGGGTCTTGGGTCTGTGTCGATGAAGACGGGCCGTGCTGGGCCCCCTTTGAGCCACGCCGCAGGCCGCAGGCAGGCAAGTCTGGGGACCCCCGTTCCCAGAACGCCGACAAGAGATGAATAATATTTTGAGCGGTGTACTTTCATTATCAACATAACAACCAAGAGATGGCGATATCTTCCATGCTACACACATTATAGGCGGTTCCCAAACAAAATGAAAAGTTTATACTCCCCCTCCACCAACAAGCATCAATCCATGGCTTGCTCGAAACAACGAGTGCCTCCAACTAACAAGAGTCCCAGGGGGGTTTTGTTTGCAATTATTTTGATTTAGTTTGCATAAAGCATGGGACTGGGCATCCCGGTGACCAACCATTTTTCTCGTGAGTGAGGAGCGGAGTCCACTCCTCTTGAGAATAACCCACCTAACATGGAAGATACGAACAACCCTAGTTGATACATGAGCTATTTGAGCATACAAAACAAGATATTTATTTGAAGGTTTAGAGTTTGGCACATACAAATTTACTTGGAACGGCAGGTAGATACCGTATATAGGTAGGTATGGTGGACTCATATGGAATAACTTTGGGGTTTATGGGATTGGATGCACAAGCAGTATTCCTGCTTAGTACAAGTGAAGGCTAGCAAAAGACTGGGAAGCGACCAACCAGAGAGCGACAACAGTCATGAACATGCATTAGAATTAATCAACACCGAATGCAAGCATGAGTAGGATATAATCCACCATGAACATAAATATCGTGCAAACTATGTTGATTTTGTTTCAACTACATGCGTGAACATGCGCCAAGTCAAGTCACTTAAATCATTCAGAGGAGGATACCACCCTATCATACCACATCACAACCATTTTAATAGCATGTTGGCACGCAAGGTAAACCATTATAAGCTCCTAGCTAATCAAGCATGGCACAAGAAACTATGATCTCTAGTTGTCATTGCAAACATGTTTATTCATAATAGGTTGAATCAGGAACGATGAACTAATCATATTTACAAAAACAAGAGAGGTTGAGTTCATACCAGCTTTTCTCATCTCAGTCAGTCCATCATATATCGTCATAATTGCCTTTCACTTGCACGACCGAATGATGTGGATAATAATAATAGTGCACTTGCATTGTACTAAGCTGGAATCTGCAAGCATTCAATAAACAGGAGAAGACAAGGCAGTATGGGCTCTTTTGTCAGACCAACAATAATGCATATAAGAGCCACTTCAACAATTTAATTATGGTCTTCTCCTATCGACCCCCAAAGAAAAGAAAAGAAATAAAACTATTTACACGGGAAAGCTCCCAACAAGCAAAAGAAGAACATGAAATATTTTTGGGTTTTCTTTTTAATTACTACTACAAGCATGGAAAGTAAACTAATTAAAAGCTATAACTAATTTTTTTTGTTTTTCTTAAGGTTTATTAAACACACAAGAAGAAAGCATAAAAAGTGAAGTAAACTAGCATGGATGATACAATGAAAAAGTATGAGCACCGACATCTAGCAATGAGTGTGTGAACATGAATATAATGTCGGTGAGAAATACGTACTCCCCCAAGCTTAAGCTTTTGGCCTAAGTTGGTCTATGTCCACGGTTGGCCTGGCGGATATCCATAGTAATAGTTGGGGTCATACTGTGAAGAAGAAGACTCTGATTGCCACTGGTTGGCAATCATCTCCGGATCCCACTGGTAATTAGACTACCGTGGAGGATCAACTTGTGGTTCCGACTCTGGCTCTGTGGCTGATGTAGGGTTCCGGTAGGCGTGAATAGCCTCTAACGGAACAAGGTACTGGTCTGAAGATAAATCAAACAAGGAAGGAGCAGGCAGGGTAATAGTCTCAGGATGATGTTTATGAAAGAACAATTTGTATTTAAGCTCCCCTTCCCTATTATTTGTTGGAAATATGCCCTAGAGGTAATAATAAAATGGTTATTATTATATTTCCTTGTTCATGATAATTGTCTATTGTTCATGCTATAATTGTGTTATCCGGAAATCGTAATACATGTGTGAATACATAGACCACAACACGTCCCTAGTGAGCCTCTAGTTGACTAGCTCGTTGATCAAAAGATAGTCATGGTTTCCTGACTATGGACATTAGATGTCATTGATAATGGGATCACATCATTAGGAGAATGATGTGATGGACAAGACCCAATCCTAAGCATAGCTCAAAGATCATGTAGTTCGTTTGCTAGAGCTTTTCCGAATGTCAAGTATCATTTCCTTAGACCACGAGATTGTGCAACTCCCGGATACCGTAGGAGTGCTTTGGGTGTGCCAAACGTCACAACGTAACTGGTGACTATAAAGGTGCACTACGGGTATCTCCGAAAGTGTCTGTTGGGTTGGCACAAATCGAGACTGGGATTTGTCACTCCGTATGACGGAGAGGTATCTCTGGGCCCACTCGGTAATGCATCATCATAATGAGCTCAATGTGACCAAGTGGTTGATCACGGGATCATGCATTACGGTACGAGTAAAGTGACTTGCCGGTAACGAGATTGAACGAGGTATTGGGATACCGACGATCGAGTCTCGGGCGCGTAACGTACCGATTGACAAAGGGAATTGTATACGGGATTGATTGAATCCTCGACATCGTGGTTCATCCGATGAGATCATCAAGGAGCATGTGGGAGCCAACATGGGTATCCAGATCCCGCTGTTGGTTATTGACCGGAGAGTCGTCTCGGTCATGTCTGTGTGTCTCCCGAACCCGTAGGGTCTACACACTTAAGGTTCGGTGACGCTAGGGTTGTTGAGATATTAGTATGCGGTAACCCGAAAGTTGTTCGGAGTCCCGGATGAGATCCTGGACGTCACGAGGAGTTCCGGAATGGTCTGGAGGTGAAGAATTGTATATAGGAAGTCCAGTTTCGGCCACCAGAAAAGTTTCGGGGGTCACAGGTTTTGTACCGGGACCACCGGAAGGGTCCCGGGGGTCCACCGGGTGGGGCCACCTATCCCGGAGGGCCCCATGGGCTGAAGTGGGAGGGGAACCAGCCCCTGATGGGCTGGTGCGCCCCCCTTGGGCCCCCGTGCGCCTAGGGTTGGAAACCCTAGGGGTGGGGGGCGCCCCACTTGGCTTGGGGGGCAAGCCACCCCCCTTGGCCGCCGCCCCCATCTAGATGGGATCTAGAGGGGCCGGCGCCCCCCCTGGACCCCTAACCTATCCCCTGGCGCCTCCCTCACCTTCCCGTGACACCTCTCCCTCTCTCTGAGCTTGGCGAAGCCCTGCCGAGATCACCGCTGCTTCCACCACCACGCCATCGTGCTGCTGGATCTCCATCAACCTCTCCTTCCCCCTTGCTGGATCAAGAAGGAGGAGACGTCTTCCCAACCGTACGTGTGTTGAACACGGAGGTGCCATCCGTTCGGCGCTCGGTCATTAGTGATTTGGATCACGACGAGTACGACTCCATCAACCCCGTTCTATTAAACGCTTCCGCTCGCGATCTACAAGGGTATGTAGATGCACTCCCCTTTCCCTCGTTGCTAGATAACTCCATAGATTGATCTTGGTGATGCGTAGAAAATTTTAAATTCTGCTACGTTACCCAACAATGGCATCATGAGCTAGGTCTATGCGTAGTTTCTAAGCACGAGTAGAACACAAAGCAGTTGTGGGCATCGATATTGTCAATTTACTTGCCGTTACTAGTCTTATCTTGATTCGGCGGTATCGTGGGATGAAGAGGCCCGGACCGACCTTACACGTACGCTTACGTGAGACTGGTTCCACCGACTGACATGCACTAGTTGCATAAGGTGGCTAGCGGGTGTCTGTCTCTCCTACTTTAGTCGGATTGGATTCGATGAAAAGGTCCTTATGAAGGGTAAATAGAAATTGGCATATCACGTTGTGGTTTTGGCGTAGGTAAGAAACGTTCTTGCTAAGAAACCTATAGCAGCCACGTGAAACTTGCAACAACAATTAGAGGACGTCTAACTTGTTTTTGCAGCATGTGCCGTGTGATGTGATATGGCCAAAAGGATGTGATGAATAATATATGTGATGTATGAGATTGATCATTTTCTTGTAATAGGAATCACGACTTGCATGTCGATGAGTATGACAACCGGCAGGAGCCATAGGAGTTGTCTTAATTTATTTATGACCTGCGTGTCAACATATAACGTCATGTAATTACTTTACTTTATTGCTAAACCATTAGCCATAGTAGTAGAAGTAATAGATGACGAGACAACTTCATGAAGACACGATGATGGAGATCATGATGATGGAGATCATGGTGTCATGCCGGTGACGACGATGATCATGGCGCCCCGAAGATGGAGATCATAAGGAGCAAAATGATATTGGCCATATCATGTCACTATTTGATTGCACGTGATGTTTATCATGTTTTACATCTTATTTGCTTAGAACGACGGTAGCTTAAATAAGATGATCCCTCGTAATAATTTCAAGAAAGTGTTCCCCCTAACTGTGCACCGTTGCGAAGGTTCGTTGTTTCGAAGCACCATGTGATGATCGGGTGTGATAGATTCTAACGTTCGAATACAATGGGTGTAAGCCAGATTTACACACGCAATACACTTAGGTTGACTTGACGAGCCTAGCATGTACAGACATGGCCTCGGAACATGGAAGACCGAAAGGTCGAGCATGAGTCGTATAGAAGATACGATCAACATGAAGATGTTCACCGATGATGACTAGTCCGTCTCACATGATGATAGGACACGACCTAGTTGACTCGGATCATGTTTCACTTAGATGACTAGAGGGATATCTATCTGAGTGGGAGTTCATTGAATAATTTGATTAAATGAACTTAATTATCATGAACTTAGTCTAAAATCTTTACAATATGTCTTGTAGATCAAATGGCCCATGCTAATGTTGCCCTCAACTTCAACGCGTTCCTAGAGAAAACCAAGCTGAAAGATGATGGCAGCAACTATATGGACTGGGTCCGGAACCTGATGATCATTGTCGGTGTCAAAACCGGCGGATCTCGGGTAGGGGGTCCCGAACTGTGCGTCTAGGCCGGATGGTAACAGGAGGCAGGGGACACGATGTTTTACCCAGGTTCGGGCCCTCTTGATGGAGGTAAAACCCTATGTCCTGCTTGATTGATATTGATGATATGGGTAGTACAAGAGTAGATGTACCACGAGATCAGAGAAGCTAAACCCTAGAAGCTAGCCTATGGTATGATTGCATGTTATGGTTGTTGTCCTATGGACTAAAACCCTTCGGTTTATATAGACATCAGAGAGGGTTAGGGTTACACAAGGTCGGTTACAAAGGAGGAGATATCCATATCCGTATTGCCTAGCTTGCCTTCCACGCCAAGTAGAGTCCCATCCGGACACGAGACGAAGTCTTCAATCTTGTATCTTCATAGTCTAACAGTCCGGCCAATGGATATAGTCCGGCTGTCCGGAGACCCCCTAATCCAGGACTCCCTCAGTAGCCCCTGAACCAGGCTTCAATGACGATGAGTCCGGCGCGCAGTATTGTCTTCGGCATTGCAAGGCGGGTTCCTTCTCCGAATACATCACAGAAGAATTTGAATACGAGGATAGTGTCCGACCCTACAAAATAAGTTCCACATTCCACCGTAGAGAGAATAATATTTTCGCAAATCTAATTTGCTGGCTTGTTTTGGCAGCACGACGTTACGTCATGGCCCGGTGATTATTCGAACCGTTTCCTTTAACCAGCCCCGCACATAACGCGAGGCAGTTTTTCGACACGTCTTGTCAAAGCAGAGATCGTGTCCCCTTATTACGGGATTCTCATCAATACGGGCATGGGTAACCCAACCGCGCCATCAATTGCGGCGCTTGGGGGATAAGCGAGTTTTACCAGGCAAGTGGGGATGCTTAGTTTCATCCGCCCATATAAAGGGATAAGGATTCACCTTTCTATCCACGCCTTCTTCCTCCCTTACCCATCCGTTTTCGCACACTCGAGCTCTAGCGCCCAAGTCTGCACTTCCCACCTTGACCTTCTCCAATCATGTCCGGAGCGGGAGGCAGGTGGATGGTCTCCTCCGTCACGGAGGGAGACATCAAGAAAGTGAGGAGAGCCGGATACCTGCCCGACGACATCGCGCACCGGCTCCCAGATGAGGGGCAGCTCATCCCCACCCCTAGGCCCCATGAGAGGGTAGTATTCCTCACCCATTTCCTCCGTGGACTGGGATTCCCTCTCCATCCCTTCATCCGGGGCTCATGTTTTATTACGGCCTGGATTTCCATGATCTGGCCCCGAACTTCATCCTCAACATCTCGGCGTTTATCGTCGTGTGCGAGGCCTTCCTCCGCATCAAGCCCCACTTCGGCTTATGGCTGAAGACCTTCAATGTCAAGCCGAAGGTGGTGGGCGGCCGCCAGGCGGAGTGCGGAGGCGCCATGGTGGGAAAGATGCCCAACATAACATGGCTCGAGGGCTCCTTTGTGGAAACCATAAAGGGGTGGCAATCGGGGTGGTTCTATATCACCGAGCCGCGCGACCCTGCATGGGCAGCAGCCCCCGAGTTCCGATCTGGCATCCCCATGCGGCTCACCTCCTGGAAAGAGAAGGGCATGTCCTGGGGTAGTTCGAAAGAGCTGACCGGACTCCAAACATGTATTCAAAACATGGTGGACAAGAAGCTCAAGCTTGTCAACATAGTCCAAGTTATGCTCATCCGCCGGATACTCCCATGCCAACAACAGGAGTTCAACTTGTGGGAGTTCAATCCGGCGCAGCACCGAACTCTGAATAGGCTCTTCGACACGACTCATGAAGACGCCTGGAGGGTGCTGTTCAAAAGTGCCGAGGTCCCCCCTATTACCGAGGATCGCGGATTCAGCGCGAAGCGCCAAGCCAGTGCGGTAAGCTGCTTTACCTTTCACATGATACTTATTTTTTTATATAGATTGACTCTATGCGGGATCTAAACTCCCGTACCTTTGACAGGACTGGCAGAAGATGGCCGGACAGATCGACTGTCCGGCTCCTTTGCCCGAAGGCCCCGCAGACGCTCTTCTGGCGAAGATGTTGACTCCGGCCCCTTATACGGTGCCGGAGAAGACCAAGAAGGCCAAGGGAACCCGAAAGAGTTCCCGACGCCAGGCGTTGTCGGACTCACCGTCCGATGACTCTGCGGCGCACTCTTCCCCCGAAGACGACGAGGAAGAAGAAGATGCTCCCCCACCGACTGGGGGAGACAAGAAAAGGAAGGCCGCCCCAACCGGGGAGGCCGGAGGGGCCAAGAAGGGAAGGACTCTCCTTCCGGACGGTTCCACCGCCGCCGACGAAGGCGAAGACGAGTGGTTGCACAGGGTCAAGCCCCCGGGGAGATTGTAAGTATTCGGATACCAGAGTAACTCATAGGATTCATTTGTCGCATTGCTTTCCCTAACGCCGAACACAATTATGCAGGCTGCCACGAGCCAGTATCGATGTATCATCGGATGGATCATTGGGCTTGTCGGACATGGATAGCGATCCAGTCCCGACCGCCACCTCCCCTCATCCTACCGACGACGCCAAGGTGTTGTCTCAAGAGGCACCGGATCAAGGGGAGACAGTCCCGGAGGCACCTCAAGGCGACCTTCCGGACTCCGGGAGCCGAGGGGATGGGGCCCCTAAGAGCTCCGAGTTCGGCCCTCAGTCGAACACCCATCCGGAACCTCCAGCGGTTCCAGGCTCGGGCAGGCGGCCTCCTTCTAAGAGGGGCAAGACGCCTGTGCCGGTGACCTCTGTCCATCCGGAGGCGCTAGACAATCTGCTGGAAGCGCTTCGCAACGCTTCCATCGACGAGGAGCACCGCACTATCATGAGTGTGGTGATCCAGAAGGTTCAGTCTGCCAAGAGCGGATTGACTGAAGCCTGTGCCAGCCTTCTAACAGGCTTCGAGGTAAGTGTTTTAAAATGTAGTAGAAATATTACCGCATAGATAGTAGCCCATGATGCTTTGTTCGGTGTTCACAAAGAAAAGCCGAACAGAGGATCAAATAATATCGCAGGAGTCTAATATAAGTGTGTCAATATGCATATGCATGCTTCGCTGCTGGCGTCTGCCGCACTGACTGCGGAGGTCGCCGTACTGAAGCAGGACCTCGAGGGGTCCAGGAAAGAGCTCGGCCTTGCCAAGAGGCAACTCGAGGAGAACAAGGGTAAGTAATACCCTGTCTATAGATATGTATATATATAAAAAACGACGCGATTGCAAAATGACAGGATCATTGTATGTTTGCCAGGGGCCATGACCGAGGTGGCGACCCTGAAGAAAGCGCTAACCGAGGCCGAAGATAAAGCGGCCAAGGAGCGCACCGAGCGGGAAAAACAAGAGGCTCGTGTGGGCGAGGTGCAGCAAGAGCTCCAGGCTCTCGTGACAAGAGGCGTTGGAGCTTGACTCGAAGACGCGAGAGTCTGAGCTTGCCGCGGCCCTTGAGAGCGCAAAGAGTGCCAAGGCCGAGGCCTAGAAGGCCCTCCAGGAGATCGACGCAATGAAGAAGATAGCGGCGGGTAAGGCTTTCTATATGCAAAGCAAGCATGTAAAAGTAAATTACCGATTACTTACTCGAATCCAGAGCTCTCCAGGAGCATTCGCAGATCTGCCCCGCAGTGTGTCCGATGCCGCGCAGTTTTACCAGGCCGAGGAGGGAAGCTCAACGGAGAAGCTGTTCTGGTCTTAGTATACTGAGACCGAACACCCAATGCCTCTGAGCGACCAGCTAAAGCAGATGGTCAAGATGCACAAGGAGGCCGAACAGGCCACGAAGGGCCTTATAGTCCGGTTGTGGCCTGGCGACGTCCTTCCAAACAGCTACTTTGGCCTGATGAGGCGGCTTGTGGATGCCTGCCCACGGCTGGAGGTCATCAAGCGGTCCGTCTGCATCGAAGGTGCACACCGGGCTTTCGCCCGTGTGAAGGTGCAGTGGGCCAAGCTAGACGCTGTGAAGCTGATCAAGGAAGGGCCGCCGCAGGGCAAGGAGCATCGCACCCCCGAAATTTATTATGAGGGTGTCCCGAAGGGTGCCCGTCTTGTAGCGGACGAATGTTCAAAGGATGTAATATTTGAGTAAACTTGCTCGTGTGATCCTGTATGATGAAAACTTGTTTCATATGCGCTATACAACGCTTGTGTGAATTTAAAATATTACCTTCTGTTTGGCCGTTTATCCAATTCGAGAGATGGCTAGTCCTCGGCTTCTGCCCCCATGCCACGAGTGCTGGGGTGTTCGGGATAAACCTGAGCACTCTTGTTCCCATATTTGGGTCCTTCGGGGGAGGTGCTCAACACAACGAACAAGGCAACCAGACTAATAATGCTTTATCACTCTCACTTAGCCATAGAATTCTATAATTTTAAATTTCGGCGAAGCCCCTGGTATTCGGAAGGCCGAATTTGGGGCACGATACACGCCTGTAAGTCGGACAGGGCCGGCCCCTCTCCCTAAGCGGCATAAGTCTTTAGGGACTCGAAAAACCTCGCCGAATCTTTAGGGACTCGAAAAACCTCGCCGAACAGCGACCAGTCTCTCGCCTTATCATGACATTCAGTTTTAGCTTTCTCTACTGAGGTGCTAAGCCCGGCAGAACCAGGGCACAATCACAGTAGTTCTCCTAGCGCTACCTTAGCCGATAGAGCGGAACTTAAGTTACCAAAACATAGGAGCCGGGCAAACCCAACATTTGACCAAAGACATGATTCGGAGCTGATGCATATAATGCTATAAGTTCGGGGTGCCGCACTTGTGAAAGTGTTCGGACTTTTCACACCGTATTGTGGGGTACGTAAGCCCCTGGTGTATTGGCCATATCAGAGTGTACGGTTGCAAGGCGTCATTAATGAACACACACACACACACACATATATATATAACAAGAATGCAATAATAGTCGTAATGTCATGCATTGTTTATTAAAAAATTGCGTTAAAGCAGAGTTATACAGATAGTGCGATAAGCAAAGATTAGGACTATGTCCCTTCCAAGGGCAAGCTGAGGAATGATATTAAATTGAATATTTCACTCGTTACTGTAATCAACCTGGGAATTCCGTGGTATGACGTAGCTGTCTGCCTCCTTGGTTGCTGCATCATGTGTTTGGCAATTGTGCTGCCGGACCGTGTTTCCAGAGATTAAGGTCCTGAAAGAAAAAATAAAAATAACCGAACGGGAAGCCCCTAGTGCGGTTTAGGCCGCGTTTTGGGGCGTGCCGCAGTTGTGCCCCCTCCCCACCTGTGCCCATGGTATTTTTAATGCGTAATTATGTATGCGCGGCATGAATTTCGCCGTTGGGCTGGGATTGGGGTGGCCGCCGTATTGCTACGCGAGCTCAGATCGCGCCAGGTGGTCTATTTGCCGATTTCCCCGAGCGCGCTTGAAGGTGTCCGGGCTTTGAAGCGCCGAACTGGTTGATTGCCTTGAGAGGCTGCTTTGCGCTTCTGCTGCGAGGGCCACGGTGTGCTCCTCTGTTCGGAGAGAGCGCTCTGTGTTTCCATTGACTGTAATAACTCTGCGAGGTCCTGGCATCTTGAGCTTGAGGTATGCATAATGCGGTACCGCATTGAATCTAGCGAATGCGGTTCGCCCGAGCAGCGCATGATAACCACTGCAGAACGGGACTATATCAAAGATTAACTCTTTGCTTCGGAAATTATCCGGGGATCCGAAGACCACTTCCAGTGTAACTGAGCCTGTGCAATGGGCCTCTACACCTGGAACGACGCCCTTAAAGGTTGTTTTTGTGGGTTCGATCCTTGAGGGGTCTATACCCATTTTGCACACTGTGTCCTGATAAAGCAGGTTCAGGCTGCTGCTGCCATCCATGAGGACTCGAGTGAGGTGAAATCCGTCAATGATTGGGTCTAGGAGCAGTGCGGCAAATCCGCCATGAGGATACTAGTGGGGTGGTCCCTGCGATCGAAGGTGATCGGGCAGGAGGACCAAGGGTTGAACTTTGGGGCGACTGGCTCCAACGCATATACGTCCCTGAGCGCACGCTTCTGCTCCCTCTTGGGGATGTGGGTCGCGTATATCATGTTCACCGTCCGCACTTGCGAGGGAAACCTCTTCTGCCCTCCGATGTGCGGCTGTTGGGGATCCTCCTCGTCATCGCTATGCGGCCCCTTGTCCTTGTTTTCGGCAATTAACTTGCTGGCCTGCTTGAACACCAAACAATCCCTGTTGGTGTGATTGGCTGGCTTGGCTGGGGTGCCGTGTATTTGACACGAGCGATCGAGTATACGGTCCAAGCTAGACGGACCCGACGTACTTTGTTTGAATGGCTTTTTCTGCTGACCGGGTTTAGAGCCTTTGAATCCGGCATTGACTGACGTATCCTCAGTATTTTCGCTGTTAATGCGACGCTTATGTTTGTTGCGACGTGACCTGCTATTGCCGTCCTTGGTATCTGAGGTACCATGGTTCTTTGATATGTTATTACTGCGAGCCAGCCAGCTGTCTTCTCCCGCACAAAAGCGGGTCATGAGCGTCATGAGAGCTGCCATAGATTTCAGCTTTTCCTGACCAAGGTGCCGGGCTAGCCACTCATCTTGGATGTTGTGTTTGAAAGCCGCTAAGGCCTCTGCATCCGGACAATCGACGATTTGATTTTTCTTTGTAAGGAACCAAGTCCAGAATTGCCTAGCCGACTTTTCTGGCTGCTGAATTATGTGGCTCAAGTCATTGGCGTCTGGTGGTCGCACATAAGTGCCCTGAAAGTTGTCGAGGAATGCGGCTTCCAGATCTTCCCAATAGCTAATGGAGTCCGCTGGCAAGCTATTAAGCCAATGCCGCGCTGGTCCTTTGAGCTTTAGTGGGAGGTATTTGATGGTGTGTAAGTCATCACCGCGGGCCATGTGGATGTGGAGGAGGAAGTCCTCAATCCATACTGCGGGATCTGTTGTGTCATCGTATGATTCAATATTTATAGGTTTGAAACCTTCTGGGAATTGATGTTCCATTACTTCTTCTGTGAAGCATAAGGGGTGTGCGGCGCCTCTGTATTGGGCTATATCGCGACGCAGCTCGAATGGGTCTTGCCCGCTGTGTTCGGCCCGGCCGGATTTGCTTTTACTGTATCCGGCGTGACGTTTGTCGTCTCGCAGAGTGGTGCACCCTCGTGATCCGTAGATCGATCTTGAATGCTTTGCCTTGTCCTCCAATATGTCTCGCAGGTCTGGCGTATCTCCCCATGCCTTTTTATTTGAATGGCGTTGGGGTGGAGGCTGAGCTTTTGGCTGGAATGCCTCTCTATCGCGGCCATGAGGTGGCCGATCAGCTGTATCATACACTTCTTCCTCTAGTCGGGGTAGTAACCTGCGCCTTGGGTAACTCTTGGAGGGGCGCTCGAGTTTATATTCCTCGGCCACGAGGACTTCAGTCCATTTGTCAGCTAGCAGATCTTGATCAGCTTGAAGCTGCTGCTGCTTTTTCTTCAGGCTATTTGCCGTGGCCATAAGCCGGCGCTTGAAGCGCTCTTGTTCGACGGGATCCTCTGGTACGGCGAATTCATCGTCGCCGAGGCTTGCCTCGTCTTCGGAGGGGGGCATGTGATTGTCATCCTCCTCCTCTCCGTCTGCCACTCTCTCAGGAGAGCTGGCTCCTCCATCCTCCTGCTCTAAATCTTGCTGGAGGGGTTTGTTGTTTTCTTCAACACTATCCGGAGTGTTATTATCTCCTGTGCCGGTATCACCACTTTTTCTTTGGAGGGACTTAGAGCGGCGCCGTTGACGTCGGCGTTTGGGTTGCTTCTTGGAGGGGTCATCCTCCGCTATCCCGTCACCATTGCCTTCTTTGGGTGTATCCACCATGTATATGTCATATGACGAGGTGGCTTTCCAGTGCCCTATAGGTGCTGGTTCATGTTTGTCTCCTACATCGTCGTCCATACCGTCGATGTCTTCGGAGTCGAAGTCGAGCATGTCGGTTAAATCATCGACAATGGCTACGAAGTGGGTGGTGGGTGGGCGTCGAATTTCTTCGCCGTCCGCATCCCAATCCTGTTGGCCATAATCCGGCCAGGGCTCTCCTGACAAAGAGAGAGATCTTGGTGAATTCAGAATGTCGCCGAAGGGCGAGTGCTGAAAGATATCCGCGGCGGTGAATTCCATGATCGGCGCCCAATCGGATTCGATTGGCAGGGGCGCGGATGGTTGGGAGTCCGGAAAAGAGTCCGACACCTTGGAGTCACGGGCTGCGCAGAGGGTTAGGCTGGTGTTCGGCTCTATCACCGTTGAGACTGCAGCCCCTGAGGCGGTGTCTAACCACCCGTCCTTGACTGGCACAGTTGGCTCCGAGCTAAGGGTCGGAGCTGATGCGGGCGCAGCCTCTGGGGTACTGTTCGGCGGCAAAGCAAGGTCATACCCATCGCGACAGTGCGGCGCGCCCGGCTGTGGCTCGAATCCGTCGAAGATCAAGTCTCCGCGGATGTCGGCCATGTAGTTCAAACTTCCAAATCTGACCTGATGGCCAGGGGCGTAGCTTTCAATCTGCTCCAGATGGCCAAGCGAATTAGCCCGCAGTGCAAAGCCGCCGAATACAAAGATCTGTTCGGGGAGAAAAGTCTCACCCTGGACCGCATCACTATCGATGATAGTAGGAGCCATCAAGCCTAACGGCGACGACATAGAGGAACTCTCAATGAAAGCACCAATGTCGGTGTCAAAACCGGCGGATCTCAGGTAGGGGGTCCTGAACTATGCGTCTAGGCCGGATGGTAACAGGAGGCAGGGGACACGATGTTTTACCCAGGTTCGGGCCCTCTTGGTGGAGGTAAAACCCTACGTCCTTCTTGATTGACATTGATGATATGGGTAGTACAAGAGTAGATCTACCACGAGATCAGAGAGGCTAAACCCTAGAAGCTAGCCTATGGTATGATTGTATGTTATGGTTGTTGTCCTATGGACTAAAACCCTTCGGTTTATATAGACACCGGAGAGGGTTAGGGTTACACAAGGTCGGTTACAAAGGAGGAGATATCCATATCCGTATTGCCTAGCTTGCCTTCCACGCCAAGTAGAGTCCCATCCGGACACGAGACGAAGTCTTCAATCTTGTATCTTCATAGTCTAACAGTCCGGCCAATGGATATAGTCCGGCTGTCCGGAGACCCCCTAATCCAGGACTCCCTCAATCATCCTCATAGCTACCAAGAAAGATTATGTCCTAGAAGCACCGCTAGGTGACGCACCCATCCCAGAGAACCAAGATGTTATGAATGCTTGGCAGCAGTGTGCTGATGATTACTCCCTCGTTCAGTGCGGCATGCTTTACAGCTTAGAACCAGGGCTCCAAAAGCGTTTTGAGCAACACGGAGCATATGAGATGTTCGAAGAGCTGAAAATGGTTTTCCAAGCTCATGCCCGGGTCAAGATATATGAAGTCTCCGACAAGTTCTTTAGTTGTAAGATGGAGGAAAATAGTTCTGTCAGTGAGCACATACTCAAAATGTCTGGGTTGCACAACCGCTTGACTCAGCTGGGAGTTAATCTCCCGGATGACGCGGTCATTGACAGAATCCTTCAGTCGCTTCCACCGAGCTACAAGAGCTTTGTGATGAACTTCAATATGCATGGGATGGAAAAGACCATTCCTGAGGTATATTCAATGCTGAAATCAGCGGAGGTGGAGATCAAAAATGAACATCAAGTGTTGATGGTGAATAAAACCACTAAGTTTAAGAAAGGCAAGGGTAAGAAGAACTTCAAGAAGGACGGCAAGGGGGTTGCCGCGCCCGGTAAGCAAGCTGCCGGGGAGAAGCCAAAGAATGGACCCAAGCCTGAGACTGAGTGTTTTTATTGCAAGGGAAGTGGTCACTGGAATCTGAACTGCCCCAAATACTTAGCGGACAAGAAGGCCGGCAACACTAAAGGTATATGTGATATACAAGTAATTGATGTGTACCTTACCAGTACTCGTAGTAGCTCCTGGGTGTTTGATACCGGTGCAGTTGCTCACATCAGTAACTCAAAGTAGGAGCTGCGGAATAAGCGGAGACTGGCGAAGGACGAGGTGACGATACGCGTCGGGAATGGTTCCAAGGTCGATGTGATCGCCGTCGGCACACTACCTCTACATTTACCTATGGGATTAGTTTTAAACCTCAATAATTGTTATTTAGTGCCAGCTCTGAGCATGAACATTGTATCAGGATCTCATTTAATTTGAGATGGCTACTCATTTAAATACGAGAATAATGGTTGTTCTATTTATATGAGAGATATGTTTTATGGTCATGCCCCGCTGGTGAATGGTTTATTCTTAATGAATCTCGAGTGTAATGTTACACATATTCATAGTGTGAATACCAAAAGATGTAAGGTTGATAATGATAGTCCCACATACTTGTGGCACTGCCGCCTTGGTCACATAGGTGTCAAACGCATGAAGAAGCTCCATGCAGATGGACTTTTGGAGTCTCTTGATTATGAATCATTTGACACGCGCGAACCATGCCTCATGGGTAAAATGACCAAGACTCTGTTCTCAGGAACAATGGAGCGAGCAACCAACTTATTGGAAATCATACATACTGATGTGTGCGGTCCAATGAGTGTTGAGGCTCGCGGTGGCTATCGTTATGTTCTCACCCTCACTGATGACTTGAGTAGATATGGATATGTCTACTTAATGAAACACAAGTCTGAGACCTTTAAAAATTTCAAGGAATTTCAGAGTGAGGTTGAGAATCAAAGTGACAGGAAAATCAAGTTCTTGCGATCAGATCGTGGGGGAGAATACTTGAGTCACTAATTTGGCACGCACTTAAGGAAATGTGGAATAGTTTCACAACTCACGCCGCCTGGAACACCTCAGCGTAATGGTGTGTCCGAACGTCGTAATCGCACTCTATTGGATATGGTGCGATCTATGATGTCTCTTACCGATCTACCACTGTCATTTTGGGGCTATGCTTTAGAGACTGCCGCATTCACTTTAAATAGGGCTCCGTCGAAATCCGTTGAGACGACACCGTATGAATTATGGTTTGGGAAGAAACCTAAGCCGTCATTTCTAAAAGTTTGGGGATGCGATGCTTATGTCAAGAAACTTCAACCTGAAAAGCTCGAACCCAAGTCAGAAAAATGCGTCTTCATAGGATACCCTAAAGAAACTATTGGGTATACCTTCTACCTCAGATCCGAAGGCAAGATCTTTGTTGCCAAGAATGGATCCTTTCTAGAGAAAGAGTTTCTCTCGAAAGAAGTAAGTGGGAGGAAAGTATAACTTGATGAAGTATTGCCTCTTGAACCGGAGAGTGGCGCAGCTCAAGAAAATGTTCCTAAGGTGCCTGCACCGACTAGAGAGGAAGTTAATGATGATGATCATGAAACTTCAGATCAAGTTGCTACTGAACTTCGTAGGTCCACAAGGACACGTTCCGCACCAGAGTGGTACGGCAACCCTGTCTTGGAAATCATGTTGTTAGACAACGGTGAACCTTCGAACTACGAGGAAGCGATGGCGGGCCCAGATTTCGACAAATGGCTAGAAGCCATGAAATCCGAGATAGGATCCATGTATGAAAATGAAGTATGGACTTTGACTGACTTGCCCGATGATCGGCGAGCCATAGAAAATAAATGGATCTTTAAAAAGAAGACAGACACAAATGGTAATGTGACCATCTACAAGGCTTAACTCGTCGCTAAGGGTTATCGACAAGTTCAAGGGGTTGACTACGATGAGACTTTCTCACCCGTAGCAAAGCTGAAGTCCGTACAAATCATGTTAGCAATTGCCGCATTCTATGATTATGAGATATGGCAAATGGACGTCAAAACGGCATTCCTTAACGGCTTTCTTAAGGAAGAATTGTATATGATGCATCCGGAAGGTTTTGTCGATCCTAAGAATGCTAACAAGGTGTGCAAGCTCCAACGCTCAATCTATGGGCTGGTGCAAGCATCTCGGAGTTGGAATATTCGATTTGATGAGATGATCAAAGCGTTTGGGTTTACACAGACTTATGGAGAAGCCTGTGTTTACAAGAAAGTGAGTGGGAGCTCCGTAGCATTTCTCATATTATATGTGGATGACATACTATTGATGGGAAATGATATAGAATTCTTGGAAAGCATAAAGGCCTACTTGAACAAGTGTTTTTCAATGAAGGACCTTGGAGAAGTTGCTTATATATTAGGCATCAAAATCTATAGAGATAGATCGAGATGCCTCATTGGTCTTTCACAAAGTACGTACCTTGACAAGATATTGAAGAAGTTCAATATGGATCAGTCCAAGAAGGGGTTCTTGCTTGTATTGCAAGGTATGCAATTGAGCATGGCTCAATGCCCGACCACGGCAGAAGATAGAGAAAAGATGAGTGTCGTCCCCTATGCCTCGGCCATAGGGTCTATTATGTATGCCATGCTGTGTACCAGACCTGATGTAAACCTTGCCGTAAGTTTGGTAGGAAGGTACCAAAGTAATCCCGGCATGGAACACTGGACAACGGTCAAGAATATCCTGAAGTACCTGAAGAGGACTAAGGATATGTTTCTCGTTTATGGAGGTGACGAAGAGCTCGTCGTAAAGGGCTACGTCGATGCTAGCTTCGACACAGATCTGGGTGACTCTAAGTCACAAACCGGATACATGTATATTTTGAATGGTGGGGCAGTAAGCTGGTGCAGTTGCAAGCAAAGCGTTGTGGCGGGATCTACATGTGAAGCGGAGTACATGGCAGCCTCGGAGGCAGCACAAGAAGCAATCTGGGTGAAGGAGTTCATTACCGACCTAGGAGTCATTCCCAATGCGTCGGGCCAGATGACTCTCTTCTGTGACAACACTGGAGCTATTGCCCTTGCCAAGGAGCCCAGGTTTCACAGGAAGACCCGGCATATCAAGCGTCGCTTCAACTCCATTCGTGAAAGTGTTCAAAATGGAGACATAGATATTTGTAAAGTACATACGGACCTGAATGTAGCAGATCCGTTGACTAAACCTCTCACTAGAGCAAAACATGATCAACACCAGAACTCTATGGGTGTTCGATTCATCACAATGTAACTAGATTATTGACTCTAGTGCAAGTGGGAGACTGTTGGAAATATGCCCTAGAGGCAATAATAAAATGGTTATTATTATATTTCCTTGTTCATGATAATTGTCTATTGTTCATGCTATAATTGTGTTATCCGGAAATCGTAATACATGTGTGAATACATAGACCACAACACGTCCCTAGTGAGCCTCTAGTTGACTAGCTTGTTGATCAAAAGATAGTCATGGTTTCCTGACTATGGACATTAGATATCATTGATAACGGGATCACATCATTAGGAGAATGATGTGATGGACAAGACCCAATCCTAAGCATAGCTCAAAGATCGTGTAGTTTGTTTGCTAGAGCTTTTCCGAATGTCAAGTATCATTTCCTTAGACCATGAGATTGTGCAACTCCCAGATACCGTAGGAGTGCTTTGGGTGTGCCAAACGTCACAACATAACTGGGTGACTATAAAGGTGCACTACGGGTATCTCCGAAAGTGTCTGTTGGGTTGGCACGAATCGAGACTGGGATTTGTCACTCTGTA
Source organism: Triticum urartu (assembly GCF_056163025.1). Lineage (NCBI taxonomy): Eukaryota > Viridiplantae > Streptophyta > Magnoliopsida > Poales > Poaceae > Triticum > Triticum urartu. Next base: position 606,902,106 of record NC_141874.1, on the reverse strand, counting down.
TGACGGAGAGGTATCTCTGGGCCCACTCGATAATGCATCATCATAATGAGCTCAATGTGACCAAGTGGTTGATCACGGGATCATGCATTACGGTACGAGTAAAGTGACTTGCCGGTAACGAGATTGAACGAGATATTGGGATACCGACGATCGAGTCTCGGGCGCGTAACGTACCGATTGACAATGGGAATTGTATATGGGATTTGTTGAATCCTCGACATCATGGTTCATCCGATGAGATCATCGAGGAGCACGTGGGAGCCAACATGGGTATCGAGATCCCGCTGTGGGTTATTGACCGGAGAGTCGTCTATGTCATGTCTGTGTGTCTCCCGAACCCGTAGGGTCTACACACTTAAGGTTCGGTGACGCTAGGGTTGTTGAGATATTAGTATGCGGTAACCCGAAAGTTGTTCGGAGTCCCGGATGAGATCCTGGACGTCACGAGGAGTTCCGGAATGGTCTGGAGGTGAAGAATTGTATATAGGAAGTCCAGTTTCAGCCACCAGGAAAGTTTCGGGGGTCACAGGTATTGTCCCGGGACCACCAGAAGGGTCCTGGGGGTCCACCGGGTGGGGCCACCTATCCCGGAGGGCCCCATGGGCTGAAGTGGGAGGGGAACCAGCCCCTGATGGGCTGGTGCGCCCCCTTGGGCCTCCCGCACCTAGGATTGGAAACCCTAGGGGTGGGGGGTGCCCCACTTGGCTTGGGGGGCAAGCCACCCCCCTTGGCCGCCGCCCCCCATCTAGATGGGATCTAGAGGGGCCGGCGCCCCCCTGGACCCCTATATAAAGACGGGGGAGGGAGGGCTGCGCACCCTAGCCCCTGGCGCCTCCCTCTCCCTCCCGTGACACCTCTCCCTCTCGCTGAGCTTGGCGAAGCCCTGCCGAGATCACCGTTGCTTCCACCACCACGCCGTTGTGCTGCTGGATCTCCATCAACCTCTCCTTCTCCCTTGCTGGATCAAGAAGGAGGAGACGTCTTCCCAACCGTACGTGTGTTGAACACGGAGGTGCCGTCCGTTCGGCGCTCGGTCATCGGTGATTTGGATCACGACGAGTACGACTCCATCAACCCCATTCTCTTAAACGCTTCCGCTCGCGATCTACAAGGGTATGTAGACACACTCCCCTTTCCCTCGTTGCTAGATAACTCCATAGATTGATCTTGGTGATGCGTAGAAAATTTTAAATTCTGCTACGTTCACCAACATTCTTAACAATAAAATCATGTGCCACCATACTCTTATAATCTAAATAAACATGAGGCATCACTTTTTCTTCCTTCTCATAATGCCTAATAGGTATGTTAAAATGTGCAGCTAGGCGTGAAGCATAGATGCCTCCAAAGATGGGGCCCTTTGTACGGTTCAGACTTAATCGTTTAGCAATAATACCGCCCATACTAACAGAGTTATCACTGAATAAACCGTGGAACAAAATAATAATATCATGAACACTAAGGTTTCCACAGTTTCCGTGACCAATTAAGCAACGACTAGCAAATATTGCAAAGTAGCGTAAAACAGGAAAATGTATGCTAGTGATTCGTGCATCGGAAACCTTCCTCGTTTCCCCTACAGTGATGGTATCAATAAACCCATCCACATCGCCGCGGTGTGGTTCCTCTGTCGTGCCCTCGAAAAGGACCAAACTAACCCGACAAAAATCATAAAGTGACATCTCCTTATGCTCATCATATAAATAAAACTCTACCATAGGTGGTGAGCTCCTAGAATGGAAATGAAAGTTTTGCACAAAGATATTTGTGAGTAAGAGATAATGGTTGCATTGGTCATGGAGGAAAGCAGTGAGGCCTACATTCTCAGCCAATTCATAAAAATCATCATAAATCCCGGCTGCTCTCAAGAATTCATCGGAAGGCCATTCACACGGCCGAACCTCCGTGGTACGAGACAAATTATACTTGGGCTTCGCTACCTTTTCCTTCGAGCTTCGGCTCGATGAGCCCCTCAAGAGTCTCTTTATTATTTTCAGGAAAATTCTGAAATTTTTAGTAACTTCAAAATAAAAGTAAACCAAACTCAACAAAATTGATAGCAACTACTCCTACAAGTGCCTAGAGTCTATATCATGCATCAAAACTACTTTTGACCATATAAATTTGACATGCAAGCTCAAGAACATGGTCACCTAAGCAGCACAAATTCGTAATGAATAAAGCACTAGAACAAAAACTAATTGGACCAATGGAGGAGTCACATACCAAGGAACAATCTCCCCAAGCAGTTTTGTGAAAGGTGCTTTGAGCAAGGAGATCGAAAATGGCAGCAAAATGAGCTTGGACTCAGGTTTGAGCTGGATATTCGTGTTTGTGGGAGGAAGAAGGAGTGTGTGGGTGCAGGAATAAGTGGAGGAGGGCCACCGTGGGCCCACGAGGCAGGGGGCGTGCCCAGGGGGGTAGGGCACGCCCCTGACCCTCGTGACCAGGTGCCAGCTCCTCCTGCTGTGTTCTCAGTGCCAAATATTCTCAAATATTCCAGAAAAAAACATATTTAAATTTCAGGGCATTTGGAGAACTTTTATTTTCCCGGTATTTTTATATTGCACGGATAAATCAGATAACAGACAGAAAATACTATTTTTATTTTATTTAAAATAAATAACAGAAAGTAAAAGTAGGGTAGAGAAGGTTGTGCCTTCTAGATTCATCCATCTCATGATCATCAAAAGGAATCCACTAACAAGGTTGATCAAGTCTTGTTAACGAACTCATTCCGAATAACATGGAACTGGAGAAATTTCGAATAACACTATGTTACCTCAACGGGGATATGCACATCCCCAATAATAAGAATATCATATTTCTTCTTGACAGTAGGAAGAGGAAATTCAAAACCTCCAAATATAATCGATGGAATTTTTCCAATAGAGTTGATACTATGAACTTGAGGCTGTTTCCTCGGAAAGTGTACCGTATGCTCATTACCATTAACATGACAAGTGACATTGCCTTTAATGCAATCATTAACAGCCCCTATAGTATTCAAAAGGGTCTTCCAAGAATAATAGACATACTATCGTCCTCGGGAATATCAAGAATAACGAAGTCCGTTAAAATAGTAACATTTGCGACTACAACAGGCACATCCTCACAAATACCGACAGGTATAGAAGTTGATTTATCAGCCATTTGCAAGGATATTTCAGTAGGTGTCAACTTATTCAAATCAAGTCTATGATATAAAGAGAGAGGCATAACACTAATACCGGCTCCAAGATCACATAAAGCAGTTTTAACATAGTTTCTTTTAATGGAGCATGGTATAGTAGGTACTCCTGGATCTCCAAGTTTCTTTGGTATTCCACCCTTAAAAGTATAATTATCAAGCATGGTGGAAATTTCAGCTTCCGGTATCTTTCTTTTATTCGTAACAATATCTTTCATATACTTAGCATAAGGATTCATTTTGAGCATATCAGTTAATCGCATACGCAAAAAGATAGGTCTAATCATTTCAGCAAAGCGCTCAAAATCCTCATCATCCTTTTTCTTGGATGGTTTGGGAGGAAAAGGCATGGGTTTCTGAACCCAAGGCTCTATTTCCTTACCGTGTTACCTAGCAACAAAGTCTTTCTTATCATAACGTTGATTCTTTTATTGTGGGTAATCAAGATCAATAGCAGGTTCAATTTCTATATCATTATCATTACTAGGTTGAGCATCATCATGAACATTATCACTAGTTTCAGGTTCATTACCAGATTGTTTTTCAGCATCAGAGATAGAAATATCATTTGGATTCTCAGGTGTTTCAGTAATAGGTTCACTAGAAGAATGCAAAGTCCTATCATTTTTCTTTTTCTTCCTATTAGAAGGACTAGGTGCATCCACATTATTTCTCCGAGAATCTTGCTCAATTCTCTTAGGGTGGCCTTCAGGATACAAAGGTTCCTGAGTCATTCTACCGCCTCTAGTCATAACTTTAACAACGTTATCACTATTCTTACTATTCAATTCATTGAGCAAATCATTTTGAGCTTTAAGTACTTGTTCTACTTGAGTGGTAACCATAGAAGCATGTTTACTAATAAGTTTAAGTTCACCTTTGACATTAGCCATATAACTACCCAAGTGTTCAAGCATATCTGAATTGTATTTCAATTGTCTACCAAAATAAGCATTAAAATCTTCTTGCTTAACCATAAATTTATCAAACTCATCTAAGCATGGGCTAGCAAACTTAGTAAATGGGATTTCAGCTTTATCATATCTATAGAGAGAATTTACCTTTACTACCTGTGTCGGGTTATCAAGACCATGAGTTTATTCAATAGGTAATGGATTAAGATCATATGTTTCTTCAACAGGCGGTAAATTAAGACCGTGTATTTCTTCAATAGGAGGTAAATTCTTAACATCTTCAGCTTTAATACCTTTTTCCTTCATAGATTTCTTTGCCTCTTGCATATCTTCAGTACTAAGAAATAGAATACCCCTCTTCTTCGGAGTTGGTTTAGGAATAGGCTCATGAGTTGGTTCAGGAAGTGTCCAATTATTTTCATTTGTCAACATATTATTCAATAGAATTTCAGCTTCATTCGGCGTTCTTTCCCTGAAAACAGAACCAGCACAACTATCCAGGTAATCTCTGGAGGCATCGGTTAGTCCATTATAAAAGATATCAAGTATTTCATTTTTCTTAAGAGGATGATTAGGCAAAACATTAAGTAACTTGAGAAGCCTCCCCCAAGCTTGTGGGAGACTCTCTTCTTCAATTTGCACAAAGTTGTATATATCCCTTAAAGCAGCTTGTTTCTTATAAGCAGGGAAATATTTAGCAGAGAAGTAATAAATCATATCCTGGGGACTACGCACACAACCAGGATCAAGAGAATTAAACCATATCTTAGCATCACCCTTTAATGAGAACGGAAATATTTTAAGGATATAAAAGTAACGAGTTCTCTCATCATTAGTGAACAGGGTGGCTATATCATTTAATCTAGTAAGATGTGCCACAACAGTTTCAGATTCATAGCCATGAAAAGGATCAGATTCAACCAAAGTAATTATATCAGGATCAACAGAGAATTCATAATCCTTATCAGTAACAAAGATAGGTGAAGTAGCAAAAGCAGGGTCAGGTTTCGTCCTGGCATTTAGAGATTGCTTATTCCATTTAGCTAATAACGTCTTAAGTTCATAACTATCTTTGCAAGCTAAAATAGCTAAAGAAGCTTATTTATCAAAAACATAACCCTTAGGAATAACAGGCAAGTCTTCATCATCACTTTCATCAATATTATCAGATTCAATATTTTCATTCCCTCTAACCCTAGCAAGTTGTTCATCAAGAAATTCACCAAGTGGCACAGTAGTATCAAGCATAGAAGTAGTTTCATCATAAGTATCATGCATAGCAGAAGTGGCATCATGAATAACATGTGACATATCAGAACGAATAGCAGAAGCAGGTTTAGGTGTCGCAAGCTTACTCAAAACAGAAGGTGAATCAAGTGCGGAGCTAGATGGCAGTTCGTTACCTCCCCCCGTAGTTGAGGGATAAATCTTGGTTTTTGGATCTCTCAAGTTCTTCATAATGATAAGCAGATATAAATCCCAAGTGACTCAAAGAATAGAGCTATGCTCCCCAGCAACGGCTCCAGAAAATAGTCTTGATAACCCACAAGTATAGGGGATCGCAACAGTTTTCGAGGGTAGAATATTCAACCCAAATTTATTGATTCGACACAAGGGGAGCCAAAGAATATTCTCAAGTATTAGCAGCTGAGTTGTCAATTCAACCACACCTGGAAACTTAATATCTGCAGCAAAGTGTTCAATAGCAAAGTAATATGATAGTAGTGGTAGCGGTAGCAAAAGGTAACGGTAGCAAAAGTAATGTTTTTGGTATTTTGTAATGATGATAACAATAGCAACGGAAAAGTAAATAAGAGAAGAACACTATATGGAAAGCTCGTAGGTAATGGATCGGTGATGGAGAATTATGCCGGATGCGGTTCATCATGTAACAATCATAACATAGGGTGACACAGAACTAGCTCCAATTCATCAATGTAATGTAGGCATGTATTCCGAATATAGTCATACGTGCTTATGGAAAAGAACTTGCATGACATCTTTTGTCCTACCCTCCCGTGGTAGCGGGGTCCTAATGTAAACTAAGCGATATTAAGGCCTCCTTTTAATAGAGTACCAGACCAAAGCATTAACACATAGTGAATACATGAACTCCTCAAACTACGGTCATCACCGGTAAGTATCCCGATTATTGTCACTTCGGGGTTAACGGATCATAACACATAATAGGTGACTATAGACTTGCAAGATAGGATCAAGAACTCTCATATATTGATGAAAACATAATAGGTTCAGATCTGAAATCATGGCACTCGGGCCCTAGTGACAAGCATTAAGTATAGCAAAATCATAGCAACATCAATCTCGGAACATAATGGATACTAGGGATCAAACCCTAACAAAACTAACTCGATTACATGATAAATCTAATCCAACCCATCATCGTTCAGCAAGCCTACGATGGAATTACTCAGCACAACGGTGAGCATCATGAAATTGGTGATGGAGGATGGTTGATGATGATGATGGCGACGGATTCCTCTCTCCGGAGCCCCGAACAGACTCCAGATCAGCCCTCCGGAGAGGTTTTAGGGCTTGGCGGCGGCTCCGTATCGTAATACGCGATGAATCTTTTTCTTTGATTTTTTTCTCCCCGAAAGCAAATATATAGAGTTGGAGTTGAGGTCGGAGGAGCTCCAGGGGGCCCACGAGGTAGGGGGCGCGCCCTAGGGGGGCAGGCGTGCCCCACCCTCGTGGACAGGTGGTGGGTGATACGTCTCCAACATATCTATAATTTTTTATTGCTCCATGCTATATTATCTACTGTTTTGGACATTATTGGGCTTTATTATCCACTTTTATTTTATTTTTGGGACTAACCTATTAACCAGAGGCCCAGCCCAGAATTGCTATTTTTTTGCCTATTTTAGGGTTTCGAAGAAAAGGAATATAAAATGGAGCCAAAAACCTAATTCCGCCGCCGCAACTTTCTGTATCCACGAGATCCCATCTTGGGGCCTGTTCCGGAGCTCCGCCGGAGGGGGCATCGATCACGAAGGCTTCTACATCAACACCATAGCCTCTCCGATGAAGTGTGAGTAGTTTACCTCAGACCCACGGGTCCATAGTTAGTAGCTAGATGGCTTCTTCTCTCTTTTTGGATCTCAATACAATGTTCTCCCCCTTTCTTGTGGAGATCTATTCGATGTGATCTTCTTTTTGCGGTGTGTTTGTTGAGACCAATGAATTGTGGGTTTATGATCAAGTCTATCTATGAATAATATTTGAATCTTCTCGGAGGATGGTTGATGCATGCTGGATAGCGGTCGATGAGTGGAGTAATAGTAGTAGATGCCGGCAGGAGTCGGTCTACTTGTCTCGGACGTGATGCCTATATACATGATCATACCTAGATATTCTCATTACTATGCCCAATTCTGTCAATTGCTCAACAGTAATTCGTTCACCCACCGTAGAATACCTATGCTCTTGAGAGAAGCCACTAGTGAAACCTATGGCCCCCGGGTCTATCTTCATCATATTAATCTTCCAATACTTAGTTATTTTCATTGCCTTTTATTTTACTTTGCATCTTTATCATAAAAATACCAAAAATATTATCTTATCATATCTTTTAGATCTCACTCTCGTAAGTGACCGTGTAGGGATTGACAACCCCTTATCGCGTTGGTTGCGAGGATTTATTTGTTTTGTGCAGGTGCGAAGGACTCGCGCGTAGCCTCCTACTGGATTGATACCTTGGTTCTCAAAAACTAAGGGAAATACTTACGCTACTTTGCTGCATCATCCCTTCCTCTTTAGGGAAAATCAACGCACTGCTCAAGAGGTAGCAAGAAGGATTTCTGGCGCCGTTGCCAGGGAGATCTATGTAAAAGTCAACATACCAAGTACCCATCACATACCCTTATCTCCCGCATTACATTATTTGCCATTTGCCTCTCATTTTCCTCTCCCCCACTTCACCCTTGCCATTTTATTCGCCCTCTCTCTCTCTATCCTCCCTCTCTATTTGCCTCTTTTTGTCCGCTTGCTTTTTGTTTGCTTGTGTGTTAGTTTGCTTGCTTGTCATGATGGCTCAAGATAATACTAAATTGTGTGACTTCACCAATACCAACAACAATGATTTTATTAGCACTCCGATTGCTCCTCTTACCGATGCTGAATCTTGTGAAATTAATGCTGCTTTGCTGAATCTTGTCATGAAAGATCCGTTCTCCGGCCTTCGTAGTGAAGATGCCGCTACCCATCTAAATAGCTTCATTGATTTGTGTGACATACAAAAGAAGAAAGATGTGGATAATGATATTGTTAAATCGAAGCTATTTCCTTTTTCGCTTAGAGATCGTGCTAAAGCTTGGTTTTCGTGTTTGCCTAAAAATAGTATTGATTCATGGAACGAGTGCAAAGATGCTTTTATCTCTAAGTATTTTCCTCCCGCTAAGATCATCTCTCTTAGAAACGATATTATGAATTTTAAGCAACTTGATCATGAACATGTTGCACACGCTTGGGAGAGAATGAAATTAATGATATGTAATTGCCCTACTCATGGTTTAAATTTGTGGACGATTATACAAAAAATTTATGCCGGATTGAATTTTTCTTCTAGAAATCTTTTAGATTCGGCCGCGGGAGGCACTTTTATGGAAATCACTTTAGGAGAATCTACTAAACTCCTAGATAATATTATGGTTAATTATTCTCAATGGCACACTGAAAGATCTACTAGTAAAAAGGTGCATGCGATAGAGGAAAATAATGTTTTGAGTGGAAAGATGGATGAACTTATGAAATTATTTGCTAATAAGAGTGTTTCTTCTGATCCTAATGATATGTCCTTGTCTAGGTTGAGAATAATAATGAATCTATGGATGTGAATTTTGTTGGTAGGAACAATTTTAGTAACAACGCATATAGAGGAAATTTTAATCCTAGGCCTTATCCTAGTAATTCCTCTAATAATTATGGTAATTCCTACAACAATTCTTATGGAAATTATAATAAGATGCCCTCTGATTTTGGATCTAATATTAAAGAATTTATTACTTCGCAAAAGAATTTTAATGCTTTGATTGAAGAAAAATTGCTTAAGATTGATGATTTGGCTAGGAACGTTGATAGAATTTCTCTTGATGTTGATTCTTTGAAACTTATATCTATTCCACCTAAGCATGATATCAATGAGTCTCTCAAAGCCATGAGAATTTCCATTGATGAGTGCAAAGAAAGAACCACTAGGATGCGTGCTAAGAAAGATGCCTTTATAAGAGCGTGTTCTTCTAGTTCCTATGAAAATAAAGATGAAGATCTAAAAGTTATTGATGTGTCCCCTATTAAATCTTTGTTTTGCAATATGAATCTTGATAATGATGGGACTGAATATGATCTACCTTTACCTAGAAGGCGTTCTAAGAATTCAGAATTTGTTGATCTTGATGCTAAATTTGATAAAAGTGGGATTGAAGAAATTAAAACCCTAGATGTTGCTAAACCCACTATTATGGATTTCAAGGAATTTAACTATGAAAATTTCTCTTTGATTGATTGTATTTCCTTGTTGCAATCCGTGCTAAATTCTCCTCACGCTTATAGTCAAAATAAAGTGTTTGCTAAACATATCGTTGATGCCTTGACGCAATCTTATGAAGAAAAACTTGAATTGGAAGTTTCTATCCCTAGAAAACTTTATGATGAGTGGTAAGCAACTATTAAAATGAAAATTAAAGATCATGAATGCTATGCTTTATGTGATTTGGGTGCTAGTGTTTCCACGATTCCAAAGACTTTGTGTGATTTCTTAGGTTTCCGTGATTTTGATGATTGCTCTCTAAACTTGCACCTTGCGGATTCCACTATTAAGAAACCTATGGGAAGAATTAATGATGTTCTTATTGTTGCAAATAGGAATTATGTGCCCGTAGATTTTATTGTTCTTGACATAGTTTGCAGTCCTTCATGTCCTATTATTCTTGGTAGACCTTTCCTTAGAACGATTGGCGCAATTATTGATATGAAGGAAGGAAATATTAGATTCCAATTTCCATTAAGGAAAGGCATGGAACACTTTCCTAGAAATAAAATTAAATTACCTTATGAATCTATTATGAGAGCCACTTATGGATTGCCTACCAAAGATGGCAATACCTAGATCTATTCTTGCTTGTTATGCCTAGCTAGGGGCGTTAAACGATAGCGCTTGTTGGGAGGCAACCAATTTTATTTTTATTCCTTGCTTTTTGATCATGTTTAGTAATAAATAATTTATCTAGCCTCTGTTTTGCTTGTGTTTTTTGTGTTTAATTAGTGTTTGTGCCAAGTAGAACCATCGGGAAAACTTGGGGAAAGTCTTGTTGAACTTGCTGTAAAAAACAGAAACTTTAGCGCTCACGAGAACTGCTATCATTTTTATTTGGAGGTTTATATTTAGTTAATTATTTTTGAAGATGATTAATAGATAAATTCCTCACGTCCAGAAATTTATTTTAGAATTTTAGGGGTTCTATATCTTGCGCTAGCTACAGATTACTAAAGACTATTCTGTTTTTGACAGATTCTGTTTTTCATGTGTTGTTTGCTTATTTTGATGAATCTATGGCTAGTAAAATAGTTTATAAACCATAGAGAAGTTGGAATACAGTATGTATAACACCAATATAAATAAAGAATGAGTTCATTACATTACCTTGAAGTGGTCTTTTATTTTCTTTCGCTAACGGAGCTCATGAGATTTTCTACTTTAAGTTTTGTGTTGTGAAGTTTTCAAGTTTTGGGTAAAGATTTGATGGATTATGGAACAAGGAGTGGCAAGAGACTAAGATTGGGGATGCCCATGGCAACCCCAAGATAATATAAGTACACCTAAAAACCAAAGCTTGCGGGGCATCCCCTCTTTCGTCTACTTCTATCGGTAACTTTACTTGGAGCTATATTTTTATTCACCACATGATATGTGTTTTGCTTGGAGCGTCTTGTATTATTTGAGTCTTTGCTTGTTATTTTACCACAATCATCCTTATTGTACACACCTTTTGAGAGAGCCATATATGATTTGTAATTTGTTAGAATACTCTATGTGCTTCGCTTATATCTTTTGAGTTATATAGTTTTGCTCTAGTACTTCACTTATATCTTTTAGAGCACGATGGTGGATTTGTTTTATAGAAACTATTGATTGCTCATGCTTCACTTAGATTATTTTGAGAGTCTTAAATAGCATGGTAATTTGCTTAAAATCCTAATATGCTTGGTACACAAGATTAATAATAAAACTTTCTTATGAGTGTGTTGGATACTATGATAAGTTTGATACTTGATAATTGTTTTGAGATATGGAGATGGTGATATTAAAGTCATGCTAGTTGAGTAGTTGTGAATTTGAGAAATACTTGTGTTGAAGCTTGTGATTCCCGTAGCATGCATGTATGGTGAACCGTTATGTGATGAAGTCGGAGCATGATTTATTTTTTGATTGCCTTCCTTATGAGTGGCGGTCGGGGACGAGCGATGGTATTTTCCTACCAATCTATCCCCATAGGAGCATGCGCGTAATACTTTGCTTTGATAACTTGTAGATTTTTTCAATAAGTATATGAGTTCTTTATGACTAATGTTGAGTCCATGGATTATACGCACTCTCACCCTTCCACCTTTGCTAGCCTCTCTAATACCGCGCACCTTTCGCCGGTATCATACACCCACCATATACCTTCCTTAAAACAGCCACCATACCTACCTATTATGGCATTTCCATAGTCATTCCGAGATTTATTGCCACGCAACTTTCCACCGTTCCGTTTATTATGACGCACTTCATCATTGTCATATTGCTTAGCATGATCATGCAGTCGACATCGTATTTGTGGCAAAGCCATCGTTCATAATTCTTTCATACATGTCACTCATGAGTCATTGCATATCTCGGTACACCGCTGGAGGCATTCATATAGAGTCATATTTTTTTCTAAGTATCGAGTTGTAATTGTTGAGTTGTATTAAAAATAAAAGTGTGATGATCATCATTATTAGAGCATTGTCCCAGTGAGGAAAGGATGATGGAGACTATGATTCCCCCACAAGTCGGGATGAGACTCCGGACGAAAAAAAGAAAAAGAAAGAAAGAAAAGAGGCCATAAAAAGGGAAAAGGCCCAAATAAAAAATGAGAGAAAAAGAGAGAAGGGATAATGTTACTATCCTTTTACCACACTTGTGCTTCAAAGTAGCACCATGATCTTCATAGTAGAGAGTCTCTCATATTATCACTTTCATATACTAGTGGGAATTTTTCATTATAGAACTTGGCTTGTATATTCCAATGATGGGCTTCATCAAAATGCCCTAGGTCTTCATGAGCAAGCAAGTTGGATGCACACCCACTTAGTTTCTTTTTGAGCTTTCATATACTTATAGCTCTAGTGCATCCGTTGCATGGCAATCCCTACTCACATTGATATTTATTGACGGGCATCTCCATAGCCCGTTGATACGCCTAGTTGATGTGAGACTATATTCTCCCTTTTGGTCTTCTCCCCAACCACCAATCTGTTCCACCTATAGTGTTATGTCCATGGCTCACGCTCATGTATTGCGTGAGATTGAAAAAGTGTTGAGAATGTCAAAATTATGAAACAATTGCTTGGCTTGTCATCAGGGTTGTGCATGATTTAAATATTTTGTGTGGTGAAGATAGAGCATAGCCATACTATATGATTTTGTAGGGATAACTTTCTTTAGCCATGTTATTTTGAGAAGACATAATTGCTTTGTTAGTATGCTTGAAGTATTATTATTTTTATGTCAATATGAACTTTTGTCTTGAATCTTTCGGATGTGAATATTCATACCACAATTAAGAAGAATTACATTAAAATTATGCCAAGTAGCACTCCGCATCAAAAATTCTGTTTTTATCATTCACCTACTTGAGGACGAGCAGGAATTAAGCTTGGAGATGCTTGATACGTCTCCAACGTATCTATAATTTTTGATTGCTCCATGCTATATTAACTACTGTTTTGGACATTATTTGGCTGTATTATCCACTTTTATATTATTTTTGGGACTAACCTATTAACCGGAGGCCCAGCCCAGAATTGCTGTTTTTCTGCCTGTTTTAGGGTTTTGAAGAAAAGGAATATCAAACGGAGCCAAAAACCTAATTCCATCGCCGCAACTTTCTGTATCCACGAGATCCCATCTTGGGGCCTGTTCCGAAGCTCCGCCAGAGGGGGCATCGATCACGGAGGGCTTCTACATCAACACCATAGCCTCTCCGATGAAGTGTGAGTAGTTTACCTCAGACCTACGGGTCCATAGTTAGTATCTAGATGGCTTCTTCTCTCTTTTTGGATCTCAATACAATGTTCTCCCCTCTCTTGTGGAGATCTATTCGATGTAATCTTCTTTTTGCGGTGTGTTTGTTGAGACCGATGAATTGTGGGTTTATGATCAAGTCTATCTATGAATAATATTTGAATCTTCTCTGAATTCTTTTATGTATGATTGGTTATCTTTGCAAGTCTCTTCGAATTATCAGTTTGGTTTGGCCTACTAGATTGATCTTTCTTGCAATGGGAGAAGTGCTTAGCTTTGGGTTCAATCTTGCGGTGTCCTTTCCCAGTGACAGTAGGGGCAGCAAGGCACGTATTGTATTGTTGCCATCGAGGATAACAAGATGGGGTTTTCTTCATATTGCATGAGTCTATCCCTCTACATCATGCCATCTTGCTTAAGGCGTTACTCTGTTTTTAACTTAATACTCTAGATGCATGCTGGATAGCGGTCGATGAGTGGAGTAATAGTAGTAGATGCAAGCAGGAGTCGGTCTACTTGTCTCGGACATGATGCCTATATACATGATCATACCTAGGTATTCTCATAACTATGCTCAATTCTGTCAATTGCTCAACAGTAATTTGTTCACCCACCGTAGAATACTTATGCTCTCGAGAGAAGCCACTAGTGAAACCTATGGCCCCCGGGTCTATCTTTATCATATTGATCTCCTATTACTTAGTTATTTCCTTTGCTATTTACCTTGCCTTTATTTTTACTTTGCTTCTTTATCATAAAAATACCAAAAATCTTATCTTATCATATCTATCAGATCTCACTCTTGTAAGTGGCCTTATAGGGATTGACAACCCCTATTTGTGTTGGTTGCGAGGATTTATTTGTTTTGTGCAGGTGCGAGGGACTCGCGCGTAGCCTCCTACTGGATTGATACATTGGTTCTCAAAAACTGAGGGAAATACTTACGCTACTTTGCTGCATCATCCCTTCCTCTTCGGGGGAAAACCAACGCTGTGCTCAAGAGGTAGCAGTGGGCCCCCTGGTCTTTATCTTTTGCAAGGATTTTTTATTATTTCCGAATAGATGTTCCGTGAAGTTTCAGGTCATTCCAAGAACTTTTGTTTCTGCACATAAATAATACCATAGCAATTCTGCTGAAAAGAACGTCAGTCCGGGTTAGTTCCATTCAAATCATGCAAGTTAGAGTCCAAAACAAGGGCAAAAGTGTTTGGAAAAGTAGATACGACAGAGATGTATCACAGGGCAACCAACAAACCTTTGCGGGGAATACAAAACTTCAGCATCGCTGGGGGTAAATAAAAATAGAGAATATTGTGGGGAAAAGGGAGGAAGAAACTGAACGTTAGCCGATGACATGGACGTAGAAAAATCATGCAGCGTGAGTCTTTTATTTAGATATATTGGGTAGTATCACAGTCAAGTTCTTTTAGTAAATATTTGGCTTTTATTCATTTATTGAATATAGCACGTTTAACCGGCTATAATTGAAAAAGGAACTATAAAGCGGCTTGTGAAGGCCTACATATTACACCAAGGTTCTTCAAAATTACTTATTGTGTTCATTGTTTGCGTCACTGATGTCCCGTCATGATTTCAGTGAATATTACATGAGACTACACGTGCAAATTGGACAAACCTTAAAGATTTTAGGAAACTGCACAAGTTATCCAAACAATAGCTGAGAACCTAAGATTCAATTAACACATTGTGTTATCCCTCTTGTGAAGCAAATTGTTGAGCCATTACTTCATCACCATATCAGAGGAAAAGACCGAGACCATGAAATAATGAAAAATGAACTTTCTAAACAAAGCACAACTGACACCATCTTCGCAGTTACCACTACCAAGATGGGCTCGAGCACTTGGGAACACTAGAACATATCGGGAGATGATGATCCGCGAGACCAAACAACAAACTCATTATTATCCTGTTGACAACTATACCACAAAAAAGATAAAGCAAGTGGCTTTTATTCCATGTGATTTCTCCTCAACATTAAGACATTGTCATTGAGGAGACATATATCTAAACTTAAAAGAATTAAACTTTACTTTGACATGGTTTTCTGTAACACCCTCGATGCGGCTATATCTCCCACGTGTCGAAGCACGACTTAGAGGCATAACCGCATTGAAAGCAATGTCGCAAGTGAGGTAATCTTCACACAACCCATGTAATACATAAGGGAAAAAGATACATAGTTGGCTTACAATCGCCACTTCACACAATTACATGAATAAATCATTACAAAATCCAAATACAATCAAGGTCCAACTACGGAACCAAAATAAAGAGTAACCCCAAATGCGACAAGGTCCCCCGATCGACCCCAACTGGGCTCCACTACTGATCAACTAGAAACGAAACAAGACAAAGGACAAGATCTTCATCGAGCTCCTCCTGAGCTTGGTTGCGCCATCTTCACGGACTCATCGGCACCTGCAAGCTGGTTTTGGAAGTATCTGTGAGTCACGGGGACTCAGCAATCTCGCACCCTCGCGATCAAAACTATTTAAGCTTATGGGTAAGGTAAAGGTATGAGGTGGAGTTGCAGCAAGCGACTAGCATATATGGTGGCTAACCTATTCGCAAAAGAGAGCGAGAAGAGAAGGCAAAGCACGAACGAAGAACTATGATTAAGAAGTGATCCTATAACAACCTACGTCAAGCATAACTCCAACACCGTGTTCACTTCCCGGACTCCGTCGAGAAGAGACCATCACGGTTACACATGCGGTTGATGCATTTTAAATAAGGTCAACTTCAGGTTTTCTACAACCGGACGTTAACAAATTCCCATCTGCCCATAACCGCGGGCACAGCTTTCGAAAGTTCAAATCCCTGCAGGGGTGTCCCAACTTAGCCCATCACAAGCTCTCACGGTCAACGAAGGATATTCCTTCTAGCGGGAAGACCCGATCAGACTCGGAATCCCAGTTACAAGATATTTCGACAAGGTAAAACTAAACCAGCAGCACCACCCGGATGTGCCGACAAATCCCGATAGGAGCTGCACATATATCTTTCTCAGGGCACACTCAGATTGTCCAAGGTACGGGTAGGCCAGCCCAGAGTTGCCCCTGGTGGCCACTGGCAGCTGACAGGTCGGACCAACACTCAGAGGAGCATTGGCCCGGGGGGGGGGGTAAAATAATGATGACCCTCAGGAGCGCGACTCCTAAGGGAAAAGAAAAGGCTAGGTGGCGTATGGTAAAACCAAAGTTGGGCATTGCTGGAAGAGTTTTATTCAAGGCGAACTGTCAAGGGGTTCCCATTATTACCCAACCGCGTAAGGAACGCAAAATCCAGGAACATAACACGGATATGACGGAAACTAGGGCGGCAAGAGTGGAACAAAACACTAGACAAAAGGCCGAGCCTTCCACCCTTTACCAAGTATATAGATGCATTAATTAGATAAGATATATTGTGATATCCCAACAAGTAAACATGTTCCAACAAGGAACAACATCTCCATGTTCCAACAAGGAACAACTTCAATCTTCACCTGCAACTAACAACGCTATAAGAGGGGCTGAGCAAAGTGGTAACATAGCCAAGCAACGGTTTGCTAGGACAAGGTGGGTTAGAGGCTTGGTTCAACAATATGGGAGGCAAGATAAGCAAGTGGTAGGTATCGCAACATAGACATGGCAAAAGAGCGAGCAACTAGCAAGCAAAGATAGAAGTGATTTCGAGGGTATGGTCATCTTGCCTGAAATCCCGCAAGGAAGAAGAACGAGTCCATGAAGAAGACAAACGGACGTAGTCGAACGGGTCCTCACAAACGCGACGTTACCGGAACCAACCCGAAGAAGCAAACACCGGAAAGAAGCACACAACATAGTAAACAAACCACACATGAACATGGTATGATGCACAATCAAGTATGATGCATGTCCGGTTTAATGAAGCATGGCATGGCAAAGTGCACAAGCAAACCTACAAATTAAGTGGAGCTCAATATGCAACGAGTTGCATATTTACGGACATCACAATAATTATTTAGTTCGCTCTTGTTTATGTACCCAACAATATTAAATGTTGGTTAGCATGGCATGGGTGAAGCATAAAAGAAACTATCTAACTAAGCAATCTAAATGGGGCCGGATATAACAAACAACAAATCCGGTAAATTCCCATATGCATTAGTAATTTAAATGCAAACAACAATTTAAACATTTTAATTGTTGTTATTATGATGCAGATGACATGGACAAGTTTATGCAATTTTTAGTAAAGTTGACAAGAGCATTATGAAGCATTTGTCACCGTGGTGGAAAGAAAAGGGGTGCCACGGCGACGATAACGAAACGGTGCCACGGCAACATTCCGGTTCCGGTAACTCGATTGAGATACCGATGCAAAGGAGAAGTGTGCGGATGCGTGCAAAAGATGGTGGGGCGCTCCCGGATTCCGGGTGTCCCATGAGTTGGCGACAAAGAAACGAGTGACAAATTGGACACGGCGCAAACACGAGCATCTCATACATCACACATGCATTCGTTCACGGGCGGTCGTCTCGAGGTTATACCTTCGAAGCGTGCGTTATCGGAGGGGTTCGGGTCAAGCAGTGTAGTCATTCACGATCGTCGTGGGAAGTAGTGGTGCTCGGCGATGGTAGAGGAAGTAGTTGTTCACCGTTCATTGTGGGAAGTAGTCGTTCTCGTACGCTCTAGGGTCGAGGGTAGAGGTTCTCATGATCTCGGCGACGGTAGTGGTACATGTTTATCGTTGGACGAGTTTCCGTAGACATTCGTGTCATCGGTGTCGAGGTACTTGGGGTCTTCGGACTTTCCGGTCCCGTTCTGGCGACGGTAGTCATTCACGTTCGTTTCGGAGAGGTACTTGATGACTCCAAACCCTTCGCGGTCGACGGTAGTTGAAGTTGATGCTTGCGGTGCACATGTCTTCGTCAACGGTAGTAGTACAAGGTCGTCGTGGGAAGTGGTCGTACTCGTGAACTTGTCGAAAACAGGGTCTCGGTCGTCGGTATAGGTACTTGGTGAAATCCACGGGTGTCAGTAGTTGTACATGGTCTTCACATTGTAGTCTGACTTGGCGATTCCAAAACGTTCATCGGTAGTGGAACTTGGCGATCTCGACGGTCGTCGTGGTACTTGTCGAAAGGAATCCACCGAGGCGGTCTTGTGTCCCTGGATTCAGTGGCCTTGGCAATGACAAAAGGGGCAGCATCACGTAGCATGCTTGGCGAGGGGCTACAAGTGAGAGGCCATGGCAGCGGCAAGACGAGCAGCAGCAACACGAGTCACGGACTGAGGAGGTGCTGCCGGGTGCCGATGGTGGTGGAGCAGGGGAAGTCAACACGGGCCCACGGTGACAACGACGACGAACAGAGGCGCGCGGAGAAGCAGCCGTCCGGCGATGGAGCAGAGGCGTCCATGGCCAGCGACCCAAGGTGTCGAAGATGGCCGGATCCGGGCCAGCTCGGGTTGGGGAGGTGAGGTAGTAGGCCGGTGGCGGGGCTTGGCGCGGTCGGAGGACAGGACCGCGGGGCGTAGCTTGGCGGCGTCTTCGGTAGCAGGGAGGCGCGTCCCTGGCGACTGGCGTGAGGAGGAGGCTGGGGAAGGAAGGAGGCACGCTAAGGAAGGAGGTGCGGCGCCTGGGCGGCGCTGGTGGCCTCCGGCGGCACCGGATCGAAGGCGGCGAGCTCACGGGGTCGCAGGGGTGGTCGTCCAGAGGTGTCGCTCCTCTCCTGGTGACGGTGCTAGGAGGGAGAGAGGGATCGAGAGGGAGAGGTTCCTCTGGTGGCGCGAGAGAAGGAGAGGGAGTCGTGCGGGATCGAGGGGACGACGCAGGGAAGATGGGGATCGAGCACGGCTTCCCTGGAGCGATGCGTGTGGGTGTGGCGGCGCGAGAGGAGGGATATGGGTTCGGGGGTAAGGCCTAGGGTTAGAAAGGGGGTAGGTGGCTTTGGCCTTGGGCCAGCCCAGGTGTGAGGGCACAGGCTGGGCTTTGGCCCAAAAGGCTGCGGGGTTAGGATGGGCCTGCGGGGCTGATGGCTTGGACTCTCCCCTCCCCCTCTCTTTGAAAACTTAGACCTTAAACAGAAAATAAATTGGAGAGAGAGAGGAAAGAAAGAGAGGGTTAGGGAAGGATTTTGAGCATGGGGATAATTTTCACGGACTCGTAAAAATGTGCACGGTCCACGAAAATTAGGGGAGACATGATTGCAAGAATTTAATTCAAAGTCATTTGAAATTAATTCAAATGGTTTGAACAAGGACTAGGAATAAGAGGTGTCCAAAAAATGTTCGGATTTTTGGTGGAGCTCCGAAATACGATGAAAGAAAAAAATATGGCCATGTTGGAGACCGAGAATTAAGATAACAAAGGCATTGGAATATTTTGCAAGTGTGTTTGCGGTAAACCCAAATAATTGGAATATTACTATAGCTCTCTAAATATCGAAAGGATATGTTGTAAAGGGAATCACCATGCGAATTCCCTCGATTTAAATGGACCGAAGATCCATACAAATTATTTAGTTGAGATGCAAAATACTTATGACATGATGACATGATGACATGATGCAACGAACCAAAACGAATCACCCGACAACACTCAGAAACATGGAAGGCATCGGAAGCTCCGGTCTTGGGGCATTACAACACTCCACCACTATGAGAGGATCTCGTCCCGAGATCTAGAATGGCACCGGAGGGAAAAGGAAGAGGAAGAGAAGAGGTAAAACTAAGTTGCTTCTTTGACGAATGAGTGAGACCAAAGAACCTTGAGAAGGTTGAACAAATTGAAAGAAATAAAACAACGGAGAAGAACAAAGTTGAAAACACTCCGTTAAGAAAGAGGAAAAGGAAGAACCAATACGGGTAGCATTCTGGTTGAAAAGAGATGAAAGACTTGATAAAATGAAAAAGCTTGAGCAAAAGGACACAACACTCCGGTTAAATGGATAAACCAAGGAAAGAACACGATCCTGACAAAACAAAAAGATGGGTTGAAGAGAGCAACATCACAAAGCCTCCGGAACAAAATGAAGAATGGAATGGAATGAACGAAGTAGAAACCAAGATCTTGGCAGCGCACGCTTACAACCAATGCTAGAACGGAGTTGTTAGATTATCAACAACGAAAAGATAAGCTTGATATGGTCTTATGGAATACGTCTCAAATTATGAGGTGACAACCTGCCACTCACGGAAAAAAGAATTGGATTGGTATGACCAAGGCGATGAGAAAAATATTTCACCGGGAGGATAAATGAAGAACTTGGGTCATTTATGAGCACCATAATAGTAACAATCCTTAGGGAAGGCTTTAGGTGAAATATAACCCAAGATAACTTCAAAGAAGAGATTGATGGATTTAAAATACCTCATTCCTAACAACATGTGAATCGTGAAACATGAACCCAAATTATCAAGAATGACATAATACCACCTCCAATAATATGGTAGAAAGAATAGCACTCCGGATTGCAAGATGAAGAATGCTTGAAGTATATCTTGGTTGATCATAGCTTCGAGAGATATCTTGAAGAGCAATTGAAGAATGAAAAGAAATCCTTGACGAACCACCATGAGGAACTCCGGTAATAGAAGGATGATCAAACAAAAGGAATGAGAAGTTGAAAGCACAAGGTGAATCCTTGCGATGATTTAGAAGGAGCTTCGCGACGAGACAATGTGGAAAAGCTAGGAACTCCGGAAAATAAAGATGAAGCAAATGAAACCGAGAATTTGATGAGCCTCCGGAATACGGAATTAATCACTTGGATGAAACAAAAATAAGAATTATGTTATGCTTTTCCTTCACCAATTAAATTGATGACAATCAATGGCTTTGGCATACTACTTATTCTCATAGAAAAGATTAAGAGAGATATAACATAAACTTGAGAATGTCTTCAACGAACCACCGGTATGATTGGAACAACGAATGAATTGATATGATAAAAAAAGAAGAGAAATCTTGAATGAACCACCGTAAGGATTGAAATGACTGAAGGAAAGATAAAGGAACACCAGGAAGAATTAGCAAATACACGAAGATGCTTGAGGGGATTTAGATACATGAGAACGAGGAGATCACGAGCCGATTAAAGATCACTTGAACGAAGCACCGGTAAATTTGGAGAATGATAGCTAAAAGCTGAGAATGAATAAATCTTAGATGATGGGCTCCGGATGAACAAACTGAAAAGGCTCCTGAATTGCTCCGAATGGATAAAAAGAATTCTCACAATCAAACAATTATGAGAGGATGGCCTCGAATTAGAACCACGAATGTCTGAGAGAACGGATAAGATATGGAGGTAAAACTCTTCTTCGGTCTTCAAAAACCTGAGAATGACGACGAGAAACACCAACAAGAATTATTGAGACACTCCGGAATGAAGAATGGAAAAGTTGAGCCAACGATGAAAAGAATTGTGAAAGATCTAGGAGAAGGCATTTGACTGATGATAAATCATTCTTACGTCAAACTTTGAAAATAAATTTGAGGATAACTTCGGAAAATAAGAAGAGTCAGGTAAGATCCTGGAAAAAGACATGTGGGTTAGGGCTCACTCAAAAGATACACCGTTGAACAATTTAAAAGAGAGATTGCGCCGGTTGAATTAAATGGCTTGAAAGAGATAACATCCTCGAAAGAGTTTGAATGAAAGCAGAGTGTAAACACAAATCTTCCGGATATCTTGAGCACTCTGGAACAATTGAATAACGAGAAGTGGATGATTACGAGGTGCACCGGCATGAGAAAGCATTGGAAACGAGGGAAAAGGGAAATGATCAACACCAAAAGCTTTAATTGGTTCCACCGGAGAAGAAAAAAGAACGAAGAATCATGAGCTAGTAGAACATCTTCATGGAAACCACCGGGTAAGAACATTGACGGAAAAGGAATGAAGAGGCCTCGCATCAATAAGATGGATACTTGATTAAGATATCTGAGTCCTTGAAGAAAAAGGGTAGGTGGGTGGGAAAACAAAAACAACTTGGAACGGATGAAGCAAACACCGTTGAGAAGAACTGATAATAGATCTTGCTGATATTGAAATGATCGGATCCACTTGAAGAGAAGCACACTGGTTGAAAAAGATTGACATGACAAACTCGATGATCGAGAAGGATTAGTAATCACATAGAAATATGAGAACACCACTTAGGAAAAGGTATGGAATCAACATTTGACTTCGAAGCAACTCGAATACCACAACTCAAAACAAAACAAAGGATTGGCTTGCAGAATAAGCCGGAACAAACATATGATAGAGATTTCATCTGAAGTTTTCGTGGTGGGGCCTACACGGGCTCGATCGTACATCACCAGCATGTACAAGGCAGTGCACATGACATATGAAGCGTCCCCGAGTCGGCATAGCCAAGGACTCTTTAAGACACAACGAGACCACTGTAAAACCAACCGTGAACAGGGGAACCACTAGACATCGAACCCCAATTTCATATCATACATCTGTCGGAAAGATATCCTAAGACCTACTTGAATTCCCACTTATAAACTCCCGAAATTTTTCCGGTTATGCAATCAGGTGTTGGGGATACAGGGGAAACATAATATCTCACCCAAAACTAACAAATCCTACATCCAGCTGTATCCATCCTTCAACACATAACCAAGAAACCTTCGAAAATCATCTACCTCAACCTTCGAAAAGCATCCGTTATACGAGTTATGGCAATACTCCCAAACTCCCGCCCCAGTACCGGGTGGCGTCGAGGTTATCTCACCAACAACTGCATAAAAGAGATTTTCAATGTCGGCGAACTAAACTCAGGTATTCCAGAACTACAACGATAAAATTGTGACGACAACACCTTGGAGCTCAACTCCCCGGGACACTGCCACAACCCCTAAATGACAGGAGGCACCAAGAACAATGTTCTCGTCACAAATGGATCGGAACGATTCCAAGATACCCGCGAGATCGTAAATTTTTTTTAGTGAAATTTGAGAAGAGAAGAGACAAAACTCTACGTCAGGATGCCTTACCAGAGCGATGAAGGGGACTGGGTAGTAAAAAGAATTCCTAAACTCTCCGATATATAATCCCTAAATGACTCAAAACATTTTTCTAGACTCAACAACGGCAGCTAATTCGATCAAGCAGTGGGGGCTCCTAAGGTCGGGGAAGGCTCTGATTACCAACTTGTAATGCCCTCGATGTGGCTATATCTCCCACGTGTCGAAGCACGACTTAGAGGCATAACCGCATTGAAAGCAATGTCGCAAGTGAGGTAATCTTCACACAACCCATGTAATACATAAGGGAAAAAGATACATAGTTGGCTTACAATCGCCACTTCACACAATTACATGAATAAAGCATTACAACATCCAAATACAATCAAGGTCCGACTATGGAACCAAAATAAAGAGTAACCCCAAATGCGACAAGGTCCCCTGATCGACCCCAACTGGGCTCCACTACTGATCAACTAGAAACGAAACAAGACAAAGGACAAGATCTTCATCGAGCTCCTCCTGAGCTTGGTTGCGTCATCTACACGGACTCATCGGCACCTGCAAGCTGGTTTTGGAAGTATCTGTGAGTCACGGGGACTCGGCAATCTCGCACCCTCGCGATCAAAACTATTTAAGCTTATGGGTAAGGTAAAGGTATGAGGTGGAGTTGCAGCAAGCGACTAGCATATATGGTGGCTAACCTGTTCGCAAAAGAGAGCGAGAAGAGAAGGCAAAGCACGAACGAAGAACTATGATCAAGAAGTGATCCTATAACAACCTACGTCAAGCATAACTCCAACACCGTGTTCACTTCCCGGACTCCGCCGAGAAGAGACCATCATGGTTACACACACGGTTGATGTATTTTAAATAAGGTCAACTTCAGGTTTTCTACAACCGGACGTTAACAAATTCCCATCTGCCCATAACCGCGGGCACGGCTTTCGAAAGTTCAAATCCCTACAGGGGTGTCCCAACTTAGCCCATCACAAGCTCTCACGGTCAACGAAGGATATTCCTTCTAGCAGGAAGACCCGATCAGACTCGGAATCCCGATTACAAGACATTTCGACAAGGTAAAACTAAACCAGCAACACCGCTTGAATGTGCCGACAAATCCCGATAGGAGCTGCACATATCTCCTTCTCAGGGCACACTCAGATTGTCCAAGGTACGGGTAGGCCAGCCTAGAGTTGCCCCTGGTGGCCACCGGCAGCTGACAGGTTGGACCAACACTCAGAGGAGCACTGGCCGGGGGGGGGGGGTAAAATAATGATGACCCTCAGGAGCGCGACTCCCAAGGGAAAAGAAAAGGCTAGGTGGCGAATGGTAAAACCAAAGTTGGGCATTGCTAGAAGAGTTTTATTCAAGGCGAACTATCAAGGGGTTCCCATTATTACCCAACCGCGTAAGGAACGGAAAATCCGGGAACATAACACAGATATGACGGAAACTAGGGCGGCAAGAGTGGAACAAAACACTAGACAAAAGGCCGAGCCTTCCACTCTTTACCAAGTATATAGATGCATTAATTAGATAAGATATATTGTGATATCCCAACAAGTAAACATGTTCCAACAAGGAACAACATCTCCATGTTCCAACAAGGAACAACTTCAATCTTCACCTGCAACTAACAACGCTATAAGAGGGGCTGAGCAAAGCGGTAACATAGCCAAGCAATGGTTTTCTAGGACAAGGTGGGTTAGAGGCTTGGTTCAACAATATGGGAGGCAAGATAAGCAAGTGGTAGGTATCGCAGCATAGGCATGGCAAAAGAGCGAGCAACTAGCAAGCAAAGATAGAAGTGATTTCGAGGGTATGGTCATCTTGCCTGAAATCCCGCAAAGAAGAAGAACGAGTCCATGAAGAAGACAAACGGACGTAGTCGAACGGGTCCTCACAAACGCGACGTTACCGGAACCAACCCGAAGAAGCAAACACCGGAAAGAAGCACACAACATAGTAAACAAACCACACATGAACATGGTATGATGCACAATCAAGTATGATGCATGTCCGGTTTAATGAAGCATGGCATGGCAAAGTGCACAAGCAAACCTACAAATTAAGTGGAGCTCAATATGCAACTCGTTGCATATTGACGGACACCACAATAATTATTTAGTTCGCTCTTGTTTATGTACCCAACAATATTAAATGTTGGTTAGCATGGCATGGGTGAAGCATAAAAGAAACTATCTAACTAAGTAATTTAAATGGGGCCGGATATAACAAACAACAAATCCGGTAAATCCCCATATGCATTAGTAATTTAAATGCAAACAACAATTTAAACATTTTAATTGTTGTTATTATGATGCGGATGACATCGACAAGTTTATGCAATTTTTATTAAAGTTGACAAGAGCATTATGAAGCATTTGTCACCGTGGTGGAAAGAAAAGGGGTGCCACGGCGACGATAACGAATGGTGCCATGGCAACGTTCTGGTTCCAGTAACTCAATTGAGATACCGATGCAAAGGAGAAGTGTGCGGATGCGTGCAAAAGATGGTGGGGCGCTCCTGGACTCCGGGTGTCCCACGAGTTGGCGACAAAGAACAACTCGCGACAAATTGGACACGGCGCAAACACGAGCATCTCATACATCACAGATGCATTCGTTCACGGGCGGTCGTCTCGGGGTTATACCTTCGAAGCGTGCGTTATCGGAGGGGTTCGGGTCAAGCAGTGTAGTCGTTCACGATCGTCGTGGGAAGTAGTGGTGCTCGGCGATGGTAGAGGAAGTAGTTGTTCACAGTTCGTTGTGGGAAGTAGTCGTTCTCGCACGCTCTAGGGTCGAGGGTAGAGGTTCTCATGATCTCGGCAACGGTAGTGGTACATGTTTATCGTTGCACGAGTTTCCGTAGACGTTCATGTCATCGGTGTCGAGGTACTTGGGGTCTTCGGACTTTCCAGTCCCGTTCTGGCGACGGTAGTCATTCATGTTTGTTTCAGAGAGGTACTTGATGACTCCAAACCCTTCGCGGTCGACGGTAGTTGAACTTGATGCTTGCGGTGCACATGTCTTCGTCAACGGTAGTAGTACAAGGTCGTCGTGGGAAGTGGTCGTACTCGCGAACTTGTCGAAAACAGGGTCTCGGTCGTCGGTATAGGTACTTGGTGAAATCCACGGGTGTCAGTAGTTGTACATGGTCTTCACGTTGTAGTCTGACTTGGCGATTCCAAAACATTCATCGGTAGTGGAACTTGGCGGTCTCGACGGTCCTCGTCGAAAGGAATCCACCGAGGCGGTCTTGTGTCCCTGGATTCAGTGGCCTTGGCAATGACAAAAGGGGCAGCATAACGTAGCATGCTTGGCGAGGGGCTACAAGTGAGAGGCCATGGCAGCGGCAAGACGAGCAGCAGCAACACGAGTCACGGACTGAGGAGGTGCTGCCGGGCGCTGATGGTGGTGGAGCAGGGGAAGTCAACACGGGCCCACGGTGACAACGACGACGAACAGAGGCGCGCGGAGAAGCAGCCGTCCGGCGATGGAGCAGAGGCGTCCATGGCCAGCGACCCAAGGTGTTGAATATGGCCGGATCCGGGCCAGCTCGGGTTGGGGAGGTGAGGTAGCAGGCCGGTGGCGGGGCTTGGCGCGGTCGGAGGACAGGACTACAGGGCGTAGCTTGGCGGCGTCTTCGGTAGCAGGGAGGCGTGTCCCTGGCGACTGGCGTGAGGAGGAGGCCGGAGAAGGAAGGAGGCGCGCTAAGGAAGGAGGTGTGGCGCCTGGGCGGCGCTGGTGGACTCCGGCGGCACCGGATCGAAGGCGGTGAGCTCACGGGGTCGCAGGGGTGGTCGTCCAGAGGTGTCGCTCCTCTCCTGGTGACGGTGCTAGGAGGGAGAGAGGGATCGAGAGGGAGAGGTTCCTCTGGTGGCGTGAGAGAAGGAGAGGGAGTCGTGCGTGATCGAGGGGACAACGCAGGGAAGATGGGGATCGAGCACGGCTTTCCTGGAGCGATGCGTGTGGATGTTGCGGCGCGAGAGCAGGGTGATGGGTTCGGGGGTAAGGCCTAGGGTTAGAAAGGGGGTAGGTGGCTTTGGCCTTGGGCCAGCCCAGGTGTGAGGGCGCAGGCTGGGCTTTGGCCCAAAAGGCTGCGGGGTTAGGATGGGCCTGCGGGGCTGATGGCCTGGACTCTCTCCTCCCTCTCTCTTTAAAAACTTAAACCTTAAACAGAAAAGAAATTGGAGAGAGAGGAAAGAAAGAGAGGGTTAGGGAAGGATTTTGAGCATGGGGATAATTTTCATGGACTCGTAAAAATGTGCACGGTCCACAAAAATTAGGGGAGACATGATTGCAAGAATTTAATTCAAAGTCATTTGAAATTAATTCAAATGGTTTGAACAAGGACTAGGAATAAGAGGTGTCCAAAAAATGTTCGGATTTTTGGTGGAGCTCCGAAATACGATGAAAGAAAAAAATATGGCCATGTTGGAGATCGAGAATTAAGATAACAAAGGCATTGGAATATTTTGCAAGTGTGTTTGCGGCAAACCCAAATAATTGGAATATTACTATAGCTCTCTAAATATCGAGAGGATATGTTGTAAAGAGAATCACCATGCGAATTCCCTCGATTTAAATGGACCGAAGATCCATACAAATTATTTAGTTGAGATGTAAAAGACTTATGACATGATGACATGATGACATGATGCAACGAACCAAAACGAATCACCCGACAACACTCAGAAACATGGAAGGCATCTGAAGCTCCGGTCTTGGGATATTACATTTCCCTTGCTTTCCGGTGTCAAGTAGGCCTCCGAAGATGAAGGATGAGGCAAAACCGACACATGGTACACACTCGACTCCACCGGCATCAGTTGGCAACATCATATGTCATTCCCAAATATTTTTCTGATAAAGGTTGATCATGGACATCGATAATATGTCTCATTTCATTTATGACCGATTGATGGCAGCCCTTACTAAAGGATTTCAAAGATTTTGAACAATTTATTCTATCTACCAAAGCCTGGCAATAACAACCAAATAAAAAAGAAAACTCTATTTCCCAATCTCCATAGGCCTTGGAAAACAACAAGCTGTCATTTGCAAAAAGCATGTGGCTAACCAGCAACGCCGATTGAGCTACTCTAATAGAACTAAGGTGTGATAGCTGACCTTTACCTTTTTAACAGGCACAAAATGCCCTCTGGTGCCAATAAGAATAAGTATGAAGAAATAGGGTACCCTATGGATTCCTTGGGAAGGTTTGAATTGCTCATGTTAAATATCAGTAAATAAAACTAATAATTTAAGGAACTCACCAAGCCAATAACCATGGAGATCCAAGTTGGTGCAAACTTCAACATAGTCATGATCACTTGTAAACAATCCACTCAACTTTAGCACAATTTTTTTTATTTTTCAGCTTTGTTCCTTTTCATGAATTAATGCATTCATATGCTGAGATAATGTTATCAGTGATAAGACGACCTTGAACAAAAGCTGATTGTACACAATCTTATATAATGTTGCAGAGACTAATAGGTCAGAATTGATAGAACTATGTGGGATTTGTTACCTTGTAAGTCATAATAAGAATAGTTTCATTAACGATCACACAAGTTCGAGAGTCCATCACACGCATCTCTGCCTCTCTCTCCCTCCCAAAGGCGACCAGAGGGGCAGCCAGGCTTCCGGCTTTGGATATGGCGACTCCACTCCCCCACGGGCCTCACGCTCGTTGGGTGGTGGTCAGTGTCACTAGATCTGTCGCGTTGTTCCTTTTTAGCTGTAGGCTAGGTTAGCTTCGTAGCTAGGGTTTGTCCATCTGTCATGGCTTCTCCGGCGATGATAACAGCGACGGTCAATAATTGTGCCTTAGATCTTTCCCAGCTACGGTCCTTGGAGCGGTGGTTGGTGTTGGGGAACGTAGTAATTTCAAAAAATTCCTACACACATGCAAGATCCATCTAGGTGATGCATAGCAATGAGAGGGGAGAGTGATGTCCACGTACCCTCGTAGACCGTAAGCGGAAGCGTTATGATAATGCGACTGATTTAGCCGTACGTCATCACGATCCGACCGATCCTAGCATGCCGGGGTAGCTGATCCACGGGCACCTATGGGACCGGCGGACTGGGTCCCTTTCGGTTCGGCGGGGGCGGAGGTCGCGCAAAGAGCAGATCGAGGCGGAGCACGCGAGCGATTTACCCAGGTTCGGGCCGCACGGATGCGTAAAACCCTACTCCTGCTTTGTGGTTTGTATTGATTTCTATCTCGGGAGCGCAGAGTGCTACAATACACACCGGCGGCTGGCAGGACCGAGCGTGAGTGGACGAACTGGCTCCCCTCCCTCCGTTGCACTCGGGCCTCCTTTTATATGCTCAAGGGGTTACTGACATAGCAACGGGGGGCAAAAATGTAAAAGTGGTGGTTGGTACAGCTACCTGTACAGTGTTATCATACCTAACCCTGGCGGCAGGGGACAAGGGCATTAATTGCCCGTCTGTGTCGCCTAAACAGTACCGAAATGGACCGCTAGGGACGCCACCGTTTGCCACGATGGTTACCTTGTCAGCGCCTGCTTGCCACGATGGTTATCTTGTCAGCGCCTGCTTGCCACCGCGCACCCCTAGCTGCACGGCCTCTCTGCCACGTGTGCTTGGGAGGGTCCCAGAGCGACACGTTGGCAGGTGTGCTAGAGCGCGGGCACGAAGTGGGGGTTTCCCGCGGCAAGCTCCTTGCCACGGTCGTCGCCTTGTCGTATTCTGGAGCTTGTCGCTCACCGGGCCTTGCCGGGACGCACGGCGCGTCGCGGTAAGCTTTCTTGGTATGCCTTGAGTGGCCTTCCCGGCAAGCTCCTCTTGCCGGGGTCTTGTCTTCTTCCCGGCAAGCTCCTCTTGCCGGGGCCTTGGTTTGAGTACTTTGTTCTTGAATGGTCTTCAAAGTAGCCGCGGAGGGTCTTGGCGGCCACCGCGGCAAGCCTTGCCACGGGATGCTGCGACTGCCCGTGCACAAGTTCGGGGTACTAGGGTACCCCTACTCTAGTACACCGACAGGAGCCCCCGGGCCTGGGCCATACACGGTGCCGAGCGCTGTTGGGCCAGGCCCAAAATAGTGCACGAGCACGCGCGGCCTAGGTCACGCCGCATATCTCTCCGCTTCCACCGCGCACGCCCGGAACGGCACGCGTCAAATGCGGCATCGTGGGTGACGTGGGCAGCGTGCGCGGGGCTCAGCCCCGTGGGCATGCGTCAAGCCATGATGAAGGGGACGGTTCGCGCCCTCCTACCTAAACGGAGGTGGGCGTGGGGGCGTGGTGCATTTACTGGACGGGGCCGGCGCGTGGTTTTCGAGGCGCCCGCTCCCCGCGATCACGGGGTGGGGCGAGGCCGACTCATCCGTCGCCTCAGCTCTGCATCCCCGCCACGCGGCTCCCATGCGCTTGGAGTCGTGGACGGTGGGAGTGGGAACCTGGGCCGTCGTGATCAGAGGCAGCGGGTTGGCCCCGATTCCCTGCTCTCCCCGTGCCTTGATTCGCTGAGCGGGGCGGCCGAGCCCCCACCTCGCTCCTTTATAAAGAGCGGGAGAGGAGCGCAGAAACCCGCACTCTCTCATCTCCTCCTTTCTTCAGCTTCTGCTCCCCTTTCTCTCATTCGCCATGGAGAAAGGGAACCCTGGCCCTTCATCGGTGGCGGCGAGGGTCGCCGCCAGACAGCGCACCCTTCCCTCTCCCGCGCTCGTGGTGGCAGAGCCAGCCATAAGGGGGAGAGTGAGGGGGCGAGGTCGCGGATGAGGTCGAGGACGAGGTAGAGGCGCTCGGGGAAGAGGCGGACGGGGCGGCGCGCCAGCTTCGCCTCCGCCGGCGACTCCTCCCCCCATGGCGGTCCATATAGGGGACAACCCTTGCGAGTTCTTCGTCAGGCTGCGCCGGGCGCCTCGTCGTCGCCTCCGGCTTCCAGCTCCGTTTGCGAGCGCGATGGAGTTGGACCCGCCCGAGACACTGAGACTGCACATGAGGGGCTGTGGGATCAGCGGCACGTGAGTCCGCGTTGTATTCCCAGCCCCTAATGTGATGTATCTTGATCGAGGGTGGAAGACATTCGCCCGTATCCACAGCCTGATGGAGGGTTTTACCCTCCATTTTAAGTTGATGGAGGGCGATCTCCTCTCCGTCAAGGTCTTCGGGTGCTTCGGCACTCGCGCGAAGTGCTGCGTGGACAGCTCCTCCGATAGCGAAGGCTCCTCCTCGAGCGAGAGTGACGAGGAGGAGAGCGACAACGACGATGAGGGTAGCGGGCGGCGGGATGGCGGGTTCGACTAGGCGTCGGGCGCCGCTTCGCGCGGCACCGGCGACCCCATCATCCGTGTCGCCGGCTCCTTGAACCCCCCGGGGCCGTCTCCTTGGGCGGCTGGCGTAGGGAGGCTGCGGAAGGGGAAGAGGGCTGGCGACAAGGCCGTCAGGTCGGAGTACGAGGGCATGGTGCCCTCGACAGCGTGCTGACGTCCTGCCGCCCCGTCTTCGAGCCCCGCTTCCGGCGCCGCCATCACCGTCCAGCCTTTGGACGGCCCCCGGGATGTTCTCTTGGTGTCTTCTGGCACCCGTAGCTCGCCTAGGCGCCTCTTTTGCCCTTTTCGCCTCCTTGACCTATCTCCTGAAGAGAGGGACAGGAAAGGGATTACGGGCACCTTATCTTTTTAATTTGTAAGCCTTCGGGCCTTAGCTGCATCTAAAACTTGTAGTCCTCTCTTTCATGTTTTTCATCCTATATGGACTGTACCTGAGTGGGATGTTTTTTAATGAAAAGGGGATGTTTGCCGGGTTATTTGTCTCGCGGGTTGAACCCACGCCAAGGAGCAAATCCTCGGTGTCCCTCGGACAGACATTTCATCTCCCGGCAACAGGCCCTGCCGCCTTCCCACGTCGCTCGACCTTTCTCGCGCCTTTGACGGAGGCGGGAACGAGGTGGGTGCGGCCTCCTCGTTTCATCCCTTTGCTGCCGCGACTACGACCAAACTCGGCCCCGGGAACGAGCCCCAGGGCCTAGAGTTGAGGGAGCACGATAGTTTTCGAGAAGAAACGTGGTTTCGCATTCCCCAGTCCATAAGAGGATGCATGAAGAGGGACGAAAGACTTATCTGGCATCGCAGCCCCCGCAACCCTGGCTTGCCGTGGATGAATCTTGGCACCCGCAGCCCCCAGCAACACCGGTTTGCTGGGGCTCAGGTGCCGGTGCGCCCTTCTTCTCCTTCTCGCCCTCAAGCGGTCCGACCAGGACATGCGAGCCCTGCGAACAAAGGAAAAATGAAGGGACGGACTCTCGACCTCTAAGGTAGGGGTTAGCCGCTGTTAGGCACTATCAACCCTAACCAAGGACGATACTCGACCTAGCATGCATGCTATAACCCCAGGGTGGCAGCGCTTCATTTACTGGTTCTCAGGGTCTGCGCCTGGCTCTGTACAAAGGATTACATGCAACAGCGACAAGACTTGTACAGAAAGGTGGTTGCCGGACAGGGTCTGACAACCGCGCCTTACGGGTAAAACTTACGAAGATGCTCGATGTTCCAGGAGTTGCTCACTGGTACGCCATCTTCGGTCTCAAGGCGGACAGCGCCAGGCCTTGTGACTCGCTTCACCCGGTAAGGGCCTTCCCACTTCGGCGTCAACTTGTTGGAATTCTTGGCCGACTGAACGTGCCGAAGAACAAGGTCGCCTTCCTCGAGACTCCTGGCATTGACTCTGCGGCTATGGTAGCGGCGCAGAGCTTGCTGGTAGCGAGCAGCTTGCACAACAGCCTGGAGACGGTCTTCCTCAAGGAGCAGCGCGTCATCTTGCCGCAGCTGCTCTTGCTCGAGCTCATCATAAGCGAGCACTCGAGGTGACCCGTATACGAGTTCCGTGGGGGTAACTGCCTCTGCTCCATAGACTAGAGCAAAGGGTGTCTGTCCAGTGGCTCGATTTGGCGTTGTTCTGATCGACCAAAGAGCCACCGGTAGCTCCTCGATCCAGTTCCTTCCGCACTTGTGCAGCCTGTCGAAAGTTCTGGTCTTGAGCCCGCGCAGCACTTCAGCATTTGCCCTCTCCGCTTGACCGTTGCTTCTCGGGTGAGCAACAGAAGCGAAGCAGATCTTGGCGCCAAGATCTTGGACGTATTGCATGAAGGTGCGGCTCGTGAATTGTGTACCGTTGTCGGTGATTATCCTGTTGGGGATCCCGAAGCGGCAGACAATTGACCTGAAGAACTTGACGGCTGACTGTGCGGTCACCTTCCTCACTGGTTCCACTTCCGGCCACTTTGTGAACTTGTCGATTGCGACGTACAAGTACTCAAAGCCCCCGACAGCTCGGGGAAAGGGGCCGAGGATGTCGAGCCCCCAGACCGAAAATGGCCAGGATAAAGGGATCGCCTGGAGAGCTTGAGCCAGCTGGTGTATCTGCTTGGAATGGAACTGGCACGCTTCACACTTGGTTACTTGTGCAGTTGCATCCTGGAGGGCTGTTGGCCAGAAGAAACCTTGCCGGAATGCTTTGCCGACAAGTGCTCTTGCGCCAATGTGGTGACCACATATGCCTTCGTGTATCTCTGCCAACAGCTTTTGTCCGTCTTCCCGGGGAATACACTTCAATTTCACACCGTTGAGTCTTCTTCTGTACAGTGTCTTGTCGACAAACTGGTACATACTTGACTGCCGGGCTACTCTTTCCGCTTCTTCTTGCTCTTCGGGAAGTTCTCCTGTCTGGAGGAAATGGACAATCTGCTGTGCCCATGTTGGAGCTCGTGGCTCGACAACAAGGACTAAAGGCAACTCTGCTGCTGCGGGAACATCCGCTTCCACGGCGAGAAGTTGCGTCTCTGCCGGAGCTTGACGTTCCCCGACAAGCTTGCCGGGGCGAAACTTGCCAGGAGCTTCTGCTTCAACGGAACAAACCCTAGGGCTTGCCGGAGCATCTCGCTCCTCAGCGCTCTTGGTGTTGATCTTGGAGGCTGCTGCGGGAACATCCGCTTCTACGGCGAGAAGCTGCGTCTCTGCCGGAGCTTGACGTTCCCCGACAAGCTTGCCGGAGCAAAACTTATCGGGAGCTTCTGCTTCGACGGAACAAACCCTGGGGCTTGCCGGAGCAGGCTGCTCCTCAGCGCCTTCGGCGTTGATCTTAGGGACATTCTTGGCGGCGGCTTCGGGAAGTTCTGCCGGCAAATGGTCACCTGAAATCAACTTCCTCTTCTTGCTCTATCCAGTTGATGGCGTTACGGACGGCTGAGTCAGCTTGAGCACAAAGGTCCCTGGTTCCACAGGTAACTTGGGTGCGGCACACTTTGACAGGCCATCTGCAATGGCGTTCTGAGCTCTCGGAACATGCTCCATTTGTAGACCGTCAAAGCGCTCTTCTAGCTTTCTCACTTCGTCAACATAAGCTTCCATCAACGGACTCTGATAATTCTTGTTTACTTGGTGGACGACAAGCTGTGAGTCACCCCTGACAATGAGCTTCTTGATCCCAAGGTCTGCCGTGATCCTGAGACCGGCAAGCAATCCCTCATACTCTGCAGTATTGTTTGTTGCTTGCTCCTTGGGAAAGTGCATCTGGACTATGTACTTGAGGTGCTCTCCGGTGGGTGCAATAAGCAGCGCACCAGCGCCGGCGCCCTGCAGCGAAAAGGCACCATCAAAGTACATCAGCCACTCTTTGCTTGCTTCCTTGTCGGGGATGCTCATTTCTGGAATTTCTTCATCTGGTGTTGGCGTCCACTCTGCTATAAATTCTGCCAATGCTCTGCTCTGGATAGTTGAAGTGCTTTCAAACTTGAGGCCAAAGCTTGACAGTTCCAGTGCCCACTCAACAATCCTGCCTGTCGCTTCTGGATTCTGTAGTATCCTCTTCAGCGGAAAGCGAGTGACAACTGTGATCTCATGTGCTTGGAAGTAATGGCGCAGCTTTCTCGAGGCCATGAGGAGGCCGAAAAGCAATTTCTGCACACCAGAGTACCTTGACCTAGCTCCCTGCAGGAGGGAGCTGACAAAGTAAACTGGGCGCTGCACCATTTTCTTCCGTGTCTCCTCATGCATCTGCGCAGATCCATCTTGG
This sequence comes from Triticum urartu, assembly GCF_056163025.1. Taxonomy (NCBI): domain Eukaryota; kingdom Viridiplantae; phylum Streptophyta; class Magnoliopsida; order Poales; family Poaceae; genus Triticum; species Triticum urartu. The sequence continues at coordinate 606,866,691 of NC_141874.1, read as the reverse complement.
TCGGGACCAGAGCTTGTCGGGGAAGCGCCCTGCTTGTCGCTGGATGCGCTTGCCGCGGTTGCTGGCTCATCATCTGCCTCCCTCTCTGCTACTAACGCAACACTAACCACTTGATTGGTTGCCGCTATGTACAGCAGCAACTTCTCTTGTGGCTTAGGTGCGACAAGTATTGGAGGGGAGGACAGGTATCTCTTTAGGTCTTGCAGCGCAGCCTCCGCGTCCGGAGTCCATTTCATTGGACCTGCCTTTTTCAATAATTTGAAAAACGGCAGGGCGCGCTCAGCAGACCGAGAGATAAACCTGCTGAGAGCAGCCACGCAACCGGCAAGTTTCTGTACATCCTTGACGTGCTTTGGTGCTTCAATCTGCTCAATGGCCCTGATCTTGTCGGGATTGGCTTCAATTCCCCGCTGAGACACGAAGAACCCGAGAAGCTTGCCGGAGGGAACTCCAAACACACACTTCTCTGGGTTGAGCTTGAGGCTGATCTTGCGCAGATTTGCAAAGGTCTCGTCCAAATCTTGAGTCAGGGTTGCTCTGTCCTTGCTCTTAACCACTATATCATCCATGTAGGCTTCCACATTTCTGTGTATCTGTGGCTCAAGAGCAACATGGACTACTCTTGCAAATGTCGAACCAGCATTTTTTAATCCGAAAGGCATCCGTACGAAACAGTACGTGCCACATGGAGTAATAAATGCGGTCTTCTCCTCATCCTCTTCTGCCATGAAGATCTGATGATATCCTGAGTATGCGTCAAGAAATGAAAGCAAATCACATCCGGCTATGGAGTCAACAATCTGGTCGATGCGCGGCAAAGGGAATGGGTCTTTGGGGCAAGCTTTGTTAACATCGGTAAAATCGATACAAAGCCTCCACTTCCCGTTTGCTTTGCGCACGACTACAGGATTGGCCAACCACGTGGGATGGAGCACTCCTCTGACAAGGCCTGCTGCTTCCAGTTTCTTGATCTCTTCTGCAATGAATTCTTGGCGCTCCACTGCCTGCTTCCTAACTTTCTCCTTGACGGGCCGCGCATGAGGACAAACGGCAAGGTGGTGCTCAATCACTTTCCTGGGAACACCGGGGATGTCAGACGGCTGCCATGCAAACACGTCGACATTCGCCCGCAGGAAAGTAACGAGCGCGCTTTCCTATTTGGGGCCGAGCGTGGCACTGATGGTGAAGGTACCACCAGTGCCGTCCTCTTTGGCGGACACCTTCTTCGTCTCTGGCGGAGCTGCCATCGTCTTCTTGCACTTGCTGGTGGAGCTCGATGGTGCGTCCTCGACGGAAGCGCAGCACTCCGAAGAGGTGCGCTTGCCGGAGTGGGCGCCAGAACTCTTGCCGGACTTGGTCTTGCACTTGCCGGTGGAGCTCGATGGTGCGTCCTCGACGGCAGCGCAGCACTCCGAAGAGGTGCGCTTGCCAGAGTGAGCATCAGAACTCTTGTCGGACTTGGTCTTCTTCCCCCCGGGAGCTTCAGCGGCAAGTGGATTGCGATCTGCTGTGGCTGCTGCTTCCCAGTAGATCTTGTCGGCACAGATAAGAGCATCCTTCTTGTCACCAAGGACAGAAATGACGCTTATCGGGCCTGGCATCTTCAGCATGTTATATGCATAGTGAGAGGCTGCCATGAACTTGGCGAGTGCTGGACGGCCAAGTATCCCATTGTAGGGCAATGGGATATCGGCAACATCGAATGTGACCTTCTCAGTCCTGAAGTTTAGCTCGCTGCCAAATGTTACCGGCAGCGTGACCTTTCCCTTCGGCTTGCTCCTTCCCGGGTTGATTCCTTGGAATGTGCCGGTCTCTTCGAGCTCGCTGTCAGGGATTTGGAGTTTCTGGAGCACAGCGGAGGAGATCAGGTTCAAGCCGGCCCCGCCGTCAACTAACATCTTAGTGACCTTGAGGTTGCAGATAGTTGGTGAAACCAACATCGGCAGGCACCCGACCGCAGTTGTGCGATCAGGGTGGTCCTCAATGTCAAAGATGATAGGCGTGCTGGACCATTTCAGAAGCTTGCGTGATTCGACAGGCGGTTCCGCTGCATTGACTTCCCGCGCCCACTGCTTGAGTTGGCGGTGTGAAGTGTGCAGAGAAGCACCGCCGTCAACGCACAAGACCTCTGTGGCTTTCTGAAACTCCTGCTCACTGGTCTCGACATCATCCATGTCTTCGTCGTCGTCATCTTCATCGCTGTCGCGGCCGCGGGGAGGCCTGTCTCCTTGCCGCTGCTTGGCCTTGCCGCGGTGTCCTCCCGGTCCGGCGCGCTTCTTGCCGGATTCTCCAGCACCCCCTTGGGCCCTCTCCTTGTCGCGCCGCTCGTACTCAGCTCTTTGCTGCTGGACAAGCTGCTCGACTTTCTTGCAGCTCCGGAGGTCATGGCCCTTGGTGCGGTGAATCTTGCAGTATTGGTGGTCGGAGCCATCCTGCTTGTCGGCGGCCGCCACAGCCTGGCAGTTGGTGCATGCGGCAACCTCCTTGCCGGAGCTATTGGCCTTGGCTTGCTTGGCGCCGCCGTCGTTGCCGGACTGCTCAACGACCAGCACCTCTTTGTTCTGCTTTTTCCTGTTGTTGCGCCGCCGGTTTTTCTTTGCCGGGGTGGCATCCTCGCTGTCAGATCCCCCTGCTCCAGTGCTTTCTCCGGGGAATTTCCTCCCTTCCTCAGCGCGTGCACACTTGTCGGCCAGGGCATATAGCTCGCCGACGTCCCGAATCTTGCACATCGCCATCTCCTCCCGCATCCTGCGGTTACGCACGTTCTGATGGAACGCGCTGATTACCGCGGCGGGGTGGATATTTGGGATGTTGTGCTGTACATGGCTGAACCTCTGGATATACTTGCGCAGGGGTTCTCCTTCCTTCTGGACGAGCAGATGAAGATCACTCTCTTGGCCATGAGGTTTGTGGCCGCCTGTGAAGGCGCCGACAAACTGATGGCATAGATCAGCCCAGGAGGATATGGAGTTGTCCGGCAAGTGCATGAGCCAGGACCTGACGTTGGGCTTGAGCACCTACGGGAAGTAGTTGGAAAGGATCTTATCGTCCCGCCCCCCAGCAGCCTGCACCGCGATGGTGTAGATGCTGAGGAACTCCGACGGATGCGACTTGCCGTCGTACTTCTCGGGTACGTCTGGTTTGAAATTCTTCGTATTGGGCCACTGGACTTGCCGCAGCTCACGAGTGAACGCAGGGCAACCTACCGCGTACGGCAAGTCGCCTGGCTCCTCCGGCGCATGCATGTCAACAGAGGGCCCAGCGCGCTGGTCGGATTGACGCCGCACTTCTCTCCGGCGCTCAATGCGAGTACGAGCGTCTTCTTGTTGTCGTTCTTGAAGAACTTGGCGCTGATCGCGATGAGTTCGCGGATCTGACGACGCGGTGGAGTCGCTGTCGAGGTGGACCCGGCGAGTCGACGATCTTGGCCTTCGGGGTGGAGAGTGCACAGTAGTTGCACCCCCACCAGTCTTGTCGTCTCCGGCTCGTGCTTGGCTGGCATGCCGCGGCTGAGACGCGCTTGGCTGCCGTGGAGTGTCGCCGTTGGCGAAGCCGATGAGACCCTGGATAGTGGCCCTCCAGTCGTCGACCTTGTCCGCCGCTGGAGGGTAGTCTAGGAGCAGCTGAGCTCGTGCCAACGCTTCTGCTGCGGTGGCGGGTGGCGGTGGCGAACGGTGCGAGGAGCGGGATATGCTCGGACTTCTAACTACGTTAGAAGGAGTAGTATCTCGTCCAGGCGACCGTGTCTCGCTCGCGCCAGCAGGTTGACGTGCATGGTGGTCCTGAGCGCTCCGAGATCCACCAGCTCGATCTTGATCTAGCGAACGCATGGTACCGTGAGTACCATGACGCTGCCGGTCCCGCGCCTCTTGAGACGGGCGCGGTGCATGCACGGACGCCGAGGTCTTGGAGTGCGCCCGGTCATTGTGGGAGCCGGCCACGCCGCCGATGGGCAGCGCAGCCTTGTCCTGGGACCTGGCAGCACCGTGAGTTCCCTCGTCGACGCGTGTCCTTCCGCCGGCGCCTGCCCCACCAACCGTTTGCTCCGGCGGTGGCTGGCTCGGCGCGGACAGAGCGGCTGCCTCCGAAACTTTCTTCTTCGGCGGCATGTTGATGAAGATGAAAAAGATCTAGCTCGCGAGAGCGCCGGATCTGATGTTGATGAAGATGAAAAAGATCTAGCTCGCAAGAACGCCGGGTCTGATGTTGATGAAGATGAAAAAGATCTAGCTCGCAAGAACGCCGGATCTGATTCACACAACTTCGACTCCCCCTACCTGGCGCGCCAGAGATGCGGGGGTAGCTGATCCACGGGCACCTATGGGACCGGCGGACCGGGTCCCTTTCGGTTCGGCGGGGGCGGAGGTCGCGCAAAGAGCAGATCGAGGCGGAGCACGCGAGCGATTTACCCAGGTTCGGGCCGCACGGATGCGTAAAACCCTACTCCTGCTTTGTGGTTTGTATTGATTTCTAGCTCGGGAGCGCGGAGTGCTACAGTACACACCGGCGGCTGGCAGGACCGAGCGTGAGTGGACGAACTGGCTCCCCTCCCTCCGTTGCACTCGGGCCTCCTTTTATATGCTCAAGGGGTTACCGACATAGCAACGGGGGGCAAAAATGTAAAAGTGGTGGTTGGTACAGCTACCTGTACAGTGTTATCATACCTAACCCTGGCGGCAGGGGACAAGGGCATTAATTGCCCGTCTGTGTCGCCTAAACAGTACCGAAATGGACCGCTAGGGACGCCACCGTTTGCCATGATGGTTACCTTGTCAACGCCTGCTTGCCACGATGGTTATCTTGTCAGCGCCTGCTTGCCACCGCGCACCCCTAGCTGCACGGCCTCTCTACCATGTGTGCTTGGGAGGGTCCTAGAGCGACACGTTGGCAGGTGTGCTGGAGCGCGGGCACGAAGTGGGGGTTTCCCGCGGCAAGCTCCTTGCCGCGGTCGTCGCCTTGTCGTATTCGGGAGCTTGTCGCTCACCGGGCCTTGCCGGGACGCACGGCGCGTCGCGGTAAGCTTTCTTGGTATGCCTTGAGTGGCCTTCCCGGCAAGCTCCTCTTGCCGGGGTCTTGTCTTCTTCCCGGCAAGCTCCTCTTGCCGGGGCCTTGGTTTGAGTACTTTGTTCTTGAATGGTCTTCAAAGAAGCCGCGGAGGGTCTTGGCGGCCACCGCGGCAAGCCTTGCCGCGGGATGCTGCGACTGCCTGTGCACAAGTTTGGGGTACTAGGGTACCCCTACTCTAGTACACCGACAGAGCACCAAAGGTATGACACCTCCACGATCTGCACACATTTAGCTCGGTGACGTCCCACGAGGGAGAGTTTCGTCAGCACGACGGCGTGATGACGGTGATGATGAAGTTACTGACGCAGGGCTTCGCCTAAGCACTACAACGATATGACCAAAGGTGGAATTCTATGGAGGGGTGCACCGCACACGGCTAAACAATCAACTTGTGTGTCTATGGGGTGCCCCCTCCCCCGTATATAAAGGAATGGAGGAGGGGAAGGGCCGGCCCTCTCATGGCGCGCCCAATGGAGGAGTCCTACTCCCGGTGGGAGTAGGATTCCCCCTTCCCTTGTTGGAGTAGGAGAGAAAGGAAGGGGGAGAGAGAGGGAAGGAAGGGGGCCCACCCAATTCGGATTGGGCTTGGGGGCGCCCTCCACCTTGGCCGCCGCCTCCTCTCTCCCACTAAGGCCCAATAAGGCCCATACACTCCTCGGGGGGTTCCGGTAACCCCCCGGTACTCCGGTAAATGCCCGAACTCATGCAGAACCATTCTGATGTCCAAACATAGCATTCCATATATCGATCTTTATGTCTCGGCCATTTCGAGAATCCTCGTCATGTACGTGATCATATCCGGGACTCCGAACTACCTTCGGTACATCAAAACACATAAACTCATAATACTGATCGTCACCCAACGTTAAGCGTGCGGACCCTACAGGTTCAGAACTATGTAGACATGACCGAGACTCACTTCCAGTCAATAACCAATAGCGGAACCTGGATGCTCATATTGGTTCCTACATATTCTACGAAGATCTTTATCGGTCAAACAGCATAACAACATATGTTGTTCCCTTTGTCATCAGTATGTTTACTTGCCCGAGATTCGATCGTCGGTATCTCAATACCTAGTTCAATCTCGTTACCAGCAAGTCTCTTTACTCGTTCCGTAATGCAACATCCCATAACTAACTCATTAGTCACATTGCTTGCAAGGCTTATAGTGATGTGCATTACTGAGAGGGCCTAGAGATACCTCTCCGATACACGGAGTGACAAATCCTAATCTTGATCTATGCCAACTCAACAAACACCATCAGAGACACCTGTAGAGCATCTTTATGGTCATCCAGTTACATTGTGACGTTTTAGCACACTAAGTGTTCCTCCGGTATTCGGGAGTTGCATAATCTCATAGTCATAGGAACATGTATAAGTTATGGAGAAAGTAATAGCAACAAACTAAACGATCATCATGCTAAGCTAACGGATGGGTCAAGTCAATCACATCATTCTCTAATCATGTGATCATGTTCATCAAATGACAACTCTTGTCCATGGCTAGGAAATTTAAATATCTTTGATTAACAAGCTAGTCAAGTAGAGGCATACTAGTGACACTCTGTTTGTCTATATATTCACACATGTACTATGTTTCCGGTTAATACAATTGTAGCATGAATAATAAACATTTATCATGATATAAAGAAATATAAATAACAACTTCATTATTGCCTCTAGGGCATATTTCCTTCAGTCTCCCACTTGCACTAGAGTCAATAATCTAGATTACACAGTAATGATTCTAACACCCATGGAGTCTTGGTGCTGATCATGTTTTGCTCGTGAGAGAGGCTTAGTCAATGGGTCTGCAACATTCAGATCCGTATGTATCTTGCAAATCTCTATGTCTCCCTCCTTCACTTGGTCGCGGATGGAATTGAAGCGTCTCTTGATGTGCTTGGTTCTCTTGTGAAATCTGGATTCCTTTGCCAAGGCAATTGCACCAGTATTGTCACAAAAGATTTTCATTAGACCCAATGCAGTAGGTATGACACCTAGATCGGATATGAACTCCTTCATCCAGACTCCTTCATTTGCTGCTTCCGAAGCAGCTATGTACTCCGCTTCACACGTATATCCCGCCATGACGCTCTTTGCTACCTCTTGAGCACTGCGTTGGATTTCCCCGAAGAGTAAGGGATGATGCAGCAAAGTAGCGTAAGTATTTCCCTCAGTTTTTGAGAACCAAGGTATCAATCCAGTAGGAGGTTGCACGCGTGTCCCCTAGTACCTTCACAAAGCAAATAACTCCTCGCAACCAACATTATAAGGGGTTGTCAATCCCTTCACGGTCACTTACGAGAGTGAGATATGATAGATATGATAAGATAATAGTTTTGGTATTTTTATGATAAAGATGCAAAGTAAAATAAAAGCAAAGTAAAAAGCAAAGGAAATAACTAAGTATTGGAAGATTAATATGATGAAGATAGACCCAGGGGCCATAGGTTTCACTAGTGGCTTCTTTCAAGAGCATAAGTATTCTACGGTGGGTGAATGAATTACTGTTGAGCAATTGACAGAATTGAGCATAGTTATGAGAATATCTAGGTATGATCATGTATATAGGCATCACGTCCGAGACAAATAGACCGACTCCTGCCTGCATCTACTACTATTACTCCACTCATCGACCGATATCCAGCATGCATCTAGAGTATTAAGTTAATGAAAACAGAGTAACGCCTTAAGCAAGATGACATGATGTAGAGGGATAAATTCATGCAATATGATAAAAAAACCATCTTGTTATCCTCGATGGCAACAATACAATACATGTCTTTCTGCCCCTACTGTCACTGGGAAAGGACACCGCAAGATTGAACCAAAAGCTAAGCACTTCTCCCATTGCAAGAAAGATCAATGTAGTAGGCCAAATCAAACTAATAATTCGAAGAGACTTGCAAAGATAACCAATCATACATAAAAGAATTCAGAGAATATTCAAATATTGTTCGTAGATAGACTTGATCATAAACCCACAATTCATCGGTCTCAACAAACACACCGCAAAAAGAAGATTACATCGAATAGATCTCCACGAGAGAGGGGGAGAACACTATATTGAGATCCAAAAAGAGAGAAGAAGCCATCTAGCTAATAACTATGGACTCGAAGGTCTGAGGTAAACTACTCACACTTCATCGGAGAGGCTATGGTGTTGATGTAGAAGCCCTCCGTGATGGATACCCCCTCCGGCGGAGCTCCGGAACAGGCCCCAAGATGGGATCTCGTGGATACAGGAAGTTACGACGGTGGAATTAGGGTTTTCGCTCCGTCTCTGATCGTTTAGGGGTACGTAGGTATATATAGGAAGGAGTACGTCGGTGGAGCAACAGGGGGCCCACGAGGGGGGAGGGCACGCCTGGGGGAGGGGGGGGGGGTAGGCGTGCCCCTACCTCGTGGCCTCCTCCTTTGTTTCTTGACATGGGGTCCAAGTCTCCTGGATCATATTCGGTGAGAAAATCACGTTCCCGAAGGTTTCATTCCGTTTGGACTCCGTTTGATATTCCTTTTCTTCGAAACCCTAAAATAGGCAAAAAAACAACAATTCTGGGTTGGGCATGGAGCAATAAAGTGGATAATAAAGCCCAATAATGTCCAAAACAGTAGATAATATAGCATGGAGCAATAAAAAATTATAGATACGTTGGAGACGTATCAAGCATCCCCAAGCTTAATTCCTGCTCGTCCTCGATTCAGTAAATGATAAAAATAGAATTTTTGATGTGGAATGCTACTTGGCGTAATTTTAATGTAATTCTTCTTAATTGTGGTATGAATATTCAGATCCGAAAGATTCAAGATAAAAGCTCATATTGACATAAAAATAATAATACTTCAAGCATACTAACAAAGCAATCATTTCTTCTCAAAATAACATGGCCTAAGAAAGTTATCCCTACAAAATCATATAGTCTGGCTATGCTCTATCTTCACCACACAAAGTATTTAAATCATGCACAACCCTGATGACAAGCCAAGCAATTGTTTCATACTTTTGACATTCTCAAAACTTTTTCAATCTTCACGCAATACATGAGCGTGAGCCATGGATATAGCACTATAGGTGGAATAGAATGGTGGTTGTGGAGAAGACAAAAAGGGAGAAGATAGTATCAGATCAACTAGGCGTATCAACGGGCTATGAAGATGCCCATCAATAGATACCAATGTGAGTGAGTAGGGATTGCCATGCAACGGATGCACTAGAGCTATAAGTATATGAAAGCTCAACAAAAGAAACTAAGTGGGTGTGCATCCAACTTGCTTGCTCACAAAGACCTAGGGTAATTTGAGGAAGCCCATCATTGGAATATACAAGCCAAGTTCTATAATGAAAAATTCCCACTAGTATATGAAAGTGACGAAATGAGAGACTCTCTACTATGAATATCATGGTGCTACTTTGAAGCACAAGTGTGGTAAAAGGATAGTAGCATTGTCCCTTCTCTCTTTTTCTCTCATTTTTTTATTTGGGCCTTTTCTCTTTTTTATGGCCTCTTTTCTTTTTTTTATATTTTTCATCCGGAGTCTCATCCCGACTTGTGGGGGAATCATAGTCTCCATCATCCTTTCCTCACTGGGACAATGCTCTAATAATGATGATCATCACACTTTTATTTTCTTACAACTCAACAATTACAACTCGGTACTTAGAACAAAATATGACTCTATATGAATGCCTCTGGCGGTGTACCAGGATATGCAATGACTCATGAGTGACATGTATGAAAGAATTATGAATGGTGGCTTTTCCACAAATACGATGTCAACTACATGATCATGCTAAGCTATATGATAATGATGGAGTGTGTCATAATAAACAGAACGGTGGAAAGTTGCATGACAATATATCTTGGAATGGCTATGGAAATGCCATAATAGGTAGGTATGGTGGCTGTTTTGAGGAAGGTATATGGTGGGTGTATGATACCGGCGAAAGGTGCGCGGTATTAGAGAGGCTAGCAATGGTGGAAGGGTGAGAGTGCGTATAATCCATGGACTCAACATTAGTCATAAAGAACTCATATACTTATTGCAAAAATCTACAAGTTATCAAAGCAAATTATTACGCACATGCTCCTAGGGGGATAGATTGGTAGGAAAAGACCATCGCTCGTCCCTGACCGCCACTCATAAGGAAGACAATCAATAAATAAATCATGCTCCGACTTCATCACATAACGGTTCACCATACGTGCATGCTACGGGAATCACAAACTTCAACACAAGTATTTCTCAAATTCACAACTACTCAACTAGCACAACTTTAATATCACCATCTTCATATCTCAAAACAATTATCAAGCATCAAACTTCTCATAGTATTCAACACACTCATAAGAAAGTTTTATTATTCTTGAATACCAAGCATTTTATGATTATTTAAGAAAATTACCATGCTATTTAAGACTCTCAAAATAATCTAAGTGAAGCATGAGAGATCAATAGTTTCTATAAAACAAATCCACCACCGTGCTCTAAAAGATATAAGTGAAGTACTAGAGCAAAACTATATAACTCAAAAGATATAAGCGAAGCACATAGAGTATTCTAACAAAAGGTGTGTACAGCAAGGATGATTGTGGTAAACTAACAAATAAAGACTCAAATAACACAAGACGCTCCAAGCAAAACACATATCATGAGGTGAATAAAAATATAGCTCCAAGTAAAGTTACCGATAGAAGTAGACGAAAGAGGGGATGCCTTCCGGGGCATCCCCAAGCTTTGGATTTTAGGTGTCCTTAGATTATCTTGGGGGTGCCATGGGAATCCCCAAGCTTAGGCTCTTGCAACTCCTTGTTCCATAATCCATCAAATCTTTACCCAAAACTTGAAAACTTCACAACACAAAACTCAAAGTAGAAAATCTCGTGAGCTCCGTTGGTGAAAGAAAACAAAAGACCACTTCAAGGTACGTTAATGAACTCATTATTTATTTATATTGGTGTTAAACCTACTTTATTCCAACTTCTCTATGGTTTATAAACTATTTTACTAGCCATAGATTCATCAAAATAAGCAAACAACACACGAAAAACAGAATCTGTCAAAAACAGAACAGTCTGTAGTAATCTGTAGCTAGCGCAAGATCTGGCACCCCAAAAATTCTAAAATAAATTGCTGGACGTGAGTAATTTATCTATTAATCATCTGCAAAAATAATTAACTAAATAGCACTTTCCAAATAAAAATGGCAGCAGTTCTCGTGAGCGCTAAACTTTCTGTTTTTTACAGCAAGATATCAAGACTTTCCCCAAGTCTTCCCAACGGTTCTACTTGGCACACACTAATTAAAAACAAAAAACACAACCAAAAAATAGGCTATATAAATTATTTATTACTAAACAGGAGCAAAAATCAAGGAATAAAATAAAAATTGGGTTGCCTCCCAACAAGCGCTATCGTTTAACGCCCCTAGCTAGGCATAAAAAGCAAGGATAGATCTAGGTATTGCCATAATAGTAAGATAGATCATTAAAAATCATTTCATATTCTCTATGTTCGGCAGCAAGTTTTCTTTGAGGCAAGCAAAAATAATCAAAAGGGCTAAATTTAATGGGACAAAAGTCCTCAAGATCAACTTTAGGAGGTATAGGTTCCTCCTTCGGCCCTTCGTATTGCACAACCAATTCATCATTATAAGCATTCTTTTGACAGAACTTTGTGAGCCTATATTCAAGAGAATATCCTAGTTAATTATTTCGAATGGCCAAATAATCATTAAGTTCAGAAATTCTATCAACTAAAACATTGGTAGGAACCCTTTTTCTAAGATTTTCATTGAAAGCAACATAGTCTAGAGATTGAAAATGCATTATTTCTTCTTGATCAAAAATGATAGCCTCTATGGGAGGATGGCAAGCGTCCACCCTATAATGTGCAAAGATTTCTTTGGCCTCTTTTATTATGAATCTAAACTCATGGGCCAAAAAGATAGTAGCGGCATGCTTAGCAGAGGAATGCTCAATATTAGAAAATTCTAGGAAAATCCTTTGTATGCAAGGGTGCATGTGCATGAATTGTATTTCAAGTTCAACCACAAGCATGGCAATAGCGTCCGCAAGACTACTAGTTCTATGAAGGATAGAACTACCCATAGAAGGCAAAGCACTGGCACAAGTAAAGAAATCTTGAATAACTCCTTTTCCAATAATATTACCATTACCAACACGGAATTTTTTTGTATGTAAGATAGGGGGTTCTTTAGCAGGAGCATCAGAATTTTTCATGATATTATTATTGTCCATATCGACAATAATTTCCCCAATTTTAGACATGACAGCAGAAAGTGCAAAAGGCAAAAGGAGGCAAATAGAGAAAGAGAGGGAGGATAGAGAGAGAGGGTGAATAAAATGGCAAGGGTGAAGTGGGGGAGAGGAAAACGAGAGGAAAATGGCAAATAATGTAATGCGGGAGATAAGGATTATGATGGGTACTTGGTATGTTGACTTTTGCGTAGATGCCAGAAATGACTCGTTGTTGGAAGTCAAATCTTGACTTGCACGAACCTCCCCGGCAACGGCGCCAGAAATCCTTCTTGCTACCTCTTGAGCACTGTGTTGGATTTCCCCGAAGAGGAAGGGATGATGCAACAAAGTAGCGTAAGTATTTCCCTCGGTTTTTGAGAACCAATGTATCAATCCACTAGGAGGTTGCGCGCGTGTCCCCTAGTACCTGCACAAAGCAAATAACTCCTCACAACCAACGCGATAAGGGGTTGTCAATCCCTTCACGGTCACTTACGAGAGTAGGGATGGCAATTTTATCCATGGATCTGGATACCCATGGATACCCGACCCAGTTGGGCAAGGGTATGGAGCACATTTCTGCCCATGGGTCCGTGGATATGGATACCCACGAACAGACGGGTTGGGCATGGTTATAGTTTGTGCTCCATGGATATCCAATGGATACCCGTATGACATGTGGGGCCTAATTCCAGTGATAGTAGAAAGAGCGAATCAATGGGAGATGGCAGGAAATATGCAACTTGTGCCATGAGCTATATGCTACATAATCAACCTCTGGTATGTCACACTTAAGGACTCATCGTATTACTTGTTACCTACTTATGCATGTAGCTTATGTTATCATTTGTGAGTGAATGATGATGAGTTGATTTGATCTTTGGGAAGGCTTCATGCTGACTTTTCTATGCCCATGGAGCTCCATGGGTATGTGGGTATCCAACGGGTTTGGGCATGGACACAAGTCGTGCCCATGGATAATTTGGTGGATGTGCAGAGGATAGGAAGATGGGTCATGTGTTGGATTTGGAACAGCTCCACCCGCCCCAAACCCGACCCATTGCCATCCCTATACGAGAGTGAGATCTGATAGATATGATAAGATAATATTTTTGGTATTTTTATGATAAAGATGCAAAGTAAAATAAAAGCAAAGTAAAAAAGCAAAGGAAATTACTAAGTATTGGAAGATTAATATGATGAAGATAGACCCGGGGGCCATAGGTTTCACTAGTGGCTTCTCTCAAGAGCATAAGTATTCTACGGTGGGTGAACGAATTACTGTTGAGCAATTGACAGAATTGAGCATAGTTATGAGAATATCTAGGTATGATCATGTATATAGGCATCTCGTCCGAGACAAGTAGACCGACTCCTGCCTGCATCTACTACTATTACTCCACTCATCGACCGCTATCTAGCATGCATCTAGAGTATTAATTTAATGAAAACAGAGTAACGCCTTAAGCAAGATGGCATGATGTAGAGGGATAAATTCATGCAATATGATAAAACCCCATCTTGTTATCCTCGATGGCAACAATACAATACGTGCCTTGCTGCCCCTACTGTCACTGGGAAAGGACACCGCAAGATTGAACCCAAAGCTAAGCACTTCTCCCATTGCAAGAAAGATCAATCTAGTAGGCCAAACCAAACTGATAATTCGAAGAGACTTGCAAAGATAACCAATCATACATAAAATAATTCAGAGAATATTCAAATATTATTCATAAATAGACTTGATCATAAACCCACAATTCATCGGTCTCAACAAACACACCGCAAAAAGAAGATTACATCGAATAGATCTCCACAAGAGAGGGGGAGAACAATGTATTGAGATCCAAAAAGAGAGAAGAAGCCATCTAGCTAATAACTATGGACTCGAAGGTCTGAGGTAAACTACTCACACTTCATCGGAGAGGCTATGGTGTTGATGTAGAAGCCCTCCGTGATGGATACCCCCTCCGGCAGAGCTCCGGAACAGGCCCCAAGATGGGATCTCGTGGATACAGGAAGTTACGACGGTGGAATTAGGGTTTTCGCTCCGTCTCTGATCGTTTAGGGGTACGTAGGTATATATAGGAGGAAGGAGTACGTCGGTGGAGCAACAGGGGGCCCACGAGGGTGGAGGGCACGCCTGGGGGAGGGGGGGTAGGCGTGCCCCTACCTCGTGGCCTCCTCCTTTGTTTCTTGACGCGGGGTCCAAGTCTCCTAGATCATATTCAGTGAGAAAATCACGTTCCCGAAGGTTTCATTCCATTTGGACTCCATTTGATATTCCTTTTCTTCGAAACCCTAAAATAGGCAAAAAAACAGCTATTCTGGGCTGGGCTTCCGGTTAATAGGTTAATCCCAAAAATAATATAAAAGTGGATAATAAAGCCCAATAATGTCCAAAACATTAGATAATATAGCATGGAGCAATAAAAAATTATAGATACATTGGAGACGTATCACTCTTCTTGGAACTGCACCAACTGACAGCTCCACCATTCAATAAAAATGCGTATCCGGTTTATGACTTAGAGTCATCTGGATTAGTGTCAAAGCTTGCATCGACGTAATCGTTTACAACGAGCTCCTTGTCACCTCCATAAACGAGAAACATATCCTTAATCCTTTTCAGGTATTTCAGGATGTTCTTGACCGCTGTCTAGTGATCCTCTCCTGGATTACTTTGGTACCTCCCTGCTAAACTAATATCAAGGCACACATCAGGTCTGGTACACAACATTGCATACATGATAGAACCTATGGCTGAAGCATTGGGAACGACTTTCATTTTCTCTCTATCTTCTGCAGTGGACGCGCATTGAGTCTGAGTCAACTTCACACCTTGTAACATAGGCAACAACCCTTTCTTTGCTTGATCCATTTTGAACTTCTTCAAAACTTTATCAAGGTATGTGATTTGTGAAAGTCCAATTAAGCATCTTGATCTATCTCTATAGATCTTGATGCCCAATATATAAGCAGCTTCACCGATGTCTTTCATTGAAAAATTCTTATTCAAGTATCCTTTTATGCTAGTCAGAAATTCAGTATCATTTCCGATCAGCAATGTGTCATCCACATATGATATCAGAAATGCTACAGAGCTCCCACTCACTTTCTTGTAAATACAGACTTCTCCAAAAGTCTGTATAAAACCATATGCTTTGATCACACTATCAAAGCGTATATTCCAACTCCGAGAGGCTTGCACCAGTCCATAAATGGATCGCTGGAGTTTACACACTTTGCTAGCACCTTTTGGATCGGCAAAACCTTCTGGTTGCATCATATACAACTCTTCTTTAAGATATCCATTAAGGAATGCAGTTTTGACATCCATTTGCCAAATTTCATAATCATAAAATGCGGCAATTGCTAACATGATTCGGATGGACTTAAGCATCGCTACGGGTGATAAGGTCTCATCGTAGTCAACTCCTTGAACTTGTCAAAAACCTTTTGCAACAAGTCGATCTTTGTAGACTGCAAAATTACCGTCAGCGTCAGTCTTCTTCTTGAAGATCCATTTATTCTCTATGGCTTGCCGATCATCGGGCAAGTCAACCAAAGTCCACACTCTGTTCTCATAATTGGATCCCATCTCAGATTTCATGGCCTCAAGCCATTTTGCGGAATTTGGGCTATCATCACTTCCTCATAGTTCGCAGGTTCGTCATGGTCAAGTAACATGACCTCCAGAACAGGATTACCGTACCACTCTGGTGCGGATCTTACTCTGGTTGACCTACGAGGTTCGGTAGTAACTTGATCAGAAGTTTCATGATCATCATCATTAGCTTCCTCACTTACTGGTGTAGGAATCACTAGAACTGATTTCTGTGATGAACTACTTTCCAATAAGGGAGCAGGTACAGTTACCTCATCAAGTTCTACTTTCCTCCCACTCACTTCTTTCGAGAGAAACTCCTTCTCTAGAAAGGATCCATTCTTAACAACGAATATCTTGCCTTCAGATCTGTGATAGAAGGTGTACCCAATAGCCTCCTTTGGGTATCCTATGAAGACACATTTCTCCGATTTGGGTTCGAGCTTATCAGGTCGAAGCTTTTTCACATAAGCATCGCAGCCCCAAACTTTAAGAAACGACAACTTGGCTTTCTTGACAAACCACAGTTCACAAGGTGTCGTCTCAACGGATTTTGATGGTGCCCTATTTAACGTGAATGCAGCCGTCTCTAAAGCATAACCCCAAAACGATAGCGGTAAATCAGTAAGAGACATCATAGATCACACCATATATAAGAAAGTGCGGTTACGACGTTCGGACACACCATTATGCTGTGGTGTTCCGGGTGGCGTGTGTTGCGAAACTATTCCACATTGTTTCAAATGAAGACCAAACTCATAACTCAAATATTCACTGATATGTCTCCAACGTATCTATAATTTTTGATTGCTTCATGCTATATTATATTCTGTATTGGATGATTAATGGGCTTTGTTATACACTTTTATATTATTTTTTGGGACTAACCAATTAACCTAGAGCCCAGTGCCAGTTTTTGTTTTTTTCCTTGTTTTAGAGTATCGTAGAAAAGGAAAATCAAACGGAGTCCAATTGACCTGAAACTTCACGGAACATATTTTTCAACCATAAGAAGCCCATGGAGTATCGGAGATGGACCAGAAGAGTCACGGGCTGCCCACGAGGGTGGGGGGCGCCCCCACCCCCCTGGGCGCGCCCCCTGCCTCGTGGACGGCCCAGAGATCCACCGACGTACTTCTTCCTCCTATATATACCCATATACCCTAAAAACTTCGGAGAGCACAATAGATCGGGAGTTCCGCTGGCAGAAGCCTCCGTAGCCACCGAAAACCAATCTAGACCCATTCCGGCACCCTGCCGGAGGGGGGAATCCCTCTCCGGAGGCTTCCCGGTGCTCTCCATGATGAGGAGGGAGTAGTTCTCCCTCGGGGCTGAGGGTATGTACCAGTAGCTATGTGTCTGATCTCTCTCTCTCTCTCGTGTTCTTCACATGGTACGATCTTGATGTATCGCGAGCTTTGCTATTATAGTTGGATCTTATGATGTTTCTCCCCCTCTACTCTCTTGTGATGAATTGAGTTTCCCTTTGAAGTTATCTTATCGTATTGAGTCTTTAAGGATTTGAGAACACTTGATGTATGTCTTGCATGTGCTTATCTATGGTGACAATGGGATATCACGTGATCCACTTTATGTATGTTTTGGTGATCAGCTTGCGGGTTCCGCCCATGAACCTATGCATAGGGGTTGGCACACGTTTTCGTGTTGACTCTCCGGTAGAATCTTTCGGGCACTCTTTGAAGTACTTTGTGTTGGTTGAGTAGATGAATCTGAGATTGTGTGATGCATATCGTATAATCATACCCACCGATACTTGAGGTGACATTGGAGTATCTAGGTGACATTAGGGTTTTGGTTGATTTGTGTCTTAAGGTGTTATTCTAGTACGAACTCTATGATAGATTGAACGAAAAGAATAGCTTCGTGCTATTTTACTACAGACTCTTGAATAGATCGATCAGAAAGGATAACTTTGAGGTGGTTTCGTACCCTACCATAATCTCTTCGTTTGTTCTCCACTATTTGTGAATTTGGCGTGACTCTTTGTTGTATGTTGAGGGATAGTTATATGATCCAATTATGTTATTATTGTTGAGAGAACTTGCACTAGTGAAAGTATGAACCCTAGGCCTTGTTTTAACACATTGCAATACCGTTTGTGCTCACTTTTATTATTAGTTACCTTGCTGTTTTTATATTTTCAGATTACAAAAACCTATATCTACTATCCATATTGCACTTGTATCACCATCTCTTTGCCGAACTAGTGCACCTATACAATTTACCATTGTATTGGGTGTGTTGGGGACACAAGAGACTCTTTGTTATTTGGTTGCAGGATTGTTTGAGAGAGACCATCTTCATCCTACGCCTCCCACAGATTGATAAACCTTAGGTCATCCACTTGAGGGAAATTTGCTACTGTCCTACAAACCTCTGCATTTGGAGGCCCAACAACGTCTACAATAAGAAGGTTGTGCAGTAGACATCAAGCTCTTTTCTGGCGCCATTGCCGGGGAGGTTAGCGCTTGAAGGTATATCTTTAGATCTTGCAATCGAATCTTTTAGTTTCTTGTTTTATCACTAGTTTAGTTTATAAAAGAAAACTAAAAAATGGAATTGAGGGTACCTCATATGCTTCATCTTTTTAATATCTTTCATGAAAATAGGGATTCCGATAATTGTGCTCAAGTGCTAGAAGAAGAATGCATTAGAATGTTTGGCACTAAATATTTGAATGATGAGCATAATTGCAATGTTGTTAGTATGAATTCCTTGAATATCCATGATGTTAATGATATGCAAATCCACAAGCTTGGGGAAGCTATGTTTGATGAAGATGATATTTTTAGTCCCCCAAGTTTTGATGATCAAATTTATTTTGATGATAGCATGCCTCCTATTTATGATGATTATATTAATGAAAGTGGGTTTGGAAGAGTGTCAACTTTAGGAAGTGATGAGCCCACTATTTTGGAGGATGTTGAATCTTATTGTGATAATTATAAAAGTGGATTTGGAGAGGTCATGACTTTATTTTGTAATGATTCCACTATTTTGGAAGAGGTTCCAATTGATTATGAGAACAAAGTTGCTATCTATGATGATTACTGTGATGACTTGTATGCTATAAAGAATAATGATATCCATGAAACTTGTCATCATGATTTTAACTTTCAATTGGATTATGCCTCACATGATAGTTATTTTGTTGAGTTTGCTCCCACTATTATGAATGAGAAGAATTTTGCTTATGTGGAGAGTAGTAAATTTTCTATGCTTGTAGATCATGAAAAGAATGCTTTAGGTGCTGGTTATATTGTTGAATTCATTCATGATGCTACTGAAAATTATTATGATGGAGGAATATATGCTTGTAGGAATTGCAATAATATCAAGTTCCCTCTCTATGTGCTTAAAGTTTTAAAGTTATGCTTGTTTTGCCTTCCTATGCTAGTTGATTATTGCTCCCATAAGTTGTTTGCTCACAAAATCCCTATGCATAGAAAGTGGGTTAGACTTAAATGTGCTAGTCATATTCTTCAAGATGCTCTCTTTATGTTACAATTCTTATCTTTTATGTGAGCATCATTGAAATCATCATGCCTAGCTAGGGGCATTAAACGATAGCGCTTGTTGGGAGGCAACCCAATTTTACTTTAGCTCCTTGCTTTTTGTTCCTGTTTAGTAATATATTAATCATCTATCCTCTGTTATGATTGTGTTTTTATGTTTTAGTTAGTGTTTGTGCCTTTAGGACCTTCTTGAGTGATTGTTATTTGATCTTGCTGTAAAAAACATAAAGTATGTTCTCACGAGAATAATTTTCATTTCTTACCAGAGAGCGATAAAATACCAATTCCAAGTGCAGTAGATCACTAAACAAATTTACTAGGATTTTATAATTTCTCAGGATTTTTGGAGTTACAGAAGTATTTGGAACCTACAGATTACTACAGCCTGTTCTGTTTTTGACAGATTCTGTTTTCTATGTGTTGTTTGCTTATTTTGATGAATCTATGAGTAGTATCGGAGGGTATGAATCATAGATAAGTTTGAATACAGTAGATATTACACCAATATGAATTTAGAATGAGTTCACAACAGTACGTAAGTGGTGATTTATTTTCTTATACTAACGGAGCTTACAAGTTTTCTGTTAAGTTTTGTGTTGTGAAGTTTTCAAGTTTTGGGTAAAGATTCGATGGACTATGGAATAAGGAGTGGCAAGAGCCTAAGATTGGGGATGCCCAAGGAACCCCAAGGTAATATTCAAGGACACCCAAAAGCCTAAGCTTGGGGATGCCCCGGAAGGCATCCCCTCTTTCGTCTTCGTTCATCGGTAACTTTACTTGGAGCTATATTTTTATTCACTACATGATATGTGTTTTGCTTGGAGCGTCATTTTATTTTCTTTTGTTTTGATTTCTGTTTGAATAAAATATCAAGATCTGAAATTCTTAAATGTTAGAGAGTCTTCACATAGTTACATAATTATACAACTACTCATTGATCTTCACTCATATCTTTCGGAGTAGTTTGTTGTTTGCTCTAGTGCTTCACTTATATCTTTTAGAGCACGACGGCAGTTTTATTTTGAAGAAATAGATGAACTCTCATGCTTCACTTACATTATTTTGAGAGTCTTAAACAGCATGGTAATTTGCTTAAATTGGGAAATTAATCCTAATATGTTAGGTATTCAAGACTAGTAAAAACTTTCTTATGAGTGTGCTGAATACTAAGAGAAGTTTGATGCTTGATGATTGTTTTGAGATATGGAGGTAGTGATATTATATTTGTGCTAGTTGAGCAGTTGTGAAATTGAGAAATACTTGTGTTGAAGTTTGCAAGTCCCGTAGCATGCACGTATGGTAAACGTTATGTAAAAATTTGAAACATGAGGTGTTCTTTGATTGTCTTCCTTATGAGTGGCGGTCGGGACGAGCGATGGTCTTTTCCTACCAATCTATCCCCCTAGGAGCATGCGCGTAGTGCTTGGTTTTTGATGACTTGTAGATTTTTGCAATAAGTATGTGAGTTCTTTATGACTAATGTTGAGTCCATGGATTATACGCACTCTTACCCTTCCATCATTGCTATCCTCTTCAGTACCATGCATTGCCCTTTCTCACATTGAGAGTTGGTGCAAACTTCGCCGGTACATCCAAACCCCGTGATATGATACGCTCTGTCACACATAAACCTCCTTATATCTTCCTCAAAACAGCCTCTATACCTACCTATTATGACATTTCATAGCCATTCCGAGATATATTGCCATGCAACTCTGCACCGTTCCGTTTGTCATGACACATTCATCATTGTAATATTGCTTTGCATGATCATGTAGTTGACATCGTATTTGTGGCAAAGCCACCGTTCATAGTTTTTCATACATGTCACTCTTGATTCATTGCCTATCCCGGTATACAGCCGGAGGCTTTCATATAGAGTCATATCTTGTTCTAGTATCGAGTTGTAATCATTGAGTTGTAAATAAATAGAAGTATGATGATCATCATTAATAGAGCATTGTCCCCAAAAAAGTAAGGCCCCCCAAAAAAGAGAGAAAATAAAAAGGGGCAATGCTACTATCCTTTTTCCACACTTGTGATTCAAAGTAGCACCATGATCTTTATGATAGAGAGTCTCTTCTTTTGTCACTTTCATATACTAGTGGGAATTTTTCATTATAGAACTTGGCTTGTATATTCCAACAATGGGCCTCCTCAAGTGCCCTAAGTCTTCATGAGCGAGCAAGTTGGATGCACACCCACTTAGTTCCTTTTGTTGAGATTTCATGCATTTATAGCTCTAGTGCATCCGTTGCATGGCAATCCCTACTCCTTACATTAACGTCAATCGATGGGCATCTCCATAGCCCGTTGATTAGCCGCGTTGATGTGAGACTTTCTCCTTTTTTGTCTTATCCACATAACCCCCATCATTATATTCTATTCCACCCATAGTGCTATATCCATGGCTCGTGCTCATGTATTGCGTGAAGGTTGAAAAAGTTTGAGATTACTAAAGTATGAAACAATTGCTTGGCTTGTCATCGGGGTTATGCATGATGAGAGCATTCTTGTGTGACGAAAATGGAGCATGACTAAACTATATGATTTTGTAGGGATGAACTTTCTTTGGCCATGTTATTTTGAGAAGACATAATTGCTTAGTTAATATGCTTGAAGTATTATTGCTTTTATGTCAATATTAAACTTTTATCTTGAATCTTTCGGATCTGAATATTCATACCACAATTAAGAGGGTTACATTAAAAAAATTATACCAAGTAGCATTCTGCATCAAAAATTCTGTTTTTATCATTTACCTACTCGAGGATGAGCAGGAATTAAGCTTGGGGATGCTTGATACGTCTCCAACGTATCTATAATTTTTGATTGCTTCATACTATATTATATTCTGTTTTGGATGATTAATGGGCTTTGTTATACACTTTTATATTATTTTTGGGACTAACCTATTAACCTAGAGCCCAGTGCCAGTTTCTGTTTTTTCCTTGTTTTAGAGTATCGCAGAAAAGGAAAATCAAACGGAGTCCAATTGACCTGAAACTTCACGGAACTTATTTTTGGACTAGAAGAAGCCCACGGAGTATCGGAGATGGACCAGAAGAGTCCCGGGCTGCCCACAAGGGTGGGGCGCGCGCCCCCTACCTCGTGGACAGCCCGGAGATCCACCGATGTACTTCTTCCTCCTATATATACCCATATACCCTAAAAACTTCGAAGAGCACAATAGATCGGGAGTGCCGCCGCCAGAAGCCTCTGTAGCCACCGAAAACCAATCTAGACCCGTTTAGGCACCTTGCCGGAGGGGGGAATCCCTCTCTGGTGGCCATCTTCATCATCCCGGTGCTCTCCATGATGAGGAGGGAGTAGTTCTCCCTCGGGGCTGAGGGTATGTACCAGTAGCTATGTGTTTGATCTCTCTCTCTCTCTCGTGTTCTTGACATGGTACGATCTTGATGTATCGCGAGCTTTGCTATTATAGTTGGATCTTATGATGTTTCTCCCCCTCTACTATCTTGTGATGAATTGAGTTTTCCCTTTGATGTTATCTTATCGGATTGAGTCTTTAAGGATTTGAGAACACTTGATGTATGTCTTGCATGTGCTTATCTATGGTGACAATGGGATATCACGTGATCCACTTTATGTATGTTTTGGTGATCAGCTTGCGGGTTCCGCCCATGAACCTATGCATAGGGGTTGGCACACGTTTTCGTCTTGACTCTCCAGTAGAAACTTTGCGGCACTCTTTTAAGTACTTTGTGTTGGTTGAGTAGATGAATCTGAGATTGTGTGATGCATATCGTATAATCATACCCACCGATACTTGAGGTGACATTGGAGTATCTAGGTGACATTAGGGTTTTGGTTGATTTGTGTCTTAAGGTGTTATTCTAGTACGAACTCTATGATAGATTGAACGGAAAGAATAGCTTTGTGCTATTTTACTACAGACTCTTGAATAAATCGATCAGAAAGGATAACTTTGAGGTGGTTTCGTACCCTACCATAATCTCTTCGTTTGTTCTCCGCTATTTGTGACTTTGGAGTGACTCTTCGTTGCATGTTGAGGGATAGTTATATGATCCAATAATGTCATTATTGTTGAGAGAACTTGCACTAGTGAAAATATGAACCCTAGGCCTTGTTTCAACACATTGCAATACCGTTTGTGCTCACTTTTATCATTAGTTACCTTGCTGTTTTTATATTTTCAGATTACAAAAACCTATATCTACTATCCATATTGCACTTGTATCACCATCTCTTTGCCGAACTAGTGCACCTATACAATTTACCATTGTATTGGGTGTGTTGGGGACACAAGAGACTCTTTGTCATTTGGTTGCAGGGTTGTTTGAGAGAGACCATCTTCATCCTACGCCTCCCACGAATTGATAAACCTTAGGTCACTTGAGGGAAATTTGCTACTGTCCTACAAACCTCTGCACTTGGAGGCCCAACAACGTCTACAAGAAGAAGGTTGTGTAGTAGACATCATTCACCTCCACGGTTAGATCATAGAAACTTAATTTTTCTTGTTACGATGATTTTCCACTTCACTCTGACATTCTTTGAACTTTTCAAATGTTTCAGACTTATGTTTCATCAAGTAGATATACTGTCACACCCACGATGCGGCTATATCTCCCACGTGTCGGAGCACGACTTAGAGGCATAACCGCATTGTAGGCATGTCGCAAGAGGGGTAATCTTTACACATCCCATGTATTGAATAAGAAAGGGATAAAGAGTTGGCTTACAATCGCCACTTCACACAATACATAAATATAACATTACATCATCCAGAATACAATCAAGGTCCGACTACGGAACCAAATAAAGAAAGACAACCCCTAATGCAATAGATCCCTGATCACCCCGACTAGGCTCCACTACTAATCAATTGGAAACAAAACAACATAACGAACAAGATCTTCATTGAGCTCCCATCTGAGCTGGGTCGCGTCACCTGCACTGGTATCATCGGCACCTGCAACTGTTTGGAAGTATCTGTGAGCCACGAGGACTCAGCAATCTCACACCCGCGAGATCAAGACTATTTAATCTTATGGGTAGGATAGGGTAATGAGGTGGAGCTGCAGCAAGCACTAAGCATATATGGTGGCTAACATACGCAAATAAGAGCGAGAAGAGAAGCAAAGAACGGTCGTGAACTAGAAGTGATCAAGAAGTGATCCTGAAACTACTTACGTTCAAACATAACACAAGAACCGTGTTCACTTCCCGGACTCCGCCGGAAAGAGACCACCACGGCTACACACGCGGTTGATGCATTTTAATCAAGGTAAGTGTCAAGTTATCTACAACCGGATATTAACAAATTCCCATCTACCCATAACCGCGGGCACGGCTTTCGAAAGTTCAAAACCCTGCAGGGGTGTCCCAACTTAGCCCATCACAAGCTCTCACGGTCAACAAAGGATATTCCTTCTCCCGGGAAGACCCGATCAGTCTCGAAATCCCGGTTACAAGACATTTCGACAATGGTAAAACAAGACCAGCAAGACCGCCCGATGCGCCGACATCCCGATAGGAGCTGCACATATCTCGTTCTCAGGGCAACACCGGATGAGACATCCTACGAGTAAAACCAAAACTCAAGTTTCCCCGAGGTCGCCCTGCAGTCTACTCGATTCAGACCAACACTTAAACAAGCACTGGCCCGGGGGGTCTTAAAGTAAAGATGACCCTCGGGAGAGCGACCCCCAAGGGAAAAGTAGGTGGTGGTGAGGTAAATGGTGAAACCAAGGTTGGGCCTTGCTGGAGGAGTTTTATTCAAAGCGAACTGTCAAGGGGTCCCCACAACACCCAACCGTGTAAGGAACGCAAAATCAAGGAACATAACACCGGTATGACGGAAACTAGGGCGGCAAGAGTGGAAGAAAACACCAGGCATAAGGCCGAGCCTTCCACCCTTTACCAAGTATATAGATGCATTAATTAAATAAGATATATCGTGATATCCCAACAAAATATCCATGTTCCAACATGGAACAAGTATATAGATGCATTAATTAAATAAGAGATATTGTGATATCCCAACATATCCATGTTCCAAAACATGGAAAAAACTTCATCCTCACATGCGACTAACAACGCTATAAGAGGGGCTGAGCAAAGCGGTAACATGACCAAACAACTGTTTGCTAGGACAAGGTGGGTTAGAGGCTTGACATGGCAATATGGGAGGCATGATATAGCAAGTGGTAGGTATCGCGGCATAGCAATAGAGCGAGCAACTAGCAAGCAAAGATAGAAGTGATTTCGAGGGTATGGTCATCTTGCCTGAGATCCCGCAAGGAAGAAGAACGAGTCCATGAAGAAGACAAGCGGACGAAGTCGAACGAATCCTCACAAACGCGACGTTATCGGAACCAACCCGAAGAAGCAACACCGGAAAGGAGCAAACAACATAGTAAACAACCATCACATCAACATGGCATGATGCACAACCAAGTATGATGCATGTCCAGTTTAATGAAGCATGGCATGGCAAAGTGCACAAGCAATTCTACAAATTAAGTGGAGCTCACTATGCAACGAGTTGCATATTGACGAAACACCACAACAAGTTATTTAGTTTGACCTCGTTTATGTACCCATCAATATTAAATGTTGTTAAACATGGCAAGAGGTGAAGCACAACAAAACTATCTATCTAGGCAAGTTTAAATGAGGCCGGAACAACGAACAACAATTCCGGTAAATCCCCATATGCATATTTTAGATTTGGTACTGTTCTGCCTTAAACACAATTTTTAGGTCTGTTAAACATGCAAAGTGATGCCACCATGTTAAACTAGACATTTTTCTACCCCATTTACATATAAAGTTTGTTAAGTTTGGAGCTACGGTTATTTAGTTATGAATTAAAGCATTTTAACATGGCATAGGAGCAAATTTAACCAAACACCATTTTAAACATGGATGAAAGTGGCATATTATGAAACTAGACAAAATTCTAAGCATTTTACATATAAAATTTGTTTTAATCCGATTCCCGGTTTGTGAGTTATTATATGCATGAACTCTAGGGTTTTTTTTTGCAAATATACAGTCTCAGGATTAATAGAAAAAAATGTTCTGCGAAAAAACATGTCCCAGGACGAATCTGGCCGGCCCAAAAGTGCACAGGGACAGGGGGCTGCTCACCAGGCCTCATGGGCCGGCGGATCTGGTGGGCTAAATCAACGCCTTGGCAAAGAAGCAGGCTGGGCCTGGCGCTGGCGTGGTCAATGCGAGTGGGCATGGGACGAGCGTCCTGCTCCTGGCAGAGGAAGCAGAGGCCACGGCAAGGCATGGCGAGGCAGAGGACGCCGGCTGGCGATGCACTGGTGGCGCTGGAGGTGACCGAAGGAAGCGGATCCAGGCGGCGAGGTAGCAGGCCGGCGGCGATGACTGGTGCCGAAGGGGATCGAGGCGGCGTGGTCCTGTAGGGAGGCCTCGGGCGCCATGGCGTGGAGGAGCTCCGGCGAGGCAGGGGACGGCCGGAGGTCGGGGATGGACGCGTGTGTGGAGGAGCCCTGGCTCTCGCGGGATTTGAGCGTCTGCGGTCGTTGGCTGGAGATGGATCGAGGGGGTGGATGGGACTGGGAGGTCGGGCGCTGCTCTGGTTGGTGGGACGCTGAAAGCGAGGTGGATGCGGGATAGATCCCGAGAGAACAGTGGCGGCGGCGGACACATATCGATGGGACATGGGCCTAAAAACTAGGGTTAGACTGAAATATATAGCTAGTGGATTAAAAGAGAGGGATTTGGATCATCGGATTGAAATCCGACAGACGAGAATAAAATAGGTAGGGAGTCCAAAAAGAAAAACGGAGATGTTTTATAGATGTTTGGGGATGATCTGGATCCAACGGTGACGACTGCCCGAGTCGGGTCCGGGAAAGTTTCGGACGCGCACGAGAGTGGTTCGATGCACTGAGCAGAGAGGGTTTTAGGACCATGCGATCGCATCGGATGGATCCGAACACGAAGAGGGGTAGGTGGATGGACTAGGTGGGCTATGGTGAGGCTGAGAGGAGAGAAGAGAGAGAGGGCCTGGCAGCAGTTTTCGGAGACCGAAAACGTCCGACGT
This sequence comes from Triticum urartu, assembly GCF_056163025.1. NCBI lineage: Eukaryota > Viridiplantae > Streptophyta > Magnoliopsida > Poales > Poaceae > Triticum > Triticum urartu. Next base: position 606,839,145 of record NC_141874.1, on the reverse strand, counting down.
TAGACCGGCAGCGGTGCCTCTATAGTTATACGTTGGGGCGTCAAACGGACTCCGAACGCGATGGAACTTGGCAGGCGGCCTACCTACAACATAACAAGACCACATGACAACTCTCGACCCATTCCGAGAACATTTTTCGGCCACTTATAAAATACTATTTCGGACGTGCCGCGGGCGCGTGCAAGTGTGTCTGGGCTCACAACGGACAACAGACAAAACTGGGGAACCCGGACAGATGCAAGTTTTGAAAAACAAAATGGTGCAATGCACATGATGACATGATGAAATGCAACATGCAGGAAAATGACATGGCAACGTCGGCGAATAACTGGAAGACACCCGGCGCATCGGACTCGGGGAGTCACATATACCCATATCTGCTCAAATCATCTGTGAAGGTAAGAAAATAATGATACCCGCCGCGAGCATCAACACTCATCGGACCACATACATCGGTATGTATTATTTCCAATAAGTCTGTTGCTCGCTACATTGTTCCGGAGAACGGAGTCTTAGTCATCTTGCCCATGAGGCATGGTTTGCAAGCATCAAGTGATTCCAAAAGTCTATCAGCATAGAGTTTCTTCATGCGCTTTACACCAATATGACCTAAACGGTAGTGCCACAAATAAGTTGCACTATCATTATTAAACTTATATATTTTGGTTTCAATACTATGAATATGTGTATCACTACTATCATTGTCTTATCCATCCCTTGCATATTATAGTTCATCACGAAGCTCTTGTAGTGTAACACCCCGGATATGACTTTCCCAATATGTATTCCAATTCTTGCCGTTTCCGGCCTTAAGTTATTTTATTTTCTCGGGTTTGGGTTCTTGTCTCCGTGTGTTGTTATCGGTGTCATGCATCTCATATCATGTCATCATGCGCATTGCATTTGCATACATGTTCGTCTTATGCATTCGAGCATTTTCCCCATTGTCCGTTTTGCATTCTGGCGCTTCGTTCTCCTTCGGTGGTCATTTCTACCTTTCTTTCATGTGTGGGGATTAAACATGTCCGGATTGGACCAAGACTTGCCAAGCGGCCTTGGTTTACTACCGGTAGACCGCCTGTCAAGTTTCGTACCATTTGGACTTCGTTTGATACTCCAACGGTTAACCGAGGGACCGAAAAGGCCTCGTGTGTGTTGCAGCCCAACACCCCTCCAATTTGGCCCAAAACCCACCTAAACCTTCTCCATCATCTAGATCGTTCGATCACGATTGCGTGGCCGAAAACCGCACCTTATTTGGACTCTCCTAGCTCCCTCTATGCCTATATATAGACCCCTCATTCCAAATCTCGGATCCCCTCCCCGAAACCCTAAAAAAAGAGAAATCCTAGATCACGCCGGCCGGACACGTCTGAATCCGACCGGACAAAACCGCCGCCGCCGCCCGTGCCCTATCCGCGCCTGCCACGTGGGCATCGCCGCCTTCCTCCGCCGCCGGCCCGGGAGGCCCGAGCCGGGCCCCCGAGGCCCATCGCGCCCCCGCCGCCATCCTCCCGTCCGGGCCGCACCTCCCGCGCCTCGCCCCGCCGCCTGGAAGCTCCGGTCGCCACCGCGGCTTCCCCCGCGCTCATCTGAGTGTGCCCTGAGAACGAGATATGTGCAGCTCCTATCGGGATTTGTCGGCACATTCGGGCGGTGTTGCTGGATTTGTTTTAACCTGTCGAAGTGTCTTGTAGAACCGAGGTACCGAGTCTGATCGGAACGTCTCGGGAGGAGGTCTATTCCTTCGTTGACCGTGAGAGCTTGTCATGGGCTAAGTTGGGACTCCGCTGCAGGGATTTGAACTTTCGAAAGCCGTGCCCGCGGTTATGGGCAGATGGGAATTTGTTAATGTCCGGTTGTAGATAACTTGAACCTTAACTTAACTAAAATAAATCAACAGTGTGAGTTACCATGATGGTCTCTTCTCGGCGGAGTCCGGGGAGTGAACACGGTGTTGGAGTAATGCTTGCCGCGGGTTGCCCTCTAGTTACTCATTCGCGCTTTGCCTCCTCTTCTCGCTCTCTTTTGCGAACAGGATAGCCACCATATATGCTAGTCGCTTGCTGCAGCTCCACATATTTTTACCTTGCCTTACCTATAAGCTTAAATAGTCTTGATCACGAGGGTGCGAGATTGCTGAGTCCCTGTGGCTCACAGATTACTTCCAAACCAGATGCAGGGCCTGATGATTCCGCTCCAGGTGACGCGCTCGAGCTCAAGTGGGAGTTCGACGAGGACGCTCAACGATACTACGTGTCTTTCCCTGATGATCAGTAGTGGTGCCCAGTTGGGGGTGATCGGGACCGTGTCACATGTTGGGTTATCTTTTATTTTGGCGTCGTAGTCGGGCCATGAGTGTTGGAATGTTGTAATGCTATTTATGTACTTGATTGACGTGGCGAGTGTAAGTCAACTATGTTATCTCCCCTTTATTATTTATATTACATGGGATGTTGTGAAGATTGCCTAACTTGCGACATTGCTTTCAATGCGGTTATGTCTCTAAGTCGTGCCTCGACACGTGGGAGCTATAGCCGCATCAAGGGCGTTACAAGTTGGTAATCAGAGCCTTCCCCGACCTTAGGAGCCCCATTGCTTGATCGTTTTAGCAGCCGAGTCATGTCTAGAAAAAATGTTTTGAGTCATTTAGGAATTATATATCGGAGAGTTTAGGAATTCTTTTTACTTCCCAGTCTCCTCATCGCTCTGGTAAGGCATCCTGACGTAGAGTTTTGGCTCTTCTCTTCTCAAATTTCACTAAAATTTTTTTTTAGGATCACACGGGTATCTTGGAATCGTTCCGATGGTTTTATGACGAGAACATTGTCTTGGTGCCTCCTGTCAGGGGTTTTGTGGAAGTGTCCCGGGGAGTTTAGCTCTGAGGTGTTGTCATCATAATTTTATCGTTGCAGTTCTGGAATACCTGAGTTTAGTACGCCGACATCGAAAATCTCTTTTATGCAGTTCGTTGGTGAGATAACCTCGACGCCACCCAGTACTGGGGCGGGAGTTCGGGAGTATCGCCATAACTTTTATAACGGATGCTTTTCGAAGGTTGAGGTAGATGGTTTCCAAAGTTTTTCTCGGTTATGTGTTGAAGGATGGATACAGCTGGATGTAGGATTTGCTAGATTTGGGTGAGATATTATGCTTCCCCTGTATCCCCAACACCTGATTGCATAACCGGAAAGGTTCGGGAGTTTCATAGGTGGGAATTCTTGTAGCTCTAGTTCTTCTTCCACGGATATTTGGTTTGAGATTGGGATTTCTTACCGAGTATTCGTTCTTGATCCGTACCTTGTTGATTTATTTCTCTACCTAAATTCTAAGTGGCTTCTCAATTTATGGATATGTGACCATTTCAAGAGGAATGCATTCGTTCATTTTGTTCGGATGTGAAGACTTTATGTTGCAATTTTCATTCCGTTGGATTCAGCTTCATTTATCTGTCTACGTGCTAACGGTAGTCAACCTCTTCAGGATGGCTCCCGCTAAGAGCACCAATCAGAATCAGAATCAGGATCCGCCACCACCTCCACCTCCTCCGGAGGCATGACAAGCTGTGATGGCCGCAACCAATGCAAACACATAGTTAATCATGCAAATTCTCCAAGAGCGCAATCAAGGCAACCAAGGGAACCAAGGCAACAATCAGAATCACTTTACTACACTCAACCAGTTCCTTGCTAATGGGCCAAAGACTTTCAGCAATTGTGTTGAGGCAACTGATGCTGACGATTGGCTCGTGGATCTGTGCAAGCATTTCGAGTGCAGTAACGTCAGGCATGAGGACTTCGTCAAGTTCGCTTCCTTCCAACTCAAAGATCAAGCTACAGAATGGTTCCAGCAGTACAAGGATTCCAGAGGTGGACATGTTATTACCTGGGATGAATTCCGTCAAGACTTCAAAGCTCATCATATTCCTCAGAGCGTGGTTGAAAGCAAGCGTGAGGAATTCCGCAACCTGAAGCAAGGCTCTTTGTCTGTCTATGACTACAACAAGTTGTTTCAGAAGCTCGCCCGCTTTGCCAAGCAGGACGTCCCTGATGAGAAGAGCATGATATACCAGTTCAGGGGTGGTCTCAGAGAAGAAATTCAGCTAGCTCTTGTTCTCTTTGAACCCTTGAGATACGATGAGTTCTACAACATGGCACTGAAGCAAGAGGCCACTCAACTGAGGTGTGATGCTTCCAAGAAGCGAGTTAGAGATGCTACTCCTTCTTCCTCTACTCAAGTGGCCAAGCAGCAGAAGTATTGGCTTCCTCCTCCTCCGTTCCATCAGCCGTATCAGCAGAAGAGCAAAGGTGGCAGTGGATCTTCCCACCCACCCAACCCTGGCTTTCAGAACAAGACTTCGTCTCAAGCTCCAAGATCGAGTGCTCCATACCACCGTCCGCTTTCAGAGGTCACGTGCAACAAGTGCCAACAGAAGGGTCACTATGCTAACAAGTATTTCAACCAGAGGCGTCTTCCTCCTCCTCCTATCAGATCGGCAAGTACAGTTGTGGTCAAGCATAACCCCAAGTACGCCAAGGTCAATATGGTGAATGCAGCTCAGGCAGAGGACTCGTCAGATGTCATCATGGGTAACCTTCCTATTAACGATGTTCCTGCAAAAGTTCTTTTTGACACTGGTGCATCGCATTGTTTCATTTCCAAACCTTTTGCATCGAAGTATGAGTGCGATTATCAGTATCTGCAAAATTCTTTGCAAATCGTGTCACCGGGCAAGCAAATGATAGCTAATTTCTGCGTCCCGGATATTACTATCACTTTGGGTGACTACAAATTTCTAGCTTCTCCTATTGTTCTGGGCGACTCGGACATTGATCTTATTCTCGGAATGGATTGGCTTTCTAAGCACAAGGCGCATCTTGATTGTGCTGCCAGGCAGATTCAATTGACTCATTCGTCTGAGGATGTAATTGTCTTTGCCGCTTGTGACGATACCATCCGTCTGTTTTCTCTCAATGAGAAGGGTGAACTGGATGCTATCTCTCAAATTCCAGTCGTTTGCGAATATCAAGACGTCTTTCCAGAAGAGCTTCCAGGAATGCCTCTGCACCGGCCATTTGAATTCGTTATTGATCTTGAGCCTGGCACGGAACCAGTGTGCAAGCGTCCTTACAAGCTTAGACCTGAAGAGTTGAAGGAGCTGAAGAAGCAACTCGATATTCAAGAGAGAATGGGTCTCATCCAGCCTACTTCTTCTCCGTGGGGTTGTGGTGTTCTTTTTGTGAAGAAGAAGGATGGAACGGACCGACTTTGTGTTGATTACCGTCCATTGAACAAGAAGACCATCAAGAACAAATACCCACTTCCCAACATCAACGAGCTGTTCGAACAACTCAAAGGTGCCCAAGTATTCTCCAAGCTTGATCTCCGTATGGGTTATCATCAGATTCGAACCCGTGAGCAAGATATTCCCAAGACGGCTTTAAGAACAAGCTATGGTTCATATGAATACACTGTCATGTCTTTTGGCCTCGTCAACGCTCCTCCGACTTTCTCTTGCATGATGAACTTCATCTTCAACGCCTACACCAATGACTTTGTTTTGGTCTATCTCGACGACATTCTGGTTTTCTCGAAGAACAAGGAAGATCATGCCAAGCACTTGCATTTGGTACTCGATAAGCTCAGAGAACACAAGTTCTACGCCAAGTTCTCCAAGTGCGAATTTTGGCTCGATGAGGTTCTTTATCTTGGTCATATCATCTCTGCCAAGGGCATTGCGGTGAATCCTGAGAAGGTGTCTGCAATTGTGAATTGGGAACCTCCTCAGAACGTGAAGCAACTCCGTAGCTTCCTCGGTCTCGCAACCTATTGCCGAAGATTCGTTGAAAACTTTTCTAAGATCGCGAAGCCTCTCTGAAATCTTCTCCAGAAGCATGTCAAGTACGTTTGGTCTCCGGAGTGTGACATTGCTTTCAACACTTTGAAAGAGAAATTGATCACTGCTCCAGTTCTCACTCCGCCTGATGAATCCAAGCCGTACGAAGTCTTTTGTGATGCCTCTCTCCAAGGTCTTGGCGCAGTGTTGATGCAAGAGAAGAAAGTTGTTGCTTATACCTCTCGCCAATTGAAGCCCAATGAGAAGAACTACCCCACTCATGATCTCGAGTTGGCGGCAGTTGTGCATGCTCTCTTGACTTGGAGACATCTCCTATTGGGAAGAAAAGTGGACATTTTCACTGATCACAAGAGTCTCAAGTACATCTTCACTCAGCCTAATCTCAACCTCAGGCAGACTCGATGGGTCGAAATGATTCAAGAGTATAATCCGAGTATCGAGTATACTCCAGGCAAGGCCAATGTGATTGCTGACGCATTGAGCAGGAAGGCTTATTGCAACAGTCTGATTCGCCTTATCAACCTGAGCTTTGTGAAGCTTTCCACAAACTCAATCTGCAAGTTGTTCCTCAAGGTTTCCTCGCCAACCTCCAAGTCTCTCCTACCTTGGAAGACCAGATTCGCCAAGCTCAGCTTCTTGATGCTATGGTGAAGAAGGTGAAGATTGGAATTGCCAAGAGTCAACCCAAGTACAAGTGCTACCGCCTTGATGACAAGGATACTCTTTTCTTCGAGGATCGTATTGTTGTGCCCAAAGGTGACCTCCGTAAAGTGATCATGAACGAGGCTCACAATTCTCTCCTCTCCATCCACCCTGGGAGCACGAAGATGTATTAGGACCTCAAGCAGGCTTATTGGTGGACTCAAATGAAGCGCGAGATTGCTCAATTCGTGAATGAATGTGATGTCTACAGAAGAGTGAAGGCAGAACACCAAAGGCCAGCTGGTCTCCTCCAACCTCTTGCCATTCCAGAATGGAAGTTTGACCACATTGAAATGGACTTCGTGACTGGGTTTCCAAAGTCCAAACGTGGCAATGATGCTATATTCGTTGTCATCGACAAACTCACTAAAGTGGCTCATTTTCTGCCTATCAAAGAGTCAATCACTGCAGCTCAATTGGCGGAACTCTATACCTCTCGGATTGTCTCTCTGCACGGTATTCCACAAGTGATCTCTTCAGACCGTGGCAGCATCTTTACCTCAAAGTTTTGGGATTCTTTTCAGAAGGCCATGGGTACCAACATCCGCTTCAGCACAGCTTTCCATCCTCAAACTAGCGGTCAAGTCGAGCGTGTCAACCAGATTCTTGAAGATATGCTCAGGGCTTGTGTGATCTCCTTCGGCATGAAGTGGGAGGATTGTCTTCCTTATGCTGAATTCTCCTACAACAACAGTTTTCAAGCAAGTTCGAGCAAGGCCCCATTTGAAATTCTGTATGGCAAGAAGTGTCGTACCCCTCTCAACTGGTCCGAAACCGGTGAACGTCAGCTTTTGGGCAATGACTTAATCACAGAGGCAGAGGAAATGTGCAAAGTCATTCGAGATAACCTCAAAGCAGCCCAATCCCGCCAGAAGAGCTACTATGACAGTAAGCACCGTGATTTGGCTTTCGAGATCGGAGATCATGTTTACCTCCGCGTCTCTCCTATGAAAGGTACTCGTCGCTTCGGTATCAAAGGGAAGCTTGCCCCTAGATACGTGGGACCTTTCAAGATTGTCAGCAAGAGAGGCGACCTCGCCTATCAACTCGAGCTTCCTTCAAACTTTGCAAATGTTCATGACGTGTTCCATGTCTCTCAGCTCCGAAAGTGCTTCAAGACTCCTGACCGCACCGTCAACTTCGAGGACATTGAGCTCCAAGAAGATCTCTCCTATCGTAAGCACCCAGTTGCTATTCTTGAAGAGACTGAACGCAAGACTCGCAACAAGTCAATCAAATTCCTCAAACTCAAGTGGTCACACCATTCCGACCGTGAACCTACCTGGGAACGCGAGGATCACCTCTGTTCTGAGTACCCGGCGTTCTTTCAGTCCTAGATCTCGGGACGAGTTCCTTTCGTAGTGGTGGAGTGTTGTAACACCCCGGATATGACTTTCCCAATATGTATTCCAACTCTTGCCGTTTCCGGCCTTAAGTTATTTTATTTTCTCGGGTTCGGGTTCTTGTCTCCGTGTGTTGTTATCGGTGTCATGCATCTCATATCATGTCATCATGCGCATTGCATTTGCATACGTGTTCGTCTTATGCATTCGAGCATTTTCCCCGTTGTCCGTTTTGCATTCTGGCGCTTCGTTCTCCTTCGGTGGTCATTTCTACCTTTCTTTTGTGTGTGGGGATTAAACATTTCCGGATTGGACCGAGACTTGCCAAGCGGCCTTGGTTTACTACCGGTAGACCGCCTGTCAAGTTTCGTACCATTTGGACTTCGTTTGATACTCCAACGGTTAACCGAGGGACCGAAAAGGCCTCGTGTGTGTTGCAGCCCAACACCCCTCCAATTTGGCCCAAAACCCACCTAAACCTTCTCCATCATCTAGATCGTTCGATCACGATCGCGTGGCCGAAAACCGCACCTCATTTGGACTGTCCTAGCTCCCTCTATGCCTATATATAGACCCCTCATTCCAAATCTCGGATCCCCTCCCCAAAATCCTAAAAAAAGAGAAATCCCAGATCGCGCCGCCCGGACACGTCCGAATCCGGCCGGACAAAACCGCCGCCGCTGCCCGCGCCCTATCCGCGCCTGCCACGTGGGCATCGCCGCCTTCCTCCGCCGCCGGCCCGGGAGGCCCGAGCCGGGCCCCCGAGGCCCATCGCGCCCCCGCCGCCATCCTCCCGTCCGAGCCGCGCCTCCCGCGCCTCGCCCCGCCACCTCCCGCGCCTCGCCCCGCCGCCTGGAAGCTCCGGACGCCACTGCGGCTTCGCCCGCGCTCGCCGGCCGGCGCCACCGCGCCGCGGCCCCGCCACTCGCCGGCGACGCCGCGGCCGGCGACGCCCGCCGCCTCGCCGCCCCACGCTTCCTCCCTCCTCCGGCGGCCTCCTACAACCTCGGCAAGTCCCTAGCGCAACTCTGGCGAACAGTGATTCCGGCGAGCGCCTCGAAGTCCGTGCAGATCTGGATCCAAAAATCTCGAGGGTTGACTTTTGCCCTAACCTTAGCCTTTTATGCATTTTTCATCATGTCGTAACTCCTCACCCGTAACTCCGTTTTGGGCATATAGCATATCAAAATGTTCATCTCAGAGAGTACATCATTTCATCTCATTGTATCATTTTCATTTGAGTTCATCTTGATGCCCGAAATTCTGTTAGAAGAGTGCTACTTGAGATAATTGTCAAATCTGCTGCTCCATTTAGATATTTGTCATTTTTGCCATGATTATTGTGTGCATGATATGCCCATGAGCTCTACATGTATTTTGTTAAGGGTTTTGCCATCTTTCCAGAGGTGCAACCCATGTATTTTTGTGATGTGTGTGGTGACTAGCACAAGCTTGCAAAGTGAGGCACTTGGTAATGCTGATTTCAGGGACTTAGCATTTCCACTAAGTCCTTGATCTGTTTATCTCATATGGCCATATGTTCATGTTGTTTCCTAGTGATCCTTGCCTATTTTGAGGATGATCAGTAAGGATGTTTTGTTAATCTTATAGTGCTCTACCCATCCATGTCTTTGTTTGCAATTATGGAGCAACCTAGCTTGAGTCAATCGAGCTCTACTTTTGCCATTTCGTGAATCTGGGCAAATTGTCTACTTGTTAGCAATTTTGCCGAGGATGTTGTAGTTGATCTGTGCATGCTATGGTATTGTTCTTGCCATGTATAGCTTGAATTTTGTGTATTCTTGATGGGTGTATGCTTAGATTGTCATGACTTGCTCTGTGGTGAGTGCATCGAGCTCGTAAACATGCCTACTTGATATCTGTTTCAGCATGCTCCAGTTTTCACTAAGTCTGAGAACTGATTATGTTTTTGCCATGTTCACATGCTTGCAAATGTATTTTCTGATCCCTTTTGGCTCAAGGTCACTAAGGGACTTTTGTTAAGCTCTTTGAGTAGCTCCATGCCATGCTTTACTTTGCCATGTTCAGGCCCTGTAGCATGTAGTTTTCATGCTCCGAAGAGTGCTATCTGATCTGAAATTCCAGACAAGTGTTAATTTCACTAAGTCTGAGATCTGTTTACCATATGCATTTTTTTCATGCTTGTTTGAACCTGTTAATGGATGATTTGGCCGTAGCTCAGTGCTAGACTTTTGTTAAGCTTCTTGAATGGATCCCTGCCATGTATTGTTTTGTCATGTTTGGGTGCTGTAACATGTTCGTCTTGTAGCATTTAGATGGCTACTTGCTGTAAATCGCAGAACGTGGTCATATTTGAATTGCTTGCCATTTCCAAACCGTAACTCTGATTCTGGCGTTCTTTATATCGTTTTCAAGCGATTTCATCTCATCTTTCCAGTGGCACACTTGGATTTCCAAGTTGAGGCCAGGTTCATTCATTCCCTTGTCAAATCTTGCATATGCATCCCGCATCGCATCCCGCATAGCATACCATGTTTGCATCATATTGTTTGAGCTTTGCACGTGGTTGATTGTGTCCTTTTTGCTTGTTTGTCTTGTTTGGGTAAAGTCAGGATACGAGTTCGCTAACGAGGAGCCCGTTGAGTTTGCTTTCGAGGATCCAGTCAACTCTGACAACTTTGCATGCAAGATGATCATACCCTCGAAATCACTACTATCTTTGCTTTGCTAGATGCTCGCTCTTTTGCTATGCCTATGCTACGACGCCTACCACTTGCTTTCAAGCCTCCCAAATTGCCATGTTCAACCTCTAACCCACCATGTCCTAGCAAACCGTTGATTGGCTATGTTACCGCTTTGCTCAGCCCCTCTTATAGCGTTGCTAGTTGCAGGTGAAGATTGGAGACCGTTCCTTGTTTGGAACATTATTTACTTATTGGGATAGCATTATATTGCCTTGTTATCTTAATGCATCTATATACTTGGTAAAGGGTGGAAGGCTCGGCCTCTCTCCTAGTGTTTTGTTCCACTCTTGCCGCCCTAGTTTCTGTCATATCGGTGTTATGTTCCCGGATTTTGCGTTCCTTACGCGCTTGGGTTATAATGGGAACCCCTTGATAGTTCACCTTGATTAAAGCTTTTCCAGCAATGCCCAACCTTGGTTTTACCATTTGTCACCTAGCCTCTTTTTTCCTTGGGTTTCCGGAGCCCGAGGGTCATCTTATTTAAACCCCCCCCCGGGCCAGTGCTCCTCTGAGTGTTGGTCCGAACTAGAGTCCTGTGCAGCGCCCCCTCGGGGAAACTCGAGGTTTGGTTTTAGTTGTATGGAGAGCTCATCTGAGTGTGCCCTGAGAACGAGATATGTGCAGCTCCTATCGGGATTTGTCGGCACATTCGGGCGGTGTTGCTAGATTTGTTTTAACCTGTCGAAGTGTCTTGTAGAACCGAGGTATCGAGTCTGATCGGAACGTCTCGGGAGGAGGTCTATTCCTTCATTGACCGTGAGAGCTTGTCATGGGCTAAGTTGGGACTCCCCTGCAGGGATTTGAACTTTCGAAAGCCGTGCCCGCGGTTATGGGCAGATGGGAATTTGTTAATGTCCGGTTGTAGATAACTTGAACCTTAACTTAACTAAAATAAATCAACAGTGTGAGTTACCGTGATGGTCTCTTCTCGGCGGAGTCCGGGAGTGAACACGGTGTTGGAGTAATGCTTGCCGCAGGTTGCCCTCTAGTTACTCATTCGCGCTTTGCCTCCTCTTCTCGCTCTCTTTTGCGAACAGGATAGCCACCATATATGCTAGTCGCTTGCTGCAGCTCCACATATTTTTACCTTGCCTTACCTATAAGCTTAAATAGTCTTGATCGCGAGGGTGCGAGATTGCTGAGTCCCTGTGGCTCACAGATTACTTCCAAACCAGATGCAGGGCCTGATGATTCCGCTCCAGGTGACGCGCTCGAGCTCAAGTGGGAGTTCGACGAGGACTCTCAACGATACTACGTGTCTTTCCCTGATGATCAGTAGTGGTGCCCAGTTGGGGGTGATCGGGACCGTGTCGCATGTTGGGTTATCTTTTATTTTCGCGCCGTAGTCGGGCCATGAGTGTTTGAATGTTGTAATGCTATTTATGTACTTGATTGACGTGGCGAGTGTAAGCCAACTATGTTATCTCCCCTTTATTATTTATATTACATGGGATGTTGTGAAGATTGCCTAACTTGCGACATTGCTTTCAATGCAGTTATGTCTCTAAGTCATGCCTCGACACGTGGGAGCTATAGCCGCATCGAGGGCGTTACATGTAGCTTGGTGGCAGTGATTGAAGAACTCTGTCAATGACACTATCATCAGGAAGATTAACTCCTAGCTGAGTCAAGTGGTTGTGGTACCTAGACATTCTGAGTATATGTTCACTGACAGAACTATTCTCCTCCATTTTGCAGCTGTAGAACTTATTGGAGACTTCATATCTCTCAATCCGGGCATTTTCTTGAAATATTAACTTCAACTCCTGGAACATCTCATATGCTCCATGATGTTCAAAACGTCGTTGAAGTCCCGGTTCTAAGCTGTAAAGCATGGCACTCTGAACTATCGAGTAGTCATCAGCTTTGCTCTGCCAGACGTTCATAACATCTGGTGTTGCTCCTGCAGCGGGTTTGTCACCTAGCGGTGCTTCCAGGACATAATTCTTCTACGCAGCAATGAGGAGAATCCTGGACCCAGTCCGTGTAATTGCTACCATCATCTTTCAACTTAGCTTTCTCTAGGAACGCATTAAAATTCAACAGAACAACAACACGGGCCATCTATCTACAACAACATAGAAATGCAAAATACTATCAGGTACTAAGTTCATGATAAATTAAAGTTCAATTAATCATATTACTTAAGAACTCCCACTTAGATAGACATCCCTCTAATCATCTAAGTGATCACGTGATCCATATCAACTAAAACATGTCCGGTCATCACGTGAGATGGAGTAGTTTTCAATGGTGAACATCACTATGTTCATCATATCTACTATATGATTCACGCTCGACCTTTCGGCCTTAGTGTTCCGAGGCCATATCTGCATATGCCAGGCTCGTCAAGTTTAACCCGAGTATTCTGCGTGTGCAAAACTGGCTTGCACCCGTTGTATGTGAACGTAGAGCTTATCACACCCAATCATCACGTGGTGTCTCGGCACGACGAACTGTAGCAACGGTGCATACTCAAGGAGAACACTTGCACCTTGAAATTTAGTGAGAGATCATCTTATAATGCTACCGCCGAACTAAGCAAAATAAGATGCATAAAGGATAAACATCACATGTAATCAATATAACCGATATGATATGGCCATCATAATCTTGTGCCTTTGATCTCCATCTCCAAAGCACCGTCATGATTACCATCATCACCGGCTTGACACCTTGATCTCCATCGAAGCATCGTTGTCGTCTCGCCAACTATTGTTTCTACGACTATCGCTATAGCTTAGTGATAAAGTAAAGCAATTACATGGCGATTGCATTTCATACAATAAAGAGACAACCATATGGATCCTGCCAGTTGTCGATAACACTGTTACAAAACATGATCATCTCATACAATAAAATTTAGCATCATGTCTTGACCATATCACACCACAACTTGCCCTGCAAAAACAAGTTAGACGGCCTCTACTTTATTGTTGCAAGTTTCACGTGGCTGCTACGGGCTTAGCAAGAATCGTTCTTATCTACGCATCAAAAACCACAACGCGGTATAGTGATTGCTTTTTGATCTTCAGAAAGAACCCTGTTCATTGAATCTGATTCAACTAAAGTTGGAGAAATAGACACCCACTAGCCACCTGTGTGCAAAGCACGTCGGTAGAATCAGTCTCGCGTAAGCGTACGTGTAATGTCGGTCTGAGCCGCTTCATCCAACAATAACGCTGAATCAAGAATCAACTAGTGACAGCAAGCAATATGTATATACCCACACCCACAACTCCTTTGTGTTCTACTAGTGCATATAACATGTACGCATAGACCTGGCTCTGAAGCGATTGTTGGGAAACGCAGTAATTTCAAAAAAATCCTACGCACACGCAAGATCCATCTAGGTGATGCATAGCAACGAGAGGGGAGAGTGATGTCCACGTAACCTCATATACCGTAAGTGGAAGCATTATGACAATGCGATTGATGTAGTTGTACGTCTTCACGATCCGACCGATCCTAGCACCGAAGGTACGGCACCTCCGCGATCTGCACACGTTCAACTCGGTGACGTCCCACGAACTCTAGATCCACTTGAGGTCGAGGGAGAGTTTCATCAGCATGACGGCGTGATTACGGTGATGATGAAGTTACCGACGCAGGGCTTCGCCTAAGCACTACAACGATATGACCGAGGTGGAATTCTATGGAGGGGGCACCCCACACGGCTAAACAATCAACTTGTGTGTCTATGGGGTGCCCCCTCCCTCGTATATAAAGGAGTGGAGGAGGGTAAGAGCCGGCCCTCTCATGGAGCGCCCAAGGGGGGAGTCCTATTCCCGGTGGGAGTAGGATCCCCCTTCCCTTGTTGGAGTAGGAGAGAAAGGAAGGGGGAGAGAGAGGGAAGGAAGGGGGCTGGCCCCCCACCCAATTTGGATTGGGCTTGGGGGGGGAGCGCCCTCCACCTTGGCCACCTCCTCCTCTCTCCCACTAAGGCCCAATAAGGCCCATACAGTCCCCGCGGGGTTCCGGTAATCCTCCGGTACTCCGGTAAATGCCCGAACTCACCCGGAACCATTCCGATGTCCAAACATAGCCTCCCAATATATCGATCTTTATGTATCGACCATTTCGAGACTCCTCGTCATGTCCGTGATCATATCCAGGACTCCTAACTACCTTCCGTACATCAAAACACATAAACTCATAATACCGACCGTCACCGAACGTTAAGCGTGCGGACCCTACGGGTTCGAGAACTATGTAGACATGACCGAGACTCACTTCCGGTCAATAACCAATAGCGGAACCTGGATGCTCATATTGGTTCCTACATAAACTACAAAGATCTTTATCGGTCAAACCACATAACAACATATGTTGTTCCCTTTGTCATCGGTATGTTTACTTGCCCGAGATTCGATCGTAGGTATCTCAATACCTAGTTCAATCTTGTATCGGGAAGTCTCTTTACTCATTCCGTAATGCAACATCCCGTAACTAATTCATTAGTCACATTGCTTGCAAGGCTTATAGTGATGTGCATTACCGAGAGGGCCCAGATACCTCTCCGATACACAGAGTGACAATCCTAATCTTGATCTATGCCAAGTCAACAAACACCATCGGAGACACCTGTAGAGCATCTTTATAGTCATCCAGTTACGTTGTGACATTTGATAGCACACTAAGTGTTCCTTCGGTATTCGGGAGTTGCATAATCTCATAGTCATATGAACATGTATAAGTTATGGAGAAAGCAATAGCAACAAACTAAATGATCATCGTGCTAAGCTAACGGATGGGTCAAGTCAATCACATCATTCTCTAATGATGTGATCCTGACATCAAATGACAACTCTTGTCCATGGCTAGGAAACTTAACCATCTTTGATTAACGAGCTAGTCAAGTAGAGGCATGCTAGTGACACTCTGTTTGTCTATATATTCACACATGTACTAAGTTTCTGGTTAATGCAATTCTAGCATGAATTATAAACATTTATCATGATATAAGGGAATATAAATAACAACTTTATTATTGCCTCTAGGGCATATTTCCTTCAGTTGGGAGATAAAGGAGAGCAACGGTTTGCTCGCGGGTCATGCGTGGCTAACGAGATCTGGGTGGTAGAGCTAGGTTGGCGAGACAACGACGGTGACCTAGCTCTTGTCCTTTGTCCTCCGGGTCCGCCTCCGTCTTGGCGGTGTCTCCTCCAGCACAGCTCAAGGGCCTAGGAGGATGCTTTGGGGTGATCCAGCCGATGGTGGCTCCCTTTTTGTATGGTGGCGGCGTCGGTGACCCTTGGGATATGGTGACCTCGTACAAGGGATTGTGGAAGATGGCGAGCTGATCTGATCCCCTCCTTCGACGACGTCGAGCGGAGTTGGCGGATCTGCAATCTGACGAGAACGGGGATGTTCCCCGGCCGACAAGCCACAAATATTCGGTCGTGTCGTTCTACAACGGGCTGCTCAATCATTCGCAAAGCTGCTTCAGCTATGGTGCTTCGGTGGAGTCAGTTTGCGGGGCTGCTCATTTGTCCTATCTCCAGCGGTGCTTCAACGATGACCATGGTCGGCAACAAGCGTAGATGACGATGTGTGCAATGGTCTCGTTGGACCGAGTTTGAACTTTATTTCTTTTGAGGTTCTTTGTGCAAATGTATGGGACTCATGTATTTCTATGCCCTTTGGGTAAATGTTGCGTGTATGTGCTATGGATGCTTTTTGCAATGAACACAAAGTTACTCCTAAAAAACACTTTATTCTCTATGTAGGATAGAAAGAGCTTTCGCTGCAACCTCCACACCATAGAGTCCCCAATATCATCGTAAAAGGTGAACTGAGTAGCCGTTACGCCTGAGGGCTTTAATTAAAAACATCTAAAAAGGGTCACTTTGACTTCCTCACTGCCATAAGGCTCAAGAACCGCCTTCGGATTCAAAAGGGTTTTATAAAAGGACATAGCCAACATCTTCATCTCGCGGAGATCCTCTGTGGTGAAGCCATCACCCCTAGGCAAAAATATATTTTCCCTCCTTCGCATGCTCAGCTCATACACCACCGAGGATTTTATAAAATGGTTTTGGTGGCTTTTTGTGAGTTTTTGTCCCCTGCCGCGAGCCCCTAAATCCGAGACCTTTGGCGCCATAAGATTTATTCCATGTGATGAATCTCAACTAGTATGTCATTCATTTTTGTCTCTTCTCATGATGGGAATTGCCGATCGACTCGTGGGTCTTCTCACCAGCAGGTTGCTACAAAGTGACTGCACCTTTCTCGGCTGTTCTATCTTCAGCACCTGGTGCATAACAATGTCATCCCGTGTAACTCGACAAAAGCTATAATTTCTTGTTGTGAATTATAACAAGTGCTCGCCCACACGTCTCATGTACATGGGCCGGACCAAGATACCATTTTTTTCTTCCAAATCCGCTCCTCTGATTTTTAATACGCGATTGCTATATTTTAAATGTGCGATGAAACTTTTTTTCCAAAATATGATGGAAACTTTTGTGATACGGGATAAATATTTTTTAATACTTCATGAACAATTTTTATACAAGATAATTTTTTATTGCACCATAAACATTTTCATATGACTGTTTCAAGTTTATGATGAACGTTTATTAAGAATACGACAACCAATTTTTTCATACACTATGAATTTTTTTAAATATGTGATGAACATTTTTAATGCATAATATAACCCTTCTGTACAAACATGATGAACATTTTTTTAAATTTCTGATGCTTTTTAATACGCGATGATGTTTTTCAATACATGCTGAACCTTTGTGAAAAATGCAATGAACAATATTTTTCATAGACGAAGAACGTTATTGATTTACATGTACATTTATAAAAATACTACTTTTGAATTAAAAATATGCAAATAAATTTCTAGTTGGATGAACATTTTTTTTAAATACGGACACCTTTTCGTCGTTACATGAACATTGATTTGCAACATGTGCACTTTTTTTTGCTTCTACTTTTGATATAAAACCAATGAAAAATATATTTTACAAAAAATATATATGATAAGAAGCATTTAAAATAAAAATAGAAAATGGTCGTACGTCAGTAGATTACCAAAATATATATATCTATGTGCAAGAAGACACGTGCTCAGCTCAAAAGGAAAAGGAAGAAGAAACAGGTACTGCCTAATTGATACAGCAGGATTCTTACTCGGCCGGCCCACGTAGAAAAAAGAAATGAGCGATGTGACCGCATTACTTACAGCAAGCGAGGAATAGACCACGCACCCGTCGTCCAATTCTTCCCATGCCGCCGCCGCCCAGGATGCACGTACTTCCTTCACCTCGAAAGCAGAATGTGAAGCTGGCAGCGCACCGCTCGGCCGCCGGCCGGTGGCTCCGGAGAGTGAGGAGCAGTCCCGGCAGAGCTTCCTTTCACCGCAATGAATGCCGCCGCCGCCGTCGCCCCGTCCAATGAGGCCGCGAGCCCCATCCCTCTCCTCGCGCCCTAGCTTATCTCCTCCCCGACCTCAAGGCGATGTGTGCAAGAATCTAACTCCTTCGACAACTTCGAGACGCAGTTAGTTGCTCGGCCGCTCGATCCTCCTCCCATTATTGGAGAGAGAGCGTGCCGCTCCAGAATCTTCGTGACGTCGATCGACCATTTTGGTTGAAGGAGATGGGAGGAGGAGAAAAGGACTACGTAGTACGTACACGGTGATGTACCAGCTCCATACGTTCAAGGACGTACGCCGGGACTATCTCGTACCGTCTGAGAACTGTTTTATATTCTGTCAAGGGCTGTGGCCTTTGCGTGGTCAACATGCGCCTGCCGATAAATTCGTGTCAAGCTGTACGCAGTGGTTGCTGGAGACTGCAAGGCACTCATTTGACCGGAATATCGTGGCGGAATTCAGGAGCACTGCTGCCTCGGTTGATCCATCCATATAAAGGTAGGCCACTGGTGATGGTGTACGGCTGTACGCTAATGGCAGCACATGCACGACTTAATGCAGACACAGGTAATTTTCAACGATCGCGACGACGGCTTTACATCACTGTGGATGCAACTAAAAGTTGCCCGCATAACGATAAGTGACATAAGGAATCCCCTTGGCCGTTGCGGCCTAGACCGTGCAAACGTATATACCAATGTACGATCGGTTTTCTTTCGTTCTCTTTGGCGTACGCACATCCAAACGTCACCTCGAGAGTCTAGTTTTGCAGCTTGCCACAAGCTAAACAAACATAGCACATGCCTCTGAGGCTACAACCATTAATGTCGACCAATCCACAAGGCACAGGCCCAGTTGCATGACCGCGTATATATACAGAATATACGCAGCAGTGCCACACAGTGCCACACAGACACACGTACGCATGGTACGTTCGAGCGGCATGAAGGGAGGACGGCGATCCAACAGGAGGCTCCTCAGGTCCTTCCTGGGCGCCTGCAGGAAGCTCAGCGCCGAGCTGCAGCTGCTCGGCCCGACGGCGAGCGCGTGGGCGCAACTCGAGGCCGGAGACGAGGCCATCCCGGTGGACGTGCCGAGGGGCCACACGGTGGTGTACGTCGGGGAGGAGCTGCGGCGGTACGTCGTCCGGGTCTCCTCCCTCGACCACCCGCTGTTCCGGGAGCTGCTCGACCGCGCGCGGGAAGAGTACGAGTTCGCCGCCGACGCCAGGCTCTGCCTGCCCTGCGACGAGGACATCTTCCTCGCCGTGCTCTGCCACGTCGACTCCAACCACGACTACTGGAGGCTGGCACTCTGCAGCTGATCCCCCGAACGCCGCGCGCGTTGGCCCCTCTCCTGTGTAGGATGCAAAGTACAGCAGCTAATTGGTGCGGGATGACGAGATTTGCGTTCATGGTCTCGGGTGTATAGGTGTAGGCTCCATGTGTGCACAAATTTAGTTCCGTTGTTCAATGCTCTGTATTCCATTCTCCAAGGATGCGTCGCATGCAAAACGTCGTGGTACAGAATGACATCCATTCTATAGGACGTAACCTTGCAGTTTGTTTGGCCTCCTAATTCGTTCGGTCCATGGCTATCCATGCTTTGCAATTGCGCACAGTGCAAAATTAGTGTTAATTTGAAAGCTAGTGGTGGTCCTGGTGGGCTAATTGATAAGTTGGCTCCTTATAAGTACGGCCATCTTTTGGTCCATGTTGAACCAAACACATGCCTAAAATATTATGGGCACGACTAAGCTTAGGCATGGCAACCTTAAGGTGCAAACCAAACAGGGCCTAAAAAACAAACCTGACCAGCATAGAACTAGGACATCTAGATAGGAAAGAACTGCAAAAAAGAACTAATGCATCCAAGCGCAAAGAACCCTAAAGAGTTGTCGTCGTCAGGGAAGTCGCCAACAAGGAGCTTCAGACACTGATACGAAGAACACCATGAGCCACCCTTGTGAAGCGTGATACACCTCACTTGCTACCCGCTCTATGAGCCTTGCTGTCAGCATCAACACCTTTTGGTGTTCCTACTTTATCTGCAATATCGACCAACTTATTATCCGCTGGACTACTCAATTTGATTTGCACAATTGAATTAATTAACAATTTTTTTCTCAAACACAATATTATTTCTACATTTCCAAGTAGTCCAAAAAAAGAGCAGCAACCCCAACAAGTACCAATTTCTTGTTTTCTTTTGGGAAGCTCCTAATCCAACTTCCAAAGCAACCATCTAACTTTTTTTGGATTTTTTCTTAAGTCAAAAGCACATTTAAAAAGACTCCATACTATCCTAGCAAATGAATAATGAAAGAACAAATGTTCAATGCTCCCATCCTGCCCACAGGATGCACATTTTTGCTACCCTACCCGCCCCTCTTAAGTAAATTGTTCCTAATAAGGATGCTATTTTTAACCATGAACCACAAAATTGAAAGACATTGTTTTTAGGCGGAACATTGATCTTCCACAAGGATTTTTGAGGAAAGCCACTTTCCACTATGATCATTTGTCTATACAAAATGACTTAACAGTAAACCTTGCATCAAATATTAACATCCATCTAAAATAATCTTTTCTACCATACATCTCCATTTCTTCACATCTTAATTTCAAACTATTCCACAACAATAAAGTGTCACCCCGTAGCACTCTTCTAAATCTGAAATCATTCCAACCTTTCTACACAACTTCAACTGCTGTGGTATTATGATCAAAGCTCAAATCATATGGTCTAGCATAAGTTTGAGAGATTCACCACATATCACTTCTATATCTGAAATCATCCCAACTGATGGTATCCCAGACTAGGGGTCACTCACCACATCGTCTCCTGGCCAGGTGGGTCGGGCCGAGGAACTCCATGGCAGTTCACCAGTATGCCATCTCCAGAAGGCCCATGGCGCGTAGAAGGAATATTTCCGAAGACTTGGCGCATACTTCAAAACTTAGAGGTCGTCTACAATACATTTACCTTATGTGTAGCTGACCTATCTATAACCCTAGGCCCCCTGGTACCTATATAAACTGACTGGTAGGGATCATAGATGATAGAGATCAATCTCGTGGTAGATCAACCTCTACTTTGTGCTCTACCCCAAATCAATACAAACACAAGCATGACGTAGGGTATTAGCCAAGATCTGGGTAAAACCTCGTGCCCTTGTTACCATGGCATCTAGGCTACAAGCTCGGGACCTGATACGTCCATTTTGCATCATGCTTTTATATTGATATTCATTGCATTATGGACTGTTATTACACGTTATATCACAATACTTATGCCTATTCTCTCTTATTTTATAAGGTTTACATGAAGAGGGAGAATGCCGGCAACTGGAATTCTGAACTAAAAAAGGAGCAAATATTAGAGACCTATTTTGCACAACTCCAAAAGTCCTGAAACTTCACGAAGCATGTTTTTGGAATATATAAAAAAATTGGGCGAAGAAAGTACCAGAGGGGGGCCACCAGCCAGCCACAAGTGTGAAGGGCGTGCCCTAACCCCTGGGCGCGCCCCCCGACCTTGTGGGCCCCCTGGCAGGCCTCCGGTGCCCATCTTTGGCTATATGGTGTGTCTTGACCTGGAAAAAACAAGAAGGAAGCTTTTGGGACGAAGGGACACCGTCTCGAGGCGGAACCTGGGTAGAACCAATCTAGGGCTTCGGCGGAGCTGTTCTGCCGGGGAAACATCCCTTCGGGAGGGGGAAATCATCGCCATCGTCATCACCATCGATCCTTTCATTGAGAGGGGGTCAATCTCCATCAACAACTTCACCAGCACCATCTCCTCTCAAACCCTAGTTCATCTCTTGTATTCGATCTTGGTCCCCAAACCTCAGATTGGTACCTGTGGGTTGCTAGTAGTGTTAATTACTCCTTGTAGTTGATGCTAGTTGGTTTATCCAGTGGAAGATTATATTTTCAGATCCTTAATGATAATTAATACTCTTTTGATCTTGATCATAAATATGCTTTGTGAGTAGTTACGTTTGTTCCTGAGGACATGGGAGAAGTCTTGTTATAAGTAATCATGTGAATTTGGTATTCGTTCGATATTTTGATGAGATGTATGTTGTCTTTTCCTCTAGTGGTGTTATGTGAACGTCGAATACATGACACTTCACCATTATTTGGGCCTAGGGGAAGGATTGGGAAGTAATAAGTAGATGATGGGTTGCTAGAGTGACAGAAGCGTAAACCCTAGTTTATGCGTTGCTTCGTAAGGGGCTGATTTGGATCCATATGTTTCATGCTATGGTTAGGTTTACCTTAATTCTTCTTTCGTAGTTGCGGATGCTTGCGAGAGGGGTTAATCATAAGTGGGAGGCTTGTCCAAGGAAGGGCAGCACCCAAGCACCGGTCCACCCACATATCAAATTATCAAAGTAACGAACGCGAATCATATGAGCATGATGAAAACTAGCTTGACAACAATTCCTATGTGTGCTCGGGAGCGCTTTGCATTATATAAGAGTTCGTCCAGGCTTGTCCTTTGCTACAAAAAAGGATTGGGCCACCTTGCTGCACCTTAGTTACTTTATTTACTTGCTACTCATTACGATGTATCATTGCCGGGGTTTCTGATCCACGGGCACCTATGGGACTGGCGGTCCGGGTCCCTTTTGGTTCGGCGGGGGGTGGAGGTTGCGCAAAGAGCAGATCGAGGCGAAGCACGCGGGCGGTTTACCCAGGTTCGGGCCGCACGGATGCGTAAAACCCTACTCCTGCTTTGTGGACTGGTATTGATTTCTAGCTCGGGAGCGAGACCGAGCGTGAGTGTGTGGAATTGCTGAACCTCGCGAGAGCTCTCGAGATGGCCGACCCCCATCTACGTTGCCCCGGGCCTCCTTTTATATGCTCAAGGGGTTACCGACATAGGGCAACGAAGGGCTAAAGTGGAAAAGGTGCCGTGGATAGGCACAGCTAGGTGCTGTAGTAGGCACAGCTAGCTGCTACAGTGCTATCATACCTAACCCTGACGGCAGGGGACAAGGGCATTAAATGCCTGTCTGTGTCGCCTAGACAGCACCGAGAGGGACCGCTAGGGACGCCACCGTCTTGCCACGATGGTTGTCTTGTCAGCGCCTGCGTGCCACCGCACGCCCCTAGCTGCACAGCCTCCTGCCACGTGCGCTCGGGAGGGGCCCCGGAGCGACACGTGGGTGGATGTGCTGGAGCGCGGGCGTGGAGTGGGGGCTTGCCGCGGCAAGCGCCTTGCCGCGGCCGCCGACTCGTCGCTCCCGGGAGCTTGTTGCTCACCGGGCCTTGCCGGGGCGCATAGCGCGCCGCGGCAAGTTCCTTGGAATGCCTTGGATGGCCTTCTCGGCAAGCGCCTCTTGCCGGGGCCTTGGGACGCTTCTGATGGCCTTCCCGGCAAGCTCCTCTTGCCGGGGCCTTGCCTTCTTCCCGACAAGCTCCTCTTGCCGGGGTCTTGTCTTGAGTACTTTGTTCTTGAATGGTCTTCAAAGGGACCATGGAGGTTCTTGGCGGTGACCTGGCAGGCCTTGCCGCGGGACGCTGCGACTGCCCGTGCACAAGTTCGGGGTACTAAGGGTACCCCTAATTTAGTACACCGACAGGAGCCCCCGGGCCTGGGCCAGACACGGTGCCGAGCGCTGTTGGGCCAGGCCCAAAACAGTGCACGGGCACGCGCGGCCTAGGTCACGCCGCATATCTCTCCGCTTCTATCGCGCACGCTCGGGACGGCGCGCGTCAAACGCGGCGTCGTGGGTGACGCGAGTGGCGCGCGCGTGGGGCTGAGCCCCGCGAGCATGCGTCAAGCCATGATGAAGGGGAATGGCCCACGCCCTCTTCTCCAAACGGAGGTAGGCGTGGGGGCGTGGCGCATTTACTGGACGGGGCCGATGCGCGGTTTCCGAAGCGCCCACTCCCCGAGATCACGGGGTAGGGCGAGGCCGCCCCATCCGCCGCCTCAGTTCTGCATCTCCGCCACGCGGCTCCCATGCACTTGGGATCGCGGACGACGGGAGCGGGAACCTGGGCCGTTGCGAGAAGAGGGGGCGAGTCGGCCCGCCTCCCTGCTCTTCCTGTGCCTTGATTCGCTGAGCGGGGCGGCTGGGCTCCCACTTCGCTCCTTTATAAGGAGCGGGAAGGGAGCACCGAAGCCTGCACTCTCCCGTCTCCTCCTTTCTTCAGCTTCTGCTCCCCTTTTTCTCATTCGCCATGGAGAAAGGGAATCCTGGGCCTTCATCGGTGGCGGCGAGGGTCGCCGCCAGACAGCGCACCCTCCCCTTTTCCTCGCTCGTGGTGGCAGAGCCAGCCATAAGGGGAAGAGGGAGGGGGCGAGGTCGTGGACGAGGTCGAGGCGCTCAGGGAAGAGGCGGACGGGGCGACGCGCCAGCTTCGCCCCCGCCGGCGGCTCCTCCCCCCGCGGCGGTCCATATAGGGGACAACCCTCGCGAGTTCTTCGTCAAGCTGCGCCAGGCGCCTCGTCGTCGCCTCCGGCTTCCAGCTCCGTTCGCGAGCGCGATGGAGTCGGACCCGCCCGAAACTCTGAGATCACACATGAGGGGCTGTGGGATCAGCGGCACGCGAGTTCGCGTGGTGTTCCCAGCCCCTAGTGTGATGTATCTCGATCGAGGGTGGAAGACGTTCGCCCGCATCCACAGCTTGACGGGGGGACTCACCCTCCATTTTAAGCTGGTGGAGGGCGATCTCCTCTCCGTCAAGGTCTTCGGGTGCTTCGGCACCCGGGCGAAGTGCTGCGTGGACAGCTCCTCCGATAGCGAAGGCTCCTCCTCGAGCGAGAGTGACGAGGAGGAGAGCGGCAGTGGTGGTGAGGGTGGCGGGCGGCAGGACGGCGGCTCCGACTAGGTGTCAGGCGCCGTCTCGTGCGGCACCGGCGACCCCATCATCCGCGCCGCCGGCTTCTTGAACTCCCCGGGGGCGTCTCCTTGGGCGACTGGCGTAGGGAGGCCGCGGAAGGGGAAGATGGCTGGAGACAAGGCCGTCAGGTCGGAGTACGAGGGCGTGGTGCCCTCGACAGCGTGCTGACGTCCTGCCGCCCCTCCTTCGCACCCTTCTCCCGGCGTCGCCATCACCGCCCGGCCCCCGGGATGTTCTCTTGGTGTCTTCTGGCACCTGTAGCTTGCCTTGGCGCCCCTTTCCCCTTTTCGCCTCCTTGACCTACCTCCTGAAGAGAGGGACAGGAAAGGGATTACGGGCACCTTATCTTTTTAATTGTAAGCCTTCGGGCCTTAGCTGTATCTAAAACTTGTAATCCTCTCTTTCATGTTTTTCATCCTCTATGGACTGTACCTGTATGGATGTTTTTTTAATGAAAAGGGGATGTTTGCCGGGTTATTTGCCTCGCGGGTCAAACCCACGCCAAGGAGCAAATCCTTGGTATCTCTCGGACAGGCATTCCATTCCCCGAGAACAAGCCCTGCCGCCTTCCCATGCCGCTCGACCGTTCTCACGCCTTTGACGGAGGCGGGAACGAGGTGGGTGCGGCCTCCTCGTTTCATCCCTTTGCTGTCGCGGCTACGACCAAACTTGGCCCCGGGAACGCGCTCCAGGGCCTAGAGTTGGGGGAGCACGGCAGTTTACGGGAAGAAACGCGGTTTCACATTCCCCAGTCCATAAGGGGATGCATGAAGAGGGATGGAAAACTTATCTGATATCACAGCCCCCGGCAACTCTGGCTTGCCGGGGGTGACATCTTGGCATTCACAGCCCCCGGCGTTCTTGCCGGGGCCCAGGTGCCGGCGCGCCCTTCTTCTCCTTTTCGTCTCTAGGTGGTCTGGCCAGGACGTGCGAGCCCTGCGAACGAAGGAAAAGCAAAGGGACGGACACTCGAACTCTAAGCTAGGGGTTAGCCGCTGTTAGGGACTATCGACCCTAACCAAGCACGAGACTCAGACTCAACCTAGCATGCATGCTATAGCCCCCGGGGTATGCAACGCTTCATTTACTGGTGCTCAGGGTCTGCGCCTGGCTCTGTACAGAGGATCACATGCAACAGCGGCAAGACTCGTACAGAAAGGTGGTTGCCGGACGGGGTCCGACAACCGCGCCTTACGGGTAAAACTTACAAAGATGCTCGATGTTCCAGGAGTTGCTCACTGGAATGCCATCTTCGGTCTCAAGGCGGACAGCGCCAGGCCTTGTGACTCGTTTCACCCGGTAAGGGCCTTCCCACTTCGGCGTCAACTTGTTGGAATTCTTGGCCGACTGAACGCGCCGAAGAACAAGGTCGCCTTCCTCGAAACTCCTGGCACTGACTCTGCGGCTATGGTAGCGGCGCAGAGCTTGCTGGTAGCGAGCAGCTCGCACAGTAGCCTGAAGACGATCTTCCTCAAGGAGAAGCGCGTCATCTTGCCGCAGCCACTCTTGCTCAAGCTCATCGTAAGCGAGCACTCGAGGTGACCCGTATACGAGTTCCGTGGGGGTAACTGCCTCTGCTCCATAGACTAGAGCAAAGGGTGTCTGTCCAGTGGCTCGATTTGGCGTCGTTCTGATCGACCAAAGAACCACCGGTAGCTCCTCGATCCAGTTTCTTCCGCACTTGTGCAGCCTGTCGAAAGTTCTGGTCTTGAGCCCGCGCAGCACCTCGACGTTCGCCCTCTCTGCTTGACCGTTGCTCCTTGGGTGAGCAACAGAAGCGAAGTAGACCTTGGTGCCGAGATCTTGGACGTACTGCATGAAGGTGTGGCTCGTAAATTGTGTGCCGTTGTCGGTGATTATCCGGTTAGGGATCCCGAAGCGGCAAACAATCGACCTGAAGAACTTGACGGCTGACTGTGCGGTCACCTTCCTCACTGGTTCCACTTCTGGCCACTTTGTGAACTTGTCGACTGCGAAGTACAAGTACTCAAAGCCCCTGACAGCTCGGGGGAAGGGGCCGAGGATGTCGAGCCCCCAGACCGAAAATGGCCAGGATAAAGGGATCATCTGGAGAGCTTGAGCTGGCTGGTGTATCTGCTTGGAATGGAACTGGCACGCTTCACACTTGGTTACTTGTGCAGTTGCATCCTGGAGGGCTGTTGGCCAGAAGAATCCTTGCCGGAATGCTTTGCCGACAAGCGCTCTCGCGCCAATGTGGTGGCCACATATGCCTCTGTGTATCTCTGCCAACAGCTTTTGTCCATCTTCTCAGGGAATACACCTCAATTTCACACCGTTGAGTCTTCTTCTGTATAGTGTCTTGTCGACGAACTGGTACATACTTGACTGCCGGGCTACTCTTTCGGGCTTCTTCTTGCTCTTCGAGAAGTTCTCCTGTCTGAAGGAAACGGACAATCTGCTGCGCCCACGTTGGAGCCTGTGGCTCGACAACAAGGACTAAAGGCAACTCTGCTGCCGCGGGAACATCCGCTTCTACGGCGAGAGGCTGTGTCTCTGCCGGAGCTTGCGCTCCGCGACAAGCTTGCTGGGAGCTTCAGCTTCAACGGAACAAACCCTAGGGTTTGCCGGAGCATCTGGCTCCCCGGCGCTCTTGGCGTTGATCTTGGAGATTGCTGCGGGAATATCCGCTTCTACGGCGAAAAGCTGTGTCTCTGCCGGAGCGTGATATTTCGCGACAAGCTTGCCGGGAGCTTTTGCTTCAACGGAACAAGCCCTAGGGCTCGCCGGAGCAGACTGCTCCTCAGCGCCTTCGGTGTTGATCTTGGGGACCTTCTTGGCGGCGGCTTCGGGAAGCTCTGCCGGCAGGTAGTCACCAGGAATCAACTTCCTCTTCTTGCTTTGTCCATTTGATGGTGTTACGGACGGTTGAGTCAGCTTGAGCACAAAGGTCCCTGGTTCCACAGGTAACTTAAGTGCGGCGCACTTCGACAGGCCATCTGCAATGGCGTTCTGAGATCTCAGAACGTGCTCCACTTGTAGGCCGTCAAAGCGCTCTTCTAGCTTTCTCACTTCGTCAACGTAAGCTTCCATCAACGGACTCTGATAATTCTTGTTTACTTGGCGGACGACAAGCTGTGAGTCACCCCTGACAATGAGCTTCTTGATCCCAAGGTCTGCCGCGCTCCTGAGACCGGCAAGCAATCCCTCATACTCTGCAGTATTGTTCGTTGCTTGCTCCTTGGGAAAGTGCATCTGGACTATGTACTTGAGGTGCTCTCCGGTGGGCGCGATAAGCAGCACACCAGCGCCGGCGCCTTGCAGCGAGAAGGCACCATCAAAGTACATCAGCCACTCTCTGCTTGCTTCTTTGTCGGGGATGCTCGTCTCCGGAATTTCTTCATCTGGAGTTGGCGTCCATTCCGCTATGAATTCTGCCAATGCTCTGCTCTGGATAGTTGAAGTGCTTTCAAACTTGAGACTAAAGCTTGACAGTTCCAGTGCCCACTCAACAATCCTGCCGGTTGCTTCTGGATTCTGCAGTATCCTCTTCAGCGGAAAGCGAGTGACCACTGTGATCTCATGTGCTTGGAAGTAATGGCGCAGCTTTCTCAAGGCCATGAGAAGGCCGAAAAGCAGTTTCTGCACACCAGAGTACCTTGACCTAGCCCCCTGCAAGAGGGAACTGACAAAGTAAACTGGGCGCTGCACCATTTTCTTCCGTATCTCCTCGTGTATCAGCGTGGGTTCATCTTTGTCGGGACCAGAGCTTGTCGGGGAAGCCCCCTGCTTGTCACTGGATGCGCTTGCCGCGGTTGCTGGCTCGTCATCCGCCTCCCTCTCTGCCACTAACGCAGCACTAACCACTTGGTTGGTTGCCGCTATGTACAGCAGCAACTTCTCTTGTGGTTTAGGCGCAACAAGTATTAGAGGGGAGGACAGGTATCTCTTCAGGTCTTGTAGCGCAGCCTCCGCTTCCGGAGTCCATTTCATTGGACCTGCTTTTTTCAATAGTTTGAAAAATGGCAGGGCGCGCTCAGTAGACCGAGAGATGAACCTGCTGAGAGCAGCCACGCAACCGGCAAGTTTCTGTACATCCTTGACGCGCTTCGGTGCTTCAATCTGCTCAATGGCCTTGATCTTGTCAGGATTGGCTTCAATCCCTCGCTGAGACACGAAGAACCCGAGAAGCTTGCCGGAGGGAACTCCAAACACACACTTCTCTGGGTTGAGCTTGAGGCTGATCTTGCGCAGATTTGCAAAAGTCTCGTCCAAGTCTTGGATCAGGGTTGCTCCGTCCTTGCTCTTGACCACTATATCATCCATGTAGGCTTCCACATTTCTGTGTATTTGTGGCTCAAGAGCAATATGGACTACTCTTGCAAATGTTGAACCAGCATTCTTTAATCCGAAAGGCATCCGTACGAAACAGTACGTGCCACATGGAGTAATAAATGCGGTCTTCTCTTCATCCTCCTCTGCCATGAAGATCTGATGATACCCGGAGTATGCATCAAGAAATGAAAGCAAATCACAGCCAGCTGTGGAGTCAACAATCTGGTCAATCCGCGGCAAAGGAAATGGGTCTTTGGGACAAGCTTTGTTAACATCGGTGAAATCGATGCAGAGCCTCCATTTCCCGTTTGCCTTGCGCACGACTACAGGATTGGCCAACCACGTGGGATGGAGCACTCCTCTGACGAGGCCTGCTGCTTCCAGTTTCTTAATTTCCTCCGCAATGAATTCTTGGCGCTCCACCGCCTGCTTCCGGACTTTCTGCTTGACGGGCCGCGCATGAGGACAAACGGCAAGGTGGTGCTCAATCACTTTCCTAGGAACGCCGGGGATGTCAGACGGTTGCCATGCAAATACGTCGACATTCGCCCGCAGGAAAGCAACGAGCACGCCTTCCTATTTAGGATCAAGCGCGGCACTGATGGTGAAGGTACTACCAGTGCCATCCTCCTTGGCGGACACCTTCTTCGTCTCTGGCGGAGCTGCCATCGTCTTCTTGTGTTTGCCGGTGAAGCTCGATGGTGCGTCCTCGACGGTAGCGCAGCACTCCGAAGAGGCGCGCTTGCCGGAGTGGGCATCAGAGCTTCTGCCGGACTGGGTCTTCTTGCCGGTGGAGCTCGATGGTGCGTCCTCGACGGCAGCGCGGCACTCCGAAGAGGTGCGCTTGCCAGAGTGGGCACCAGAGCTCTTGCCGGACTGGGTCTTCTTGCCGGTGGAGCTCGATGGTGCGTCCTCGACGGCAGCGCGGCACTCCGAAGAGGTGCGCTTGCCGGAGTGGGCACCAGAGCTCTTTCCGGACTTGGTCTTCTTGCCGGTGGAGCTCGATGGCGTGTCCTCGACGGCAGCACAGCACTCCGAAGAGGCGCGCTTGCCGGAGTAGGAACCAGAACTCTTGCCGGACTTGGTCTTCTTGGTCCCGGGAGCTTCAGCGGCAAGTGGATCGTGGTCTGCTGTGGCTGCTGCTTCCCGGTAGATCTTGTCGGCACAGATAAGAGCGTCCTTCTTGTCGCCAGGGACAGAAATGACGCTTATCGGGCCTGGCATCTTCAGCATGTTATACGCGTAGTGAGAGGCCGCCATGAACTTGGCGAGTGCTGGACGGCCAAGTATCCCATTGTAAGGCAACGGGATATCGGCAACGTCGAACGTGACCCTCTCAGTCCTGAAGTTTAACTCGCTGCCGAATGTTACCGGTAGCGTGACCTTCCCCTTCAGCTTGCTCCTTCCCGGATTGATTCCTTGGAATGTGCCGGTTTCTTCGAGCTCGCCGTCGGGGATCTGGAGTTTTCGGAGCACAGCGGAGGAGATCAGGTTTAAGCCGGCCCCGCCGTCAACTAGCATCTTGGTGACCTTGAGGTTGCGGATAGTTGGTGAAAGCAACATCGGCAGACACCCAACCGCGGTTGTGCGATCAGGGTGGTCCTCAATGTCAAAGATGATAGGCGTGCTGGACCACTTCAGAAGCTTGCGCGATTCGATGGGTGGTTCCGCTGCATTGACTTCCCGCACCCACTGTTTGAGTTGGCGGTGCGAGGTATGCAGGGAAGCACCCCCGTCAACGCACAAGACCTCTGTGGCTTTCTGAAACTCCTGCTCACTGGTCTCAACGTCATCCATGTCTTCATCCTCCCCATCGCCTTCGTCGTTGTCGCGGCCGCGGGGAGGTCTGTCTCCTTGCCGCTGCTTGGCCTTGCCGCGGCGTCCTTCCTGGCCGGTGCGCTTCTGGCCAGGCTTCTCGGCACCCCCTTGGGCTCTCTCCCTGTCACGCCGCTCGTACTCAGCCCTCTGTTGCTGGACGAGCTGCTCGACCTTCTTGCAGCTCTGGAGGTCATGGCCCTTGGTGCGGTGAATCTTACAGTATTGCTTGCCGGAGCCGTCCCGCTTGTCGGCGGCCGCCACAGCCTGACAGTTGGTGCATGCGGCAACTTCCTTGCCGGAGCTACCAACTGTAGCCTTCGTGGCGTCACCTTCATTGCCGGACTGCTCAACGACCAGCACCTCGTTGTTCTGCTTCTTCCTGTTGTTGCGCCGCCGGCTTCTCTTTGCCGGGGCGGCATCCTCACTGTCAGATCCTCCTGCTCCAGTGCTTTCTCCGGGGAATTTCCTCCCCTCCTCAGCGCATGCACATCTGTCGGCCAGGGCATAAAGCTTGCTGACGTCCCGAATCTTGCACATCGCCAACTCCTCCCGCATCCTGCGGTTACGCACGTTCTGATGGAACGCGCTGATTACCGCGGCGGGGTGGATATTTGGGATGTTGTGGTGTACACGGCTGAACCTCTGGATGTACTGGTGCAGGGGCTCTCCTTCCTTCTGGACGAGCAGATGAAGATCGCTCTCTTGGCCATGAGGTTTGTGGCCGCCTGTGAAGGCACCAACAAACTGATGGCACAGCTCAGCCCAAGAGGATATGGAGTTGTCCGGCAAGTGCATGAGCCAGGACCTGACGTTGGGCTTGAGTACCAACGGGAAGTAGTTGGCAAGGATCTTGTCATCCCGCCCCCCAGCAGCCTGCACCGCGATGGTGTAGATGCTGAGGAACTCGGACGGATGCAACTTGCCGTCGTACTTCTTTGGTACGTCGGGCTTGAAGTTCTTCGTACTGGGCCACTGGACTTGCCGCAGCTCACGAGTGAACGCAGGGCAACCTACCGGGTACGGTAAGTCGCCTGGTTCCCCCGGCGCATGCATGTCAACAGAGGGCCCAGCGCGCTGGTCTGACTGACGTCGCGCTTCTCTCCGGCGCTCGATGCGAGTACGAGCGTCTTCCCGCTGCCGTTCTTGAAGAACTTGGCGCTGATCGCGACGAACTCGGGGATCAGACGACGCGGTGGAATCGCTGTCGAGGTGGACCCGGCGAGTCGGTGATCTTGGCCTTCGGGGTGGGGAGTGCACAGTAGTTGCACCCCCACCAGTCTTGTCACCACCGGTTTTTGCCTGGCTGACTCGCTACGGCTGCGATGTGGTCGGCTGCCGAGGAGTGTCGCCGTTGGCGAAACCGATGAGACTCTGGATAGTGGCCCTCCAGTCGTCGATCTTGTCCGGCGCTGGAGGGTAGTCTAGGAGCAGCTGAGCTCGCGCCAGAGCTTCGGCTGCGGTGGCGGGCGGCGGCAACGAACGGTGCGAGGAGCGGGATAAGCTCAGACTTCTAACTATGTTAGAAGGAGCAGTATCTCGTCCAGGCGACCGTGTCTCGCTCGCGCCGGCTTGTTGACGCGCATGGTGGTCCTGGGCGCTCTAGGATCCACCAGCTCGATATGGGTCCAGCGAGCGCATGGTACCGTGAGTACCATGACGCTGCCGGTCCCGCGCCTCCTGAGATGGGCGCGGTGCATGCATGGACGCCGAGGTCTTGGAGGGCGCCCGGTCGTTGTGGGAGCCGGCCACGCCGCCGATGGGCAGCGCAGCCTTGCCCTGGGACCTGGCAGCACCGTGAGTTCCCTCATCGATGCGTGCCCTTCCGCCGGTGCCTGCCCCACCGTCCGTTTGCTCCGGCGGTGGGTGGCTCGGCGCGGACGGAGCGGCTGCCTCCGAAACTTTCTTCTTTGGCGGCATGTTGATGAAGATGGTGAAGATCGATGAAGAAGATGAAGATCTAGCCCGCAAGAACGCCGGATCTGATTCACACAACTTCGATGCCCCCTACCTGGCGCGCCAGAGATGCCGGGGTTTCTGATCCACGGGCACCTATGGGACCGGCGGTCCGGGTCCCTTTTGGTTCGGCGGGGGGCGGAGGTTGCGCAAAGAGCAGATCGAGGCGAAGCACGCGGGCGGTTTACCCAGGTTCGGGCCGCACGGATGCGTAAAACCCTACTCCTGCTTTGTGGATTGGTATTGATTTCTAGCTCGGGAGCGAGACCGAGCGTGAGTGTGTGGAATTGCTGAACCTCGCGAGAGCTCTCGAGATGGCCGACCCCCATCTACGTTGCCCCGGGCCTCCTTTTATATGCTCAAGGGGTTACCGACATAGGGCAACGGAGGGCTAAAGTGGAAAAGGTGCCGTGGATAGGCACAACTAGGTGCTGTAGTAGGCACAGCTAGCTGCTACAGTGCTATCATACCTAACCCTGACGGCAGGGGACAAGGGCATTAAATGCCTGTCTGTGTCGCCTAGACAGCACCGAGAGGGACCGCTAGGGACGCCACCGTCTTGCCATGATGGTTGTCTTGTCAGCGCCTGCGTGCCACCGCACGCCCCTAGCTGCACAGCCTCCTGCCACGTGCGCTCGGGAGGGGCCCCGGAGCGACACGTGGGTGGATGTGCTGGAGCGCGGGCGTGGAGTGGGGGCTTGCCGCGGCCGCCGACTCATCGCTCCCGGGAGCTTGTTGCTCACCGGGCCTTGCCGGGGCGCGTAGCGCGCCGCGGCAAGTTCCTTGGAATGCCTTGGATGGCCTTCCCGGCAAGCGCCTCTTGTCGGGGCCTTGGGACGCTTCTGATGGCCTTCCCGGCAAACTCCTCTTGCCGGGGCCTTGCCTTCTTCCCGGCAAGCTCCTCTTGCCGGGGTCTTGTCTTGAGTACTTTGTTCTTGAATGGTCTTCAAAGGGACCACGGAGGTTCTTGGCGGTGACCTGGCAGGCCTTGCCGTGGGACGCTGCGACTGCCCGTGCACAAGTTCGGGGTACTAAGGGTACCCCTACTTTAGTACACCGACAATCATATCACAAAAATACCTGTTACCGATAATTTCAGTGCTTGCAGAGAATACCTTGCTGAAAACCACTTGTCATTTCCTTCTGCTCCTCGTTGGGTTCGACACTCTTACTTATTGAAAGGACTACGCTAGATCCCCTATACTTGTGGGTCATCAGGAACCCCTACCCGAGATTCGCCAGAATCAACTTCGCGATTGGTGGCCCACATAGGTCCTCACAGAGTAGCCGCAAGCATCGATGGGGATCAACATGGGTAAGCAGATCGATTCTGGCATGACCTATGTGCCAGGCCATATCTTTGTTTTCAGTAGCAGCATCCTCTTTGCTGATTCGATCGACCATCTAGGACAGGTCGAGAGTTTTGCTCCTGGTCAAATCATTAGGTTTGGCAACTTGGAGTACGCTCAAGGCCAAGATGAGGCAGGTGGCAAACAATAAAGCATCGCTCGGCTACTATAGGAACATGTTGTAGGACCTTGATGAAGTTGCCGAGGAGAGTGCAATATCTAAGTGCCAGTGGGCTAAAGATCCACATAACGATACCCGACCTCCTCGCTTTGACGAATGGAAGGATGACACTGGCAAACGCGGCCTTCCGGTGAAAGATAGTCGATGCAAAGATGCTCGTGGCGATGCGAAGGTAGTTCGGTAGTACACTTTGATGACCATGCTGGGGGCAAACAAACTGCCCGACCCGAGATCTTGGCTACTCAAAAACTGTACCAAACCAGGTAGCGCCTCAGGCATCGCCAGGACAGGCCGGCGCCTGGCCTCGCAGTCTAAGTACCAAAACCCACATGACTACACCAAGTACCGTGACATGCATGGATCAAATGTGCGTCATGCCATCGCCCACACCAGGGTCGCAACCCATCCTGTTTGCTTCACAGATGAGTTAATGGAGCATAGTTTGCCGTCTGGCTTTAAACCCGTTAACACCATGCAATATGATGGATCAACCGATCCTTAAGTTTGGATCGAGGATTATACCCTCAACATCCACATAGCAAGTGGCGCTGACTTGAACGCCATAAATAGCTACCATTGAAGCTGAAAGGCTCGGGTTGACATTGGCTGCACACCCTTCTGCTGAATTCGATCGGCACATGGGACAACTTAGAGTCCGAATTCTTGTCAAACTTATAGGACACATATGTAAAGCCCACAAATGTCGATGACTTGGCTCTGGTGGTGCAGAAGCCCCACAAGTATTTGCGCCAATTTTGGTATCGCTTTCTCACAAAGAAGTACCATATTGTAGACTGCATCAATGTTGAAGTGTTAGCAACATTACGGACTAACATCAACGACGAGTGGTGATCAGTGAAGGAAGTATGCCCTAGAGAAAATAATAAATTTTATTTATATTTCCTTATATCATGATAAATTTTTATTATTCATGCTAGAATTGTATTATCCGGAAACTTGATACATGTGTGGATACATAGACAAAACACAGTGTCCCTAGTAAGCCTCTACTAGACTAGCTTGTTAATCAAAAATGGTTAAGTTTCCTAACCATAGACATGTGTTGTCTTTGATGAACGGGATCAAATCATTAGGAGAATGATGTGATGGACAAGACCCATCTGTTAGCTTAGCATAATGATCGTTAAGTTTTATTGTTATTGCTTTCTTCATGGCATATACGTATTCCTTTGACTATGAGATCATGCAACTCCCGGATACCGAAGGAATATCTTGTGTGCTATCAAATGTCACAACATAACTAGGTGATTATAAAGATGCTCTACAGGTATCTCCGAAGGTGTTTGTGGGGTTGGCATAAATCGAGATTAGGATTTGTCACTCCGAGTATCCGAGAGGTATCTCTGGGCCCTCTCGATAATACACATCATAAGAAGCCTTGCAAGCAATGTGACTAATGAGTTAGTTGCGGGATGATGTATTATGAAATGAGTAAAGAGACTTGCCGGTAACGAGATTGAATTAGGTATGAAGATACCAACGATCGAATCTCGGGCAAGTAACATACCGATGACAAAGGGAATAACGTATGTTGTCATTACGGTATGACCGATAAAGATCTCCGTAGAATATGTAGGAACCAATATGAGCATCTAGGTTCCCCTGTTGGTTATTGACCGAAGAGGTGTCTCGGTCATGTCTACATAGTTCTCGAACCCGTAGGGTCCGCACGCTTAACGTTCAATGATGATTTTGTACTATATGAGTTATGTGTTTTGGTGACTGAATGTTGTTCGGAGTCCCGGATGAGATCACGGACATGACGAGGAGTCTCGAAATGGTCGAGAGGTAAAGATTCATATATAGGACGATAATATTCGGACACCGGAAGTGTTCCGGGTGTATCGGGTCATCGGAAGGGGTTCCAGGCATCCCCCTGGCAACTACATGGGCCTAATGGGCCTAGAAGGGGACAGACTAGCCCCTAGGGGGGCTGGTGTGCCCCATGTAGGCCAAAATAAGGAGGAAGGAGCACTACAAAAAATACACTTCCGTGATGATACGTGTTTGTCACCGTAGGTCACGTTTTCTGTCATGCATGTACATCCATGATGATTTTATGAAAGAATCAAGATAGTCATACATGTGCTGTCATAGAAGTGTTCCATGACATTACCAAAATTATCATCATGGAAGTTTCCACTTCCATGACGATAAATCACGCGTCATAGAAGTGCTTTCGTCAAGGGTGACCGACATGTGGCATCTACCGTAACGGGTCGCCGTTAAGCTATCGGGTCCGGTTTTGGATCCGATAACCCGTTAACAGCCCGGACCAATGGGAATTTTCCATGTGTAAAATTCTCATTGGCCGGAGGAAACACAAGTTTGCTCCTCGGTGGGCCAGATGTCATTTGTCCATTGGAGGAGACATGCCTATGATACGTCGACACGTGGCAGGGCCCAACAGAGGCCCATATATGTTAAAAAAGAAGGCCCAGTCAAAGGCCCGTAGGACTTACTCAGGTACTAGTGGGCCAGCCCAATAACGGGCTTTTTAATAAAGGCCAATTTACGGCCCCAAGCCAGATCTGATCCATTAATTGTTCGCAGAATATTTGGGCCCAATTACGACCCAGTGACTTTCGGCCTGTTAGAGGCCCGATGTAGACATGGGCCCATTTCATACCGGTGTGTCTTTCGGCCTGGGAATGGACCGTGCTGCCCATGGGCCATATATGGTCCGATGCGACATCCGGCCCACTAACGACCCGTGATAAAGGTGGCAACAGTTCAACCCAACGTGACTTTGGGCCTGTTAAAGGCCTGTCGTATAATTCAGCCCGTTGATGCCTGTACTAAGCTTTCGGCCTCTTAAAGGCCCATGATATCAGTGAGCCAACTAAGGCCCGAGATATGTTTCGGCCTGGTAACGGCCCATCATATAACTAGGCCAAAAAAGGCCCGGTCTACCTTTCAGCCTGCTGAAGGCCCGTCGACGACTAGTGAAAATTGAGGCCCAACATGAATTTCGACTTGCTAAAGGCCCATGGTTTCTTCTGGGCCATAACAGGCCAGCAGAGTATTCAGCCTGTTAATGGCCCAACGCTACATGGGCCAAACTGAGCGCTGGTCCACAAAAGGCCCAACTAAAATTTGGGCCGAATATAGGCCGGAGTACATTGTGGGCCTGGCACAAAGTGCGAAGGCCCCAATGGCCACTCGGGCCCAAGAAAGATGCAGGCCGGCCCAATTGTGGCCCGCTAAAAACCAGGACCGTTAGAGGCGAATGTTTCGGCCCGGTCAACTACATCAGATTTATTTCAGATAGCGAATGATGGTAGTAACTAGTATGAATTAAGAACAAACCTACTCTATACAATAAAGAAATTACGTCATAGTAACTTAGAATAAAACCTATACTATACAATAAAGGATTTATGGTGTATTACATCCACTGGGCATCGAAGTTCACCACCAGTGATCATAAAGCGCAACGAATAAGCAGATTACAAGAACTGGGCACCATTGCAGCGTAACAAAATAATACTGAACCGAGACCACTTCCAAGACAGTTCAAGAGAGGTTAGCCTTGCGCGGGAACTCCTGCGCAAGCTGCTGAGCAAGGCTGTGAGACCGGCCTAGCATGTCGGTCATAGCTTCCAGGTGTCGCTATTTAGCAATGAGGTTCTCATTGGTGTTCTCCGCAATCTTTATTAGAGATAGGACTTCAAGTCGAAGTTGAGTTGCAGAATGCCTTTCTGCTAGAACTTGGGACTGAAGAAGTCGAACTAATTCAGACAGTGAATTTTGTGAGCTTGTCTGACTGCTAGTCTCAAGTAACTTGAACACTGCATCAAGACAAGACTTTGGGGTTGTCTCTCTATCTTCAAGATGTTTTGCCTTCTTTGCTGCAATATATGTTAGGTTTATCTCACAGCCTTCAGCAGACTTGTGCATGCCATCAGGCATATCACCGTGAAACAAGCAGAGAGATGACAGGTTTTGCACGTGTATAAACAAAGATGATAACTGTGCTGTCAATTCCATCCAATTTCAAATTAGAAAATAAAGAGTAAGTTCAAAATATCAATAGCATAATTTGGCATTGTTCATAATGCGGGGAGCTTCACCACACTACTGGATTACCATGTCAACATAACAAGCATAGATGAAGGGCAAAGACAATCATTGTATCTATTTTGGTTAATGTGCATGGCATGTTGTTCATATCATCAGCCACATCAGTAAGATAAAACAGGAGATGACAAGGTGCAAACCTGGGCTTCTTCACCACACACTGGATTATAGATCCACAAAAACAAGCATACATATAGGGAGTATTGAGTAATGTGCATGGTATCAATAAGGAATTTGGTTTTACAAGTAAAACTTGGAACTTATGGTTGTTGCGAACATGCATTTTGATAGGAACAACAAACTAAACAGCAGTAAACAATAGGGAGTATGAGCAAATTAAACATCACTTGAGGATAAATGCTTTAGAAGGACTGGTTTACATTAACAGTTAACACCGGATTTATAATGCCCTTCTCCATGTCAAGGGAAGGATAACTCAAGAATTTCAGCACAGAATCTTCTTCATAAGCATTGCCTGTACTCTACATTTTGTGGAGAGTAATTATAGATATGATAATACTAGAAGGGATAGAGGATAATGAAAATAAGATGCATATTGATGCTACATAATCAACTACCAATCCCTGGAAGTACAAGCGTTACATGACAAAATGTACTGACAAGAGCAATGGGCTACACTTCTGCACTGGCATTGTCTGTGTATTCAACTTTTTGGTAAGATTAAATATAGATCTGATATTTTTTAGTAAATAGTGGGCGAGGAAGATAAGATGCATAAAGCATTGGGTTGATTCTAAATTTATGTAAGAGTCCATACGGATCTTATAATGTCCACCAAATGGATGATAACGAGGCTAACATGTGCAGTGATGCTACATAATCAAACAACTATGGAAGTAAGTATGGTCATACAGGGCAAGAGGTACTCACAAGAGCAATGTGGTGTGCAGTATAGTTGTGAGATTCTGTGGTCCCTTGAGAATGATTTTTCTTCTGCTAACAGTTTTCGTACAAGTGAGACGTTAAGGCAAATGCAGAAATGTAGTTCAAATTGTGATGTGATATCATAAACAGTACCTTACGTTGTAGACAAGACCAATGTGTAAGAAGATTATTCTAGTCGCTGTCGGATAAATGTAGCACCGGAGACTTTACAGAAATTTCGTTTAGAGGCTTGCCATCAAAGTGCGCTTGCCTTAGGTAGGAACGATACTTCATCAACGAGTGCTTGAAAAGCGCAACCAACCCTTGCTTGTCTTGACAATCCAGTTTGGTCCTCACCTATTTAAAAAATGAAATCTCGTGTCTTCTGTCAGTAGAAACATATGCAGTAATTACCATGAATAACAGTAGTACATTACTTACGCGTAAGTTGTGGAGGAAGACTGGAAATTGTTCTATGTCTGCGGTATAATCTTTCCATGAAGGAAAGATGCACACAAAGTTCATGACAACAATATAAGCTTCATCTTTTAAACCGGGAAGAACTGGAACAGGGGTCCTATTTGCTGCAATTGGGGCCCTCTCTAGTTCGGAAAGGGATTTGGCAACTGGATTTGGTGTATTCTTTGTTGGAATGGGAGTTTTTCATCGTAGAGCTGGTGCTATGTCAACTGGCATCATCATACTATTTGCTGTAGTTGGGTCTGCTGAGTTGGGGCATCAGAAATGACCAGTGTAGCAGGGCTAGAGTCTGCTAGAGTTGGGGTGTTTTGTGGGTCACGTGATATTGCAACTACACCTAATGGGCTATTTGATTTATTATGTGTCACTACCTTTTCCAAATACTTTGCTCGTGCTCCTCTGCGATCAGCAATCGCCCTCTTCCTTTTGAACGTCTGATACACAAGAACAACATTTGAATGGATAAATATGGTATGATGACAGATGGAATATGTACTGAAAATGGATAAGCAGCGCGTGATACGTCTCCAACGTATCTATAATTTTTGATTGCTCCATGCTATATTATCTACTGTTTTGGACATTATTGGGCTTTATTATCCACTTTTATATTATTTTTGGGACTAACCTATTAACCGGAGGCCCAACCCAGAATTGCTGTTTTTTGCCTGTTTTAGGGTTTCGAAGAAAAGGAATATCAAACGGAGTCCCAA
This sequence comes from Triticum urartu, assembly GCF_056163025.1. NCBI lineage: Eukaryota > Viridiplantae > Streptophyta > Magnoliopsida > Poales > Poaceae > Triticum > Triticum urartu. The sequence goes on along the minus strand of NC_141874.1, from coordinate 606,798,494 downwards.
CGGAATGAAACCTTCGGGAACGTGATTTTCTCACCGAATAAAACTCAGGAGACTTGGACCCTACGTCAAGGCACGTAACAGGAGGCCACGAGGTAGGGGGCGCGCCCTACCCTACCAGGCGCGCCCCCACCATCGTGGGCCCCCTGTTGCTCCACCGACGCACTTCTTCCTCCTATATATACCCACGTACCCCAAACGATCAGATATGGAGCCAAAACCCTAATTCCACCGCCGCAACTTTCTGTATCCACGAGATCCCATCTTGGGGCCTATTCCAGAGCTCCGCCGGAGGGGGCATCGATCACGGAGGGCTTCTACATCAACACCATAGCCTCTCTGATGAAGTGTGAGTAGTTTACTTCAGACCTACGGGTCCATAGTTAGTAGCTAGATGGCTTCTTCTCTCTTTTTGGATCTCAATACAATGTTCTCCCCCTCTCTTGTGGGGATCTATTCGATGTAATCTTCTTTTTGAGGTGTGTTTGTTGAGACCGATGAATTGTGGGTTTATGATCAAGTCTATCTATGAATAATATTTGAATCTTCTCTGAATTCTTTTATGTATGATTGGTTATCTTTGCAAGTCTCTTTGAATTATCAGTTTGGTTTGGCCTACTAGATTGATCTTTCTTGCAATGGGAGAAGTGCTTAGCTTTGGGTTCAATCTTGCGGTGTCCTTTCCCGGTGATAGTAAGGGCAGCAAGGAACGTATTGTATTGTTGCCATCGAGGATAACAAGATGGGGTTTTCTTCATATTGCATGAGTCTATCCCTCTACATCATGTCATCTTGCTTAAGGCGTTACTCTATTTTTACTTAATACTCTAGATGCATGCTGGATAGCGGTCGATGAGTGGAGTAATAGTAGTAGATGCAGGCAGGAGTCGGTCTACTTGTCTCGGACGTGATGCCAATATACATGATCATACCTAGATATTCTCATAACTATGCTCAGTTCTATCAATTGCTCAACAGTAATTTGTTCACCCACCGTAGAATACTTATGCTCTCAAGAGAAGCCACTAGTGAAACCTATGGCCCCCGGGTCTATCTTTATCATATGAATCTCCTACTACTTAGTTATTTACTTTGCCTTTATTTTACTTTGCATCTTTATCATAAAATACCAAAAATATTATCTTATCATATCTATCAGATCTCACTCTCGTAAGTGGCCGTATAGGGATTGACAACCCCTATTTGCGTTGGTTGCGAGGATTTATTTGTTTTGTGCAGGTACGGGGGACTCGCGTGTAGCCTCCTACTGGATTGATACCTTGGTTCTCAAAAACTGAGGGAAATACTTATGCTACTTTGCTGCATCATCCCTTCCTCTTCGGGGAAAACCAACGCAGTGCTAAAAGAGGTAGCAAGAAGGATTTCTGGCGCCGTTGCCGGGGAGGTCTACGCAGAAGTCAACATACCAAGTACCCATCACATATCCTTATCTCCTGCATTACATTATTTTCCATTTGCCTCTCGTTTTCCTCTCCCCCACTTCACCCTTGCTGTTTTATTCGCCCTCTCTCTCTCTATCCCCCCTCTCTATTTGCCTCTTTTTGTCCTCTTGCTTTTTGTTTGCTTGTGTGTTAGTTTGCTTGCTTGTCACGATGGCTCAAGATAATACTAAATTGTGTGACTTCACCAATACCAACAACAATGATTTTATTAGCACTCCGATTGCTCCTCTTACCGATGCTGAATCTTGTGAAATTAATGCTGCTTTGCTGAATCTTGTTATGAAAGATCCATTCTCCGGCCTTCCTAGTGAAGATGCCGCTACCCATCTAAATAGCTTCGTTGATTTGTGTGACATGCAAAAGAAGAAAGATGTGGATAATGATATTTACGTTGCCTTTATTTTACTTTGTATCTTTATCATAAAAATACCAAAAATATTATCTTATCATATCTATCAGGTCTCACTCTCGTAAGTGGCCCTATAGGGATTGACAACCCCTATTTGCGTTGGTTGCGAGGATTTATTTGTTTTGTGCAGGTATGAGGGACTCGCACGTAGCCTCCTACTGGATTGATACCTTGGTTCTCAAAAACTGAGGGAAATACTTACGCTACTTTGCTGCATCATCCCTTTTTCTTCGGGGAAAACCAACGCAATGCTAAAAGAGGTAGCAGGGTGTATTCACATACACGATGTGTAAACTATGCTAATGGCAGTGCAACAAAGTAGAAGCAATGCAAAGCATCAGTTGCAAGATATGTGCGATAAATATAACCTTGGAAAGTTAGAGCAAGCACCTTGATGGGTGAATAAGATAGGGCATCAGCCTCTGACTCCTCCACTAGGGAGCTACATTGACTTAGGTCTCCCTCTAGCTCAGAATCACTGTTAGGATCACATTCTGAGCATGAATATGTAGGTGGAGAGCATTTGCATTGCATTGCATCTAGACTTGTTTTCAGTCCCTTAATGCCAAGTTTGACAGCCATGGCATTGTTTTGCTTTATTCTTTTAATGCGCGCAAGCTCATAATCATTATGATGATGTTCAGAATCTGAGATTCATGAAAACATAAAAAGTAGTCAGATTATCTATGGAATGCATTGCGGATTCAACTTGAAGAGTTTCTCCCTATAAACCCCTGCATATGCAAAGTTCACCCCCAATTGTGCTGACCAGACCACACACAGAAATACAAACCTCTTATGTCTCTATAACATGCAGACACACATTTCAAAACTGAAGTAGGAACATTATAATCATATCAAATTTGTATTTGAACAAATAAACTAAGGAATTATGAGTGGCATAATGTTTAGCTTCAAGGGTGGAGTGCTGGTAGTGTGACACAAAGAAAGTAGGCAGATTGTATTCCATGTAAAAGATTGTAGACTATGTAAAAGCTGGTAATGACACTTTCTTTCTATACAGTGCAGTGTTTGTTGCCTAGACATGACGGAAGAGATCACACAGAGAAATACTATTCACTCATGTCTATGGTTCCAGTATTTTGAAACAGGGTGGTCCACCCTAAAATAATATTGACAACAAATATGACAAGGCAAGCATAGATGTAGTGAATCAATCATTTATTTGTGAGCTTACTAGGACAAGTATGCAGAAGTGTAACTGCAGTAAGAGACCGTCAAAAATCTGATCAAGAAGTTTGTCTAGCACTTCTTGTTTGCAACTAATCGACGTGAATAATTGGATATCATATCGATTGAGTAAGAAAGGCAAGTAAAACTGTCAACAAACCTGGCCTGTAGTAGTAATCTGGGTCAATGTCATTATGACCAACAATCCAAAATGACTAGTGTCTGTTCCTAGGGCCGAAATTTTGAAACCCTGTGAACTTTATAGGTACTAAAGATTACCGAAATACATATGAACCATTAAGTGTAGGTAGCACTCAGCACACAACAAACCCTAATGACAGTCCTGCCTAATGTGTAATGAAGCAATTAGAAAATGGGTGATGAGGAGTGGCTTCTCAGTGTTGAGGACGTATCTCAGGATAAATCGGGTTGGCTTAGTGGGTGCTGCACGCCTGAGCCCTGAACAGACTGGGATGGTCGGCACGGCGGCGCGCCTGGGCAGCGATGACACTGTTGGGCGAGCGGCTCCTGACCTCTTGTTAGTCTGGCATCTCCTCCTAGATTCATGCCATCCGAGGACGGCGAGTCGCCAGCGAGGCAGGCGGCTGGGGGCGAGTAGAGATCGGAAGCGCACAGCAGAACAGAGGGGAATTGGGGCCTGGGACGACCCAAAATCCCAGGGTGGGCCGCGGCCCACCGTGGGCACCCTGTAGAGATACACACCTGATGACCCACAAGTATAGGGGATCAATTGTAGCTCTTTTTGATAAGTAAGAGTGTCAAACCCAATGAGGAGCAGAAGGAAATGACAAGTAGTTTTCAGTAAGGTAATGTCTGCAAGTGCTGAAATTGTAAGCAACAGAGTAGTTTGATAGAAAGATAATTTGTAACGAGCAAGTAACGATAGTAGTAATAGAAGTGCAGCAAGGTAACCTAATCCTTTTGAGGCAAAGAACAGGCCAAAACAGTCTCTTATGATAAGAAAAGCGTTCTTGAGGGTACACATGAATTTCATCTAGTCACTTTCATCATGTTGGTTTGATTTGTGTTCGCTACTTTGATAATTTGATATGCGGGTGGACCGGTGCTTAGGTGCTATTCTTACTTGAAAAAACCTCCTACTTATGATTAACCCTCCCGCAAGCATCCGCAACTACAAGAAAAGTATTAAGAATAAATTCTAACCATAGCATTAAACTTTCGGATCCAATCGGTCCCTTACGAAATAGCGCATAAACTGGGGTTTAAGCTTCTGTCACTCTCGCAACCCACCATCTAATTGCTACTCCACAATGCATTCCCTTAGGCCCAAATATGGTGAAGTGTCATGTAGTCGACGTTCACGTGACACCACTAAGGGAATAGCAACATACATACTATCAAAATATCAAACACATATCAAGTTCGCATGCTTGCTTGCAACATGATTTCTCCCGTGACCTCAAGAACAAAAGTAAAAACTCACAAATGATAAACATGTTCATGATCAGAGGAGTATTAAATAGCATAATGTATCTGAACATATAATCTTCCACCAAATAAACCATATAGTAATCAACTACAAGATGTAATCAACACTACTAGTCACCCACAAGCACAAATCTATAGTCCCGTAACAAGAATGAACACAAGAGATGAACCAGGGTTTGAGAGCAGATGGTGATGTTAAAGATGTTGATGGAGATTGCCCTCCCCAAGATGGGAGAGTTGTTGGTGATGAACTGATGATGATGACGATGATTTCCCCCTTCGGGAGGGAAGTTCTCCTGGCGGAATCGCTCCGCCGGAGGGCAAAAGTGCTCCTGCCCAAGTTCGGCCTCGAGGTGTTGGCGTTTCATACCAAAAGTCTCCCCCTTATTTTTTCTAGGTCAAAATGACTTATATACCAGAATATGAGCACCAGAGGTGGGCCGAGGAGGCCACAACCCACCAGGGTGCGCCTGGGGGGCCTGGCGCGCCTAGGTGGGTTGTGCCCACCTGGTGGCCCCCCTCTGGTGTTTATTGGCTCCAGTATTTCTTAAATAATCCATACAAAATCTCCATGAAGTTTCAGCTCATTTGGAGTTGTGAAGAATAGGTGGCCTGACGTAGCTTTTCTAGGTCCAGATTTCCAGCTGCCGGAATTCTCCCTCTTTGTGTGTTCCTTACAAATTATGAGAGGAAATGCATTAGAATTAATCCAAAAGGATTATTATGGATAAAAACATTATAAATAACAGTAAGAAAACATGATGCAAAATGGACGTATCAACTCCCCCAAGCTTAGACCTCGCTTTTCCTCAAGCGAAAACCGAAATCGAAAGACATGTCCACATGGTTTGAGAGAGAGGTGTCGATAAAAACAAAATACGGACATAGAAGCACCATGTTGATTATTATAACAACAACAACAACAACAAACATAGGACTTTTATCATATACTTCTCATGAATAAGTAATAGTTCATCACACAATTGAAGTATAAAACAAAAACTCTATTATAAACCGACAAACTATGTTCTCAGTCAATTTTGCAACTACAATTCATCATCTTTTTAGGAAGGGTCATGTGTCGGAGCCTTTAGGCAAGTCCACATACTCAACCATCATATAGTATTCTATGATTGCTAACACTCACCTCATACCCATGAGCAAAACGTTTCAACCGGACTCATAGAAAGATAGGGGCTTATAGTTTCGCCTCCCAACATACTCACCTCAAGGGTGATGTCAACAATAATAACTCATGCCATCTATATTCAACTGGACATATGTGCCTAGATCTTTCCTCACCACATGATGCTTGCCAAAGGAGAAAAATAAAAGGAATAGAAGGAAAAACTTTGACTCTTTGCATAAAAGTAAGTGCATAAAAATAAAGGATAGGCCCTTCGCAGAGGGAAGCAGAGGTTGCCATGCACTTATTTGTTTGTATGCTCAATCCCTTAGTGCAAGAGAATGTCACGTTGTATTTCCCCTTAGCATGACAACCTTTATTATGCAGTCTGTCACTTTTATTCTTTGTCACCCAAGTTTGTACAACGCTCAATTTTCTCTTACACCAAATGATCTCACACTTTTAGAAGCAATTGCACTGATGACAACTTAGTTGAGGGATCTTGCTCAATCCCTAGGTAGGTATGGTGGGCACTTGAAAAAGATTTGGGTTTAATGGTTTTTGGATGCACAAGTAGTATATCTACTTAGTGCGGAATTTTTGGCTAGCAAAGATAGGGGGCAAGCACCACATGTTAAAGGATCTATGACAATATGACTTCTATGTGAATATAAACACACATAAACCATTAAGTTGTCTTCCTTGTCCAGCGTCAATTTTTTGGGCATATAATATTTTGATGAGGGCTCACAATCACAAAAGATTTCTAGGATATTATACCTATATGTGAATCTTCTCTTCCCTTATTAATTCTTTCATGAGTTGCATCATTGACTAATGCTATGTTTGTCAATCTCTAAAAAATTTCTACTTATACTTTTCCTTATGTGGTGCAATCACCTACCATAGGATTAGTATATAATCTTATTGATTTATTTCCTTTCTTCATTTATTTCCTTTCTCTTTTTCTTTCTTTCTTATTTCTTTTCTTTATTTGCAACATGAAAGTAAAGAAAGCGAAAACTCAAACTAACTTTATTATATAACTTGCACACGATTACAAGGATAGACCACTAAGCATACTCTAAAAGAAGAAAGGATCAAACTAAACTTTTGTTCATCTAAAAGCAAAAGGGTCGAACTAAAATAAGTAAAAGCAAAAAGATAGTGGGATGATACGGTACCGGGGCACCTCCCCAAAGCTTGGCGGAAGCCAAGGGGAGTGCCCATACCCGATACTCAATTCTCCTTTGGTGGTGAAGAAGATGATGCAACCGGCAGCCAAACTCATACCTTCAAACCTCGCCTCATATTCAAAGACTTGGTTTTGAAGATCATAGATCCGGCTTTAGAGAAAGTTGATTTGCTCGTTGAGGGTGAAGATGATGTCCTTCATGGGCTTTCCATCCACCTTGAGATCACGGGAAAGGTCCGTGATCATGAGGTGATTGTCATTGAGCCCACGCTCCACCATCCCCTTGCACCGGAAGACGTCTTGCTCCACAGCTTCAAGCCTGGCCTCCACGGTTCCCGTCCCCTTGGGACACGACACATCGCAGAGGTGAAGCACCCCCTCATGCATCTGGATGACCTGAGGGTGCTGCACCACTTCCCGCAAATATGGGTTGATGACATTCTTGAAGAACTTGTCCTTGGAGGAGCTTGAAGAGGACATGGTACATGGGATCTGACAGAAAACAACAAGGAAAAAGAGAACAGAGGATTTCTCCGCGATACGGTGATCAACAGGTTCGGGAAGTATATATAGATTTTTTTATCTTGGAGGACAAGTATACAGAAGAAAAAGGGGTACGGAAGGTGTCCCAGGCGGGCACAACCCACCTGGGCACACCAGGCTGGTGTCTTGTGCCCACCAGGGGACGCTTCCTGGAAGTTTCTTTATTTCCAAAATTTTAAAATATTCCAAAACTGATTTTCAGAGTTCGTTTACTTACCATATCATGTACCTCTTTAATTTTTTACGATTCTGGAGTGTTCTGGAAGGACTCTTTTATGTGTTCTAAAGGTGTCAAAGTTTGGATAATATTACTTTCAACATAGATAGGCGTACCTGAGATATAATGCTTTATTCGTTGCCCATTGACAACCTTCGGGTTAGTACCTTTGGAGTTATTTATTTTGATGGCTCCAGACCGGTAAACCTCCTCAATGATGTATGGGCCTTCCCATTTCGAGAGGAGCTTTCCTGCAAAAAATCTAAAATGAGAGTTGTACAAAAGAACATATTCTACAACTTTAAACTCACACTTTTGAATTCTTTTGTCATGCCACCTTTTAACTTTTTCTTTGAATAACTTTGCATTCTCATAAGCTTGGGTTCTCCATTCATCTAAGGAGCTTATATCAAATAACCTCTTTTCACCAGCAAGTTTGAAATCATAGTTGAGTTCTTTAACTGCCCAATATGCTTTATGTTCTAACTCAAGAGGCAAATGACAAGCTTTTCCATAAACCATTTTATAAGGAGACACACCCATAGGATTTTTATATGCTGTTCTATAATCCCAAAGTGCATCATCTAATTTCTTAGACCAATTCTTCCTGGACCTATTAACAGTCTTTTGCAAAATTAATTTTATTTCTCTATTGCTAAGTTCAACTTGACCACTAGACTAAGGATGATAGGGTGAGGCAATTCTATGGTTAACATCATACTTAGCAAGCATCTTACGGAAAGCACCATGAATAAAGTGTGAACCACCATCAGTCATTAAATATCTAGGGACTCCAAACCTTGGGGAAATAACTTCCTTAAGCATTTTAATAGAGGTGATGTCATCAGCACTACTGGTTGGATTGGCTTCTACCCATTTAGGAACATAATCAACAGCAACCAAAATATGTGTATACCCATTAGAGGAAGGAAAAGGTCCCGTCTAATCAAATCCCCAAACATCAAATGGTTCAACAACAAGTAAATAATTCATAGGCATTTATTGACACTTACCGATATTACCTATTCTTTGACATTCATCACAAGAAGAGACAAACTTATGGGCATCCTTGAAGAGAGTAGGCCAATAAAATCCAGATTGCAATACTTTGTGAGCAGTTCTATCTCTAGCATGATGCCCTCCATAAGCCTCGGAGTAACATTTCCGTAGGATTTGTCCATATTCATGCTCAGGTACACAATGTCTAATAATACCATCTACTCCTTCTTTATAAAGATGTGGGTCATCCCAAAAGTAATGTCTTAAATCATAGAAGAATTTTTTCTTTTGCTGGTATGTAAAGCTAGGTGGTTAATATTTAGCAACAATGTAATTAGCATAGTCAGGATACCAAAAGTACTAATACATCTCCAACGTATCTATATTTTTCTTATTGTTCCATGCTATTATATTATCTGTTTTGTATGTTTAATGGGCTTTGTTATGCACTTTTATATTATTTTTGGGACTAACCTACTAACCAAAGGCCCAGTGCAAATTGCTGTTTTTTGCCCATTTCAGTGTTTCGCAGAAAAGGAATACCAAACGGAATGAAACCATTGGGAGAGTTATTTTTGGAACAAACGCAATCCAGGAGACTTGGAGTGGACGTCAAGGAAGCAACGAGGCGGCCACCAGGTAGGAGGGCGCGCCCCCACCCTCATGGGCCCCTCGTGGCTCCGCTGACCTACTTCTTTCACCTATATATAATCATATACCCCGAAAACATCTGAGAGCATCACGAAACCCTATTTCCACCGCCGCAACCTTATGTACCCATGAGATCCCATCTTGGGGCCTTTTCCGGTGCTCCACTTGAGGGGGAATCGATCACGGAGGGCTTCTACATCAACACCATAGCCTCTCCGATGATGTGTGAGTAGTTTACCATAGACCTTCGGGTCCATAGTTATTAGCTAGATGGCTTCTTCTCTCTCTTTGGATCTCAATACAAAGTTCTCCTCGATTCTCTGGGAGATCTATTCGATGTAATTCTTTTTGCGGTGTGTTTGTCGAGATCCGATGAATTGTGGGTTTATGATCAAGATTATCTATGAACAATATTTGATTCTTCTCTGAATTCTTTTATGCATGATTTAATATCTTTGCAAGTCTCTTCGAATTATCAGTTTGGTTTGGCCTACTAGATTGATCTTTCTTGCAATGTAGAAATGCTTAGCTTTGGGTTCAATCTTGCGGTGTCCTTTCCCAATGACAGCAGGGGCAACAATGCACGTATTGTATTATTGCCTTCGAGGATAAAAAGATGGGATTTATATCATATTGCTTGAGTTTATCCCTCTACATCATGTCATCTTGCCTAATGCGTTACTCTGTTTTTATGAACTTAATACTCTAGATGCATGCTGGATAGCGGTCGATGTGTGGAGTGATAGTAGTAGATGCAGAATCGTTTCAGTCTACTTGTCGCGGACGGGATGCCTATATACATGATCATGCCTAGATATTCTCATAACTGTGTGCTTTTCTATCAATTGCTCGACAGTAATTTGTTCACCCACCGTAGAATTTGCTATCTTGAGAGAAGCCACTAGTGAAACCTATGGCCCCCGGGTCTATGTTCCATCATATTATTTTCCTATCTACTTGCTATTTCTACCACCTTTTATTTTGCAATCTTTATTTTCCAATCTATACAACAAAAGTACCAAAAATATTTATCTTATTATCTTTATCAGATCTCACTTTTGCAAGTGGCCGTGAAGTGATTGACAACCCCTTTATCGCGTTGGTTGCAAGGTTCTTGATTGTTTGTGCAGGTACGAGGGACTTGCGTGTAGTCTCCTACTGGATTGATACCTTGGTTCTAAAAAACTGAGGGAAATACTTACACTACTTTGCTGGATCACCCTTTCCTCTTCAAGGGAAAACCAACGCATGCTCAAGAGGTAGCAAGAAGGATTTCTCGCACTGCTGCCGGGGAGGTTGCACCAAGTCAAGTCAAGATTTGATCTCCCGTCAACAAATCATTTTTGGCGCCGTTGCCGGGGAGATCTATGCCAAGTAAAGACATACCAAGTACCCATCACAAACTCTTATCCCTTGCATTACATTATTTTTCATTCGCCTCTCGTTTTCCTTTCCCCCACTTCTAAAACAATTTTTGGAAACCTTTGCCTTTTCTTCGCCTTCTTCCCGTATGTATCTTTGTTTGTGTTTCCATGTGCCTTCTATTTGCTTGCATCTTTGCTTGCTAAAAATCTATTGATATGGATCCACTTAAAGTGTTCTACTTGGATCATCTTTGATCCTTATGCACTCGTGCTGAAACCCCAACTAGCCTAGTTGATGGGAAATCTTTAGATGAGCATGCTCATTTTGTGTGTCACCGTTTGTCTAAAAAAGGGAGAATCTTATGGGATCAAATAAACAGATTGCTATGTTATGCTTGGAATCTTTGTGAAATTTATGATTTTACTTGTTGCTCTAAGAACCCTAAAAAACACCTCCCCTACCTGTGTGAGTTTAATGATAATGAAATCTTATCTTCTTACGCAAAGGGTGTTTATAGTTACTAAGATATCAAACAAATTGAAGAATTTGTTGCTTTTAAGGGTGCTTATGAAGTTGCTTCTTTGATTGAAAAGTATGATATTACTCTCTACGAATCTAAATTTTTTGACATACTTAAATATTGCTATGAAAACTATGCTCATAATGTCTATGTCAAAGAATTTGTTGAAAGAATGACCATTGATTGGGAAGAAAATAATGATATGCATGAATCTATAGATAATTATGATTCGAATGATTTGATTGAAATATCCCTTTATGAACATGATGCTTGCTATTCTTGTGGCCATGATGCCAATATTATGAAGATGAGTTTGCTATAGTTCCTTACGTTAAACATGAGATCGTTGCTATTGCACCCATACTTGATAGTTTCTTCGATGAAAAGCATGATTACAATGATGTTATCATAAATTATCTTAATGTCAATTATGTTAATGATATGCAAAACCTCAAGCTTGGGGATGCTAGTTTTGCTATGACTACTATTTGTTGCAATGATCATGATTGGGGTGATTCTTCTTATGATCTTGAAAATTTATTTAAGCCCCATGATGAATATGAGATTGATAATAGTGTTTGCAATATTATTGAAAGTGGGTTTGGAAGAGTGTGAACTTTAGATCCCACATATTTGGAGAATGTTCAATCTTATGATTTTTTTTTATAAAAGTGGGTTTCGAGAGGTCATGACTTTAGTTAATGTTAATCCCACTATTTTGGAAGAGTGTCAACTTTGCATGCAATATTTTATGTGATAGATATTTTGTTGAATTTGCTTATGACCCAACATGTAATTATTATGATAGAGGAAAATATGATTGTAGAAATTTTCATGTTACTAAATCACCTCTCGTTATGTTGAGATTGCTATTGTTTCTTTCCGCTTCCTTACATATGCTAGTTTTTGCTTGCTATGATAATTTGTTTGCCTATAAGACGCCTATGCATAGGAAGTATGTTAGACTTAGATGTGTTTGTTACGTGTTTCATGATGCTCTCTTTGTGCTTCAATTCTTGTCTTTCATGTGAGCATCATTGAAATTATCAATGCCTAGCTAGGGGCGTTGAACGATAGCGCTTGTTGGGAGGCAACCCAATTTTATTCTTGTTTCTAGTTTTTTGTTTCTATATAGTAATAAATAATTCATCTATCTTCTGTTTAGATGTGGTTTTATGTTTTTAATTAGTGTTTTTGCCAAGTAGAACCTTTGGGAAGACTTGGGGAAGTCTTTGCGATCTTGCTGTAAAAAACAGAAACTTTAGCGCTCACGAGATTAGCTGCCATTTTTTTACTGGAGAGTGCAATTAGGTTGATTATTTTTGAAGATGATTAATAGACAAATTCCTCACATCCAACAATTTATCTCAGAATTTTTGGGGTTACAGAAGTATTCGAAACCTACAGATTACTACAGACTATTCTGTTTTTGACAGATTCTGTTTTTCGTGTGTTGTTTGCTTATTTTGATGAATCTATGGCTAGTATCGCAGGGTATGAACCATATAGAAGTAGGAATACAGTAGGTTTAACACCAATATAAATAAATAATGAGTTCATTACAGTACCTTGAAGTGGTGGTTTGTTTTATTATACTAACGGAGCTCATGAGATTTTCTGTTGAGTTTTGTGTTGTGAAGTTCTCAAGTTTTGGGTAAAGATTTGACGGATTTTGGAATAAGGAGTGGAAAGAGCCTAAGCTTGGGGATTCCCATGGCACCCCAAGGTAAAATTTAAGGACAACCAAAAGCCTAAGCTTGGGGATGCCCCGGAAGGCATCCCCGCTTTCGTCTTCGTCTATCGGTAACTTTACTTGATGCTATATTTTTATTCACCACATGATATGTGTTTTGCTTGGAGCGTCTTATATGATTTGAGTCTTTGCTTTTTAGTTTACCACAATCATCCTTTCTGTACACACCTTTTGGAGACACACACATAAATCGGAATTTATTAGAATACTCTATGTGCTTCACTTATCTTTTGAGCTAGATAATTTTGCTCTAGTGCTTCACTTATATCCTTTTAGAGCACGGTGGTGGTTTTATTTTATAGAAATTATTGATCTCTCATTCTTCACTTATATTATTTTGAGATTCTTATATAACAGCATGGTAATTTTCTTTGGCTATAAAATTAGTAATAATATGATAGGCATCCAAGATGGGTATAATAAAAACTATCATAAAAAGTGCATTGAATACTATGAGAAGTTTGATACTTGATAATTGTTTTGAGATATGAAGATGGTGATATTCGAGTCATGCTAGTTGTGTAGTTGTGAATTTGAGAAATAATTGTTCTAAAGTTTGTGATTCCCGTAGCATGCACGTATGGTTAACCGTTATGTGATGAAGTCAGAGCATGATTTATTTATTGATTGTCTTCCTTATGAGTGGCGGTCGGGGATGAGCGATGGTCTTTTCCTGCCAATCTATCCCCCTAGGAGCATGTGTGTAGTACTTTGTTTCGATAACTAATAGATTTTTGCAATAAGTATGTGAGTTCTTTATGACTAATGTTGAGTCCATCAATTATACGCACTCTCACCCTTCCACCATTGCTAGCCTCTCTAATACCGCTCACCTTTCCCTGGTATCATACACCCACCATATACCTTCCTCAAAACAGCCACCATACCTACCTATTATGGCATTTCCATAGCCATTGCGAGATATATTGCCATGCAAATTACTACCGTTCCGTTTGTTATGGCATGTTACATCATTGTCATATTGCTTTGCATGATCATGTAGTTGACATCGTATTTGTGGCAAAGCCACCTTTATAATTCTTTCATACATGTCACTCTTGATTCATTGCATATCCTGGTAGACCACCGGAGGCATTCACATAGAGTCATATTTTGTTCTAGCATCAAGTTGTAATTTTTGAGTTGTAAGTAAATAAAAGTGTGATGATCATCATTATTATAGCTTTCTCCCAAGTGAGGAAAGTATGATGGAGACTATGATTCCCCCACAAGTCAGGATTAGACTCCGGACGAAAAATAAAAAAAAAGGAGAAAAAAGAGGCCATAAAAAAAGAGAAAATTCCCAAATAAAAAAATAAAAAAGAGAAATAGAGAGAAATAGAGAGAAAGGATAATGTTACTATCCTTTTATCACACTTGTGCTTCAAAGTAGCACCATGATCTTCATGATAGAGAGTCTCCTATCTTGTCACTTTCATATGCTAGTGGGAATCTTACATTATGGAACTTGGCTTGTATATTCCAATGATGGGCTTCCTCAAAATGCCCTAGGTCTTCGTGAGCAAGCGAGTTGGATGCACAACCACTTAGTTTCTTTTGTTGAGCTTTCATACACTTATAGCTCTAGTGCATCCGTTGCATGGCAATCCCTACTCACTCACATTGATATCTATTGATGGGCATCTCCATAGCCCGCTGATACGCCTAGTTGATGTGAGACTATCTTCTCCTTTTTGTCTTCTCCACAACCACCATTCTATTCCACATACAGTGCTACATCCATGGCTCATGCTCATATATTGCGTGAAGATTGAAAAAGTTTGAGAACATCAAAAGTATGAAACAATTGCTTGGCTTGTCATCGGGGTTGTGCATGATTAAATACTTTGTGTGATGAAGATAGAGCATAGCCAGACTATATGATTTTGTAGGGATAACTTTCTTTGGCCATGTTATTTTGAGAAGACATGATTGCTTTGTTAGTACGCTTGAAGTATTATTATTTTTATGTCAATATTAAACTTTTGTCTTGAAACTTTCGGATCTGAACATTCATGCCACGATAAAGAAAATTACATTGAGAATTATGCTAGGTAGCATTCCACATCAAAAATTCTGTTTTTATCATTTACCTACTCGAGGACGAGCAGGAATTAAGCTTGGGGATCCTTGATACGTCTCCAACGTATCTATAATTTTTTATTGTTCCATGCTATTATATTATCTATTTTGGATGTTTAATGGGCTTTGTTATGCACTTTTATATTAGTTTTGGGACTAAGCTACTAACCAAAGGCCCAGTGAAAATTGCTATTTTTTTGCCTATTTCAGTGTTTCGCGGAAAAGGAATATCAAACAGAATCCAAACGGAGTGAAACCTTCGGGAGAATTATTTTTGGAACGAACGCAATCCAGGAGACTTGGAGTGGACGTCAAGGAAGAAATGAGGCGGCCATGAGGTAGGAGGGCGCGCCCAGGGGGTAGGCACGCCCCCCACCCTCGTGGGCCCCTCGTGACTCCGCTGACCTACTTCTTTCGCCTAGATATAATCATATACCCCGAAAACATCCGAGAGCACCATGAAACCCTATTTCCACCGTCGCAACCTTCTGTACCCATGAGATCCCATCTTGGGGCCTTTTCCGGCACTCCACCGGAGGGGGAATCGATCACGGGGGGCTTCTACATCAACACCATAGCCTCTCCGATGATATGTGAGTAGTTTACCACAGACCTTCGGGTCCATAGTTATTAGCTAGATGGCTTCTTCTCTCTCTTTGGATCTCAATACAAAGTTCTCCTCGATTCTCTTGGAGATCTATGCGATGTAATTCTTTTTGCGGTGTGTTTGTCGAGATGCGATGAATTGTGGGTTTATGATCAAGATTATCTATGAACAATATTTGATTCTTCTCTGAATTCTTTTATGTATGATTTAATATCTTTGCAAGTCTCTTCAAATTATCAGTTTGGTTTGGCCTACTAGATTGATCTTTCTTGCAACGTAGAAATGCTTAGCTTTGGGTTCAATCTTGCGGTGTCCTTTCCCAATGACAGCAGGGGCAGCAAGGCACGTATTGTATTATTGCCATCGAGGATAAAAAGATGGGGTTTATATCATATTGCTTGAGTTTATCCCTCTACATCATGTCATATTTCCTAATGCGTTACTCTGTTCTTATGAACTTAATACTCTAGATGCATGCTGGATTGCGGTCGATGTGTGGAGTAATAGTAGTAGATGCAGAATCGTTTCGGTCTACTTGTCGCGGACGTGATGCCTATATACATGATCATGCCTAGATATTCTCATAACTATGCGCTTTTCTATCAATTGCTCGACAGTAATTTTTTCACCCACCGTAGAATTTGCTATCTTGAGAGAAGCCACTAGTGAAACCTATGGCCCCCTGGTCTATCTTCCATCATATTATTTTCCTATCTACTTGCTATTTCTGCCGCCTATTATTTTCCAATCTATACAACAAAAATATAAAAAATATTTATCTTATTATCTTTATCAGATCTCACTTTTGCAAGTGGCAGTGAAGGGATTGACAACCCCTTTATCGCGTTGGTTGCAAGGTTCTTGATTGTTTGTGCAGGTACGAGGGACTTGCGTGTAGTTTCCTACTGGATTGATACCTTGGTTCTCAAAAACTGATGGAAATACTTACACTACTTTTCAGGATCACCCTTTCCTCTTCAAGGGAAAACCAACGCATGCTCAAGAGGTGGCAAGTACTATTAGCAACATTTATTGCAGCTAACTGCTCATCAGGAAAACTATCATCAATAGGTAGTGGGTCATCAAGCACATTTTCAAGCCTAGACAAATTATCAGCTACGGGGTTCTTAGCTCCTTTTCTATCAATGATATGTCAATCAAATTCTTGTAACAAGAGAACCCAAGGAATAAGTCTAGGTTTAGCATCTTTCTTTTCCATAAGATATTTAATAGCAGCATGGTCTGTGTGAACAGTTACTTTGGAATCAACAATATAAGATCTAAATTTATCACAAGCAAACACCACTGCTACGAATTCTTTTTCAATAGTAGCATAATTTCTTTGAGCAATGTCTAGAGTTCTACTAGCATAATGAATAACATTAAGTTTCTTATCAACTCTTTTTCCTAGAATAGCACCAACAGCACAATCACTAACATCACACACAATTTCAAAAGGAAAGTTCCAATCAGGTGGTTGAACACTAGGTGCACATATTAAGGCTTTCTTGAGTGTTTCAAAGGCTTGTAAAAATCATCATAAAAAACAAAAGGAATATCCTTTTGCAAAAGATTAGTAAGATGCCTAGAAATTTTAGAAAATTCTTTGATAAATCTCCTATAGAAACCAACATGGCCTAGGAAACTACAAATACCTTTGATGTCCTTAGGACATGGCATTTGCTCAATTGCATCAACCTTAGCTTGGTCCACTTCAATACCTCTTTCAGAAATTTTATGATCCAAGACAATGCCTTCATTAACCATAAAGTGGCACTTCTTCCAATTCAAGACAAGATTTCTTTTGTTCACATCTCTACAAAACTCGCTCAAGATTGCTTAAACAATCATCAAAATACTTCCCATAAACAGAAAAGTCATCCATGAAAACCTCAAAAATCTTTTCACAAAAGTCAGAGTATATAGCATTCATACATCTTTGAAAGGTAGCAGGTGCATTGCATAAACCAAAAGGCATACATCTATAAGAATAAGTTCCAAAGGGACAAGTAAAAGTAGTCTTTTCTTGATCAGGTTAAGAAACAGGTATTGCTACCTCTTGAGCACTGCGTTGGATTTCCTTGAAGAGGAAAGGATAATGCCGCAAAGTAGCGTAAGTATTTCCCTCAGTTTTTAAGAACCAAGGTATCAATCCAGTAGGAGGTTGCGCACACATCCCTAGTACCTTCACAAAACAAATAACTCCTCGCAACCAACGCGATAAGGGGTTGTCAATCCCTTCACGGTCACTTACAAGAGTGAGATCTGATAGATATGATAAGATAATATTTTTGGTATTTTTGTGATAAAGATGCAAAGTAAAATAAAGGCAAAGTAAAAGCAAAGGAAATAACTAAGTATTGGAAGATTAATATGATGAAGATAGACCTGGGGGCCATAGGTTTCACTAGTGTCTTCTCTCAAGAGCATAACTATTTTAGGTGGGCGAACGAATTACTGTTGAGCAATTGACAGAATTGAGCATAGTTATGAGAATATCTAGGTATGATCATGTATATAAGCATCACGTCCGAGACAAGTAAACCGACTCCTGCCTGCATCTACTACTATTACTCCACTCATCGACCGCTATCCAGCATGCATCTAGAGTATTAAGTTTATGAAAACAGAGTAACGCCTTAAGCAAGATGACATGATGTAGAGCGATAAATTCATGCAATATGATAAAAACCCCATCTTGTTATCCTCGATGGCAACAATACAATACGTGCCTTGCTGCCCCTACTGTCACTAGGAAAGGACACCGCAAGATTGAACCCAAAGCTAAGCACTTCTCCCATTGCAAGAAAGATCAATCTAGTAGGCCAAACCAAACTGATAATTCAAAGAGACTTGCAAAGATAACCAATCATACATAAAAGAATTTAGAGAAGATTCAAATATTGTTCATAGATAAACTTGATCATAAACCCACAATTCATCGGTCTCAACAAACACACCGCAAAAAGAAGATTACATTGAATAGATCTCCACAAGAGTGGGGGAGAACATTGTATTGAGATCCAAAAAGAGAGAAGAAGCCATCTAACTAATAACTATGGACCGAAGGTCTGAGGTAAACTACTCACACTTCATCCGAGAGGCTATGGTGTTGATGTAGAAGCCCTCCGTGATGGATGCCCTCTCCGGCGGAGCTCCGGAACAGGCCCCAAGATGGGATCTCGTGGATACAGAAAGTTGCGGCGGTGGAATTAGGGTTTTGGCTCCGTATCTGATCGTTTGGGGGTACGTAGGTATATATAGGAGGAAGGAGTCCATCGGTGGAGCAACGGGGGGCCCACGAGGGTGGAGGGCGCGCCTGGGGGGGGGGGGGGTAGGAGCGCCCCTTCCTCGCGGCCTCCTCCTTTGTTTCTTGACGTAGGGTCCAAGTCTCCTGGATCATGTTCGGTGAGAAAATCACGTTCCCGAAGGTTTCATTCCGTTTGGACTCCGTTTGATATTCCTTTTCTTCGAAACCCTAAAATAGCCAAAAAAACAACAATTCTGGGCTGGGCCTCTGGTTAATAGGTTAGTCCCAAAAATAATATAAAAGTGGATAATAAAGCCCAATAATGTCCAAAACAGTAGATAATATAGCATGGAGCAATAAAAAATTATAGATACGTTGGAGACGTATCAAGCATCCCCAAGCTTAATTCTTGCTCGTCCTCGAGTTGGTAAATGATAAAAACAGAATTTTTGATGCGGAGTGCTACTTGGCATAATTTTAATGTAATTCTTCTTAATTGTGGCATGAATATTCAGACCCGAAAGATTCAAGATAAAAGTTCATATTGACATAAAAATAATAATACTTCAAGCATACTAACTAAGCAATTATGTCTTCTCAAAATAACATGGCCAAAGAAAGTTCATCCCTACAAAATCATATAGTTTAGTCATGCTCCATTCTCGTCACACAAGAATGCTCTCATCATGCACAACCCCGATGACAAGCCAAGCAATTGTTTCATACTTTAGTAATATCAAACCTATAAACTTTCACGCAATATATGAGCGCGAGCCATGGACATAGCACTATGGGTGGAATAGAATATGATGATGGGGGTTATGTGGAGAAGACAAAAAGGGAGAAAGTCTCACATCAACGAGGCTAATCAATGGGCTATGGATATGCCCATCCATTTATGCTAATGCAAGGAGTAGGGATTGCCATGCAACAGATGCACTAGAGCTATAAATGTATGAAAGCTCAACAAAAGAAACTAAGTGGGTGTGCATCCAACTTGCTTGCTCACGAAGACCTAGGGCACTTGAGGAGGCCCATTGTTGGAACATACAAGCCAAGTTCTATAATGAAAATTCCCACTAGTATATGAAAGTGACAAAACAAAAGACTCTCTATCATGAAGATTATGGTGCTACTTTGAAGCACAAGTGTGGAAAAGGATAGTAGCATTGTCCCTTCTCTCTTTTTCTCTCATTTTTTTGGGCCTTCTCCCCTTTTTTATGGCCTTTCTTTTTTTATTCCTCACTTGGGACAATGCTCTAGAAAATGATGATCATCACACTTCTATTTATTTACAACTCAATGATTACAGCTCGATACTAGAACAAAAGATGACTTTATATGAATGCCTCCGGCGGTGTACCGAGATATGCACTGAACCAAGAGTGACATGTATGAAAAAATTATGAATGGTGGCTTTGCCACAAATACTATGTCAACTACATGATCATGCTAAGCAATATGACAACGGTGAATGTGTCATGATAAACGGAATGGTGGAAAGTTGAATGGCAATATATCTCGGAATGGCTATGGAAATGCTATAATAGGTAGGTGTAGTGGCTGTTTTGAGGAAGATATAAGGAGGTTTATGTGTGAAAGAGCGTATCATATCACGGGGTTTGGATGCATCGGCGAAGTTTTCACCAACTCTCAATGTGAGAAAGGGCAATGCACGGTACCGAAGAGGCTAGCAATGATGGAAGGGTGAGAGTGCGTATAATCCATGGACTCAACATTAGTCATAAAGAACTCACATACTTATTGCAAAAATCTACAAGTCATCAAAAACCAAGAAATACGCGCATGCTCCTAGGGGAATAGATTGTTAGGAAAAGACCATCGCTCGTCCCCGACCGCCACTCATAAGGAGGACAATCAAAGAATACCTCATGTTTCAAATTTGTTACATAACGTTTACCATACGTGCATGCTACGGGACTTGCAAACTTCAACACAAGCATTTCTCAAATTCACAACTACTCAACTAGCACGACTTTGATATTATTACCTCCATATCTCAAAACAATCATCAAGTATCAAACTTCTCTTAGTATTCAAAACACTCATAGGAATAAGTTTACTAATCTTGAATACCTAGCATATTAGGATTATTTAAGAAAATTACCATGCTATTTAAGACTCTCAAAATAATCTAAGTGAAGCATGAGAGATCAATAGTTTCTATAAAACAAATCCACCACCGTGCTCTAAAAGATATAAGTGAAGTACTAGAGCAAAACTATATAACTCAAAAGATATAAGCGAAGCACATAGAGTATTCTAACAAATTCCAAATCATGTATGGCTCTCTCAAAAGGTGTGTACAGCAAGGATGATTGTGGTAAACTAAAAATCAAAGACTCAAATCATACAAGACGCTCCAAGCAAAACACATATCATGTGGTGAATAAAAATATAGCTCCAAGTAAAGTTACCGATAGAAGTAGACGAAAGAGGGGATGCCTTCCGGGGCATCCCCAAGATTTGGCTTTTAGGTGTCCTTAGATTATCTTGGGGGTGCCCTGGGAAATCCCATGCTTAGGCTCTTGCAACTCCTTGTTCCATAATCCATCAAATCTTTACCCAAAACTTGAAAACTTCACAACACAAAACTTAAAGCAGAAAATCTCGTGAGCTCCGTTAGCGAAAGAAAACAAAATACCACTTCAAGGTACTGTAATGAACTCATTATTTATTTATATTGGCGTTAAACCTACTGTATTCCAACTTCTCTATGGTTTATAAAATATTTTACTAGCCATAGATTCATCAAAATAAGCAAACAACACACGAAAAACAGAGTCTGTCAAAAACAGAACAGTCTGTAGTAATCTGTAGCTAGCGCAAGATCTGGAATCCCAAAAATTATAAAATAAATTTCTGGACGTGAGGAATTTATATATTAATCATCTGAAAAAATAATTAACTAAATATCACTTTCGAAATAAAAATGGCAGCAGTTCTCGTGAGCGCTAAAGTTTCTGTTTTTTACAGCAAGATATCAAGACTTTCCCCAAGTCTTCCCAACGGTTCTACTTGGCACAAACACTAATTAAACACAAAAAACACAACCAAAACAGAGGCTATATAAATTATTTATTACTAAACGGGAGCAAAAATCAAGGAATAAAAATAAAATTGGGTTGCCTCCCAACAAGCGCTATCGTTTAACGCCCCTAGCTAGGCATAGAAAGCAAGGATAGATCTAGGTATTGCCATAATAGTAAGATAGATCATTAAAGCTCATTTTATATTCTCTATGTTCGGCAGCTAGTTTTCTTTGAGGCAAGCAAAAATAACCAAAAGGGCTAAATTTAATGGGACAAAAGTCCCCAAGATCAACTTTAGGAGGTATAGGTTCCTCCTTTGGCCCTTCGTATTGCACAACCAATTCATCATTATAAGCATTCTTTTGACAGTACTTTGTGAGCCTATACTCAAGAGAGTATCCTAGCTCATTATTTCGAATAGCAAAATCATTATTAAGTTCAGAAAGTCTATCAATTAGAACATTGGTGGGAACCTTTTTTCTAAGGTTTTCATTAAAAGCAACATAATCTAGAGATTGAAAACGCATTATTTCCTCTTGATCAAATAGGATAGTTTCTATGGGAGGACGGCCAGCGTCCACTCTATAATGTGCAAAGATTTATTTGGCCTCTCTTATTATAAATCTGAATTCATGAGCCAAAAAGATCGCAGCGGCACGCTTTACAGAAGAATGCTCAATATTAGAAAATTCTAGGAAAATCCTTTGTATGCAAGGGTGCATGTGCATAAATTGCCTTTCAAGTTCAACTATAAGCATGGCAATAGCGTCTGCAAGACTACTAGTTCTATGAAGGATAGAACTACCCATAGAAGGTAAAGCACCAGCACAAGTAAAGAAATCTTGGATAACTCCTTTTCCAATAATATTACCGCTACCAATACGGAATTTTTTGGGGTTCTTCGGCAGGAGCATCATAATTTTTCATGATATTATTATTGTCCATATTGACAATAATTTCCCCAATTTCAGACATGACGGCAGAAAGTGCAAAAGGCAAAAAGAGGCAAATAGAGAAAGAGAGGGAGGATAGAGAGAGAAGGCGAATAAAACATCAAGGGTGAAGTGGGGGAGAGGAAAACGAGAGGCAAATGGCAAATAATGTAATGTGGGAGATAAGGGTTGTGATGGGTACTTGGTATGTTGACTTTTGCGTAGACTCCCCGGCAACGGTGCCAGAAATGGCTCGTTTTCGGGAGTCAAATCTTGACTTGCGCGAACCTCCCCGGCAACGGCGCCAGAAATTCTTCTTGCTACCTCTTGAGCACTGCGTTGGATTTCCTTGAAGAGGAAAGGATGATGTAGCAAAGTAGCGTAAGTATTTCCCTTAGTTTTTGAGAACCAAGGTATCAATCCAGTAGGAGGTTGCGCGTGCGTCCCTAGTACCTGCACAAAACAAATAACTCCTCGCAACCAATCCGATAAGGGGTTGTCAATCCCTTCACGGTCACTTACGAGAGTGAGATCTGATAGATATGATAAGATAATATTTTTGGTATTTTTGTGATAAAGATTCAAAGTAAAATAAAGGCAAAGTAAAAGCAAAGGAAATAACTAAGTATTGGAAGATTAATATGATGAAGATAGACCCGGGGGCCATAGGTTTCACTAGTGGCTTCTCTCAAGAGCATAAGTATTTTACGGTGGGTGAACGAATTAATGTTGAGCAATTGACAGAATTGAGCATAGTTATGAGAATATCTAGGTATGATCATGTATATAGGCATCACGTCCGAGACAAGTAGACCGACTCCTGCCTGCATCTACTACTATTACTCCACTCATCGACCGCTATCCAGCGTGCATCTAGAGTATTAAGTTTATGAAAACGGAGTAACACCTTAAGCAAGATGACATGATGTAGAGGGATAAATTCATGCAATATGATAAAAAAAACCATCTTGTTATCCTCGATGGCAACAATACAATACGTGCCTTGCTGCCCCTATTGTCACTGGGAAAGGACACCGCAAGATTGAACCCAAAGCTAAGCACTTCTCCCATTGCAAGAAAGATCAATCTAGTAGGCCAAACCAAACTGATAATTCGAAGAGACTTATAAAGATAACCAATCATACATAAAAGAATTCAGAGAAGATTCAAATATTTTTCATAGATAAACTTGATCATAAACCCACAATTCATCGGTCTCAACAAACACACCGCAAAAAGAAGATTACATCGAATAGATCTCCACAAGAGAGGGGAGAACATTGTATTGAGATCCAAAAAGAGAGAAGAAGCCATCTAGCTAATAACTATGGACCCGAAGGTCTGAGGTAAACTACTCACACTTCATCGAAGAGGCTATGGTGTTGATGTAGAAGCCCTCCGTGATGGATGCCCTCTCCGGCGGAGCTCCGGAACAGGCACCAAGATGGGATCTCATGGATACAGAAAGTTGCGGCGGTGGAATTAGGGTTTTGGCTCCGTATCTAATCGTTTGGGGTACGTAGGTATTTATAGGAGGAAGGAGTACGTCGGTGGAGCAACAGGGGGCCCACGAGGGTGGATGGCGTTCCTAGGGGGTAGGGGCGCCCCTACCTCGTGGCCTCCTCCTTTGTTTCTTGATGCAGGGTCCAAGTCAAATGGATCATGTTCGGTGCGAAAATCACGTTCCCGAAGGTTTCATTCCGTTTGATATTTCTTTTCTTCGAAACCCTAAAATAGGCAAAAAACAGCAATTCTGGGCTGGGCCTCCGGTTAATAGGTTAGTCCCAAAAATAATATAAAAGTGGATAATAAAGCCCAATAATGTACAAAATAGTAGATAATATAGCATGGAGCAATCAAAAATTATAGATACGTTGGAGACGTGTCATGTATTTGTGAAAAGCCAGAGTATCCATCTAGGAAGCAAAAGTGTGTGTGCTTAGATAATCTTTCAAGCATTTGATCAATAAAAGGCAAGGGGTAATGAACTTTTCTAGTTGCTTTGTTTAATTTTCTGTAATCAATTACCATTCTATAGCCTGTAAAAATTCTTTGTGGAATAAGTTCATTCTTATCATTAGGAACAACAGTAATACCTCCTTTCTTAGGGAGACAATGAACAAGACTTACCCATCTACTATCAGCTATAGGATATATTATAACTACTTCCAGAAGTTTTAAGATTTCCGTTCTTACCACTTCCTTCATTTTTGGATTCAATCGACGATGGTGATCAACAACGGGTTTAGCATCAGGTTCCATATTAATTTTGTGTTGGCATAGAGTGGTACTAATGCCCTTTAAATCATCAAGAGTATATCCAATAGCAGCCCGGTGCTTCCTTAGAACTTTCAATAATCTTTCGTCTTCATGTTCTGAAAGGTTAGCACTAATAATAATAAGATATATCTTCTTTTCATCGAGATAAGCATATTTCAAAGTGTCTGTCAATTTTTTAATTCAAACATAGGATCACCTTTAGGTGGAGGAGGACCTCCTAGAGTTTCAATAGGCAGATTGTGTTTAAGCAGAGGACGTTGTTCAAAGAAAACCTTATCTATTTCATTTCTTTTATGCATATGTAAATGATTTTCATGGTCTAGCAAATATAGTTCTAAAGGATCAGTAGGTGGAATAGCAATAGAAGCCAGACCAATTAATTCATCCTTACTAGGAAATTCTTTTTCATGATGATTTCTACTAAACATGGAAAAATTAAACTCATGAGACTCATCACCAAAGCTAACACCAATAGTTTGTTTCTTACAATCTATCTTAGCATTAACTGTATTCAAGAAAGGTCTACCAAAAATAATGGGACAAAAGTCATCTTTTGGGGAACCAAGAACAAGAAAATCAGTAGGGTATTTTATTTTCCCACACAAGACTTCAACATCTCTAATAATCCGAAATGGTGATATGGTGTCTCTATTAGCAGGTTTAATAGTAACATCTATTTCTTCTATCTCAGTAGGTGCTATGTCTTTCATGATTTCTTCATATAAAGTGTAAGGAATAACATTCACACTAGCACCCATGTCACATAAACCATGATAACAGTGATTTCTTATTTTAACAGAAATAACAGGCATGCCAACAATATGTCTATGTTTATCTCTTTTATCAGGTTTAGCAATTCTAGCAGCTTCTTCACAGAAGTAAATAACATGCCCATCCATATCTTCTTCCAGGAGATCTTTAACCATAGCAATACTAGGTTCAACTTTAATTTGTTCATCAAGTTTAGGTGTTCTAATATAGCTTTTGTTAACCACAGTTCAAACTTTAGCATGTTCCTTAATCCTAACAGGGAAAGGTGGTTTCTCAATATAAGCAGAAGGAACAACTGGATCAACATTATAAAGTATAGTTTCTTCTTTAGCTGGTATTGGTTCTTTAATTTCTTCTTTAATAGGTGGGTAATATTCAAACCACTTCTCCTTAGGGAGTTCAACATGAGTAGCAAATGATTCACAAAAGGAGGCTACTATCTCAGAGTCAAGTCCATATTTAGTGCTAAACTTTTGAAAAGCATCAGTATCCGTAAAAGATTTAACAAAATCATATTCAAGTTTAATACCTGACTCTTTACCTTTGTCGAGTTCCCAATCTTCAAAGTTGCATTTAATTCTTTTCGGAAGATCCCACCGGAATTCAATAGTTTTCTTCATAAATGAACCAACACACGAAGTATCAAGCATGGTTTGATCATTACGAGAAAGCCGAGCATAAAATTCTGGATAATAATTTCTCTTGGGAGCTCATGATTGGGGCATGAATATAAGATTGACTTTAGTCTTCCACAAGCTAGAGAGATACTTTCTCCTTCATGAGGCCAAAAATTATATATATAATTCCGATCACAATGAACTAGATGCATATGATATTTTTTTGGTGGAACTCCAATTTCAAACGATTCCAGTTCCATGATCCAATATCATCACATAGCCTATACCATGCCAATACTTTTCCCTTCAAAGATAAAAGGAAAACCTTTTTCATCACTTCATCCCTGGGTAAACCTACAAGCTTAAACATGATACATCTCAAACGTATCTATAATTTTTGATTGCTTCATGCTATATTATCTACTGTTTTGGATGTTTATGGGCTTTATTATACACTTTTATATCATTTTTGGGACTAACCTATTAACCCAGAGCCCAGTGCCAGTTTCTGTTTTTACCTTGTTTTAGAGTATCGCAGAAAAGGAAAATCAAACGGAGTCCAATTGACTTGAAACTTCACGGAACTTATTTTTGGAAGGAAAGCAACCTGATAGACTCGGAGTGCATGTCAGGAAAGAAACGAGGGAGCCACGAGGTAGGGGGGCGCGCCCTCTACCCTCGTGAGCCCCTCGTGGCTCCCCTGACGTACCTCTTCCTCCTGTATATCTCCATATACCCTAAAACAATCGGGGAGCACAATAGATCGGGAGTTCCACCGCTAGAAGCCTCCGTAGCCACCGAAAGCCAATCTAGACCCGTTCCGGCACCCTGCCGAAGGGGGAATCCCTCTCCAGTGGCCATCTTCATCATCCCGGTGCTCTCCATGATGAGGAGGGAGTAGTTCTCCCTCGAGGCTGAGGGTATGCACCAGTAGCTATGTGTTTGATATCTCTCTCTCTCTCTTGTTCTTGAGGTGATACAATCTTGATGTATCGCGAGCTTTGCTATTATAGTTGGATCTTATGATGTTTTCTCCCCCCTCTACTCTCTTGTAATGGATTGAGTTTCCCCTTTGAAGTTATCTTATCGGATTGAGTCTTTAAAGATTTGAGAACACGTGATGTATGTCTTGTCGTGCGTATCTGTGGTGACAATGGGATATCACGTGATGCACTTGATGTATGTTTTGGTGATCAACTTGCGGGTTCCGCCCATGAACCTATGCATAGGGGTTGGCACAAGTTTTCGTCGTGATTCTCCGGTAGAAACTTTGGGGCACTCTTTGAGGTTCTATGTGTTGGTTGAATAGATGAATATGAGATTGTGTGATGCATATCGTATAATCATACCCACGGATACTTGAGGTGACATTGGAGTATCTAGGTGACATTAGGGTTTTGGTTGATTTGTGTCTTAAGGTGTTATTCTAGTATGAACTCTAGGGCTGTTTGTGACACTTATAGGAATAGCCCAACGGATTGATTGGAAATAATAACTTTGAGGTGGTTTCGTACCCTACCATAATCTCTTCGTTTGTTCTCCGCTATTCGTGACTTTGGAGTGACTCTTTGTTGCATGTTGAGGGATAGTTATGTGATCCAATTATGTTATTATTGTTGAGAGGACTTGCACTAGTGAAAGTATGAACCCTAGGCCTTGTTTCCTAGCATTGCAATACCGTTTACGCTCACTTTTATCATTAGTTACCTTGCTGTTTTTATATTTTCAGATTACAAAAACCTTTATCTACCGTCCATATACCACTTGTATCACCATCTCTTCGCCGAACTAGTGCACCTATACAATTTACCATTGTATTGGGTGTGTTGGGGACACAAGAGACTCTTTGTTATTTGGTTGCAGGGTTGCTTGAGAGAGACCATCTTCATCCTACGCCTCCTATGGATTGATAAACCTTAGGTCATCCACTTGAGGGAAATTTGCTACTGTCCTACAAACCTCTGCACTTGGAGGCCCAACAACGTCAACAAGAAGAAGGTTGTGTAGTAGACATCAAAACAATCCACAAATTTGTTCCACATATATCAAGTGCATATTGGGATGTTCAGTTCCATCTCCTGCATAAGGATTAGCTAGCAGTTGTACTATCATACCCGAAGGAATTTCATATTCAATATTTTTAGTAGGTGCAGTAGGTTGAGGGGTTGCTAATTGTGGTTCCGGATGAGGTGAAGATACCCCGAACAAATCCCTTAAAGTATTGTTTTCCATAGGAACAAGTGACAATAAATTTCAGCACACTATATAAATGTTTCCTTACCAAATTCCACTTACCAAAGGCACTTCACTCCCCTGCAACGGCGCCATAAAATAGCCTGGATGACCCACAAGTATAGGGGGTCAATTCTAGCTCTTTTCGATAAGTAAGAGTGTCGAACCCAACGAGGAGCAGAAGGAAATGACAAGTAGTTTTCAGTAAGGTAATGTCTGCAAGTGCTGAAATTGTAAGCAACAGAGTAGTTTGATAGCAAGATAATTTGTAACGAGCAAGTAACAATAGTAGTAACAAAAGTGCAGCAAGGTAGCCCAATCCTTTTGAGGCAATGGACAGGCCAAAACAGTCTCTTATGATAAGCAAAGCGTTCTTGAGGGTACACGGGAATTTCATCTAGTCACTTTCATCATGTTTGTTTGATTTGTGTTCGCTACTTTGATAATTTGATATGTGGGTGGACCGGTGCTTAGGTGATGTTCTTACTTGAACAAACCTCCTAATTATGATTAACCCTCCTGCAAGCATCCGCAACTACGAGAAAAGTATTAAGAATAAATTCTAACCATATCATTAAACTTTTGGATCCAATCGGTCCCTTACGAAATAGCGCATAAATTGGGGTTTAAGCTTTTGTCACTCTCGCAACCCACCATCTAATTGCTACTCCACAATGCATTCCCTTAGATCCAAATATGGTGAAGTGTCATGTAGTCGACGTTCACATGACACCACTAAGGGAATAACAACATACATACTATCAAAATATCGAACACATATCAAGTTCACATGATTACTTGCAACATGATTTCTCCCGTGACCTCAAGAACAAAAGTAACTACTCAGAAATGATAAAAATGTTCATGATCATAGGAGTATTAAATAGCATAATGGATCTGAACATATAACCTTCCACCAAACAAACCATATAGTAATCAACTACAACATGTAATCAACACTACTAGTCACCCACAAGCACCAATCTATAGTTCGGTAACAAGATTGAACACAAGAGATGAACTAGGGTTTGCAAGGACATGGTGCTATTGAAGATGTTGATGGAGATTTCCCTCCCCAAGATGGAAGAGTTGTTGGTGATGATGATGACAATGATTTGCCCCTCCGGGAGGGAAGTTCCCCCGGCGGAATCACTCCGCCGAAGGGCAAAAGTGCTCCTGCCCAAGTTCCGCCTCGAGGCGGCGACACTTCATCCCAAAAGTCTCCCCATTATTTTTTCTAGGTCAAAATAACTTATATACCAGAAGATGGGCACCGGAGGTGGGCCGAGGAGGCCACAACCCACCAGGGCGCGCCTGGGGGGCCTGGCCCGCCCACGTGGGTTGTGCCGACCTGGTGCCCCTCCTCTGGTGTTTATTGGCTCCAGTATTTCTTAAATAATCCATAAAAAATCACCATGAAGTTTCAGCTCATTTGGAGTTGTGCAGAATAGGTGGCCCGACATAGCTTTTCCAGGTCTAGATTTCCAGCTGCCGGAATTCTCCCTCTTGGCGTGTTCCTTGCAAATTATGAGAGAAAAGGCATTAGAATTACTCCAAAAAGCATTATTATGGATAAAAACATTATAAATAACAGTAAGAAAACATGATGCAAAATGGACGTATCAACACCCGAGCGGCGAGCATGCATTTTCGAAACTAAATTAGGAACATTTAGCTGACCAATTAAACGACTCCGTTTTAATAATATCAGATTCATATTTGAACAACTAAGCTAGTTTAGCTTGATGGGTGGAGCAGTGCTATTATGACACGAAGCACGTATGTTGATCATATATTGATCATAAAAGTGGGAAACTCTAAGAATTTTTTTGAGCAAAAGAGGGTTTCCCCTCCGATTTCTATTAAACAAACCACCACGGAACCAACATGATCAATTAAACCCTAAGCATGATCAATCAAACCCTATTATTATTGTGCCATGGAAGATTTAAAGATGTAAACTGGAGAAATGCTATTTAGCATCTATTGTTTGCTTCGAACTTTAAGAACTATATTGTAAGAGCTGAAAAGAAAGTACAGTAACCAAGTTACGATCTATTTTCTGGTTGAGATCAAGAAGTTGAGGATATATGAAGTACCACCTCTCTTGCGGCGCCGTGTATCCATCGGGGGTGCGATGGCTGTCGGTAGCGTTGAAGCAGATCTGCGATGGTAGACGGGTGCATCGGGGGATAAGTCCCGTTGCGGTGGAAGAGAAGGTCGTGTGAGCGGCCCCGGCAAAGAGAACGACAGCGCCGATGAAGTGAGAGGACGCGATGCAAGGCTCTTGGTCCGTCACCGTGGATGAGAAACGTCCATCTCTAGCTGTGGACGACGCGGTCTTGGTAGGCGCTGTGGCATGGTGGAGGACGGTGGCGATGGATGAGGTGGAGCACGGCGGCAATGGATGGGGTGGCGGACAGAGGAGGCTGGTGTGGGGATGGTGTTCTAGCACGGACGGTGTATGAATGGGAAAATGGAGGGAGAGGTATGGGGAACCATGTTTTTGGGACGCGCCTGTCTGAAATATGGGAAAGTTACGAACATAGCCCCGTTTAAAATTTGGACGTCTCGTCGGTTGGGTATAGGACGGTAATCTCGCATCTCGCCAATATTTTTCTAGAGCGATTTCAGGCAAGGAGAGGGTGTTTTGGTGCCCATGGTTGGCGCCCACAGTGTATGAACGAGGCTGACAGGTAGGGAGGTTGTGTCACGTCCGAGTGAAGTTAACCTGCCCCTATTGAAAATATTTGCCTACATCGATTTCGGCCGAGTCGAGTTTGTTTTCCTGCCCACCGTGTATGAATGGGGAAATGGAGGGAGAAACAGAGGTATTTCGGACGAGCTTGAATCAAATGTGTTTTGCTGCCCATGTTTGGCGCCCACCGTGTAGGAATGGGCTCAGAGGTGGTCGTGTCACGTCTAATTGATGTTACTAACCTATCCCTATTGAAAGCAGTGGAAATCGGACTAATGGATTGTCCGCGTAAGGGGTAAATAGTAATTTCTGTCTCCCAAACACTTGGCTTCGGGCAGCCGATGTGGGAGTGGACATTTTGCTGCTTCTTTCGAATTTTGGGACAATAAGCATCAATGTTTACCCTGGCAACTAAATTCAAATCCATTTTGTATTCCTATACGAATCTTTATAAATCATTCTATGTGTTTTTATATATCTTCAAAATCATGACAAAGATGTATTCCACTGTCATATATGGATATGATTTACAAATGCTGATACTCAAATTCAGAAGCTAGAATCCAGTTTAAGGTGAATTCGAATATTTGGAAAACTTTATGTCCAACTCAAATGTCACACGCGGCATAATGTGTACTCCCACTTAGATATGTACACAAGCGATGTATCAAGATTCAAATACCGAGTCAATCAACCAAGAATGTACATAACTAACATACATATAAACACTTATAGATTATATGGATCAATAATATCAACTAACATACATAAGCCAGGCCGTTGTAATTTTTTTTGCTAGAAGATCATCCTTTTTTTTAGCGAAGCTAGTACAACATCTTGTCCCTTTCCGATGCATGCCACTTAAGGTCCATCTATACTACTATTATTATTGTTGAATGCAGATTCAGCCCGATTGGCA
The DNA here is from genome assembly GCF_056163025.1 of Triticum urartu. NCBI lineage: Eukaryota > Viridiplantae > Streptophyta > Magnoliopsida > Poales > Poaceae > Triticum > Triticum urartu. Next base: position 606,766,154 of record NC_141874.1, on the reverse strand, counting down.
TATTTGTAGGTCTGGCACAACAATCAAAATGAAATGTCTCCTAGTCTTATCAATTAATACAGACTTGTGCTCAAATAAAATTACAAACCAAAAAACAAAAAACAATTATTACATGATCTCTAAAACAAATGGTTTGATCGATTACATGAACAAACAACATAAAGGTTATTCAACGATGGAAAGAACATTTCACCTATGATTTACCAAGTGGGAATTTAATTTCCTTTTTTCCTTCAGGGGTTTAACAATGCGGTCAGTCTCAGCTTGCTTCGTTTTGAAATCCACCAAATATTTAATGGTTGTCTTGAGGACTGCTTGTGATTGTGCTGTTTGCTTCCTCAACATGTCAACTTCATCTCTAAGTACAGAAGCAGAATCTCTTTCTACCACTACTTTAGCCTCTAGAGCATCAGCGGTTGGCAATTCAGGATGCATGATTGGGCCGGTGCCACTGCTGTGGGATGATACAACATCCATGGGGACCTCGTTCTTTGATCTTGGGCTAACCTATTTTTCCATTAAAGTTCCGATTGGATTCTGAAAAAGTTGAAGTTAGCAAAACATCTCAACTGGGAGTTTTCACGGCAAACCAATTAAATTAACAAGGAATTAAAGAGTTTCAATTGGATGCTGAAAAGTAGTTATTAACATCATTGTAACCGGTTGTTGCAGCAGCAAAGCAGTTAAACAAACAAGTTTTGCAAAAGGTACCTGTTGTGGCATTGGAGTTTCTCTTGGATCCTGAAAATTTGAGTAGCCAGTAACATGATTAGAGCAACCGGTTGCAGCAGCAAAGAAGTTAAACAAACAAGTTTTGCAAAAGGAACCTATTGTGGCATTGGAGTTTCTGTTGGATCCTAAAAAGTTTAGTCAGTAACTTGATTAGAGCAACAAGTTACAACAGCAAACCTGTTACACAAATATATTTTTGAAAATGTACCTTTTGTGCAATTGGACTTCCAATTGGATCCTGAAAACTTGAAGTTGGTAAGATGATTACAGCAACAAGTTACAGCAGCAAACCAGGTAAACAAGGAAGTTTCTGAAAACATACCTGTTGTTCCAACAGAGTTTCAGTTGGGTCCTACAAACTTGAATGTTAGCAATCAATAAATAAAGTTTTGCAAGAGCCATAAGAAACTAACATCAAACTAGTAAAACTAACCAGTTTTGGCAACGTATTTAATTACACACGAACTAGTAAAGCTAACAAGTTCTTGGCAACGTATTAAAGTAAAAAGTCGGTACCGTTTACCAGCAACACAGACATCTGTAAATTTCTTTAATGTAAGCAAAATGATTCCAACACATATATAAGTTAAAAAGACGGTGTCCCTCATATAAACCTAACAGTTGTCTATCTATGAACATCCAAACATTATTAGTGCTACAAGTGATACCAGCAAATCATTTAAACAAACAAGGTATCAGAAGTAAATTACACGTGAATTCTGCTGCACCCTAGAAGTACATATGACAAGCTATCTACGTGCTTAAGTAGCTATTTAAGTTCAGGCAAACAGGTAATTCTTAACAGTAAGTATCAAACACATAGATAGGCACAAGCTATAATAGGATTAACAGGCTATGGTATTATGTAATCAGTAGAAAACTAAATTAAGCCAAGCAACGTAATTGATTTTTTTTGCAATAAGTGGCTAACTGAAATTCCGAGAAGCAGGTAACTGAACTTACGCTAGCTCTTTGTACAGGCACGCTGCAACTTCTTTCTCGCTTACAAGTTTCTACGAAGGAGTCCACGACATCAATTGCTTGGATACGCAGTCCTAATACTTCTTTCTTCCCACACTGCATTCGTAAGTCGAATGGTTAATCTGGTAAGATGGTGCGTCCTTGATATGTTATATGAGGATGTGTAGTTAGACTAGTTGTAGCCACACACATCAAACTGGCTTTTACTGTATATTTCATGCGATTACATTTGGCATATCGAATCTAAGCAATCTATAATAGGATGAAAAGACTGGCATCCTTCACATTATTGGCGAACTCAGTTCATAGAAACAAGCAATTCAACCATTCTGTGGGTAAATCAAAAGCGCCACTGGAATATTTTTCACTACCCCAATCATACACGCAAAAAGGGGCGACGCCACCGTAGGGGCTGGTATGGGCAGCCCCCACGGGTGGCTGGAAAGTGTGCACCTAGTTTGAGTCGTCCAGATTGGCCCATGCTAGTTTTGTTCATCCCAACGCACGAGCAGGAAATGTAAAAAATGAAGAAAAACATTTCAATTTGGATGGGCCAATAACGTAAGTGCAAGGCAGGCCCTATAGCAGGCTCGCGGCCCAAACGAGCGCCTCCCATATTGATCGATAGCAGGAAAAATCCCAATTCTTTCACTCCAGCCTCTAGTCTGGTTCGCTCCTAACCAAGCCGCCGCTGGACAGACCGACACAACACTTCCTCGTGCCCTCGTTGGAAGGCGGTTGCCGGGCTTCAAGCGAATGGAAGGACAAGAAGATGAAGATCCAACCCTGTGTGTAGCCTGTGTGGGAGGCAGTGGCGGCAGCACGGGCATGGCATCGAGCTTGCGCAAACGGATAGTCGCAGCTTGCAAGAGCAGCATGCGCAATGAGCAGGTACATCACATCCCTGATTATATGTAATTCAATTGTTCAATTTTTGGCCAATAGTTAAACCTGGCGGTGTTGTAAAAATGCTTGTATGTAGGGAATCTATGAGAAAATGAAACCAACTTCTGCTTATTTTATAACTCCCCCAATCAATACTGAATTGACTAAATCTGATGTATCTAATCAAGTTTCCGGTGCAAACATACAAGCTCATGTTGTTCTTGAGCCTGAAGTGTCTAATGAACAGACTGCTAATGAAGGATTTGATGCACACATTTTACATGCTCCTGGTGATGAACATATAGTGTCTGATGAGCGATCTAATGCAAGCATTTTGCAAGCTCCCATTGAAGGATTTAGTGTCTAATGATGATCTGCTATGTTGAGAGAGACATAGAGATTTGCAGGCATTGATGACAAGCAAATTATAGTACATTTTCATGGCTTGAGGAAACATCGAGGCCATCTACCAGAAAATCCTCGTATCATGACAATGTAGCATAAATACTTTTCTAATATGTTGTTTGAAACTATTAGCATACTTGTGCAGGATAGATATATTGATATGCAGTTTGCGCACTAGTTATAGGTGCAATTACACTTCGATATTTTCAGCCAGAGAACGAATAATTCAAGCGGGTATAGACCATGTTAGTAGTCCTTGTACACCATGTTGCATTTTGTGTTTTTTGGTGCTTGCATCATTTAGTGTTTTATAATCTGAACTACTTTGGTTCATTAGCTAGTTTTCAAAGTGCATGTAGCTTCAGATTTCTCAAGTTATGTTGATTTCTAGAGTGCAAGTGCCGTCGTATTTTTTAAGTAAATGTTCGCCCCCGTTAACTTGAATTCGTGGATTCGCCACTGCACACAAATCATACACGCAGGCCAGTACAAATTAAATGAAATGCAGGGACTTATGCTAGCTCGTTGTACAGGCTCACTGCAGCTCTGCTTGCACTTGGGATGTTCCATTTACAAGTCCATGTTACCACTTGCTTGGATGTGAAGGCCTTGTGCTCCTTGCACCCCCTCTGCATTTTTGACACAGCGAATGGTTGATCAAATAAGAGGAATTGACCTTGCTATTGTACCAGAGGACAGATACTTACAAGGTTTTACGGGTGTGCAGGATGTGTACCAGATCCCGTAGAGCCGTCATGTTTCGCTAAAAAATGGTTTTGCTTGTTTCAGATGATATCTCTAGAAGAAATAAGAGTTAAAGTCAGATTTGCATAGGCGTGTAAGCTAAGAGAGCAGTGAAAGGATATCCAAACATCGTCGGAACAGTGCACAAGGGAGTGATGTGTGGATACCTAGTTCGGGCCAGCGTTTGGGCATGCTTGCCTAGCTAGAGTGTGGGTCACTTTAGAGCCGTTGAGGGTGATCCACTAGCGTTTGCTGGCCGCGCACGGATGCAGATCTTGAGTGGCAGCGGAGTGCTATGATGCGGTGGACGAGACCGTTGGTGAAGCCCCAACTGCCTTGGGGCGGAGGTGTGGCAATGTGCTCGGTGATGTAGCCCCGGTGAGGTGGGAGACGATGTTGGTGAAGCGCACCTGATGCGGTGGAAGTCAGTGTCTGTGAGGCACATCGGTTGCGGCGGTCGACGTTGTCGGTGGACCACCCGGTGCGGTGGATGAGGGCATAGATGAGGTAGCTCCGGTGCGGTGGTGAAGCGCGACCGTTGTCTTCGTCGTCGTCGTCCAGCACGGAGGTGGGGAAAGAGACGAGACGAGGGGTGATTCAAACTTTTCTTGGGTTGGCGGCAAATTAGGGATTTGAGCAATCTGGGCGCGGAAGGGGATGGTGGAGAAGGAAGATTTTGCATGGCAGGAATTGGGGCCGCCAGATATTTCAATCTGAAACATGGAAGCGTGAACTTATTTTGTCATCGTTCTTTGGGGGGGAGGGGAGGGAGGGGGACTATGCATTGGTGCCTTACGGCACCTGCCTTTGTGTCTATGACATGTGGGCCCAACAGGTGGCTAGCCCACATGTCAGTGACCAAAAGGCAGGTGCCTTTAAGGCACCGAAGCTGCATCCAGAGGGGGGTGGGTGGCGGTGTCAAAACCGCCAGATCTCGGGTAGGGGGTCCTGAACTGTGCGTCTAAGGATCGATGGTAACAGGAGACAGGGGACACGATGTTTACCCAGGTTCGGGCCCTCACTATGGAGGTAATACCCTACATCCTGCTTGATTGATATTGATGAATATGAGTATTACAAGAGTTGATCTACCTCGAGATCGTAATGGCTAAACCCTAGAGGTCTAGCTTGTATGGTAATGAATCTCCCTATCGACTAGCCTGGCCTTGGCTTATATAATGCACCAGAGGCCTAGGATAACAAGAGTCCTACCCGAATACATTGGTGGAGAGGAGTCCTTGTCTTGATCACCAAGTCTTGTGGAATACTCCTTGTATGCGGCATGGGCTGCCCGAAGTGGCCCATGAATGAACCGCCGTGGGGGTCCTCGGCCCGATCCAGCTGGTCGGGTGACGACGTGGTGCGTACCCCCTAGTCCATGACACCATCAGTAGACCCCTGAACCGGTCTTCAAGTTGGGGACGTTCCTCAATTCTTCCGAACTGTTCTTCATCTTCGGTCGTCGGTCTTGAAAACTAGTTCAACAAATATTCTCATCTTCGATCTTGAGGATTGCCGAAGTGCATCTGAAGAGTTTACACATCGGGTATCCGAGGAGCCCCTTTAAGTTTCCCGCCTTTATCAATGCCTTGTTATTTTTATGCCACACCTCGGGTTTGAAGTTTTTCCCGGGCGGCGGTTGTCCTCTTGCGTCTGAGCTCCAACGCTGAAGTGCATCCGAGCTCCAATGCCGAAGTGCATCCGAGCTCTAGCACCGGACTGTATCCGATCTCCAACGTCGGACTATGTCCAAGCTCCAACGCCGAGCTATATGCGAGGTGTCATAAATCACCTTGGTTCAAAATTTTTGGAGGAGTTTAGCCAAGCTTAATGCCAGAAATGCCCTCTATGGAGCCAGCCACTAGCGTCCGAGATTTATGCCGGACTGCTTCTGAGGTGGTGCACCACCCCGACCGCGGGCCGATTTTTTGTCAATATTTTTGATTGGTGCAATTTATTCTCTGCCGAGATATATAGCCAGTAGCCCTCAAGGTGTGTATCGGTCTAAAACCCGAGATGCACCTGAAGGATGACATAAGACCGCTGATCCCAGTAGCCCATGAGACTCAGGTTGATTCACAAAATCGGCCTGAGGATCAACTCCTAGCTCGGCAGAATACTTCGGGACACAAAAAGCGGTGTGCAAATTCCTCGAGATTCAGGTTGGGTGCGGTCGATCAACCTGAGGATCATAATCTCCTCGAAAGCTATATTGCACTTTAAATTTTCTGCATTGGATTGTCAATGCAGTAGCCCCCGAGACACTGGTCGGGTGGCAACACCAGATCATGGGATCGATGTGCCCCTTTAATATTTGTAAATAATAAGCACGAAGCCCAGTAGCCCCCGAGCCTTAATGTGGGCACTGGTGGCCTTATTAAGGATCGGTATCCGTTTGACAGAAAATTTTGTCGTGTTTAACACACACTTCTCAGAATGAGAATAAAGATCTCAAAAAGGAGTTAGAGCTAACAAAAGCTGAGCTCGCCAAGTTCGGCCTTAAGGGGCTTAATAGATAGGAAATCAATGCCAATAGAGAACTATGAGAGCGTTATGTCAGCTGCTTGGTTGTCTCAGAGACTGTGCCATTGACTCTTTAAAAGATTGGCTCTAGAAAAATTGATTTTTTTTCTCACAATTTATGTGTAATAACTCTGTATACCCAAGTACTTTACATCATTAATGCTCGGATCCGCATTGTACAAAACTTTGTTGACCGACCATCGGCTTCAACCTCTTCGGCCAGTAGCTGAGGAGTGTTTCCCTACTTTATAAAGTCGTTATAAGGGCAAAGATTTATGGAAAACAAGGCAATCTAGCCATACGGTTTTATAAACAAAGGTACACGGATAGATACATTATATTATGTTTTAATGTAAGAAACATCTTCCAAAGGAAATAGTCCCGCTATCGGTTCCTTTATTTGGGTCGTCATGCTTATCATGATCATTAAACCTCACCTTCGATCAATGTGGGAGGAAAATATTGAGGATTTAGTTCGGGGAAAGTTCCCGAACTCTATGCTATTAAGGAACCAAAAAATTTACTTCCGTCGTTGCCGACCAATGTGATACTTTAAGATCGCTAGCTTTTGGCTTCACCCAGTCTGAGGTACTAACTCGGATGACCCGGTAGTAACAATCACAGAGGTGCTCCCTTTACCGCCTAGCCGAACAATCGGGAATGTAGAGGTAAGCACAGGAGCCAGGCAACCCAGCTTGGCAAAAATCGTAAGTCAAATTGATGCATATTTATGGCTTTATAATGATGATTACGGAAGGTAGCCCTTGTATATTAAATACAAATGACGATGATATGTTTATTTTGACTCCGTTGCGATCGTTTATCAGTTGAAAGTGGCCCATCGTCGGCTTCTACCCCTTTGTAGATACTACGCAGGGTGTCTCCGCAATAACAAGACAACCCTTAGCCAACGTCTCGGTGCCCGAAGGCGGTTGTGTTAGCAGAAACGAGGCAATTAGATATGCGGGCTTTATAACTTTCACTTAGTCATAGGAGCTTTAAAGTGGGGAAACTAGCTATGAGCCCCCAGTTAGTGTTCGGCGACATCCGAGGTCAAGCCGTAAACATTTCGACCAATGTTATGAATGGCCCGTCATTCAACACAGTCATAGATCACTGGCCAGTTTACGCTTATTGTGACAGTCAGTTTTCGGCTTTCTCCACTAAGGTGCTTAACCATGTGAGCTGGAAGCACAATCGCAGTGGTTCTCCCTTTGCACACCTAGCCGAACAAAGCGGAACGAATGAGGAAAGCGCAGGAGCCGGGTAACCCAGCTATTGACCGAAGACACAATTCGAAACCGATGCATGTTTAGCAATATCCGAGAATGTTTTTGCCGAATCTCTAAAGGTGTCCGGCGTTGCACTACGAGACTTGTGCTGAAAACACACAAATAGTTTAAAAGTGCCATAAGCTTGGAAAACCAAAAAAGTCAATAAAAACTTGACGTCCGAACAAGGTCAAGTGTTCGGTACCAATCCGAAAATTGGAAGAAAGAAAAAAAATTGTGCTTCTGCCATGCTTTAACATGACACACCCGATCTCAACACTTCAAGTGGGCCAACCTACGGCTTCGAGCTCCTTATCCCAAAGGCGGAGTACTTCTTCGAGGCCAGTTTAGCGAACTAAACTCGAGTGGCTTTTTAGTGAGAAGACAGGTTATCCGGCTATTTACCATACACTCGAGTCGAAAAAGGAGCGGTAGAAAAAGACTTTGCAACGACCAAAAATAAAACACATTTACTATAAAACAGCTCATATAAATTTTAAGAGCCCCCAAGTGACTTGGGTAAAAGAATTTTATGTATAATGATTGTATGTACCGATGTACTTATATCATATCTGTGTTCACCCGAACTTTAAACGCATCTTAACCGACCGTCGGCTTCTCTCTCTTCTGTCAAGGACCGAAAAGTGTCATGTACTCCACCTATTGAAAGCATCGACGGTGTTTCCGATAACCAGGCAATCAGGCCATAAGGCTGTAACAGACAAAGCGCGCTCAGGGAACTTATGCTATATTACTGACGAAGTGTAAGAAGCATCTTCGAAGAAAATAGTACCTCCACCGATACCTTTCTTTGGTTGCTCATTATTAGTATGAGACTTGTGCAATAGATTTTTTGTACTCATGAGTTCCGTTGTGTGCCGACCATTATTGAAAACAATAAGAGCGCTAGCTTTCGGCTTCACCCAGTCTGAGGTACTAACTCGATGACCCGGTAGTAACAATCGCAGAGGTGCTCCCTTTACCGCCTAGCCTAACAATCAGGAACGTAGGGGTAAGCACAAGAGGCAGGGAACCCAGCTTGCAAAACACTTAAGTTAACATGGTGCATATTGTGGCGTAATACACGAACAAGGAACAAAGCCGTACAAGTATAATCATATGTAAGAGGAAAGGCTTGATAAAGGAAGCCCCCAGGTAAACGGGGTATTTGAATTTGCTTGCAACAAACAAGGTTTTGACAAAGAAAGTTTTTCACAAATGACTTTTTTCAAAAAAGCATAATGCTTGGTCGAACCGAACAAAATTTAAAACTGAAGGTATTTAAGCATGGAAGCGACTTAGCTGCTTAATGTGCTCGGTGTCGATGCACGGCCCGAGCTTACGGCGGGACAAGGTCCCAGCCCCAAGCAGGTCCTTAGGTGGCGGAGCGAAGAGCTCGGCACTCCGAAGTGGCGACATAGCACGGCCAATGCAGGCCGGCAGTGTGACACCGAAGTCCCCGGCGTGGCTTAATGAAGTAATGACAAAGCCCTCGGTCCAGCCGAGGTGACGTGGTACGTCGGTACGCCGAGGTGACAGCACTGCCCGACCTAGATCCTTTACCTGTGCACAGAAAATAGTGCAAGCCAGAGATAATAGGAATGATAATTAAAAAATATGTTGCATAATTAAAAATTTACGCAAAGTGAATAATAAAAGAAATATGGCCAGTGTGCCGAACACTCGATGAGGTAGAGCTCTCTCAGCGATGCCGAAGTCCTCGAGGCAACAAAACATGTCGGTATGGCGATTCGACCAACAAGGTGATCACGCGAGCCGATTGGGACAACGAAGTCGGCTTGCCAAAGTGACCGCGTCACTCAGTCGAAGTCGATCACCTACACACTTAAAATAGTGCGGTCCAAAAAGGATAATTGCTTTTCGCAAAAATAATTTATTGAAAGAGATATGGCCTGGCGCCGAAGTCATGTCAATGCAGGGCGTCGGCGTAATGCGGTGAAGGCATGGCCAAGCCTGAATTCGCAGGGCGGTCTGAGTTCCAGATGCAGCATTCGCCGAACTGTATACGCAAACTGACCGAACCACCACGCGACCGTTGTTAATGCGGTCACCATTTGATAGACCTGTGTACAGATGATGAAACAGACCAGAGTAATAATTCCTTGGGAAAAATAAACCCAAGCAAGAAAAAATATTAGGATTAATAGGACCTGGTTTATCTATTATAGCAATTTGAAGAAAGGTTACTCTCAAAATTGGGACTCGATCCGCACACCCATTGCCCGATGGGCAATAAAGCGATGGCATGGCGATGCTGGAAAAGGTGGGCTCGCCGAGGCAAAGCCCCCGGTCCAGCTAACGTGACGAAGCTGGTCGGCTGGTGATGCCGAAGTCACCAGAGTATGTTGATGAAGAAATAGCAAAGTCCCCGGTCTAGCCGAGATGGCGGAGTGGGTCAGTAAGGAGACGTTGCAGCTGCCATGTCAGCCGTGGTGTTGAAGCAGTTCGCAGTTCGGCGTGATGGACATCGGCTTGAAAGAGCAACAATGCGGTCATGTCGACGCTGGTCATAACTTGTGACGCAGTTAATGCCGGCTTGGTGAAGTGACTGAGAGGCGATGTCAACGCGCCTGACCCGTGCAATCCGTGGGGCGATGGTGTTGGTGATGATTTTATCCTTCGCGATGCTGAACTCTTGTTCGGCTTGCCGAGCTGATGATCCAATAAGGTTAGGCTTGGCTCAATGAAGCGATGATCTGTCTAGCGCAGGTCGGCAGACGTGGAGCAATGTTACCGGACTAGTGTGACACCAGCGCGATGATGAAGAGTGCCTCAAAGATGCTTAAAATTTTATGGGCCCGTGTTAAAAAACAACGCACAATACCATAGAAGAAATTTCCTTTAAAAAGGTTGTCCAATATCATGTTCATAAAGAAACATGAATTCTAGTCGGATCCGTATTCGCGCAGAAAACAGATCCGAAAAGTGATGCACTAATCGGAAGGTTCCTGGAGTTTGGACGGTCGGATCGAGCTGGAATTTTGAGGGGTGGTAGATATAAGAATTCTGCAGCCGATCAATGGTTCGATCTTCCAAAGGACGTCCGAGCTAGGTGCTGGAGACCACGCCCTAAACTCGTCCAGATTCCCGTCCAGATTTGACAGGGCTCCGGTATATCGTAGATTGCCAGAGATTCCTCCATCGGAACTTGATGAAATTTTGCATGGTTGTTGTAGACTCAATTCCGCACAATTTCACCAAAGAAATCGTTAAAACGACATGCGAGGAGGCGGTGGCAGCGGATACAAGTTCGTTGTCCACAAAAAACAGCACGGTCGCCCGAGGGCAATGTTGACGTTGAGCCCCCGAGCTCCATGGATGATTCTTCCATGATCTTGATAGATATCGGAGTTGATGTTGATGAAGGCCATCGTCCGAACATGACGATCGGAGATGGAGCGCGATCCTCGGTCGAGCCAAGGTGACCAGTCGAGCCGGCGATGAAGATGCCGACATCACAGTTGATCTGCGGGGGAGCCATTGATCATTTGCCGATCACACAGCGGAGCTCTCTATGAAAGCACCATTGTCAGTGTGAAAACCCGCAGATCTCGGGTAGGGGGTCCTGAACTGTGCGTCTAAGGATCGATGGTAACAGGAGACAGGGGACACCATGTTTACCCAGGTTCGGGCCCTCACTATGGAGGTAATACCCTATGTCCTGCTTGATTGATATTGATGAATATGAATATTACAAGAGTTGATTTACCTCGAGATCGTAATGGCTAAACCCTAGAGGTCTAGCTTGTATGGTAATAAATCTCCTTGTCGACTAGAATGGCCTTGGCTTATATAATGCATCAGAGGCCTAGGATAACAAGAGTCCTACTCGAATACGTTGGTGGAGAGGAGTCCTTGTCTTGATCACCAAGTCTTGTGGAATACTCCTTGTATGCGGCATGGGCTGCCCGAAGTGGCCCATGAATGAACCGCCGTGGGGGTCCTCGGCCCGATCCAGCTGGTCGGGTGACGGCGTGGTGAGTATCCCCTAGTCCATGACATCGTCACTTGGTGCTAAGCAGCCGTACGACACACGCGACCACCATGACACGACCCTGGTCTTCCTAGTGCACCTACATTTGAGAATGCAAATGAATCTTCTTTCATTTGCAAACGAATTTGTATATATTACCATGCCCGTGTTTTCCTTACAAATAATTAGTCATTCGAAACGAGATACTATAAATTAATTAATGAGGAGTTATTTGAAAAAAAATTGAAATGGTATCCATGGATTAGAGTGTGCGTCACATAATTAGTTATTTGAATTAGAGTGTGTGTCACATAGCGATCTCCAATTCTAATGTGGATTTCGCATTTCATGGTATCCACGCTACTTTTTGTCACAACCCTAGATTATTGCTTGTATTAGTTGCATCATAGAGCACTCATGCATCATGTCTAAATTTCTGAAACTTGGAATTGAGGAAAGTGGAAGCCTCAAAAACTTAAATAAAAGCAGGGCAAAGAACCCTGGAAATCTCATTCTTTGCTTCCAAGATGTCCTTTTGCAATGTTTGAGAATTTTGGCAAGAGCTATATATCAAACCAGAATTTAGGAACATTTTTAAGCATTTATTTTTGGGACTCTGAATTTAAACCCTCGCTCCTCTTCCTCACTCTCTACTCTCTCCCTCGCCCTCTAGTCCTTTCCCCGAGCTCATCGAACGCACCCAAGGCCGCCGACGAGCACCGCCGGGGCCATAGCCGACCCCGTGCCTCTCCGCGTCGTCCCCGCCGTCCGCCTCAATGCTGTGAAGCTTCCCCCTCAACAAGCGCAAGCCCGGATGGCCTGCACCATCGACTATGCCATCGTCATCGTCCTCGGCATTCGACGACCGCCGCCATCGATTCGCCATCTCTACCGCCTCCTCGACCCAGCTGAGCTTCGCCTCAACCCTACGGTGAGCTCCGCCATTTTTCCGCCGTCATGCTTCATCACCGCCGCGGCGAGAGCCATTTATGACCGCAACCGAGCACTGCAACATGCTGAGAACGTCGTCAAGAGCCTAGAACACTCATCTGTTGCTCCTTCCATGCGCTGTAGCATCGTTTCCGCCGACGCCCGATCTCCGGCCGCCGCCCCGATGCTCGCCGTCGTCTACTCCGGGCACCTCGTGACCTGCCGCTGCCTCCGCTGGAGGCGCGGGAGTGTGGGCTTCCTCCTGGTGCCCTCAGCGCACCTAGCCACTGCCCCTGGCGCCACTCCGGCGAGCCACCGCCGCTCTGGGTCGTCGCCGTCGTCTAACCGCCGGCGCAATCCGACGTGGCCGCGTGTTTAGCGCTAATGACGCCTAACTAATCCCCTAGCTCACTAACACCTGGGCCCCACTTCCTAATTAACCTGGGTTTTATTTGTGCTTAGACTAAACTAATCCCACGGGCCCCACAGGTCAGTTTGACCCGGCCACGTCACACGTTGACCGACCCCACACGTCAGTGTTGACTTGCTGACGTGTCTGTTGACCCGGCCCCACCTGTCAGCGACACTGACCAGCACTGTGTCACTGACCAGTGGACCCCACTGGTCAGGTTTGACCCGAGGCAGCCCTGTTGACCTGCTGACACAAGCATGACGCAATGCTGACGCAGTTAATCATTTTCTGGATTTAAAATAATTCAGAAATTCCAGAAAATGCCCAAAACTTCTAAAAAACATAGAAATTAAACCATAACTCCAAATGAAATAATTTTTATATGAAAAATTATCAGAAAAATATGAAGAATCTGTTTATGCCATGTTCATGCATGTTTGAGCAAGTTAACATCACCAACTAGGACAATTCATGTTTATGGAATATATGGTATGTAGTTTTGGAGTTGGAATTTGCTATATGTTTGAATTCCACTTCAATTAATATGACTAACTCTTGCATTAGGTGAATTCAGTACCTTAACATGCCATGATCATACATCATGTTTGTTGCATTGCATTGATTGTGTTCCCTCTCGTTTGCCGGTGGTTGTCCCCTCTCAGTAGACGTGGTTTGGACGATGTGATCGATGACACCGATGAAGAGCTATATCATCTTCAGAAGTGCCAGGCAAGCAAAACCCCCTTGTTCATTCCGATACAATCCCACTCTCTCGTTCCTGCTCTCTTTTACTGCATTAAGACAACAACAATTCAACTGTTACATGTTGCGGTAGTTGAACCACTTTCCTCTACATGACCTATCATTGCCACAGTAAATAGATGAAACCCACTAGCATGAGTAGGAGTTGTTTGAGCCCTGATGTGCCTAGCTTGTTTGTCATGCCAGCTACTGCTTAGAGTTGAGTCAGGTCTGATTCATCGGGGATGAATTGGAATGGTGATGAACATGTCCTACTGTGTGTGGGCTAAGTGTGTGAACACGATTTGGTAAAGGTAGCGGTGAGAGGCCATGTAGGAGTACATGGTGGGTTGTCCCATTGAAACCGTTCTTAGGAACTGAGTTCTGTGTTTGTGATTCATGAACAGCTACTACCACTCATTGGGATCCTTAATTGACCCTCTCGACTTATTAACTTCCCTAGTCCTCTGTCCAGGAGTTGCAACTAGTTTCTGGCGTTTATAGGAAAAGTGTTGGTGGCCATGCGTAGCACTGACCCTAGGGGTGGGCTATGATGCGGTAGATACACCGTGGCACGGTGTACCGGGCGCCCGTTTGGTGTCTGGGGAACCCTGCACACATCGTTTGGGGCTGTGAGCGAAATTCCGGCCGGATCTCCTCGCGGATGGAACCCGAATAGGCGATAAACCTGGACTAGAGACTTGTGTGGTTAGTCAGGTCATGGCCGAATCCCTCGCCAAGCTTCCGCTTGAAGGTTGCCGAGATACATGACGTGTACATGGTGGTAAGTGGCGAGAGCGTGTGTGAAGATGTACACCCCGGTAGGGTTATAAGTGATCTATTCGAATAGCCGTGTCCGCGGTAAAGGACTTCTGGGTTGCCTGTACAGTTCATAGACAAGTGAAAGTGGATACTCTAAAATGCACAAGATAAGCGTGAGTGCTATGGATGGCGTTCTCGTAGGGAGACGGGAGCGGATCCATAGTGGTGTATTGATATGGTGAATATGTGGACTCGTGTGCGCCACCTCAAAAGAGTTACTTGCACTCGTAGTTTAAGATAGCCACCGAGTCAAAGCTGGCTTGCTGTAGTTAAACTCCACCACCCCCTTTGTTGATACCGAGGCATATGTTGTTAGTTCTGATGTAAGTCTTGCTGGGTACATTTGTACTCACGTTTGCCTATTTTATGTTTTGTAGAGAGACGTCAGTCTCGCTAGTAGTTCCGTGTGGACTTCGACGTTTAGCTTGATACCTCCGCTACGATCTTGTGCCCTCGGCAGGGTCTTGTAGATAGTCAGGCTTCTCAGCCTTTTTCATTTGTAGATGTCTGTACCCAGACATGTTAAGCTTCCGCATGTGCTTTGATTTGTATGCTATGATTGTTGGGTCATGAGACCCATGTTTGTAATATCTCGCTCCTCGGAGCCTATTGAATAAATACTTTGAGTCATAGAGTTTTGTTGTGATGTCATGTTGTATTTACACATATCGAGCATATTGTGTGTATGATTGAAATGCTTGGTATGTGTGGGATCCGACAACCTAGTTGTTTATCCTTGGTAGCCTCTCTTATGGGTAAATGTAGTCTTGTGCTTCCATGAGCCATAGTAGTCCGCTACAGCCCGGTTCACCGGAGTCCTGCTAGCCGAGCACTACTGCTCCGGAACACTTGACTGGCCGGCATGTGATTCACTTCGTTCCTGTGTCTGTCCCTTCGGGGAAATGTCACGCGGTGACATCCGGAGTCCTGCCTAGCCTGCTACAGCCCGGCTCACCGGAGTCCTGTTAGCCCAGTGCTACAGCCCGGATTCGCACGCTGCTGACCGACATGCTCGATGTTGATTCATGTATGTATGTCCCCGTAAGTTAGTGCCACTTTGGGTTCACGACTCGTCATGTCGGCCCAGGTTCTCTGTCACATGGATGCTAGCGACACTATCATATACATGAGCCAAAAGGCGCAAATGGTCTAGGGCCATGGTAAGGTGACACCCGTGGGAATACCATGCATGAGGCTGCAAAGTGATATGAGGTGTTACCGGCTAGATCGATGTGACTTGGAATCGGGGTCCTGACACTTCTTTAATACAAATTCATATGTATATGATGAACACCATGGTAGTGAGAAAACTTTTGGATGGATTCAAACATATGACCTACAAAATAGCACAACAATCAAGTCAATATCAACTTCTCCAAACCTAGTATGGTACGAATTCGAAATAATTACCCGTATGCATGTTCCTCAGTCCAAATCTTATAATGTACACCGAATTGAAACGTCGATATTAAGTCTCATACTATTTACATTCAAATGTTGTTTTTAGCCCCCCCCCCTCGGCACACATGCTACATACTTCCTGTATCGGTCAATCTTCCTCTCCTAACCACCTTAGGAAGCTATCGGTTTCCTACACACGTTCATTCTTTCTCTCCATGTTTCGATCTCTAACTCTTTCAACTACACAACCCCATTTTCCCACTCTGTTACCAAATGTATTTACCTCACACACCCTCCATTGCACCCCATGCCGAGCTCTCTCTCTCTCTCCCTCCCACCCTCTCTTGCTAGATACATGCATTGCCTATCTAGCTCCCCAACCTCTCGTGCGCACGCACGCACGTTGTCTATCTAGGTCACTCCCTCGAGACTGTCTCACTCTTTCTTCCGCACGGCGGGCCACACTTGCTCAATCTCGCTCTCTTTATCTGAGTCTCGATTAACCTCGTTTTCTTTACACACACAAATGATATATCTCCTTGTTCGGGCCTCGATCGACACACTCTATACTCTCTCACGCAAATTGTCTATCTAGGTCAGTCCATCCAAGCCGCCCCCACTCTTTCGACCTCATGGCGGGCCACGCTCGCTCAATTCCTCTCTCTCTCTTTCCCCCCCTCTCTCTCTTTGTATGTATCAATTGACCTCGCTGTTTCTTGGACATAAATGATATATCTTCATGTTTGTGCCCAATTCGATATATTCATATTGTATACTCTCTCACACACATTGTCTATCTAGGTCACTCTCTCCAACTCGTCTCACTCTTTCGATCACACGATGACCCACACTCGCTCAATCTCTCTCCCTTTACATATGTAATCGATTGACCTTACTTCCTCCCACACACAAAATATATCTACATGTCTATGACTGGATCATCTCTCATGCTCTATCTTACAGCCCTCACCCTTCCCAAAAGCTCAATCGGACAATATATCTCCAGAGCATATATATATATATAGTGTTACTATTCATCACCTAGGGTGCAGAATAAGTTATTCTTCACCCGAGGTAATCTTATGATCATTTCATAATTAAATTACGTTTTGAATTCAAATAGTTACATTCCTATTGATTCACTACGTAAAATTTGACATAAAAATAAAAATATAGGTCATAAGACAAGAAAATTTACAGTTTATGTGTATTTTAGACTATGTTTTTATGTTTGTAATTTTACATAACATAAAATATTTTTTACGGTGATTATATATTTTCTTACGGTCCCTTTTTGCGTCGGAAATAAGACAAAACTTACGGAACTTAAAATTACGATGCATTGATGGTAAAATAGAGGGGGGGTGAAGAATAACTATTCCTCACCCAGGGTGACGAATAGCGTGACCCTATATATATATATATATATATATATATATATATATATATATATATATATCTTTTCAATGAATGTCGGACCATACGCACTTTGTCTCTCTATCTATATGTCTCTCGATTGACCTCGTTTTTTCACGCAGTATCCTCCACACATTGAAGCTACCTCTCCATCCCTCGCAAAGCCAGAGCTATTTACATTGCGAGGGGGACTCCAACCTTGGATTAATTTGTGTAGGCATTTATTCCAGTGGGTATAGATTATATTTTCGTAGCATTCGGCCCACAACTAGTCCAAGCACCGTTGCAACCCCCGCACCTCCCCCAACTGATTTCCCTCTGGCTCGGTCATCGCTCTCTCGCACGTCCTTTATCGCCTTCAACGTCGCACCATGGTATTATTGCAAAAAACTCTGTTGTTCTCTTTAATTATTACAAATAAACTACAAAACTACACACCAATAGTCCACCTGGAATGGAACAAATTTCGACCCACAAATTAAAGTGCTACAAACTACACACCGAGGGGCCCACCTGTCATGAAACAAATTTGGACCCATATACAAATAAAAAAAGGACGAGGATCGGACATGCGACCAGAGCCTTCAAGCCGCATGTCAATAGGAAACATGCGTAGAACAACAATGTTTGTTGTACCCCCTTTTGTTCATATAATGTTTTTATATTACCACAGCTTATTTAATGGATAACATGTAATATTATTTTTAGTACATTAGTGGGACCGGCTCGTTAGCATGTACTATTCGCCTTCACTTACTAGTGGGTTCCATGTGTGATCTCTCTCTCTCCTCGCCTTCCGCGTTTAGACGCACGGGCAAACATGAAGAACTCGCGGGCGATGTTGCCGTTGACCATATCTGGACGCGTTCACAAGTTATGGCACCAGTTTCACGTACTAGTAGTACTAGTCAATGTGTGCGTGCAATGCACGTTAATTTGGAAGTATATTAAGTGCATGCGGATATTAAGGTGGTGTTTGGTTCTCTAGTCCTATGAATCTTTCTAGTCCCAACTAAAAAGTCCCTAGTCCCTAAAAAGTCCCTCCCTATTTATTTTCAGAGACTAAAAAGTCCCTAGTCCCTTCCTAGAGGTTATTAAATAACCATGTTGCCCCTAGTATATAGAAAAATAATAATCAAACAACACCATAGGGTGGCGGGCCAATGGGTGCATGGAGGGGCATTGTTAGAAAAGTCCCAAAAAAGTCCCAAAAAGACTCTCCTTGAGAGTCTTCTTAATTTAGTCCCAAATGCTTAGTTTAGTCCCTAAAAAGTCCCTCCCGTTTGGTAAAAAAGTCTCTAAGAGGGACTTTTTCTAGTTCCTACACAAAAAAGTCCATGGAAACAAACACCCCCTAAGTAGGATCACATTTGCGTGTTATTATGTGATTAGCACTATTTTTGGCATGACATTAACTGCACGCTAAACGTGTTGAGCGCTCGACATTGAAGCGGTCTAGGTCGTTGGATGAGAAAGATTACATGTGGCTTGATGACTTTTTATATTAAATTTGATACGGCTCTAGTAGAACATTCAATCGATCAAACCATAGATTTTATTCAGTCTAACTTCGACTTTACATTCATACGACGATTGATCCAAAATAAACGGAAATGATAAATGTTTGAATTTTAAGCATGGCAATCCAAACGTTTTTCATGGCAAATTTAGATTATGAGGCAGCGGCGGGGGTGTCTTGCGGTGGGAAGCGGCTCCTCTGCCGTGCTCTGTGTGTCGTCGGGCCACTGACCGACGGCGATGGCGGCATCTTGCGCCATTGTTCGCGTACTCCTGGATGTTGGCCCTAGCTTCAAGGAAGGCCACAATGTTTTGGACTTTGGTCTCCAAGAGCGAGTCTACTGGCGGGAGGAGGCGACTTGCGTTGGTGCAAGGAAGCGGTCGATGGTGGCCATCCATGCCGCTGAGGGGGACGCTGGCACCCGTGCGAGGACATGCGCTGGCAACGGCGTGGCAGAGACATTCGTGTGCACGGGCACTGGCACCGGAGCGCACGTCAGTGCATGCACAGGCGCATGCGCTTGCAGGTGCACGGGTACCGGCACGGGCGTGCATGTTAGTGCACGTGTAGGCGCATGCGCTGGCAGGTGCACGGGCGTGTGAAAGTCGGCGGGGACCTCATGGAACCCCGTGGCATCAAGCTCGGCTACAATGTGCGGCTCCCAACCCATCAATGCCACGGGGATGGGGGTTGGTGCAGTCGGGGTGACGGGAGCCGGAACGGGAGCAGGGACAGGCACGGCGTCTTCCCGCAAGGCCGGTTCAAGCTCGTCCCAAAGCGCCTTATGTTCTTGAGACTCCGGCTAGGTGTCTTCCTCAGAAAACTGGAAGACTAAGGGCAGACCATCATGATGTGGCATGGCATACGGTTAGGTCAGGCTGGTTGGAGGTAGACGAGAGGAGAATTGGAGAGGAAGAGACAAGATTGTAGCGATACTGGGTAGTGCGGGGTTGATTTTAAACTGTGGCGCCGGCGATATTAAAAGCGGGAGCAGTTGGAATGAAGGTGGGCGGCAGAGCCTGGTTAAAGGGCTCGCCTCCCGGTGAGCCTGTGCAGCGGTCTGCTCGCACGCCTCCATGTCAGCCGGCGCAGCTGTCTGCTCGCACGCCTCTCGTCGACTCACACGCTTGCTCGGACGGCACATGCCGATGAGAAGCGGGACTCGTGGCGGCACGTAAACGCCCACGGTTTCAATAGTGAAAGCGTTCGCCTTAATGTGACAGGTCTTTGTTCCAAAATACATTGGCTCTTCATTTGTGCAACTTCTCATAAGCAGGTTGTCTCAAATTCAAGAAAAAATCACGTAGGAATATTTGTGCCATATCACGTGACCATGCTCAGTTTCATGAATTTCTGGTCACTTTTGGATTTTCTGAAATTTAAAATCCAGGATTCGAAACAATATCATAACTTGCGTCATGCAATAAATTTTCAAGCGATACATCTTTCATGTTGTATTTCTTAAGAAAGGATTTGGTCAAACATTTTGCTTACTTAGACTTCAAACAAGTTATATATGCAGAGTAAAAGGATAATCCCTCTGTACTAGTGCATTTCCTGATATATTAAGTCAAGTACTTGGCACGAACAAAGGGGCTCAATTCTGTGCTCATCCTGGTGGTGTAGTAGTAGTAGTAGTAGTAGTACAAGGCATGCAGTTGACGGGTGACCTTGGGGAGCGGTGATACGTCTCCAACGTATCTATAATTTTTGATTGTTCCATGCTATTATATTATCTATTTTGGATGATAATGCGCTTTATTTTACACTTTTATATTATTTTGGGACTAACCTATTAACCGGAGGCCCAGCCCAAATTGCTGTTTTTTTTTGCCTATTTTAGTGTTTCGTAGAAAAGGAATATCAAACGGAGTCCAAACGGAATGAAACCTTCGGAAACGTGATTTTTGGAACAAATCTGATCCAGAGGACTTGGAGTGGACGTCAAGAAACCAACAAGGCGGCCACGAGGCAGGGGGCGCGCCTACCCCCTGGGCGCGCCCTCCACCCTCGTGGGCCCCTCGTTGCTCCACCGACCTACTTCTTCCTCCTATATATATCTACATACCCCAAAAACATACACGAGCACCACGAAACCCTATTTCCACTGCCGCAACCATCCGTACCCAAGACATCCCATCTTGGGGCCTTTTCAGGAGCTCCGCGGGAGGGGGCATCGATCACGGAGGGCTTCTACACCAACACCATAGCCTCTCCGATGATGTGTGAGTAGTTTACCTCAGACCTTCGGGTCCATAGTTATTAGCTAGATGGCTTCTTCTCTCTCTTTGGATCTCAATACAATGTTCTCCTCGATCTTCTTGGAGATCTATTTGATATAACTCTTTTTGCGGTGTGTTTGTTGAGATCCGATGAATTGTGGGTTTATGATCAAGTCTATCTATGAACAATATTTGATTCTTCTCTGAAATCTCTTATGTATAATTGGTTATCTTTGCAAGTCTCTTCGAATTATCAGTTTGGTTTGGCCTACTAGATTGATCTTTCTTGCAATGGGAGAAGTGCTTAGCTTTGGGTTCAATCTCGTGGTGTCCTTCCCTAGCGACAGCAGGGGCAGCAAGGCACGTATTGTATTGTTGCCATCGAGGATAAAAAGATGGGGTTTATATCATACTTCTTGAGTTTATCCCTCTACATCATGTCATCTTGCCTAATGCATTACTCTGTTCTTATGAACTTAATACTCTAGATGCATGCTAGATAGCGGTCGATGTGTGGAGTAGTAGTAGTAGATGCAGAATCGTTTCGGTCTACTTGTCGCGAACGTGATGCCTATATACATGATCATGCCTAGATATTCTCATAATTATTCACTTTTCTATCAATTGCTCGACAGTAATTTGTTCACCCACCGTAATACTTATGCTATCTTGAGAGAAGTCACTAGTGAAACCTATGGCCCCCGGGTCTACCTTTTATCATATAAGTTTCCAATCTATTTTATTTTGCAATCTTTACTTTCAATGTATATCATAAAAATACCGAAAACATTTATCTTATTATTATTATCACTATGAGATCTCACTCTCGTAAGTGACCATGAAGGGATTGACAGCCCCTTTATCGCGTTGGTTGCGAGGTTCTTATTTGTTTGTGTAGGTACGAGGGACTAGCGTGTAGTCTCCTACTGGATTGATACCTTTGTTCTCAAAACTGAGGGAAATACTTACGCTACTTTACTACATCACCCTTTCCTCTTCAAGGGAAAACTAACGCAGTGCTCAAGAGGTAGCACGCTGCAGCCCCACTCCAGCCAGGGGCGGCACACTGGGGGATGCATGGAAGGGGCCCGGAGCAAGGCCCTCCCCCATGTCGTGCGGGGCAGGGCGTCACCTGGAGGTAGGTCCTCTCCCGGGGAGGCGCCGTCGAGCCCTTCCCCCGGCAGAGGCCCGTGGTCGCCGAGGGCGCCGCTAGCGTCCCCTCTGCCCCTTGGCCTCGTCCTGGTTTCCGGACGCCCCAACGGTAGTTGAGGGTGGCGCAAGACGGGGCCCTCGTCTGGCGATATGAAGCAAGGCTCGCGTGTGTGAAGGTATTCGCCCGTGACACTCTCACGTAATAATGAGTGGGGCTATACACGCCCCGGAATCTTCGGAGAGCCGCCCTCGGGCCTCGGGGGCTCCCGCCCACGTCCTAGTGGAAGCACCATGCTCAGCGCTGGCCGTCGACACTGTCCCCCAATGACTAAGCTCACGGCCAGCAAAGGCACTAGGCTCCGCGTTGGTGAGAAGACAAGAAGACTAGCTAGGTGTCGGACGCGGCCTGTAGCTTTCAACCCCTTTCTTTGTAGCTCGGTTTGTCGCCTTTTGGATTTGAACTTGCAGTCATATTTTCATTGGCAAAGCATGGGGCATCTTTTCTCATTCGTGTTGATTTCTTGGGTTTTCCAGCTCCGTGCCTTGTTTCGAGACCAGCGCCTGCTGCCCCTTCCTCACGAGCGGGGGTTGGGCATGGTATGCACGCGCATTTCACCATGGCTAACGCCCATCTCTCGCAAGGCCCTCTCAAGCGGACCAGCGGGCTCCGCAGAAGCCCGAAACCTTGCAAGTCCGCGGAGGACTCCCCTCAGGAGGACTACACATCGACAACTACAAGGCCAGTCTGGGGCCTGCCCAAACTAAGGTAAGTTACTGTGGCGAGCTCATGGAGGAATTTGAGAACTCGCTAAAGCACGCCTTAAGTCTGGCTCAGGGGGCCATGTCCAAGCTTTTTGCGCGATGGTTCAGAACAAGCAGCGTGGACTCAATCGGACATGTCGCTTGCAACATCTTCCAAATCGCTCCCGGACATGCTACCGGCATCGTCTTCACCATCATGGACCACGCCGCCTTCATCCATCGTGACCACCACCACATCATCATCAGAAGTGAAAGCTCTAACCAGAGCATCCACATTATTATCATTCACCTAGAGTGCTAGGTCGCCCCGAATAGCCCCTGGCACTAGGGCGATGGCGGCGTCGAATCGGAGTTGGGGTCGGCATTCTAAAGATGGCTGAAGACACGGGAAAACATGCGCCCGAGGAGGCCGCGGCTCTTTTCGTGAATGAGCTCGCGAGCCCTCTCAGCCCTGTCCTCCAGGCGCGTCATGATGTCGGTGAAGAAGCAAAGGTGGACGGCATAGTCTTCTGCATGAGGATGAGGGCCATATTCATCGCAGATGATGCCCAACGCTCGGTTGGCACTCACCCTGAGGTCATGGAACACGGGGGCATGTTCGCGCTGTAGTGTCTATCGGCAGATCGCCTCCTCCCTGCTCTGCTACGCGAGGGACTCGACGGCGGTAGCTCGCTGCTGAAGTGGAAGCAGTTCAGCACGGGGCAGGCTAACTCAACCTGCACAGAGATCAAAGCAGATGCATCGGCGTTCTTGCGCTGCTCCGTCTCAGTCAACCTCGACCTGAGGGCGGAGGTCCTGCCCTCAACTTCGGCTTCCATGAGCTTTAGCTTCAGGTCGTACCTCTTGGCAAGGTCAGCGCGAGCCTTCTCCGCCCGACGGTCCACTTCCTCCTGGATCCTGGCCTCGCGCACGCTGACGGCATCTTCCACCTGAGCATCCTGACGCTCCCTCGTCTCCAACCGCTCATACTCGAGGCTGCGCTCTGTGGACTCCAGCATTAGCACTTCCTCGCACTTCAAGACCTCCTCCTCGTCGGATGGCCTTCATCGACGCCAAGGCAGCACTACGCGCATCCGCCTGCTGCTCCAGGAGGGCATTCAGGGCCTGAAGCTCCTACCTGCGCTTCTCGGCAGTCTCGCGGCCGTGGTCTGCCTCCTAGGCCTCCTCCAAGGCTCAGGTGCTGGCCTCACGCGAGGTTGCAAGGGATTCCAAGGCATCCGCATTGGCACGCTCACGCAGGAGGCGCCCGAGGTTGATGGCCACCTTCAATTGACGTCATTCATCCACCAGCCGAAGACCCTCAGTTTCGAGGTGAGCGTCCATATCCACAAGCTCCTCCTCAAGCCGGCTCAACGCACTCATAGCTTCCTGGAAGAGCTTGTGATGGACGGCACCCCGCCTACGTGCAAGCTCGTATGCACAACCGGGTCCGTCCTCCACGCTGGGACTCGTTGAAGGGGTTCGAGGTGGCTCGCCTCCTCCTAGCTGGGGGCTAGAGGCTGGCACCTTTCTAGTCGCCCTTCAGGCCCCGGCGGGAGCCCGGAGGGGCGGAGGCTCATTACCCGAAGGGGAGGCCTAAGCCGAGGCCACCCAACTGCGATCAACAACCAGAGGAGGAGCCCCCAGCACACCCCACGCAAGGCCACGAAGAGCGTACAGTAGGAATGCGAGGTGGAGAAGCCAAGCCGGTGTGCTTGCCTCTCCGACCAACCTCGTGCCAAGTGCCGCAGGCTGGCTTGGGGCGCTCAAGGTCAGCAGAGGACTCGAGGCAAGAGGAGGTCACTTCTCGGGAGGCTTCCTCGCCTTTGCAGAAGGGCCCCTGAGGAACCACGATTAGGAGGAGAACCGACACTCTAGAAATTACAAAGATAAGGTACTCACTTGTCAATAGCAATGTACTTCCTCTGCTTCAATGGCCGGAAGGTGTCACCAATGCAGCTTGGAGACCCCCTCCTCTTGCGGAGCGCCGTGAAGTTCAGTCGGAGCCGACCGAAGCCCGGGGCGCGGTCACTAAGGCCAGCCGCGGATGGTGCGACCCCTGAGGAGGCGACCTCAGGGGTACCGGACCGTGCTGAGACTTTGGTGCTCGCCTCATGGAGGTTCACCGAGGCCTAGGGGGCTCCGGCCTCGGGAGCATCGGGCCGCGTTGTCCCCCAGGATGCCTCCTCAGGACAACTCTCCAGGGCCCCGGGGGACGGCACCTCAGGAGCCTCGAGTGGCGTCGATTCCTCAGCAGCAGTGTCACCATCGCCCGACAGCAACCGCCCCTGCGTCTGCTCCCGGGGCGAGCGTCGCGCTCACGACGGGAAGGGGGGCCACGAAGCTAGGGCTCTCGCGAGGCCCTTCAAGGCCAACCGGGCGTGGTCCCCATTCGTCGAAGAGGGGCATCTGCTTCACGAACTCCACCCTGTTCGAGCAGCAGTACAGAAGATAGCCCTCCTCCGGCAGGTTGGCTGGCATCGGGTCGTCCGTCAGGAGCTCGAGCATCGTGTGCCGCGCCTCAGGAGGAAGAGCCGGAGCCTGAAGCCTCATACGGTCCCCGTAGCCAGAGAAGGTCCACATTTGCCGAGAGTGGTGCTGGAGCGGAGCGATGCGACACCACATGAACTCCTTCACCACCATGGGCGCTGTCACGCCGAGGTCCTTCAACCTGGCAAACCGGAGCCAAACATGGGCGAGCTACCGATCGGTGAGCTTCGCATGGCCCCAACAGGGGCTCGGAGCAGCTGGGACCCGGGGGAGCAGCAGCAGGGGGCTGCGCACGCCAACGTCCATGAACACCCACCTCTTCCTAAAGCCTCCGACGACTGGCGAGAGCTTGAAGTCAATCCCCGAACCAGCCGTCGCCGCGACGGCCTGAAAGGATAGAAACCCACAGTGCTTGAGAGGGTCTGTCAGGTGCAGCGAGAAGAAGTGGCGAAGCAGAGCCACGAAAGGGGCAATGCCTACCATGGCTTCGCAAACAAAGGCGAAGAAAGCAAGAAGGATGATGGATTGGGGATTGAGATGCATCGCGTTAATCATTGAACAAATTAGAGAAGGGGGGATCAAGCCTGCCTAGAGGATGTGGAGATGGATGGGGACCAAGGTGGCCGTCCTGTCCACTTCGACGTGGGAAGCAGGTCAGGCCACCGTCGCCCCCACTCATTGAAATCAGCGAAGAGCGCTAGACGCACCTTGCCCATCGCCTATTGGTTGAGCACCACCGACCGCTCGATGCGGGCTCGAGGACCAGCGTCACAGGGGCCAAGGTACGGGACTCCTTCTTTCCCTTCTTCTTCCGGCTTGGTGCCATGGAGGCGGGAGGAGTTGGTGTCAGATTGGGCCGAGGAAACAGATTTGCAGCCTTCTGGGAGATGAGGGAGCGGCGGAGAGTGGTGCCTGTAAGGGAGGAGGAGCTATGAAGATGACAGTAGTTGCCTAGCCAGGCGGAAATCAAGGTTGCGTGGGGAAGTGGAGGCGCCCACGTCCCGTCAGTCGCCACACGTCAATCAAGGCCGCAGGCTATTGGGGCCCGCGGCGCTCCACGCTTGACCCTTGGCTTCGCCACGAAGCCAAGCACGAGCGTGCCTTGGGCCCGGGGGATACTGTTGGTGTCCTGGGAATGGGGGTACCCAGAGTTGCCTTCCTGCGGCCCAAGGCGTGGCTCCACCAGTGGCCTGGTATGGCCCATTTTCATCAATCAACACTCAAGACCCTCGCGAGGTGGATGACAAAAGACCTCCTCAGGGGCATCCTCACTAGTATGGCTCGTGAGGAGCGGAGAGATCAAGGCGAGGGGCACCTCATGAGGTTTCCATGACGTGAGCCATGACGACCAAGGCCAGGCGGGCGCCAGCGGGCGCAGAGTGCCAGTTTCCTCTTTGGTGCTAACGAGGCAGGCACATGCGAGGAGTCTTGAGGCATCAGGTAAAGGTTTCCATATCGGTGCAACGAGAGCAAGACCAATAGGACGGCAAGATGTAGGTCACCACAGAGCCCACGACGGCGTCACCCCGAGCGCCTTTGGTAGGCTAAGACCACCTTTTGTCAAGATAACTTGTACCCGTTGTCCCCCTTCGAATTGGCCGTTGTGGGATCCCTTCCCGCCTAATATTTGGGGAGAGGACCCGGGCCTCTATAAATAGGGCTAGCCACCACCGTAGGAGGGGGTCCTCGAAGAGGATCATCGAGAGACGGATCATTCAGATCATCCCCAGCCACACAAGCTCATCGAGCTCAAGAACACCTCTCCTCGGGAGGCTATTCTTCCCTTGTACTTGGTCATCCCCAGCCTACAAGGCAATCCACCGCACCACACTAGAGTAGGGTATTACACCGCAATGGTGGCCCGAACCAGTATAAACTCTTGTGTCCCTTGTTCCTCGGGTTCGGCGAGCTAGACTGTGAGATCGTTGCGAGAGCGTGAGCTAGGAGGAGAGAGATCTTCGTGCGCACCCCAGTGTTTGAACCTCAAGGGTTTGCCGAAACCCGTAATCCGACAATTGGCCACCTCGATGCTCAGCTCGTGGAGCTGCAAGAGCTCAGCAGGGTCGGGGGTGCCATCGTAGCACGGAGGTAGGTCGGGCTTGAACTTGTCGGGCTAGACAACACCGCGCAGCTCGGGGGTGAAGGCGCGGCAACCCGCCGTGGTCACTGGAGCCCGTCGTGGAGGTGGAGCCTGGTTTGATATTCGTGTGCCGCCACGCGATCTTGACGTGGTGGCGCAAGGAGTGCAGGAGCATCTCCTTGCGGCCGCGGGACTTCCTGGCAGCTACCTTCTTCACGCGCGGGCACCTTACATGGTGTGTCGCACCGCAGGGCCACGCGTCTTGGTGCAAGGGTGACGTCTTGATGTGGAGGTGGTGGAGGTGCTCCATGGGCTATGTCGCCCGCAGCAGGGGGCGGATGAAGCAGCGAAAGGGACTGTGCAGGAGAGCCCCCAGCGGCGCTGACGAGCTCGGCAATGCGGTCAAGCCAGTCCTCGTAGAGGTTGTCGACGGGGCGGTAACGCAGAAGCTCGCGCGCCATGAGCAGCGCTGCCTGCGCGTCCGCGGGCCTGCGGCGAGCATGGGACGACGAGCCAGCCGGAGTCAACGACGGGGTGGCGGTGCGTCCGTCCCTCCGCACAGAGGAGTGCAGCACCGAAGCTTGTTGCTTGTTTCTCGCGGGGCCAGTGGTGGCATTGGCAGCAAGTGATGGAGAGCGACGGGGAGGTCCGCGGACGAGCGCCATCTAGGCGACGTGAGCGGCAAGGGCGGCCCGGTGCTCAGCACGGGCCCGGTGAGTGTCAGCCATGGATGCGGTGGAGCAGCAGTGCGTCGATCGACGGAAGAAAGACTTCAGCGCACCCCTACCTGGCGCGCCAAATGTCGGATTACGGGTTCCGGAAAACCCTTGTGAGGTTTGAACTCTGGGGTGCGCACGAAGAACACTCTCTACCTGATTCGCACGCTCAATGATTCCACGGCCTAGCTCGACGGACCCAAAGAACAAGAGACACGAGTGTTTATACTGGTTCGGGCCACCTTGCAGTGTAATACCCTACTCCAGTGTGTGGTGGATTTCCTCGAGGGGCTAAGGATGAACTAGTACAATGGAGGAACAGCCTCGGGAGGTGAGGTGTTCTTGAGCTAGATGAACTGGTGAGCTGGTCAGGGTGGAATGGATCTGATCCCCGATCCCCTCTCTATGGTGGTGGCTAAGTCCTATTTATAGTGGCCTTGGTCCTCTTCCCAAATGTACAAGCTATCCTGACAAAATGTGGTCTTCGCCTGCTAAAGGCTCTGGTGGTGATGCTGCTGTGGGCTCTGCGATGACCTCCGTCCTGCTGTCCTGGCGGTCTTGGTCTTGTTGCACCGATATGGAAACCTTTGCCTGATGCCTCGGGACCCCCGCCTAAGCTTGCCTCCTTAGCACCAAAGAGGAAACTGGTACACTACGCCCGCTGGCGCCTGCCTGGCCTTAGTCGTCATGGCTGACGTCACGTGAACCTCGCGAGGTGCCCCTTGCATAGATATCTCCGCTCCTCGGGAGCGGGCCTAGTGAGGCCACCCCCAGGGAGGTCTTGGTGTCGTCCGCCTCATGAAGTTTGGCCCCTCGCAAGGGTCTTGGGTGGTTGCTGTTGAAGATGGGCCGTACCAGGCCGTTGGTGGAGCCACGCTCACGGGCTGCAGGCAGGCAAGTCTGGGCACCCTCGGTCCCAAAACGCCGACAGGTTCATCACGTAGGTCGGTGGGAAAAAATAGTCTATGGAGTTTAATTAATGCAACTTTGCTTGTCTGTAATAAGTACTATTGTTCAATACTTGATTTGTGTTTGTGAACTCTGTATTGTTTAGTACTACCGCTTTTGTTGTGTGGTGAGTCCTGAGAACAGTCTATGTTAATGTTTGTCCACTCAATTCAGTCTGTATATTTTGAAGTATCCAGATCATCTTTTCTGTGAGGATGGTTTATCAATTATGGTTACACTCCAATATCTGTATGCATTGCAGGGTTTATCGCACCCACCAGGATTTCCAGTCCCATGGATGTTCGGTCCATACGATTTGGCACAACCTTTGGACTGTTCTGCTTGTGGGAGTAGGCGGGGGCCCTGCATGCCACGCGTAGTTGGATGATCAATCTTCTGTTTAGTACTTCAACATAGTTATTTCCTCGTAAGGATTTACTCGTGTCACATCAAGTAAATCTTATTGATTTACTGTCTAAATCTTATTGATTTATGTCATGTTTTCTTTCTTTTGTTGCAATTTTACGATGCAGGTTTTGCCATGTGACATTCATCACAGAATAAACCGTTTGGTTTGCTCAACGATGGCCATTTTTGCAGGTTTCACTTCTTATGTCGTGTTAGTAACAAAGGCATTGTCCATCACTTATATTACTGGAAAAATTGGATCAGTCTGTTGTCTGAGTACAAGTTGAATCCCTGTGATGAACTGCAGTTTGGTTTAACAAACACGCCACAATTAGTCCTTCTCACGTTTAAAAGAAATGAAGAAAAAGACTGGATCAAGGTCACGGAGCCTAGTCAAGTTAGAAAGCTGATCATAGCAGACCAGACACAATCGCCGCTGTCTCGCACATCGGTACCACCTTCAGCAACGGATCGAGCACCGGCATTTACTCTAGCACTGATAGCAGCAGCAACTCAGTCTGATCCAGCTGAGGATTGGGCACCGACCGCGTCAGCGGATTAGGCTGATCTACCGGAGGATCGAGCATCGACACCTGCACCTGCTCCGACACTAGCACCAGCTCTACAAGGAGCACCATCTCCGGCAGCAGCGGCACTACCAGTCGCACTGGCACGGGCACCAGCAACGGCTTCAGCACCTGTACCAACACTTGCACTTGCATCTTCTCCGGCCCGTGCAATGGCAACGGAACCAGCAGTTGCATCGGCAATAGACTGGGCTGCAGTTTGCACTTCATATACCAATGTCCTTTCAGAAACTGACATGTCCACCTTCTTGGTAAGCATTGGCTGCCCAAGTGCTTCGTTCTTTTTTTGTTTCCATGTTCTTTCACAAGATTCACTGTGTTGATCTAACTGTTTGTGTATGTCTTCTTGTTTGCAAATAGAGAATTCCTAGAGCAACGAGGGAGTCGTTCAACAATCCGGGCGACCGTGGCCAAGTTTCTCTTACCATGCGCAGCCTTGGTGTGAATGAACCTGTTCAATATACCGTAAGTACAAAGGATGGTTGCATGATGATTGATGCTAAAGGATGGTCAAGGTTCAAATCTAAATCTTATCTTGCGGTAGGGGATGATGTCAAAATCAAACTTTCTCGGCAAGGAGAGCTAGTCCAAATCAACATTGAAATTCTTCAGTAGTAGCACGCAACTGCCGAACTGATCTATCCTCCGAGAGATTTTGATGTAATAATTTGGCATGGTGAAACAAGTGTCCTATGTGTATAAGTATTACGATAGTTTTATTTATCACATGGTATATCGTTGATAGAATTTCAACTCTGATTGGTGGTTAGGAACTGTTGTTCGATTTCATCCCAACAACTGTCGTGCTTTATTCAATTTTGTGTATTTGCCTTGCGACAGCATCTAAAACCAGCGCCGTACCGATCTCTTGCAATATGAAAAGCACTAAGGTAGAACACATGGGCCCCCAAACATGCAGGGTCACCGGACTGTGGCCAAAGTCCAGAACTGTGAGCTTGTCTGAGTATTATATTCTTAGCTGAACCCCCATAATGCCCGTGCGTTGCACGTAACATCAAGATGCATTTGTATGAGTATTTTATCTTGTGAGAGAAAAGGATGAACGAGGGAAAGCCTTATTTGCGAATCTGGAGAGGTGTGTGGGTACCTTTTTGCAAAATTGCCATAGTTTCCTTCCTATCCGTCAGATATAAATCGGACGGCCTATATTGCAGGATGGCAGGCACACCATCATCACCATCTCGTCTATACTGTGTTAAAAAATAGTTTTTTATAATTATATATGTTATATATATTCCCCTTGATTTTTTATGCATAAAGTTGTGATATAAAATATTTTTATATTTCTTTACAGAGGGAGCATCTCTCTATCAAAAATATATTTATGTGTAACTAGTTACTCATGTATTTCTAATTCCTTTCACTGATATGTGGGGCATCCCGCAACGGGGTCCATGTGCCATATGCACCAAATTAGAGTGCACAACTGCACGGTAGACACACGCCGGTCGTAGCGCCGTAGTAATGCCCAATGAGCCTTCAAATCATAAAAAAAAAACACCTTTCTAGCTTTAGTTGTAAGCTGGACGGATGAAGCGGCAATATTTCACTGGGCCTGAATCCCCTTCTCCCTCATCTGCTTGTTCAGAGAAAACCCCCTCTCGGCGATTGCATAGGGTTTTCTCATGGAGAACCAAGTATGAATTCTTCATCCATCCCCGATAAATCCAAGTCCCTTGGTCGCGGGTAATCCTAGGATGGCAGCCGCCACCATTGATGCATTTTTCTTCCTACTGAATCTAGTGTGTTTCATTTGGAGTGCCCAAAGTGCGAGGACCCTATAGGTTTCTGCACCCTTGGTGAGATGCCACACTTGTTCCTTCTCATCCTAAAATAGGATTTTAAAACGTGCACAGTATGTTCCTAGAATCCTCTTTTCTATCCGGGAGGGTGGGATTTTTTGAACATGCTGTCAACTAATTTGGAAATTTGGATTGCTATATTTGGATGAAAGGTACTAGTACCATGGTCAATAGTGACGTGAAGGAGGAAATTATTTCTAGATTTGGATAGGGAATACATTGTGTTCTTATATTATTTTTCCTACAGTGCATTACTTGCTCTGCCAGAACACATGTACTCAAGATGCTCGACCTTGCCATAACTGAATACACCAGTTTAATGGTCACAGTGAAGACAAGCCATGGATATAAGTTCCGCGTTGGGTTCATCAACCAAGAAGATCGCTACTTTTTTTATGGCTGAACTTGGATAAACTTTCTCACGTGTTACGGACTGAAAGTTGGCGCACGAATGTTGATGGAAGTAGCAGAACCTGGTCTCATCTTCACTGCGATCTTCCACCCCAACGTCGTTCCAATTGCTCATCCATGTTATTTTTGTATCTGGTTCTTTCTTGTTGCCTCGATTACTTCTTAATCCACCTATTCTGTCTAACTAATCATAATTTACCTTTAGAAGTAGCAACGAATCTCTCACAAAGATGCTACTTCTAACTAATATTTTCTTATAATTGGTGGCACGTGTAGGTTTTTTCAGAGTTAAGCAGGCTACTCGTTTGTTATTCTGTAAGAACTCGGCTGTTACTGATGGCACTGAAGTTGACTGGGATGACATCCACAAGTTCCTACACTTTATTAATCCTCTTGAGGTCCTTGTGGGGCGTTTCAATGGTAGAAGGCCACGTGGGATATGTGTGCCACTGCTGCACTCGTTGAACATGTCCAACTGTGTCGAGAAACTTATGGTACGAGTTGTTTTCTGTTATATATGTTGTTCGTAAACTATTGCTTATACACAGTTTTACAGTTGTGATCTTCTTGAAACAGAAACTGCCCAGTTATATTGTCACTATACAGATGCCTGACCATGGTCGGGTCAGACTTGCGTTTGGTCACAACATGATGTTTATGTCGACCTACTCCATTCCCCTTGGAGGTGAAAAGATACTTATTCATGGGTGATACGTCTCCAACGTATCTATAATTTTTTATTGTTCCATGCTATTATATTACCCATTTTGGATGTTTATGGGCTTTATTATACACTTTTACATTATTTTTGGGACTAACCTATTAACCGGAGGCCCAGCCCAAAATGTTGTTTTATTGCCTATTTCAGTGTTTCGAAGAAAAGGAATATCAAATGGAGTCCAAACAGAATGAAACCTTTGGGAGAGTTATTTTTGGAACAAAAGCAACCCAGGAGACTTGGAGTAGATGTCAGGGAAGCTTCGAGGAAGCCACGAGGCAGGGAGGCGTGCCCTACCCCCATAGGCGCGACCCCCACCCTCATGGGCTCCTCGTGGCTCCCCTGACCGACTTCTTTCGCCTATATATGTCCATATACCCTAAAAACATCGAGGAGCAGAATAGATCGGGAGTTCCGCCGCCAGAAGCCTCCGTAGCCACCAAAAACCAATGTAGACCCGTTCCGGCACCCTGCCGGAGGGGGGAATCCCTCTCCGTTGGCCATCTTCATCATCCCGGCACTCTCCATGACGAGGAGGGAGTAGTTCACCCTAGGGGCTGAGGGTATGTACCAGTAGCTATGTGTTTGATCTCTCTCTCTCTCTCTCGTGTTCTTGAGGTGGTACGATCGTGATGTATCGCGAGCTTTGCTATTATAGTTGGATCTTATGATGTTTCTCCCCCTCTACTCTCTTGTAATGGATTGAGTTTTCCCTTTGAAGTTATCTTATCGGATTGAGTCTTTAAGGATTTGAGAACACATGATGTATGTCTTGCATGTGCTTATCTGTGGTGACAATGGGATATCACGTGATCCACTTGATGTATGTTTTGGTGATCAACTTGCGTGTTCCGTGACCTCGTGAACTTATGCATAGGGGTTGGCACATGTTTTTGTCTTGACTCTCCGGTAGAAACTTTGGGGCACTCTTTGAAGTTCTTTGTGTTGGTTGAATAGATGAATCTGAGATTGCGTGATGCATATCGTATAATCATACCCACGGATACTTGAGGTGACATTGGAGTATCTAGGTGACATTAGAGTTTTGGTTGATTTGTGTCTTAAGGTGTTATTCTAGTACGAACTCTTTAATAGATCGATTAGAAAGAATAACTTTGAGGTGGTTTCATACCCTTCCATAATCTCTTCGTTTGTTCTCCGCTATTAGTGACTCTTTGTTGCATGTTGAGGGATAGTTATATGATCCAATTATGTTATTATTGTTGAAGGAACTTGCACTAGTGAAAGTATGAACCCTAGGCCTTGTTTCAACGCATTGCAATACCGTTTGTGCTCATTTTTATCATTAGTTACCTTGCTTATTTTATATTTTCAGATTACAAAAACCATTATCTACTTTCCATATTGCACTTGTATCACCATTTCTTCGCCGAACTAGTGCACTTACACAATTTACCATTGTATTGGGTGTTTTGGGGACACAAGAGACTCTTTGTTATTTGGTTGCGGGGTTGCTTGAGAGAGACCATCTTCATCCTACACCTCCCACGGATTGATAAACCTTAGGTCATCCACTTGAGGGAAATTTGCTACTGTCCTACAAACCTCTGCACTTGGAGGCCCAACAACGTCTACAAGAAGAAGGTTGTGTAGTAGACATCAAGCTCTTTTCTGGCACCGTTGCCGGGGAGGTGAGTGCTTGAAGGTATATCTTTAGATCTTGCAATCGAATCTTTTAGTTTCTTGTTTTATCACTAGTTTAGTTTATAAAAGAAAATTACAAAAAAATGGAATTGAGTTTGCCTCATACGCTTCATCTTTTTAATATTTTTCGTGAGAATGAGGGAAAGGAAAATTGTGCTCAAGTTCTAGAAGAAGAAGTCTATAAAATGTTTGGCACTAAATCTTTGAATGATGAGCATGATTGCAATGTTGTTAGTATGAACTCTTTGAATATTCATAATACTAATGACGATTGCACTAGTCATGATGAAAATGTCTCTTATAAGAATGTCAACTTTTGTGGAATATATAGAGCCTGCAAGTACACACCAATTAGGGAAAATAGCTTTTGCAAGAGGCATATGTATTTGGAAACTAAATGGACATGGTCATTTAAATCTCAAATGCAAATTGTTTCATGATCGTATCGTGTCCAAAAATTGTGATGATTTGATTTCCCTTGCACATCATAATGAACTTAGTTTGCTTTTGGGTTATGAAGAAATGAAACGTATAACTAATCATATTCCAGAATATAACCTTGAGAAATTCCTCGATATTGATCTAGAAGAATTTTTTATGTATTGTGCGGTGAATTGCATTGAAAATCCTTATATTGCCAATTACATAAAGAAAAGAAAACAAATAGAAGATGAAGAGAATACTAACGAAAGGGAAGATACTTCCCAATATCCTCCTATTATTTCTTATGATGAATCAGGTAACGAGGAGGAGCCTCCTATTCAACCAATCTCATTAATAAGGAGCTCCAAAAAGAGGATAAAACCCACACATGATGTGAAGAAGAAAAAGAAAAGACAGAGAAGCAAAGGTAAAAATGTATCCCTCCCAAATAATGTTGCTCCTATTACTCATTGTGATGATGATAATTGTTATACTATTGGTGCTATACATACTATTAATGATGAGAGTGATTATGCTTATGATATGAAAAGGCCCAAGCTTGGGGATGCTATGTTTGATGAGAATGACATGTTTGAGAATGTATTTGCTGCAATTAATGTTTGTCCCAAGCTTGGGGATGCTATGTTTAATGAAGATGATATTTCTAGCCTCCCAAGTCTTGATATGCAAATTTGTTATGATGATAGCATGCCTCCTACTTATGATGATTACATTGATGAAAGTGGGTTTGGAAGAGTGTCAACTTTAGGAAGTAACGATCCCACTATTTTGGAGGATGTTGAATCTTATTGTGATAATTATGAAAGTGGATTTGGGGAGGTCATGACTTTATTTAGTAATGATTCCACTATCTTGGAAGAGGTTTCAATCGATTATGATGAGAACAAAGTTGCTACTTATGATGATTATTGTGATGATACTTATGCTATAAAAAGTAGTGATGATTATATTTATAAAACTTGTCATGATTATGATTACCCTTTTTCTGAACATTACTCCTTTAATGTGGAAACAATTTATAGTACTCGAGTTTCTTATGATACTCCCACTATTCCGAATGAGAAGAATTTTGCTTATGTGGAGAGTAATAAAATTTCTATGCTTGTAGATCATGAAAAGAATGCTTTATGTGATGGTTATATTGTTGAATTCATTCATTATGCTACTGAAAATTATTATGAGGGAGGAATATATGCTTGTAGGAATTGCAATAATATCAAGTTTCCTCTCTATGTGCTTAAAGTTTTAAAGTTATGCTTGTTTTGCCTTCCTATGCAAGTTAATTCTTGTTCCCACAAGTTGTTTGCTCACAAAATCCCTATGCATAGGAAGTGGGTTAGACTTAAATGTGCTAGTCATATTCTTCATGATGCTCTCTTTATGTTACAATTCTTATCTTTTATGTGAGCATCATTGAAATCATCATGCCTAGCTAGGGGCGTTAAACGTTAGCGCTTGTTGGGAGGCAACCCAAATTTATTTTTGTTCATTGCTTTTTGTTACTGTTTAGTAATAAATAATTCATCTAGCCTCTGTTATGACTGAGTTTTTATGCTTTTAATTAGTGTTTGTGCCAAGTAGAACCTTTGGGAAGACTTGGGGAAAGTCTTTGCGATCTTGCTGTAAAAAATAGAAACTTTAGCGCTCACGAGATTTGCTGCCATTTTTTAATGGAGAGTGCTATTTAGTTAATTATTTTTTAAGATTATTAATAGATAAATTCCTCACTTGAATTTATTTTAGAATTTTGGGTGTTCCAGAAGTATACGTTTGATCCAGATTACTACAGACTATTCTGTTTTTGACAGATTTTGTTTTCTATGTGTTGTCTGCTTATTTTGATGAATCTATGAGTAGTATCGGAGGGTATGAACCATAGATGAGTTGGAATATAATAGATATTACACCAATATGAATTTATAATGAGTTCACGACAGTATCTAAGTGGTGATTTATTTTCTTATACTAACGGAGCTTATGAGTTTTCTGTTAAGTTTTGTGTTGTGAAGTTTTCAAGTTTTGGGTAAAGATTCGATGGACTATGGGATAAGGAGTGGCAAGAGACTAAGATTGGGGATGCCCAAGGCACCCCAAGGTAATATTCAAGGACAACCAAGAGCCTAAGCTTCGGGATGCCCCGGAAGGCATCCCCTCTTTCATCTTTGTTCATCGGTGACTTTACTTGGAGCTATATTTTTATTCACCACGTGACATGTGTTTTGCTTGGAGCGTCATTTTATTTTCTTTTGTTTTTCTTGCTGTTTGAATAAAATACCAAGATCTGAAATTATTAAATGTTAGAGAGTCTTCACATAGTTGCATAATTATTCGACTACTCATTGATCTTCACTTATATCTTTCGGAGTAGTTTGTCAATTGCTCTAGTGCTTCACTTATATCTTTTTAGAGCACGACGGTGGTTTTATTTTGAAGAAATAGATGGACTCTCATGTTTCACTTATATTATTTTGAGAGTCCTAAATAGGATGGTAATTTGCTTTGGTTATGAAACTAGTCCTAATATGATGGGCATCCAAGATGGGTATAATAAAAACTTTCATATAAAGTGCATTGAATACTATGAGAAGTTTGATACTTGATGATTGTTTTGAGATATGAAGATGGTGATATTAGAGTCATGCTAGTTGAGTGGTTGTAAATTTGAGAGATACTTGCGTTAAAGTTTGTGATTCCCATAGCATGCACGTATGGTGAACCGTTATGTGATGAAGTCGGAGCATGATTTATTTATTGAGTGTCTTCCTTATGAGTGGCGGTCGGGGACGAGCGATGGTCTTTTCCTACCAATCTATCCCCCTATGAGCATGCGCGTAGTACTTTGTTTCGATAACTAATAGATTTTTGCAATAAGTATGTGAGTTCTTTATGACTAATGTTGAGTCCATGGATTATACGCACTCTCACCCTTCCACCATTGATATCCTCTCTAGTACCGCGCAACTTTCGCCGGTACCATAAACCCACCATTTACCTTCCTCAAAACAGCCACCATACCTACCTATTATGGCATTTCCATAGCCATTCCGAGATATATTGCCACGCAACTTTCCACCGTACCGGTTATTATGGCACGCTCCATCATTGTCATATCGCTTTGCACGATCATGTAGTTGACATCGTATGTGTGGCAAAGCCACCGTTCATAATTCTTTCATACATGTCACTCTTGATTCATTGCATATCCTGGTACACCACCAGAGGCATTCACATAGAGTCATATTTTGTTTTAAGTATCAAGTTGTAATTCTTGAGTTGTAAGTAAATAAAAGTGTGATGATCATCATTATTAGAGCATTGTCCCAGTGAGGAAAGGATGATGGAGACTATGATTCCCCCACAATTCAGGATGAGACTCCGGATGAAAAATTAAAAAAATAGAAAAAGAGGCCATAAAAAAAGAGAAGGCCCAAAAAAACAAAAAAAAACAAAAAATGAGAGAAAAAGAGAGAAGGGGCAATGCTACTATCCTTTTACCACACTTGTGCTTCAAAGTAGCACCATGATCTTCATGATAAAGAGTCTCCTGTGTTGTCACTTTCATATACTAGTGGTAATCATTCATTATAGAACTTGGCTTGTATATTCCAATGATGGGCTTCCTCAAAATGCCCTAGGTCTTCGTGAGCAAGTGAGTTGGATGCACACCCACTAGTTTCTTTTGTTGAGCTTGCATCCGTTGCATGGAAATCCCTACTCACTCATATTGATATCTATTGATCGACATCTCCATAGCCCGTTGATATGCCTAGTTGATGTGAGACTATCTTCCTCCTTTTTGTCTTCTCCACAACCACCATTCTATTCCACCTATAGTGCTATATCCATTGGTCACGCTCATGTATTGCGTAAAGATTGAAAAGGTTTGAGAACATCAAAAGTATGAAACAATTGCTTGGCTTGTCATCAGGGTTGTGCATGATTTAAATATTTTGTGTGATGAAGATAGAGCATAGCCAGACTATATGATTTTGTAGGGATAGCTTTCTTTGTCCATGTTATTTTGAGAAGACATGATTACTTTGTTAGTATGCTTGAAGTATTATTATTTTTATGTCAATATTAAACTTTTGTCTTGAATCTTATGGATCTCAATATTCTTTCCACAATAGAGAAGATTACATTGATAAATATGTTAGGTAGCATTCCACATCAAAAATTCTGTTTTTATCATTTACCTACTCGAGGACGAGCAGGAATTAAGCATGGGGATGCTGGTACGTCTCCAACGTATCTATAATTTTTTATTGTTCCATTCTATTACATTACCCATTTTGGATGTTTATGGGCTTTATTATACACTTTTATATTATTTTTGGGACTAACCTATTAACCGGAGGCCCAACCCAAAATGTTGTTTTATTGCCTATTTGAGTGTTTCAAAGAAAAGGAATATCAAATGGAGTCCAAACGGAATGAAACCTTCAGGAGAGTTATTTTTGGAATGGAAGCAACCCAGGAGACTTGGAGTAGACGTCAGGGAAGCTTCGAGGAAGCCACGAGGCAGGGAGGCGCGCCCCCCACCCTCGTGCCCCCCTCGTGGCTCCCCTGACCGACTTCTTTCGCCTATATATGTCCGTATACCCTAAAAACATCGAGGAGCAGAATAGATCGGGAGTTCCGCCGCCATAAGCCTCCGTAGCCACCGAAAACCAATCTAGACCCGTTCTGGCACCCTGCCGGAGGGGGGCAATCCCTCTCCGGTGTTCATCTTCATCATCCTGACGCTCTCCATGACGAGGAGGGAGTAGTTCACCCTCACGGCTGAGGGTATATACCAGTAGCTATGTGTTTGATCTCTCTCTCTCGTGTTCTTGAGGTGGTACGATCTTGATGTATCGCGAGCTTTGCTATTATAGTTGGATCTTATGATGTTTCTCCCCCTCTACTCTCTTGTAATGGATTGAGTTTTCCCTTTGAAGTTATCTTATTGGATTGAGTCTTTAAGGATTTGAGAACACTTGATGTATGTCTTGCATGTGCTTATGTGTGGTGACAATGGGATATCACGTGATCCACTTAATGTGTGTTTTGGCGATCAACTTGCGAGTCCCGTGACCTCGTGAACTTATGCATAGGGGTTGGCACACGTTTTCATCTTGACTCTTCGGTAGAAACTTTGGGGCACTCTTTGAAGTTCTTTGTGTTGGTTGAATAGATGAATCTGAGATTGTGTGATGCATATCGTATAATCATACCCACGGATACTTGAGGTGACATTGGAGTATCTAGGTGACATTAGGGTTTTGGTTGATTATAGTACGAACTCTTTAATAGATCGATCAGAAAGAATAACTTTGAGGTGGTTTCGTACCCTACCATAATCTGTTCGTTTGTTCTCCGCTATTAGTGACTTTGGAGTGACTCTTTGTTGCATGTTGAGGGATAGTTATATGATCCAATTATGTTATTATTGTTGAGGGAACTTGCACTAGTGAAAGTATGAACCCTGGGCCTTGTTTCAACGCATTGCAATACTATTTGTGCTCACTTTTATCATTAGTTACCTTGCTGTTTTTATTATTTCAGATTACAAAAACTATTATCTACCATCCATATACCACTTGTATCACCATCTCTTCGCCGAAGTAGTGCACCTATACAATTTACCATTGTATTGGGTGTGTTTGGGACACAAGAGACTCTTTGTTATTTGGTTGCAGGGTTGCTTGAGAGAGACCATCTTCATCCTACGCCTCCCACGGATTGATAAACCTTAGGTCATCCACTTGAGGGAAATTTGCTACTGTCCTACAAACCTCTGCAC
Organism: Triticum urartu; assembly: GCF_056163025.1. Classification (NCBI taxonomy): domain Eukaryota; kingdom Viridiplantae; phylum Streptophyta; class Magnoliopsida; order Poales; family Poaceae; genus Triticum; species Triticum urartu. The sequence continues at coordinate 606,725,188 of NC_141874.1, read as the reverse complement.
TTGGAGGCCCAACAACATCTACAAGAAGAAGGTTGTGTAGTAGACATCAATGGGTGGTCTCAAATAATGAAGGCCCGTCCATCTTGGAGAATAGGACAGAAGATTATGTTCCTGCTTTTCCATGGCTCTAAAGTGAATATCCTATTTATTGACCACATTGCGAGATGCAGCCACTTTCAGAAGGTTGTGGATGCGCGGGGTGGTGCCTGGGCCTTGTCCTGGGGCTTGGCGGCCTCACCCTTGGTTAACTATAGGCAAAGTAGCACTGTTCGAGGCGTGCTTTTTACGGTTGAACATGTATAAGTACTCATACTGCTTTCAACTATGGTTGTTAAGTGCCCCTACTGGTTTCAGTTAAGGTTGTTAAGTACTCCTGATGCTTTTACAGTCTGTCGTGTTTCTTCAGTACTGTCTTCCTCCATCCGCCAAAACCAAACCAGCGCCGGCGGGGCCGCTTGCTTCCGCCTCCCATGGCTGACTGCGCCTCAGCGCATGCATCGCCGCCCCACCGTCTCCTAAATCATTACCGCCGACATCCTCCACACGCTTTTCTGTGCTTGCCGCGGCGCCGCCCTCTCGCGTTGTCAACATGGTCAACAAACAACAGGAATCAGTAGAAGTACGTGGAGAGGATGATAGTAGGGGCCCAGCATGTCAACGTATGGAAAAAGAAAATGCTTCCTCCTAGTGGTTTCCTAACATCTGGGACCCACGACATTGTCAGCGTATATAGTCAATAGACAAGAGAACAACACAAGATCAGCTGGCACCTGGGACGTAGTTGCTCGAGCAGTATTTTTTTTGTTATTGTTGAGACGGAGCAGGGTTTCAACTAGGCTGTGGCCCGTCTAGCCTAGGCTTATATTTTATGTTCACCATATGACCAGCCCAGCTATTATTTCTTTGTGAAAATGAGCCCAGTCTATTTTTTCTGAAAATGAGCCCAGCTACTTATTTTTCTACGCCCTGATGGGCTGCAACTATTTCAAGACACCTGCAAATCTTGAAAGTGATATGAAATGGGTTGTAAATATTAAAGCGGATGACAAATTGGCAATTACTTTATAATTTCTAAACTTTTTCACATTTTTAGATTCCTATTTCACTGGGCTTTAACCTAATTTAAATATATCTTCAGAGTACTTTAAATCTGGCTCGGCATTTTGGTATTAAAAATAGTTTGGAACCCACAGAAATAAGCAAACTTTCGTTTAAAGTTTTAGCCCTAGCCCTGGCTAACAAAAAATCGGACTGCAATAAATTGCATAAGAAGTTGAAATGAGCTATATATAAATTATTAAAAAAATAGGGAATGGTCTGACTTGTGGTCCTACTAAGTTGACGCGTACTTATTATATACGTCAACAAATGATTCTAGCAGACGTAACCCTTGGATGTCAATCCAACGGCCGTCGTGTTTCTTCAATCTCTGATCTTCTTGCTCTAGCTGCCAAATCCAGCACCGGCGGGGCTGCTTGCTCCCTCCTCCCATGGCCGGTTCTGTTGCCGCGCAGGCCTCACCGCCCCCTACTACTCCCAACGCTAGCTAGGCCATCCCTCTACTCACCAACATCCCTCCACTGTTGTGGCTTCGCCGCCTCCGGGTCATTCCCTTCCTGGGTCTCGCCGTCGTCCATCGCGCTGGTGTTCTCGGCACGGCGTGGTCAACGTTGTCAACAAACGACAACATCGGAAGAGGGATGTACATGGAGAGGCTGACAGTTTGGACCCACATGGTCCATGGCCACACGCAATCAAGTACCTCCTTATTATGCCAAAAAGAATGAATACTCCCGCTGACAGCTCAGACCCACCAGCTATATCTTCACACGCAAGGAAGTGCCTCCTTATTAAGCACAAAAAAATGAATACTCCCCTGCTAGCTGGGGCCCACCATAGTGGGAGGCTGACTTGTGGGCCTACTAAGTTGACGCAGATGGAGGGCTTTGTCAACTTAGTCAACAAACGATTCTATCACCAGTGACCATCAGATTGTTAACATCCAACGGTCGTCCTGCTTCTTCAATCTCTGATTTTCTTGCTCCAACTGTCCAAACCACCGCGTGCTCTTGCCTCCCATGGCAGGTTGTGCTGCCGTGGAGGCCTCACCGTCCCCTACTACTCTCACCACTGGCCAAGCCCTGCGGCGACAGCAGCCTCAAATAGCAGCCGAACCAGTGAACCCTCATACTCCTCTCCGTGTGGGCATCCACTGCCGCGTCTTCCCTAGCTCCGTGTCGCCCCCTTCCTAGGCCTTGCCGTTGTCCACCGCCCTGGTGCTCTCGGCGCGGCGTGGTCAACGTGGTCAAGGAACGACTTCCATCAGAAGACTATTGTACGTGGAGACGCTGATAGCTGGGTCCATGACCGTGCGTCCTTATTATGCGGAAGATAATGATTCCTCCACCTGACAGCAGGGACTCATCGGACGGGCCATCGTATTTCACGAAAATACGTTTCCTCCCTGACTACTGGGACCTACCAGCTACATCTTCGCACGCAAGGAAGTGCGTCCATATTATGGGCAAAAGAAATGATTCGCCCCCTGACTGCTGGGACCCACGAGCTACATCTTCACACACAAGGAAGTTCCTGATAGTCGGGACCCACATGGTCGAAGCGTACGTAGCGTTGTCTTTCTGGTCATGAACGTGTACGTACATACTGGTCGATCGGTCTGTCTGTAGGTTGCATGGATGAACCGTGGTCGTGTAAGGAAGGGCACATGTCGTAGTAGAGGAGCGCACGTGTCATAGTAGAGGCACGCACGTAGCATGTACATGTACATACAGTGGCCAGGGTGCAAGAAAGTAAATACGGCCATGTACGTACATACGAGCGGGGTCTCGAATGCCTACTCGCGCATACGCACGGCCAGGGCTCGTGTACATGGCTGGGTCGGAACGGAGAAACGGTGTCGTCGTCGTGTTCATGGGGAGGCAACGGAATGTGTTGTGTTCATCGGTAGGCAATGAAATACGTGGTGTTCATAGGGATCCAACCAGCTTAGATAGAACAGCCGATCGAAACGAGGCCTAGCGTACCGCAGAACGGAGGAAATGGCCTTGTGTTCGACCGGCCACGGTCGAAACAGGATCCTGTTCATCGGGAGGGGTCTGGCATACCGCAAAATGGAGGAAACGGACTTCTCTTGGACCTCCTACGGTCGAAACGGGGTCCTGTTGACCGGGAGGGGTGTGGCGTACTGCAAAACGAAGGAAACGGACTTGTGTTGGAGCGCTATGGTCGAAATAGGGGTCCTGTTCATCGGTGGGTGTGGCGTACCGCAAAACGGGACTCCACGGGATACTGTTCATCTCCACCGTCGACCTCCTCCAGCCTCCACGGGCTACTGTTCATCCACCGTCGACCTCCTCCAGCCTCCACCTGCGACTATTCATCCACCGGCTCTTGTTCATCCAGCCTCCATCGCTCCTCCACCGGCTACTGTTCAACCAGCCCTCTCCACGGGGTCCTATTCAATCACCCCTCCACAGGCTACTGTTCATCCAGCCCTCCACCGGCTACTGTTCAACCAGCCCTCCATGGGGTCCTCTTCATCCAGCCCTCCACGGGGTCCTATTTATCCACCCCCAACCGGTTCGATCGGGGTCCTATTCATCCAGAAGCAACGGCCTCTACTACCACGGGGTCCTGTTCATCGAACCCCCCATCGGGAACTGTTTGTCCAACCCCCCCCCCCCCAACAACACTCACTATTCATCCAAAGGCAGCATTGATCGGCTTCAGTTAGCATCAGTAGCGAAGGAATCACTTGGGTTCAGTTAACAGCAAGGGATCGATCGCTCGGGTTCAGTTAGAGCCCAATGCCTCGCTTAGGTTCAGTTAGAGCGCAATGCCACGCACACATGCGCGTACGTACGAGAGAAACGCGCATCGCTCGACCACGGACCACCCACCGTAACGGGGAACTCCCCCGATATTTTCCTCGCCCTCGCTTCTACCACGGTTTTTTCCGTCATGGACGGCCCAAAGAATGTCATGCAGCTGCATCTCCGGCCCGCCCAGGACGAAAAGCCCATTTTCTGTCATGATTTTTTGTCAGAGAAGTAGGAGCCCACCATATCTATGATGATACCGGGTTTTGTCACAATTATCGTCATAAAAGTGTTATAAGCATGACAGGAAAAAAATCGTTCGGCCCAAAGTGTCACGGATATGTCTTTTTTGTAGTGGAAAGAGGGGAAGAGAGAAAGGAAGGGGAGGGATTCGGCCTCCCCCTTCCTTCTCCCCTCCCTCCTCCTTCCTTCCCCCTCCGGATGAATATGGAAGGGGGAGGCCGAATTGGGAGGCGCCCAAGTAGGAATCCTCCTACTTGGGGCGCCCCTTTGGCTGCCTCTCCTCCCCTCCAACCTATATATATGAGGGGAGGGCACCGCTAGAACATGCAACATTGATTCCTAGCCGTGTGCGGTGCCCCCCTCCACAGTTTACGCCTCCGGTCATATTCACGTAGTGCTTAGGCGAAACCTTGCGCGGATCACTTCACCATCACCATCACCACGCCGTCGTGCTGACGGAACTCTCCCTCAACAATTTGCTGGATCAAGAGTTCGAGGGACGTCATTGAGCTGAACATGTGCAGAACTCGCTGGTGTCGTGCGTTCGGTGCTTGATCGGTCAAAACAAGAAGAAGTTTGACTACATAAACCGCATTGTCAAATGCTTTCGCTTTCGGTCTACGAGGGTACGTGGACACACTCTCCCCCTCTCGTTGCTATGCATCTCCTATATAGATCTTGCGTGAGCGTAGGAATTTTTTTGAAATTGCATGCTACGTTTCCCAATAATTAGTTCCTTTGGTTATCCGATAATGGATAGCAGAAAGATTCCCAACCTCTTTCCACAAGGAGTGACTTTGAGTTATTGAATCCAAGAGAGGGAGTGCACTTGTGACAAGGGTTTCTACCAAGCTTTGTGAGATAATTAAATTCTAGTTTTTAGACCAGATAGCAATCAAGTTGCAATAGAACACAATTATAATAAAAAGAGCCAGGGGTATGAGGACTTGATTCTTACAACCATATATTTGTGATCGGGATCATCATCATCTTAATTTGTGCTCCAAAAGACAAACGTTAAGATGTGCTTGCAACATATCAAAGTGGGGGGTGTGTCCAAATTATGTCTTGACCAGAATGCGCCCTACATCAAGAGTGAGTTGTCCAACCATAGGCCCTTCCCTTCTAGAATGGGAAGCTTCAAGGATGATCTCTTCATGATGCTCCACTTGAACTTGCACATGGCAATCTTGATGACAATCACCACTTGATGTCACCCTCCATGGGTTGTATGGCATCTTCCTATTGACGCAAACCCATGTAAACATACCTAACCCCACATAGAACTCTCACGTAGACCATGGGTTAGGACACAAAGCGTAATGGACAAAACTTACCATACCGTGGGATACATCTTCTATGCTTTGTGTGCTGATCAACTTGAATCACTCTCTGTACTTAGTCTTGATCAAGCTTGAATCTTTCCAACTCTCTTCATTTGGATGATGTCTTGAAGGTAAACATGAATGATCACACAATCTTCTTCTTCAAGACATGCTTGCAATAAGCCCAACTTTGACATGACCAATCATTGTTATACATCTCCTAGATAGATCTTGCGTGAGCATAGGAATTTTTTTGAAATTGCATGCCACGTTTCCGAATAGTGGCATCCGAGCCAGGTCTATGTGTAGATGATATGCACGAGTAGAACACAAAGAGTTGTGGGCGGTGATCGTCATACTGCTTACCACCAATGTCTTATTTTGATTCCGTGGTATTGTTGGATGAAGCGGCCCGAACCAACCTTACATGACCACGTTCATGAGACCGTTTCCACCGACAGACATGGAACTAGTTGGTAAATTTGACTGTTTCTCCAACTTTATTCGAATCAAATTTGACTGCGGCTGGTCCTTGTTGAAGGTTAAAACAACAAACTTGATAAATCACCTTGTTGTTTTTATGCGTAGGTAAGAACGGTTCTTGCTAGAAGCCCGTAGCGGCCACGTAAAACTTGCAACAACAAACTAGAGGACATCTAACTTGTTTTTGCAGGTCATGTTGTGATGTGATATGGTCAAGACAAGATGTGATATACGTTATTGTATGAGATGATCATGTTTGTAGAAGTTATCGGCAACTGGCAGGAGCCTTATGGTTTTCGCTTTATTGTATGAAATGCAAACGCCATGTAATTTCTTTACTTTATCACTATGTGTTAGCGATAGTTGTAGAAGCAATAGTTGGCGAGACGACCATGATGCTACAATGGAGATTAAGGTGTCAAGCCGATGATGATGGAGATCATGACGGTGCTTTGGAGAAGGAGATCAAAGGCACACGATGATGATGGCCATATCATATCACATATTTTGATTGCATGTGATGTTTATCTTTTATACATCTTATTTTGCTTAGTACGATAGTAGCATTATAAGATTATCCCTTACTAAAATTTCAAGGTATAAGTGTTCGCCCTCAGTATGCACCATTGCAATAGTTCATCGTGCTGAGACACCACGTGATGATCGAGTGTGATAAGCTCTATGTTCACATACAACGGGTGCAAGACAGTTTTGCACACGTGGAATACTCGGGTTAAACTTGACGAGCCTAGCATGTACAGACATGGCCTCAGAACACTGGAGACCGAAAGGTCGAACGTGAATAATATAGTAGATATGATCAACATAGAGATGTTCACCATTGAAGACTACTCCATCTCACGTGATGATCGGACATGGTTTAGTTGATATGGATCATGTAATCATTTAGATGACTCAAGGGATGTCTATCTAAGTGGGAGTTCTTAAGTAATATGATTAATTAAACTTAATTTATCATGAACTTAGTCCTGATAGTATTTGCATATCTATGTTGTAGATCAATAGCTCGCGTATAGCTCCCCTGTTTTATTATTGATATGTTCCTAGAGAAAACTAAGTTAAAAGATGATAGTAGCAATGATGCGGATTAGGTTCGTGATCTGAGGATTATCCTCACTGCTACACAGAAGAAGTATGTCCTTGATACACCACTAGGTGACGAACCTGTTGTAGGAGTAGATGCAGATGTTATGAACATTTTACAAGCTCAGTATGATGACTACTTGATAGTTTAGTGCACCATGCTTTACGGCTTAGAACCAGGACTTCAAAAATGTTTTGAATGCCATGGAGCATATGAGATGTTCCAAGAAGCTAAAAATGATATTTCAGACTCATGCCCGTGTTAAGAGGTATGAGACCTCTAACAAGTACTTTGCCTACAAGATGGAGGAGAATAGCTCAACTAGTGAGCATGTGCTTAGAATGTCTGGGTACTGCAATCGCTTGAATCAAGTGGGAGTCAATCTTCCAGATAAGATAGTGATTGACAGAGTTCTCTAGTCACTATCACCAAGTTACTAGAACTTCGTGATGATCTATAATATGCAAGGGATGATGAAAACGATTCCCAAAATCTTCACGATGTTGAAATCATCGAAGGTAGAAATCAAGAAATAGCATCAAGTGTGGATGGTTAACAAGACCACTAGTTTCAAGAAAAAGGGCAAGGGAAAGAAAAGGAAACTTACAAAATAATGGCAAGAAAGTTGCCACTCCCATGAAGAAACCCAAAGCTAGACCCAAGCCTGAAACTGAGTGCTTCTACTGCAAAGGAAATGTTCACTGGAAGTGGAACTTCCCTAGATACTTGGCGGATAAGAATGATGGCAAAGTGAACAAAGGTATATTTGATATACATGTTATTGATGTGTAGTTTACTAGTGTTTATAGCAACCCATCGGTATTTGATACTGGTTCAGTTGCTAAGAGTAGTAACTCGAAACAGGAGTTGCAAAATAAACAGAGACTAGTTAAGGACGAGGTGACGATGTGTGTTGGAAGTAATTCCAAGGTTGATACGATCACCATTGCACACTCCCTCTACCTTCGGGATTAGAATTGAACCTTAATAAATGTTATTTGGTGTTTGTGTTGAGCATTAATATGATTAGATCATGTTTATTGCAATACGGTTATTCATTTAAGTCAGAGAATAATTATTGTTCTGTTTATATGAGTAAAACCTTCTATGGTCATAAACCCAATGTGAATGGTTTGTTGAATCTCTATCATGGTGATACACATATTCATAATATTTATGCCAAAATATGCAAAGTTGATAATGATAGTGCAACATATTTGTGGCACTGCCGTTTAGGTCAAATTGGTGTAAAGCTCATGAAGAAACTCCATGAGGATGGACTTTTGGAATCACCTGATTATGAATCATTTGATGCTTGCGAACCATGCCTCATGGGCAAGATGACTAAAACTCCGTTCTTCGAAACAATGGAGCGAGCCACTGACTTATTGGAAATAATACATGCCGGTGTATGCGGTCCGATGAGTGTTGAGGCTCGCGGCGGGTATCGTTATTTTTGACCTTCACAGATGATGTGAGCAGATATGGGTATATATACTTAATGAAACACAAGTCTAACACATTTCAAAAGTTCAAAGAATTTGAGAGTGAAGTGGAGAATCACCGTAACAAGAAAATAAAGTTTCTATGATCTGATCGCGAGGCGAATATTTGAGTTACGCATTTGGCGTTCATTTAAAACACTGTGGAATAGTTTCACAACTCACGCCACCTGGAACACCACAGCGTAATGGTGTGTCCGAACGTCGTAACCGTACTTTATTAGATATGGTGCGAAATATGATGTCTCTTGCCGATTTACCACTATCATTTTGGGGTTATGCATTAGAGACAGCTGCATTCACGTTAAATAGGGCACCATCTAAATCCGTTGAGACGACACCGTATGAACTATGGTTTGGCAAGAAACCTAAGCTGTCGTTTCTTAAAGTTTGGGGTTGCGATGCTTATGTGAAAAAGCTTCAGCCTGATAAGCTCAAACCCAAATCGGAGAAGTGCATCTTCATAGGATACTCAAAAGAAACTATCGGGCACACCTTCTATCATAGATCTGAAGGCAAGATCTTTGTTGCTAAGAATGCATCCTTTCTAGAGAAGGAGTTTCTCTCGAAAGAAGTGAGTGGGAGTAAAGTAGAACTTGATGAGGTAATTGTACCTTCTATCAAATTGGAAAGTAGCTCATCACAGAAAACCGATCCCGTGATGCCTACACCAACTAGAGAGGAAGCTAATGATAATGATTATGAAACTTCAGATCAAGTCACTACCAAACCTCGTAGGTCAACCAGAGCACGTTCCCCACTAGAGTGGTACGGTAATCCTGTCCTGGAAGTCATGTTACTAGACCATGACGAACCTACGAACTATAAGGAAGTGATGATGAGCCTAGATTCCGATAAATGGCTTGAGGCCATGAAATCTGAGATAGGATCCATATATAAGAACAAAGTGTGGACTTCGGTGGACTTGCCCGATGATTGGCAAGCCATTGAGAATAAATGGATCTTCAAGAGGAAGAAGGACGCTAATAGTAGTGTTACTATCTACAAAGCTCGACTTGTCGAAAAAGGTTTTTGACAAGTTCAAGGTGTTGACTACGATGAGATTTTCTAACTTGTATCGATGCTTAAGGCTGTCCAAATCATGTTGGCAATTGCCACATTTTATGAAATTTGGCAAATGGATGTCAAAACTACATTCCTTAATGGATTTATTAAAGAAGAGTTGTATATGACGCAACCAGAAGGTTTTTTCAATCCTAAACGTGCTAACAAAATGTGCAAGCTCCAGCGATCCATCTATGGACTGGTGCAAGCATCTCGGAGTTGGAATATACACTTTGATGAGTTTATCAAAGCATATAGTTTTATACAGACTTGCGGTGAAGCCTGTGTTTACAAGAAAGTGAGTGGGAGCACTACATCCATTCTGATAAGTATATGTGAATGACATATTGTTGACCGGAAATGATGTAGAATTTTCTGGAAAGCATAAAGGAGTGTTTGAAAGGAGTTTTTCAAAGAAAGACCTCGGTGAAGCTACTTACATATTGGGCATTAAGATCTATAGAGATAGATCAAGATGTTTGATAAGATCTTTCAATGAGTACATACCTTGACAAGATTTTGAAGTAGTTCAAAATGGAACAGTCGAAGAAGGAGTTCTTTCTTGTATTGCAAGGTGTAAAGTTGAGTAAGACTCAAAACCCGACCACGACAGAAAATAGAAAGAGAATGAAAGTCATTCCCTATGCCTCAGCCATAGGTTCTATAAAGTATGCTATGATGTGTACCAAACCCATTGTGTACCTTGCCATGAGTTTGGCACGGGGGTACGATAGTGATCTAGGAGTGGATCACTGGACAGCGGTCAAAGTTATCCTTAGTTACCTAAGAGGACTAAGGAAATATTTCTCGGTTATGGAGGTAATAAAGAGTTCGTCGTAAAGAGTTACGTCGATGCAAGCTTTTACACCGATCCGGATGACTTTGAGTCTCAATCTGGATACATATTTATAGTGGGAGCAATTAGCTAGAGTAGCTCCATGCAGAGCATTGTAGACATAGAAATTTTGCAAAATACATACGGCTCTCAATGTGACAGTCTCGTTGACTAAACTTCTCTCACAAGCAAAGCATGATCACACCTTAGTACTCTTTGGGTGTTAATCACATAGCGATGTGAACTAGATTATTGACTCTAGTAAACCCTTTGGGTGTTAGTCACATGGCGATGTGAACTAATCACATAAAGATGTGAACTATTGGTATTAAATCACATGACGATGTGAACTAGATTATTGACTCTAGTGCAAGTGGGAGACTGAAGGAAATATGCCTTAGAGGCAATAATAAAGTTGTTATTTATATTTCCTTATATCATGATAAATGTTTATTATTCATGCTAGAATTGTATTAACCGGAAAATTGATACATGTATGGATACATAGATAAAACACAGTGTCCCTAGTAAGCCTCTACTAGACTAGCTCGTTAATCAAAGATGGTTAAGTTTCCTAACCATAGACATGTGTTGTCATTTGATGAACGAGATCACATCATTAGGAGAATGATGTGATGGACAAGACCCATCCGTTAGCTTAGCATAATGATCGTTAAGTTTTATTGCTATTGCTTCCTTCATGGCATATACATATTCCTTTGACTATGAGATTATGCAACTCCCGGATATCAGAGGAATACCTCGTGTGATATCAAACGTCACAACGTAAATGGGTCATTATAAATATGCTCTACAGGTATCTCCGAAGGTGTTTGTTGGGTTGGCATAGATTGAGATTGGGATTTGTCACTCCGAGTATCGGAGAGGTATCTCTGGGCCCTCTTGGTAATACACATCATAAGAAGCATTGCAAGCAATGTGACTAATGAGTTAGTTGCGGGATGATGTATTACAGAATGAGTAAAGTGACTTGCCGGTAACGAGATTGAACTAGTTATGAAGATACCTAGGAGCGAATCTCGGGCAAGTGACATACCGATGACAAAGGGAATAACGTATGTTGTCATTACGATACGCCCGATATAGATCTTCGTAGAATATGTAGGAACTAATATGAACATCTAGGTTCCGCTGTTGGTTATTGACCAGAGAGGTGTCTCGGTCATGTCTACATAGTTCTCGAACCCGTAGGGTCCGCACGCTTAACATTCAATGACGATTTTGTATTATGTGAGTTATGTGATTTGGTGACCGAATATTGTTTGGAGTCTCGGATAAGATCAAGAACATGACGAGGAGTCTCGAAATGGTCGAGAGGTAAAGATTCATATATAGGATGATAATATTCGGACACCGGAAGTGTTCCGGGGGTACTGGGTACATATCGGGTCATAGAAGGGGTTCTGGGCATTCCCCCGGCAACTACATGGGCCTAATGGGCCAAGAAGGGGACAAACCAGCCCCTAGGGGGCAGGTCGCCCCATGTAGGCCAAAATAAGGAGGAAGGAAAGAGGGGAAGAGAGAAAGGAAGGGGAGGGATTCGGGCTCCCCCTTCCTTCTCTCCTCCCTCCTTCCCCCTCCGGATGAATATGGAAGGGGGGAGGCCGAATTGGGAGGCGCCCAAGTAAGATTCCTCCTACTTGGGGCGCCCCCTTGGCTGCCTATCCTCCCATCCAACCTATATATATGAGGGGAGGGCACCACTAGAACATACAACATTAATTCCTAGCCATGTGCGGCGCCCCCCTCCATAGTTTACGCCTCCGGTCATATTCACGCAGTGCTTAGGCGAAGCCCTGTGCGAATCACTTCACCATCACCGTCACCACGCCGTTGTGCTGACGGAACTCTCGCTCGACACTTTGCTGGATCAAGAGTTTGAGGGACGTCATCGATCTGAACGTGTGCAGAACTCGGAGGTGTCGTATGTTCGGTGCTTGATCGGTCAGAACAAGAAGAAGTTCGACTACATCAACCACGCTGTCAAACGCTTCCGCTTTTGGTCTATGAGGGTATGTGGACACACTCTCTCCCTCTCGTTGCTATGCATCTCCTAGATAGATCTTGCGTGAGCGTAGGAATTTTTTTGAAATTGCATACTACGTTTCCCAACAATTAGTTCCTTCGGTTATCCGGTAATGGATAGCAGAAAGATTCCCAACCTCTTTCCGCAAGGAGTGACTTTGAGTTATCAAACCCAAGAGAGGGTGTGCACTTGTGACAAGGGTTTCTACCAAGCTTTGTGACAGAATTAAATTCCAGTTTTTAGACCAGATAGCAATCAAGTTGCAATAGAACACAATTATAATAAAAGAGCCATGGGTATGAGGACTTGATTCTTACAACCATATATTTGTGATCGGGATCATCATGATCTTAATTTGTGCTCCAAAAGACAAACATTAAGATGTGCTTGCAACATATCAAAGTGGGGGATGTGTCCAAATTACGTATTGACCAGAATGCGCCCTACATCAAGAGTGAGTTGTCCAATCATAGGCCCTTCCCTTCTAGAATGGCAAGCTTCAAGGATGATATCTTCGTGATGCTCCACTTGAACTTGCACACGGCAATCTTGATGACGATCACCACTTGATGTCACCCTCCATGGGTTGTATGGTATCTTCCTATTGACGCAAACCCATGGAAACATACCTAACCCCACATAGAACTCTCACGTAGACCGTGGGTTAGTACACAAAGCGTAATGGACAAAACTTACCAAACCGTGGGATCACATGATCCCACTCAGTACATCTTCTACGCTTTGTGTGTTGATCAACTTTAATCACTCTTTGTACTTAGTCTTGATCAAATTTGAATCTTTCCAACTCTCTTCATTTGGATGATGTCTTGAAGGTTAACATGAATGATCACACAATCTTCTTAAAGACATGCTTGCAATAAGCTCAACTCCGACATGACCAATCTTTGGATAATTCCTTGAAAAGCACCTTGGCCAACACATAAACTCCTTGAAACCAACAAATGGACTTCAAGAAAAGACTATGAACAAAACCTACGAATATAACTCAAGGCAACCATTACTCCATAGAGATTGTCATCAATTACCAAAACCAAACATGGGGGCACCGCATGTCCTTTCAAAAGTGCATCTTCATAGGATACCCTAAAGAGACCATTGGCTATACCTTCTATCAGTGATCCAACGGCAAGATCTTTGTTGCCAAGAATGGGTCCTTTGTAGAGAAGGAGTTTCTCTCGAAAGAAATGAGTGGGAGGAAAGTAGAACTTGATGAGCCAATTGTACCTTCTCCTGAATTGGAAAGTAGCACATCACAGAAAGTAGTTCCAATGATGCTACACTAGCAAGAGAGGAATATAATGATGATAATCATGAAACTTTGGATCAAGTTACTACTGAACTTCATAGGTCAACCATGACACGTTCCACACCAGAGTGGTACGGTAATACCGTCCCCGAAGTCATGTTATTAGATAACGACGAACCTACAAACTATGAAGAAGCAATGATGAGCCCGGATTCCGACAAATGGCTTGAGGCTATGAAATCCGAGATAGGATGCATGTATGAGAACAAAGTATGGACTTTGGTGGACTTGCCCAATGATCGACAAGGCCATTAAGAATAAATGGATCTTTAATAAGAAGACATATATTGATGGTAATGTCGCTGTCTATAAAGCTTGACTTGTCCCAAAAGGTTTTTGACAAATTCAAGGAGTTGACTACGATAAGGCTTTCTCACCCATAGTGATGCTTAAGTCTCTTAGAATTATGTTAGAAATTGTCGCATTTTATGATTAGGAAATCTGGCAGATGGATGTGAAAACCGGTTTCCTTGAGGAAGAGTTGTATATGATGCAGCCAAAGGTTTTGTGGATCCTATGGATGCTAAAAGGTAGGCAAGCTCCAGGGATCCATCTATCGACTGGTGCAAGCATCTCGGAGTTGGAATATACGCTTTGATGAGGTGATCAAAGTTTTTGGTTTTATACAAACTTACGGAGAAGCTTGTATTTACAAGAAAGTGAGTGGGAGTTCTATAGCTTTTCTGATAAGTATATGTGGATGACATATTGTTCATTGGAAATGATGTAGAATTTCTAGAAAGTGTAAAGGGTTATTTGTAAGTAGTTTTTCAAAGGAAGACCTGGGTAAAGTTGCTTACATATTGGGCTTCAAGATCTATAGAGATAGATCAAGACACGTGATAAGACTTTCACAAAGAGCATACCTAGACAATATTTTGAAGGAGTTCAAAATGGATCTGTCAGAGAAGGAGTTCTTGCCTGAGTTGTAAGGTGTGAGGTTGAGTAAGACTCAAAGCTTGACCAAGGCAGAAGAAGAAGAAAGGATGAAGGTCGTCCCCTATGCCTTAGCCATAGGCTCTATGGTGTGTGCCATGTTGTGTACCAGATCTTTTCAGCACCTTGCCATGCGTCTGGCAAGGGGGTACTAGAGTGATCCAGGAGTAGATCATTGGACAGGGGTCAAAATTATCCTTAACTACCTAAAGAGTACTAAGGAAATGTTTCTCGTTTATGGAGGTGATAAAGAGTTCGTCGTAAAGGGTTACGTCAATGCAAGCTTTGACACCGATCCGAATAACTATGAGTTGAAAACGGACACGTATAGTGGAGCAGCCTTTTCGAATAGCTCCAAGTGGAGCGTGGTAGCAACATCTGTATGACATAGAGACTTGCAAAGTACACACAAATCTAAATGTAGCAGACCCGTTGATTAAAACCTCTCTCACAAGCAAAACATGATCAAACCCATAACTCATTGGTGTAATCACATGGCGATGTGAAGTAGATTATTGACACCGGTGCAAGTGGGAGACTATTGGAAATATGCCCTAGAGGCAATAATAAAATGGTTATTATCATATTTTCCAGTCATGATAAATGTTTATTATTCATGCTAGAATTGTATTGACCGAAAACTTAAATACATGTGTGAATACATAAACTACACCGTGTCCCTAGTAAGCCTGTACTAGACTAGCTCGTTGATAAAAGATGGTTAAGGTTTCCCAATCATAGACATGAGTTGTCATTTGATAATGGTATCACGTCATTAGGAGAATGATGTGATGGACAGACCCAATCGTAAGCTTAATCAGATCGTTTAGTTATTTGCTACAACTTTCTTCATGTCAAGTATTTGTTCCTTCGACCATGAGATCATGCTACTCCCGGATACTGGAGGAATGCCTTGTGCGCTATAAAACGTCACTTCATAACTAGGTGATCATAAAGGTGCTCTACAAGTATCTCCGAAGGTGTCTATTGGGTTGCATGGATCGAGACTAGGATTTGTCACTTCATGTGACGGAGAGATAACTCTAGGCCCTCTCGGTAATACAACATCATAAGAAGCTTCATGTGACTAATGAGTTTAGTCACGTGATCTTGTATTACGGAACGAGTAAAGAGACTTGTCGGTGACGAGATTAAACTAGGTATGGAGATACCAAGGATCAAATCTCGAGCAAGTAACTTATCGCCGGACAAAGGGAATTGCATACGGGATTGACTGGATCCTTGACATCGTGGTTCAACCGATAAAGATCTTTGTTGAATATGTAGGAATCAATATGGGCATCCAGGTCCCGCTATTGGTTATTGATCGAAGAGGAGTCTCAATCATGCCTGCATGATTCTCGAACTCGTAGGGTCGAACACTTAACGTTTGGTAGTGCTAGGGTAGTATTGAGATATTAATAGTGGAAAGTCGGAAGATTGTTCGGAGCCCCAGATGGGATCCGGGGACATCATGAGGAGTTCCTAAATGGTCCGGAGATAAATATTTATATAAAAAAGTTGTTGTCGGCGTTCCAGGAAAAAGATCGGTTTTTTCAGTGTTGTGTCGGGAAGCCACCGGAAGGTTCCAGAGGGTTCCGGAGGGGTCCATAAGTCCTCGGAGGATTCCACCACGTCCCATATAGTAACATGGGATATAGGGGCACCCTAGCCTTAATAGGCCAGGGGCACCAGCCCCTACAAGGTCCATGCGCTTGGGGAGGGGAAACTCTAAGGGGGAGGGCCTCCACTTGGCTTGGAGGGCACTCCCCCCCCCCCCTGGCCGCTGCCCCCTGCCTTGGGAAGGGGGTTAGGGTAGCCACGCCCCTCCCTCAACCCTATATATGATGGCGAGGCGTAGGGGGCATCCAACCCTTCTACGCTTGCCCCGTCTCCCTCCCGTTACTCCTCTTCCAGGTTCCGTCAGTGCTTGGCGAAGACCTGCCGGAATTCCACTACCACCACCACCACGCCGTCGTGTTGGTTCAGATCTCATCTACCTCCTCTTCCTCGCTTGCTGGATCAAGAAGGAGAGGACGCCGCCGAGCCGTATGTGTGCTAAACTCGGAGGTGTCGTCCGTTCGGCACTAGATTGGATTGGATCGCGACGAGTACGAATACATCAACCACGTTACAACGCTAACGCTTTCGGTCTACAAAGGTATGTAGACACAGTCCCCCGTCGTTGCTATACATCTCCTAGATTGGATCTTGGGTGTTTCGTAGGAATTTTTTGGTTTTTCATGCTTCGTTCCCCATGAAGCGGTTGCGGGGTCAGGAATTGGGCGGAGGCGCGCTAGGAAACAACCATGGTTAGCTCCGAGCAGAGGAAGGCGACGAGGGTCGCCAAGGGCAGCAGGCCCGCGTCGACGGCTACCACCATCGTCGCTCAACATCCTTACGCCGCGGCAAGGGTCGGCACGGCAGCAGGCCCGCACCAGCGTCCACCACCACCACCGGCGCTATGGAGACTGGTGGCGCCATGCTCCACCGCGCCACCTCCACCCGCCCCTTGCATACGTCGAGCGTCGAGGGATTCTCCTTGCCGCGTTCCCCGGCGAGCCGCCGCAGCTCCTCCCCGCCACCCCGCCACCATTCCACTCCCTGCCACGGCTCCTCCCCACCGCATGTGCTCCTCCCCACCGCGCGCACTCCTCCTTTGCCGCGGCTCCTCTTCGCCGTTGCCGCTGCCGCCATTCATCTCTCCTCTGGATCCAGCAGTGAACGGTGAAAGCAATTCAGCTCAAAAGTTTTCGCTGTTGACCTTGTAAGATGATGCGCGCAGAGATTTGTGCTGCTGATCAGACGACTACAAGGACGTTCGGGCGTCCAGCCCAGGTACCTGACATGAGGTACTTATCATTTGGATTATTATATTTTGAGACTCCGAATAAACAAGCAACGAATTCCATCTAAAAAAGAACACAAGAATAATCCTACATACTTCGTTCCAAATTACTCGTTGAAGAAATAGATGTATCTAGAACTAAAATACATCTAGATACATCCATATATGTGTAAAGTAATTCGGAACGGAGGGAGTACCAAATAAACCCACTGATGGGCCACTTGGCCATATGCATCAATGTAGGTAGAGATTCCCTAATGCTAAAAGAAAGAAAATTGCGATAAAGTCGTTGCCTCGTCGGCGGGGTAGTACTACGACATTGGGACGGAAAAAGAAAGCAAGGTGCGGTATCGTGCAGCGAAGGGGATGCCACGTCGTGCTCCGCTGCTCGCGCTAAATATGGAGTATTGTCCAATCCCCACCTCACACAGCACACACGCACTGCGCGCCGGCGAGCCACGCAATGAAGCCCCCCGGCCGCCTCGCCACTGCCGCTGCAGCGGCATTGCTCGTCGCCACGTCGCTGCTGGTCGCCACCCTCCTCACCTCGCCGCTGCCGCTGCTGCCGTTGCTCCCGTGCCTGCCCGGCGTCCTAGCCCCCTCGGGCGTCGGGTACGAGCCTTCAGGCCTCGCCGCGCTCGCCGACGCCGCCGTGTACTACGCCAGCACGCGCACCGTCCCGCAGCAGTCGCGCGCCGAGATCTCCCTCTCTCTCGACGTGCTGCGCCGCCGCGCGCCGATCCGGCTGCTGGTGTTCGGCCTCGGCCACGACTCGCGGCTTTGGCACGCGCTCAACCCCGGCGGCGTCACGGTCTTCCTGGAGGAGGACCCGGAGTGGTACCGCATCGTGCGCGCTAAGTCGCCGTTCCTGCGCGCCCATCTGGTCACCTACCGCACGCGGATGGAGCACGCCGACCTCCTCTTCGACTCCTACAAGAACTTCTCCTCCTGCGTCCCGGGCGCCGGGGCCGAGGCCGCCGACGCCCCCGTGCAGGTCCGCGACAACGCGGCGTGCCCGCTGGCGCTGCACAACCTGCCGCCGGAGGTGTACGAGAACGAGTGGGACATGCTCATGCTGGACGCGCCCAAGGGGTACTTCGCGTCGGCGCCTGGCAGGATGGCGGCGATTTGGACGGCGGCGGCAATGGCGCGGGCGAGGCGCGGCGAGGGGGACACTGACGTGTTCCTGCACGACGTGGACCGCAAGGTGGAGAAGAAGTACGCCGAGGAGTTCCTCTGCGACATGTTCCGGGTGGGAAGGGCCGGCCGGCTCTGGCATTTCAGCATCCCGCCGGTGTCACGGCGGGGGAACACGACGGCGTCCGGCGGTGGCAAGAGGCCTTTTTGCTGACGATGCAAATTCCCGAGCGGTTTGAAAATGGCATTGTTGCTGTTCAGTCATGTTCGTCTTGTGTGTTGAGCACAGCACATGTCACATGTGTGCTTAGTTTTGCCTGTTGCGCAATAAGGAACCTCACACGTGCTTCGCTTGTGGGGAGGTGCGTCGCAGAAGTGGGCCGCATGGACAAGATCTTGTCGTGGGATGGCATGACAGATACAGATCGTGGCATAAATGGGTCATGTTAGTGGTTGTTTGGAAGCTAATGAGGATTTGTAGAAAAATGAGTTGATTTTTAGACAGACCGGTTTTATCAAATTTATTTAGTGATTTTTGTAAAAAAAAAGTGAAACAATCAGTTATATGGAAATTATGTTTGGGGTTAAAAAGCGCAAAACTAGTCCACCGAGTTCGATGTTTGGATTTTTTGACGTTGTAGCATGACGCTATCTCACACCCAGGACCGTCTGTCCGAACGATGACGCAAGATGGTAACTATTCGGTCAACTCCTGCTACGGGGCGCTGTTCTTCGGTTCCACCTTGGCACCGCACGGGCACCAGATCTGGAAAACATAAGGTGTCACTCTGGATCAAGTTCTTTGTGTGGCCGACGAACCTTGACTGGTGCTGGACTTCGATAAGATCGACTCATCATGGGTTGCCTCACGCCGACTCATGCGCCCTTCGCGGCCAGGAGCGGGAGACCACGCATCACCTCCTTATTGGGTGTCCCTTCTTTCGACAGGTTTAGCATGACCGTTCCTGCACTGATCGGAGATGTGGACTTTCTACTCTACCGGGCTTCCATTACTTCCACATCGCTTGTCGGCCATTAAAAGTGCCTAGCGTCATTGGTGATTCTCATGGCATGGTCCATGTGGTGCTTCCAGAACATGTGTTTGTTCGACAATGCGCGCCCCCTCGCCCTGCAACTCATGTTGGCGATCTAGGAAGAAGCGAAGGCTTGGGCTCTCGCAGGTGCCCACGGGTTATTGTTAATCACTTAGTGCCATCCTTGCGCAGGGTTGGGCAACACAGGTCTCTACTCTCATGCTCTAGGTTATGTCGTTCACGGGTACAATGATTGTGAGATGTTCCCATATGACCTTCACTTTCTATCCATCATTGAAATGATACTCAAGTCTTGCGTATTAGTGAAAAATGTTTGGATTTTCTGAACAGCAAAAAATGCTCCATGTTTGGATTCAGATTCAACCTATTCTGTTGTCTCGTCACCATCTCGACACTTTCCCCATTTTGTCAATTAATTGACACATCCCAAAGATGCAACATTCTACCCCTCATCGTCGATAGATCATGCAGCCACCCCAACTTCTCGGCAGATCACCCCCACTTGTCTACTATTCATTCGTCTTCACTGGTCCCCGCACAGGCTCTTGTCGACAAGCTCAGTCCAAAAGCCTGGAGCCCTTCAACACTGGCCATCAAGATGAACCTGGGATGACATGTGCCCAATACCGTGGACCAGGCTGTTCAAATATAGTTTTACACTCTGCAGGAGTTCTACACTTTCCCACGCCATGGACTTATCCAATGAATTCGTCTATCACACAATACCATTATCATGTCACTGACATACCCCCAAGAAGTGATATCATGGAGAACAAATTCTAGGCCTTAGGGCCTACCAAAGGCTTTACCACCAAGGTGGTCCCAAATATTCCACTTGGGATCATTTTATTTATAATGTGTGAACCATGTCGTTCCTAGGAGCTCGGAATTAGACCCGGTTATCGGGCCAGTGTTGCACACCCTTCTAATTCTTCCAACTATTGTGACACTAATAGGAGTGTGTGCATATACTAAGTTAAGGCCTTCCCAGATCAGGCAAATGTGGTTGCATGTGGAAAGTTCGACTCGGTGGCACCATGACTGGACCAAGATAATGAAGTATTTGGTTAATAAGTTCTTTGTGAAACATATGCTTAATCAAGTCATACTCAAATGAGTAAAGCTGCACAACTATCTTAAAGTACTAATATTCATGTTATTACTCAAATACTTATGTGGTACATTTTTATTAACATGAATGATATGATCATGCATCAATGCAATTGTCTAAGCAAGGTATTCATCATGGAAGGACAGAAACATATGCATGCACAATAGAAAAATATAACCATAATAATTTAATGAAACAAATGCAAATATGCTCTAAAATGCACATATGAACTATATCTTCAACAAGTTAGCAAGCAATGGTAGTGTGGCTTGCCTTGGTGAAGGTGCGGCGAAGATACTCTGGATCTTCACTGCCAAGCTCTTCTTCCTTTGTGAAAATATATTTGGAAGCCATTTGTGAATACCACATAAAGCCAAATTGTAATGGGCTTGGACCCAATCGTGCAACCAACATGGACATGCATTTTTTATGTACGAGGAACAATGAACAAAACAAACAAAGCTAAGGACTAGCGGTCCGGTTGTACACCCAGTTGGGTGAGCTGCATGGCCAGGAGGGCCTGTTCGGTAGCTGAGTGCCCAGTGGCTCCAAAACTGTTGCTATTTTTGTTGTACACCGGCATGGACAGGGGGCCTTGTTTGGTAGTAGCTAGGTGACCCTAGTGGATCCAAAACTGTTGTTGATGTTGTTGTACACCGACATGGCTAGGGGCCCCCTGTTTGGCAGTAGCTGGGGCCCACCAGCGGCTCCAAAACTGTTGTTGTTGCTGCTGTACATCAGCAGTACCCTGCCTACGAGGAGGGCCAGGGGAGCATACAGCCGGGTGAGCCCAGCCCTGCACTAGTGGCAGCAGCAGGGGATGCACACCGCACATCCACGACCAACTCCTTTTCCAGCCTAGTGTGTTGGAGGCCTTATCGGGGGTTGTTGCTTCAAGGCTTACGACTTATGTTGCCACGGATGACACTCTTGTTAGTAATGTGTTATTTAAATTCAGTACTACCAAGAATCATCCAAAGAGGAAGGGGAGGAAATATAGAAGGAAGGTATGATGGAGAGATTGGAGGATGCTCGCATGAAAATTTTAGGTAAAAAAGGAGACACCTATCCGATGTTCGCCCGATGGAAAGCGACTTAGAATTTTCTTTTGAGAAAACTATGGATAGTTATGAGCGCATGCTATACGGTGATGTCAGCATTTCTTCTAAGAGAGTATGTGCGGGTAGAGTGGAAGCAGTGAAGGATGCTGATGGTGCTATCACACATGTAGCAAAGGAGATGGAGGAGAGGGACAGGGATTATGTGTAGTAGTGAGGGGAGTCGATTGGAGAAGAAAAGGGAGATAATGGCGCAATGGCGGCCTCCAAGGAGGAGGTTCGCCAGGCCAAATGAAAATCCTAGGCTGGAACTACCGTGGTTTGCTCTCCCCCACGGCAGTTCGTGAGCTCCTGGAGCTCCAAGAATGGGTGTGTCCAGAGTTAGTTTTTTTAATCTCAGTTGCCTAAATAAAATAAAGGTTGACGAGCTACGTTGTGTAAGTTAGGGTTTAGTTGAATGTTTTTATCTGAGAGTGATGGTAAGGCCGGTGGACTTGTATTCTATTATCAGAAAGAGAATAGAGTTGAGTTGAATTATCTATCTCTGTATTTTATTGATGTGATGTTTATGAATGAGAATAATGTGGATTGGCAATTTACGGGGTTTCATGGTCATCTGGCTTGGAATGAAACACACTTATCTTGGACAAACCTCCGCAATCTACATGCTCGTGCTTCTTAAACTTGGGTTGTTATTGGAGATTTCAATGAAATTATGCACTCTCATGAAAAGGATGGAGGTAATCCAAAACCAAATGCAATGAGGCAAGAGTTTTGGAATTGTTTGGGAGACTGTAGCTTACAAGATTTGGTATATATTAGCGACATTTTCACCTTGAGGAGAGGGGATATTAGGGAAATACTTGATAGGGTTGTATGTAATGTGGAATGGTCAAATAAATTCCCCAAAGCGACCATTATCAATGAGGAATATATGCATTCAGACCATCGCCCCTTGATCCTTGACACAAAATATTTTGATGGGAATATTTTCAATTGCCCAAAAGGCCGTGTGAAGCAATTTGAAGTGAGATGGCTCAAAGAAGAGACTGTTGGGGAAATTGTGTGCACGGCATGGGAAAAGGCTAAATTAGCGGACATTGGTCCTTTTCTCGCTACACGTACATGAGCGGTGCAGGATGACCTACACACATGGGACTGTGAGATTCTAAAAGGACCAAAACAAAGAATTAATAGATTAAAAAGGGAATGAGAGAAATTGAGGCATGGACCTATGAATGCGGAGTCTCACTCCAGCCAGAAGGAAGTTCTTGTTGGAAATATGCCCTAGAGGCAATAATAAAATGGTTATTATTATATTTCTTTGTTCATGATAATTGTCTATTGTTCATGCTATAATTGTGTTATCCGGAAATCGTAATACATGTGTGAATACATAGACCACAACACGTCCCTAGTGAGCCTCTAGTTGACTAGCTCGTTGATCAAAAGATAGTCATGGTTTCCTGACTATGGACATTGGATGTCATTGATAACGGGATCACATCATTAGGAGAATGATGTGATGGACAAGACCCAATCCTAAGCATAGCTCAAAGATCGTGTAGTTTGTTTGCTATAGCTTTTCCGAATGTCAAGTATCATTTCCTTAGACCATGATATTGTGCAACTCCCGGATACCGTAGGAGTGCTTTGGGTGTGCCAAACGTCACAACGTAACTGGGTGACTATAAAGGTACACTACAGGTATCTCCGGAAGTGTCTGTTGGGTTGGCACGAATCGAGACTGGGATTTGTCACTCCGTATGATGGAGAGGTATCTCTGGGCCCACTCAGTAATGCATCATCATAATGAGCTCAATGTGACCAAGTGGTTGATCACGGGATCATGCATTACGGTACGAGTAAAGTGACTTGCCGGTAACGAGATTGAACGAGGTATTGGGATACCGACGATCGAGTCTCGGGCAAGTAACATACCGATTGACAAAGGGAATTGTATATGGATTGATTGAATCCTTGACATCGTGGTTCATCCGATGAGATCATCGAGGAGCATGTGGGAGCAAACATGGGTATTGTCGGTGTCAAAACTGGCGGATCTCGGGTAGGGGGTCCCGAACTGTGCGTCTAGGCCGGATGGTAATAGGAGGCAAGGGACACGAAGTTTTACCCAGGTTCAGGCCCTCTTGACGGAGGTAAAACCCTACGTCCTGCTTGATTAATATTGATGATATGGGTAGTACAAGAGTAGATCTACCATGAGATCAAAAGAGGCTAAACCCTAGAAGCTAGCCTATGGTATGATTGTTAATCTGTATGTTGTCCTACAGACTAAAATCCTCCGGTTTATATAGACACCGGAGAGGGTTAGGGTTACACAAAGTCGGTTACAATGGTAGGAGATCTACATATCCGTATCGCCAAGCTTGCCCTCCACGCCAAGGAAAGTCCCTTCCGGACATGGGACGAAGTCTTCAATCTTGTATCTTCATAGTCCAGGAGTCCGGCCGAAGGTATAGTCCGGCTATCCGGACACCCCCTAATCTAGGACTCCCTTAGTAGCCCCTGAACCAGCCTTCAATGACGATGAGTCCGGCGCGCAGATTGTCTTCGGCATTGCAAGGTGGGTTCCTCCTCCAAGTACTTCATAGAAGATTTTGAACACAAAGACAGTGTTCGGCTCTACAAAATAAGTTTCCACATATTGCCATAGAGATAATAATATTTACACAAATCTAATCTGCTGACGTATTCCGTAGTGTGACACCCCACGGCCAAGCCTTTATCCGAATTGTTTTATTATCCCACCTCAGCGCGTCATGCGAGGCGGTTTCCTTGGCATGTCTTGTTAAAGCAAAGATCGTGTCCCCTTATTCCAGGATTCTCATCAATACGGGCGTGGGTTACCCAACCGCTTCTAGGACTCCTAGATTATAGGCAAGTCCAAACGGACACGAAGAGGACGCTTGATATTCACCCTCTTTATAAAGGGACAAGGCTTTTATTTTTTTCCTCCCGTGCTCAATCGAATCCTTCCCCAACCTCAAGCTCAAACGCCCAAAGTTCAGGTCAGGTGCTCCGAACCTTCAGTCATGTCCGGATCTAGCCTTCAAGGCCGATGGGTGCCTTCCTCCGTCACGGAAGAAGACATCAAAAAGTTGAAGGAGGCCAGATATCTGACCACCGAGATTTTGCATCGGCTGCCTCCCCGAGGGCAGGCCGCCCCCTCCCCGAACCCAACGAGAACGTCGTGTTCGTCTCCCACTTCCTCCGAGGTCTAGGCCTTTCTCTGGATCCTTTTGTCGGGGGTTTGATGTTTTATTACGGGCTAGACTTCCATGATCTAGCTCCGGACTCCTTTCTTCATATCACGACATTTATTGTCGTGTGCGAGGCCTTCCTCCGGGTTACCCCTCACTTTGGCCTATGGCTCAAGACCTTTGAAGTAAAGCCGAAGGTGATCGAGGGGCAACATGCAGCGTGCGGAGGTGCCTCAATACGCAAGATGACGGGAGCTCCGTGGCCCAAAGGTTCCATCCCAGAGGTGTTTGAATTGTGGCAACAGGAGTGGTTCTACATCACGGCTCCTAGAAGTGCCAAGTGGGCGGCCGCCCCTGTTTTCCGCTTGGGCCCTCCACCACAACTGATGTCATGGATCAACAGAGGTCTGAGCTGGGGTCCAGCCAAGGACGTGCCTATACTGCAAAGCCGCATTCGGGATCTCTTCAATGGAGATTTTAGTTTGGTTGCGGTAATACAAGTTATGCTGGTTCGGCAAGTCCAGCCTTGCAAACGCCGGCCCCTTCGCTTGTGGGAGTTCAATCCCGAGGGACCGCGTGTCATGCAAAATTTCCTCGGCCTGATGCATGAGGAGATGTACAAGTCGTTCTTCGGACCTCAGGTAGAGTGTCCGGAAGTCACCAAGGACGTGGGCCTGAGTAGTAACCGCGCCGCCGAACAGGTATGGAATCTTCCGGCCAAACATACTATCTCTCATTTGTTACGAAGTTATTTCTGAGAGTTCGCTTTTTGACCAGGACTGGCTAACAAAGGCGAAGTTGATTCGGTGTTCGGCCCCCCTCCCTGAGGGTTTGGAAAATTCGGTATTGGAAAAGATGCTCCAGATCGCACCTTGCCCGGAGCCCTTGAAGGAAGATACTGCGGAGGATAATACGGGCGGACGCGGGCCCCCAACGCTGCCCATTCAAACCGAGGGAGCGAGCGTCTCCATGAAGGAAGACGACCAGAAGAGGAAAAGGACTGCGCCCGGGGATTCGGAAGCCGAAGCATCCAAACGGGAGAAGAAGTCTCCCACAGAGGGTCCTACCTTGGGGGGTGCTATTGCCGCACAAAGTCCGCGGGGGGATCAATTCTCCCGTGAGTCGTAAGTGACCCGAAATACTTTGATAGTACAAATATGCCATTTTTTTCTGAAAAAATAACCACCGCATATATCTTTACAGTTCGGGCCTTAGCCCCTCTCAAATGAGCTCGTCTTTGGGGGATCTTCTTCCAGAGATGATGGAGAGCGAAACGCCTCCTCCGGACTGCTCCGCTCCGGAAGCGGGCGACCCTGAAGTGTCGTTGCGGAGGGCCTCTCTGAGTCCGGTGAGGCCAGAAGATAATCCCATTGACCCCCGAAGCTCCCAGTGTCCGGCTCCTGAAGAGAGCAGACAAAAGAGTCCGGCACCGTCTAGTGTGCGATCGGATGTTCTGAGGGAGTTGGTGGGGCGAGCGGCCATCTCAGATGAACACCATGTGCTGATGAATACGGTGATGAAGAGAATCTCATCTACCGAAAGCGGATTGCATGAAGCTTTTATGAGTCTACTGACAGGCTTTGAGGTACGTAAAAGAATGTATGATAGTCCTGCACATGCTAGGTGTGCCCTGTGTAGATAGTAGCCCCTAAGACTCTGGTTGTCGTCGGAGACGACGACGAATAGAGGATCATATTCCCAGGTAATAACCATACTGCCTCTATGTGCAGGTGATGGAAGCTCCGGTGGCTAGCCGGACAAGCGAGTTTGCCCATTTAAAACGGCAGTTGGATGCGGCAGACGCTGACATCGAGCTTGTTAACAAAAGGCTTGACGAGGCACAGGGTAAGTGTCATTATCTGGTAAACGCCACATAGGAAGAGCAGCATGATGCCAGTATCTTTAATATGTTGTGACTACAGATGGAGCTGCCACTGTTGAAGCCTTGCGAGCATGATACAAGTCATTCTTTGGACCTCAGGTGGAGTGTCCGGAAATCACCGAGGACGTGTGCCTGAGTAGTAACCGCGCCGCCGAACAGGTAAGGCATCTTCCGGCCGAACATACTATCTCTCCTTTGTTACGAAGTTATTTCTGAGAGTTCGCTTTTTGACCAGGACTGGCTAACAAAGGCGAAGTTGATTCGGTGTTCGGCCCCCCTTCCTGAGGGTTTGGAAAATCCGGTATTGGAAAAGATGCTCCAAACCGCACCTTGCCCGGAGCCCTTGAAGGAATATACTTTGGAGGATAATATGGGCGGACGCGGGTCCCCAACGCTGCCCATTCTGACCGAGGGAGCGAGCGTCTCCGTGAAGGAAGACGACCAGAACAGGAAAAGGACTGCGCCCGGGGATTCGGAAGCCGAAGCTTCCAAACGGGAGAAGAAGTCTCCACAGAGGGTCCTACCTTGGGGGGCGCTGTTGCCGCACAAAGTCCACGGGGGGATCAATTCTCCCGCGAGTCGTAAGTGACCCGAAATACTTTAATAGTACAGATATGCTATCTTTTTCTTCTGAGAAAATAACCACCGCATATATCTTTGTAGTTCGGGCCTTAGCCCCTCTCAAATGAGCTCATCTTCGGGGGATCTTCTTCCAGAGATGATGGAGAGTGAAACGCCTCCTCCGGACTCCTCCGCTTCGGAAGCGGGCGACCCTGAAGTGTCGTTGCGGAGGGCCTCTCCGAGTCCGGTGAGGCCAGAAGATAATCCCATTGACCCCCGAAGCTCCTAGTGTCCGACTCTAGAAGGGAGCAGATAAAAGAGTCCGGCACCGTCTGGTGTGCGATCGGATGTTCTGAGGGAGTTGGTGGGGCAAGCGGCCATCTCAGATGAACACCGTGTGCTGATGAATACGGTGATGGAGAGGATATCGTCCACCGAAAGCGGATTGCATGAAGCTTTTATGAGTCTACTGACAGGCTTTGAGGTACGTCAAAGAATGTATGATAGTCCTGCACATGCTAGGTGTGCCCTGTGTAGATAGTAGTCCCTGAGACTCTGGTTGTCGTCGGAAACGACGACGAACAGAGGATCATATTCCCAGGTAATAACCATACTGCCTCTATGTGCAGGTGATGGAAGCTCCGGTGGCTAGCCGGACTAGCGAGTTTGCCCATTTAGAACGGCAGTTGGATGCGGCAGACACCGACATCGAGCTTGTTAACAAAAGGCTTGACGAGGCACAGGGTAAGTGTCATTATCTGGTAAACGCCACATAGGAAGAGCAGCATGATGCCAGTATCTTTAACATGTTGTGACTGCAGATGGAGCTGCCACTGTTGAAGCCTTGCGGGCAGAACTTGCCCGAGCCAAGGAACAAGCGAGGTTGGGTAATGCGGCTGCTTTGAAGGCGGCCGAAGAGTTGCAAGCCGAGAAGGCCGCGCATGGGGAGAGCCGAGACAAGATGGCCAAGATGGCCATAGAATTAAAAGCCGCCGCCGACCATTGCCGGCTTCTTGAAGAGGAAAACCAAGCGAAGGCATCGTACCTTGAGAAGGCTGCTGCGACGAAAAAGGACCTCCGCTCTGCTATGAGGGCAAAGAAGGAGGAACTGCGGGAAGCCGGGGATATTGTAGCTGGGAAATCCTTTATGTTGCGGAGGAAGTTCGGAGATCCACGGTATGCCCATCTGGATCGGCTGTGGAGTTCGGAGGATGTATATATGCATTTGGCGGCGAGCGCTGCCGATGCGGCCAAGTATTTCCAGGGTCAGACGGACCGTGAAGTAGGCCAGCTGTTTTGGAGACAATTCCATTCTCCCGAGCGTCCGCTTTCATTGACTGACCAATTAGCCGAATGGGCCGAACTAAATAGGTTGTCCAGACTCGCCATAAGGTCTGTTGTTGATCAGCTATGGCCGGAAAGGCCAAAACCGAACAACTATTTCAGCCTGGTGCAGGAGTTCCTTGACGTGGTGCCGCGCATTAGTGCAATGAAGAGGTTGGCGTGCATAGAGGGCGCACGGATGGCCTTTCCCCGTGTTAAAGCATACTGGGCGGAGATGGATGCTACCACTATTGCAGCGCGGGATTCGGCCATAGGTCGAATGGCTGCTGAGCACTACTTTGAAGAAGTTCTTGAGGGTGCTCGTTTGATAGAGACCTAGTGCTCAAAAAGTATTATGTTTGAGTGATATGTAATCTCATTGTAAGCGAAATGCTTTCATAAATTTTTATAAGGCTATTTTTATACTTTTGCCTGAAAGTAATATGATGCTTCCTGGGCGGCCGTTTATGTATACATGTGTATAACTTGAAAGATTGCAGCCGTCGGCTTCAACCCTCACACATATAATGCGGAGGTGCTCGCAAAAAACACGCGTGCACACTTAACCCAACGTCTTGGTCCTATTAAGGAGGTGATAGCGGAGCGAGCGAGGCAACCGGACTATAATGCTTTAGCACTTTCACTTAGCCATAGGAGTTTGACAGTGGGGCTACTAGATAGCCCCTGGTGGCTCCGCACTCTCCCGATCCCGGGGTGCATACATGCCTGGCCGGAAAACGGCCCTTTGTTAAGGCGGGGGAATTCTAACATTCCAACAGGTCATCGAGTGGTTGACCAGTCTCACGCTATATCATGACAGTCAGTTTTCGGCTTTCTCTACTGAGGTGCTCGTCCGGATGAACCAGGGCACAATCGCAGTAGTTCTCCTGGTGCTACCTTAGCCGGTAAAGCGGAACGTAAGACACCAAAACACAGGAGCCGGACAAACCCAACATTTGACCAAAGACAATGATTCGGAGCTGATGCATATAAGGCCAAACTCGTGACGCCGAACACTCCCTAAGGTATTCGGTCTTTGTGGTATAAACCGGGCCTAAATAATGGCCTTTGTAAGAAGCCCCTTGTGTCCAGGTACGTGCATTGTTCTGACGTGGCCACATGCCAAGACGTCAGTATCCTTCTCAATGGTGGATATGTATCAACAAGAGACAGTAAAAAAGGTTTACGCAGGGTCTTAATCTAAAAAGAATCCTTGGAGCGGGTCCCTGCTGCACGTATGCGCCTGCGTCTCTGTTGTGCCGTATCCTGGACGGGTGTAGCACGATGATCGTCTATAAAAGAGAGGATTTTAGGTGACAAATCTGTCGTGCAAAAAGATAGTTTTTAAAGAAACCATGTATAATTCAAGATGAGAAGAAATTGCCACTTGTTTGCGCGCGTTGAGCCCCTTGTATGGACAAATAGGGGTGTAACCATTTATTCGGTATAAATAGCGGCGCCGGACTTGATTAGTTGTGTCTGAGGTCTTGACGACCTATTGGATGCTTTCACTGGTCCGGGCGCCTTTAGTGTGCGGCTGTCAAGGCAGCCGCACTCTCTTCGGTGCGCAGAGATCGCTTGATATTTCCGTTCACTGAAATGATGCCCTGTGGACCAGGCATCTTGAGTGTGAGGGAGGCGTAGTGTGGTATTGCATTAAAGCGAGTGAAAGCTTCACGTCCGAGCAGTGCTTGGTAGCCACTTTGGAACGAAGCGATGTGGAAGGTTAAATTCTTGCGACGGAAGTTATCGGGGGAGCCGAATATAACTTGTAGTAGGAGGGAGCCCGTACAATGAGCCCCTGGGCCTGGTGTTACTCCTTTAAAGGTAGTATTGCTATGGCGAATTTTTTTGGGTCTAACCCCATCCCGTGGATTGTATCCTGATATATTAGGTTTAGACTGCTGCCACCGTCCATCAAGACTCGTGTGAAGTGATATCCTCCAATTACTGGGTCTGATACCAGGGCAGCCCATCCTGCGCGTCGGATACTTACTAAGTAATCGCGATGGTCGAAAGTGATCGGTTGAGACGACCAGTGGCAGGACTTCGCGGTGACAGGCACTTTGGTATATTTTCCTGGGAGTGCCGCGTTATTTTTTCCCTTGATCACGTGTAACACGTTTACTGTTTTGCCTTTTGGTGGAAATTTCTTTTGTTCCCCAGTGTCTTGTTTGGGAGGCTCCTCCTCGTCTTCACTTGGTGTATCCTCCCCCTTGTGTACGGCGTTGAGCTTGCCGGACTGCTTGAAGACCCAACATTCTCTGTGGTATGATTAGCGGGTTTACCAGGGGTACTATGGATCTGACATACTTGGTCCAGGATTTTGTTGAGGCTGTACAGTTCATCCCTGGTGCCTTTAGAGGGTGGCTTTTGACCTGGCCGAGAGCTTTTGAATCCGGCGTTTACTGCCGTGTCCTTCGTGTCGTCTTCTTTATTCTGGCGTTTGTTATTGTTGTTGCGCCGTGATTTCCCGTTTCCATCTCTAACTTCAGATGTACCGGGGTCGCTGGTGCTGCATCTGGCTAGCCAGCTGTCCTCACCCGCGCAAAAGCGGGTCATGAGGCTTGTTAATGCGGCCATCGTTCTCGGCTTATTTTGGCCGAGGTGTCTGGCGAGCCATTCGTCACGGACGTTGTGCTTAAAAGCTGCCAAGGCTTCGGCCTCAGGACAGTCGACAATCTGGTTCTTTTTAGTAAGAAACCTGTTCCAAAGCTTTCGGGCTGACTCTCCGGGCTGTTGAGTTATATGACTCAAATCGTCCGCATCCGGAGGTCGGACATAAGTCCCTTGAAAATTTTCTCGAAAGGCGTCTTCGAGCTCTTCCCAACTTCCAATGAACTTTCGGGGAGGCCTTTAAGCCAGTGACGAGCTGGCCCTTTGAGCTTGAGGGGTAGGTACTTGATGGCGTGGAGTTCATCTCCTTGAGCCATATGGATATGAAGGATGTAGTCCTCAATCCAGACCCCAGGGTCTGTTGTTCTGTCGTATGTCTCTATGTTTACGGGTTTGAATCCCTCTAGAAATTCATGGTCCAGCACCTCATTGGTGAAACATAGAGGGTGTGCGGCACCCCTGTAGCCGGGTGTACCACGTTGTTCGGATGTTTGTTGTGTTGCATTGTATGCTGGGACGCACTTGCGTGGTCCATAGATGGATCTTGTTGCGCCGTCCTTTGGGTACGAGCCCTCGCATGGGTCGCGTGTTGTATTGTGAGTGGCGTTGTATGCCGCTCTGTGTTGGTAGAGGGGTCGTTTATCCGGCCAGGTGGCTGCTTTGATATTTGGTTGTGGGGGGTCTGAGGCCTCCTCATCGAATTCAGGTAGCAGCTTCCGCTTTGGGTAGCTTTTGGAGGGGCGATTGTCGCCGTACCTCGCTGCTGTGTTGTGTATTTTACTCCATCTGATTTGGAGTGTGTCTTGCGCAGCCTTGAGCCTTTGCTTCTGCTTTTTAGGACTCCTCGCGGTGGCAACAAGCCTTTTATGGGCATTCTGCTGCTCCGGGTGTCTGTCCGGCGTTATGTCGTCCGGACCATTATCCTTGATAGAATTTGTTTGTTCGGTTTGATTATCCGGATTGCCGTTGTCCGGCAGCGGTTCGCCCTGCTCCGGCGCTAGGTCTGTGTGATCGTTATTTCTGTCGAGGCGGGATTTGGGGCGGCGCTTGCGTCGCCGCTTTGACTGCTTTTCGAGGGAACAAGCCTTCGGTGCGTCCTTCCGCTCCTCGTCGTCATCTTTTGGTGCGTCCACCATGTATACGTCATATGACGAGGTGGCTTTCCAGGGCCTAGTAGGCGCTGGTTCTTCATCGTCTCTTTCATCGGCGTCCATACCGTCGATGTCTTCGGAGTCGAAGTCGAGCGTGTCGGTTAAATCGTCGACAGTGGCTACAAAGTGGGTGGTGGGTGGGCTTTGAATTTCTTCATCGTCCGTATCCCAACCTTGCTGACCGTAGTCCAGCATGGGCTCTCCTGATAAATAGAGAGAGACTTTAGTGTCTTCAGAATATCGTCGAAAGGCGAGTGCAGAAAGATGTCCGCGGCAGTAAACTCCATGATCGGCGCCCAATCGGATTCGATCGGCAGGGGCGCGGAGGGTTCGGAGTCCGGAGAGGAGTCCGACTCCTTGGAGTCACGAGTCCCACGGAGTGCGGGGCTGGTGTTCGGCTCGATCGTCATTGGGATCGTAGCCCCCGAGGCGGCGTCCAACCACCCATCCTCGGTCGGCGCTGTTGGCCCCGAATTGAGGGTCGAAGCCGATGCGGGTGCGGCCTCCAGGGCACTGTTCGGCGGCAGAGCTAGATCATGCTCGTCGTGACAGTGCGGCGCGCTCGGCAGTGGCTCACATCCGTCGAAGATCAAGTCCCCGCGGATGTCAACCATATAGTTTAAACTTCCAAATCTGACCTGACGGCCAGGGGCATAGCTTTCGATCTGCTCCAGATGGCCAAGTGAATTGGCCCACAGTGCGAAGCCGCCAAAGATGAAGATCTGTCCGGGAAGGAAGGTCTCACCCTGGACTGCATCGCTATTGATCATCGTAGGAGCCATCAAGCCTGACGGCGACGACACAGAGGAACTCTCAATGAAAGCACCAATGTCGGTGTCAAAACCGGCGAATCTCGGGTAGGGGGTCCTGAACTGTGCGTCTAGGCCGGATGGTAACAGGAGGCAAGGGACACAAAGTTTTACCCAGGTTCGGGCCCTCTTGACGGAGGTAAAACCCTACGTCCTGCTTGATTAATATTGATGATATGGGTAGTACAAGAGTAGATCTACCACGAGATCAGAGAGGCTAAACCCTAGAAGCTAGCCTATGGTATGATTGTTAATCTGTATGTTGTCCTATGGACTAAAACCCTCCGGTTTATATAGACACCGGAGAGGGTTAGGGTTACACAAAGTCGGTTACAATGGTAGGAGATCTACATATCCGTATCGCCAAGCTTGCCCTCCACGCCAAGGAAAGTCCCTTCCAGACATGGGACGAAGTCTTCAATCTTGTATCTTCATAGTCCAGGAGTCCGGCCGAAGGTATAGTCCGGCTATCCGGACGCCCCCTAATCCATGACTCCCTCAGGTATCCAGATCCCGCTGTTGGTTATTGACCGGAGAGTCGTCTCGGTCATGTCTGCGTGTCTCCCGAACCCGTAGGTTCTACACACTTAAGGTTCGGTGACGCTAGGGTTGTTGAGATATTAGTATACGGTAACCTGAAAGTTGTTCGGAGTCCCGGATGAGATCCCGGACGCCACGAGGAGTTCCGGAATGGTCCGGAGGTGAATATTTATATATAGGAAGTCAAGTTTCGGCCATCGAGAAAGTTTCGGGGGTAATTGGTATTGTACCGGGACCACCGGAAGGGTCCCAGGGGTCCACCGGGTGGGGCCACCTATCCCGGAGGGCCCCATGGGCTGAAGTGGGAGGGGAACCAGCCTCTAGTGGGCTGGTGCACCCCCCTTGGGCCTCCCCCTGCGCCTAGGGTTGGAAACCCTAGGGGTGGGGGGCGCCCCACTTGGCTTGGGGGCAAGCCACCCCTTGGCCGCCGCCCCCTAGGGACCCTATATATAGTGGGGGGGAGGGAGGGCAGCCGCACCCTAGCCCCTGGCGCCTCCCTCTCCCTCCCGTGACACGCCTCCCTCTCCCTGAGCTTGGCAAAGCCCTCCCGAGATCACCGTTGCTTCCACCACCACGCCATCGTGCTGCTGGATCTTCATCAACCTCTCCTTCCCCCTTGCTGGATCAAGTTGGAGGAGACGTCTTCCCAACCGTACGTGTGTTGAACGCGGAGGTGCCGTCCGTTCGGCACTAGGTCATCGGTGATTTGGATCACGACGAGTACGACTCCATCAACCCCGTTCTCTTGAACGCTTCCGCGCGCGATCTACAAGGGTATGTAGATGCACCCCCTCTCCCTCGTTGCCAGATGACTCCATAGATTGATCTTGGTGATGCGTAGAAAATTTTAAAAATTCTGCTACGTTCCCCAACAGTGGCATCATGAGCTAGGTCTATGCGTAGTTTCTATGCATGAGTAGAACACAAAGTAGTTTTGGGCGTCGATATTGTCAATTTGCTTGCCGTTACTAGTCTTATCTTGATTTGGCGGCATCGTGGGATGAAGCGTCCCGGACCGACCTTACACGTACGCTGATGTGAGACTGGTTCCACCGATTGACATGCACTAGTTGCATAAGGTGGCTGGCGGGTGTCTGTCTCTCCCACTTTAGTCGGATCGGATTCGATGAAAAGGGTCCTTATGAAGGGTAAATAGAAATTGGCATATCACGTTGTGGTTTTGGCGTAGGTAAGAAACGTTCTTGCTAGAAACTTATAGCAGCCACGTAAAAACTTGCAACAACAATTAGAGGACGTCTAACTTGTTTTTGCAGCATGTGCCGTGTGATGTGATATGGCCAAAAGGATGTGATGAATGATATATGTGATGTATGAGATTGATCATCTTCTTGTAATAGGAATCACGACTTGCATGTCGATGAGTATGACAACCGGCAGGAGCCATAGGAGTTGTCTTAATTTATTTATGACCTGCTTGTCAACATAAACGTCATGAAATTACTTTAATTTATTGCTAAAGCGTTAGCCGTAGTAGTAGAAGTAATAGATGATGAGCCAACTTCAAGAAGACACAATGATGGAGATCATGATGATGGAGATCATGGTGTCTTGCCGGTGACAACGATGATCATGAAGCCCCGAAGATGGAGATCAAAAGGAGCAAATGATATTGGCCATATCATGTCACTATTTGATTGCATGTGATGTTTATCATGTTTTACATCTTATTTGCTTAGAATGACGGTAGCTTAAATAAGATGATCCCTCGTAATAATTTCAAGAAAGTGTTCCCCCTAACTGTGCACCGTTGCGAAGGTTCGTTGTTTCGAAGCACCACGTGATGATCGGGTGTGATAGATTCTAACGTTCGAATACAATGGGTGTAAGCCAGATTTACACACGCAATACACTTAGGTTAACTTGACGAGCCTATCATGTACAGACATGGCCTCGGAACACGGAAGACCGAAAGGTCGAGCATGAGTCGTATAGAAGATACGATCAACATGAAGATGTTCACCAATGTTGACTAGTCCGTCTCACGTGATGATCGGACACGGCCTAGTTAACTCGGATCATGTTTCACTTAGATGACTGGAGGGATGTCTATCTGAGTGGGAGTTCATTGAATAATTTGATTATATGAACTTAATTATCATGAACTTTGTCTAAAATCTTTACAATATGTCTTGTAGATCAAATGGCCCACGCTAATGTTGCCCTCAACTTCAACGCGTTCCTAGAGAAAACCAAGCTGAAAGATGATGGCAACAACTATACGGACTGGGTCCGGAACCTGAGGATCATCCTCATAGCTGCCAAGAAAGATTATGTCCTAGAAGCACCGCTAGGTGACGCACCCATCCCAGAGAACCAAGACGTTATGAACGGTTGGCAGTCACATGCTGATGATTACTCCCTCGTTCAGTGCGGCATGCTTTACAACTTAGAACCGGGGCTCCAAAAGCATTTTGAGAGACACGGAGCATATGAGATGTTCGAAGAGCTAAAAATGGTTTTCCAAGCTCGTGCCCGGGTCGAGAGATATGAAGTATCCGACAAGTTCTTCAGTTGTAAGATGGAGGAAAATAGTTCTGCCAGTGAGCACATACTCAAAATGTCTGGGTTGCATAACCGCTTGACTCAGCTGGCAGTTAATCTCCCGGATGACACGGTCATTGATAGAATCCTTCAGTCGCTTCCACCGAGCTACAAGAGCTTTGTGATGAACTTCAATATGCAGGGGATGGAAAATACCATTCCTGAGGTATATTCAATGCTGAAATCAGCAGAGGTGGAAATCAAAAAGGAACATCAAGTGTTGATGGTGAATAAAACCTCTAAGTTCAAGAAAGGCAAGGGTAAAAAGAATTTCAAGAAGGACGGCAAGGGAGTTGCCGCGCCCGGTAAGAAAGCTGCCGGGAAGAAGCCAAAGAATGGACCCAAGCCCGAGACTGAGTGTTTTTATTGCAAGGGAAGTGGTCACTGGAAGCGGAACAGCCCCAAATACTTAGCGGACAAGAAGGCTGGCAACACTGAAGGTATATGTGATATACATGTAATTGATGTGTACCTTACCAGTACTCGTAGTAGCTCCTGGGTATTTGATACCGGTGCGGTTGCTCACATTTGTAACTCAAAGCAGGAGCTGCGGAATAAGCGGAGACTGGCGAAGGACGAGGTGACGATGCGCGTCGGGAATGGTTCCAAGGTCGATGTGATCGCCGTCGGCACGCTACCTCTACATTTACCTACGGGATTAGTTTTAAACCTCAATAATTGTTATTTATTGCCAGCTTTGTGCATGAACATTGTATCAGGATCTCGTTTAATTCGAGATGGCTACTTATTTAAATCTGAGAATAATGGTTGTTCTATTTATATGAGAGATATGTTTTATGGTCATGCTCCGCTGGTGAATGGTTTATTCTTAATGAATCTCGAGCGTAATGTTACACATATTCATTGTGTGAATAGGAAAAGATGTAAGGTTGATAATGATAGTCCCACATACTTGTGGCACTGCCACCTTGGTCACATAGGTGTCAAACGCATGAAGAAGCTCCATGCCGATGAACTTTTGGAGTCTCTTGATTACGGATCATTTGACACGTGCGAACCATGCCTCATGGGTAAAATGACCAAGACTCCGTTCTCAGGAACAATGGAGCGAGCAACCAACTTATTGGAAATCATACATACTGATGTGTGCGGTCCAATGAGTGTTGAGGCTCGCGGTGGCTATCGTTATGTTCTCACCCTCACTGATGACTTGAGTAGATATGGGTATGTCTACTTAATAAACACAAGTCTGAGGCCTTTGAAAAGTTCAAGGAATTTCAGAGTGAGGTTGAGAATCAACGTGACAGGAAAATCAAGTTCTTGCGATCAGATCGTGGGGGAGAATACTTGAGTCATGAATTTGGCACGCACTTAAGGAAATGTGGAATAGTTTCACAACTCACACCGCCTGGAACACCTCAGCGTAATGGTGTGTCCGAACGTCGTAATCGCACTCTATTGGATATGGTGCGATCTATGATGTCTCTTACCGATCTACCGCTGTCATTTTGGGGCTATGCTTTAGAGACTGCCGCATTCACTTTAAATAGGGCTCCATCGAAATCCGTTGAGACGACACCGTATGAATTATGGTTTGGGAAGAAACCTAAGCTGTCGTTTCTAAAAGTTTGGGGATGCGATGCTTATGTCAAGAAACTTCAACCTGAAAAGCTCGAACCCAAATCGGAAAAATGCGTCTTCATAGGATACCCTAAAGAAACTATTGGGTATACCTTCTACCTCATATCCGAAGGCAAGATCTTTGTTGCCAAGAATGGGTCCTTTCTAGAGAAAGAGTTTCTCTCGAAAGAAATAAGTGGGAGGAAGGTAGAACTTGATGAAGTATTACCTCTTGAACTAGTAAGTGGCGCAGCTCAAGAAAATGTTCCTGAGCTGCCTGCACCGACTAGAGAGGAAGTTAATGATGATGATCATGAAACTTCAGATCAAGTTGCTACTGAACTTCGTAGGTCCATGAGGACACGTTCCGCACCAGAGTGGTACGGCAACCCTGTCTTGGAAATCATGTCGTTAGACAACGGTGAACCTTCGAATTATGAAGAAGCGATGGCGGGCCCGGATTCCGACAAATGGCTGGAAGCCATGAAATCCGAGATAGGATCCATGTATGAAAATGAAGTATGGACTTTGACTGACTTGCCCGATGATCGGCGAGCCATAGAAAATAAATGGATCTTTAAGAAGAAGACAGACGCGGATGGTAATGTAACCATCTATAAAGCTCGGCTTGTCGCTAAGGGTTATCGACAAGTTCAAGGGGTTGACTATGATGAGACTTTTTCACCCGTAGCGAAGCTGAAGTCCGTTCGAATCATGTTAGCAATTGCCGCATTCTATGCTTATGAGATATGGAAAATGGACGTCAAAACGGCATTCCTTAATGGTTTCCTTAAGGAAGAATTGTATATGATGCAGCCGGAAGGTTTTGTCAATCCTAAGAATGCTGACAAGGTGTGCAAGCTCCAACGCTCGATTTATGGGCTGGTGCAAGCATCTCGGAGTTGGAACATTCTTTTTGATGAGATGATCAAAGCGTTTGGGTTTACGCAGACTTATGGAGAAGCCTGCATTTACAAGAAAGTGAGTGGGAGCTCCGTAGCATTTCTCATATTATATGTGGATGACATACTGTTGATGGGAAATGATATAGAATTCTTGGAAAGCATAAAGGCCTACTTGAACAAGTGTTTTTCAATGAAGGACCTTTGAGAAGCTGCTTATATATTAGGCATCAAGATCTATAGAGATAGATCGAGACGCCTCATTGGTCTTTCACAGAGTACGTACCTTGACAAGATATTGAAGAAGTTCAAAATGGATCAGTCAAAGAAGGGGTTCTTTCCTGTGTTGCAAGGTACGAGATTGAGCACGGCTCAATGCCCGACCACGGCAGAAGATAGAGAAAAGATGAGTGTCGTCCCCTATGCCTCGGCCATAGGGTCTATCATGTATGCTATGCTGTGTACCAGACCTGATGTAAACCTTGCCGTAAGTTTGGTAGGAAGGTACCAAAGTAATCCCGGCATGGAACACTGGACAGCGGTCAAGAATATCCTGAAGTACCTGAAGAGGACTAAGGATATGTTTCTCATTTATGGAGGTGACGAAGAGCTCGTCATAAAGGGTTACGTCGATGCTAGCTTCGACACAGATCTGGATGACTCTAAGTCACAAACCAGATACGTGTATATTTTGAATGGTGGGGTAGTAAGCTGGTGCAGTTGCAAGCAAAGCATTGTGGTGGGATCTACATGTGAAGCGGAGTACATGGCAGCCTCGGAGGCAGCACAAGAGGCAATCTGGGTGAAGGAGTTCATTACCGACCTAGGAGTCATACCCAATGCATCGGGCCCGATGACTCTCTTCTGTGACAACACTGGAGCTATTGCCCTTGCCAAGGAGCCCACGTTTCACAGGAAGACCAGACATATCAAGCGTCGCTTCAACTCCATTCGTGAAAGTGTTCAAAATGGAGACATAGATATTTGTAAAGTACATACAGACCTGAATGTGGCAGATCCATTGACTAAACCTCTCCCTAGAGCAAAACATGATCAACACCAGAACTGCATGGGTGTTCGATTCATCACAATGTAACTAGACTATTGACTCTAGTGCAAGTGGGAGACTGTTGCAAATATGCCCTAGAGGCAATAATAAAATGGTTATTATTATATTTCTTTGTTCATGATAATTGTCTATTGTTCATGCTATAATTGTGTTATCCGGAAATTGTAATACATGTGTGAATACATAGACCACAACACGTCCCTAGTGAGCCTCTAGTTGACTAGCTCGTTGATCAAAAGATAGTCATGGTTTCCTGACTATGGACATTGGATGTCATTGATAACGGGATCACATCATTAGGAGAATGATGTGATGGACAAGACCCAATCCTAAGCATAGCTCAAAGATCGTGTAGTTTGTTTGCTATAGCTTTTCTGAATGTCAAGTATCATTTCCTTAGACCATGAGATTGTGCAACTCCCGGATACCGTAGGAGTGCTTTGGGTGTGCCAAACGTCACAACGTAACTGGGTGACTATAAAGGTACACTACAGGTATCTCCGAAAGTGTCTGTTGGGTGGCACGAATCGAGACTGGGATTTGTCACTCCGTATGACGGAGAGGTATCTCTGGGCCCACTCAGTAATGCATCATCATAATGAGCTCAATGTGACCAAGTGGTTGATCACGGGATCATGCATTACGGTACGAGTAAAGTGACTTGCCGGTAACGAGATTGAACGAGGTATTGGGATACCGACGATCGAGTCTCGGGAAAGTGACGTACCGATTGACAAAGGGAATTGTATACGGATTGATTGAATCCTCGACATCGTGGTTCATCCGATGAGATCATCGAGGAGCATGTGGGAGCCAACATGGGTATCCAGATCCCACTGTTGGTTATTGACCCGAGAGTCGTCTCGGTCATGTCTGCGTGTCTCCCGAACCCGCAGGGTCTACACACTTAAGGTTCGGTGCCGCTAGGGTTGTTGAGATATTAGTATACGGTAACTCGAAAGTTGTTCGGAGTCCTGGATGAGATCCCAGACATCACGAGGAGTTCCGGAATGGTCTGGAGGTGAAGATTTATATATAGGAAGTCAAGTTTCGGCCATCGGGAAAGTTTTGGGGGTAATCGGTATTGTAGCATGACCACCGGAAGGGTCCCGGGGGTCCACGAGGTGGGGCCACCTATCCTGGAGGGCCCCATGGGCTGAAGTGGGAGGGGAACCAGCCCCTAGTGGGCTGGTGCACCCCCCTTGGGCCTCCCCCTGCTTCTAGGGTTGGAAACCCTAGGGGTGGGGGGCGCCCCACTTGGCTTGGGGGGCAACCACCCCTTGGCCGCCGCCCCCCTTGGATATTGGATATCCTAGGGCCGGCGCCCCCCTTGGATATTGGATATCCTAGGACCGGCGCCCCCCTAGGGACCCTATATATAGTGGGGGGAGGGAGGGCAGCCGCACCCTAGCCCCTGGTGCCTCCCTCTCCCTCCCGTGACACTCCTCCCTCTCCCTGAGCTTGGCGAAGCCCTGCCGAGATCACCGTTGCTTCCACCACCACGACGTCGTGCTGCTGGATCTTCATCAACCTCTCCTTCCCCCTTGCTGGATCAAGTTGGAGGAGACGTCTTCCCAACCGTATGTGTGTTGAACGCGGAGGTGCCGTCCGTTCGGCGCTAGGTTATCGG
Organism: Triticum urartu; assembly: GCF_056163025.1. Taxonomy (NCBI): domain Eukaryota; kingdom Viridiplantae; phylum Streptophyta; class Magnoliopsida; order Poales; family Poaceae; genus Triticum; species Triticum urartu. The sequence continues at coordinate 606,683,422 of NC_141874.1, read as the reverse complement.
TGATTTGGATCACGACGAGTACGACTCCATCAACCCCGTTCTCTTGAACACTTCTGCGCGCGATCTACAAGGGTATGTAGATGCACCCCCTCTCCCTCGTTGCTAGATGACTCCATAGATTGATCTTGGTGATGCGTAGAAAATTTTAAAAATTCTGCTACGTTCCCCAATAGTTCTTGTCCAGATTGACAATTTGTTAGATCAATAGGAGGTTTATTGGTTACAAATAGGAAGAGCAAATTGGTTCATGCATGTGGACCGTAATACATCTTTTTTTCATAATGCTGCAACGGCGAGGAAGAAAAGTAATAACATTAAAAAACATCTTGATGATACTAGTGTTTGGCAGCAAGGAACGGAGCTAAAGGATTATATCAAGGGCTATTTCTCAAACATGTTTACCTCTGAGATGTTGCAACCGAATATGGTATAGTTTTATCTCTTGTTAGGAGAAGACTGTCAAACGAGATGAATAATGTCCTCCTTGCGCCTTGTACGTCTAATGATGTTCGTAAAGCTCTTTTTGATATTGGAGAGTTAAAAGCTCCACACGCTAATGGACTCTATGCTATTTTTTGTAAATAATTTTGGCCTATGCTTGGGGACAATCTTGTTCAAGAAGTTTTGCAAGCGGTGAATACTTGTATTATTCCGATAGGATGGAATGGTACTACGATAGTGATGACCCCAAAGGTTAATTCACCAGATAAGGTAACCCAGTTCAGACAAATAGCCTTTGTAATGTTGTGTACATGATTATATAAAAAATAGTGTTCGCTCATTTGAAGTTTTTTTCCAGAAATAATCAGCCCGACCCACAGCCTTTTTGTGCCAGGAAGAATGATTACTGATAATGTTTTAGTGGCCTATGAATGCTTCCACAAAATAAACAATAAGAGGGAAGGAAAGGAAGGATTGTGTGTTATCAAACTTAACATGCATAAAGCTTATTGTCGGTGTCAAAACCGGCAGATCTTGGGTAGGGGGTCCCGAACTGTGCGTCTAGGCCGGATGGTAACAGGAGGCAAGGGACACGAAGTTTTACCCAGGTTCGGGCCCTCTCGATGGAGGTAAAACCCTACGTCCTGCTTGATTAATATTGATGATATGGGTAGTACAAGAGTAGATCTACCACGAGATCGGAGAGGCTAAACCCTAAAAGCTAGCCTATGGTATGATTGTTGTTGTCTATGTTGTCCTACGGACTAAAACCCTCCAGTTTATATAGACACCGGAGAGGGTTAGGGTTACACAAAGTCGGTTACAATGGTAGGAGATCTGCATATCCGTATCGCCAAGCTTGCCTCCACACCAAGGAAAGTCCCTTCCGGACACGGGACAAAGTCTTCAATCTTGTATCTTCATAGTCTAGGAGTCCGGCTGAAGGTATAGTCCGGCTATCCGAACACCCCCTAATCTAGGACTCCCTCAGTAGCCCCTGAACCAGGCTTCAATGACGACGAGTTCGGCGCGCAGATTGTCTTCGGCATTGCAAGGCGGGTTCCTCCTCCAAGTACTTCATAGAAGATTTTGAACACAAAGATAGTGTCCGGCTCTGCAAAATAAGTTTCCACATATTGCCATAGAGAGAATAACATTTACACAAATCTAATCTGCTGACGTATTCCGTAGTGTGACACACCACGGCCAAGCCTTTATCGAAGTCGTTTTATTACCCACCTCAGCGCGTAATGCGAGGCGATTTCCTTGGCACGTCTTGTTAAAGCAGAGATCGTGTCCCCTTATTCCGGGATTCTCATCAATACGGGCGTGGGTAACCCAACCGCTTCTAGGACTCGTAGATTATAGGAAAGTCCAAACGGACACGGAGAGGACGCTTGATATTCACCCTCTTTATAAAGGGACAAGGCTTTTATTTTTCCCTCCCGTGCTCAATCGAATCCTTCCCCCACTTCAAGCTCAAACGCCCAAAGTTCAGGTCAGGTGCCCCGAACCTTCAGTCATGTCCGGATCTAGCCTTCAAGGCCGATGGGTGCCTTCCTCCGTCACGGAAGAAGACATCAAAAAGTTGAGGGAGGCCAGATATCTGACCGCCGAGATATTGCATCGGCTACCTCCCTGAGGGCAGGCCGTTCCCACCCTCGAACCCAACGAGAACGTCGTGTTCGTCTCCCACTTCCTTCGAGGTCTAGGCCTTGCTCTGGATCCTTTCGTCAGGGGTTTGATGTTTTATTATGTGCTAGACTTCCATGATCTAGCTCCGGACTCCTTCATATCAAGACATTTATTGTCGTGTGCGAGGCCTTCCTCCGGGTTACCCCTCACTTTGGCCTATGGCTCAAGACCTTTGAAGTAAAGCCAAAGATGATTGAGGGGCAACATGCAGCGTGTGGAGGTGCCTCAATATGCAAGATGACGGGAGCTCCGTGGCCCAAAGGTTCCATCCCAGAGGTGTCTGAATTGTGGCAGCAGGAGTGGTTCTACATTACGGCTCCTAAAAGTGCCAAGTGGGCGGCCGCCCCTGTTTTCCGCCCGGGCCCTCCACCACAACTGATGTCATGGATCAGCAGAGGTCTGAGCTGGGGTCCAGCCAAGGACGTGCCTATATTGCAAAGCCGCATTCGAGATCTCTTCAATGGAGATTTCAGTTTGGTTGCGGTAATACAAGTTATGCTGGTTCGTCAAGTGCAGCCTTGCAAACGCCGGCCTCTTCGCCCGTGGGAGTTCAGTCCCGAGGGACCGCGTGTCATTCAAAATTTTCTGGGCCTGACGCATGAGGATATGTACAAGTCATTCTTTGGACCTCAGGTGGAGTGTCCGGAAATCACCGAGGATGTGGGCCTGAGTAGTAACCGTGCCGCCGAACAGGTAAGGCATCTTCCGGCAGAACATACTATCTCTCCTTTGTTACGAAGTTATTTCTGAGAGTTTGCTTTTTGACCAGCACTGGCTAACAAAGGCGAAGTTGATTCGGTGTTCGGCCCCCCTCCCTGAGGGTTTGGAAAATTCTGTATTGGAAAAGATGCTCCAAACCGCACCTTGCTCGGAGCCCTTGAAGGAAGATACTGTGGAGGATAATACGGGCGGACGTGGGTCCCCAACGCTGCCCATTCTGACCGAGGGAGCGAGCGTCTCCGTGAAGGAAGACGACCAGAGGAGGAAAAGGACAGCGCCCGGGGATTCGGAAGCCAAAGCTTCCAAACGGGAGAAGAAGTCTCCCACAGAGGGTCCTACCTTGGGGGGCGCTGTTGCCGCACAAAGTCCACGGGGGGATCAATTCTCCCGCGAGTCGTAAGTGACCCGAAATACTTTAATAGTACAGATATGCCATCTTTTTCTTCTGAGAAAATAACCACCGCATATATCTTTGCAGTTCGGGCCTTAGCCCCTCTCAAATGAGCTCATCTTCGGGGGATCTTCTTCCAGAGATGATGGAGAGTGAAACGCCTCCTCCGGACTCCTCCACTCCGGAAGCAGGCGACCCTGAAGTGTCGTCGCGGAGGGCCTCTCCGAGTCCGGTGAGGCCAGAAGATAATCCCATTGACCCCCGAAGCTCCCAGTGTCCGGCTCCATAAGGGAGCAGACAAAAGAGTCCGACACCGTCTAGTGTGCGATCGGATGTTCTGAGGGAGTTGGTGGGGCGAGCGGCCATCTCAGATGAACACCGTGTGCTGATGAATACGGTGATGGAGAGGATATTGTCTGCCGAAAGCAGATTGCATGAAGCTTTTATGAGTCTACTGACAGGCTTTGAGGTACGTAAAAGAATGTATGATAGTCCTACACATGCTAGGTGTGCCCTGTGTAGATAGTAGCCCCTGAGACTCTGGTTGTCGTCGGAAACGACGACCAACAGAGGATCATATTCCCAGGTAATAACCATACTGCCTCTATGTGCAGGTGATGGAAGCTCCGGTGGCTAGCCGGACTAGCGAGTTTGCCCATTTAGAACGGCAGTTGGATGCGGCAGACGCCGACATCGAGCTTGTTAACAAAAGGCTTGATGAGGCACAGGGTAAGTGTCATTATATGGTAAACTCCACATAGGAAGAGCAGCATGATGCCAGTATCTTTAACATGTTGTGACTGCAGATGGAGCTGCCACTTTTGAAGCCTTGCGGGCAGAACTTGCCCGAGCCAAGGAACAAGCGAGGTTGGGTAATGCGGCTGCTTTGAAGGCGACCGAAGAGTTGCAAGCCGAGAAGGCCGCGCATGGCGAGAGCCGAGACAAGATGGCCAAGATGGCCATAGAATTAAAAGCCGCCGCCGACCGTTGCCGGGTTCTTGAAGAGGAAAACCAAGCGAAGGCATCGTACCTTGAGAAGGCTGCTGCGATGAAAAAGGACCTCCACTCTGCTATGAGGGCAAAGAAGGAGGAACTGCGGGAAGCCGGGGATATTGTAGCTGGGAATTCCTTTATGTTGCGGACGAAGTTCGGAGATCCACGGTATGCCCATCTAGATCGGCTGTGGAGTTCGGAGGATGTATATATGCATTTGGCGGCAAGCGCTGCTGATGCGGCCAAGTATTTCCAGGGTCAGACGGACCGTGAAGGAGACCAGCTGTTTTGGAGACAATTCCATTCTCCCGAGCGTCCGCTTTCATTGACTGACCAAATAGCCGAATTGGCCGAACTAAATAGGTTGTCCGGACTCGCCATAAGGTCTGTTGTTGATCAGCTATGGCCGGAAAGGCCAAAACCGAACAACTATTTCAGCTTGGCGCAGGAGTTCCTTGACGTGGTGCCGCGCATTAATGCAATGAAGAGGTCGGCATGCATAGAGGACGCACGGATGGCCTTTCCCCGTGTTAAAGCATACTGGGCGGAGATGGATGCTACCACTGTTGCAGCGCGGGATTCGGCCATAGGTCGAATGGCTGCTGAGCACTACTTTGAAGAAGTTCTTGAGGGTGCTCGTTTGATAGAGACCCAATGCTCAAAAATTATTATGTTTGAGTGATATGTAATCTCATTGTAAGCGAAATGATTTTATAAATTTTTATAAGGCTATTTTTATACTTTTGCCTGAAAGTAATATGATGCTTCCTGGGCGGTCGTTTATGTATACATGTGTATAACTTGAAAGATTGCCGCCGTCGGCTTCAACCCTCACGCATATAATGCAGAGGTGCTCGCAAAAAACACGCGTGCACACTTAACCCAACGTCTTGGTCCTATTAAGGAGGTGATAGCGGAGCGAGCGAGGCAACCGGACTATAATGCTTTAGCACTTTCACTTAGCCATAGGAGTTTGACAGTGGGGCTACTAGATAGCCCCTGGTGGCTCCGCACTCTCCCGATCCCGGGGTGCATACATGCCTGGCCGGAAAATGGCCCTTCGTTAAGGCGGGGGAATTCTAAAATTCCAACAGGTCATCGAGTGGTTGACCAGTCTCACGCTATATCATGACAGTCAGTTTTCGGCTTTCTCTACTGAGGTGCTCATCCGGATGAACCAGGGCACAATCACAGTAGTTCTCCTGGTGCTACCTTAGCCGGTAAAGCGGAACGTAAGGCACCAAAACACAGGAGCCGAGCAAATACAACATTTGACCAAAGACAATGATTCGGAGCTGATGCATATAAGGCCAAACTCGCGACGCCGAACACTCCCTAAGGTATTCGGTCTTTGTGGTATAAACCGGGCCTAAATAATGGCCTTTGTAAGAAGCCCCTTGTGTCCAGGTACGTGCATTGTTCTGACGTGGCCACATGCCAAGACGTCAGCAACCTTCTCAATGGTGGATATGTATCAACAAGAGACAGTAAAAAAGGTTTACACAGGGTCTTAATATAAAAAGAATCCTTGGAGCGGGTCCCTGCTGCACGTTTGCGCCTGTGTCTCCGTTGTGCCATATCCTGGACGGGTGTAGCACGATGATCGTCTGTAAAAGAGAGGAATTTAGGTGAAAAATTTGTCGTGCAAAAAGATAGTTTTTAAAGAAACCATGTATAATTCAAGATGAGAAGAAATTGCCACTTGTCTGCACGCGTTGAGCCCCTTGTATGGACAAATAGGGGTGTAACCATTTATTCGGTATAAATAGCGGCGCCGGACTTGATTAGTTGTGTATGAGGTCTTGACAACCTATTGGATGTTTTCACTGGTCCGGGCACCTTTAGTGTGCCGCTGCCAAGGCAGCCGCACTCTCTTTGGCGCGCAGAGATCGCTTGATATTTCCGTTCACTGAAATGATGCCCTGTGGACCGGGCATCTTGAGTGTGAGGGAGGCGTAGTGTGGTATTGCATTAAAGCGAGCAAAAGCTTCACGTCCGAGCAGTGCTTGGTAGCCACTTTGGAACGGAGTGATGTGGAAGGTTAAATGCTCGCGATGGAAGTTATCGGGGGAGCCGAATATAACTTGTAGCAGGAGGGAGCCCGTACAACGAGCCCCTGGGCCTGGTGTTACTCCTTTAAAGGTAGTATTGCTATGGAGAATTTTTGTTGGGTCTAACCCCATCCCGCGGATTGTATCCTGATATATTAGGTTTAGACTGCTGCCACCGTCCATCAAGACTCGTGTGAAGTGATATCCTCCAATTACTGGGTCTAATACCAGGGCAGCCCATCCTGCGCATCGGATACTTGCTGAGTAATCGCGATGGTCGAAAGTGATCGGTTGAGACGACCAGTGGCAGGACTTCGCGGTGACAGGCACTCGGGATGGGGTGTCCGGATATGAAGATACAAGATTAGGGGGTGTCCGGATAGCCGGACTATACCTTCGGCCGGACTCCTGGACTATGAAGATACAAGATTGAAGACTTCGTCCCGTGTCCGGAAGGGACTTTCCTTGGCGTGGAGGGCAAGCTTGGCGATACGGATATGTAGATCTCCTACCATTGTAACCGACTTTGTGTAATCCTAACCCTCTCCGGTGTCTATATAAACCGGAGGGTTTTAGTCCGAGGATAACATACAGATTAACAATCATACCATAGGCTAGCTTCTAGGGTTTAGCCTCTCTGATCTCGTGGTAGATCTATGCTTGTACTACCCATATCATCAATATTAATCAAGCAGGACGTAGGGTTTTACCTCCGTCAAGTGGGCCCGAACCTGGGTAAAACTTCGTGTCCCTTGCCTCCTGTTACCATCCGGCCTAGACGCATAGTTCGGGAACCCCTACCCGAGATCCGCCGGTTTTGACACTGACATTGGTGCTTTCATTGAGAGTTCCTCTGTGTCGTCGCCGTCAGGCTTGATGGCTCCTACGATCATCAATAGCGATGCAGTCCAGGGTGAGACCTTCCTTCCCGGACAGATCTTCGTCTTTGGCGGCTTCGCACTGCGGGCCAATTCACTTGGCCATCTGGAGCAGATCGAAAGCTATGCCCCTGGCCGTCAGGTCAGATTTGGAAGTTTAAACTATACTGCTGACATCTGCGAGGACTTGATCTTCGACGGATTCGAGCCACTGCCGAGCGCGCCGCACTGTCACGACGAGCATGATCTAGCTCTGCTGCCGAACAGTGCCCTGGAGGCCGCACCCGCATCGGCTTCGACCCTTAATTCGGGGACAACTGCGCCGATCGAGGATGGGTGGTTGGACGCCGCCTCGGGGGCTGCGATCCCAATGACGATCAAGCCGAACACAAGCCCTGCACTCCGCGGGACTCGTGACTCCAAGGAGCCGGACTCCTCTCCGGACTCCGAACCCTCCGCGCCCCTGCCGATCGAATCCGATTGGGCGCCGATCATGGGGTTCACTGCCGCGGACATCTTTCTGCACTTGCCTTTCGATGATATTCTGAAGACACTAAAGTCTCTCTCTTTATCAGGAGAGCCCTGGCCGGACTATGGCCAGCAAGGTTGGGATACGGACAATGAAGAAATTCAAAGCCCACCCACCACCCATTTTGTAGCCACTGTCGACGATTTAATCGACACGCTCGACTTCGACTCCGAAGACATCGACGGTATGGACGCCGATGAAAGAGACGATGAAGAACCAGCGCCTACTAGGCCCTGGAAAGCCACCTCGTCATATGACGTATACATGGTGGACGCACCAAAAGATGACGACGAGGAGCGGAAGGACGCACCGAAGGCTTGTTCCCTCGAAAAGCAGTCAAAGCGGCGCCGCAAGCGCCGCCCCAAATCCCGCCTCGACAGAAATAACGATCACACAGACCTAGCGCCGGAGCAGGGCGAACTGCTGCCGGACAACGGCAATCCGGATAATCAAACGAACAAACAAATTCTATCAAGGATAATGGTCCGGACGACATAACGCCGGACAGACACCCGGAGCAGCAGAATGCCCATAAAATGCTTGTTGCCACCGCGAGGAGTCTTAAAAAGCAGAAGCAAAGGCTCAAGGCTGCGCAAGACACACTCCAAATCAGATGGAGTAAAATACTCAAAACAGCAGCGAGGTACGGCGACAATCGCCCCTCCAAAAGCTACCCAAAGCGGAAGCTGCTACCTGAATTCGATGAGGAGGCCTCAGACCCCCCACAACCAAATATCAAAGCAGCCACCTGGCCGGATAGACGATGTCGGATTTTGGGTTCCGACAGACCCTTGAGGTTCGAAAACTATGGTGCACGCGGAGATTTCGCCTCCTACCTACCTTCACCCCTCCGCCATGCTAGGATCTAAACTATGGAAAGAACAACACAACAGACACAGGGTTTATACTGGTTCGGGGCACCGTTGTGGTGTAATACCCTACTCCAGTGTGTGGTGTGTGGATTGCCTCTTGGGCTGATGATGATGAACAATACAAGGAAGAACAACCTCGCGAGGGTCTGTTCTTGGCTGAGGCGATGAACTGCCGGGAGGAGTTCAGCCACCTTTCTCTCTCTCTCTGCCCTCCTTTGACCGACCCCCTTGGTCTGTGGGTGGCTGGTCCTATTTATAGAGGCCCTGGTCCTCTTCCCAAATATTGAGCGGGAAGGAAGCCAACAATGGCGGGCTAATTTGAAGGGGGACAACAAGTATGAGCTATCCTGACAAAAGTAGTCTTCGCCTGCGCAAAGCTCTGGTGATGACGCCGTCTTGGGCTCCACGGTGACCTCCGTCTCGTAGTCCTCCTGGTCTTGGTCTCGTTGCACCGAAATGGCAACCTTTGCCTGATGCCTGGGTACTCCGCGGCTGCGCTTGCCCCCTTTGCACCAAAGAGGAAAGGAGGACGCTGCGCGGGCTGGCACCCGCCTGGCGCCCTGAGTTGTCATGGCTTGCGTCATGGGCACCTCGTGAGGTACCCCGCCTTGATCTCTCCGCCTCCTCGTGAGCCAGCCTGTCACACCCTAGCTAGTTCAAGCATTAGAGTGTGCATCATGTTTAAATTTCTCTTAAATTTGAAATGCGGAAAGCAGAAACCCCCAACACCCCCTGGAAACAACTAGGGTTTACTAAAATTATTTTCAATGAACCTGAAATGCCCTTCTAAAAGGTTCACCCTCCTTGTCTTGGGTTAAAACCTCTGGCAAAATTGGTGCACAATTTTCTAGGTCAACAGAAGGTCATTGAATTAAATCATAAGTATTTGAATTTGGGCATTTAAATGCTATAAAATAATTTAAATGCTCAAATAATCCTGGAAATAAATGTTTGCATTTGGAAATAATCTAAACAGAGACCACAATTATTTTCAGGATTTTTGGAAACGTTTTAGTATTTTATTTAAAGCCCAACAGTTGCAGTTAATTAGAAAAACAGAAACAAATAAAAAGAGAGAGAGAGGGAAGCCCACCCGGGCCTTACCTGTGCTGGCCCAGCCACCTGGCTCGGCCCAGCCTACTGGCTCTGCCAGTCGTCGTCCTCCTCGCGCCAGAAGGACGCGGAGCGCGTGGCCAGTGCCCGCGGCCACACGCCGGCCACCTCTTGCTTCCGCTGACGCCTGGAGACGCCTAGGGGTGCCACGTGACCCCCACGCCCCCTCTCATCCTCGCTCACTCTCCCCTCGTCTCCCTCACCCTCTCCCGCACCATGGCCGACGAGCTTGTTGCCGTCTCACTGCCGTAGTCGCGCTCTCCGTCACCCCCTCGCCTCTCTGACCTGTCCAGAAGCTCCGCCGCAACGCCCTCGCTATCCCCACCGAGCCACGCATCGCCGGAGGCCCTGCATCGCCGCCATCGGATCGTCTTCAACCTCGGTACCCGCCGGACGCCGTTCATCGATTCGCGTCGCTTCGGTCGCCCCCGAGCCCACTGAGCTGCTCATCGACCTCCCTGTGAGCTCCGCCGCCTTTCCCCTCTTCTTTCCCACGCGTTTGCACCCTCTAGGCCATAGTTCCACCATGGCCGAAGCTCGTCTCCGCTCGAGCTCGTCGCCGGCGTCGCTCCGGCGACCATTTGGTCCTCCCGTGCTATGCAACGTGCTTGCCGCATCGCGCAGTGCCTCGCTAGCGCTTCAGTTTCCGTGTTTGCACGCCGCAGCCCACTCCCGCACATGGCCGAACTCCGGCCGCCGCCTTGGAGCTCGCCGTCGTCGTCTCCGGCCACCGTAGGCCCGGCCTCCACCACCACTAGATGCGTGATTGCAAGAGCTCTCCAACGAGCCCAAGAACGGCCTCGCCCGTGCCCTGTGGGCATTTTCCGAGCTGCGCCACCGTCTCAGGCCTCGCCGGCGTCGAGTTGCTGGCGAGTTTGACCCAGTTTGACTCCTGGGTGGGCCCAGGTAGACCCCCCTGAGTCTATGACAGGTGGGGCCAGTCTGCTAACTAATTTATGATTAGTTTTAATTAATTTTAATTAAATCAGTCACTGCCATGTGGGCCCAGGCCCCACTGACAGCTAATTAGTGTTAATCTAATCCTGTTAATTAGCTGAGAGGCTGACAGAAGGGGCCCACCAGTCAGGTTTGACCTGGGCTGGCGCCTTTGACCTGCTGAGGTCAGCATGACGCAATGCTGACGCAGTAATGCATTTTCTGGATTTATTTTTATTCAGGAATTTCCAGAAAATAGTTAAAACTTCTAAAAATCATAGAAAATCAACCATAGCTCCAAATGCAAAGATTTATATATGAAAAATGATCAGAAAAATTCAATCTATCCATCTGTAATGGTTTCATGCATGACAAAACAAGTTTACCTTGCTTTTTAAGCAGAATAAGGAAATGCACTATTAAGGCCATGTTTAATGAGCTAATATTTGAATCTTTGATTCAAATGAGTTCATTCCTTTCTGTTATAGCTTGCATTAGGCCAAGACACATTCATATTGCCATGTCATAGCATGCATCATATTGTTGCATATCGTCATGTGTTGATTGTGTTCCGATGTGTTCTTCGTGGTAGGTTCTGCCTCCGAGGATATTCACGAGTATCCAACTGAAGGGCAGTATCCCACTACCACTCCATCAGGCAAGCAACCATTGATCATTCCGATACAAACCCATGTTCTCACTTCTGCTCTTGTTTACTGCATTAAGACAATGCGATTCAAATTGCTGTGTGCTACGGTAGTTGAACCCTTATCCTCTGCATGACCTGTCATTGCCACAGTAACTAGATGAAACCCACTAGCATGTGTAGGAGTTGATTGAGCCATGTATGTGATTCCTACCTTGCTATGCCTGCTATGCTTAGAGTTGTGTCAGGTCTGGTTCATCTGGGTGATGGGCCAGAGTGAAATTCTTATGCCGGTAATGTGAGGGATGTGTTGAACATGTTTTGGTAAAGGTATCGATGAGAGGCCATGTAGGAGTACATGGTGGGTTGTTTCATTGAGGCCGTCCCTAAGAACTGAGATCTGTATGTGTGATTTAAGATTCAGCTACTACCATGCATTGGGATCCTTAATTGACCCTCTCGGCTTCTTAACCACCCTAGTACTCTATCCAGGAGTTGCAAATAGTTTCTGGTGTTTGTAGGTTATGTGTTGGCGGCCGTGCGTAGCGCTGACCCTAGGGGTGGGCTATGTTGCGGTAGATACACCGTGGCACGGTGTACCGAGTCACCCGTTTGGTGTCTCCGGATCCCTGTTCACTTTGTTCGGGGCCGTATGTGGAAACCTCGGCCGGACTCCCTGCGGATGGAACCTGGATAGGCGATAAACCTGGACTAGAGACTTAAGTGTTTAGGTAGGCCGTGGCCGACACCCTCGCTGGGCTTCCACTTGAAGGTTGCCGAGTACATGTCGTGTAAATGACGGTAAGTGGTGAAAGCGTGTATGAAGAAGTACACCCCTGCAGGGTATAAAACTATTTGAATAGCCGCGTCCGCGGTAAAGGACTACTTGGTTGCCTATACAGTTCATAGACAAGTTAATGGGTACTAATAAAAGACTCAAGATAAGTGTGAGTACCGAGGATGGCCCTCTCGTAGGATGACGAGGGAGGATCCCCGATGGATTATTGTGTTGGTGAGTAGCGGACTCGTGTGCGAAAACTATTTTACTGGTGAAGCTCCGTAGGATAGCTTAGCCAAGAGTCAAAGCTGGCTTGCTGCATTAACCCCACCACCTTCTTGAGAATAAGCATGTATAGTAGGTTCTGATGTAAGACTTGCTGAGTACCTTTGTACTCATGTTTGCTTAATTACTGTTTTCAGACGACAACACCACCCTGTCCGATGGGTTCTACGTAGACCTTGACGTCGACGAGTGACTAGCCACCCGGGTGGTGATCCTGGCCATGGAGGGCCCTATGTAGATAGACAGGCTTCGAGAAGCCTTCTTTCTTTCTAGAGTCTGTACTCAGACTAGTTGCTTCCACATGTGCTTGTATGTTTGTATGACTTGAGTGTCGGGTCATGTGACCCCTATCTGTATGAACATGTTATGTATGGCTCCCTGGAGCCTTTAAATAAAGTACTTGAGTTGTAGAGTTTTGTTGTGATGCCATGTTGTATGTACTCATATCGGGCATATTGTGTGTATGATTGAAATGCTTGGTATGAGTGGGATCCGACAATCTAGTTGTTTATCCTTGGCAGCCTTTCTTATGGGGAAATGTAGTCTAGTGTTCGCTCGAGCCATAGTAGTCCGCTACAGCCCGGTTCACCAGAGTCCTGCTAGACTAGCACTACTGTTCAGGACACTTGACTGGCCGGCATGTGTTTCACTTCGTTCCTATGTCTGTCCCTTCGGGGAAATGTCACGCTATGACTTCCGGAGTCCTGCCTAGCCTGCTACAGCCCGGGTTCCCCGGAGTCCTGTTAGCCCAGTGCTACAGCCCGGAATCAATCGCTGATGACCGACATGCTTGATGTGATTCATGTATGCCTGTCTCCATAGGTCTGTGCCGCTTTGGGTTCATGACTAGCCATGTCGGCCCGGATTCTCTGTCATATGGATGCTAGCGACACTATCATATACGTGAGCCAAAAGGCGCAAATGGTCCCGGGCCATGGTAAGGCGACACCCGTGGGATACCGTGCATGAGGCCGCAAAGTGATATGAGGTGTTACCGGCTAGATCGATGTGACTTGGAATCGGGGTCCTGACAGCGTTGGCATCAGAGCTGGACTACCTGTAGGTTCGTTGAGCCAAACTAGTCGATGTCGAGTCTAGAAATGCTTTAGTTATATGTAGGGGAATTGATTGTGGGAAGGAACGTAAGGCTCTTTTACTCCTTTACCCTATGCCTCTGATCTGAGTCATTCTCTTCTCATTCAACATGGGTTAAGGACTAGGCTCTCTCCTTCTATCACGTTCACGTGTTACTAATCCGTAGTAGCTTATAGGATTGATGCTACAAGCCCCAGTTTAGTTTCTACTATTTTAGTATGTTGCTAATTGGATCAGAATCTTGATATGATGTTGTTGAGTGGTATTGCGAACTGTTGTGGATGTCTCAAATCTTTTTCTGAGCATTTACAGCTGTTATGCTGTCCAATTTTCCCTAGAAATTCTGATGTCTTTGCATTGTGGTTGTGCTTTCAGATGGCCAACCGTGTTCAAAACCAAGTGGTTCGCCTGACCCGGTGCCTCGACGTGCCCGGTCATACTGCTATGTTAGTCCGAGTAATGATCGAGATGGGCTACCGTTGGTATCCCGAATACACCGTCGAAGAGCAATTCCGCGACTTTAATCAAAGCCAATATCTCTGCACCGTCAGGATATTTCCTTCTTATCCTGGATCTACCGAGCCCCTTCACTGTTCCTATGGACTCGGGGTTACTGTTGAGATGGCTGTGCAGGATGCTGCCTATTCCATGATGACCATCTTGCGAGTCCGGACTGGCCTGCTTCGGAACACCGACTTCTGTTACATGCCAGCTTCACTTCCGGGAGCGCAAGGGTATCTTCAGGCTATCTATGCTGACTCCACTCAGGAGGACTCATTAACTCGTACCACTGCCGAGATGCTCGAAGATAAGGACCGAGAGAATCGGGCATTGAGGCTGGAGCTTTTCAATACCCGTGCTGATCATTGGGCCACATTGACTCGGTTTGCACCTGCGGTGCAAGCTGGATGTATGGATACAAGGGATCTGTATCCTGTGAGATCAGCTCTGCCAGACATGGTGGATTGGCGTGATGTGGGAGGCATCACCCCACCCCGTGGTCCCCGCAGGCCACCGTTTGTTGGTCCAAGACCTCATCCTAGCCCCTATGGTCCACAGGCTCCTCAGGACCGTCTGTTCCCGGATGGTCACGTTGAACTTCCAAGCTATGGAGGTGACTTCTATGAGGACTACTACGGAGCTGTCTGAGTTAGTAGTAGTACCACTAGTATTGTAGTAGTTGTATCTCCATTGTCCTGCGAGACTTGTGGAATATGACTTTGTGTGTAATCAAATCCGGAGGTGTAGACAAATATTGTGGTAACGTCTTTCATCATAGTTGTACTGTAGCCTGGGCTTGTACTAAACTATGTATGATGTGTATGACCGTTGGTATATATATGGCAGTTTTATATTACCATGACATACGGATGAACATCTCTGCATTCCGCGTTATCCATTACATTCTGCACTCCTTGCTAAGTTTGAGCCATCCTTATCTAAACCATTGTCTTGTTTTCTCCTAGGATGGTCAACACCCGCAGCAACCCTGCTGCCTCGGAGCAGGGGGAAGCCAGTGCAGCTAGAGGTGAAAATCTGCCTCACCCGCCTTCTGTGGCCGAAGTAATGCTGGAGGCGGAAAGAAACAAGCGTGAGACTAACCGCCTGCTAGAGCGGATTGAGCAGAACACTGCACGCCACCCATGAAATGACTTGGTGTCAATCAATGACTTTATCAAGCTGTACCCACCAAAGTTTAACCATTCCGTCGAACCCCTCAACGCGGATGACTGGCTTCGCAGCATCACTCACAAGCTACGTTCTGCCAACGTAGCTGAAGCCGACAAGGTTACCTATGCTGCCTATCACCTCGAAGGCCCTGCTAGCCTTTGGTAGGAAAACTTCGAAGCTATGCGCCCGGTCGGCCAAGTTACTACTTGGGCTGAGTTCAGTGAGGCTTTCCACGAGCATCACATTCCGGAAGGTCTCATGGATCGCAAGAGGGAGGAGTTCTGCAACTTCACCCAAGGAAGACTGACTGTGGATGCTTATAGTCATGAATTTGGAAATCTGGCACGCTATGCTCCCGAAGAGGTATCTACTGATGCTAAGAAGCAAGCAAGGTTCCGCAAGGGACTTAGCCCTGAGCTTCGCCGCGATCTTCGTCTGCACGAGTGCACCTCCTTTCAAAAGTTGGTCAATAAAGCCATCAGTGCTGAGACAGGCCAGACTAATTATGATGCTTCACGCAAGCACTCCCGTGACTTTGGCTCTTCATCCGGCTCTGGAGCTCAGAAGCGCCGGGTGTGGATCCCAAGCATGGCACTGCCACCCAGGTTCATCCCGAGGCCATCTTTTGAGGCGCCTCGTCCCAACCAGCAATTTGCACCGCCCAAGCCCTATGGTGGCCCCGCTGCTAATGCTGCTCCACGCCCCAATGTGGTGACATGCTTTAAGTGTGGAGAGCCGGGTCACTATAGCCGAGAGTGTCCCCAGAACAACAACCCCAATCAAACTGGAAAGTCCGTTGGCCGTGGTAAGCCCGCGGGAAAAACATTCTACGCCAAGCCGGCCACCACTGCACGTGGCCATGTCAACTATGTTTCAGCCGAGGAGGCTCATGAGGATCCCAACGTCGTCCTTGGTACGCTCCTTGTTAACTGCCATCCGGCATCTATTCTTTTCGATACTGGAGCATCTCATTCATTCATATCCGAGAGCTATGCTCGATTGCATAACATGACATTCTGTGACATGCCCACTTCCATGGTAATTCAAACTCCGGGTTCAGAATGGCAAACTTCTAGAGTAAGTCATGGGAACAAAATTCTTGTCGATAGACTTGTCTTCCTTGCATCCTTGATAGCTCTCAAGTCCACGGACATAAACATCATCTTGGGTATGGACTGGATGTCAGCTCATTACGCTAAGATTGATTGTGCCACTAGAACCGTTCAGCTTACTCACCCATCGGGCAAGACAGTCAATGTCTTAACTCGAGTGGCCAAGCGCCAGCTTTACTCCCGAAATGCCAACCCCCTTCCAGACCTTGAGGATGTTCCGATAGTCCGAGACTTTTCGGATGTCTTTCCAGAAGAACTGCCAGGTGTTCCACCTGACAGGGATGTCGAGTTTGTGATAGACCTTGTTCCAGGAACCGTGCCAATTTCTAGAAGACCCTACAAGATGGCACCCTTAGAACTAGCCGAGCTTAAGAACCAACTCGATGAGTCCTTGAAAAAGGGTTTCATCCGTCCTAGTTCCTCTCCTTGGGCTTTCCCCATCCTCTTCGTCAAGAAGAAGGATGGAACGGATCGAATGGTTGTGGACTACCGCCCTGTCAACCTGGTCACCATCAAGAACAAATACCCACTTCCCAGGATTAACGATCTGTATGATCAGCTCGCTGGATCCTCAGTTTTTTTCCAAGATGGATTTGAGGTTGGGCTACCATCAAATCAAAATCAGAAACGGGGACATTCCCAAAACGGCCTTTGTTACTCGTTATGGCCAATACGAGTACACCGTCATGTCCTTCGGTTTAACCAATGCCCCAGCTACCTTCTCTCGGTTAATGAACTCGGTTTTCATGGAGTACTTGGATAAATTCATCGTGGTATAACTCGATGACATACTCATCTACTCCAAGAATGAAGAGGAACATGCCGAACATCTAAGGCTGGTATTGATGAAACTTCGAGAGCATCGCCTTTATGCCAAATTCTCCAAGTGTGAATTTTGGTTGCCAGAAGTGACCTATCTAGGCCATGTAATCTCTGGCAAGGGTATTGCTATCAATCCCGAGCGAGTTCAAGCCGTCCTTGATTGGACTCCACCTGAGACGGTCAAGCAAGTTCGGAGTTTCCTTGGCTTAGCGAGCTATTGCCGCCGCTTCGTCGAGAATTTCTCCAAGGTTGCTAAACCTCTAACTGAACTCCTCAAGAAAGATAAAAAGTTCGAGTGGACTCCACAATGCGAGTTCAGCTTTCAGGAACTGAAAAGACGCCTGACATCTGCTCCCGTACTGGTACCACCAGATTTCTCCAAGGACTTTATTATCTATTGTGACGCCTCGCGACAAGGACTAGGTTGCATACTCATGCAGGATCGTCAGGTAATTGCCTATGCTTCACGACAATTACACCCACATGAGGAAAATTATCCCACACATGATCTAGAGCTTGCAGCTGTAGTCCATGCACTTAAAACCTGGCGACATTACCTCCTCGGTAATCGTTGCGAGATCTTCACCGATCACCAAAGTTTGAAATATATCTTCACCCAACCAGACTTGAATCTCAGGCAAAGACGTTGGGTTGAGTTGATCTCGGATTACGACTTAGGAATAACTTACACCCCGGGCAAAGCCAATGTCATGGCTGATGCACTAAGCCGTAAATCCTATTGTAACAACCTGATGTTACAACAGAGTCAACCACCTCTCCATGAGGAATTCCGTAAGCTTAACCTTCACATTGTTCCTCGAGGATTCCTATCCACCCTGGTGGCGAAACCTACCCTTATGGATCAAATCATAATCGCCCAGTGGTATGATAAGGGCATATCCCTGATTAAGGAAAACATCACTAGCGGAGTTGCTAAATGTTTCTCCATGGATGAGCGAGGTGCTGTCTTCTTCGAGAACCGTTTGGTGGTTCCCAAGAAACAACATCTGCGCCAGTTGAACCTTAAGGAAGCTCATGAATCCCCTCTCACCATTCATCCCGGTAGTACTAAAATGTATCAAGACCTACGCCAGAGGTTTTGGTGGACTAGGATGAAGAGAGAAATCGCTCAATACATTGCTAATTGCGACGTTTGTTGTCATGTTAAAGCAGAGCATCAACGGCCTGCTGGCACTCTTCAACCTTTGGCTATTCCTGAATGGAAATGGGATAAAATCAGTATGGATTTCATCACTGGGTTTCCCAAGACCAAGAGAGGGAATAATGCCATCTTCGTCGTGATCGACCGTCTTTCCAAAGTAGCCCACTTTCTACCTGTTCGTGAGAGTATCACCGCTAGCCAGCTAGCCGATTTATACATCTCCCAGATAGTGTCTCTTCATGGTGTTCCATTGGAAATTAACTCAGACCGTGGGAGTCTCTTCGCCTCTCTATTTTGGGAAAGTTTCCAAAATGCTATGGGAACTCGTCTCTCTTTTAGTACTGCCTTCCATCCTCAATCAAGTGGTCAAGTAGAGAGAGTCAATCAAATTCTGGAAGATATGCTCCGAGCTTCTGTCATCTCGTTCGGAATGAGTTGGGAGAAATGCCTTCCATTTGCGGAGTTTGCTTATAACAATAGTTATCAAGCCAGCTTGGGCAAGGCTCCTTTCGAAGTTCTCTATGGACGAAAATGTCGAACGCCTCTTAACTGGTCAGAAACCGGGGAAAGACAACTCTTTGGCCCGGATATGATTCAGGAAGCAGAAGAGCAGGTTCGCATTATTCGTGAGAAATTGAAAACAGCCCAATCTCATCAAAAGAGTCAATATGATCGTAAACATAAGCCTATGACTTATGAAGTCGACGAGAAGGCTTACCTTCGGGTTACTCCATTAAAGGGAACCCATCGTTTCGGTATCAAAGGCAAATTGGCCCCTCGTTACATTGGACCCTTTCGCATTCTTGACAAACGAGGAGAAGTTGCCTACCAATTGGAACTACCTTCGCATCTTTCCAGAGTTCACGATGTCTTCCACATTTCACAACTCAGGCGTTGCTTCGCGGATCCTATCCGTGGAGTGGACCACGAAACGCTTGATCTACAAGATAACCTCTCCTATCGGGAATATCCCGTTCGTATCCTTGATCAGGCCGAGCGTACCACTCGACGTAAGAATATCAAGTTTCTCAAGGTTCAATGGTCACACCATTCCGAGAAAGAAGCCACTTGGGAAAGGGAGGATCGTCTTCGACTTGAGTACCCCACCTTCTTCCCGGAGGATCCTAAATCTCGGGACGAGATTCTTTTGAGTGGGGGTGAGTTGTCACACCCTAGCTAGTTCAAGCATTAGAGTGTGCATCATGTTTAAATTTCTCTTAAATTTGAAATGGGGAAAGTAGAAACCCCCAACACCCCCTGGAAACAACTAGGGTTTACTAAAATTATTTTCAATGAACCTGAAATGCCCTTCTAAAAAGTTCACCCTCCTTGTCTTGGGTTAAAACCTCTGGCAAAATTGGTGCACAATTTTCTAGGTCAACAGAAGGTCATTGAATTAAATCATAAGTATTTGAATTTGGGCATTTAAATGCTATAAAATAATTTAAATGCTCAAATAATCCTGGAAATAAATGTTTGCTGTTGGAAATAATCTAAACAGAGACCACAATTATTTTCAGGATTTTTGGAAACGTTTTAGTATTTTATTTAAAGCCCAACAGTTGAAGTTAATTAGAAAAACAGAAACAAATAAAGAGAGAGAGAGAGAGGGAAGCCCACCCGGGCCTTACCTGTGCTGGCCCAGCCACCTGGCTCGGCCCAGCCTACTGGCTTTGCCAGTCGTCGTCCTCCTCGCGCCAGAAGGACGCGGAGCGCGTGGCCGGCGCCCGCGGCCACACGCCGGCCACCTCCTGCTTCCGCCGACGCCTGGAGACGCCTAGGGGTGCCACGCGACCCCCACGTCCCCCTCTCATCCTCGCTCACTCTCCCCTCGTCTCCCTCACCCTCTCCCGCACCATGGCCGACGAGCTTGTCGCCGTCTCACTGCCGTAGTCGCGCTCTCCGTCACCCCCTCACCTCTCTGACCTGTCCAGAAGCTCCGCCATGACGCCCTCGCCCTCCCCACCGAGCCACGCATCACCGGAGGTCCTGCATCGCCGCCATCGGATCGTCTTCAACCTCGGTACCCGCCGGACGCCGTTCATCGATTCGCGTCGCTCTGGTCGCCCCCGATCCCACTGAGCTGCTCATCGATCTCCCTGTGAGCTCTGCCGCCTTTCCCCTCTTCTTTCCCACGCGTTTGCACCCTCTAGGCCATAGTTCCACCATGGCCGAAGCTCGTCTCCGCTCGAGCTCGTCGCCGGCGTTGCTCCGGCGACTATTTGGTCCTCCCGTGCTATGCAACGTGCTTGCCACATCGCGCAGTGCCTTGCTAGCGCTTCAGTTTCCGTGTTTGCACGCCCAGCCCACTCCCCGCACATGGCCGAACTCCGTCCGCCGCCTTGGAGCTCACCGTTGTCGTCTTCGGCCATCGTAGGCCCGGCCTCCACCACCACTAGATGCACGATAGCAAGAGCTCTCCAACGAGCCCAAGAACGGCCTCGCCCGTGCCCTGTGGGCGTTTTCCGAGCTGCGCCACCATCTCGGGCCTCGCCGGCGTCGAGTCGCCGGCGAGTTTGACCCAGTTTGACTCCTGGGTGGGCCCAGGTAGACCCCCCTGAGTCTATGACAGGTGGGGCCAGTCTGCTAACTAATTTAGGATTAGTTTATTTAATTTTAATTAAATCAGTCACTGACATGTGGGCCCAGGCCCCACTGACAGCTAATTAGTGTTAATCTAATCATGTTAATTAGCTGAGAGGCTGACAGAAGGGGCCCACCAGTCAGGTTTGACCTGGGCTGGCGCCTTTGACCTGCTGAGGTCAGCATGATGCAATGCTGACGCAGTAATGCATTTTCTGGATTTATTTTTATTCAGGAATTTCCAGAAAACAGTTAAAACTTCTAAAAATCATAGAAAATCAACCATAGCTCCAAATGCAAAGATTTATATATGAAAAATGATCAGAAAAATTTAATCTATCCATCTGTAATGGTTTCATGCATGACAAAACAAGTTTACCTTGCTTTTTAAGCAGAATAAGGAAATGCACTATTAAGGCCATGTTTAATGAGCTAATATTTGAATCTTTGATTCAAATGAGTTCATTCCTTTCTGTTATAGCTTGCATTAGGCCAAGACACATTCATATTGCCATGTCATAGCATGTATCATATTGTTGCATATCGTCATGTGTTGATTGTGTTCCGATGTGTTCTTCGTGGTAGGTTCTGCCTCCGAGGATATTCACGAGTATCCAACTGAAGGGCAGTATCCCACTACCACTCCATCAGGCAAGCAACCATTGATCATTCCGATACAAATCCATGTTCTCGCTTCTGCTCTTGTTTACTGCATTAAGACAACGCGATTCAAACTGCTGTGTGCTACGGTAGTTGAACCCTTATCCTCTGCATGACCTGTCATTGCCACCGTGACTAGATGAAACCCACTAGCATGTGTAGGAGTTGATTGAGCCATGTATGTGATTCCTACCTTGCTATGCCTGCTATGCTTAGAGTTGTGTCAGGTCTGGTTCATCTGGGTGATGGGCCAGAGTGAAATGCTTATGCCGGTAATGTGAGGGATGTGTTAAACATGTTTTGGTAAAGGTATCGATGAGAGGCCATGTAGGAGTACATGGTGGGTTGTTTCATTGAGGCCGTCCCTAAGAACTGAGATCTGTATGTGTGATTTAAGATTCAGCTACTACCATGCATTGGGATCCTTAATTGACCCTCTCGGCTTCTTAACCACCCTAGTACTCTATCCAGGAGTTGCAAATAGTTTCTGGTGTTTGTAGGTTATGTGTTGGCGGCCGTGCGTAGCGCTGACCCTAGGGGTGGGCTATGTTGCGGTAGATACACCGTGGCACGGTGTACCGAGTCACCCGTTTGGTGTCTCGGGATCCCTGTTCACTTCGTTCGGGGCCGTATGTGGAAACCTCGGCCGGACTCCCTACGGATGGAACCTGGATAGGCGATAAACCTAGACTAGAGACTTAAGTGTTTAGGTAGGCCGTGGCCGGCACCCTCGCTGGGCTTCCACTTGAAGGTTGCCGAGTACATGTCGTGTAAACGGCGGTAAGTTGTGAAAGCGTGTATGAAGAAGTACACCCCTGCAGGGTATAAAACTATTTGAATAGCCGCGTCCACGGTAAAGGACTACTTGGTTGCCTATACAGTTCATAGACAAGTTAATGGGTACTAATAAAAGACTCAAGATAAGTGTGAGTACCGAGGATGGCCCTCTCGTAGGATGACGAGGGAGGATCTTCGGTGGAGTATTGTGTTGGTGAGTAGTGGACTCGTGTGCGAAAACTATTTTACTGGTGAAGTTCCGTAGGATAGCTTAGCCAAGAGTCAAAGCTGGCTTGCTGCATTAACCCCATCACCTTCTTGAGAATAAGCATGTATAGTTGGTTCTTATGTAAGACTTGCTGAGTACCTTTGTACTCGTGTTTGCTTAATTACTGTTTTCAGACGACAACACCACCCCGTTCGATGGGTTCTACGTAGACCTTGACGTCGATGAGTGACTAGCCACCCAGGTGGTGATCCTGGCCATGGAGGGCCCTATGTAGATAGACAGGCTTCGAGAAGCCTTCTTTCTTTCTAGAGTCTGTACTCAGACTAGTTGCTTCCGCATGTGCTTGTATGTTTGTATGACTTGAGTGTCGGGTCATGTGACCCCTATCTGTATGAACATGTTATGTATGGCTCCCTGGAGCCTTTAAATAAAGTACTTGAGTTGTAGAGTTTTGTTGTGATGCCATGTTGTATGTACTCATATCGGGCATATTGTGTGTATGATTGAAATGCTTGGTATGAGTGGGATCCGACAATCTAGTTGTTTATCCTTGGCAGCCTTTCTTATGGGGAAATGTAGTCTAGTGTTCGCTCGAGCCATAGTAGTCCGCTACAGCCCGGTTCACCAGAGTCCTGCTAGACTAGCACTACTGTTCAGGACACTTGACTGGCCGGCATGTGTTTCACTTCGTTCCTATGTCTGTCCCTTCGGGGAAATGTCACGCTATGACTTCCGGAGTCCTGCCTAGCCTGCTACAGCCCGGGTTCCCCGGAGTCCTGTTAGCCCAGTGCTACAGCCCGGAATCAATCGCTGATGACCGACATGCTCGATGTGATTCATGTATGCCTGTCTCCATAGGTCTGTGCCGCTTTGGGTTCATGACTAGCCATGTCGGCCCGGGTTCTCTGTCATATGGATGCTAGCAACACTATCATATACGTGAGCCAAAAGGCGCAAACGGTCCCGGGCCATGGTAAGGCGACACCCGTGGGATACCGTGCGTGAGGCCGCAAAGTGATATGAGGTGTTACCGGCTAGATCGACGTGACTTGGAATCGGGGTCCTGACACAGCCTGACGAGGCCGTGCCTGAGGAAGCTTCGCGTCGTCCGCCCCGCGAGGCTTGGCCCCTCGCGAGGGTCTTGGGTTTGTGTTGGTGAAGATGGGCCGTGCTGGGCCCCCCTTTGAGCCACGCCGCAGGCAGGCAAGTCTGGGGAACCCCGTTCCCAAAACGCCGACAGTAGCCCCCGGGCCCAAGGCGTGTCCGGACTTGGCCGTGCAGGGAGGCGGAAGGGCAAGAGCGAAGCGCCGCAGGCCCTAACAGCCTGCGGCCTTGGGCGCCGCGTGGCGGTTGATTGGACGTGGGCGCCTCGACTTCCCCATGGTGCCTCGGCAACTGCACTGACTGGACAAGTCGCTGCATGCAAAGCGGGTCATGATTACCTGCGATCGTGGAGGTCGGCGGTTGGCCTCCGCCGGCTATAAGTACGGGACGGCGTGCGCCCTTCCGGTTCATCTCCCCTTGCTTCTCCTTCTCCTTCATGGCCCCGTCGAGGAGGTTCCCGGCTGCGGAGAAGGGGAAGGCTTGCCAGGCAGAGCATGCCTCTCCCCTGCCCAAGCGCGGCCGAGGGCGCCCCCGCAAACATCCTATGGCCACCACGGCAGCTCCCCGCGGCCACGGAGATGCTTTCCAGCGCGGTGGAGGGCGGATTGCTGCGGCCGGGGGTGCGCTCCGGCTGCGCGTCCCCCTATGTCACGCTTTCGTGCTGCAGAGGTGCTGTCGGAGTTCGTCGTGTGGTCAGCGGAGCCGACTAGCACCCGGCTCCCACTTCCTCGCTTCCTCGTCGGTGAGCTCCCGGCCGGTGCCCCGGTCGGCCTCTGGCTTCAGGCCGACGGCTGCTGCAGCTGGGCCTCATGGGTTTCACTGGAGGTCTAGGCAGCCGGGAGCCTGGCCCTGGCCCGCGGTTGGCAGACGTTTGCCCGCGCGCGTGGCCTGGGCCGTCGGTGCACCCTATACTTCAGGTTCGACGGCGATGCCACCCTCTACGTGAGGGTGTTTGGGGAAGATGGTCGCCGCACAAGGTGTTGCCCTGAGGGCGACGACCGCGGCTGGGAACCCGGCTCCGGCGATGATGGAGAGGACGGCGCTCGCGGGGCTGGCGGCGCTCAGGGTTCCTCCAGCTTCTCCGGTTCTTCTTCAGGCGGCGACTCTTCTAGTGGTGGCCGCAGCCAGCCCCCACGCCATCGTATCTGCTTGGGGGGTGGTGGCGTGTCCGCCCACCGTCGCGCCCTGGCGAAGCGCGAGAGGGAGTCTGCCTGAGCTCCTGAGGCAGCTCGGGCTTCCCTGCGGGCCGGTGCAAGGCGAGCCGCACCAGATTTGTTCTTTCTCTTCCCTTTTCCTGCGTAAAAAGGACAGTAGTGTGGTGCCCCGCGGGGGCGTGTATGGGTTATTGCTGTTAATTATCGTGTTGCTTTCTTCATCGTACCTTCCGACTATGTGCCTGCGCGTGGATGGTTCTCGGCCCCAGCCGTGGGGGGGACCGACCCAGGCCCTATGTTTATGTCGTGGTGCCAGAGGGGCACGGACTAGAGGGGTGCTCCTGCAAGGGGCCCAGGTCGCGAACCCTTTGAGTGACTAGGATAGGAACACTCGCAAGGGCGCTCGGCTCTCCCCCTCGCGAGGCCTTGCACAAGAGAAATCGAGGCAGGAGCGTGAAAAGCCGAAGAACCGCAAGCCAAAGATGGCAACAACTTCAATAAAACTTTGAATGAAGAAGAACAAGCCAACTGCAGAAAGCAAATGAAAAGCCGCATCCGGCACCTAGTCTAGTCTTTGACGTCTTCTCACCAGCGCGGAGCTAAGTGCTGCCACTGGGCATGGGAGGGAGCCCCAGGGCCTGAGGCCGGCGCTCCTGAGACTCCGGGGCGTGTACAACCCCAACTCATTATTACGTGAGAGTGTCACGGGCAGCGAGCTTCACAGGCGTTTGCCTTGCTTCACAGGCTCCGGGCCTTTTCCAAAACGGGATAGCTTCACAGGCATTCGCCTTGCTTCACAGGCTCCGGGCCTTTTCCAAAACGCGATAGCTTCACAGGCATTCTCCTTGCTTCACAGGCTCCGGGCCTTTTCCAAAACACGATAGCTTCACAGGCATTCACCTTGCTTCACAGGCTCCGGGCCTTTTCCAAAACGCGATAGCTTCACAGGCATTCGCCTTGCTTCACAGGCTCCAGGCCTTTTCCAAAACGCTATAGCTTCACAGGCATTTGCCTTGCTTCACAGGCTCCGGGCCTTTTTAGGGGTAGAACCTCCGAAGGTGCTGGATGTTCCATGCGTTCTGGACCGGCACTCCCTCCTGGGTCTCCAAGCGCGCTGAGTCGGGCCTGGAAACATGAACAACCTTGAACGGGCCCAACCACATGGGAGAGAGCTTGTGCAGCCCCTCCCTGGAGAGGACCCGCCTGAGCACGAGGTCTCCTACCTCGAGTGTCCTGGGGCGGATGTTGCGGCAGTGATATCGCCGCAGCGCTTGTTGGTACCTCGCCGCTCGTAGCGCGGCTTCTCGGCGACGTTCCTCCCCCAGCACTAGGTCCATCCCCCGAATGGCGTCCTGTTGCGCCCCGTTGAACGCCAGGACCTGCGCGGAGCGACGTCTGACCTTGTGAGGGAGGACTGCTTCGGCTCCGTAGACCAGGAAGAACGGGGTCTCCCCAGTCGGCTTGGTCGCTGTTGTGCGGATGGACCACAACACGGACCGAAGCTCATCGTACCAACCTCTGCCGCAGGCCTCCAGCTTATTCTTGAACGTCCTGGTCTTGAGGCCCCTCAGGACCTCCGCATTGGCTCGCTTGGCCTGGCCGTTGCTTCGGGGGTGCGCCACTGAAGCGTAGCATATCTGCGTTCCAAGGTTAGCATAGTATGTTTTGAAGAGGTTACTGGTGAACTGCGAACCGTTGTCCGTGATGATGCGATTCGGCACCCCGAACCGGCTCACGATGCCCTTGATGAACTTGACCGCGGAACTCGCAGGAATGGTGCGGACAGCCTCCACTTTAGCCCACTTGGTGAACTTGTGTACAGCAACGTAAAGGTAGCGGTAGCCCCCTGGCGCCCGAGGAAACGGACCCAAGATGTCGAGCCCCCAGACTGCGAATGGCCACGAAAGGGGGATAGTCTGCAAGCCCCCTACCGGCTGATGGATCTGCTTGGCGTGGAACTGGCAGGCCTCACTAGTTCAACGGTGTCATTGAGCGCGGTGGGCCAATAAAACCCACTGTGGAACGCCTTGCCGATGAGGCTCCATGACGATGAATGATGTCCGCAGTCCCCGCCGTGTATATCTTCCAGTAGTTCCTTCCCTTGCTCCCTGGACATGCAGCACAGGGATACATCGTTTGGTCGCTTCTGGTAGAGCTCTCCATCTCTGATGCAGTATGCCGTGGCCTGGCGTGTCACTCGCTCTGCTTCCTCCTCCTTCTCCGGTAGGGTCCCTTGCGTCAAGTAGCTCCAGAGCTCCGTGATCCAACATCCCTCCTGAGGTTCCATCGTCAGGAGCAGGCGTGCTCCTGAGGCTGGGCCACAGGCCGGAGCTCCGGAGGCAGGTGGCAGGGGGAGCTCCTCCCGTGGCTGAGCCGTGTTTGATAGTGACGGCAAGGCTGAAGGCTTGAAGAGCCGTTCCTCGAAAACGCCAGGCTCCTGAGGTAACCGCCTGGACGCGCGTTTGGCGATGCCATCGGCCTCTTGATTGGTGCCACGGGGCACATGCTGCAACTCCAACCCCCAGAACTGCTTCTCCATCCTGCGGACCTCTACAAGGTAGGCCTCCATGTGCTCATCCTTCGGCTCGTACACCTTGTTGGAGAAATTGACAAGGAGCTGCGAATCGCCCTTGATGGTGAGGCGTTTCACCCCCAGGGCAGCTGTGGCCTTCAAGCCCGCTATTAAACCTCCATACTCCGCTATGTTGTTGGAGACCTTTTCGCCTTGCTGGAAACAAAGCTGCACGGCGTAATAGAGTTTGTCCTAGGTGGGCGATATAAGAACCGCCCCAGCCCTGCGCCGTGTCTGGAGAACGCCCCATCGAAGTACATGACCCAGCCTTCTGGCGCCTCGCTTCCCGGGGACAGGGACCGATCCTCGTCGGCCTTGAGGCCGGGCGCCTCCGTCCATTCTGCCACAAAATCCGCCAACGCTGCTCCCTTGATGACTCTGGTCGTGCTGAATTCGAGCTGAAACGCTTGCAGCTCTATGTTCCACTCAGCGACTCTCCCAGCTGAATTGGGGCTCCTGAGCACCCTCTCCAGGGGGTATGACGAGACGACCTTGATGGGGTGACCCTGAAAATAGTGCCGCAGCTTGCGCGAGGCCACCAGTAGCGCAAGGAGGAGCTTCTGGGGCCTAGGGTACCGCACCCTCGCATCCCGCAACACTGTGCTGACGAAGTACACTGGGTGCTCAATGAGGTGGAGTGCGTCAGTGCTGGCGGCTCCCTTTGGAGACCATGGCGCCTCTCGAGACAATGAGGCCTCCTGAGACTGGCCATCTGGGAGAGGGGCCTCTTCTGCCTCTGGTGCGCCCCTCTGCGGTGGCTGGTTCTCATCAGCCGCTGTGGCGGCTTCTGTGGGCCTTCCTTGTACTAGTTCCACCTTGTCCCGGGCTGCTGCCGCGGTTTTGATTCGACGCTCCTCTCTGACTGCCCCCAGGGCTGCGCTGGCGGAGTAGGGAGTGGCGGCGAGGTAAAGCACCAGGGGCTCTTGAGGGCGCGGAGCCACCATGACCGGTGTGCTGGTCAGGTATTTCTTGAGATCCTGGAATGCCTTGTCGGCCTCTTCAGTCCACTCGAAGGGCCCCTTTTTCTTCATTAGCTGGAAGAAGGGTAGCACTCGCTCCCCCAACTTGGAGATGAAGCGCCCTAGCGCGGTCACGCGCCCCGTGAGCTTCTGCATTTCTCTGAGGGTCTTTGGCGGGCTCATGTCTTCCACTACCTTGACCTTCTCCGGGTTAGCCTCGATGCCTCGGTGAGACACGAGGAAACCCAAGAGCATGCCCGAGGGGACTCCGAACACACATTTCTCTGGATTGAGCCATAGGTTCACTGCGTTGAGGCTTGCGAAGGTTTCCTCTAGGTCTTGTATCAAGGTCCTGGCCTCCCAAGATTTTACCACGATGTCATCGACGTAAGCTTCAACATTCTTCCCGAGCTGCGGGCCCAAGGTGATATGCATCAGCCGCTGAAAGGTCGCCCCTGCGTTACGCAGCCCGAATGGCATGCAGGTGTAGCAGTACACCCCACACGGGGTTAGGAAGGCTGTCTTCTCGACGTCTTCAACCGCCATCTTGATCTGGTGATACCCAGAGAAGGCATCCAGGAAGCATAGCAGGTCGCATTCCATAGTGGAATTGACGATCTGGTCGATGCGGGGGAGCAGGAACGGATCTTGCGGGCACGCTTTGTTGAGGTTGGTGAAGTCGACACACATGCGTTCCTTCCCTCCCTTCTTTGGCACAACGACAGGGTTGGCCAACCAATCTGGGTATCGGACCTCGCGAATGACCCCAGCGGCCTCTAATTTGCGGGTCTCTTGGACGATGAAGGCCTGCTTTTCTGTGGACTGCCGCCTGGCCTTCTGCTTCACAGGGCGCACATTGGGGCACACGTTGAGGTGATGCTCGATTACACTCCTGGGGATCCCTGCCAACTGGTCTGGCTCCCAAGCGAATACCTTCTTGTTTGCGCGCAGGAACCCGACCAGGGCCTCCTCCTGCTCGGGTTCGAGGTGGGCGCCTATGGTGAAAGTGGCGTTGGTGGACCCATCCTCATCGACGGGTATCTGCTTGGTTTCTGCCTTGTCTTGGGTGAACAACTGTTTCTTCTTGGAGGGCGCAGCCCCCTTGGGCTCGGGGGCCTCCAAGGCGGCGGGCTGTGCCGACGCCGCTGTCTTGAAGACAAGCTTGAGCACCCGCAGAGCGTCCCCCGTGTCCCCGTGCACAGTGAGGACACCGCTACTCCCGGGCATCTTCACGAGGTTGTACGCCGGGTGTGTCGCGGCCATGAACTGGGCCAGCGCTGGGTAGCCGAGGATGGCGTTGTAGGGGAGGCCGATGGGGGCGATGTCGAAGTCGATCAGCTCCGTGCGGGAGTTGTCGTAGGTGCCGAAGGTCATTGGGAGCCGGATCTGTCCCAAGGAGCCGGACAACCTGCCCCCAACGCCTGAGAAGGGCCAGCTGGGCTGCAGCCGTTCCAGGGGTATGCAGAGGAGGTTGAAGGCCTCGACTGAGAGCACGCTGAGGCCTGCCCCGCCATCGATGAGAGTTCTGGTGACGGCCACCTGGCAGATGGTGGGGGTGCACAGCATGGGGAGCGCGCCCAAGCAGGCCGAGTTGGAGGGGTGGTCCTCCGAGCTGAAGCTCAGGCCGGTCTCAGGCGCCGCCCGATCCAGGGGAGCCCCCTGCCGCGTGGAAGCGGCGCTGACCCGGCGGAACAACGGCTTGACGTGGTAACTTGTAGGCGGCGCCTGCGAGCAGCCCAAGAGGGCCGTGACGACAGGGGGTGTCGGTGCAGCGCGATAGGCGGGGGAGAGGTTGTGGGGCTCCGTGGGCGCGCGGAGCGCGCGGGACGAAGAACCAGCTGGGGCGAGCGAGGGAGTTGCGGTGCGGCCGTCTTGGCGCAGGGATGGATGCTGAGACGATGCTTGCTGCTCATCCCCCGCCGGGCTGGTGGTGGCGTTGACGGCAGGTGACTGGGAACGGCGAGGACGCCCACCGATAGGGGCCGTCTGGGCGACGCAGGAAGCGAGGGCGGCCCGGCGCTTCGCGCGGGCCCGACGAGCGTCAGACATCAGCGCGATGGTCGGAGGAGAACGGGGTGACGGAAGATGAATTCCTGCGCACCCCTACCTGGCGCGCCAAATGTTGGATTTCGGGTTCCGGCAGACCCTTGAGGTTCCAACACTGGGGTGCGCGCGGAGATTTCACCTCCTACCTACCTTCACCCCTCCGCCATGCTAGGATCTAAACTAAGGAAAGAACAACACAAGAGACACAGGGTTTATACTGGTTCGGGCCACCGTTGTGGTGTAATACCCTACTCCAGTGTGTGGTGTGTGGATTGCCTCTTGGGCTGATGATGATGAACAATACAAGGAAGAACAGCCTCGCGAGGGTCTGTTCTTGGCTGAGGCGATGAACTGCTGGGAGGAGTTCAGCCACCTTTCTCTCTCTCTCTCTCTGCCCTCCTTTGACCGACCCCCTTGCTGTGTGGGTGGCTGGTCCTATTTATAGAGGCCCTGGTCCTCTTCCAAAATATCGAGCGGGAAGGAAGCCAACAATGGCGGGCTAATTTGAAGGGGGACAACAAGTATCAGCTATCCTGACAAAAGTAGTCTTTGCCTACGCAAAGCTCTGGTGATGACGCCGTCTTGGGCTCCACGGTGACCTCCGTCTCGTAGTCCTCCTGGTCTTGGTCTCGTTGCACCGAAATGGCAACCTTTGCCTGATGCCTCGGTACTCCGCGGCTGTGCTTGCCCCCTTTGCACCAAAGAGGAAAGGAGGACGCTGCGCGGGCTGGCACCCGCCTGGCACCCTGAGTTGTCACGGCTTGCGTCATGGGCACCTCGTGAGGTACCCCGCCTTGATATCTCCGCCTCCTCGTGAGCCAGCCTGACGAGGCCATGCCTGAGGAAGCTTTGCGTCATCCGCCCCGTGAGGCTTGGCCCCTCGCGAGGGTCTTGGGTTTGTGTTGGTGAAGATGGGCCGTGCTGGGCCCCCCTTTGAGCCACGCCGCAGGAAGCAGGCAGGCAAGTCTGGGGACCCCCGTTCCCAGAACACCGACAAACGACCCCTCTACCAACACAGAGTGTCATACAACGCCACTCACAATACAACACGCGACCCATGCGAGGGCTCGTACCCAAAGGACGGCAGAACAAGATCCATCTATGGCGTGGAGGGGTGTCTGTTGTTCCGTCAAGGATGTAGTCCTCAATCCAGACCGCAGGGTTTGTTGTTCCGTCGTATGCCTCTATGTTTACGGGCTTGAATCCCTCTGGAAATACATGGTCCGGCACCTCATCGGTGAAACATAGGGGGTGTGCGGCACCCCTGTAGCTGGGTGTACCACATTGTTCGGATGTTTGTTGTGTTGCATTGTATGCTGGGGCGTGCTTGCGTGGTCCGTAGATGGATCTTGTTGCGCCGTCCTTTGGGTGCGAGCCCTCGCATGGGTCACGTCTTGTATTGTGAGCGGCGTTGTATGCCGCTCTGTGTTGGTAGAGGTCGTCTATCCGACCAGGTGGCTGCTTTGATATTTGGTTGTGGGGGGGTCTGAGGCCTCCTCGTCGGATTCGGGTAGCAGCTTCCGCTTTGGGAAGCTCTTGGAGGGGCGATTGTCGCCGTACCTTGCTGCAGTGTTGAGTAGTTTACTCCATCTGATTTGGAGTGTGTCTTGCGTAGCCTTGAGCCTTTGCTTCTGCTTTTTTAGGCTCCTCGCGGTAGCAACAAGCCTTTTACGCGCAGGCTACTGCTCCGGGTGTCTGTCCGGCGTTATTTCGTCCGGACCATTATCCTTGATAGGATTTGTTTGTTCGGTTTGATTATCCGGGTTTCCGTTGTCCGGCAGCGGTTCGCCCTGCTCCAGCGCGGGGTCCGTGTGATCGCTATTTCTGTCGAGGTGGGATTTGGGGCGGCGCTTGCGTCGCCGCTTTGACTGCTTTTCGAGGGAACAAGCCTTCGGTGCCTCCTTCCGCTCCTTGTCGTCATCTTTTGGTGCATCCACCATGTATACGTCATATGATGAGGTGGCGTTCCAGGGCCCAATAGGTGCTGGTTCTTCATCGTCTCCTTCATCGGCATCCATACCGTCGATGTCTTCGGAGTCGAAGTCGAGCATGTCGGTTAAATCGTCGACAGTGGCTACAAAGTGGGTGGTGGGTGGGCATTGAATTTCTTCATCGTCCGCATCCCAATCTCGCTGACCGTAGTCTGGCCAGGGCTCTCCTGATAAAGATAGAGACTTTAGTGATTTTATAATATCGCCAAAGGGCGAGTGCTGAAAGATGTCCGCGGCAGTAAACTCCATGATCGGCGCCCGGTCGGATTCGGCCGGCAGAGGCGCGAATGGTTCGGAGTCCGGAGAGGAGTCCGGCTCCTTGGAATCATGAGTCTCGATCGCGGAGTGCGGGGCTGGTGTTTGGCTCGATCACCGTTAGGATCGCAGCCCCCGAGGCGGCGTCCAACCACCCATCCTTGATCGGCGCGGTTGGCTCCGAATTAAGGGTCGAAGCCGATGCGGGTGCGGCCTTCAGGGCACTGTTAGGCGGCAGAGCCAGATCATGCTCGTCGTGGCAGTACGGCGCGCTCGGCAGTGGCTCGAATCCGTCGAAGATCAAGTCCCCGCGGATGTCAGCCGTGTGGTTTAAACTTCTAGATCTGACCTGACGGCCAGGGGCATAGCTTTCGATCTGCTCCAGATGGCCAAGTGAATTGGCCCGCAGTGCAAAGCCGCCGAAGATAGAGATCTGTCCGGGGAGACAAGTTTCACCCTGGACCGCATCACTATCGATGATCGTAGGGGCCATCAAGCCTGACGGCGACGACACAGAGGAACTCTCAATGAAAGCACCAATGTCGGTGTCAAAACCAGCGGATCTCGGGTAGGGGGTCCCGAACTGTGCGTCTAGGCCGGATGGTAACAGGAGGCAAGGGACACGTAGTATTACCCAGGTTCGGGCCCTCTCGATGGAGGTAAAACCCTACGTCATGCTTGATTAATATTGATGATATGGGTAGTACAAGAGTAGATCTACCACGAGATCGGAGAGGCTAAACCCTAAAAGCTAGCCTATGGTATGATTGTTATTGTCTATGTTGTCCTACGGACTAAAACCCTCCGGTTTATATAGACACCGGAGAGGGTTAGTGTTACACAAAGTCGGTTACAATGGTAGGAGATCTGCATATCCGTATCGCCAAGCTTGCCTTCCACGCCAAGGAAAGTCCCTTACGGACACGGGACGAAGTCTTCAATCTTGTATCTTCATAGTCTAGGAGTCCGGCTGAAGGTATAGTCCGGCTATTCGAACACCCCCTAATCTAGGACTCCCTCACTTATGATAGGGTTGAGTGGGTTTTCCTGAAGGAGATTATGTTTAAATTGGGCTTCCAAGAGAGTCGGGTCAAATTTATTATGCAACATGTTTCCATGGTTGAATACCGGGTTCAGTTTAATATGGAAGAAACCGAGAGTTTTAAGCCATCTAGAGGATTAAGACGAGGAGACCTGCTATCTACTTACTTATTTTTTCTATGTACTGAGGGACTGGTCGCTTTCTTGTCTCATGCTGAAGAGAGTGGAAATATTAAAGGTGTGAAGGTATGTAGAGAGGCTCCATCTCTTACGAATCTTCTATCTATGGATGACTCATTGATCCTTATGGAAGCAACATGCACAATGTTGAGGCTCTGAAACCCATTTGGATTCGTATTGTACCACCTCTGGGAAAGTGGTGAGTGTTGATAAATCAAGCATATTTTCCAACCCCAATACGAGAGTGGATATCAGGAGCAACTTTGCACCACTCTTAGTATTATGACTAAAGATCTGAATGATAAATATTTGGGGCCAACGACTAATGTGGGTATGGATAAGTCTGACTGTTTTTAATATTTGATTTATCATGTTATCATGAAGACAGAAGTGTATGTAAAGAAAAACTATTATCCATGGGAGGGAAGAAAATCATCCCTAAATTTGTTGCACAAGCAATCCCCACCTATGTGATGGCCATCTTTAAAATTCCTAAAACAATTGCAAGGGAATCACCGATGCGGTTTCACATTTTTGGTGGGGTGATAAGGACAATTAGAAGAGGTTGCATTGGATGGCTTGGTGGAAATGTGTGTACCAAAAAATTAACGGGGTGGGCTTCCTGGATATTCATTATTTCAACCTAGCAATGTTGACAAAACAAGCTTGGCGTCTCCTTGGGAATCCAGAGTCCTTATCAGTGACCATGCTGAGAGCTGAGAATTTTCCTGATGGAGAATTATTGAATACAAAGTTAAAGAATGGTTCCTCTTTTACTTGGCAAAGTATTTTTTGGGGGTTAATTGTGAAAATCATGATTATATATGGCATGTTAGAAATGGTCATAATATTGATATTTGGGAAGATGCTTGGATCCCGAATTGTGCAAATAGAAAACTAACCACCCCTAGAGGGAGTAATTTTATCTCAAGGGTCTTTGATTTAATTGACCATGTTGCTAATAATTGGGATGAAAATATGGTTACACAAACATTGTGGCCAGTTAACGCACAATGGGTCCCTGTAATTCCTCTTCCTCAGTATGACATGTTGGATTTTGTCACTTGGACCTATTAAAAATGGAATATTTTCTGCTCAATCAGCCTATGCTATGGAATGGGAACACCAACATGTGAGAAAACTTAGAAGAACTAACAATATGGGAGAACTAACTATTAATCCTATTTGGAGTGAGATTTGGAAGTTATCTTGGCTAGCGAAGGTAATTATTTTTATGTGGCACACTTTGCATGGAACTCTCCCGTGTCGAGTTACCTTGGCGAATAGACACATAAAATTTTCTTCCACTTATCCTTCTTGTTGTTGGGGAACGTAGTAATTCAAAAAAATTCCTACGATCACACAAGATCTAACTAGGAGATGCATAGCAACGAGAGGGGAGAGTGTGTCCATGTACCATCGTAGACCGAAAGTGGAAGCGTTTAATAACGTGGTTGATGTAGTCGAACGTCCTCACGATCCAACTGATCCAAGTACCGAACGTAAGGCACCTCCGTGTTCAGCACATGTTCAGCACGATGACGTCCCTCGAGCTCTTGATCCAGTAGAGGATGAGGGAGAGTTACGTCAGCACGACGACGTGGCTACGGTGATGATGAAGTTACCAGCGCAGGGCTTTACCTAAGCACTACGATGATATGACCGAGGTGTTGAACTGTGGAGGGGGACACCTCACACTGCTAAGAGATTGTCTGTTGTGCCTTTGGGGTGCCCCCCCGCCTCCGTATATAAAGGGGGAGGAGGAGGTGGCCGGCCAAAGGAGGCGCACCATGGGGGGTTCCGGTGGCCTTTGGGAAAGAGGGGGGCGCGCGCCTCCCCAAGTGGCCTTCCTCCTCTCCTCCAATATGGCCCAATAGGCCCAATACTTCCCCCGGGGGGTTCCGGTAACCCCTCGGTGCTCCGGTAAAATATCTGAATCACTCAGAACTATTCTGATATCCGAATATAACCTTCCAATATATGAATCTTTACCTCTCGACCATTTCGAGACTCCTCGTCATGTTCGTGATCTCATCCGGGACTCCTAACAAACTTCGGTCATCAAATCACATAACTCATAATGCAAATCGTCATCGAATGTTAAGCGTGCAGACCCTATGGGTTCGAGAACTATGTAGACATGACCGAGACACATCTCCGGTCAATAACCAATAGCGGAACCTGGATGCTCATATTGTCTCCTACATATTATACGAAGATCTTTATCGGTCAAACCGCATAACAACATACATCATTCCCTTTGTCATCGGTATGTTACTTGCCCGGGATTCGATCGTCGGTATCATCATACCTAGTTCAATCTCGTTACCGGCATGTCTCTTTACTCATTCCATAATTCATCATCCCTTAGCTAACTCATTTATTTACATTGCTTGCAAGGCTTATAGTGATGTGCATTACCGAGAGGGCCCAGAGATACCTCTCCGATACTCGGAGTGACAAATCCTAATCTTGATCTATGCTAACTCAGCAAAGACCACTGGAGACACCTGTAGAGCATATTTATAATCACCCAGTTACGTTGTGCGTTTGATATCACACAAGGTGTTCCTCCGGTATCCAGGAGTTGCATAATCTCATAATTAGAGGAATATGTATAAGTCATGAAGAAAGCAATAGCAATAAGACTAGATGATCATAATGCTAAGCTAACAGATGGGTGTTGTCCATCACATCATTCTCTAATGATGTGATCCCGTTCATCAAATGACAACACATGTCTATGGTCAGGAAACTTAACCATCTTTGATTAACGAGCTAGTCAAGTAGAGGCATACCAGGGACACTCTGTTTGTCTATGTATTCACACATGCACTAAGTTTCCGGTTAATACAATCTATCATGAATAATAAACATTTATCATGATATAAGGAAATATAAATAACAACTTTATTATTGCCTCTAGGGCATATTTCCTTCTGTTTCCCACTTGCACTAGAGTCAATAATCTAATTCACATCGCCATCTGATTTAACACCAATAGTTCATATCACCACCAACACCCAAAGGGTTTACTAGAGTCAATAATCTAGTTCACATCGCCATGTGATTAACACCCAAAGAGTACTAAGCTGTGATCATGTTTTGCTTGTGAGAGAAGTTTACTCAACGGGTGTGCCACATTCAGATCCGTATGTATTTTGCAAATTTCTATGTCTATAATGCTCTGCTTGGAGCTACTCTAGCTAAATGCTTCCACTTTCAATATGTATCCAGATTGAGACTTAGAGTCAACCAGATGAGTGTCAAAGCTTGCAACGACGCAACCCTTTACGACGAACTTTTTCTCACCTCCATTACCGAGAAACATATCCTTATTCCACTAAGGATAATTTTGACCGTTGTCCAGTGATCCACTCCTGGATCACTATTGTACCCTCTTTCCAAATACATGGTGAGGTACACAATAGGTCTGGTACATAGTATAGCATACTTTGTAGAACCTATGACTGAGGCATAGGGAATGACTCTTCATTCTCTTTCTATTTTCTGTCGTGGTCGGGTTTTGAGTCTATACTCAACTTCACACCGTGCAACGCAGGCAAGAACTCCTTCTTTGAGTGTTCCATTTTTAATTACTTCAAAATCTTGTCAAGGTATGCACTCATTGAAAAAACTTATCAATATTCTTGATCTATCTATATAGATCTTGATGCTCAATATGTAAGCAGCTTCACCAAGGTCTTTCTTTGAAAAACTCCTCTCAAACACTCCTTTATGCTTTCCAGAAAGTTCTACATCATTTCCGATCAACAATATGGCATTCACATATACCTATCAGAAAGGTTGTAGTGCTCTCACTCACTTTCTTGTAAATACAGGCTTCACCGCAAGTCTGTATAAAACTATATGCTTTGATCAACTCATCAAAGCGTATATTCCAACTCCGAGATGCTTGCACCAGTCCATAGATGGATCGCTGGAGCTTGCACACTTTGTTAGCACTTTTAGGATTGAGAAAACCTTCTGGTTGCATCATATACAACTCTTCTTTAATAAATCCATTAAGGAATACAATTTTGACGTCCATTTTCCAGATTTCCTAAAATGCGGCAATTGCTAACATGATTCAGACAGACTCTAAGCATTGATACGAGTGAAAAAATATCATCGTAGTCAACACCTTGAACATGTCAAAAACCTTTTGTGACAATTCGAGCTTTGTAGATAGTAACACTACTATCAGCACCCGTCTTCCTCTTGAAGATCCATTTATTTTCAATGGCTCACCGATCATCGGGCAAGTCAATCAAAGTCCATACTTTGTTCTCATACATGGATCCCATCTCAAATTTCATGGCCTCCGGCTATTTCACGAAATCTGGGCTCATCATCGCTTCCTCATAGTTCGTAGGTTTGTCATGGTCTAGTAACATGACTTCCAGAACAAGATTACCGTACCACTCTCGTGCGGACCATACTATGGTTGACCTATGAGGTTTGGTAGTAGCTTGATCTGAAGTTCCATGATCATCATCATTAGCTTCCTCACTAACTGGTGTGATGAACTACTTTACAATTCGGGAGAAGGTACAATTACCTCATCAAGTTCTAATTTCCTCCCACTCACTTCTTTCCAGAGAAACTCCTTCTCTAGAAAGGATCCATTCTTAGCAACAAATATCTTGCCTTCGGATCTGTGATAGAAGGTGTACCCAGCAGTTTCTTTTGGGTATCCTACGAAGACGCACTTCTCCGATTTCGGTTCGAGCTTATCAGTTTGAAACTTTTTCGTATAAGCATTGCAACCCCAAACTTTAAGAAATGACAGCTTAGGTTTATTGCCAAACGATAGTTCATATGGTGTTGTCTCAACGGATTTTAGATGGTGCCCTATTCAACGTGAATGCAGTTGTCTCTAATGCATAACCCCCAAATCGATAGCGGTAAATCGGTAAGAGACATCATAGATCACACCATATCTAATAAAGTACGGTTACAACGTTCGGACACATCATTACACTGTGGTGTTCCAGGTGGCATAAGTTGTGAAACTATTCCACATTATTTTCAATGAAGGCCAAAACTCGTAACTCAAATATTCGCCTCTGCGATGAGATCGCAGAAACTTTATTTTCTTGTTACGATGATTCTCCACTTCACTCTGGAATTCTTTGAAATTTTCAAAATGTTTCAGACTTGTGTTTCATTAAGTAGATATACCTATATCTTCTCAAATCAACTGTGAAGGTTAGAAAATAATGATACCCGCCACGAGCCTCAACACTCATCGGAACGCATACATTGGTATGTATTATTTCTAGTAAGTCAGTAGCTCGCTCCATTATTCCGGAGAACAAAGTTTAAGCATCTTGCCCATGAGGCATGGTTCGCAAGCATCAAATGATTCATAATCAAGTGATTCCAAAAGTCCATCCGCATGGAGTTTCTTTATGCGCTTTACACCAATATGACCTAAACGGCAGTGCCACAAATATGTTGCACTATCATTATCAACTTTGTATCTTTTGGCGTCAATATTATGAATATGTGTATAACCACGATTGAGATTCAACAAGCCATTCACATTGGGTGTATGACCATTGAAGGTTTTATTCATGTAAACAGAACAATAATTTTTCTTTGACTTAAATGAATAACTGTATTGCAATAAACTTGACCCAATCATATTCATGCTCAATGCAAACACCAAATAAATTTATTTAGGTTCAACACTAATCCCGAAGGTAGAGGGAGTATGCGATGGTGATCTTATCAAACTTGGAATCACTTCCAACACACATTGTTTCCTTGCCCTCAACTAGTCTCTGTTCATTTTGTAACTCCTGTTTTGAGTTACTAATCATAGCAACTGAT
This sequence comes from Triticum urartu, assembly GCF_056163025.1. NCBI lineage: Eukaryota > Viridiplantae > Streptophyta > Magnoliopsida > Poales > Poaceae > Triticum > Triticum urartu. The sequence continues at coordinate 606,643,843 of NC_141874.1, read as the reverse complement.
GTTGGAGATATGCCCTAGAGGCAATCATGTATGATGATATTTCCTGTGTGTTTATGAATAAAGATAGTCCTTGGACATTATCTATGATGTGTATCAGCAAGTACGTGACTTGTTTGTGGGACTATGCATTGTATGATGACTGTCCTAAAAGGTCCCTAGTCGAAAGGGCTGTGTGGACGCGCAGCCAACTAGACTAGCATATGGCACGGTCGATGGCTTGGTTTCACTAGCCATGGAGCATTGGATGCTAACCAGATAATATGGACTTGGAAGGATCTGGTCGGATTTGACGTAGTCCGATCCGAGTCAAGATAAGGTCCGAGTCGGACAGACCCAACTATGAGACGCAGCGATATGTCATCTGTGAGTCTATAGTACAACATATGTTCTATGTCCTAAGACCTGAGCTGACGCATGTACTCAGGATGGTGACATACTTTCTTTGGGCCGACCAAATGCTACTCCGTAACTGGGTAGTTATAAAGGTAGGTTTCGAGTTTGTCCAAAACCATGCTGCGAGACATGGTCGACCAAGATGGGATTTGCCCCTCCGATCAGGAGAGATATACTCTGGGCCCCTCGTGTGATCCGACCAGGATAAGCATGGCCATGAGACAAGGATTATGAGACAATCCGGTTTGTGGTCAGCATCACTGGAACGAGAAAGAGGTCGGGCTAGCACAAGGATGACAGACTCGCCATGAGCTCGACAACATATATCGTGTGGCAAAAGGAATGGAAGTGTGATGTACAGGTTCGCTAACCAGCTTCATAGTCTGCTTGGTGTTCAGCATGCCTTGCTAGAGGCCGCTACCAACCGTGCAGTTCGGAGGTGATCCGAACTATGACCAAGCCAACTTGAACTTAAGGGGTCGCGCGCTTAAGGGAAGGAACCTACGAGGTCGGATCCGAGGACACTGGTTGGATGTGATCCGAACTGTATTCGGATTGTGGCCGAGTAGACTTATGGGCTTTAGGGTCCGTGCAAGGCCCAAGTGTTGAGCCCGTCACGGACGCCTATATATATAGTGGAGGTGTGGCACACTCATGAGGCTGATCGCTTCGGCGATGTCACTAGGGTTTGCATGTGTTGCGAATAGACACCTCCACTCGCCGCCGGTTGTGTGATCGGACCTAGCAGTCCGCCGCATGATGTTCCTCCTGCATGCGTGGATACCGTTAGTGGCGGTGCACTTGCGCCACTCTGGTGAACCTGTATGTGGGAACCAACCACCGGTTTTATGAGGGAGATCGGACAAGGAGGAGACGATCCATGCGGACGCGCTGCCCCAACTCTTCTTCCGTTGCACGGCACTGCGCGTCTGGTGGTAACGAACTGTGATCCATCTCTCGGAGCATGTTCTTGGTTGTTTTGCGCGTAGGAAATTTTAATTTGCAGTCGGCGCACCCTACCGTAGATCCCAACAATGGTATCAGAGCCTCTGCTATAGGATTTGGATTCAGATCATATGCATATTAGATATGTGGAGGCAATAGATGAGATCTATTATCATTGATAAGATTGGTTGTGTGCACGGTTGATGAGATCAACTACACATGGGGATCCATGTGGCTATGTTTTCTGTTGATTGGGATCGTGAGGTCGTGACACAATCTACCCCTACCAGTCAGTTATCCGCCATCGGGGTTAACAGTGAAACATAAATCCGAATCGGATTCGCGATGATCGATGAGATCGGTCAGATCAAAGAATTCGGCGTGATCAGAGTTCGGATGTGATCTGTAATTTCTGAAAATGCCGGGCGCTTGTATTTCGTACATGATCACTCAAACCGGTAGAATGCGATTCTATGCATAACTTTATTTTGTAGGGTTTGATGTGAATAGTATGGCTCATGTGTATGTGATTCATGTGTGTAAATTATACATGACCTGCGTGTCATGTTTGTCAGCCGACAGGAGCCAAAGTGCTATCATTATATTGTATAACGACCTGCGTGTCGACTTGTGACTCTATGTAAAATTCATTACTAGATGTAGTAGTTGGATAATAGAGATCAGGTTGGTGGCTTGGCGTCCCGGCGTGACAAATAAGACGGAGTTCCTAGATGGTCATCGGAGTCGGAGCCAACCTAGAAGAACATCCATGAAGGAGCCATACTATTTCACAATATGTGTTTATTTGTGATTGTTATGCTTCCTTGTTTTCTATGCATGTTAGAATGGTAGAAAGATCCCTCATGAATATCAAGCGAATTGCCATCGCCGATGTTGCACCTTCGCACGTCAAGTATGTCTAGTAGTGGGCTCATAAAATTGGGGTGCTTCTAGGTGTCCTTGAACTGAAGGGTTCGTGTCGGACACGGACATGCACTGCATTAGGTTGACTTGACAAGGCTATCAAAACGGTTTTGGGCCTTGTGGAAAACGAGGTCAGGAGCCGGGGTATGAGATACCTGCCCGACCGACAGGAGTCATATAGAGATACGATTAGCAAGGAGTTGCTTACCGGATAGGCATGTTGGCTAGCAGTGATGCTAAAGCTCACTAGTCGCATGTGCTAGTCGGATCCCGAATCACTGAGAGTTTGCGGAGGGATGCTGACTTCAGTGGGAGTATTTCTGTTTAAGGCTAGAATTACTCTACATAAACACATTGCTTAGTGATTGCATATTTTTCTGTTGTAGATCAATGGCACCACCTACTCAACCCAACTTTGCATTGAAATCAATTCTGGAAAAGGATAAACTAAATGGAACAAACTTTACTACCTGGTATAGAAATTTGAGAATTGTTCTCAAGCATGATAAAAAGGAACATGTTCTAGAGGATCCGCTTCCAGAGGAACCTGCCGATAATGCTAGTACCACAACCAAGAAAGCCTACCAGAAACTCGTTGATGAATCAAACAAGATCAGTTGCCTCATGCTGGCTTGTATGGAGCCCGATTTACAGCAGCATTTCAAAGACGTTGGGGCTTTCAATATGATCGAGAGTCTCAAGAGCATGTTTCAGGTGCAGGCTAGGACCAAAAGGTTCAACGTCTGGCGATCCTTGATGGATTGTAAGCTGAAGGAAGGTGATCGACTAAGCCCGCATGTGATCAAGATGATCGGATATGTGCAAGCTTTGGGTCGGTCGGGCTTCCTGCTCTTGGATGAGCTGGCTACTGATGCAGTTCTGGGCTCTCTTCTGCCCAGCTATGGGATGTTCATCTCAAACTATCATATGCATGGCATGGATAAGAAGCTCACTGAATTGCATGGGATGCTCAAAGTGGCAGAGCAGGACATTAAGAAAGGCATGCATCAAGTGTTGATGGTGCAGAAATCGGCTAAGTTCAAGAAAAGTTGGTCTAAGAAGAAGGCTAAGGCAAAGGGCACGGAGATGGTAACCTCCGCCGCTGCGCCAAAGTCTGGACTGGACTCAAAGACCATTTGCTATCATTGCAAGGAAACTGGTCACTGGAAGAGGAACTGTAGCAAGTGGCTTGCAGAGCATGGCAAGAAGGCCGGGAATGCTGCTTCACGCAAAGGTACACTTGTTGCATATGTTATAGACATTTACCTTGCTGACATATCTAGTAGCTCTTGGGTATTTGATACCAGATTGGTTGTTCATATTTGCAACTCGATGCAGGGGCTGGTAAGAACTAGGCATGTGACACAAGGGGAGATTGACATCAGGGTCGGCAACAAAGCAAGAGTTGATGCATTGGAGGTCGGCACGATGCAGCTCCAGCTTCCTTCTGGATTTATTTTGGAATTGAATAATTGTTATTACATTCCTGCACTTAGTTGGAACATTATTTCTGCCTCATGCTTGATGAGTCAGGGTTATGAATTCAATTTAAAGGACAATGGTTGTTAGCTTTATTTGAATGGTATGTTCCACGACTATGCATCCATTGTTGATGGGTTATTTATATTGAAACTAGAACAGGAACCGGTCTATAACATGAATGTCAAGAGGCATAAGCCCAATGAGATAAATCCGACATACTTCTGGCATTGCCGGCTTGGTCACATTAGTCTGAAACGCTTGAAGAAGCTCCATGACGGTGGACTCCTAACTTCGACCAACTTTGGGTCATTCGAGACATGCAAATCATGCTTGCTCGGCAAGATGACTAAGTCTCCTTTCGCAAAGAGTTGCGAGATGGCATCCGAGATGTTGGAACTGATACACAGTGATGTCTGTGGACCAATGAGCACAACTGCCAGAGGTGGCTATCAGTACTTCGTGACTTTTACCGACGACTTGAGTAGATATGGATATATTTATTTGATGAGGCACAAGTCAGAGACTTTTGAAAAGTTCAAAGAGTTTCAAAACCAGGTGGAGAATCAGCTCGGCAAGACTATAAAACTTCTGCGATCTGATCGTGGAGGTGAGTACATGAGCCAGGAGTTTGATGATCATCTGAAAAGCAGAGGTATAGTACCTCAACTCACACCTCCGGGTACGCCACAGAGAAATGGTGTATCAGAACGAAGGAATCACACCTTGTTGGACATGGTTTGATCTATGATGAGCAAGTCGGATTTACCCTTGTCATTCTAGGGATACGCTCTAGAAACTGCAGCTTTCACACTTAACAGGGTACCATCAAAATCCGTAGACAAGACACCACATGAGATGTGGACCGGGAAGAGTCCCACTTTGTCTTTTCTAAAGATTTGGGGTTGTGAAGCATTTGTCAAGAAACTTATGTCAGAAAAGCTTACACCCAAGTCGGATAAATGCATATTCGTGGGATATCCAAGGGAATCCTTGGGATATAACTTCTAAAACCGGGAAGAGAACAAAGTGTTTGTTGCTCGGAAAGGGGTTTTCCTTGAGAAAGAGTTTCTCAGTCGGGAGGCCAGTGGGAGGACGGTCCGACTCGAAGAAATTCGAGGACCACTCGGGGACGGCTCGGCTGGTGATGAGATCATACCGAGTCAGTCAGGGAACCCGTAGAGGAAGCGGCACCGGAACCATGGAGGTCGGAAAGATTACGCAGAGTGCGCGATGTATTGTTGCTGGAAAGCGACGAGCCGTCCACATATGCGGAAGCGATGGTGAGCCCAGATTCCGAGGCATGGCTGGAGGCCATGAGATCCGAGTTAAAGTCCATGGATGAGAATCAAGTTTGGGACTTGGTTGATCCGCCGCCTGGCGTAATGGCCATTGGTTGCAAATGGGTCTTTAAGAAGAAAACCGATGTGGATGGAAATGTTCAGATCCACAAAGCTTGGCTTGTCGCTAAGGGTTATGGACAAGTTCAAGGAATTGACTACGACGAGACTTACTCGCCGGTAGCGATGCTGAAGTCGATGAGGATCGTACTAGCTATAGCTGCATATTTCAATTACGAGATATGGCAGATGGATGTCAAGACGGCTTTCCTTCATGGAAATTTAACCGAGGACGTGTATATGATATAGCCCGAGGGTTTTGTCCATCCGACTAGCACTAGTAAGGTATGAAAGCTCAAGAGATCCATTTATGGGTTGAGGCAAGCATCTCGGAGCTGGAACATTCGTTTTGATGAGGTCGTCACTGGTTTCGGCTTCATCAAAAGCGAAGAGGACTCTTTTTTATACAAGAAGTTAAGTGGGAGATCGATAATGTTTTTGATCTTGTATGTAGATGGCATACTACTGATCGGAAATGATATTTCGATGCTGAACTCGGTCAAGGAGTCATTGGATGGCAAGTTTTCGATGAAGGACCTTGGTGAGGCAATGTACATTTTAGGCATTAAGATCTATAGAGATAGATCAAGGAGGCTGCTCGGCTTAAGCCAGAGCACGTACATAGATAAAGTGTTGAAGCGGTTCAACATGAGTGAGGCAAAGAAAGGGTTCTTGCCACTCTCACATGGTATAAGGCTAAGCGAGACTCAGAGTCCTTTGACATCTGATAAGCGAAGCAGGATGAGTAGGATTCCATATGCCTCGGCAATCGGATCCATCATGTATGCCACGATATGTACGCGGCCTGATGTTGCTTTTGCAATAAGCCTAACAAGTAGATACCAGGCCAACCCAGGTGAGAGTCACTGGGCAGCGGTAAAGACTATTTTGAAGTACCTGAAAAGGACTAAAGAGATGTTCCTAGTTTATGGAGGTGAGGAAGAGCTCATCATAAGGGGTTACGCCGATGCTAGTTTCCAAACCGACAGAGATGATTGTCGATCACAGTCCGGATTTGTGTACGTCATGAATGGAGGAGCAGTGAGCTGGATGAGTTCCAAGAAAGATACGGTGGCTGATTCTACTACAGAAGTCGAATACATTGCGGCTTGTGAAGCTGCAAAGGAAGGTGTTTGGATCCGGAACTTTCTGGATGATCTTGGTATTTTCCCAGTGTCGGTAAAACCGTTGGACCTTTATTGTGATAATTCTGGTGCCATCGCACAAGCCAAGGAGCCGAGGAATCACCACAAGGTCAGACACATAGATCGGAAATATCACTTGATACGAACGATCATAAAGAGTGGTGATGTAGAGTTATGAAAAATTCACACAGATGCAAATGTTGCTGATCCATTGACTAAGCCGCTTCCACAACCCAAGCATGAGGGGCACGTTAGAGGTATGGGAATTCGATGTCTATTTGATTGACTCTAGTTCAAGTGGCAGACTGTTGGAGATATTCCCTAGAGGCAATCATGTATGATGATATTTCCTATGTGTTTATGAATAAAGATAGTCCTTGGACATTATCAATGATGTGTATCAGCAAGTACGTGACTTATTTGTGGGACTATGCATTGTATGATGACTGTCCTAAAAGGTCCCTAGTCGAAAGGGCTGTGTGGACGCGCAGCCAACTAGACTAGCATATGACACGGTCGATGGATTGGTCTCACTAGCCATGGAGCATTGGATGCTAACCGGATAATATGGACTTGGAAGGATCTGGTCCGATTCGACGTAGTCGGATCCGAGTCGAGATAAGGTCCGAGTTGGACAGACCCAACTATGAGACGCAACGATATGTCATCTGTGAGTCTCTAGTACAACATATGTTCTATGTCCTAAGACCTGAGGTGACGCATGTACTCGGGATGGTGACAGACTTGCTTTGGGCCGACCAAACGCTACTCCGTAACTGGGTAGTTATAAAGGTAGGTTTCGGGTTTGTCCAGAACCATGCTGCGAGACGTGGTCGAGCAAGATGGGATTTGCCCCTCCGATCAAGAGAGATATACTATGGGCCCCTCATGTGATCCAACCAGGATAAGCATGGCCATGCGACAAGGATTATTAGATAATCCGGTTTGTGGTTGGCATCACTGGAACAAGAAAGAGGTCGGGCTAGCACAAGGATGAGAGACTCGCCTTGAGCTCGACAACATATATCGTGTGGCAAAAGGAATGGAAGTGTGATGTACAGGTTCGCTAACCAGCTTCATAGTCTGCTTGGTGTTCGGCATGCCTTGCTAGAGGCCGCTACCAACCGTGCAGTTCGGAGGTGATCCGAACTGCGGCCAAGCCGACTTGAACCTAAGGGGTCGCGCGCTTAAGGGAAGGAACCTACGAGGTCGGATCCGAGGACACTGGACAGGATGTGATCCGAACTGTATTCGGATTGTGGCCAAGTAGACTTATGAGCTTTAGGGTCCGTGTGAGGCCCAAGTGTTGAGCCCGTGACGGACGCCTATCTTATATCTTATATATATTTACTAATTGGAGGCACCTTTCTAGCTTTTACATTAATCCACATCATCAAGATTAATTTAACCATTAGATTAAAAATTTAATGGCTAAGATCTTTTAATAGAGCCTGCACGTATATAAAAGATAGACACAACCTTATAATATAGAAAAGGGAATCACGCTTTCCAAAAGAGAAAAAATAGAGAAGGGAATCACGTAAACAAGAGTCCTCATGCTACAAGAAAAGACCATAGTACAGAGTCATATAAAAAAGAGTTCTCATGCTACAAGAAAATACCATAGTACAGAATCATATAAAAAAGAGTCCTCATGCTACAAGAAAAAGAGCCATCATGACTTTATAACAAAAGGCCATTATGACACACGACCAAGTTTTCCTTTGACAATATCTGCCTTCTCCCATTGCAAAAGAAATATACTCTTCTGTTTTTTATAAAATGTAAAAAAGATACATAAGAATACTCACGTTCGGTCTTCTGAACAAAAGAAAATGCATAAGTACAAAATTTAATGGTCAAGATTTTTCAGAAGTCTCGGCTTATAAATGTACACCACTACTTGCAGAATTGTACCAACATGTATAATGAGAGGACACGGCTTTATCTAATATAAGAGAAAAATAACCGGTACAAAAAAAAGGACCCCTCATGCTATAGAGAAGGAGATATCACAGTTTTAAAAAATGTCATCATCTCACACGTGCAAGTTCTAAAATATTTGTGTTATCTGTTTTTAAGACAAAGAAAAGATGATACGTACAAATAATCACAAGCCTTCTTCCAAAAAAAGAAAAAAAACTAAATCAAAAATATGTACGAATAAATAATCTTCTCCTCCCGTGAAAAAAGCACACATCCCACTTCGCGCCAAAATAAAACTACTTGCATCCTTCTCTTGAAACATGACAAAAGGATCTTAAAATATAGGAGTCGACTAGCCGCATGTTAGAAGTAAAGTCTATGCCTGATTGAAAAAGAAACTTCAATCTTACCACATGCAAAAATAAGACCAATTCAGATATCACTGTCAAGGTCATTTATGTGCGAAATTGCTTAATTTATACACATAAAAATATATCATACTCCCTCCATCCCAAAATAAGTGTCTCAATAGTTTACTAACTTTAGCCGTCAGAAAATAATACATGTGATTATTGTTTGTTACAATTGTTTCAAATAACTTATAATTTGTTCAGTATTATGATATCTAAAATTTAACCTCCTATCTTATACATGTTAATATAATTTTGTTAACAATTGTCTCCAAATAATAGCTAGACCGTGTAGGTGCACGGGATGATGACTAGTATATATAGTGAAGGTGCGGCACACTCATGAGGCTGATCGCTTCGGCGCTGTCACTAGGGTTTGCATGTGTTGCGAATAGACACCTCCACTCGCCGCCGGTTGTGTGATCGGACCTAGCAGTCCGCCGCACGACGTTCCTCCTGCACGCGCGGATACCGTTAGAGGCGGTGCACTTGCGCCGCTCTGGCGAACCTGTACGTGGGAACCGAGCACCGGTTTTACGAGGGAGATCGGACGAGGAGGAGACGATCCACGCGGACGCGCTGCCCCAACTCTTCTTCCGCCGCATGGCACTGCGTGTCTAGTGGTAACGAACTGTGATCAATCTCCCGTAGCATGTTCTTGGTTGTTTTGCGCGTAGGAAATTTTAATTTGGAGTCAACGCACCCTACCGTAGATCCCAACAACTGAACCGGTATCAAATACCCTGGGGTTACTATGAACACTAGTAAAGTACACATCAATAACATGTATATCAAATATACCTTTCACTTTGCCATCCTTCTTATCCGCCAAATACATGGGGCAGTTCCGCTTGTAGTGACTAGTCCCTTTGTAGTAGAAGCACTCAGTCTCAGCCTTAGGTCCAGACTTGGGCTTCTTCCCTTGAGCAGCAACTGGCTTGTTGTTCTTTTTGAAGTTCCCCTTCTTCCCTTTACCCTTTTTCTTGAAACTAGTGGTCTTATTGACCATCAACACTTGATGCTCCTTCTTGATTTCTACCTCCGCAGCCTTTAGCATCGCGAAGAGCTCGGGAATTGTCATTTCCATCCCTTGCATATTATAGTTCATCACGAAGCCCTTATAGCTTGGTGGCAGTGATTGAAGAACTCTGTCAATGACACTATCATCAGGAATATTAACTCCCAGCTGAGTCAAGTGGTTGTGGTACCCAGACATTCTGAGTATGTGTTCACTGACAAAACTATTCTCCTCCATTTTGCAACTATAGAACTTGTTCGATACTTCATATCTCTCAACTCGGGCATTTGCTTGAAATATTAACTTCAACTCCTCAAACATCTCATATGCTCCATGACGTTCAAAATGTCTACGAAATCCCGATTCTAAGCCGTAAAGCATGGCATAGTAAACTATCAAGTAGTCATCATACCGAGCTTGCCAAACGTACATAACGTCTGCATCTGCTCCTGCAAAAGGTCCTTCACCTAGCGGTGTATCAAGGACATAATTCTTCTGTGTAGCAATGAGGATAATCCTCAGATCACAGATCCAGTCCGCATCATTGCTACTATCATCTTTCAACTTATTTTTCTCTAGGAACATATCAGAAATAAACGGGGAGCTATAATGTGAGCTATTGATCTACAACATAATTTGCAAATACTATCAGGACTAAGTTCATGATAAATTAAAGTTCAATTAATCATATTACTTAAGAACTCCCACTTAGATAGACATCCCTCTAGTCATCTAAATGATCACGTGATCCATATCAACTAAACCATGCCCTATCATCACGTGAGATGGAGTAGTTTTCAATGGTGAACATCTCTATGTTGATCATATCTACTATATGATTCATGTTCGACCTTTCAGTCTCAGTGTTCCGAGGCCATATCTGCATATGCTAGGCTCATCAAGTTTAACCCGAGTATTCTGCACGTGCAAAATTGGCTTGCACCCATTGTATGTGAACGTAGAGCCTATCACACCCGATCATCACGTGGTGTCTCGGCACGACGAAGTATAGCAATGGTGAATACTCAGGGAGAACACGTATACCTTTAAATTTAGTGAGAGGTCATCTTATAATGCTACCGCCGTACTAAGCAAAATAAGATGCATAAAGGATAAACATCACATGCAATCAAAATATGTGACATGATATTGCCATCATCATCTTGTGCCTTTGATCTCCATCTCCAAAGCACCATCATGATCTCCATCGTCACTGGCTTGACACCTTGATCTCCATCGTAGCATCATTGTCGTCTCGCCAACTATTGCTTCTACGACTATCACTACCGCTTAGTGATAAAGTAAAGCAATTACATGGCGATTGCATTTCATATAATAAAGCGACAGCCATAAGGCTCTTGCCAGTTGCCGATAACTTTTAAAAAACATGATGATCTCATACAACAATTTATATCTCATCACGCCTTGACCATATCACATCACAACATGCCCTGCAAAAACAAGTTAGATGTCCTCTACTTTGTTGTTGCAAGTTTTACGTGGCTGCTACGGGCTTCTAGCAAGAACCATTCTTACCTACGCATCAAAAGCACAACGATTATTCGTCAAGTGTGTTGTTTTAAACTTCAACAAGGACCGGCCGTTATTAAACTTGATTCAACTAAAGTTAGAGAAACAGACACCCGCCATCCAACTACGTGCGAAGCACGTCGGTAGAACCAGTCTCATGAACGCGGTCATGTAATGTCGGTCCGGGCCGCTTCATCCAATAATACCGCCGAATCAAAGTAAGATGTTGGTGGTAAGCAGTATGACTATTATCGCCCACAAATCTTTGTATTCTACTCGTGCATATATCATCAACGCATAGACCTGGCTTGGATGACACTGTTGGGGAACGTAGTAATTCAAAAAAATTCCTACGATCACTCAAGATCTAACTAGGAGATGCATAGCAAAGAGAGGGGAGAATGTGTCCACGTACCCTCGTAGACCAAATGCGAAAGAGTTTAATAATGCGGTTGATGTAGTTGAACGTTTTCACGATCCAACCGATCCAAGTACCGAACGTACGGCACATCCGTGTTCAGCACACGTTCAACACGATGACGTCCCTCGAGCTCTTGATCCAGTTGAGGACGAGGGAGAGTTCCGTCAGCACGACGGCGTGGCGACGGTGATGATGAAGTTATCGGCGCAGGGCTTTACCTAAGCACTACAACGATATGACTGAGGTGTTGAACTGTGGAGGGGGCACCACACACGGATAAGAGATTGTCTGTTGTGCCTTTGGGGTCCCCCCCGCCTCCGTATATAATGGGGGGAGGAGGAGGTGGCCAGCCAAAGGGGGCGCGCCATGGGGGGAGTCCTACTTGGACTCCTAGTCCAAGTAGGATTCGTCCCCCGCTCCTTCCTTCCATCGGAGAGGAAAAGGGGAAGGGAGAGAGAGGGAGAAGGAAAGAGGGGGGCCGCCCCTGTTACGTCTCCAACGTATCTATAATTTTTTGATTGTTCCATGCTATTATATTATCTTTTTTGGATGTTTATGGGCTTTATTATACACTTTTATATTATTTTTGGGACTAACATATTAACCGGAGGCCCATCCCAAATTGTTGTTTTCTTGCCTATTTCAGTGTTTCGAAGAAAAGGAATATCAAACGGAATCCAAACGGAATGAAACCTCCAGGAGAGTTATTTTTGGAATGGAAGCAATCCAGGAGACTTGGAGTAGACGTCAGGGAAGCTTCAAGGAAGCCACGAGGTAGGGAGGCACACCCTACCCCTTGGGCGCGCCCCCACCCTCGTTGGTCCCTCGTGGCTCCCCTGACCGACTTCTTTCGCCTATATATATATACCCTAAAAACATCAGGGAGCATAATAGATCGGGAGTTCCGCCGCCAGAAGCCTCTGTAGCCACCGAAAACCAATCTAGACCCGTTCCGGCACCCTGCCGGAGGGGGAGGGAATCCCTCTCCGGTGGCCATCTTCATCATCCCAGTGCTCTCCATGACGAGGAGGGAGTAGTTCACCCTCGGGGCTGAGGGTATGTACCAATAGCTATGTGTTTGATCTCTCTCTCTCTCTCTCGTGTTCTTGAGGTGGTACTATCTTGATGTATCGCGAGCTTTGCTATTATAGTTGGATCTTATGATGATTCTCCCCTCTATCTCCTTGTGATGAATTGAGTTTTCCCTTTGAAGTTGTCTTATCGGATTGAGTCTTTAAGGATTTGAGAACACTTGATCTAAGTCTTGCATGTGCTTATCTGTGGTGACAATGGGATATCATGTGATTCACTTGATGTATGTTTTGGTGATCAATTTGCGAGTTCCATGACCTCGTGAACTTATGCATAGGGGTTGGCACATGTTTTTGTCTTGACTCTTCGGTAGAAACTTTGGGGTACTTTTTGAAGTTCTTTGTGTTGGTTGAATAGATGAATCTGAGATTGTGTGATGCATATCGTATAATCATACCCACGGATACTTGAGGTGAAATTGGAGTATCTAGGTGACATTAGGGTTTTGGTTGATTTGTGTCTTAAGGTGTTATTCTAGTACGAACTCTATGATAGATTGAAAAGATAGAATAGCTTCATGTCATTTTACTACGGACTCTTGAATAGATCGATCAGAAAGGATAACTTTGAGGTGGTTTCGTACCCTACCATAATCTCTTTGTTTGTTCTTCGCTATTAGTGACATATACAATTTACTATTGTATTGGGTGTGTTGGGGACACAAGAGACTCTTTGTTATTTGGTTGCAGGGTTGTTTGAGAGAGACCATTTTCATCCTACTCCTCCCACGGATTGATAAACCTTAGGTCATCCACGTGAGGGAAATTTGCTACTGTCCTACAAACCTCTGCACTTGGAGGCCAAACAACATCTACAAGAAGAAGGTTGCATAGTAGACATCAAGATCTTTTCTGGCGCCGTTTCTGGGGAGGTTAGTGCTTGAAGGTATATCTTTAGATCTTGCAATCGAATCTTTTTGTTTCTTGTTTTAGCACTAGTTTAGTTTATAAAAGAAAACTACAAAAAAATGGAACCGAGTTTGCCTCATACGCTTCATCTTTTTAATATCTTTCGTGAGAATGATGGAAAGGAAAATTGTGCTCAAGTGCTAGAAGAAGAAGTCTATAAAATGTTTGGCACTAAATCTTTGAATGATGAGCATGATTGCAATGTTGTTAGTATGAACTCCTTGAATATCCATAGTACTAATGATGATTGCACTAGTCATGATAAAAATGTATCTTATAAGCATGTCAATTTTTGTGGAGTGCATAGAGCTTGCAAGTACACACCAATTAGGGAAAATAGATTTTGCAAGAGGCATAAGTATTTGGAAACTAAATGGTTGCAAGAAAGGATAGATGTTTGTGCTGAAAATTTAAAATTTCTTCACCATACTTGTGAACTTTGCAATGAACATGGTCATTTAAATCTCAAATGCAAATTTTTTCATTATCATATCGTGTCCAAAAATTGTGATCATTTGATTTCCCTTGCACATCATAATGGACTTAGTTTGCTTTTGGGTTATGAAGAAATGAAACGTATAACAAAGCATATTCCAGAATATTAACCTTGAGAAATTCCTCGATATTGATCTAGAAGAAATTTTTATGTATTGTGCGGTGAATTGCATTGAAAATCCTTATATTGCCAATTACATAAAGAAAAGAAAAGAAAATAAATAGAGGATGAAGAGAATACTAATGAAAGGGAAGAGGCTTCCCAATATCCTCCTATTATTTCTTATGATGAATTAGGTAACGAGGAGGTGCCTTCTATTCAAGCAATCTCATCAATAAGGATCTCCGAAAAGAGGATTAAACCCACACATGATGTGAAGAAGAAAAAGAAAAGACAGAGAAGCAAAGGTAAAAATGTATCACTCCCAAATGATGTTGCTCCTATTACTCATTGTGATGATGATAATTGTTATATTATTGGTGCTATCCATACTATTAATGATGAGAGTGATTATGATTATGATATGAAAAGTCCCAAGCTTGGGGATGCTATGTTTAATGAAGATGATATTTGTAGTCTCCCATGTTTTGATATTCAAATTTACTATGATGATAGCATGCCTCCTACTTATGCTGATTCTATTGATGATAGTGGGTTTGGAAGAGTGTCAACTTTAGGAAGTAATGATCCCACTATTTTGGAGGATGTTGAATCTTATTGTGATAATTATGAAAGTGGATTTGGAGAGGTCATGACTTTATTTAGTAATGATTCCACTATCTTGGAAGAGGTTTCAATCGATTATGATGAGAACAAAGTTGCTACTTATGATAATTATTGTGATGATACTTATGCTATAAAAAGTAGTGATTATTATATTTATAAAACTTTTCATCATTATGATTACCCCTTTTCTGAACATTACTCTTTTAATATGGAAACAATTTATAGTATTCGAGTTTCTTATGATACTCCCACTATTCCGAATGAGAAGAATTTTGCTTATGTGGAGAGTAATAAAATTTCTATGCTTGTAGATCATGAAAAGAATGCTTTATGTGATAGTTACATTGTTTAATTCATTCATGATGCTACTGAAAATTATTATTAGGGAGGAATATATGCTTGTAGGAATTGCAATAATATCAAGTTTCCTCTCTATGTGTTGAAAATCTTGAAGTTATGCTTGTTTTGCCTTCCTATGCTAGTTGATTATTGTTCCTATAAGTTGGTTGCTCACAAAATCCCTATGCATAGAAAGTGGGTAGACTTAAATATGCTAGTCATATTCTTCATGATGCTCTCTTTTTATTTCAATTCTTATCTTTTATGTGAGCATCATTGAAATCATCATGCCTAGCTAGGGGCGTTAAACGATAGCGCTTGTTGGGAGGCAACCCAATTTTATTTTTGTTCCTTGATTTTTGTTCCTGTTTAGTAATAAATAAATCATATAGCCTCTGGTTAGATGTGTTTTTGTGTTTTAATTAGTGTTTGTGCCAAGTAGAACCTTTGGGAAGACTTGGTGAAAGTCTTTGTGATCTTGCTGTAAAAAACAGAAACTTTAGCGCTCATGAGAATTGCTGCCATTTTTTATTGAAGAGTGATATTTAGTTAATTATTTTTGAAGATGATTAATTGATAAATTCCTCACGTCCAGCAATTTATTTTAGAATTTTTGGGGTTCCATAAGTATTCGAAACCTACAGATTACTACAGACTGTTCTGTTTTTGACAGATTCTGTTTTTCGTGTGTTGTTTGCTTATTTTGATGAATCTATGGCTAGTAATAGAGTTTATGAACCATAGAAAAGTTGGAATACAGTAGGTTTAACACAAATCTAAATAAAGAATGAGTTCATTACAGTACCTTGAAGTGGTGGTTTGTTTTCTTTTACTAACGGAGCTCACGAAGATTTTCTTTTAAGTTTTGTGTTGTGAAGTTTTCATGTTTTGGGTAAGGATTTGATGGATTATGGAACAAGGAGTGGCAAGAGCCTAATCTTGGGGATTCCCAAGGCACCCCAAGGTAAAATCCAAGGACAGTAGAAAGCCTAAGCTTGGCGATGCCCCGGAAGGCATCCCCTCTTTCGTCTTCGTCTATCGGTAACTTTACTTGGAGCTATATTTTTATTCGCCACATGATATGTGTTTTGCTTGGAGCGTCTTGTATGATTTGAGTCTTTGCTTTCTAGTTTACCACAATCATCCTTGCTGTACACACCTTTTGGGAGAGACACACATGAATTCGAATTTATTAGAATACTCTATGTGCTTCACTTATATCTTTTGAGCTATATAGTTTTTGCTCTAGTGCTTCGCTTATATCTTTTAGAGCACGACGGTGGTTCTACTTTATAAAAATAATTGATCTCACATGCTTCACTTATATAATTTTGAGAGTCCTTTAGAACAGCATGGTAATTCACTTTGGTTATAAATTTTAAATGCTAAGAGAAGTTGGATGCTTGATAGATGGTATTGAGATATAAAGGTGGTAATATTAGAAGTGTGCTAGTTGAGTAATTGTGAAATTGATGAATTCTTGTGTTGAAGTTGGCAAGTCCCGTAGCATGCATGTAGGGTGAACGTTATGTGACAAATTTGAAGCATGGGGTGTTCTTTGATTGCTTTCCTTATGAGTGGCGGTCGGGGACGAGCGATGGTCTTTTCCTACCAATCTACCCCCCTAGGAGCATGCGCGTAATACTTGGTTTTTGATGACTTGTAGATTTTTGCAATAAGTATGTGAGTTCTTTATGACTAATGTTGAGTCCATGGATTATACGCACTCTCACCCTTCCATCATTGCTAGCCTCTTTGGTACCGTGCATTGCCCTTTCTCACCTTGAGAGTTGGTGCAAACTTCGCCAGTGCATCCAAACCCCGTGATACGATACGCTCTATCACACATAAACCTCCTTATATCTTCCTCAAAACAGCCACCATACCTACCTATTATGGCATTTCCATAGCCATTCAGAGATATATTGCCATTCAACTTTCCACCGTTCCGTTTATTATGACACGCATCATCATTGTCATATTGCCTTGCATGATCATGTAGTTGACATCGTATTTGTGGAAAAGCCACCATTCGTAATTCTTTCATACATGTCACTCATGAGTAATTGCACATCCCGGTACACCGCTGGAGGCATTCATATAGAGTCATATCTTGTTCTAGTATCGAGTTATAATCATTGAGTTGTAAATAAACAGAAGTGTGATGATCATCGGTAATAGAGCATTGTCAAATAAAAAAAGAAAAAGGAAAGAATGGACAAATAATAATAAAAGAAGGCCTAAAAAATATTTAAAAAATATAAAAAAGGGGGCAATGCTACTATCCTTTTTTCCACACTTGTGCTTCAAAGTAGCACCATGATCTTTATGATAGAGAGTCTCTTGTTTTGTCATTTTCATATACTAGTGGGAATTTTTCATTATAGAACTTGACTTGTACATTCCAACAATGGGCCTCCTCAAGTGCCCTAGGTCTTCATGAGCAAGCAATTTGGATGCACACCCACTTAGTTTATTTTGTTGAGCTTTCATACATTTATAGCTCTGGTGCATCCGTTGCATGGCAATCCCTACTCCTTGCATTGACATCAATTGATGGGCATCTCCCTAGCCCATTGATTAGCCGCGTCGATGTGAGACTTTCTCCTTTTTTGTCTTCTCCACATAACCCCCTTCATTATATTTTATTCCACCCGTAGTGCTATATCCATGGCTCACCTCATGTATTGCATGAAAGTTGAAAAAAGTTTGAGATTACTAAAGTATGAAACAATTGATTGGCTTGTCATCGGGGTTGTGCATGATAAGAGCATTCTTGTGTGAAGAAAATGGAGCATGACCAAACTATATGATTGTGTAGGGATGAACTTTCTTTGGCCATGTTATTTTGAGAAGACATGATTGCTTAGTCAGTATGCTTGAAGTATTATTATTTTCATGTCAACAATAAATTTTTATCTTGAATATTTTGGATCTGAACATTCATGCCACAATAGAGAAAAATACATTGAAGAATATTCTAGAAAGCATTCCACATCAAAAATTCCGTTTTTATCATTTACCTACTCAAGGACGAGCAGGAATTAAGCTTGGGGATGCTGATACGTCTCCAACGTATCTATAATTTTTGATTGTTCCATGCTATTATATTATTTGTTTTGGATGTTTATGGGCTTTATTATACACTTTTATATTATTTTGGGACTAACCTATTAACCGAAGGCCCAGCCCAAATTGTTGTTTTCTTGCCTATTTCAGTGTTTCGAAGAAAAGCAATATCAAACGGAGTCCAAACGGAATGAAACCTGCGGGAGAGTTATTTTTGGAACGGAAGCAATCCAGGAGACTTGGGGTAGATGTCAGGGAAGCTTCGAGGAAGCCACGAGGCAGGGACGCGTGCCCTACCCCCTGGGTGCGCCCCCCACTCTCGTGGGCCCCTCGTGGCTCCCCTGACCCACTTCTTTCGCCTATATATATCAATATACCCTAAAAACATCAGGGAGCAGAATAGATCGGGAGTTCCGCCGCCAGAAGCCTCTGTAGCCACCGAAAAGTAATCTAGACCCGTTTCGGCACCCTGCCGGAGGGGGGGGTCCCTCCCCGGTGGCCATCTTCATCATCCCGGTGCTCTCCATGACAAGGAGGGAGTAGTTCACCCTCGGGGCTGAGGGTATGTACTAGTAGATATGTGTTTGATCTCTCTCTCTCTCTCGTGTTCTCGAGGTGGTACGATCTTGATGTATCGCGAGCTTTGCTATTATAGTTGGATCTTATGATGTTTCTCCCCCTCTATCTCCTTGTGATGAATTGAGTTTTCCCTTTAAAGTTATCTTATCAGATTGAGTCTTTAAGGATTTGAGAACACTTGATGTATGTCTTGCACGTGCTTATCTGTGGTGACAATGGGATATCATGTGATCCACTTGATGTATGTTTTGGTGATCAACTTGCAAGTTCTGTGACCTCGTGAACTTATGCATAGGGGTTGGCACATGTTTTTGTCTTGACTCTTCGGTAGAAACTTTGGGGCACTTTTTGAAGTTCTTTGTGTTGGTTGAATAGATGAATCTGAGATTGTGTGATGCATATCGTATAATCATACCCATGGATACTTGAGGTGACAATGGAGTATCTAGGTGACATTAGGGTTTTGGTTGATTTGTGTCTTAAGGTGTTATTCTAGTATGAACTCTATGATAGATTGAATAGATAGAATAGCTTCATGTTATTTTACTACGGACTCTTGAATAGATCAATCAGAAAGGATAACTTTGAGGTGGTTTAATACCCTACCATAATCTCTTCGTTTGTTCTCCGCTATTAGTGACTTTGGAGTGACTCTTTGTTGCATGTTGAGGGATAGTTATATGATCCAATTATGTTATTATTGTTGAGAGAACTTGCACTAGTGAAAGTATGAACCCTAGGCCTTGTTTCCTAGCATTGCAATACTGTTTGTGCTCACTTTTACCACTTGCTACCTTGCTGTTTTTATATTTTCATATTACAAAAACCTATTTCTATCATCCATATTGCACTTGTATCACCATCTCTTCGCCAAACTAGTGTACCTATACAATTTACCATTGTATTGGGTGTGTTGGGGACACAAGAGACTATTTGTTATTTGGTTGCAGGGTTGTTTGAGAGAGACCATCTTCATCCTACGCCTCCCACGGATTGATAAACCTTAGGTCATCCACTTGAGGGAAATTTGCTACTGTCCTACAAACCTCTGCACTTGGAGGCCCAACAACGTTTACAAGAAGAAGGTTGCGTAGTAGATATCAGCCCCCTCCCCTAGTCCAATTCGGTTTGGGCAAGAGGGGGGAACGCGCCTCCCCAAGTGGCCTTCCTCCTGTCCTCCAATATGGCCCAATAGGCCCAATACTTCCTGAGGGAGTCCTGGATTAGGGGGTGCTCGGACAGGCGGACTATATACTTTGGCCGGACTGTTGGACTATGAAGATACAAGATTGAAGACTCCGTCCCATGTCCGGGTGGGACTCTCCTTTGCGTGGAAGGCAAGCTTGGAAATTCGGATATGTCTCCTCCCTTGTAACCGACTCTGTGTAACCCTAGACCCCTCTGGTGTCTATATAAACCGGAGGGTTTAGTCCGTAGGACAACAACAATCATAATCATAGGCTAGCTTCTAGGGTTTAGCCTCTACGATCTCATGGTAGATCAACTCTTGTAATACTCATATCATCAAGATCAATCAAGAAGGAAGTAGGGTATTACCTCCATCGAGAGGGCCCGAACTTCGATAAACATTGTGTCCCCCGCCTCCTGTTACCATCAGCCTTAGACGCACAGTTCGGGACCCCCTACCCGAGATCTGCCGGTTTGGACATCGACATTGGTGCTTTTATTGAGAGTTCCACTGTGCCATCACGATAAGGCTTGATGGATCGTCTTGTTGTCAAGGACAACATTACCTCTGGGGGAGCCCTGGCTGTAGGCCAAACTCTCCGACTAGGCGGGTTCGTCATGACCGCCCGTTCGGCCATCGCATCGACGATGACTTCTCGGGTCATCAAAAACAGCCTCCACGTTGGCTCGGGATTCACCGAGCAGATGGATCCAATGGAGCTCTCTTCCTTGAACGAGCTCTTGGATCGCATCACGGCTTTGGGAGTCGCTACGGACTATGATCGGATCGGGCTTAAACCCGACCAAAGGGAGATTAACTCTTCGCCGGTCACCCATCAGATAGCGGTGGTGGAGGAGCAATGCAGCGATTCTTCCTCTATTTTGAGGACAAACTATGTCTGGATTCCCTAGCTTTCTGAGCCGGATACCCGTCTGCGGGAGGACATGGCCCAAGCTTTGAACCTAGAATTGAATAGCGGGCCAGTACTATTGGGCAATGTCCCGGAGCCCGAACTACCAAGCTCGGAAACTCCTCTGCCCCTGGGTCTTAGATCGGGTCAGGGTTTGGACTTAAATATACCCACCCACCCTCACATAAGTGATCTTTCCCACATTAGACAAGAGCCCCTTGAGACAGTACATCACTATTGGGCCAGATTCCTCCTTGTAATAAGCAAGGTCAAGGACTGTCACGAGGAAGACGCAATTTCATTCTTTTGCAAAAATTGCACGGACAAGGGAATCCTCAACGCCATAAGTCATCATGACATAGCACACTTCGCTGACTTGGCGGCCATAGTACAGAAGTACTGTGCGATGGAAAGCACCTGGAAAACCCAAACAAAATTCTGGGATCCTCCGGCTCTCACTAAACCCTCCGTCCGAACTAAAAGGGTGTACTCTCGTAAGTCACCCGACCGGATTACAAAGAAACCAAAGCCCACTACAGGGCATGGAACCGTATTAGAGGGATGGCTCAATGGGCCATGCAAAATTCACAGTACACCGGATACCATGCCAACACATAGCCTTAGAGCATGTTGGATACTCCGGCAGGTGGCCAAGAGCGGCGAGGATCTCCTCATCAACAATACCATAGAGAACCATCTCATGGAAAATAACAATACAGTACTGACAGTCTTTGAGACTTTCGCCTCAAATAATAGGCGCAAGCGAGCACTCCGCAGCCTCGCCGAAGTCTGCCATGTTGCAACAATAAATCCATGGAATGATATGGCTATAACCTTCAATGCCAGTGACGGACCTCAATTCTGAATAGCCCGAACACCAGCCACTTTGGTCCTTAGTCCAATTGTGGACGGCTTTCGGCTTAATAAAGTGCTCATGGACGGTGGCAGCGGATTAAACCTCATCTACGAGGAGACTCTTAGGCAAAATGGAAATAGACAAGAGCCGCATTGAGCAAAGCAGCACGACCTTTAGAGGAATCATCCCTAGTCGGGAGGCACGATGTGCGGGAAAAATCACACTTGATGTGGTATTCGGCACGCCGGAGAATTATAGGTCCGAAGAAATCACATTCCAAGTGGCCCTGTTTAGTAGCGGATACCATGCCCTTTTAGGGAGGGAGGCATTCACAATCTTCCAAGCTATACCCCATTACGGGTACATGAAGCTCAAGATGCCCGGGCCCAATGGAATCATCACTCTAGCTAGTGATCCGGACATAGCACACCACGCCGAAAATAAAACTGCCGCACTAGCCCTCGAGGCGTTTCCAGAAGCCCTCCCGGCAGAAGAACTAACTGCGATGCGCTCCACAGTGGACAAGGATGACGTGATACTTGACAAAAGACCCAAGTCCACCTCTTTTAAACCAGCGGACAAAATAGTCACATTCCAGGTCCACCCTATGGACCCTACAAAAACAGCATCCATCGGGGCACAGCTGAACCCCACAATAGACGCCGCACTGCGGGAGTTCTTGCGCGAGAATTGGGACATCTTCACCTGGCATCCTTCAGACATGCCAGGTATCCCACGCAGGCTGACCGAGCATAGCCTAAACATTCTAAAGGGATTCAAGCTGGTCAAGCAGACTCTTCGGCGTTTCTCAGAGCCTAAGCGACAAGCCATGGGAGAAGAGCTAGCCAAGTTACTCGAGGCCGGTTTCATTAGAGAAATAAAACATTTGGACTGGCTAGCAAACCTGGTGATGGTACCAAAGAAGGACAAATCATGGCGCCTATGTGTCGATTTCAAGGACCTTAACAAGGCTTTCCCCAAGGATCCCTTTCCCTTCCCCCACAGCAATCAAATTATCGACGCTGTCGGAAGACACGACACATTGTGTTTCCTCGATGCATACTCCGGATACCATCAAATCAAGATGAAGGAGTCCGATTAAGCCGCAACGGCATTCATCACTCCATACGACCCCTTCTGTTTTAACACCATGCCTTTCAGGCTCAAAAACGCCGGTGCAACCTATCAACGCATGATTCAGACATGCCTGGAAACACAAATCGGCAAAACAGTGGAGGCATACGTAGACGATGTGGTCATTAAAACCAGACATGTCGAATCTTTAATAGACGACTTGAGGCTTATGTTCGACAATCTCTGAACATATGACATCAAGCTCAATCCGGAAAACTGCATTTTCGGCGTGCCCGCCGGAAAGCTCTTGGGCTTCATCGTTTCTAATAGAGGAATTGAAGAAAATCCAGCTAAAATTCGAGCTCTGTCACAGTTGGCTATCCCAAAAGACCTCAAGCAAATCCAGAAATTAACCGGATGCGTGGCTGCCTTAAGCCGCTTTATCTCCCGATTGGGAGAAAAGGCATTACCTCTTTATCGCCGTCTTCGATGCACCGAACACTTCGAGTGGACGGATGTCGGTGTCAAAACCGGCGGATCTCGGGTAGGGGGTCCCGAACTGTGCGTCTAAGGCGGATGGTAATAGGAGGCAGGGGACACGATGTTTACCCAGGTTTGGGCCCTCTCAATGGAGGTAATACCCTACTTCTTGCTTGATTGATCTTGATGATATGAGTATTACAAGAGTTGATCTACCACGAGATCGTAGAGGCTAAACCCTAGAAGCTAGCCTATGATTATGATTGTTGTTGTCCTACGGACTAAACCCTCCGGTTTATATAGACACCAGAGGGGGCTAGGGTTACACAGAGTCGGTTACAAGGAAGGAGATCTACATATCTGAATTGCCAAGCTTGCCTTCCATGCAAAAGAGAGTCCCACCCGGACACGGGACGAAGTCTTCAATCTTGTATCTTCATAATCCAACAGTCCGGCCGAAGGATATAGTCCAGCTGTCCGAGGACCCCCTAATCCAGGACTCCCTCAGTAGCCCCTGAACCAGGCTTCAGTGATGATGAGTCTGGCGTGCAGATTGTCTTCGGCATTGCAAGGCGGGTTCCTTCTCCGAATACTCCATAGAAGATTTTGAACACAAGGATCGTGTCCGGCTCTGCAAAACAAATTCCACATACCACCGTAGAGGGTATAATATTCCCACAAATCTAATCTGCTGACAACTTTTCATAACGTGACATCACACCATGGCCCGGTCATTATTCGAACCTTTTTTTCTCAACCAGCTACTACACATATTGCGAGGCTGTTTTCTTGGCACGTCTTGTCAAAGCAGAGATCATTTCCCTTATCATGGGATTCTCATTAATACGGGTGTGGGTAACCCAACCGCGCGTGCTGGTATGAGTCCTCGATTTTAGGCAAGTTCCGAACGGCCACGCAGAGGATGCTTGATATTCATCCTCTTTATAAAGGGGCCAAGGCCTGTCCTTTTCTTTTCTTTTCGATCCTTCACTCCCCCCACCTTGAGTTCCAACGCCCAAGGCTCAGGCTAAGCGCTTAGGACCTTCAACCATGTCCGGATCCAACCTTCAAGGCCGGAGGATGGCCTCTTCTGTCACAGAGGAGGACATCAAGAAGCTAAGAGAAGCCAGGTATCTGACCGCTGAAATCTCGCACACACTGCCTGTTCACGGACATGTCATCCCCACTCTCGAACCCAACGAGAGTGTCGTATTTGTTTCCCACTTCCTCCGAGGGCTAGGCTTTAGTCTTGATCCCTTTGTTAGAGGGCTTATGTTCTATTATGGGCTCGATTTTCACGATCTAGCCCTAGATCCCATCCTTCACATCTCGTCGTTTATCGCCGTGTGTGAGGCCTTCCTCCGCATCACCCCACACTTCGGCTTATGGCTCAAGACCTTCAATGTGAAGCCGAAGATGATCGATGGGCGACACTCAGAATGCGGAGGTGCCATTATAAGCAAAGGCATCGATGCCCCATGGCCAAAGGGTTCCTTCCCGGAGGTGTCCAACTTATGGCAGTGGGAGTGGTTTTACATCACAGCTCCCTGAAGTACTAAGTGGGTAGCTTCCCCCGCCTTCCGTTCGGGCCCCCCGCCACAAATGGCATCGTGGGTCAACAAGGGGCTGGACTGGGGGCCAGTTAATGACGTGCCGACATTGCAAAGTCGCATCCGAGATCTCCTCAAGAGGGATGTCAGTCTCGTCAAGGTAACGCAAGTTATGCTAGTTCGTCGGGTCCTGCCATGCCAACGTCGATCTCTCCGTATGTGGGAGTTCAACCCGGAAGGACCGCGAACTATTCAGCAATTCTTCGGCATGACGCTCGGAGGGATGTATGGATTGTTCTTCGGATCACGAATAAAGTGTCCGGACACCACCGAGGATGCGGGTCTAAACTGCAATCGTCCAGATACCCATGTAAGTAATTCCGCGGCCGAACACGTCGTCTTTCCATTTGTCATAACATCATTCTAAAAAAATTGCTCTTGGCCATGACTAGATAAGAAAGGCGAAGATGATCAGGTGTTCGGCCCCCCTTCCTGAAGGCTCACCGGATCCTGTACTAGCCAGGATGCACGAGCACGCACTTTATCAAGTGCCATCAGGGGAAGATAAAGGGAGGGATAAAGAAGCCAAAAGCGGGCCTCACGCATTACTCATCCAAACCAGGGGAATTAGTGTCTCCGTGAAGGAGGATAACCAGGGAGAAGAATCTAGAATCCCCTCTCCCCAAGGAAGAAAAAGGACTGCCTCTGACGACTCAGAAACGGAAGTTTCCAAACGAGGGAAGAAACCTTCGCCAGGGGGCCCTGCCCCAGAGGGCGTCCTTACCACACAGTTCCCGCAAGGGGGCCAGCCCTCCACCGAGCTGTAAGTGAATCAAGAGTACTTTTGGTAAATATATCCTACTTTATCTCCGAGGACAATAATCGAGACATATATCTTGCAGTCCGGCTCGTAGCCCTTCTCAACAGAGTTCGTCTTCGGGGGATCTTTTTCCGGAGATGATGGAGAGCGAAACGCCTCCCCCTGTCTCCCCACCTCCTGGGCGGACGACCCTGAGGTGTCATCATGGAGGATTTCTCCTGATCTGCCGAGGCCACAAGGTAACCCTTCAGCCACCCGAAGTCCAGAGCATTCATCTCCTAAGGTGAGCAACAGAAAGAGTCCGGGACTGTCCGGTGCACAACCGGACGCACTGATGGGTCTTTTGGAGCAAGCAGCTATCTCAGAGGCGCATCGTACTTTAATGGGTACGGTGGTTGAGAGGATTTCATCCGCCAAAAGTGGGTTGCATGAAGCTTTTATGAGTCTGCTAAGAGGCTTTGAGGTACGCAAAGTAATATATAAGTTTTTAACGGTACCGCACACGCTAGGTGTGCTCTATAAAAATAGTAGCTCCTGAGACTCTGGTTGCTGTCCCAAGGCGGCAAACAGAGGATCATAGTCCCAGGTACTGATCGCACTGCTTCTATGTGCAGGCGGCTGACGGTCCGGTGGCTGGCCGGACTGCTGCATTTGCCGGACTGAGGCGACAACTTGATACGGCAGATGCCGACATCGTGCTTGTGGACAAGCGGGTTGATGAGGCACAGGGCATGTATTCACCGGTGGTTAACATATATTAATAGGAGCATGATGCTAGTATCTATAACATGATGTGACTGCAGATGGAGCTGCCGCCGTGGAGACCCTTCGGGCGGAGCTTGCCTGAGCCAAGGAACAAGCCAGGAGAAGTGATGCGGCCACCCTAAAGGTGGCCGAAGAATTAAGAGCTGAACGGGCTGCTCATCGCCAGAGCGAAGACAAAGTAGCCAAGATGGCTATTGAGCTGAAGGATGCCGCCGACCGGTATGAGCTTCTTTGAAAAGGAAAGCCAAGCGAAAGCGGCGGACCTAAAGAAAGCCATGGTAGCAGCCAAGGAAACCTGCTCTGAAATTAGAGCGGCGAAGGAGGAGCTCCGTCAAGCTAGAGATATCATGGCTGGGAAGCCCTTTTTGTTGCGGATGAAGTTCGGAGATCCAAAGTATGCCCCTCTGGATCAATTATGGAGTGCTGCAGACGCGTATTCGGACCTGGCAATGAGTGCTGCTGATGCGACTGAGTTTTCCAAAGATCAAAAAGATCACGAAGTGGAAAAGTTGTTCTGGTCGTAGTTCAGTGCTCCAACGCGTCCGCTGCTGTTAAATGAGCAATTGGCCAAGTGGGCTGAGCTCCATAGGTTGTCCGGGCTTGCCATGAGGTCTGTCGTGGATCATCTTTGGCCGGAAGGACCAAGGCCGAATAGTTATTTTGGTTTAGTGCAATGATTCCTTGGTGTTGTGCCACATATTGACGCTGTAAAGAGGTCTGCATGCATAGAGGGTGCGCGGATGGCTCTTGCCCGTGTTAAGACGTACTGGGCAAAGATGGATGCCACCGCTATTGCAACCAGGGGTCCGGCCGTAGGCCAGGTCTCGGCCGAGCACTATTTTGAAGAAGTCCTAGAAGGCGCTCGTTTAGTAGAGGCTCAGTGCTCGAAGAGTATCGTGTTCGAGTGACATGTATCCCAATTGTAAAAACAATGCTATTTGGCTTATAAAGGCTGTGTTTATACTTTTGCCTGAAAGTATTGTGATACCTCCTGTGCGGCCGTTTATGTATGTATATAACTTGAAAGTTTGCAGTCGTTGGCTTCAGCCCCCACGCATATAATGCGGGGGGTGTTCGGAAAAGCGTGTATTCACACTTGATCCAACGTCTTGGTCCATTAAGGAGGTGATAGCGCGGCGAACAAGGCAATCGGACTATATTGCTTTAACACTTTCACTTAGCCATAGGAGTTTGACAGTGGGGCTACTATATAGCCCCTGGTACTTCCGCTCTTATCCGAATATGGTGCGCGTACATACATGACCGGGAAACCGGTCCTTCGTTAATGCGGAGGAATCACAAAGATTCCGCTGAGTCCTTGAGTGGTTGACTAGTCTCGCACTTTATCATGACAGACAGTTTTCTGCTTTCTCTACTGAGGTGCTCATCCAGATGAACCAGGGCACAATCGCAGTAGTTCTCCTGGTGCCACCTTAGCTGGTAGAGCGGAACGTAAGGTAGCAAAACATGGGAGCCGGGCAAACCCACCTATTGACCAAAGACATGATTCGGAGCTGATGCATATAAGGCCAAACTTGCGATGCCGAACACTCCCTAAGATATTCGGTCTTTACAACGTATACTAGGATGAGTAACGCCCTCGATAATAAACCCTGAATTTCCAAGTATGTGCATTAGTCTGACGTGATGAAATGTCAATGTGCCAGCATCCCTCTTGGTTATGTTGAGTATCCTGAGGGTGTGAAGCAACAAGAGACAGTAAGAAAGGTTTACACAGGGTCTAAATCTAAAAAGAAACCTTTGAACGGGCCCCTGCTGCACGTCTACGCCTGTGTCTCCGTTGTGCCGTAGCCTGGAAGGGTGTAGCACAATGATCATCTGTAAGAGAGAAAAGCCCAGGTGAAAGTTTTCGTGCGAAAAATTGGTTATTCTTAATAAACCATTAAAATTCAATCTAAATAAGATCAAGCCGAACTGTAGTCCTTTTTACATGTGAGAAGCCCCTAGCACCACCTATGGGGGTATATCCATCGACCCGGACTTAGGTTTATCTGAGCTAATACAGCTAGTGGTGCGCCGGACTCGTCTAGCCGTGTCCGCGGTCTTGACGACCGATCGTTTATTCTGGTTGGAGAGGGTTTTCGGTGTTTGGCTGCTAAAGTCGCCACACATTCTTCCACACGTAAGGAACGTTCTGTGTTTCCGCTAACTATGATGATGCCATGTGGACCGGGCATCTTAAGCTTAAGATAAGCGTAATGCGGTATTGCATTAAAACGAGCGAAGACCGTTCTTCCGAGTAGTGCTTGATAGCCGCTTCGGAATGGAGCGATGTCGAAGGTTAACTTTTCACTTCGGAAGTTGTCGGGAGAACCGAATACAACCTCTAGTACTAGAGAGGCCATGCAGCGGGCCTCTGGACCTGGTATTACTCCTTTAAAGGTAGTATTGCTTTGGCTGATTCTTGTCGGGTCTATCCCCATTTTGCAGACTGTGTCCTGATATATCAGATTAAGACTACTGCCGCCGTCCATAAGGACTCAAGTGGGATGGTATCCGTCAATTATTGGGTCTAGTACCTAGGCAGTCGATCCTTCGTGTTGGATACTAGTCGGGTAATCCCCGTGATCAAAAGTGATCGGGCAGGCCGACCAAGGGTTGAACTTGGGGGTAGAGGGCTCCACGGTGCATACGTCTCGGAGTGCGCGTTTGCTCCTCCTCTTCGTTACGTGAATCATGTTCACTGTTTTGACCGCTGGTGGGAATTTTTTCTGTCCCCCAGTGTTCGGCTAGCGAGGCTCATCCTCGTCTTCGCTTGGTGTCTCCCTCCCCTTGTGTTTGGCGTTTAGCTTGCCGGCCTGCTTGAATACCCAGCATTCTCTGTTCGTGTGATTTGCGGGTTTGTCGGAGGTGCCATGAATCTGACATAATCTGCCTAGGATCTTGTTTAGGCTGGACAGTCCATCTCTGCTGCCTTTAAATGGCTTTTTCCGTTGACCGGGTCAAGAGCTCCTGAATCCGGCATTTACCGCCGTGTTGTCTGGGCCGTCTTCATTGTTTCGACGCTTGCTTTTATTGCGTCGTGGTTTTCCATTGCCATCCCTGACTTCGGATGTGCCTGGGTTGCTATGCCGCTACGGGCCAGCCAACTATGTTCGCCCGTGCAAAAACGGGTCATAAGGCTTGTTAGGGCTGCCATTGTCCTCGGTTTTTCCTGGCCGAGGTGTCTGGCGAGCCATTCATCCCGGGCACTATGTTTGAAAGCCACTAAGGCTTCGGCGTCCGGGCAGTCGACAATTTGATTCTTCTTAGTGAGGAATCTGTTCCAAAGCTTTCGGGCTGACTCTCCGGGCTATTGAATTATATGACTTAAATCGTCTCCATCCAGAGATCGGACATAGGTCCCTTGAAAATTAGCCCTAAAAGCATCTTCAAGCTCTTCCCAACTTCCAATTGAGTTTTCGGGGAGGCTCTTCAGCCAGTGCCGAGCTAGTCCTTTCAACTTGAGGGGCAAGTATTTGATGGCGTGGAGATCATCTCCGCGAGCCATGTGGATATGAAGGATAAAGTCCTCAATCCAGACCCCAGGGTCTGTCGTTCCGTCATATGCCTCTATGTTCACGGGTTTGAATCCTTCTGGCAATTCGTGATCCAGAACCTCATCAGTGAAGCATAGGGGGTGCGCGGCACCCCTGTATTTGGATGTGTCATGGCATTCTGACGGTTGTAGTGTTTGGTTTTGATTCTGTTTCGGAGCACGCTTCCTAGATCCGTAGATGGACCTGGTCATACTGGCTTTTTGGTGCAAGTCCTCACGTAAATCATGTGCTGACTTATGTGCGACATCGTTAGCCGCCCTATTGCGGCCACGGGGTGGTCGATCCGGCTGATCGACCATTTTATTTTTCGGCTGTATAGGCTCTAAAGCCTCGTCATCGAGTTCGGGTAGCAGCTTGCGCTTTGGATAGCTCTTTATGTGGCGGCTGCCACCGTACTTTTCTTCAGTGTTGAGCACTTTGTTCCATCTACTGTTGAGTGTATTTTGCGCGGCCTTAAGCCTTTGCTTCTGCTTCTTCAAACTCCTCGCGGTGGCAATAAGCCTTCTATGGAGGTCCTCTTGCTCCAAGTGCCTTTCCGGGATGATGTGTGCATCGTCCTCCGGACTGTTCTCCTCTCGGGAGATAGGTTGATGAGCTTTACCCTCGGTGGCGCCGTGATCGGACAGCGGCTTCGTACTATGTTCGCCGTCCGCTGGTTCATCCTGCTCTGTCACTGGGTCCATGTGGTCATCGTTTGCTTTGGAGTCGACCGGGGTATTATTCTTTCTTTTGCTATTATCGCTGTTTTTGTCGAGGCGGGATTTGGAGCGGCACCTACGTCGTCGCTTTGGTTGCTTCTCGAGGGTATTATCCTCCGCTGCATCCTTCCGTTCCTCATCATTGCTTTCTTTGGGTGTATCCACCATGTATATATCATGTGATGAAGTGGCTGTCCAGCGCCCTGTGGGCGGTGGTTCCTATTCTTCTCCTGCATCATCATCCATACCGTTGATGTCTTCGGAGCCGAAATCAAGCATGTCGGTTAAGTCGTCGACAATGGCTATTAAGTGGGTGGTGGGTGGGGAATGATTTTTTTTGTTGTCCACTTCCCACTCAAGCCGGACATAGTTCGGCTAGGGGTCTCCTGACAAGAAGAGAGACCTCAATGAATTTAGCACGTCGCCCAAGGGCGAGTGCTGAAAGATATCCGTGGAGGTAAACTCCATGATTGGTGCCTAATCAGATTCGGTAGGCACGGACACAGGCGGTTCGGAGCCTGTGGCCGGGGACGAATCCAAGGGTCCGGCGACATAGGTCTCATAGGAGGTGAAGTCAGTATTCGGCTCTATCGCCGCTGGGTGTGCGGTCTCCGTGGCAGGGTCCATCCACCCATCCTTAGACGGCAAAATCTGCTCCGGATTGAGCGCCGGAGTTGCCACAGGTGTGATCTCCCGAATACCATCCGGCGGCAGAGCTAAGTCATGCTCGTCGAGACTGTGCAGCGCACCTGACATGGGCTCGAATCCATCAAAGATCAAGTCTCCGCGGATGTCGGTAGTATAGTTCAAGCTTCCAAACCTGACCTGATGGCCAGGGGCGTAGCTCTCGATCTGATCCAGATGGCCAAGCGAGTTGGCCCGCAGTACGAAGCCGCTGAATACGAAGATCTGTCTGGGGAGAAAAACCTCACCCTGGACCGCATCGTTGCCGATGATCAAAGGAGTCATCAAACCTTATGGTGACGACACAGTGGAACTCTCAATGAAAGCACCAATGTCGGTGTCAAAACCGGCGGATCTCGGGTCGGGGGTCCCGAACTATGCGTCTAAGGCGGATGGTAACAGGAGGCAGGGGACACGATGTTTACCCAGGTTCGGGCCCTCTCGATGGAGGTAATACCCTACTTCCTGCTTGATTGATCTTGATGATATGAGTATTACAAGAGTTGATCTACCACGAGATGGTAGAGGCTAAACCCTAGAAGCTAGCCTATGATTATGATTGTTGTTGTCCTACGGACTAAATCCTCCAGTTTATATAGACACCGGAGGGGGCTAGGGTTACACAGAGTCGGTTACAAGGGAGGAGATCTACATATCTGAATTGCCAAGCTTGCCTTCCACGCAAGGAGAGTCCCACCCAGACACGGCGAAGTCTTCAATCTTGTATCTTCATAATCCAACAGTCCGGCCAAAGGATATAGTCCGGCTGTCCGAGGACCCCCTAATCTAGGACTCCCTCAACGGATGCGGCCACGGCCGGATTGGAAGAAATAAAAGCCCTCTTGGCAAGCAACCGAATCTTGGCCGCGCCAAATATTGGCAAACCAATGCTATTATATGTAGCAGCAACACACCAGGTTGTAAGCGCAGTGCTCGTCGTCGAACTAGAGACAGACGGACATAAGTTCCCGCTTCAAAAGCTAGTATACTACGTATCCACTGTCCTCACTCCATGCAAATCACGGTACCCACATTATCAAAAGATAGCATATACGACCTTTATGGCATCCCGAAAACTATGACACTACTTTCAAGAGTGTTCAATTACGGTGGCCTTTGAAGTACCACTCAACGACATAATAAATAACCGCGATGCCACGGGCCGGATTGCTAAATGGGCTATTGAGCTCCTCCCGTTCGACATAACATACAAACCACGGCGAGCCATTAAGTCACAAGTACTGGCTGATTTCGTCGCCGAATGGACAGAAGCCGAACTCCCTAAAGAGTACGGCCTGTACTCCAATTGGATCATGCACTTCGATGGCTCTGAGATGCTGGCTGGTGGGGCAGGCGTCATCCTGACATCCCCCACCAGAGATACAGTCCAATACATACTCCAAATATTATACACAGACTCCAACAATGCAGCAGAATATGAGGCCCTGTTGCATGGTCTCCGAATGGCAATCTCCATGGGCATTCAACGCCTAGAGGTGCATGTGGATTCAAACCTTGCAATATCTCAAATAAATGGAGACTTTGATGCCAAGGACCCCAAAAATGGCGGCTTACCGCAATGTCGTCCTCAAAATGTCAGCTCGGTTCGAGGGGCTCGAATTCCACCATGTGGTCCGAGAAAACAATCAAGCGGTGGATATCCTCGCCCGCATCGACGCTAAGCGCGACCCTGTCCCACCTAATATCTTCTTGGAAAGGCTGTTTAAGCCATCTGTGGTGTGGGAAGGGGAGACCGGCAACAACAGTCCGGATTCGGCCACAACACCAAATCCCGGACACTCCGACGTAATCGGAGGCTCCGCCACCGAAATAACACCTTTGGCCCACGTGATTATGGCTATCATCGCCCCATGGACAGAACCCTTCTTAGCTTACCTAAATAGGCAAGAACTCTCTGAGGACCCAAACGAGGCACGTTGCATTGTGCGGAGGTCTAAAGCCTACAAGGTCCACGAGGGAGAGCTTTATAAGAAAAGCGCTGTCGGTGTCAAAACCG
Organism: Triticum urartu; assembly: GCF_056163025.1. Lineage (NCBI taxonomy): Eukaryota > Viridiplantae > Streptophyta > Magnoliopsida > Poales > Poaceae > Triticum > Triticum urartu. The sequence continues at coordinate 606,610,440 of NC_141874.1, read as the reverse complement.
GCGGATCTCGGGTAGGGGGTCCCGAACTGTGCGTCTAGGCGGATGGTAATAGGAGACGAGGGACACGATGTTTTTACCCAGGTCCGGGACCTCTTGATGGAGGTAAAACCCTACGTCCTACTTGATTAATATTGATGATATGAGTAGTACAAGAGTAGATCTACCACGAGATCAGAGAGGCTAAACCCTAGAAGCTAGCTTATGGTATGATTGTTCCTACGGACTAAAACCCCCCGGTTTATATAGACACCGGAGAGGGCTAGGGTTACACAGAGTCAGTTACAATGGTAGGAGATCTACATATCCGTATCGCCAAGCTTGTCTTCCATGCCAAGGAAAGTCCCTTCCAGACACGGGACGAAGTCTTCAATCTTGTATCTTCACGGTCCAGGAGTCTGGCCAAAGGTATAGTCCGGCTATCCGGACACCCCCTAATCCAGGACTCCCTCAGTAGCCCCCGAACCAGGCTTCAATGACGACGAGCCCGGCGCGCAGATTGTCTTCGGCATTGCAAGGAGGGTTCTCCTCCAAATTCCGTGTACCTGTTGAATAATGTCCGGTTTGTTGTAAATGTAGCGCTCCTTGGCTTCTACGCCCAATAATGGCCGTCTTCCACGTGTCAAACGAAAATGAAAAGTCAGGGTGTTTTTACATTTACACCCCTAGCCGCGTGAATGAGCCGCCTATTTAAGGGGACGAGAATTTAGATCCAAACCACACCTTCTCCCCTCCGCGAGTACTCATCAGAGCGTATCCGACAAAGGTCCATTCTATCATGGCCGGCCGCCGCAACTCCTCCTCTCGCCCTTCCAGCCCTCAGCCGGGAGATTGGGAGAGATGCTCCATCCCACACAGCGAGCTAGTGACGCTCCAGACCAAGGGATTTCTCCCCCCGGCCTATATGGTCCCGGTTCGAGGCGGACTTGCCACCTATAATGGCGGGGAGCAAGCGGAGAGCGCCCCCAATCCCTCCAAAGGAGAGCCGGTATGCCTTGTCCCTTACTTAATAAGAGGGCTCGGCTTTCCAGTTCATCCGTTTCCCCGGGGCCTCCTGGAGTTCTATGGCCTCCAGCTGCACAACCTCACGCCTGCCTCCATATTGCATATCGCGGGCTTGGTAGCCCTTTGCGAGCTATTTTTTGGTTGTGAGGCTCATTTCGTGCTGTGGAAAAGGCTATTCTGCCTTGTGCCCCGTTCTCAGAAGGGGTCAATATATCAAGTGGGCGGAGCCGAAGTGTGGCGCATCGCCGGGACCGGATATCTATCCGGAACCCCAAAGAAGGCGTCTGAGGACTGGCCTTCGAAATGGTTTTATATAGAGGACGTCCCGCTGCCGGATCCTATCCGGATCGGCCTCCCTGAGTTCGACAGTGCTCCCCTAAAGAAGCGCCTAAGCTGGCGTCCACGGAGCCCTCAGAGGGAAAGTGACAAGGACGTTCTTTACCTGATGGGCCGGATAAGATTGTTAGCTCATTCCGGACTGACCATGATCAGGGTCATGGCCGCATGGATCATGCGAGGGGTGCAGCCGCTTCAGTATAGAGGCCACACCATGTGGGACTTCAACGGGAAGGACGACGCCACCCGCCATGGCCGTAAGGGGCCGGATTCGGCTGCCGCTCTAATAAAGATCTTGTCCTCTTTGTATAAGGGAGAAGAGGAAGAATTTCTCCGCGTCAACCCACAGGGTGGATTTTCTATGTACAATCCCCCAAGTTGGGTAAGTGGTCACTTTTACTTGCCCATCCGTTTTATATTCCCATCGTTAAATATTCAGTCTAACGACTTCAACGCAGGAACTGCGCCAGGCTGTTAAAGAAATAAACAGACCTCCTCCACAACCCGAGGATCCGGGACGTTCCCTCGACCCGGCCTCTCAAGAGGATCCAGACTTATCTGTGGAGCTGATTGATGGGGTGTTTCATCAATTGAGCAAGGACAACGCCTTGGTGGCCATTACGGCCGATTACCCAGGGCTACTCCCAGCCTCACAGGTAACTGAGACCGAAGTCCCAGGACCTTGAAAAGGGATATATCCTCGCGTGTTTTTGATTGTCGTATGACAACCGTGTTTTGCAGGGGATGTCCCTGAGACGGGAGGCCGAGCCTGCGGCGACTAGCCAACGAGGGGCGGCAAGGCCCCGCGGGCTGAAAAGAAGTGCGGTCCGGACTGAGACGCCGGCGCAAAGGTACAGCGTGCCATCTTATTCCCAGGTGTTATTCCCTCAAGGCATATTAACGCCCGTGCTCTCTTCAGGACGAAGAGACCTCGCCGGACTATATCCGGAGAGGTTGCCAATTGCGCCTCCACCAGCCAGGCTCGAAAGCCTGGTCCGGAAGCGGAGGCGAACACAAGGCACGCATCGGACGCTCCTCCGACAGAGGATGCGGACAGGCTGTCTGCCACCAATTCCGAGGTGGAGAGTGCCATGAACCACAGGCGTCGTCGGATAGTTCTGCGCGACGCTTGTTTCTCCCAAGAGGCATTGGATGCCTTCAATTTGGGAGATGCGTACCTCCGTGCCGCTCAAAATGGTCAAGCCAGAGCCATGGAGCAATAGGTAAAAGACATACAGGTAAGAAAATTTTGGTAATTATATATATACCAGTAGCCCCCGAGACTTGAAACAGTTACAATAACTGATTTAAGGATAATTTATTATGCAGGTTCTTACAGAAAAGAATACCCTACTGTCCCAAGAGCTGGAAAAGTGCAAAGCCCAACTTGAGGCCGCACTAGCCGCGGCAGGGGAGCCCAAGGAGACCCCCTCTGGTAATATACGCTTCGAAAGATAAGTATTTTGCGAAGTGCGGTGTGGGTGCAAATCTGACAAATGAAATTGCAGATGGTGCCGGATTAAATCCGGAAAAGCAACAACTCCTACGCCAGCTGAAGGCTGGTGAGAGCGTGCTGACAAAGGTGAGGCGGGAGAAGAACGATCTCCAAGATGCCAACACCAAGCTGGGCATTGAACTGAAGGATGTCCGTGCCCAGCTTTTGGACTCCGTTAAGGAGAATCAGCGGCTTCGACGCGGCATATTTAGTAAGTGCTTAAATGAACTTTGAAAAAAAAGAGTTCGGCGAGGAAGTTGACTAACAGAGTAATGTGTGTAGGTATGCTAACATGTCGTCCTGCAGAGGAAATGCCCGGTTCTACGGGTGACCTTCTTCCTGAGCTCTCACAACTGCACGAGCGAGTTCGGCAGGTGATGCAAGGCGTCGCCTAGGCCTTGTGGCCATCCGTCTCCATGCCTGAAGGCCTTGGAGAGCTTGTAGAGAAGCTGAAGGGAGTGCGGCAGCACTTCCGCTTGTGGAAGATGTCGGCCTACCGTCAAGGCGCCAGGGAGGCCTGGGCCATGGTGAAGACGCGTTACACGAAGGCTGACCCAAACCACATGGCCGAGGTCGGACCCGTGGGGCCCGATGGGAAGGAGATCCCTGTGAGCTTAGTATACGGCCAAGTAGAATTGGCCGCAAAGTATTCCCAACAGGACTGTAAACTAGACAGCCTGTTAGACGGTATTGAAGAGGAGTACAATCAATCAGACTGACTATGTAATTTTAATTGACATGTGTAGTGCCTTCTAGCCGGATTGTAGATCGTTTGTCATGGCCAACCTTTTCGCTTCAACCTCGGGACCTAACGGTCCGGAGTGTGTCCGAATACCCTCGCGGTTATATAAGAACCGGGGTATGCATGGAGACCAGGCGTAGGGGTCATTAGTGCTTGAACAGACAAGTGCCCAACTAGTTATGTTTATATTACATGGTTAGTAAGAAACATCTTCCAGGGAGAATAGTTCCGTTAGGGGTTCCTTTCCCTGGGAGGCATGCCCTAAAGTGCATGTCCATTCTGCAAAAAGAAACGCAGGAAAAACATCTGGGGGCGTATAGATAAATAAGTGAAAAAAAAGATCATCTTTAGTTCACCGACCGAATATTCCCTTAAGAACGCTAGCTTTCGGCTTCACCCAGTCTGAGGTACACATCCGGCTGACCCGGCAGTAACAATCGCAGAGGTTCTCCCTTTACCACCTAGCCGAACAATCGGGAACGTAGGGGTAAGCACAGGAGCCAGGCAACCCAGCTTGGCCAAAACTTAAGTCATATCGATGCATATAATGGTGAATAAAAGGTACATGCAGAAGTGTGACACATGTGTTGGGCATGAAGCCCGTATAAATAAGCTTCTGTTTAAAGAAGCCCCCAGGTTTAGTGAGCGCGGATAGCGCGTCACTTTATGAGCCTTTAAAGACTATAAGAGAGAGGGAGGGGAGAAGGAGAGAAATTTAAGACAGAAAGTATATAAAAAATGGACAGAGGAAGGAGACGAACACAGAGTCCGGCGCTAGGCATAGAATCTTCGGAGATGGGCTGCGTTCCATGGGTTCGGCTCTAGTCGGTTATCCGATGCATCTCGCAGGCGGTATGCTCCACCAGTCAGGACTTGGTCAATTATGAAGGGACCTTCCCACTTGGGCTTGAGTTTGTCCTTTTTCTTGTCCGGAACGCGTAGAACTAATTCGCCAACGTTGTAATTTTTGGCCCGTACTTCTCTGCTTTGGTATCTTCGAGCCTGCTGTTGATAGAATGCGGAACGGGTTTTTGCCACGTCACGCTCTTCCTCCAAGGCGTCCAAACTTTCCTGCGGATCGAGCTCGGCTTCTCTTTCTTCATACATGCGCACTCGAGGTGAATCATGAATTATGTCGTAGGGCAAAACTGCCTCTGCGTCGTACACCATGAAGAATGGTGTTTATCCGGTGGTGTGATTCGGCGTGGTCCGCAGCCCCCAGAGTACGGAGTCGAGCTCCTCTACCCAGTGCGTATTAGATTCCTTTAGGGACCGCACTAATCTGGGTTTGATGCCACTCATGATAAGACCATTTGCACGTTCGACCTGGCCGTTAGTTTGTGGGTGATAGACAGAAGCATAATCGAGCTTGATGCCCATGTTTTTGCACCAGAGTTTTACCTTGTCGGCCGCAAAGTTCGTACCATTATCAGTGATGATGCTGTGGGGGACGGCGTAACGGTGTACAACCCTAGATATAAAGTCTATCACCGGTCTGGATTCGGCCGTCTTAATAGGCTTGGCTTCTATCCATTTGGTGGACTTATCCACCTAAAGGAAATATGCCCTAGAGGCAATAATAATCTTATTATTTTATTTCCTTATATCATGATAAATTTTTATTATTCATGCTAGAATTGTATTATCCGGAAACATAATACTTGTGTGAATACATAAACAAACCAAACGTCACTAGTATGCCTCTACTTGACTAGCTCGTTGATCAAAGATGGTTATGTTTCCTAGCCATAGACATGTGTTGTCATTTGATTAATGGGATCACATCCTTAGGAGAATGATGTGATTGACATGACCCATTCCATTAGCTTAGCACCCGATCATTTAGTATGTTGCTATTGCTTTCTTCATGACTTATACATGTTCCTATGATTATGAGATTATGCAACTCCCGTTTATCGGAGGAACACTTTGTGTGCTACCAAACGTCATAACGTAACTGGGTGATTATAAAGGAGCTCTACAGGTGTCTCCAAAGGTGGATGTTGGGTTGGCGTATTTCGAGATTAGGATTTGTCACTCCGATTGTCGGAGAGGTATCTCTGGGCCCTCTTGGTAATGCACATCACATAAGCCTTGCAAGCATTACAACTAATGAGTTAGTTACGAGATGATGTATTACGAAACGAGTAAAGAGACTTGCCGGTAACGAGATTGAACTAGGTATTGGGATACCGACGATCGAATCTCAGGCAAGTAACATACCGATGACAAAGGGAACAAAGTATGTTGTTATGCGGTCTGACCGATAAAGATCTTCGTAGAATATGTAGGAGCCAATATGAGCATCCAGGTTCTGCTATTGGTTATTGACCGGAGACGTGTCTCGGTCATGTCTACATTGTTCTCGAACCCATAGGGTCCACACGCTTAAGGTTTTGATGACAGTTATATTATGAGTTTATGCTTTTTGATGTACCGAAGTTTGTTCGGAGTCCCGGATGTGATCACGGACATGACGAGGAGTCTCGAAATGGTCGAGACATAAAGATTGATATATTGGAAGCATATATTTGGATATCGGAAGTTTTCCGAGTGAAATCGGGATTTTACCGGAGTACCGGGAGGTTACCGGAACCCCCGGGAGGTATATGGGCCTTAGTGGGATTTAGTGGAAGAGAGGAGACGTGGCCAGGGCTGGGCCGCGCACCCCTCCCCCCTAGTCCGAATAGGACAAGGAGAGGGGGGCGGCGCCCCCTTCCTTCTCTCTCTCCTCTTTCCCCCTTCCCGAATCCTATTCCAACTAGGAAAGGGGGGAATCCTACTCCCGGTGGGAGTAGGACTCCTCCTGGCGCGCCCTCCTCCTGGCCGGCCGCACCCCCCCCCTTGATCCTTTATATATGGGGGCAGGGGGCACCCCTAGACACAAGTTGATCCACGTGATCATATTCTTAGCCGTGTGCGGTGCCCCCTTCGACCATAGTCCTCGATAATATTGTAGGGGTACTTAGGCGAAGCCCTGCGACGGTAGTACATCAAGATCGTCACCACGCCGTCGTGTTGATGGAACTCTTCCCCGACACTTTGCTGGATCGGAGTCCGGGGATCGTTATCGAGCTGAACGTGTGCTAAAACTCGGAGGTGCCGTAGTTTCGGTGCTTGATCGGTCGGGCCGTGAAGACGTACGACTACATCAACCGCGTTGGGCTAACGCTTCCGCTGTCGGTCTACAAGGGTACGTAGATCACACTCTCCCCTCTCGTTGCTATGCATCACCATGATCTTGCGTGCGCGTAGGAATTTTTTTGAAATTACTACGTTCCCCAACAGTGGTATCAGAGCCTAGGTTTTATGTGTGGATGTTATATGCATGAGTAGAACACAATTGAGTTGTGGGCGATATAAGTCATACTGCTTACCAGCATGTCATACTTTGGTTCAGCGGTATTATTGGACAAAGCGGCCCGGACCGACATTACGCGTACGCTTACGCGAGACCAGTTCTCCCGACGTGCTTTGCACAAAGGTGGCTAGCGGGTGACAGTTTCTCCAACTTTAGTTGAACCAAGTGTGGCTACGCCCGGTCCTTGCGAAGGTTGAAACAGCACCAACTTGACAAACTATCATTGTGGTTTTGATGCGTAGGTAAGATTGGTTCTTGCTTAAGCCCGTAGCAGCCACGTAAAACTTGCAACAACAAAGTAGAGGACGTCTAACTTGTTTTTGCAGGGCATGTTGTGATGTGATATGGTTAAGACATGATGCTAAATTTTATTGTATGAGATGATCATGTTTTGTAACCAAGTTATCGGCAACTGGCAGGAGCCATATGGTTGTCGCTTTATTGTATGCAATGCAATCGCGCTGTAATGCTTTACTTTATCACTAAGTGGTAGCGATAGTCGTGGAAGCATAAGATTGGCGAGTCGACAACGATGCTACGATGGAGATCAAGGTGTCGCGCCGGTGACGATGGTGATCACGACGGTGCTTCGAAGATGGAGATCACAAGCACAAGATGATGATGGCCATATCATATCACTTATATTGATTGCATGTGATGTTTATCTTTCATACATCTTATCTTGCTTTGATTGATGGTAGCATTATAAGATGATCTCTCACTAATTATCAAGAAGTGTTCTCCCTGAGTATGCACCGTTGCGAAAGTTCTTTGTGCTGAGACACCACGTGATGATCGGGTGTGATAGGCTCTACGTTCAAATACAATGGGTGCAAAACAGTTGCACACGCGGAATACTCAGGTTATACTTGACGAGCCAAGCATGTACAGATATGGCCTCGGAACATCGAGACCAAAAGGTCGAGCGTGAATCATATAGTAGATATGATCAACATAGTGATGTTCACCAATGAAACTACTCCATCTCACATGATGATCGGACATGGTTTAGTTGATTTGGATCACGTAATCACTTAGAGGATTAGAGGGATGTCTATCTAAGTGGGAGTTCTTTAAGTAATATGATTAATTGAACCTAAATTTATCATGAAACTTAGTACCTGATAGTATCTTGCTTGTTTATGCTTGATTGTAGATAGATGGCCTGTGCTGTTGTTCCGTTGAATTTTAATGCATTCCTTGAGAAAGAAAAGTTGAAAGATGATGGTAGCAATTACACGGACTGGGTCCGTAACTTGAGGATTATCCTCATTGCTGCACAGAAGAATTACGTCCTGGAAGCACCGCTGGGTGCCAGGCCTGCTGCTGGAGCAACACCAGATGTTATGAACATCTGGCAGAGCAAAGCTGATGACTACTCGATAGTTCAGTGTGCCATGCTTTACGGCTTAGAATCGGGACTTCAACGACGTTTTGAACGTCATGGAGCGGATGAGATGTTCCAGGAGTTGAAGTTAATATTTCAAGCAAATGCCCGGATTGAGAGATATGAAGTCTCCAATAAGTTCTATAGCTGCAAGATGGAGGAGAACAGTTCTGTCAGTGAGCATATACTCAAAATGTCTGGGTATAATAATCACTTGATTCAATTGGGAGTTAATTTCCCAGATGATTGCGTCATTGACAGAATTCTCCAATCACTGTCACCAAGCTACACGAGCTTCGTGATGAACTATAATACGCAAGGGATGAATAAGACTATTCCCAAGCTCTTCGCAATGCTGAAAGCTGCGGAGGTAGAAATCAAGAAGGAGCATCAAGTGTTGATGGTCAACAAGACCACTAGTTTCAAGAAAAAGGGCAAAGGGAAGAAGAAGGGGAACTTCAAAAAGAACAGCAAGCAAGTTGCTACTCAAGAGAAGAAACCCAAACCTGGACCTAAGCTTGAAACTGAGTGCTTCTACTGCAAGCAGACTGGTCACTGGAAGCGGAACTGCCCCAAGTATTTGGCGGATAAGAAGGATGGCAAGGTGAACAAAGGTATATGTGATATACATGTTATTGATGTGTACCTTACTAATGCTCGTAGTAGCACCTGGGTATTTGATACTGGTTCTGTTGCTAATATTTGCAACTCGAAACAGGGACTACGGATTAAGCGAAGATTGGCTAAGGACGAGGTGACGATGCGCGTGGGAAATGGTTCCAAAGTCGATGTGATCGCAGTCGGCACGCTACCTCTACATCTACCTTCAGGATTAATATTAGACCTAAATAATTGTTATTTGGTGCCAGCATTAAGCATGAACATTATATCTGGATCTTGTTTGATGCGAGACGGTTATTCATTTTAATCTGAGAATAATGGTTGTTCTATTTATATGAGTAATATCTTTTATGGTCATGCACCCTTAAAGAGTGGTCTATTCTTATTAAATCTCGATAGTAGTGACACACACATTCATAGTGTTGAAACCAAAAGATGCAGAGTTGATAATGATAGTGCAACTTATTTGTGGCACTGCCGTTTAGGTCATATCGGTATAAAGCGCATGAAGAAACTCCATACTTATGGGCTTTTGGAACCATTTGATTATGAATCACTTGGTACTTGCGAACTGTGCCTTATGGGTAAGATGAAAAAAACACCATTCTCCGGTACTATGGAGAGAGCAACAGATTTATTGGAAATCATACATACAGATGTATGTGGTCCGATGAATGTTGAGGCTCGTGGCGGATATCGTTATTTTCTCACCTTCACAGATGATTTAAGTAGATATGGGTATATCTACTTAATGAAACATAAGTCTGAAACGTTTGAAAAGTTCAAAGAATTTTAGAGTGAAGTTGAAAATCATCATAACAAGAAAATAAAATTCCTACGATCTGATCGTGGAGGAGAATATTTGAGTTACGAGTTTGGTGTACATTTGAAACAATGTGGAATAGTTTCGCAACTCACGCCACCCGGAACACCACAGTGTAATGGTGTGTCCGAACGTCGTAATCGTACTTTACTAGATATGGTGCGATCTATGATGTATCTTACTGATTTACCGCTATCATTTTGGGGATATGCTCTAGAGACGGCCGCATTCACGTTAAATAGGGCACCATCAAAATCCGTTGAGACGACGCCTTATGAACTATGGTTTGGCAAGAAACCAAAGTTGTCGTTTCTGAAAGTTTGGGGCTGCGATGCTTATGTGAAAAAGCTTCAACCTGATAAGCTCGAACCCAAATCGGAGAAATGTATCTTCATAGGATATCCAAAGGAAACCATTGGATACACCTTCTATCACAGATCCGAAGGCAAGACTTTTGTTGCTAAATTCGGAAACTTTCTGGAGAAGGAGTTTCTCTCGAAAGAAGTGAGTGGGAGGAAAGTAGAACTTGACGAGGTAACTATACCTGCTCCCATATTGGAAAGTAGTACATCACAGAAACCTGTTTCTGTGACACCTACACCAATTAGTGAGGAAGCGAATGATAATGATCATGAAACTTCAGAACAAGATACTACTGAACCTCGTAGATCAGCCAGAGTAAGATCCGCGCTAGAGTGGTGTAGTAATCCTGTTCTGGAAGTCATGCTACTAGATCATGATGAACCTACGAACTATGAAGAGGCGATGGTGAGCCCGGATTCCGCAAAATGGCTTGAAGCCATGAAACCTGAGATAGGATCCATGTATGAGAACAAAGTATGGACTTTGGTTGACTTGCCCAATGATCGGCAAGCAATTGAGAATAAATGGATCTTCAAGAAGAAGACTGACGCTGACGGTAATGTTACTGTCTACAAAGCTCGACTTGTCGCAAAAGGTTTTCGGCAAGTTCAAGGGATTGACTATGATGAGACCTTCTCACCCGTAGCGATGCTTAAGTCTGTCTGAATCATGTTAGCAATTGCCGCATTTTATGATTATGAAATTTGGCAAATGGATGTCAAAACTGCATTCCTGAATGGATTTCTGCAAGAAGAGTTGTATATGATGCAGCCAGAAGGTTTTGTCGATCCAAAGGGAGCTAACAAAGTGTGCAAGCTCCAGCAATCCATTTATGGACGGGTGCAAGCCTCTCGGAGTTGGAATAAATGCTTTGATAGTGTGATCAAAGCATTTGGTTTTGTACAGACTTTTGGAGAAGCCTGTATTTACAAGAAAGTGAGTGGGAGCTCTGTAGCATTTCTGATATTATATGTAGATGACATATTGCTAATCGGAAATGATATAGAATTTCTGGATAGCATAAAAGGATACTTGAATAAGAGTTTTTCAATGAAAGACCTCGGTGAAGCTGCTTACATATTGGGCATTAAGATCTATAGAGATAGATCAAGACGCTTAATTGGACTTTCACAAAGCACATACCTTGACAAAGTTTTGAAGAAGTTCAAAATGGATCAAGCAAAGAAAGGATTCTTGCCTGTGTTACAAGGTGTGAAATTGAGTAAGACTCAATCCCCGACCAATGCAGAAGATAGAGAGAAAATGAAAGATGTTCCCTATGCTTCAGCCATAGGCTCTATCATGTATGCAATGCTGTGTACCAGACCTGATGTGTGTCTTGCTATAAGTCTAGCAGGGAGGTACCAAAGTAATCCAGGAGTGGATCACTGGACAGCGGTCAAGAGCATCCTGAAATACCTAAAAAGGACTAAGGATATGTTTCTCGTATATGGAGGTGACAAAGAGCTCATCGTAAATGGTTACGTTGATGCAAGCTTTGACACTGATCCGGACGATTCTAAATCGCAAACCGGATATGTGTTTACATTAAACGGTGGAGCTGTCAATTGGTGCAGTTCTAAACAAAGCGTTGTGGCGGGATCTACATGTGAAGTGGAGTACATAGCTGCTTCGGAAGTAGCAAACGAAGGAGTCTGGATGAAGGAGTTCATATCCGATCTAGGTGTCATACCTAGTGCATCGGGTCCAATGAAAATCTTTTGTGACAATACTGGTGCAATTGCCTTGGCAAAGGAATCCAGATTTCACAAGAGAACCAAGCACATCAAGAGACCCTTCAATTCCATCTGGGATCTAGTCCAGGTGGGAGACATAGAGATTTGCAAGATACATACGGATCTAAATGTAGCAGACCCGTTGACTAAGACACTTCCACGAGCAAAACATGATCAGCACCAAAGCTCCATGGGTGTTAGAATCATTACTGTGTAATCTAGATTATTGACTCTAGTGCAAGTGGGAGACTGAAGGAAATATGCCCTAGAGGCAATAATAATGTTATTATTTCATTTCCTTATATCATGATAAATGTTTATTATTCATGCTAGAATTGTATTATCCGGAAACATAATACTTGTGTGAATACATAGACAAACCAAACGTCACTAGTATGCCTCTACTTGACTAGCTCGTTGATCAAAGATGGTTATGTTTCCTAGCCATAGACATGTGTTGTCATTTGATTAATGGGATCACATCATTAGGAGAATGATGTGATTGACATGACCCATTCCATTAGCTTAGCACCCGATCGTTTAGTATGTTGCTATTGCTTTCTTCAGGACTTATACATGTTCCTATGACTATGAGATTATGGAACTCCCGTTTACCGGAGGAACACTTTGTGTGCTACCAAACGTCACAACGTAACTGGGTGATTATAAAGGAGCTCTATAGGTGTCTCCAAAGGTGGATGTTGGGTTGGCGTATTTCGAGATTAGGATTTGTCACTCCAATTGTCGGAGAGGTATCTCTGGGCCCTCTCGGTAATGCACATCACATAAGCCTTGCAAGCATTACAACTAATGAGTTAGTTGCGAGATGATGTATTGCGAAACGAGTAAAGAGACTTGCCAGTAACGAGATTGAACTAGGTATTGGGATACCGACGATCGAATCTCGGGCATGTAACATACCGATGACAAAGGGAACAAAGTATGTTGTTATGTGGTCTGACCGATAAAGATCTTCGTAGAATATGTAGGAGCCAATATGAGCATCCAGGTTCCGCTATTGGTTATTGACCGGAGACGTGTCTCTGTCATGTCTACATTGTTCTCGAACCCGTAGGGTCCGCACGCTTAAGGTTTCGATGACAGTTATATTATGAGTTTATGCTTTTTGATGTACCGAAGTTTGTTCGGAGTCCCGGATGTGATCACGGACATGACGAGGAGTCTCGAAATGGTCGAGACATAAAGATTGATATATTGGAAGCCTATATTTGGATATCGGAAGTGTTCCGGGTGAAATCGGGATTTTACCGGAGTACCGGGAGGTTACCGGAACCCCCCGGGAGGTATATGGGCCTTAGTGGGCTTTAGTGGAAGAGAGGAGAGGTGGCCAGGGCTGGGCCGCGCGCCCCTCCCCCCCTAGTCCGAATAGGACAAGGAGAGGGGTGGGCGCCCCCCTTCCTTCTCTCTCTCCTCTTTCCCCCTTCCCGAATCCTATTCCAACTAGGAAAGGGGGGAATCCTACTCCCGGTGGGAGTAGGACTCCTCCTGGCATGCCCTCCTCCTGTCCGGCCGCACCCCCCCTTGATCCTTTATATACGGGGGCAGGGGCACCCCTAGACACAAGTTGATCCACGTGATCATATTCTTAGCCGTGTGCGGTGCCCCCTTCCACCATAGTCCTCGATAATATTGTAGCGGTGCTTAGGCGAAGCCCTGCGACGGTAGTACATCAAGATTGTCACCACACGGTCGTGTTGACGGAACTCTTCCCCGACACTTTGCTGGATCGGAGTCCGGTGATCGTCATTGAGCTGAACGTGTGCTAAAACTCAGAGGTGCCGTAGTTTCGGTGCTTGATCGGTCGGGCCGTGAAGACGTACGACTACATCAACCGCGTTGTGCTAACGCTTCCGCTGTCGGTCTACAAGGGTACGTAGATCACACTCTCCCCTCTCGTTGCTATGCATCACCATGATCTTGCGTGTGCGTAGGAATTTTTTGGAAATTACTACGTTCCCCAACACCACCATGACCAGTAAGTATTTTTTTCTTGTGGGTTCCGCCTTTAAGGGGTCCAACCATGTCAAGCCCCCAGACCGCGAAGGGCCAAGTGATGGGGATAGTTTGGAGGGCGGTGAGTGGCATATGGCTTTGGTTTGCAAAAAGCTGGCAACCGACGCATCGTTGGACTAAGTCCTGGGCGTCTGCCCGGGCCGTCGGCCAATAAAAGCCTGTACGGAAGGCCTTGCTTACAAGGCACCGAGCTGCAGCGTGATGACCGCCGAGTCCGGCATGAATTTCAGCCAGGAGGTTCCGCCCTTCCTATTCGGAGATGGACCTTTGAATGACTCCGGTAGTGCTTTTCTTATAAAGCTCTCCCTCATGGACTTTATAGGCTTTAGATCGCCGCACTATGCAGCGTGCCTCATTTTGGTCCTCGGGGAGTTCTTGCCTAGTAAGGTAGGCGAGGAATGGCTCTGTCCACGGGGCGATGACGTCCATTATTACGTGGGCTGAAGGTGTTATTTCATTGGCAGAGCCTCCAATTATGTCAGAGTGTTCGGTCTCGGGCAGTGCGGTTGGGTCCGGGCTGTTATTGCCGGGTTCCCCTTCCCATACTACGGATGGCTTGAACAGCCTTTCCAAGAAGATGTTGGGGGGGGGGACTACATCGCGTTTTGCGCCGATGCGTGCCAGGACATCTGCCGCCTGATTATTTTACCGGGCTATATGGTGAAATTCGAGCCCTCCGAACCGAGCTGACATTTTTAGGACGGTGTTGCGATAAGCTGCCATTTTTGGATCCTTGGCATCAAAGTCTCCATTTATTTGGGATATTGCGAGGTTCGAGTCCCCGCGGACCTCTAGGCGTTGAATGCCCATGGATACTGCCATCCAGAGACCATGTAAAAGGGCCTCATATTCGGCTGCATTGTTGGAGTCTGTGTACATTATCTGGAGTACGTATTGAACTGTGTCTCCTGTGGGGGACGTCAAGACGACGCCAGCCCCTAGACCAGCCAACATTTTAGAGCCGTCAAAGTGCATGACCCAGTTTGAATATGTGTCGTACTCTTTAGGGAGTTCGGCCTCCGTCCATTCTGCGACGAAGTCGGCCAAAACTTGTGACTTGATAGCTCGTCGTGGCTTGTAAGTTATGTCGAACGGGAGGAGCTCAATGGCCCATTTTGCAATCCGGCCCGTCGCGTCACGGTTGTTTATAATATCGTTAAGTGGCACTTCCGAGGCTACTATTATTGAACACTCTTGAAAGTAGTGTCACAGCTTCCGGGATGCCATACCGCGTACGCGATCTTTTGATAATGCGGGTACCGAGACTTGCACGGAGTAAGCACAGTGGACACATAGTAGACCGGCTTTTGAAGGGGGAATTTGTGTCCGTCCGTTTCTCGTTCGGCGACGAGCACTGCGCTTACGACCTGATGGGTTGCTGCAATGTATAATAGCATTGGTTCGCCAATGTTTGGCGCGGCCAGGACTGGGTTTGTTGCCATGATGGCTTTTATTTCGTCGAGTCCAGCCATGGCTGCATCCGTCCACTCAAAGTTTTCGGTGTGCCGAAGGAGGCTGTAAAGGGGTAGGGCCTTTTCTCCCAAGCGGGAGATAAAGTGGCTTAGAGCCTCCACGCATCCGGTTAATTTTTGTATTTGTTTGAGGTCCTTCGGGATATCCAATTGTGACAGAGCTCGGATCTTGGCTGGATTTGCTTCAATTCCTCTACCAGATACAATGAAGCCCAAGAGCTTTCCGGCTGGAACTCCGAAAACGCATTTTTCCGGGTTGAGCTTGATGTTGTATGTTCGGAGGTTATCGAATGTTAGCCTCAAGTCGTCTACTAGAGATTCGACATGTCTTGTTTTAACGACCACATCATCTACGTATGCCTCCACTGTTTTCCGATCTGGTTTGCTAGACGTGTCTGAATCATGCGTTGATATGTTGCGCCGGCGTTTTTGAGCCCGAAGGGCATTGTGTTGAAGCAGAATGGGTCTTATGGTGTGATGAATGCCGTTGCGGCTTGGTGTGACCCTGCCATCTTTATTTGATGGTAGCCGGAGTATGCGTCGAGGAAACACAAGAATCGTGTCCTGTGGTAGTGTCGATAATTTGATCGATGCAGGGGAGGGGGAAGGGATCCTTTGGGCAAGCCTTGTTAAGGTCTTTAAAATCAACGCACAGGCGCCAGGATTTGTCCTTCTTTGGTACCTTTACCAAGTTTGCTAGCCAGTCCGGGTGTTTTATATCTTTGATGAATCCGGCCTCCAATAGCTTGGCTAGTTCCTCTCCCATGGACTGTCTCTTAGGTTCGGAAAAACGCCGAAGAGCCTGTTTGACTGGCTTGAATCCTTTTAGGATATTTAAGCTGTGTTCGGCCAGCCTGCGTGGGATTCCTGGCATGTCTAAAGGGTGCCAGCCGAAAATGTCCCAGTTCTCTCGTAGGAAATCTCACAGTGCGGCGTCTACATCATGGTTTAAATGTGCCCCGATGGAAGCTGTTTTATTGGGGTCCGTTGGATGGACCTGGAATTTGACTATTTCGTACGCCGGTTTAAAGGAGGTGGACTTGGATCTTTTGTCGAGTATCACATCATCCCTATTCACCATGGAGCGCAGCGCAGTCGGTTCCTCAGCCGCTAGGTCTTCGGATAGCGCCTCGAGGGCCAGTGCGGCTGTCTTGTTTTCGGCGCGGAGTGCTATGTCCCGATCACTAGCGAGAGTGATGATTCCGTTAGGCCCGGGCATCTTGAGCTTCATGTACCCGTAATGGGGTATTGCTTGGAAGATTGTAAACGCTTCCCGCCCTAGCAGAGCGTGATATCCGCTACTGAGCGGGGCCACTTGGAACGTGACCTCTTCGGACCTGTAATTATCCGACGTGCCGAACACCACATCTAGTGTGATTTTTCCTGTACAGCGCGCTTCCCGACTAGGGATTATTCCTCTAAAGGTTGTGCTGCTTCGCTCAATGCGGTTCCAGTCTATTTCCATTTTTTGAAGGGTTTCCTCATAAATGAGGTTCAATCCGCTGCTGCCATCCATGAGTACCTTGGTAAGACGAAAGTCATCCACTATTGGACTGAGGACCAATGCGGCTGGTGCTCGGGCTGTTCAGAATTTAGGTTCATCACTGGCGTTAAAAGTAATAGTCGTGTCACTCCATGGGTTTATTGTTGCTACTTGGTAGACTTCGGCAAGGCTGCAGAGTGTTCTTTTTCGCATATTATTTGATGCGAAAGTCTCGAAGACTGTTAATACTGTACTGGTGTCTCTGGGTGGCTTTTTGTGGCTTCTGTAATTAGAAGATCTTCGCCAATTTTTGTCACCTGCCGGAGTATCCAACATGCTCTAAGGCTGTGAGTTGGTGTGGCGCCCTCTGCACTGTGAATTTTACAAGGTCCATTAAGCCATCCTTCCAGTACGGTTCCGTGCCCTGTAGAGGGCTTTTGCTTTTTGGTATTGAACCCGGGTGTCTGGAAATGATGCACCCTTTTATTTCGGACTGGGTTTTTATTCAGGGCCGGATTGTCCCAAAATTTTATTTCGGTTTTCCAAGCACTTTCCATCGCACAGTACTTTCGTACTATGGACGCCAAGTCAGCGAAGCGTGTAATATCACGGTGCCTTATGGCGTTGAGGATTCCCTTGTCCGTACAATTATTGTAGAAGAATGAAATTGCGTCTTCCTCGCGGCAGTCCTTTACCCTATTCATAACCAGGAGGAATCAGGCCCAGTAATGATGTACTGTTTCTTCGGGCTCTTGCCTAATTTGGGATAGATTGCTTATGTACGGGTGGGTGGGTGTAATCAAATCCGAAACCTCACCCAATCTAAGACCTAGAGGCCAAGGAGTTTCCGAACTCGGAAGTTTGGATTCTTGGATGTTGTCCAATGAATCTAGCCCGTCGCCTAACTTTAAGTTCAGGTCTTGAAAGATGTCCTCCCCTCTGCGGGTATCTGGCTTGGAGGGATCGGGAATCCATACATAGCTAGTCCTTAAGATAGATGAAGGGTCGCCGCACTGTCCCTCTACCACCGCAACGTGATGGGTGACCTTCTCACTCAGATCGGGTTTAGGCCCAATCTGGTCGTAATCCGTAGCGACTCCCAGGGCGGCGATGCAATCCAAGAGCTCGTTTAGGGAAAAGAGCTCCATTGGATCCAGCTGCTCGGCGAATTCCGAGCTGACGTGAAGATTGCTTTCGATGACCCAAGAGGTCATCGTCGGCGCAGCAGCCGAACAGGCGGTCATAAGGAAACCACCTAGCCGGAGAGTATGGCCGACAGCCAAAGCTCCCTTAGCAATGGTGCCGTCTTTAAAGACGGGATGAGGCATCCTTCCTGATGGCGACGGCACAGAGGAACTCTCAATGAAAGCACCAATGTCGGTGTCAAAACCGGCTGATCTTGGGTAGGGGGTCCCGAGCTGTGCGTCTAGGCGGATGGTAACAGGAGACGAGGGACACGATGTTTTTACCCAGGTTCGGGCCCTCTTGATGGAGGTAAAACCCTACATATTGCTTGATTAATATTGATGATATGGGTAGTACAGGAGTAGATCTACCACGAGATCAGAGAGGCTAAACCCTAGAAGCTAGCCTATGGTATGATTGTTCCTACGGACTGAAACCCCCCGGTTTATATAGACACCGGAGAGGGCTAGGGTTACACAGAGTTGGTTACAATGCTAGGAGATCTACATATCCGTATCGCCAAGCTTGCCTTCCACGCCAAGGAAAGTCCCTTCCGGACATGGGACGAAGTCTTCAATCTTGTATCTTCACGGTCCAGGAGTCCGGCCGAAGGTATAGTCTGGCTATCCGGACACCCCCTAATCCAGGACTCCCTCAAGCGCTACTGGAGTACTTCAAAGGTGCATCTCCGAAGAGGAGGGATGGCATCTTTTGGCAGAAATTCATGCTGGATTCAGCGGCCATCACGCCGCAGCTCGGGACCTTGTAAGCAAGGCATTCCGTACAAGTTTCTACTGGCCGACAGCCCGAGCAGACGCACAGGACCTCGTCCAACATTGCGTCAGTTGCCAGCTTTTTGCAAATAAAAGCCATATGCCACCTACCACTCTCCAAACAATCCCCATTACTTGGCCCTTTGCGGTTTGGGGGCTTGATATGGTCGGACCCCTTAAAGGAGGAAGCCATAAGAAAAAGTACCTATTGGTCATGGTGGATAAGTTCACCAAATGGATAGAAGCCAAACCAGTTAAAATGGCCAAGTCCGGACCAGTGATAGACTTCATATCCGGGGTTGTACACTGTTATGGTGTCCCCCCACAGCATCATCACCGATAAAGGCTCGAACTTTATAGGTGAATAGGTAAAAACTTGGTACGGCAACATGGGCATTAAGCTCGATTATGCCTCCGTCTATCACCCCCAAACAAACAGTCAAGTTGAACGAGCAATTGGTCTTATTATGAGCGGCATTAAACCCAGATTAGTGCGATCCTTGAAGGAATCAGATACGCACTGGGTTGAGGAGCTCGACTCCGTCCTATGGGGGTTGCGGACCACGCCGAATCGCACTACCGAATACACACCATTCTTTATGGTGTACGGCGCAGAGGCGGTACTTCCCCGCGACATCATTCATGACTCACCTCGAGTGCGCATGTACGAAGAGAAAGAAGCCAAGGTGGATGGGCAGGACAGTTTACACGCCCTGGAGGAGGAGCGTGACGTTGCAAAAGCCCGCTCTGCATTCTATCAGCAACAGGCTTGATGGTATCAAAGCAGAGAAGTACGGGCCAAAACTTATAACATTGGCGAACTCGTTCTACGCCTACCTGAGAAGAAAAAGGACAAGCTCAAACCCAAATGGGAAGGTCCCTTCATCATCGACAAAGTTCTAACCAGTGGAGTGTACCGTCTGCATGATGCATCGGACAATCGACTCGAGCCAAACCCATGGAACGCGGCCAGACTTCGAAGGTTCTACGCCTAGTGCTTATCCGCTATCTGTCTTTCTTTCTTTCTTCCCTTTTTATTCACGGCCTTAAAAGGTTAAAATGTGTCTTGACTACACAATCTTGACGTGCCATGCGTGCTCATTACACCTGGGGGCTTCTTATACAGAAGCTTAATATAATTATGTTCCGGGCTCTATGCCCCCTGCACATGTGTTACTTTTCCACATGTACCTTTTCTTTGCCATTATATGCATCGATATGACTTAAGTTTTGGCCAAGCTGGGTTGCCTAGCTCTTGTGTTTATGCCCTACGTTCCCGTTAATTCGGCTAGGGCATAAGGGGAGCACCTCTGCGATTGTTACTGCCGGGTCAGCCAGATGTGTACCTCAGACTGGGTGAAGCCGAAAGCTAGCATTCTTAAGGGAATATTCGATCGGTGAACAAAAGATGACTTTTACTTATTGCAATACATGCCCCCAGATGTTTATATCCTGCGTCTCTTTTCGCAGTTCAGACATGCACATTAATGCATGTGTACCCAGGGAAAGGAACCCTTAACAGAACTATTCTCCCTGGAAGATGTTTCTTACTATCCATGTAATATAACATAGCTAGTTGGGTACTTGTCTGTTCAAGCACTTATGACCCCTACGCCTGGTTTCCACGCGTACCCCGGTTTTTAAATAACTGAGCGGGTATTCGGAAACACTCCGGACTGTCGAGTCCGGAGGTCGAAGCGAAAAGGTCCGCCATGACAAATGATTTACAATTCGGCTAGGGACAAAATATGTCACTTGAAGTACACAGTCACTTAGATTGACTAAATTCTTCTTCTATACCATCCAACAAGCTATCTAGCCTACAATCCTATTGGGAATACTTTGCGAATAATTTTACCTAGTCATATACCAGACTAACGGGGATCTCTTTCCCATCAGACCCCACAGGTCCGACCTCGGCCATGTGGTTCGGGTCAGCCTTGGTATATCGCATCTTCACCATGGCCCAGGCTTCCCTTGCACCTTGTCGACAGGCATATATCTTCCATAATCGGAAGCGCCACCGTGCTCCCTTGAGCATCTCTACGAGCTCCTCCATACCTCCTGGCAGGGAGGCGGATGGCCACAAGGCCTGGGCAATGCCCTGCATCACCTGCCGAACTTGTTCATGCAGTTGTGAGAGCTCTGGCAGAGGATCGCTCGCAGATCCGGGCATCTCCTCCTCGGGACGACCCGTCAGCATACCTACAGATATAACTCTGTTAGCCGGTTTCTTTGCCGAACTCTATAAAAGTTCGTTCAAGCACTTACTAAAAATGTCGTGTCGAAGCCTCTTATTCTCCTTTACGGAATCAGCTAGCTGGGCCCGAACATCTTTCAGTTCAACGCCCAGCCGGGTATTGGCATCTTGGAGATCGTTTTTCTCCTGCCTTACCCACGTAAGCACGCGCTCGCCAGCCTCTAGCTGTCGTTGAGCATGTTGCTCCTCCCCTCGCACGATCTTCGGATTCCCTCCGGGAACATCTGCAGAATCTATTGTTAGATTTGCATGCATGCCGAATACTAACTGGTACATGCCATTTCATTCTTTTTGATCAGAACAAGTGTTACCAGATGGGGCCTTCTTGCACTCCTTCATTTCGGCAATTGCGGCCCGTAGCTGGGCTTTGCACTCCTCCAGCTCTTGAGACAACTCGGTATTCTTCTCCGTAAGAACCTACGCATATAATGATCCTTAAATCAGTTGTGCCAACTGCTTCAAGTCTCAGGGGCTACTGATATACATAATTATCAGATTTTCTTACCCGTATATCGTTTACATACTGGTCCGTGGCTCTAGCTAGACCATTTTGAGCAGCTCGGATGTACGCGTCTCCTGAGTTGAAGGCATCGAACGCCTCTTCGGAGAAACCAGGGTCGCAGAGTACGGGCCGGCGACGCCTGTGATTCATGGCACTCTCCACTTCGGAATTCGTAGCGGACAGCCTATCTACATCCTCTGTAGGAGGAACATCCAGTGTTGTCCCCATGTTAGCATCTGCCTCTAAGTCCGGCTCTGGAGTCCGGCTGGTGGAGGCATGGCCGGCAGGCTCTCCGGACACGGTCCGGCGAGCGTTTTTCCTGCCTGGAACCATGGACGTTATTATATTTTAAAGACGACAACCATGGAGTGGGGTTCTTTTTCATACCTCTGCGACGACGTCTCGGTCCTGGCCGCCTTCCTTTTAAGCCTACCCGGCTTCGGTGCCCCTTGTTGGTGAGTCACCGCGGGTTTGGCATGTCGTCCCGAGGGCCTTCCCTATAAGACACCATATGTGCGCGGTGGGTGAAGTGCAAAAAAGGGATCCTTCTCGGAAGTTGGGACTCCGGTTTTACTTACGTGCGATGTAGGGAGTAGGCCAGGATAATCGGCTATGATGGCCACCAAGGCACCGTTGCAACTTAACTGATAGAATGTCCTATCGATGAGCTCCACAAATATGTCCGGATCTTCTTCGAGTCCGGGGTCGAGGGCCCGATCAGGGTCCTCTGGCTGTGGAGACGGGCTGTGGACCTCCCTCATAGCTTTTCACAGTTCCTGCTATGAAATAGCAAGGTAAATATTTATGATGAAGAATGCGGGAAGGTCTGGAGTAAAAGTTAGCAGCTCACCTAGTTTGGGGGGTTGTACATGGAGAATCCATCCTGTGGCTTAATGCGGATGAACTCCTCTTCCTCTCCTTTGTATAAGTCGGACAGTATTTTCACTAGAGGAGCGGCGGAGTCTGGACCTTTACGGCCATAGCGGGTGGCAACATCTTCTCCATTGAAGTGCCACATGGGTTTCCCTCGATACTGAAGTGGCTGCACCCCCCGCATTATACATACTGACATAACCTCGATTATTGTCAGTCCTGATTTGGCCAGCGTTTTTATCCTGCCCATCAGGTAAAGGACCTCTCTGTTATCTTCCTCCTGGGGGCTCCGAGGGCACCAGCTGCGGCGTTTCTTCAAAGGGGCATTATTAAACTCAGGAAGGCCCATCCGAATGGGGTCCGAAAGGGGGACGTCCTCCATATAAACCACTCTGAAGGCCAGTCTTCGGATGTCTTCTTCGGAGTACCAGACAGGTATCCGGTCCCGGCGATGCGCCATATTTCGGCTCTACCCACTTGATATATTGACCCCTCCTGTGTACGGGGTACAAGGTAGAATAGCCTCTTCCATAGCTTGAAATGAGCTTCGCAGCCCAGAAACAGCTCACAAAAGGCGACGTAGCCGGTGATGTGTAATATGGAGGCGTGAGTAAAGTCATGCAGCTGGAGGCCGTAGAACTCCAGGTGCCCGCGGAGGAACGGATGGATTGGAAATCCGAGTCCCCTCAATAAGTAAGGCACAAGGCATACCCGCTCCCCCATGGATGGGTTGGGGAAGCTCCCCGCCTGCTCCCCGCCATTATAAGTGGCTAGTCCGGCTCGGACGGGGACCATATACGTAGGAGGGAGAAACCCCTGGGTCTATAACTCTACTAATTGGCTGTGGGGAACTGAACACTTATCCCAATTGCCTGGCTTAGTGCTACGGGAGCGAGAGGAGGAGCTGCGATGGCTGGCATTGATGGGATGGACTTTTCCGGGAGCGCTCCGATGGATACTCGCTGTGGGAGGATGGTGTGATCTGGATCTGAGGATCCCCGACTCTTTAAATAGACGATTTACTCACATGGTTAGGGTGGCAGATGTAAAAATGCCCCGACTTCTCGCATTCACTCGACACGTGGAAGATAGCCATTATTAAAGCACAGAACCCGAGGAGTGCAACATTCATGGGAAGCCGGACACTACTCATTACGACAGGTACTCAGGATTTGGAGAAGAACCCGCCTTGCAATGCCGAAGACAATTTGCGCGCCGGACTCATCATCATTGAAGCCTGGATCAGGGGCTACTGAGGGAGTCCTGGATTAGGGGGTCCTCGGACAGCCAGACTATATACTTTGGCCGGACTGTTGGACTATGAAGATACAAGATTGAAGACTTCGTCCCGTGTCCGGTTGGGACTCTCCTTGGCGTGGAAGGCAAGCTTGGCAATTCGGATATGTAGATCTCCTCCCTTGTAACCGACTCTGTGTAACCCTAGACCCCTCCGGTGTCTATATAAACCGGAGGGTTTAGTCCGTAGGACAACAACAATCATAATCATAGGCTAGCTTCTAGGGTTTAGACTCTACGATCTCGTTGTAGATCAACTCTTG
Source organism: Triticum urartu (assembly GCF_056163025.1). Taxonomy (NCBI): domain Eukaryota; kingdom Viridiplantae; phylum Streptophyta; class Magnoliopsida; order Poales; family Poaceae; genus Triticum; species Triticum urartu. Next base: position 606,586,433 of record NC_141874.1, on the reverse strand, counting down.
TAATACTCGTACCATCAAGATCAATCAAGCAGGAAGTAGGGTATTACCTCCATCGAGAGGGCCCGAACCTGGGTAAACATTGTGTCCCCCGCCTCCTGTTACCATCAGCCTTAGACGCACAGTTCTGGACCCCCTACCCGAGATCCGCCGGTTTTGACACCGACACTTCCCCCGGGGGGTTCCGGTAACCCCACGGTACTCTGGTAAAATATCTGAATCACTCGGAACCATTCTGATGTCTGGACATAACCTTCCAATATATGAATCTTTACCTCTCGACCATTTTGAGACTCCTCGTCATGTCCGTAATCTCATCTGGGACTCCGAACAAACTTCGGTCATCAAATCACATAACTCATAATACAAATCTTTATCGAACGTTAAGCGTGCGGACCCTACGGGTTCGAGAACTATGTAGACATGACCGAGACACATCTCCGGTCAATAACCAATAGCGGAACCTGGATGGTCATATTGGATCCTACATATTCTACGAAGATCTTTATCGGTCAAACCGCATAACAACATACGTCATTCCCTTTGTCATCAGTATGTTACTTGCCCGAGATTCGATTGTCGGTATCATCATACCTAGTTCAATCTCGTTACCGGCAAGTCTCTTCACTCATTCCGTAATCACTACAAAAAAATACACTTCCGTGATGATACGTGTTTGTCACAGTAGGTCACTTTTTTTGTCATACATGTACATCCATGACAAATTTATGACAGAATCAAGATAGTCATACATGCGCTGTCGTAGAAGTGTTCCCTGACATTACCAAAATTATCATCACGGAAGTGTCCACTTCCATGACGATAAATCGAGCATCACAGAAGTGCTTTCGTCAAGGGTGACCGACACGTGGCATCCACCATAACGGAACGCCGTTAAGCTATCGGGTCGGGTTTTGGATCCGATAACCCGTTAACAGCCCCGACCAATGGGAAATTTCCACGTGTAAAATTCTTATTGGCCGGACGAAACACGTGTCAGCTCGTTAGTGGGTCAGATAGGCGCCTATGATATGTTGACACGTGGCACGGCCCAACAGAGGCCCCATTCCTGTGTAAAGGCCGGCCCGTTTGACTTGGTCGAAAGCTGGCGGGCCGGCCCATGGAAAGCGTGTTAACGGCCTGTTCGAATATAGCCCATTTACAGCCCGCTAACCCAAGGCCCGTTACGCCCTATCTGAATTAGGCCCAGTAGCGTCATCTGGGCCATCAAATATGATTCTAGCCCGTTTTCACTTCTGGGCCATGTATGCCCCATGACGTCTTTCGGCCCATATGAGGCCCTATGTAACTCTTGGCCTATTAACGGCCCGTGGTGAAACTGGCCCGTAATGAACAATGTATCACTTTACACCCATTAACGCCCCGTGGTGAAACTGGCCCGTGATGAACAGTGTATCACTTTATACCCATTAACGGCTCGTTATACCGTTGGGCCGTTTCCAGCCCATGTTATCTTCTGGACTTCTTCAGAGCCCATTTATTCTTGGGCTCATATCCAGCATTCATTTACTTACGGCCCGTTACTGTCATTTTCTGCTTGTGGGCCAAATTCAGCCCGTGGTTACAGTCGGCCTGTTTGTGGTCCTTTAATACGTTGGGCCGTTTTCATAGCATCATCAAATATGGCCTATTAACGATGGCCCGTTATGGTCTTATCGGATGGACGTAAGGTTGAGTCCATAAGAAGACTTCTTTTGCCAGTCATGTGATTTGTACACACACTGTCAATAATCCATTCTGAAGACGCTGGTGTCGTACCCTACAGTGCAGTTAGGGGGATAGGCTTCACCAAGAGCATTGTGAAGCAAAAACATTTGACAAACCAGTGGGTTATGAAAGGTTAGATCCAGGTTAGGAATAATAGGGAGAGTAGCAAGCGATTCAGGTACGAAGTACATAGTAAGACCATTTGGGCATTTGATCTTGCGCCCTACAAGATGTTTAAGGTCCCCAGCAATAGTGTCAGACGATTTTGGTTTTCTGCTGGAGACCTTTCCCTGCAAAAGAGAGTTAAGCCTTCTTAACCACCCACATCTTTAAGGGTGGCTTAGAAGCAATAAGTCTTAGTGCAGCATCTAAGAATTTTGGCTTTGAAGCCTTAGCAAACAGTCTTGCAGGCGGACAATAGTACTCATAAGAATAAGCAGAATAGTTCTTGGTCTTATGAACATGGAGGTTTGATGAACCACTCTCATATTCATATGCCTGAGTATGGTTTCCCTGCAAAACATTTGTGTTAGTGCGACTCAGGTGAGTCCTCTATCTGTATGAAGCCTTTGGACCGTATGAAGCCTTTGGTCTGAGGTTTGTCTTCTTCACGTGAGGTGTCATGATGACATTCACAGGAAGACTCTCCAGACACCTTTTCGGAACCCAGATCTTCTTCATAGGCGGTCCATTCCTGCAGTTAGTACCAATGTACCTGGCAAACACTTCACCATTCTGATTCTTAAATAGTATATAGTTTGCATCAAAGGATTCATCAATGATAATGGGGTTAGCACAAGTGAAGCCAGATAGATTGGATGGATCTGCTAAAGGTTCCTTTGCAGCAACCCACATGGTTTTGGGGTACTGCTCAGGTTTCCAGTAAGAGCCATCTGCATTGATTTTCCTTACGAACCCTACACCCTCTTTCCTAGGGTTTCGGTTCAGAATCTTCTTTTTCAGGACATCACATAGCGTCTGATGCCCTTTAAGACTTTTGTACATCCCTGTTTCAAGCAATGTCTTCAACCTAGCATTCTCATCAGCAATAGCGGTGGTATCCTCAGCAGAGGGGTTAGTTACCACATCAACAGTTGAAGATATTGCAACAGCAATAGGAGTAGAACATTCAGCAAGAGAAGTAGCATTATCATGCTCAATGCATTTAAGACATGGTGGTTCAAATCCTTCCTGAGCGGGACTGATCTGTTTGGCGCGAAGTGACTCGTTTTCCGTTTGAAGATCTTCATGAACCGCTCTCAATTTCTCAAGATCTTTCTTCCTTTGAAGATAATCATAGGAAAGCTTTTCATGAGTTGTTGAGAGAGTTTCATGACGACTTTCAAGTTCCTGATACTTAACGTGAAGATTTTTTATGTCTTCAATTAAGGATTCAGATCGAGTCATTTAAGCACCTAATAGATCATCGCTTCTGTCTAACAGTTTTTGAATATGTTCCATAGCTTTCTGTTGTTCAGTTGCAATTTTAGCAAGTGTTTTGTAGCTAGGTTTTGAACCACAATCAGAGTCATCGTCGCTAGATGTTTGATAGTGAGTAGTGCGTGTGTTTACCTTGGCACCGCGTGCCATGAAGCAATAGGTAGAAGCGTAGTAGTCCTTGTCATTTGCATCAGTGTCGGTGATGAAGTCATTGTCTTCAGTGTTGAAGATGGACTTGGCAACGTATGCTGTAGCCAGACTTGCGACGCCTGAGTTGGATTCCTCCTCACACTCCACCTCCGCCTCCTCAGAAGCAGACTCCTCCTCTGAATCCATTTCCTTGCCAACAAACGCACGTGCCTTGCCAGATGAGCTCTTCTTGTGTGATGAAGACTTTGAGGAAGACTTGGAAGAAGACTTTGAGTATTTCTTCTTCTTCTTCTTGTCGTCAGAGTCATATTCCTTGCTCTTCTTCTTCTTCTTTTTGTTCTCATTGTCCCACTGTGGACACTAAGAGATGAAGTGGCCAAGTTTCTTGCACTTGTGACATGTTTTCTTCTTGTAGTCATGAGCAGGAGCTTCATCATTCCTTGAACTTGATCGGGAAGACTTTCTGAAGCCTTTCTTCTTGGTGAATTTTTGGAACTTCTTGACAAGCATAGCAAGTTCCCTTCCAATGTCTTCAGGATCATCAGAACTGTTGTCAGATTCTTCTTCAGATGAGGAGACAGCTTTTGCCTTCAAGGCACGAGTTCGCCCATAGTTTGGACTGTAGATATCTCTTTTCTCCGAAAGCTGAAACTCATGTGTGTTGAGCCTCTCAAGTATGTCAGACGGATCGAGTGTCTTGAAATCAGGACGTTCTTGAATCATCAGGGCCAGGATGTCAAACGAACTATCAAGTGATCTCAACAGCGTCTTGATGACTTCGTGTTTGGTAATCTCAGTGGTGCCGAGGGCTTGAAGCTCATTTGTTATGTCAGTGAGTCGGTCAAATGTGTGCTGGACATTCTCATTGTCATTTTGCTTGAAGCGGTTGAAGAGGTTGCGAAGGACACTGATTCTCTGATCTCTCTGGGTTGAGATGCCTTCATTGACCTTGGAGAGCCAGTCCCAAACCAGCTTGGATGTCTTCAAAGCACTCACACGGCCATACTGTCCTTTGGTCAGATGACCACAGATGATATTCTTGGCAGTAGAGTCCAGTTGAACGAATTTCTTGACATCAGCAGCAGTGACACCTTCTCCAGCCTTGGGAACGCCGTTCTCGACGACATACCATAGGTCGACGTCAATGGCTTCAAGATGCATGCGCATCTTATTCTTCCAGTAGGGATATTCAGTTCCATCGAAGACGGGGCATGCAGCGGAGACTTTAATTATCCCTACAGTCGACATAGCTAAAACTCCAGGTGGTTAAACCGAATCACACAGAACAAGGGAGCACCTTGCTCTGATACCAATTGAAAGTGCATTATATCGACTAGAGGGGGGTGAATAGGCGATTTTTATGAAAGTCTTCAGAACATGGGAGTTTTGAAGACAAATGATAAAATTAAACCTATTACCATGTAGCGGAAGGTAGACTACACTAGGCAAACCATAGTCAAGTATTCAATGAAGTGAAAGCACAAAGACTAATAGCATCTAGGTAGTAAGGATCAGGTAGGAAGATATTGTGAAGCCAAACAGAACACGCAGTCACTCAGTGAAGACAAATGATAGAGCAAACATACAATGACTTCACAAAGAGTAAAAGTAAGTAAAGTGAAGTGAATATGAAACCAGTGACTTGTTGAAGACAATGATTTGTTGGACCAGTTCCAGTTGCTGTGACAACTGTACGTCTGGTTGGAGCGGCTAGGTATTTAAACCTTAGGACACATAGTCCCGGACACCCAGTCCTGAACACGCAGCTCAGGACACCCAGTCCTCACCGTATTCTCCTTAAGCTAAGGTCACATAGACCTCGTCCAATCACTCTGGTAAGTCTTCAAGGTAGACTCCCAAACCTTCACAGACTTTGTTCACCGGCAATCCACAATGTCTCTTGGATGCTCAGAACGCGACGCCTAACCGGCTGGAGGATGCACAGTCCTCAAATGTAATAAGTCTTCAGATCACACAGACAAGAAGACTTAAGTGATGCCCAATTCTCTCTGGCTCTAGTGGTTAGGGCTTTATCCTCGCAAGGAATTCTCTCTCAAAGTCTTCGAGGTGGGTTGCTCTCAAACGACAAAAGCCGTGCTTTCAATCTGAGCAGCCAACCATTTATGGTTGTAGGGGGTGGGCTATTTATAGCCTCTTGGCAACCCGACCTGATTTGTCCGAAATGAGCCTGGGTCACTAAGGAACTGACACGTGTTCCAACGGTCAGATTTCAAACTCACACGGCAACTTTACTTGGGCTACAAGCAAAGCTGACTTGTCCGACTCTAGACAAGATTCGCTCTCATAGTCTTCACTCGAAGACATAGGTTTTTTGGTTTAGGCATCACTTCAGTCATTCTGACTGGTTCTCCTGGACCCCACTTAACAGTACGGTGGTTCCTATGACTCAACACAAAAGAAAAAGAACTACGAAAGATCTAATTCTTCGATCTCCATAGGCTTCATATAGTGTCTTCTCTTGTCATAGTCTTCAATGTGAATATCTTCATATACCACCTTTGACTTCAATGTCTTCATACATTTTTAGGGGTCATCTCTGGTAGTAAAACCGAATCAATGAGGGACTTCTACCTGTGTTATCCTGCAATTCTAACAAACACATTAGTCCCTCAACTAGGTTTGTCGTCAATACTCCAAAACCAACTAGGGTGGCACTAGATGCACTTACAGAAACAAACATATATCTATGTAGTATGGTCACTGTATGGTCTATATCATTCTAGTTTATGTTGCCAAATCAAGATAGATACAGTTCGAATCATATCTATTTAAGACAAAGCAGCATAGACAGAATATAAGTGTGGGAAACTACACAGCAATAACAACACTTGTAATGTGCATGGCATGAGAACATAACTGTTTATTCAATTGAAACTGAAATCAACATAGAGCAAGTTACAACAGCAAACAGCCAAACACATTGAAGAAACAGGTTTAAAACATACCTGTTGCGCCATTGGAGTTTCAATTGCATCCTTCAAATTTGAAATTAGTTGGTATCAGTAAATACAGTGATGCAAGAGCAAAGTAGTATGAACCATAGCTACGGAACCTGACCTGAGAACAATTCTTCTTCTGCTTTAAGCGTTGACTTTGGGTTCGGAGTGGTGGTCCTCGTGATTTGGGCATTGCAGTTGCCTTACTAACTGCTCGTGTTTGGGTGCTCTGTGGTGGAGACGGTGCTGTGACAACGGGAACTGGGTGTCTATCTGCTAGGGTTGGGGTTAGAAGGGGTGTAGCTGGTTCTCTGTCCAACTGGGTAGGGGTACAATCTGCATGAGTGTGGGTTATGTGTGGTGGGCCTGGTTCTTGGGCAAGTACAACCGTGGTTCTACCTGCATCGACAGGTAGCACGATCTTTTCTGAAGACCGTGTTTTTACTCCCACAGATACTACCATCACTCCCTCCAATTGAAATGGCTGATAAACAAGAAAAGTAATTGAATGTACAGACATTGTAAGATAGACAGGTGCAATGGATAGTAGGGAAGAAAACAGGGCATGAAATAATTCACATTTATGTTGTCTAAGCAAACAGAATAGCAGGACATAATTTCACATATATGATGGCCAATTAAATAGGATAGCATGGCACAATTTCACATGTATGATGGCTAACTAAACAGGATAGAATGACATACTTCAAAATATGATGACTATGTAAACAGGATGACATGATATAACTATACGATGTGTCTGTTAAAGTGGTTGGCATGCCATAAATCACAAACATGTCGTCGATGGAAACATGATGGCATGATATAATTCACGGATAGAATGACATAATTTAAATATGATGACTATGTAAACAGGATGAGATGATATAACTATATTATGTCTTTAGAAAATGGGTTGGCATGCCATAATTCAAATACATGCTGTCTATGTAAACATCATAGCATGACATAATTCAAATATATGATTTATATACTAAGGAAGTGAGCAGAGGGCAATCGCATATATGATGTGTCAACTAAGGAGATGGCATTCAATATTGTGTATATGATGTAAAAACTAAGCATTGCAATACAACATATGCATTATATGAGTAATATAACCTTGCCAAGTTTGAGCATACACCTCAAGGGGATAATAGGACTGGTCATCTGCCTCTGAATCCTCCTCTGAAGAGCTATCTGTATCCAGCAAGATATCTGCTTCAGCAGGTAGCATTGTCTGCTTTGAAGACCTTGTTTTCACTCCAGATTTCTCCATCGCCAATTCAAATGGCTGATGCACAGGAAGAGCAGTTGAATATACAAACATTGTCGACAAAAGCAATGAGAAATACAAAAAAGGACGGCATGATATAATTCACATATATGACGCTTGCCTAAACAGCATGGCATTGCATAATTCACATACATAATGCCTTGCAACAAGATAACATTGCATAATTCACATATATAATGTCTTGCAACAAGATGGCATTGCATAATTCACATATATCGTAATTAGACACTAAACAGGTGGCATTCACACAAAGCATGTCTAAACTAAGCAAATGACATAGCAATGCAAGATACCATACGCACGATATGAGAAACATAACCCTGCCAAGTTAGGGCATGCACCTCGGGGGGGAATATGACTGGTCATCTGTCTCTGAATCCTCCTCTGAGGAGCTATCGGTAACCAGCAAGACATGCGCTTCGTCAGATAGCATTGTCTGCTCTGAAGACCTTGTTTCCACTCCAGATTTTTCCATGACCATGCCAAATGGCTGATGCACAGGAAGAGTAATTGAATGTACTAAAATTGTTGACAAATTTAACACGTAATAAAAAATGATGGCATGAATAATTCACATATAAGATGACTGGCTAACCAGGGTGATGGCATGATACAATCTCCCCCTTTTTGGTGATGGATGACAAACTAGTTGAAGTTTTCAACGGGGAATATAATCTGTGAAATTGTAAAGGATAAGGAATTGTCTTCATAAGTTGCAAGGGCTCCCCCTGAAGATGTGCATATAAGTTAATTTTCTTTTGGAATGCAAATGCACATGGTAGGTTGTACTTGTGGAGATCCACTTCAACTTATGATGACAATCCACTATGCATGTGAAAGTATATGAAGATAATGACATGCATAATGGAAAATGGACGTCTGCAGAATGAGCTAAGTGTGGAATTTATCGTCGCACATGCGGAATTTATCTTCGTAAAACAAGGTGGCAAATAAGTAGCAGACGACCATCTAGTTTAAGTGTTACAACTCATAAGAACCAAATGTAGCAAAAACGAGAGTTGTAAGCACGAAGCAAAATATAAAGCACCCGCCCATATGGTCCCGCTTGAAGACTATCAATCTCATATGCTTCTCCCCCTTTTGTCAGTAATGACCAAAAAGGTTTGAAGACATAGAGCCTCTACTCGTTCCCATGAGGAGTAGGTGAAGTAGCAGGGTTGTTGGTGTTGTTTGGCGGTGCAGAAGAGCTTGGAGGTGCTGAAGGAGGTGGCGGTGAAGTAGCATCGTCTTCTTCCTTAATAATTCTGGCAGTCACTGTGGCAGCAGAGGAAGAGAACTCAGAGTCTTCAAGGGATGGAGTTCCTAGCAGCACAGCCCTTCGAGGAGGTGTGGAGTCAAACTTGAATCTCTCAGTGAAGCCATCCTCTTGAAGATCTGCTTCAGAACACATCATCGAGAGCCCTTTCCATGTGCGGCGACAGGTTTCAAGGGCAACGAAAGCATTCTTGGTGGCAAGATTTCGAGTGCGATTAACATCCACCAAGAGGCTTTTCATCTGACGCTTCAGTCAGTCATGATGCCTATCATGTTTCTGATGTAGAGCCACAAGAAGCTCTCGGTCGTTGAGAACACGAGTGCGCTTCTTGGGTCTTGGAGCAGTGGCACTGTCAGTGGCTTCAGTGGAAGCAGGTTGTGGTGCACGTGTAGTGCCAGCCAAAGGATACACCCGAGAAACTGCTTCAACTCCTTCAACGTTCTGAGTAAAACTTTGATGTTCTGCATTCTGAAGACTTAGAGGTTGCTTGGCAGGCTCAGAATATATGGCTTCAGTAGACATGTCCACGTCAGGCAAGAAGATCCGATGGTTGTGGGCTGAGGGCTGATACGAGATGGCGGAGTGTAGCTTGATCAGCCGCATGACCCAAGGGGCGTAGAACTTCAAACCAAATAGATCAATGCCTGATGTAGCAAGTTGGCGTATGAAGAAGTCATGTGCATTGAAGCATTTGCCATGAAGTATATAGAAGACCAAAGTCTTCATTGCACCCTGAAGCTTGGCATTTGGAGAGTGCCCTTTGATAGGCCAGAGAGTTCGCCTGATGATGTGATAGATGGTTCTTGGCAGATACTCAAGGTCTTCAACGAAGAACTCTATGGGATAAGCAGCATCTTGGGGCAATGGCTTCATCATGCTGAGCATCTGACTCATATCAGGTTCTGGCCGCTGAAAGATGCTCTCAATAGCTTCAGTATGCAGCTGACAGCCTTGCTCGAAGAGATCGCCAGGAGTGGGCAAGCCAGTGAGCTCAATGATGTCAAATGCATTGGCTTCGTGATGAACGTTGTCAGTCATCCACTCCAGGACCCAAGTCTTCGGATCTCTGTTGTACCCTCTGATGTGAAGTGTGGAATAGAATTGAAGTAGCAGCTCTTCATTCCAATGCTCTTCGTCAGTAATGAACGGCAGCAGTCCAACTTCCTTGAAGCAATCTAAAGCTTCTTCCAGACAGGGCAGACCAGCTATAGCTTCAATGTCAAGGCGCTTGTGTGGTAAGATGCGACCTTGGTTGTATAGAATGCAAGAGTAATAGCTTTGGTGAGGATAGCTCCAGAACCGATCAGATGATATCCTTTCCCTTGAGTAGGGGTTCCTGGAGCTATTGAAGAACGTGTTGTCTGCCCTGAAGCCATTGATGTTGAAGGAGCCAGGTGCTGATGCAGGACCTGGAAACCTTGGCAGTCTTGGGATTGGCTTCTGGACCTGAGGCCTGTGCTCAACATGATAGTTGAATTGGGGACTGGCAGCAGACTCAAGAACAGAAGTGGCGGGATCAGTGGCTTCGCTGTCTTCTAAAGCTTTTGCTGGGGAGGGCTCCACATTAGCTTCATTGGTGGTTGTGGCAGCCTCACGATTTTCATCCTCCACTTGACTAGCTGGAGGGTCGGTCACAAGCACATTCTCCTGGAGAACTGCTTCTTGGTGGGACAGGGGAGTGGGATCTTGTGGGACTCCTTCTGCGGCTGATGCAGCCGGAATGTCTTCAGCAGAGACTTGAGGCCTTGGACCTTTGCGAAGCCTGCCGAGCGCAGACGACGCCTGTGGAGTTGGAGTGGGCTAGGCCTCATAGTCTTCTTCCTCTTGTGAGCGATCCGCCCATGAAGCATCCTGTGCAATTGGCGTCAGTGGACGACCAATGCTGATGAGTTTGCTGTTTTCAAATTGAGGAAGGACTGCACCATTGACTACATTGTCATGATGACCAATGTCTTCAGCAGCGAAGGGATCAGCTGCTGGAATGTCTTCAGCTTCATGAGCCTCTGTGGAAGCAGGCTCATGAATTGTCAGTTGTCGTTCAGCTTCAGGATAGACCATAGAAATGGGTTCAACTATCAAGGGCTCTGTGGAAGCAGCCCGAGCTTTCTTGGTCTTCCTCTTCTTCTTGGAGGGGGCAGTAGGAGAGGCTTCAGAGTGTTTCCTCTTCTTGGCTTCAGCCTCAGCAGTCCTTGTCTTCTTGAGCTATGAAGCTGTTGACCGGCTTTTTGGCTTCGAGCCAGTCAGTCTAGTTGGGAAGACAATCAGAACTGCTTGTTGCCTTGGTGCATCAGGTTCAGCCGTAGCAGGCTTCTTCTTCTTTGCGGCCATCCTGGGGTCGATGCCAGGACACCCAAGTGCCTTGCGCTTCTCAGCCTCATTATAGGCTTGCACACATCTGTCAGCCAGAGTCTTCATGCGCTCACGTGAACCCTGAGCTTCTGCACGCTTCTTCATAAAGGCTTCCTTGAGCTCGTGCATCATTGTCTTGAAGTTCTTCACTTCTTGCATGCTGAGCTTGGCCATATGCTTCTTGAACTGAGCCTTTTCATAGTCAATCTTCTGCTTCAGTTCAACAATGCGCTGGGCAATAGCAAGTTCTGAAGCAATGGCGCCTTGGAAGGCGACACTGAGGCCAATGGGTAGCTGCAGATCTTCAAAGCTGATGTTTGGCGTGTCAAACCACTCGTCAATGAAGTTGTGGATGATGGTGACATCAAAGAGAGGCAGATCATTGAAGATTTCTGCTTCTTCTTTGCTCTTGATGAGTTGCTCAAGAGCGTCATCTGCAAGATCTTCATCACTTGACAGATCAATGTCGTCGTTGCGCAGAATGGCAGCAGCTGTTAGCTCTCTGCCAGTGTGAGACAGAGGCATCTTGGCCTTCTGGGGCTTGGAGACGCGTGATAAGTCTTCAGACTACACACTGTCTTCAGAAGGTGCAGTTGCCAGTGGCTTCGCCCTGGAGACTTTTGGTGAAGGGGCAGGTTTTGAAGCTTTAGGATTCTTCAGCTTCTTTGTCTTCAGAGCTGCAGGAGCTTCTTCTGATTCAGTGTCAGCTGCAGGCTCATTCACTACAGTCCCTTGAATTAAGATGTAGGTGATGAGGCCTTCAAGGTTGGCGAAAGGACCGATGACATTGGGTTCAGCATCTCGTGTGCCATCTGCCCTTGGTGCTGAGGGACCAGGGTTGAAGTCTAACCCAAAAGTCCTCTTGTTCTGCTTCGCTGAGTTCTGAGCAAACTGGAAGTTGCGCTTGAACAGATTGTCATCACGACACCATAGCAGTGACGACGAGTGTGCATCAGCAGGCTGTGGTCCACGGACCATGCATGGATAGAAGCCTTGAGCAATGGCTTCATCTCTGGACCTGGGTAGAAGATTCTTGAATAGGATGTCTCCCCACGGTCTCTTGATGGCGTTTTTCTCAGCATACTCCTGGGTCACAAATCTGTATTTGAACCATTGTCCTGCCCAATATCTTCGAATCCATTGGATTCGGGTCTTGCGCTGACTGTAATCCTCTTCAGGATCTGTCTTGTACATTTCTGAGAGTTCATCTGGCAGATCTCTGGAGGTCTCACCATGATGCTTTCTGCCACCCTTCCTTGCTGCTTTCTCTGAAGCCATAAACTTTAACCTGAAAGGCTTCAAGACATTCAAAGGCTTCAAAGGTTTTCATTTGCTGGACCAACAGGAACTGGCTTCGGGAGAATTTATGTGATGTTGTAAGAATTCTGCAAATGAATGCAGACTATGAGAACCGAAGGATTCTCCCACGGACATGTACCTATGACAGCATTAAGGTGCGAGGGAAGGGGAAGAGGTCATATGCATTCTCAAAAGATTTTGAAGATAAATCAGTTTAGAAGACATTGACCTCATCGTGCGAAGACATTCACTCACAGATAAGAAGTTGGTTCCATATTTGTATGAATCCACAGATCAGTACAAGTGAGGAATCTAACTACTTTGTGAAGCACAAGTGAATATACTAGGCATGTTATGAGATGCAGTATGAGAGAGATCTAGCTTGTGTGAACAGAAACTGCTTGTGGTAGAAAGTGACAAATCCATAGGATCAATGGTGCTGTAAAAGAGGAAGTTTTATTTACCACACTAAGAACTGCTAGACGGAGTGTAAGATGAGGCCGAGCAGTTCGATCTTCCGTGCCCTAACTTGGCGTCGGAGGACACCTACGGCGACGGCGGAGAGGACGATGTCCGCGGTCGGCGTGAAGACGGCGTCGGAGAGGTTGCGGCAGCGAAGCGCTTCGTCGCCGGTGTCGTCGAGGGCTAGCGGTGGCGCTAGGGTTCGTGCGAGGGTGGAAGAAGGATGATGACCGCTGTGAGTGTGTATTTATAGGCATAGGGGCAGCACTGTTCTATTACACAGGTGCCCCTGGCGATTCGCATCTAAGGAACACGTGGCCATTATGCGGAATTTTGGGGTTTGTTCCACGTCCCACACACGCCTGGATTGTCGGGTGGTCGTTCCTACTTCTCCGGATTTCATGTGGAGGAATGAGCATCGAAAACGGACTTAATGCTTGTCTCTATATCTTCTGTTGACAAGGACGCAGAGAAGACATTCGACAGTTTCAATAGAATGCATATGACTTGGGGAGATAGAGTTTGAGATAGAAAGCATAGAGAGGTTAGGGTCCGATCACATTCACTTAGTTCAAAAGATTCAACATGAAGACATAGCTATAAGTGAATGCTGTAGAGCACAGAACACTAGCATATATATATATATATAATCAACATAGTGAAGAAAATCATGAAAATATGTTTAGATCGAAGCCAAACCAAATGTGAAGACATTGCAAAGTAACGCCATGAGTGAAACACTTCAAAATAGAACGTTTGGTGGTGGCGTTACCCACCGTATAGGAAGTATTAGACCCAGACACGGCGCACAGTTATCGTGGCGCTCCGAAGTCAAATTCCATATTAATGTATTCACATTTAGAATGTATGTCTTCATTGATTGAAGATATACTTTACTTCGTGTGTTGCACATCTAAGTCATCAATATGCATAAGGGTTAGGATGTGTGCCTGATCACAGGACATTTGAGGATTCCAGGATATTTAGCTCACACCGTAACTTGCAAAACCTCTTCTCATCCAAGGGCTTGGTGAAGATATCTGCCAATTGCTCTTCAGTGTTGACGTGTATGATATCAATGTCTTCCTTCACAACATGATCTCTGAGAAAGTGATGAAGAATTTCAATGTGCTTTGTCTTCGAGTGCTGAACTGGGTTGTTGGCAATCTTGATGGCGCTTTCGTTGTCGCAGTAAAGTGGCACTTGCTTCACATGAATGCCATAGTCCTTGAGTATTTGCTTCATCCATAGAAGCTGAGCGCAGCAAGATCCAGCAGCAATGTATTCAGATTCAGTAGTGGAGAGAGATACACAGTTCTGCTTCTTTGAAGACCAACATACAAGTGATCGTCCCAGAAAGTGACATGTGCCTGATGTAGACTTGCGATCAACTTTGTCACCAGCATAATTAGCATCCGAGAATCCAACCAGATCAAACTCTGAGCCCTTTGGATACCATAATCCTAGAGTAGGGGTGTGAGCCAAATATCGAAGAATTCGCTTCACAGCTAAGTGATGCGACTCCTTTGGTGCCGCTTGAAATCGAGCACACATGCAAACACTAAGCATAATATCTGGCCTAGATGCACATAGATAAAGTAAAGAACCAATCATGGAGCGGTATACCTTTTGATCGAACTCTTTACCATTGTCGTCAGGACCCAGATGATGTTTGGCTGGCATTGGTGTTGTGAAGCCTTTGCAGTCTTGCATACCGAACTTCTTCAGGCAATCTTTGAGATACTTCTCTTGAGATATAAAGATGCCATTGTGTTGTTGTCATATTTGAAGACCGAGGAAGAACTTCAGTTCCCCCATCATGGACATCTGATATTGCTCTTGCATCATATATCCAAACTCTTCACTGTACTTCTGATTGGTGCAGCCGAAGATAATGTCATCCACATATATTTGGCACACAAACAGTTCACCATCCTATGTCTTCGTGAAAAGAGTGGGATCTAGGGAACCAGGTATGAAGCCTTTGCTCTTCAGGAAGTATTTGAGTGTGTCATACCAGGCCTGAGGGGCTTGTTTGAGGCCATACAGTGCCTTGTTGAGCTTGTATACCATGTCAGGATGTTTTGGATCTTCAAAGCCAGGTGGTTGTGCAACATACACTTCTTCTTCAATCTTGCCATTGAGAAAGGCACTCTTCACATCCATTTGATATAGAAGTATGTTATGATGATTTTCATAGGCCAACAGTATGCGTATGGCTTCAAGTCTAGCCACAGGAGCAAATGTTTCATCGAAGTCAATGCCTTCCACTTGAGTATATCCTTGAGCAACGAGACGAGCTTTGTTTCTGACAACTTGACCATGCTCATCTTGCTTGTTGCGGTATATCCATTTGGTGCCTATTATATTGTGCTTCCGTGGATCAGGACGCTTAACCAGTTCCCATACATTATTCAGCTCAAACTTTTGAAGCTCTTCTTGCATAGCTTGAATCCATTCAGGTTCCATGAAGGCTTCTTCAACTTTCTTGGGTTCTGATATTGAGACGAATGCGAAGTGCCCACAGAAATTTGCTAGCTGAGTTGCCCTTGAACGAGTGAGTGGACCAGGTGCATTGATGCTATCAATTATTCTTTCAATCTGCACTTCATTGGCAACGCGAGGATGTACAGGGCGAAGACTTTGCTCTTGCTGTTCATTGTCGTTGTTGGAAGGAATGTCTTCAAGCTGAGCATTGTCTTCATGTTGATCAGGTGCTGAAATGATAAGTTCTTCTTTAGGATGAGCTTCAGAAGGTATAATTTCTCCAGTTCCCATTAGCTTGATTAATTCACTGGATGGAACTTCATCTAGCACATTTGGCAGCTGCTCTCTTTGTGATCCGTTGGTCTCATCGAACCGCACATCCACTGTTTCAACCACTTTGTAATGAAAGAGATTGAAGACTCTGTAGGAGTGCGAATCGTTTCCATATCCAAGCATAAAACCCTCATGTGCTTTTGGTGCAAATTTTGAGGTGTGATGTGGGTCCTTGATCCAGCACCTTGCGCCAAATACTCTGAAGTAACTGATATTTGGCTTCTTGCCAGTAAGGAGCTCATAAGATGTCTTATTCAGTAGCTTGTGAAGATAAACACGATTGATTGTATGGCATGCAGTATCAATGGCTTCGGGCCAGAATTTTCTTGGGGTCTTGTATTCATCTAGCATCGTTTTGGACATCTCAATTAGTGTTCTGTTCTTGCGTTCGACGACGCCATTCTACTGTGGCGTGTACGGGGCTGAGAATTCATGTGTGATGCCCAAGGTATCAAGATATGTATCAAGGCCAGTGTTCTTGAATTCAGTGCCATTGTCACTTCTGATGTGCTTTATCTTGGTGCCAAAATTGTTCATAGCTCGATTAGCGAAGCGTCTGAAGACATCCTGCACTTCAGTCTTGTAAAGGATTATGTGCACCCAAGTATATCTAGAATAATCATCAACAATAACGAAGCCATAGAGGCAAGCAGTAGTAGTTAGAGTTGAGTAATGAGTGGGACCGAAAAGATCCATGTGAAGCAGTTCGAAGGGTCGAGTAGTAGTCATGATTGTCTTCGAGGGATGTTTGGCCCTCGTCATCTTCCCTGCTTCACAGGCACCGCATAAGTGGTCTTTCTTGAACTTGACGCCCTCGATGCCTATGACATGCTTCTTCTTCGCAAGGGTGTGGAGGTTCCTCATGCCAGCATGTCCAAGCCTCCGATGCCAGAGCCAGCATTCTGAAGCCTTTGCTAGAAGACATACTGCAAGCTGTGGCCCTGCTGAGAAATCTACCACGTACAAATCATGTTTTCGATACCCTTCAAACACTAGAGACTTTTCAGATTCCATTAGTACAAGGCAACGATATTTTCCAAATATTACGATCATGTTCAAATCGCAAAGCATTGAGACAGACATTAAGTTGAAGCCAAGGGATTCAACAAGCATGACTTTATGCATGTGTTGATCCCTTGAGATTGCAACTCTACCTAGACCCAACACCTTACTTTTACCAGTGTCAGCAAATGTGATGTGGCTCTTATCGGATGGACGTAAGGTTGAGTCCATAAGAAGACTTCTTTTGCCAGTCATGTGATTTGTACACCCACTGTCAATAATCTATTCTGAAGACGCTGGTGTCATACCCTACAGTGCAGTTAGGGGGATAGGCTTCACCAAGAGCATTGTGAAGCAAAAACATTTGACGAACCAGTGGGTTATGAAAGCTTAGATCTAGGTTAGGACTAATAGGGAGAGTAGCAAGCGATTCAGGTACGAAGTACATAATAAGACCATTTGGGCATTTGATCTTGCGCCCTACAAGATGTTTAAGGTCCCCAGCAATAGTGTCAGACGATTTTGGTTTTCTGCTGGAGACCTTTCCCTGCAAAAGAGAGGTAAGCCTTCTTAACCACCCACATCTTTAAGGGTGGCTTAGAAGCAATAAGTCTTAGTGCAGCATCTAAGAATTTTGGCTTTGAAGCCTTAGCAAACAGTCTTGCAGGCGGACAATAGTACTCATAAGAATAAGCAGAATAGTTCTTGGTCTTATGAACATGGCGGTTTGATGAACCACTCTCATATTCATATGCCTGAGTATGGTTTCCCTGCAAAACATTTGCGTTAGTGCGACTCAGGTGAGTCCTCTATCTGTATGAAGCCTTTGGACCGTATGAAGCCTTTGGTCTGAGGTTTGTCTTCTTCACGTGAGGTGTCATGATGACATTCACAGGAAGACTCTCCAGACACCTTTTTGGAACCCAGATCTTCTTCATAGGCGGTCCATTCCTGCAGTTAGTACCAATGTACCTGGCAAACACTTCACCATTCTGATTCTTAAACAGTATATAGTTTGCATCAAAGGATTCATCAATGATAATGGGGTTAGCACAAGTGAAGCCAGATAGATTGGATGGATCTGCTAAAGGTTCCTTTGCAGCAACCCACATGGTTTTGGGGTACTGCTCAGGTTTCCAGTAAGAGCCATCTGCATTCATTTTCCTTACGAACCTACACCCTCTTTCCTAGGGTTTCGGTTCAGAATCTTCTTTTTCAGGACATCACATAGCGTCTGATGCCCTTTACGACTTTTGTACATCCCTGTTTCAAGCAATGTCTTCAACCTAGCATTCTCATCAGCAATAGCGGTGGTATCCTCAGCAGAGGGGTTAGTTACCACATCAACAGTTGAAGATATTGCAACAGCAGTAGCAGTAGAACATTCAGCAACAGAAGTAGCATTATCATGCTCAATGCATTTAAGACATGGTGGTTCAAATCCTTCCTGAGCGGGACTGATCTGTTTGGCGCGAAGTGACTCGTTTTCCGTTTGAAGATCTTCATGAACCGCTCTCAATTTCTCAAGATCTTGCTTCCTTTGAAGATAATCATAGGAAAGCTTTTCATGGGTTGTTGAGAGAGTTTCATGACGACTTTCAAGTTCCTGATACTTAACGTGAAGATTTTTTATGTCTTCAATTAAGGATTCAGATCGAGTCATTTAAGCACCTAATAGATCATCGCTTCTGTCTAACAGTTTTTGAATATGTTCCATAGCTTTCTGTTGTTCAGTTGCAATTTTAGCAAGTGTTTTGTAGCTAGGTTTTAAACCACAATCAGAGTCATCGTCGCTAGATGTTTGATAGTGAGTAGTGCGTGTGTTTACCTTGGCACCGCGTGCCATGAAGCAATAGGTAGAAGCGTAGTAGTCCTTGTCATTTGCATCGGTGTCGGTGATGAAGTCATTGTCTTCAGTGTTGAAGATGGACTTGGCAACGTATGCTGTAGCCAGACTTGCGACGCCTGAGTCGGATTCCTCCTCACACTCCACCTCCGCCTCCTCAGAAGCAGACTCCTCCTCTGAATCCATTTCCTTGCCAACAAACGCACGTGCCTTGCCAGATGAGCTCTTCTTGTGTGATGAAGACTTTGAGGAAGACTTGGAAGAAGACTTTGAGTATTTCTTCTTCTTCTTCTTGTCGTCAGAGTCATATTCCTTGCTCTTCTTCTTCTTCTTTTTGTTCTCATTGTCCCACTGTGGACACTAAGAGATGAAGTGGCCAAGTTTCTTGCACTTGTGACATGTTTTCTTCTTGTAGTCATGAGCAGGAGCTTCATCATTCCTTGAACTTGATCGGGAAGACTTTCTGAAGCCTTTCTTCTTGGTGAATTTTTGGAACTTCTTGACAAGCATAGCAAGTTCCCTTCCAATGTCTTCAGGATCATCAGAACTGCTGTCAGATTCTTCTTCAGATGAGGAGACAGCTTTTGCCTTCAAGGCACGAGTTCGCCCATAGTTTGGACTGTAGATATCTCTTTTCTCCGAAAGCTGAAACTCATGTGTGTTGAGCCTCTCAAGTATGTCAGACGGATCGAGTGTCTTGAAATCAGGACGTTCTTGAATCATCAGGGCCAGGATGTCAAACGAACTATCAAGTGATCTCAACAGCGTCTTGATGACTTCGTGTTTGGTAATCTCAGTGGTGCCGAGGGCTTGAAGCTCATTTGTTATGTCAGTGAGTCGGTCAAATGTGTGCTGGACATTCTCATTGTCATTTTGCTTGAAGCGGTTGAAGAGGTTGCGAAGGACACTGATTCTCTGATCTCTCTGGGTTGAGATGCCTTCATTGACCTTGGAGAGCCAGTCCCAAACCAGCTTGGATGTCTTCAAAGCACTCACACGGCCATACTGTCCTTTGGTCAGATGACCACAGATGATATTCTTGGCAGTAGAGTCCAGTTGAACGAATTTCTTGACATCAGCAGCAGTGACACCTTCTCCAGCCTTGGGAACGCCGTTCTCGACGACATACCATAGGTCGACGTCAATGGCTTCAAGATGCATGCGCATCTTATTCTTCCAGTAGGGATATTCAGTTCCATCGAAGACGGGGCATGCAGCGGAGACTTTAATTATCCCTACAGTCGACATAGCTAAAACTCCAGGTGGTTAAACCGAATCACACAGAACAAGGGAGCACCTTGCTCTGATACCAATTGAAAGTGCATTATATCGACTAGAGGGGGTGTGAATAGGCGATTTTTATGAAAGTCTTCAGAACATGGGAGTTTTGAAGACAAATGATAAAATTAAACCTATTACCATGTAGCGGAAGGTAGATTACACTAGGCAAACCATAGTCAAGTATTCAATGAAGTGAAAGCACAAAGACTAATAGCATCTAGGTAGTAAGGATCAGGTAGGAAGATATTGTGAAGCCAAACAGAACACGCAGTCACTCAGTGAAGACAAATGATAGAGCAAACATACAATGACTTCACAAAGAGTAACAGTAAGTAAAGTGAAGTGAAGATGAAACCAGTGACTTGTTGAAGACAATGATTTGTTGGACCAGTTCCAGTTGCTGTGACAACTGTACGTCTGGTTGGAGCGGCTAGGTATTTAAACCTTAGGACACATAGTCCCGGACACCCAGTCCTGAACACGCAGCTCAGGACACCCAGTCCTCACCGTATTCTCCTTAAGCTAAGGTCACATAGACCTCGTCCAATCACTCTGGTAAGTCTTCAAGGTAGACTCCCAAACCTTCACAGACTTTGTTCACCGGCAATCCACAATGTCTCTTGGATGCTCAGAACGCGACGCCTAACCGGCTGGAGGATGCACAGTCCTCAAATGTAATAAGTCTTCAGATCACACAGACAAGAAGACTTAAGTGATGCCCAATTCTCTCTGGCTCTAGTGGTTAGGGCTTTATCCTCGCAAGGAATTCTCTCTCAAAGTCTTCGAGGTGGGTTGCTCTCAAACGACAAAAGCCGTGCTTTCAATCTGAGCAGCCAACCATTTATGGTTGTAGGGGGTGGGCTATTTATAGCCTCTTGGCAACCCGACCTGATTTGTCCGAAATGAGCCTGGGTCACTAAGGAACTGACACGTGTTCCAACGGTCAGATTTCAAACTCACACGGCAACTTTACTTGGGCTACAAGCAAAGCTGACTTGTCCGACTCTGGACAAGATTCGCTCTCATAGTCTTCACTCGAAGACATAGGTTTTTTGGTTTAGGCATCACTTCAGTCATTTTGACTGGTTCTCTTGGACCCCACTTAACAGTACGGTGGTTCCTATGAATCAACACAAAAGAAAAAGAACTATGAAAGATCTAAGTCTTCGAGCTCCATAGGCTTCATATAGTGTCTTCTCTTGTCATAGTCTTCAATGTGAATATCTTCATATACCCCCTTTGACTTCAATGTCTTCATACATTTTTAGGGGTCATCTCTGGTAGTAAAACCGAATCAATGAGGGACTTCTACCTGTGTTATCCTGCAATTCTAACAAACACATTAGTCCCTCAACTAGGTTTGTCGTCAATACTCCAAAACCAACTAGGGTGGCACTAGATGCACTTACAGAAACAAACATATATCTATGTAGTATGGTCACTGTATGGTCTATATCATTCTAGTTTATGTTGCCAAATCAAGATAGATATAGTTCGAATCATATCTATTTAAGACAAAGCAGCATAGATAGAATATAAGTTTGGGAAACTACACAGCAATAACAACACTTGTAATGTGCATGGCATGAGAACATAACTGTTTATTCAATTGAAACTGAAATCAACATAGAGCAAGTTACAACAGCAAACAGCCAAACACGTTGAAGAAACAGGTTTAAAACATACCTGTTGCGCCATTGGAGTTTCAATTGCATCCTTCAAATTTGAAATTAGTTGGTATCAGTAAATACAGTGATGCAAGAGCAAAGTAGTATGAACCATAGCTACGGAACCTGACCTGAGAACAATTCTTCTTCTGCTTTGAGCGTTGACTTTGGGTTCGGAGTGGTGGTCCTCGTGATTTGGGCACTGCAGTTGCCTTACTAACTGCTCGTCTTTGGGTGCTCTGTGGTGGAGACGGTGCTGTGACAACGGGAACTGGGTGTCTATCTGCTGGGGTTGGGGTTAGAAGGGGTGTAGCTGGTTCTCTGTCCAACTGGGTAGGGGTACAATCTGCATGAGTGTGGGTTATGTGTGGTGGGCCTGGTACAACCGTGGTTCTACCTGCATCGACAGGTAGCACGATCTTTTCTGAAGACCGTGTTTTTACTCCCACAGATACTACCATCACTCCCTCCAATTGAAATGGCTGATAAACAAGAAAAGTAATTGAATGTACAGACATTGTAAGATAGACAGGTGGAAACAGAATAGCTGGACATAATTTCACATATATGATGGCCAATTAAACAGGATAGCATGACACAATTTCACATGTATGATGGCTAACTAAACAGGATAGAATGACATACTTCAAAATATGATGACTATGTAAACAGGATGACATGATATAACTATACGATGTGTCTGTTAAAGTGGTTGGCATGCCATAAATCACAAACATGTCGTTGATGGAAACATGATGGCATGATATAATTCACGGATAGAATGACATAATTTAAATATGATGACTATGTAAACAGGATGAGATGATATAACTATATTATGTCTTTAGAAAATGGGTTGGCATGCCATAATTCAAATACATGCTGTCTATGTAAACATCATAGCATGACATAATTCAAATATATGATTTATATACTAAGGAAGTGAGCAGAGGGCAATCGCATATATGATGTGTCAACTAAGGAGATGGCATTCAATATTGTGTATATGATGTAAAAACTAAGCATTGCAATACAACATATGCATTATATGAGTAATATAACCTTGCCAAGTTTGAGCATACACCTCAGGGGGATAATAGGACTGGTCATCTGCCTCTGAATCCTCCTCTGAAGAGCTATCTGTAACCAGCAAGATATCTGCTTCAGCAGGTAGCATTGTCTGCTTTGAAGACCTTGTTTTCACTCCAGATTTCTCCATCGCCAATTCAAATGGCTGATGCACAGGAAGAGCAGTTGAATATACAAACATTGTCGACAAAAGCAATGAGAAATACAAAAAAGGACGGCATGATATAATTCACATATATGACACTTGCCTAAACAGCATGGCATTGCATAATTCACATACATAATGCCTTGCAACAAGATAACATTGCATAATTCACATATATAATGTCTTGCAACAAGATGGCATTGCATAATTCACATATATCGTAATTAGACACTAAACAGGTGGCATTCACACAAAGCATGTCTAAACTAAGCAAATGACATAGCAATGCAAGATACCATACGCACGATATGAGCAACATAACCCTGCCAAGTTAGGGCATGCACCTCGGGGGGGAATATGACTGGTCATCTGTCTCTGAATCCTCCTCTGAGGAGCTATCGGTAACCAGCAAGACATGCGCTTCATCAGATAGCATTGTCTGCTCTGAAGACCTTGTTTCCACTCCAGATTTTTCCATGACCATGCCAAATGGCTGATGCACAGGAAGAGTAATTGAATGTACTAAAATTGTTGACAAATTTAACACGTAATAAAAAATGATGGCATGATATAATTCACATATAAGATGACTGGCTAACCAGGGTGGCATTGCAAAATTCACATATATGATGCCTGGCTAGACAAGATGGCATTGCATGATTCACATATACGATAAAGAAACTAAACAGATGGCATTGACACAAAGCATGTCTAAACTAAGCAGATGACATCTTTAATGTATACAGTAAGCAATGCAAGGCACCATATGCATGATATTACCAACATCAGCATGCCAAGTTAGAGTGAAGACCTCATGGGGTAAATAGGAGTGGTCTTCTCCTTCTGAATCCCCCTCATAACAGTTATCTTCCTTTTGATTACGATCCGAAATGGGTGGAGGGGGGCTGCCTTTGTGCCCACCATGGAACGACGTCTGCATGAAATTTTATTGCCACGCAAGGCTCGTCTCTTTTGCTCTACATGATCAGTTCCATTGTGTACAATAACTCGCATGCATTGGAATAAAACATAGTGAGATTATGTAAGGAGTGCATGCAAAAATCCAGAGTGATGGTATCAAATTGTGGATAGACCCAAAACCAATGATAGCACGTAGATAATAGCTTTAGTTAAAAAATACAGATAATGGCTCCTTTAATGTTTGTTTGCACCCAACATGAAACTCATAGTAGACACCGGAGATTAACCAGATAGTAGACAGATAGTACTGATTGCTGCCCCAATATGTACCCCACAACCATTTAAAAACTCAAGTTTCAGCATTAGTTTGGAACTGACTCGGAGTCTAATAGGTGAACACGACGATAATGTAGCATGTCATCATATTAAGCGACGCATAACGTAAGCAGACACGGAAGAGTGCGACCTCTCTTGCGGACCCGTGTAGTCCTCAAGGTCATCTGCTCAGTTGATGATGGTAATGCAGTTGCCGTGGCTGCCGGCGACGGGGAAGAAGATCTGAGGCGGCGAAAGATAGTCTGGAGAGCGGATCCCTGCTGTGGTGAACCCTTCCGTCGTTGGAGCAGCTGAGCTGGGGTGGAACACAGCGCCACAGGAGCAGGACAAACCACACAAGGTTTTCTTTGACACATATCTGTAACAGAAGTAATTGAGTAAGGGCTTGTTTGAATTTGAGGATTCTAACAATTCAGGGATAGGAAATAGACAGGAATAGGATAGGAATGCACGTGCAAAACAGAGAATTTAAAAACACAGGATTTCTGCCAATCTGGGTGTTTGATTCACAACAATTGGAAGATCACAGGATGCAAAAAAGCATGGTGAGATTAAGTCAAACCACAAGAAGATGTACGGTTATAATGCTATTATGCTACTATCCCAAAAGGAAGAGAAGTGGAAATTAGAATTCCTACGGTTTTTCTTTCAAGGAGACACTAAAGGAACAAATCCTACAGTTTTCCTTTGCTCCATTCCTTTGCACCAAATTCATGAAAAGTAGTACCATAGGAAACTTTCCAATTCCGATGTTTTTCATTCACTTTTCCTTTCAAGCACTGGCGATTCTAGTAGGCAGGCTTGAGCAAGGAAAATCCTACACTAAAAAATGTTTTTGTGCTACTTCTATTACTTTGGACCCAGGCTACTGCCATACTAACTCAACTCCCAGGCCCATCGACAAATGCACAGCTGAAACGCGCAGAGATAAATAATGATGGCGTTCAAGAGAGTCCATCACGGATAGCTAAGTTGCCTGGTACCTCACTGCTTGTCATATAGTAGGATAAAATAATCGTATTTCCCGTTACTACGAGTGCTCAGTGGACAATGTATATAACATGTAGAGTAAAAAAGAGATGCAACAAGTGTAGAACCTCTTTGGCGAAGCCATGTCGATCTCAGCGTGATTGGGTTGGCTGGTGAGGATGCTCCGGCTGACTTGGCTGTCGGAGGAGGGGAAGAAGATCTTAGGCGTCTGGAGATGGAGCCCGAGGTACTGCTTCGCTGTGATGGAGGGGTTCGTCGTTGGAGCAGCTCCGGTGAGTTGTACGACACCGAGGCTGAAGCGGGACAAGAGAGACAATGAACAACGTTAACCTGAGTGGAATTCTAATAGCATCTCCAATACATGACGTAAAATACATAACCACAAAGTGCTAGATGTAAAATACATCAGCCGCTCATCTCTGAACTTAACTATCGAAACTGAACTTAACTGTCAAAACTGAACTTAACTGTCGAAACTGAATTTTGCTGTCGAAACTGAATTTTGCTGTCGAAACTGAACGCACTAGCAAGGTGAGACTACACGTCGGTCGACTGACTTTTTCATCTTTGGTCAGTCGATTTTGCAGCCATTGGATACGAAATCAAGGGCCTGCGGTTCATCTTCAACCTCCACCCCCTGAGCCGGCCAAACAGCAGCCCCCACCGCCCGCGGCCGGCGGTGCGCCGCCCCGCCCGCCCCGAAAACACTCCCCACCGTCGGTCCGCCGCCGCCCCGGCCATCCCTCTAGGCCACCCCATGCCGAGATTTTTCTCCGGCGATCCCCACGCCACCGCCCCGCCAACGCCCTGCCACCACCGGCGACCACCGCCCCCATCCTGAACCCTAAGATAGATAGTGGGGTATCTCTCCGGCGAGACCCCCTCCCTGCTGCGGCTGGTTCTTCCTTCACCCCGGCGAGCCCCCCACCACCTGAAAATCGACTGACCCAAAAGTCGATTCAGTCGACTGAAGTGTAGCTAAATTGGAGCAGCATCGCAAGCGAGAGCAGCAGCGCGAGCAAGAGCAATAGCAAGAGCAGACCAGGCAGGGGACCGAGAGCAAGAGCAGAGCAGCAGCGCGAGTGAGAGCTAAAGCAGCAGCAGGTCCTACTGATGTGGATGTCACCGCCGAGGGAGCGACACCGTGGAGGAAGTGGCCGGCGACACCGCCGTGGATGGAGCCGCGCCGTGTCGGCTCGGGACCGAGCGCCGGCAACACCGTGAGATCGAATCAAGAAGAAAATGCGGCGATTAGTGTACAACCTCTTTGGTGGCGCCGATTAGGACGCAGCTTCTTCCGAGGAAACGGTGATGATGATGCTCTTCCGGTGGTGCAGGTGAAGACGGCGGTGTGGGAATGGAGGTGGCACGAAAGACGAGGGGAACGTCGGGGCAGCTCCTTGGAGGTGGAGGACGGGGTGGCTGAACTGGCGGGACATTGAAATCGACGACGGATCCTCATCCGGTACGGTGGATGAGGGACGTCGAGGTGTTGCTGTGGACGACGTCGTCGGGGAAGAGGCTCCGGCTGGGTGGTGGACGGAGCAGGGTGTGGGGTTTCGTCGTGGGTTTTCGCGGCCTCGGTGTACGAATGGGTGGGCGGATGGGATGGCAGTGGGGAACCATGGCTAAGAGACACGCTTGTCGTAAATGTGGGGTAAGTTACGAAAGTACCCCCACCAATTTGAGGCGGTTCTTTCGGTTCAGGGGTACCACCGATTTGAGGAGTTTTCGCGCGCATTGTAATTTCGGAATAGCAAGGCGCGGGTTGACATGGAGGGAGTTGTCGGAGCACAATGAGACAAAGATATATCTTAAATATTTCAGGCGAACAAGGCGCGGGTTGAAGAGGCGGGAGTTTTGCAGCACGATAGACAGAGACGCTAGCTTGAATTTTCGGCATAACAAGGCGCGGCTTGAAATTTCGGAAGAACAAGCTTAACGTGTACCAAAAAAGACAATTTGCACCTCAACACGCACAACACACACACAAACACCATTTAGACTAGAGTAAGGTACACTTGCATTGCACGCATGAGATTTGGCAACCAAATTATGAATAAATACCACATTATAGCATGCAAGCTTTGAGTCATATATGCATGATGTATATGTTCGTTTAATTCTTATAGTTCATTTCATTCAAAATCATCTAGTTTTTATAAGAAAGCTAATCTATTTTAAGATTCATGGAATTATGCGTCGTAAGACATAAAGTAAAAACAAATAATGCCAATCATGTAGAAAAACATTTGGGCAATTCTGATACGGAAGATTCTAGAACAAATAAGAAGTGCTTGTGTTTTGATATTTGTGCATTATGCTTAAGTTCAACCATGGAGTCTTCTAGATTATACATGTGGCGAAATCTGGTGGAATCTAGATGATATCCAACGGCCAGTAGTGCTCAAATTTGCCATCTTTGTACCATCGGATTAGCCTCATCCAACGACCATCTTTCAAAGTTAAAGTTACCCGCACACAATATAAAAACTATATAATATATATAGGGGTATAGATATAGATATGTGATGCAAAACCCGCCCATCATCTCCAATTAGAATAGTGTGTCCATGCACGGATGCGACATGGCCAAATGATGTGTGCCATCGGTATCTCAAATTCAAATCAGTCTGACCTTGTTCAATGTGTATACATTACAACATGCTTGTTTCCAAACCACACCGCGCAGATCTCCATTATATTCATGCATGCATGGGTTTCAAACATGAGGATCTCTTATTCAAATATTTGAATTCAACTTTACATTGATTGTGACCTCACCTATTCAGCTATTCTTTAACACCCACATAGTAGTCTTCTGTTTATAATTGTACCACTAACTTTATCTCATGCATGCATGCACACACACTACCAGTCGGCATTATCCATCGCACGCATGCAATCTTTTTCTTCAGGTCGGTCTCCCATGAAGGCACACACCAACACACATCCCCCTCTCCATCATATCGGGCATTCTTTATCTCTCACGCGTGCATGCGCAATGATCGATGTTCCTCTATGTATGTGTGTATATAGCTAGGTCTTTCATAGTTTTCCACACAAATCGATCAATCGATATATCCAGTGAGGTCTCACCCTCTTTCCCACGTCCACATCGATCAATCTATATCTCTCTATATAGGATTAACATATATAGCTAATACACCCATATTAATTATGTATCCAACGTCCCCCTCTCATCATCCATGCCTTCCTCTTCATCTCTCAGACGCGTGCACAATGGCGAAGACAGGGGCAGTAAGGGCCCTGCCCCCTTCCCCCCCTAACATCAGTATATATCAAGGCTAATATGAATGTGATCATTAAACAATTGCTGCTAAAAATGGTTTAAGTTCATGAATTGACCCTCATCGTAAAGGATTAGCAATGCTTGGCCCCCTAGCTCATTTATTTTTCATGCCTCCGCCACTGCGCGCATCAGCGCACGTGTTCGCCCCCTCTCTCTAAATATCAATCTCCACTTGTGCATTCCTTCATAGTCTCCCTCCACTCGGCCCCTCTCACCATCTTCTAGCCCACCCACCAGATTTTGCCACATGTACAATCTAGTAGACTCCATGGTTGAACTTAAGCATAATGCACAAACCTCAAAACAACAGTGGTTCTCTTTTGTTCTAGATTCTTCCGTATCATAACTGCCCAAACTTTTTTTCTAGTTGAATTGCCATTATTTGTTTTTACTTTATGCTTTACAATGCACAATTCCATGAATCATAAAATATATTAAGGGCTTCTTTGATTCAAAGGATTCTCAAAGGAATTTTGGAGGATTCTAATCATTAGGAATTTTTCCTATCTTGGTTGTTTGATTCATAGGATTGTAAACCATAGGAACTTTTCCATATGATTCATTTGCACTAGATTTCATAGGAAACATCCCATCCACTCAAACCTCTTTGAAAGAATTCTGCGTTTTTTCTATGCACAATCAAACACTCGTACAATCCTGTAGGATTCAAGACGACATTCCACTATAATCCCATGTTTTTCCTATTCTCGCATTCTTAGCTTTTTTATAAAAACTAATTGATTTTGAATGAGATGAACTATACGAATTAAACGTAGGGCTAGATCAGGCATATATGACTCAGAGCTTACATGATATAGTGTGGTATTTATTCATAATCTGGTTGCAAAATCTGATGCGTGCAATGCACGTGTACCTTACTAGTATTTCGAGTTTGTGCAAAACACGTAAACTAGAATACCAATGGCACGCTACGCAGTGTCTCTCTTACAGTTCATGAAGCCACGTGGCACATGTGTAGGCGTTGTCGCGACCTCCTTGCGTGGATTGATCACAGTGACGTGCTGCTGGTTCTAGAAGAATGTACTCGTCCTCCCTGAGCCATACTGGCGGTACATGCACGAAGCGAAGATGTGCACGCACGCCATGCACGCACTCATTCCTCGCATGCACACGCAGGTACACGGGCAGACACAATTTTGTACCAAGATCCACCCCATGTGATAATTTGACGCGTGTAAAGTCGTTCACTTCATTGATGGTCGATTAATACATCGCATGCAAATTGAGTGGACGTGAGGGCAGAAGAAAGACATTATTACTCCACTGCGTGCATGTGAGTAGTTAAATCGTGGGTTGCTAGTAGTACTTCCATTGGTCTCCTTCGTATTTTGTGCCAATTTTTGACAGTAACATACTACTCAATATTTACGCATTTGAGCAGTGTAGTACTTGAAATTTATGTTCCGCTAAACTCATTGGGAGCCGTTTCGGGCCTCGAAACCAAAACCATCAATTAATCTTTACCTTGTTCCCATCACATTCGAAAGCCTACACACACCTACTAGTAGTACGTACCAAACCTGAACGTGTTCCCGCTATGCAGGTATTAGTACTAGTGCTAGTACTTAGGTTATAAAAAGGGGAACTACCTAACCGAAAATCACTCTACCTTTCCTCCTCATAAGTGCTTCTTCTTCGTCCGTCGTTGACATGGCCGGTGAGCAGAGCTCTAGGTCGAGAACTACTCGTAACAAGGCAGCGGCAACCAATGCTGTGGAAAAAAAAAAGAAAGGGCTCGCTGCCTCGCAGAGACCTCGAAAGATCTCTCACGGGCAGGCGATGGCTCCCAGGAGCGCCCTAGCCGCGGAGGCGAACATGCCGAGCCGGCGGAGCTAGAGTCGTTATCCCTCGATGGCATGCCCGATCAGCTCAATAAGCAGAAGGAGTTCATCCAAGGCTTGATGGAGTTGTTGAAGGAGAGCCTCGACGACATGCCCGCTGATCTCAATCAGCCGGGGGAGTTGACCGCCGGCTTGGTGATGCTGCTGAACAAGAGCACTGCCTCGGAGAAGAAGGCGACCGGCGAAATCCTGCGACTTCGGGAGGACAATGCGAAGCTCTGCCACGAGATCGACCTGTTGGAGGAGAAGAACACCGGCTGGAAGAAGCTGCATGAGAATAGTAGTTCCTTGATGAAGATGCTGCAGGCCCTCGCCATGGAACAGAAGGAAGAGTTGGCGAAGCTCCGCATCGAGCACCCGGCTGCTGTCAAGGTACGTAATATGGCCGTGGAACAGATGATGAAGGCTCGCGTTGAGAAATGTCGCGTCATGGAAACAATGATGAAGATGGCAGAGGAGACGCGCAAGGAGATGGAGGTCGTGCAGGCGATGAAGAAGCAGTTACAACTCCACGGCGAATTAGATCATTTGGGGTGATAATCTTCCTTCTTCTTTTGCTCCTGTGTTCCATCTTTTGCTTCGGGTGTTTCGCCGCACGTGTCATGTTCTCTGCGAGGCATGAATAGAACAATGTTTTTTTGAGGAAATGAATAGAACAATGCTAACAATGAGATGACTAGCAAATTAGATCATTTTTTATCGCCATATGGCACTGGGCTGCCGTGTTTCGTGCTCATCCGTCACAGTACTACTCCAGTGGAAAACTTGAGTATACCGCACGGTTCTTTGCTCCTCCTCGATCAGGTCGTCGGCGCATTTATACGAGCAGTCAAATCACAAGGCCTCGCCTTCCAGCAGTAATGAGCCGTCAAATCACAAAGGCCCTCGCCTCTTGTGAAACCGACCAAGCTAGACTACCCCGCCCTCTAGCCTTTTAAAAAATGTATACTTTTGTACAGCAGTAGTATCGATGGATTGCACCATGAAGCAAAACTTGAAATTAAAAAAAAAGTGGTACATATAGAGAGCGCTCGTCGCCAAATTATGCATATAGTACTATTAAAAAGGCAAGTCACAATAATGGTGTCCAGCACAACCCACCCCTCAAATAAAACTAAGAGGGTGCTTGGATATGTTTTAGTCCCATGACTAAAAGTAGTGGGACTAAAACATGCTAGCCTCACCCATGCTTGGATCCAAATACTAAAAAGGCTAAAATCAAGTTAATGAGCATTTATTATCCTCCAAACCCTCCAATCCAGAACTCGCCTGTGTTAAAGGAGAGGACATAAATGAGTAGAGAGAGGACTAATCCATATTTTAGTAGGGGTACCCCTGACTAAAAAAATTTAGTCTCAAGACTAGTTTTAGCCCCTCTTTAGTCAGGGGTGCTTGGAACTTTAGCCTCTTAAGGAGACTATTTTTAGTCAGACTAAAATTAAGTCCCTTGGATCCAAGCACCCTCTAAGCATCCTGGAATTCTTTGACAAAACTAAGCACCCTGAAATTCTTTGACAACTAAACTGCTGGCTAGATGATGTTGGCCATATATATTGTACGTATATAATGTGAAGAAACGAGTGGTAGTACTATACCAACTAAAAGATGAAATGTAAGAAATACTAG
Source organism: Triticum urartu (assembly GCF_056163025.1). Lineage (NCBI taxonomy): Eukaryota > Viridiplantae > Streptophyta > Magnoliopsida > Poales > Poaceae > Triticum > Triticum urartu. Next base: position 606,554,580 of record NC_141874.1, on the reverse strand, counting down.
TATGTACATACTGAAGATTTAAAGTAGCGAGAAGAAACATAACATAGTTCTGCTGTGGGCTCAGCACAACACACCCCTCAAATTAAATTAAGCACACCTGAAATTAAACTTTGCAACTGTTCCGGTAGACACTGCACTAGAACCACCATGAGCAACGACACTGCCACCTTACTCGGAGTCCTCGTCCACGTCCTCGACTTCGTCCTTGTCCCTCTTCCTCTTTGCCGATACTTCTTTGCTTGAACCGCACACTTGGCTGTTGCTCTTCATCCAACCCTTGTAGATATTGAAGCAAAGGTAACCATCCATTGCAGCGTACTGTATGTGGTCTATATCTAGTACATTCCGCTGCCATGCATGACGACGAAACGTGTATGGAGGTTTCACCAGTTTACCGTATGAAGGATGAACCATGGCTCCAGCCAGGGTCAGCATTGAAGGCTGACGAGAGGGCACCAGCCGATTCTTCTGGAGGTTGAAGGGGTTGCCTACAACGAGGCCTATCCGACCCAGGATTTCTTTGTCGTTACCAAAGTCTACAGTAACGAATTTGACTAGGTTGCTCCCGAGGAAGTCCTTAAAATCCTGGCACTCAACGTCGGCATGGCATATGTGGTAGACCAAGCATAAGTCATGCACGCAAACCTAGATCACAGCGGGCTTCTTCCTCTCTTCGTCCTTTAGATCCTTCTCTCGTCCCAGGACTGTGGTGTACTCAACATCTAGCCCAGCGACCCACTCATCATCTGAGTTTTCGAACATGCGTCTGAAGCGAGAAAGGCATCCTTTCACCGTCGCGGAAGAACGGGTGTAGATGACATCGAACTCATCGCCGGTGATGGTTCTAACCTTGTACTCACCGCCGATCATGGAGATTTGGGACGCCATGGATTTGGGAGGAGGGTTAGGATTAGTGTAACTGCCGTAATGTGAATGGACGGGACGACTAGGAGTGAACCATTGTAGTATTGAAGGACGTGCGGGGACGAGTAGGAGCGAACTGCCAGCGTGCGAACGGCAGGGTAGTGGCTTTCCATTCTCCCATGATACAGGCTTCTGAGAGCCCTTGGATCTGAGATCGAACGGTTGCATGGCGTGATTCTAGACCTATGGGCGAATATCCTATCCTGGAGGGTTATTCTGCAAATTTTCAGCAACTTAGCATGCAACCGTTTGATCTCAGATCCAAGGGCTGCCAGCAGCCCGTATCATGGTCATGCCTACCACGACCGTCGCGTCGCTCGCGCGGTCGCGCCCTTGGAGATTTAACACAGTGCGTTAGGCTATCTGATGTTGGCATGTCATACATAGTCATCACTTAGTCACTCATACTACAACAAGGTTCGCTATAAGTGTATTTTTTGTTACTCCTCTCTATCTCTTTCTTCGTACTCAAGGAAGAAACGGTGCTAGTAAGCGCGTGTATTTATTGCATTTGCCAAGGAGTGACCTCTTCCAATGAAATGGTGTTGCTAAGTTTGCTTCATTTAATTTGCTATAGACTCAAAATTGTCTTTTCACCTAGGTACACGCGCTTAGCATCGTTTCTTCCTTGGGTCACCAAACTAGTCTCTCTCTCTTCTTGATTAACTTGCCACATCAGACTTTATGCCTATGTGGCAAGCTTAAGCACCTGTAGGAGCAAGTAAAAGTAAGTACAATAGTGCGCTTTACATGGCATTTTTGCATATGTGGAGGAAAGAGAGGCAATGAAAAAGTGGAGAAGTGGGCTCTCATGCAAGAGCCAGCCTCTACTACATGGTGGAGCATTGGGAGAGGCACCTATATGGAGGTGGTCAGGAATCTAGGAGACTCACGCCGGTCGTAGCGTCGCAGTTAAAATGATAATGGCAAGTCAAATCACGGGGCCCCACCTGTCCAGCAGTAACTCGCTGTCAAATCACACAGCCCTACGTTTGCAGCAGCCTACTCCCTCATCTTCTCGCGTCTCTGTTGAACCGACTAGGCGGAACTGCCCCGCCGCCTACCGCGCAGGAAAAGCCCCGCCCTCGACTTTTAAATAGTATACAGTATAATAATTTTGTATCCATGGATTGCGCCCGCGCCATGGACCAAAGCGTCTAGAAAACGGAGGAGACACGGTGGTCTTGCAATAGAGAAGAGGGAGAGGCGAGACGGTGGTTTTGGAATGGAGATGATGGAGAGGAGAGAAGGTGGTTTTGCAATGGAGAAGAGGGAGAGGAGCGTGCGGTAGCGATTTAGGATTGGACGAGAGGGCCGACCCGCTCTGACTGGATCAAAATAAGAATCAATTTACCCTTCAATTAAGAAAGTGACCCCACATTAACTAGTCTCCCTTTTATTCTGGGTCATAATTGACCATGATTTTCGCACATAAAATATATGTTATATGTTGTATACAAGGCCACTATCAAAATTACAATTTGCAACTATACAAGGCCACTAACATTAATTGAGGCAAAATTGATGGCTTTTGCCTCGTACTAGCACCCGAGGACATTAATATCCCTTGTGTGCATGCGGGAGTGAGATGGTTAGCTTGCATTCCCAACATTAATCAACCAACGAGGAGTAAGAGGGTTGGCTTGTTGTGCTTGGGAGAGAAAAACCACATTAATTAACACGACAATCAAGGTGACAAGCTAGCTAGCAACATTGACTTAAACATAGCATTGATTTTTACCTTGGTACCTGTAATATGAGTTTGTGGCCTTGTATAAAAAAATGGAGGGAGTATAATTTGAAAGTACATTCAGATATGAACCAAACGGTACAATTTTTGGTGACATGCATTCACATTTTGCTTGTCAAATACAGTACATGGTCAAACTTTGACCCAAAATACGTGAAACAACAAAGAAATACTTCCAAGACCAGCGCCGCTCTTCCGCTCTTCTCCTCTTAAACCACCGCCGCTCCTCTCCTGTTCCAATCTAAATGCAGCGCCGCTCCTCTCCTCTTCCATTTCAAAACCACCGCCCCTCCTCTCCTGTTCCAGTCCAAAACCAGCGTCGCTCCTCTCCCGTTCTAATCCAAAACCAGCGCTGCTCCTCTCCTCTTCCATTCAAAAACCACCGCCGGTGAGTGAAGGTGATGTGGAGAAGTAGATCGATGGAGGAGTACAACCGATACATGAGGATCGCAGACGGCGACCCTGTGAAGCTAGCTAGGATGTTGGAGATACAGTCTTGGTTTAACAACAAGGACCAACTAGCGGCGACGGCGACATCCATGGCCAAATATCTGCAACATAGTGAAAAGGCGGCGATACTCCCGGAGGGAGTCGCGCCGGAGTACATAGAGCTGCTCCTCTGGGCCATGGAGCAAACAGATTCACCGAATCCGATCATGAGGGAGCGGTGGTGGGAGTATCGATCTCAGATGGAGCATCCACCAGAGATTGAAGGATCGAGCATCTACAGTGTGCCGTTTGTGAGGGTGTCCTGCCAGAGCGAGCCGGTGGAATCTTCATCGACCAAACCCAACTGCAAGAGGAGAAAAGTAGTTGGCCCGACGACGCTTCCCCGCCATCGTCTCCCTCGCCGTTCACATTGTCTCACGGGGCAGCTGTCTGCCGCCGAGGAATAGGAGGGGGCTGCCCCCCAGCCCAATAGTCGAGCAGGTTGTGAATTGTCAGGAGGAGCTTAGGGTTGTCAATATTTGCAGGTTGCGAATTGTGTTTTGTGTTGTGTATTTTGAGAGTACTTTCAGATATGAATGTCTTTTGAATTTCAGATTTGCAGTATTGAGCATATGAAGTATTTTATGAATTCTAGAGATCTATTTTTAGCACTTAAAAAATGTAGTTTCATAGGAGTATAAAAGTGCAGACAATGTGATTCTCAGAGAAGAAACTGCAAGTTTCAGTTTCAGATTAGAAACTGCAAGTTCAGTTTCAGATAAGAAACTGCAACTTTCAGAGGAAGAGCATTTATATTAACACGGCCTTTTCAAACAGGGTTAACATCATGTTGGAAGTTTTATTCATGGTCGAAAATGGAACTACCAGCCGGTTAACATCATGCTGATCAACATTCATGCATAGCACATCTTCATATGATGCACAGTCAAAATGCCCACACAATGTCGAGTGTGCGAAACACAAAGAAAACGAGGGACGAAGTTTTGGCAAGTGTTGGACGTGGTTTTGGGCTGCCCCGTCTAGGCTTTCATTTTTAACATGCGCAGCCCACGACCTCGGATGGGAGGTGGCCTATGGACCTCCCATCCGAGGTTTTATTTTTGGCAGCCCAATTTATGTATTTTTTTGAAGAAAACGCAGAGGTATGTTCTATTTTTCTATATAAGAATAGGAACAACAGGTGCAACTTATGTTTCCCTTCTAACTATATTATATATATTTAAATTATTTTATATGTTGAGTGTTTAGTTCACATACTCCCTCCTTTTCGGTTTATAGGGCTTATCTCAAAATTTTAGTTTTTCAATTTTATAAGGCTCAATTTGGTTGTTTTCCATCACATGTTCAGATTCCAAGGTGCATTAAATCATTGCATGCAAGTATTAAGAGAAAATTGACCAATGCATGTACTTTATGCATGCATGCATTGCAATTTATGCATTGATAAACATAATTTTTTGAGGAAAACAAGTGCATTAATTAGGTGCTTTTGCAAACTACAAAAAGTATTCCACCATTCATCATCTACCTTGGTTGGTGAGATTTTTGAATTGAGCCCTATAAACTGAAAAGGAGGGAGTAATTGGAAAATAGATCTCGCCGCCACCCCCTGCCTCCTGACTCCGGGCGCGCCTGCCCCCCTCAGCAAGTCCGCTCGCGCGCCCCATGGAGTCGCCGGCCATATCCACGGGGGAATGGCTGGAAGACATGCAGATGTACAAGATGCATCTCCCACATGTCTACAAAGCCTTCCCACGGATGCTCCAGCCACTCGACTCCGTCGCGCCGGCGGTGCTGCGGGAGACTCGAGGGAGGAGATGGAGGGAGCGGGCGATGCGGATCCGCGACGACGCTCTCTCCTGGACCCAGTGCACGCGCGAATGGAGGGAAGCGGAGGAGGAAGCTGCGAGGGAGGAAGCCGAGGAGGGACCGAATTTGTTCTCTCACTCGCGTAGGTATGCTCGGATGTGCAAGGATCATGTGGATTGGGAGCTGCTGAATCTAGCCTTGCGGATCTACTTCGAAGGTGATTTCTCGGAGAAGCACAGGATGCCCCACCCCAGTGAGCCGCCGATTGCGTTCATTCGATGGGCGAAAGGAGAAGTGAATTCAGGAGATCCACGCCGTGCTGCGAGATGGGAATGCTTGACTGGACTCCTGCCCACCAGCACGCCACCGGAGCCGGAGCAGGTGGATCCCCTACCTTACCTCTCCCCCAAACCTGCAGAAGATTGAAATTAGGCTTGCAATCTACTTCAATTGAGCTGTCTGGTGGTTATTTCTGCTTCCTGAGAGACAACATTAGGCTGGAGGATGAGCAGGAACCAGGAAGTCCGATGAATTTCCCCTACCACAATGGGGGGGAGCGCCGATTGGGCCGTGGTACGGCCCATCTCCGCCCCAAATGAGGGCACAATCTGCGCAGGCTCTTGTAATTGCCCAAGATCAATCTGCTGGTGGTTCTGACTCTCAGATCAGTGGGAAATCTCAAGGCAAGAATCAGCAAAAGAAGAGATAGGACATCCAGAAAACTGCTCCTGCCCCTGCTTCGGGCCTTATGGCATACTCTGAGATGATCTGCTACAACTGTGGGGAACCAGGGCATCATTTGGATAAATGTGTCAAGCCCAAGAGTTGTTTTATATGCAAAATGGTTACCTATAAAGTTGAGAATTTCCCTGTCAGAAGGAAAACCCACAGTTCTGCTAGATATGTTGGAATTGATAGAAATACTGCTTACTTCCATGCAATAGCTAACCAGAGGAGGAGGAAAACCCTCATTCACTCCCTTGATGGCCCTAATGGCCCTGTTACTGAGGTAGATGAGATGCCGAAAGTGGCTAGTGACTTCTACAAAGACCTGTTTAAGAAAGAAAACCCTTCTGGGTTCTCTCTACAAAACAATTTTTTCTCTGCTTCTGAAGAAGTCTCTCCTGCTGAAAATGAGCTGCTAGAAGCCCCTTTTTCAGAGACAGAGGTGAAGGAAGCCATTTTTAGCTCTTATCCTGATGGGGCTCCTGGTCCTGATGTGATTCCCTTCTTGTTTTACCAGCATTTTTGGGACTTGGTGAAAAATGATCTCTTAGATTTTTTCCAAGCCTTTCATAGAGAGTTGGATCCAGCAACTTACTCATGGGGGGTCTGTTGGGGTCAAGTTAAATAACTGTGAAATTGATTTTTTTTCTTTGCTGGTAAAGGCCTTAGGCAAGGTGACCCCATCTCCCTGCTTTTGTTTAATTTAGTAGTGGACATTCTTACTAAAATGTTGAGCAAAGCTGCTGATCATAGTCTGATTGCAGGGCTCTGTCCTAAGGTCTGCCCTGGTGGCATCATCTGCCTTCAATATGCAGATGATACCATCCTTTTCTTAGACAATGACTCCCCACATGCTAGCAATCTGAAAATTGTTCTAACCTGGTTTGAACAAGTCTCAGTCATGAGAGTCAACTACTCTAAAAGTGAACTCATCCCTATCAACATGGATGATCAGGAGTTAGCTGACTTCCTCTCTATTCTAGTCTGTAATAAAGGTAACTTCCCCATTAAGTACCTAGGTATCCCTCTCCACTATGATAAACTGAGGAGAGAGGATATCCAACCCCTTCTGGATAAAATCATTAAAAGGATTGCTGGGTGGAGGGGCAAACTTCTCTCTTACAGAGGTAGATTGATCCTCATACAAGCTTGTTTGGCTAGCATTCCAGTGTATCTCCTCTCCTTCTTCAAGTTCCCTAAATGGGCAGTGAACCTCATCAATTCTCAGATGTCTCATTGCTTGTGGAATGATTTTGAGGGAAATAGGAAGCTACACCTTGCTAATTGGGCCCTAGTCTCTATGAAAAAAGATTTTGGAGGCCTAGGCATACCTAACCTCCAAGAAATTAACATCTGTTTTATAGGGTCTTGGCTTAAAAGATTCTATGAGGAAGACCTGAAACCCTGCAAGTTTCTTATTGCCCATAAATACCTACGAAATAAACCTAATATTTTTGTCCCTTCCTCCAACCCTAAGACCTCTAGATTCTGGAAAGGATTAAAATCTATTACGCATGCTGTGAAATTTGGCTATAGATGGAACATAGGGGATGGGAGCAGAACCAGGTTCTGGGAAGATAGTTGGTTTGGCACATCCCCCCTAGCAGTACAATTTTGGCCTATTTACTCTGTCCGCGATGAGCTTAACAAAAGTGTCAATGAAGTTTGGGACGGTCAATGCCTAAAACTCTCTTTAACAAAAGCATTACCTTTACTGTCGAGCCGGATGCCCTGATTTGGCAGCTGGACAATAAGGGGAAGTATTCCTCCAGCTCCCTCTATCATGTTATCAACTTTAGAGGGGTTCAACCCGTGTTTATCCCTGCTGTCTGGAAATTGAGAGTTCCCCCTAAAATTCATGTATTTCTCTGGCTTCTCTCCAAAAAAAAATTGATGACTAGGGATAACCTTAGGAAGAGACACATCATCAAACCCCTTGATTGTGTTTACTGCTTGAACAAGAGTCTTGTTCTCACCTATTTTTTGAATGTATAGTTGCTAAACATCTCTGGGCCCACATTGAGGAATATTTCTCTAGTTAGATTGGCTCATCCTTCGAATCTGTCGCCAGATTCTGGATTGCTACCAAAAAGTGCTCAGTTTTAAACACTGTTAGCTCAGCTGTCCTTTGGTGCCTCTAGAAATATAGAAATGCTATGATTTTCAGTAACACCTCCTGGATTTCCATTCCACAGGTCTTGAGGTTGATCAGAAACATGGTGAGGAACTAGGCGATTCTCTCCTCCGGATCGGACAAGGACAAGTTGATGAGCTTCGTGGAAACCCTAACAAGATCCCTCTAGAAACCGTTGGCGATCACTTGTGGCTGAACAAGGCTCGACCTGCTCTGGGGCTAGACCCATGGGCTCGTCTCAAGATCTCTGATGAAGATGATGGGCACCTGGCACCGAAAAAGAGGGACATCCACCATGCTACGCCTTCCAGCCCGGTCTCTCTGCTTGCTTACTGGTGGCCGCAGGCTGAAGCGGCCCCTCGGCTGAAGACCATGAAGGCTTCGCTGGACCCTCCTTGTGTCATTTGAGTGCTCTATCTACTCTGCCTTTGGCACCGCTCGGGTGATTTGTGTTATTCAGAGAACTTGTTCATCCACCCCCCTAGTTTGTAGCTTTTCTACCTTTGCTTTCGAACTGCTCTTTGAGCTGCTGTATCAGAATATGTTGTGGTTTCGTTCTCAGCAATGGAACCGGGGAGATGCTCCCTGTTTTCTAAAAAAAATTATTTCATATGTTATTATATATTATTTTTATTGTCATCATATATTTAACAGATACTTACATATGTAAGAAAACAATATCCCACATCTTATTAACTTATAAAAATAATTTCTTAACAAATATAATCCTGGTTGTTTTGGCACGAAAATCCTAGTGATTGTGTTCAAAAGCTTGGTAAGATTTAAGGACGAATGTAATAATATCACTTATTATTTAAATATATTTATAACAAAATGCTCAACCCCTTTTTATTTTTTGATAACATTGCTGGTCCAACCCAACATTATAATTAGAATCAGCCCAGCAAAATCGTGTATTTCGAGAAAGTGCAAATGGCCTGTAATTTTTTTGTAAATAAAATAAACGGGCCGCATGGACGCTACATTATTTGTTCACCCAGCCCAGCTAATGGCTGTAATTCAAAAAAAGGATCAAATTGACTATAAATTCTACCGTGCAAAAAAAGACTGTAAATTCTGAAAAAATGGGTTGAATACGTGCCACATTTTTGGAGGCTGAAATGTGGGCCAATAGGTCAAAACCAATGCAAGTCGTTGTCAATTTAGTCAACAAATGATTCTGACATGTTAGCCGTTGGATTTACATCCAACGACAGGCATCCATCTTCAATCTCTCGTCTTCTTCCTCCAGCGTCGTCGGGACCACCTGCCGCCTCCTGCTGCTAGCAGCTCTGCTTAGCACGCTTCGCTATGAAGCGCTACTCCACCATTGGCCAGGCCATCCCTCCATCCCTCCACACCTCCTGTTCTTCTCCACCGACTGCCGAACCACACCGCACTAGAACCAATTAACCCTCGTACACCTCTCCACCTGTGACTCTACTCCCGCGTCTTCCCATTTCCGGCTCGTTGTTGTCCAGAGCCTCGCCGTCGTCCACCACCTTAGATGCGCTCGGTGTGGTGTGGTCAACGTGGTCAACGAACGACACCATCGGAAGTAGATTGTGCATGGAGAGGCTGATAGCTGGGTCCACGGCCGCACACAAGGAAATGCCTCCTTATTACACGCAAAATAATGATTCCTCCACCTGACATCTGGGACCCACCAGAAGGGCCTCTGTATTTCGTGAAATAAAGTGCCCCCCGGTGACATGTCGGACCCACTAGCTATCTTCACACGCAAGGAAGTGTCTCCTTATTACGCACAAAAAAAATGAATATTCCCCCTGCCAGCTAGAACCCAGCATAGTGGGAGGCTGACTTGTGGGCCTGCCAAGTTGACGGGGACGGAGGGCTTTGTCAACTTAGTCAATATGAACGATTCTAGCTCCTGTTACTGTACGATGTTCATCCAACGGCCGTATTGCTTCTTCAACCTCTGGTCTTCTTGCTCCAGCCGCCCAAACCAGCGTCGGTCGTCCCGCATGCTCCTGCCTCCCGTGGTCGGCTGTGATGCCGCGGAGGCCTCACCGCCCCCTACTACTCCCACCGTTGGCCAGGCCATCCCTCTACTCACCCACACCCCCTATTAATCTGCGGCGACAGTAGCCTCACACCACAGCCGAACCAGTGAACCCTCGTACTCCTCTTTGCATGGGCATCCACTGCTGCGTCTTCCCCGGCTCCGAGTCGTCCCCTTCCTAGTCCTCGCCGTCGTCCACCGCCCTGGTGCTCTTGACGCGGCGTGGTCAACGTGGTCAACGACTGACTTCCATCGGAAGAGTACTGTACATGCAGAGGCTGACAGCTGGGTCCACGGCAGCCGCAAGGAAGTGCCTCCTTATTACGCGGAAAATAATTATTCCTCCACCTGACAGCAGGGACCCGCCGGACGGGCCACCAGTATTTTGTGAAAAAAATCGTTTCTCCTGACTGCTGGGACCCACCAGACAGGCCACCGTATTTCGTGAAAAAACGTTCCCCCTGCTGTCAGCTCGGACCCAACGGAAGTGCCTCCTTATTACGCACAAAAAAATGAATACTCCCCCGGCTATCTGGGACCCACCTTGCTGGGAGGCTGACTTGTGAGCCTACTAAGTTGACGGGGACGAAGGGCTTTGTCAACTTAGTCAATATGAACGATTCTAGCTCAAGTGACCGTACGATGTCCATCCAACGGCCGTAGTGCTTCTTCAACCTCTGGTCTTCTTGCTCCAGCTGCCCAAAGCAGCGCTGGTCGTGCCGCATGCTCCTGCCTCCCCTGGCCGGTTGTGCTGCCGCAGAGGCCTCACCACCCCCTACTATTCCCACCGCTGGCCAGGCCCTGCGGCGACGGCAGCCTCACACCGCAGTCGAACCAGTGAACCCTCGTAGTCCTCTCCGCGCGGGCTTCCACTGCCGCGTCGTCCCCTTCCTAGGCCTCATCGTCGTCCACCGCCGTGGTGCTCTCCGCGCGGCGTGGTCAACATGGTCAAGGAACGACTTCCATCAGAAGAGTACTGTACGTGGAGTGGCTGACAGCTGGGTCCATGGCCACAGCCTAGTTTTTTTGTGATTTGCCAAGTAAGTCGCTTTGTCAGGCCTGTTGGGCTGCAAATCTTTCAAGACGAGGAGAGCTTTCATTCGGCTGGCCGAGAAAATGGCCCATCAGTAATGAGAAATGGGTTGTACATTTTTAAAACACATCAAACCGGCAATTAGTTTCAAAAATATCTTTTTTTTTCATTTCAAGATTTTAAATTACATTAATTTTTATGCGTGGAGAATTTGTTGGATTTTATATGGATATACATTTATTTTTAAAATCAGTTTGAATGTGAGTCGAAATTTCGAGATTAAAAACAGTTTGGACCGCACCGAAATATGCAAAATTTCGTATAATTTTTTAACCGTTGCCACAATATGGGCTGCAATGCTAACAAAAAGAATATGGGCTCCAAAAAAAACCTTAAGAATTAGCAAATGGACTGTAAATTATTAGAAATAATGGCAGATGGGTTGTATGATGTTTTCCACAGATTTGAGGCTTTCCTAAAAAAAGGTTGACGCACAAGCACTGACTGTTGGATGTCCATCCAACGACCGTCATGCTTCTTCAATCTCTGCTCTTCCTGCTCCAGCCGCTCAAACAAGCGCCGGCGGGACTGCCTGCTCCCTCCTCCTCGCGGCCGGCTGTGCTGCCGCGCAGGCCTCACCGCCTGACGGTACTCCCATCGCTGGCCTAGCCATCCCTCTACTCACCCACACATGTTGTTATTCTCTGGCGACGGCAGACGAAACAGTAAACCCTCATACAATCGTACTCCCCTCCGCGTGGGAAACAACTGCCGAGTCTTCCTTGCCTCCGTGTCGTCCCCTTCCTAGGCCTCTCCATCGTCCACTGCCCTGGTGCTCTCGGCGCGGCATGGTCAACGTGGTCAAGGAACGACTTCCATCGGACGTGGACTGTACGTGGAGAGGCTGACAGCTGGGTCCACGGCGGCAGCAAGGAAGTGCCTCCTTATTACGCGGAAAATAATGATTCCCTCACCTGACAGCAGGGACCCACCGGACGGGCCACCGTATTTCGTGAAAAAAACGTTTCCCCCCTGACTGCTGGGACCCACCAGCTACACCTTCGCACGCAAGGAAGTGCGTCCGGGCAAAAAAAAACAATTCGCCCCCCTGACTGCTGGGACCCACCAGCTACATCTTCGCATGCAAGGAAGTGCGTCCGGGCAAAAAAACCAAAACGATTCGCCCCCCTGACTGCTGGGACCCACCAGCCCCCCGACTGCTGGGACCCACCAGCTACATCTTCGCACGCAAGGAAGTGCGTCCGGGCAAAAAAAATGATTCACCCCCTGACTGCTGGGACCCACCAGCTACATCTTCGCAGGCAAGGAAGTGCCTAACAATCGGGACCTACCTGGTCGAAGCGTACGTGGCGTTGTCATTCTGGCCGCGAACGTGTACGTACATATATACTGGTGGATGTAAAGGCGCGCACGTGTCGTAGTAGAGGCGGCCAGGGTGCAAGAAAGAAAATACGGCCACATATGTGTACATATGGTCGGGGTCTCGAACGCCTACTCGCACATACGTACGGCGAGGGCTCGTGTACATGGCTGGGTCGGAACGGAGAAACAGCGTCGTCGTCGTGTTCATGGGGAGGCAACGGAATGCGTCGTGTTCATCGGGAGGCAACGCGGCTGGGTCGGAACGGAATGTGTGGTCGTGTTCATCGGGAGGGCTTGGACAGAAGAGGCGATGGAAACGAGGCCTGGCGTACCGCACAACGGAGGAAACGGACCTCCTACGGTCGAAACGGGGGTCCTGTTGATCGGGAGGGGTGTGGCATACCGCAAAACAGAGGAAACGGACCTCCTACGGTCGAAACGGGGGTCCTGTTGATCGGGAGGGGTGTGGCGTACCGCAAAATGGAGGAAATGGACCTCCTACGGTCGAAACGGGGGTCCTGTTGATCGGGAGGGGTGTGGTGTACCGCAAAACGGAGGAAACGGACTTGTGTTGGAGCGCTACGGTCGAAACAGGGGTCCTGTTCATCGGGAAGGGTGTGGCGTATCGCAAAACAGGACTCCACGGGATACTATTCATCTCCACCGTCGCCCCCCTCCAGCCTCCACGAGCTACTGTTCATCCACCGTCGACCTCCTCCAGCCTCCACGGGCTCCTGTTCATCCAGCCTCCACCGCGCGCTACTCCACCGGCTACTGTTCAACCACCCCTCCACCATCTACTGTTCATCCAGCCCTCCACACCACGGGGTCCTGTTCAACCACCCCTCCACGGGCACCCCTCCACCGTCTACTGTTCATCCTGCCCTCCACACCACGGGGTCCTGTTCATCCACCCCTCCACGGGCACCCCTCCACCGTCTACTGTTCATCCAGTCCTCCACCACACCAGGGGGTCCTGTTCATCCAGAGGCAACGCCACCGCTCACTGTTCATCCAAACCCCCCCCGCAACGCTCACTGCTCATCCCATCGATCGGCTTCAGTTAGCAGCAGTAGCCAGGGAATCGCTCGATCGGTTTCAGTTAATAGCCATCGATCGATCGCTCGGGTTCAGTAACGCGTAGTCTGCAGTGCAATCGCTCGGGTTCAGTTAGAGCCCAACGCCTCGCTCGGGTTCAGTTAGAGCCAACGCCTCGCATACACGCGCGTACGTGTACGAGAGAAACGCGCATCGCTCGGCCCCCGACCTCCCACCGTAACCGGGAACTCCCCGAAATTTTCCTCCCCCTCGCTTCTACCACGGTTTTTCCGTCATGGACGGCCCAAAGAATGTCATGCAACTGCGTCTCCGGCCCGCCCAGGACGAAAAGCCCATTTTCTGTCATGATTTTTTGTCATAGAAGTAGGAGCCCACCACATCTATGATGATACCGGGTTTTGTCACAATTATCGTCATAGAAGTGTCATATGTATGACAGAAAAAAATTTCGTTCGGCCCAAAATGTCACGGATGTGTCTTTTTTTGTAGTGAATGCATTGATACGTCTCCAACGTATCTATAATTTATGAATTATTCATGCCAATATATTATCATTCTTGGATGTTTTACAATCATTTTATAGAAACTTTATATCATTTTTTGGGACTAACCTATTGACCAAGTGCCCAGTGCCAGTTGCTATTTTTTGCTTGTTTTTTACATCACAGAAAATCAATATCAAATGGAGTCCAAACACCGTGAAACTTTTTTTGTACTTTTTATGGGCCAGAAGACTCCCAATGGGCCAAAGCAGCACCTGGGGGTGCCCCGAGGGGGGGGGACAACCCACCAGGGCACGCCAGGGGGGCCTGGCATGCCTTGGTGGGTTGTTCCCACCTTGGTGGCCTCCCGTACCCCTTCTTTGCGCTATAAATTCCCAAATATTCCAAAACCCCTCAGGGTTAACCTAGATCTGAAGTTCTGCCACCGCAGGGCTCCGTAGCCACCGAAAACTAATCTAGACATGTTTCAGTACCCTGCCGGAGGGGGGAATCATCTTCGGTGGCCATCTTCATCATCTCGGCGGCCACCACGATGAGGAGGGAGTAGTCCACCCTCGGGGCTGAGGGTTTGTACAAGTAGCTATGTGATTAATCTCTCTCTCTCTCATGATCTATATCATGGGCTTTATTAATATAGTCAGATCATATGATGTTTCTCCCCTCTATACCCTTGTTGTGATGAATTGAATCTTTACCCTTTGAAGTTTTGTCATGTCGGATTGAATGTTCAGATTTGAGAACACATGGTGTATGTCTTGCAGTATGAATACTTGAGGTGACAATGGGGTATCTTATTGATTCACTTGATATACGTTATGGCACTCAACTTGCGGATTCCCGCGGTGATATTGGGGTAATCTTTGCATAGGGGTTCATGCACGTTTTTATTATCCTTTCTCTGATAGAAACTTTGGGGTCTCTTTGTAGTTCTTTGTGTGGATTGAGCATTATGAATATGAATATGCTTTGGTGTTATTCTAGTACGAACTCTAGGATAGATCGAACGGAAATAATAGCTTTGTGTTATTTTAGTGCGAACTCTTGAATAGATCGAACAGAAAGAATAGTTTTGAGGTGGTTTCGTACCCTACAAACAATTTCTATCTTTTGTTCTCCTCTAATAGGAACTCGGGAGTGATTCTTTATTGCACTTTGAGGGATAATCATATGATCCAACTATGTTAGCACTGTTGAGAGATTGAACTAGCGAAAGTACGGACCCTAGGCCTTGTTTTTAAGCATTGAAACACCGTTTTGTGCCCATTTACTATTTGCTACCTTGCTTTTTTATTTATTCAGATTATAAAAATACACTTCTACCATCTGTATTACACTTTTATCACCATCTCTTTGCCGAACTAGTGCACCTATACAATTTGCCATTGTATTGGGTGTGTTGCGGACACAAGAGATTTCTTGTATTTGGTTGCAGGGTCGTTTGAGAGAGACCATCTTCATCCTACACCTCTCACGGATTGATAAACCTTAGGTCATCCACTTGAGGGAAAATTGCTACTGTCCTACATAACTCTGCGCTTGGAGGCCCAACACGTGTCTACAAGAATAAAGTTGCGTAGTAGACAACATGCATCATCCCGTAACTAACTCATTTAGTTACATTACTTGCAAGGCTTATAGTGATGTGCATTACCGAGAGGGCCCAGAGATACCTCTCTGATACACGGAGTGACAAATCCTAATCTTGATCTATGCCAACTCAAAAAACACCATCGGAGACACCTGTAGAGAATCTTTATAATCTCCCAGTTACGTCGTGACGTTTGATAGCACACAAGGTGTTCCTCCGGTATTCGGGAGTTGCATAATCCCATACTCAGAGGAATATGTATAAGTCATGAAGAAAGCAATAGCAATAAAACTAGATGATCATAATGCTAAGCTAACGGATGGGTGTTGTCCATCACATCATTCTCTAATGATGTGATCCCGTTCATCAAATGGCAACACATGTCTATGGTCAGGAAACTTAACCATCTTTGGTTAATGAGCTAGTCAAGTAGAGGCATACTAGGGACACACTGTTTGTCTATGTATTCACACAGGTACTAAGTTTCTGGTTAATACAATTCGAGCATGAATAATAAACATTTATCATGATATAAGGAAATATAAATAACAACTTTATTATTGCCTCTAGGGCATATTTCCTTCACTTGTCCCTTTGGATCGGAAGATACAAAGCATATGTTATTTCAATTTCATAAAGCAAAGGAGGTTTGCATAGTGTTGGAGAAGGATCATGTCATTAAAATAGCTTGCGAAGTTGATTATGTTGGTGAGATTGTACCTGAAATTTTACTTTCTATACCTGAACATGAGCTGGCTATCTTGGGTATTCGAAATGTTCATTAGATGATTGCAATTACAACTTCGTATTTGTGGAGGGAAAGGTGAAAATTGGTCCATAAGGAGAATACCCAAGATGCTAACCAAATTTCTATGGGGATTTGTGCTATTACCACTGTTCAAGATATCTTTCGATATTCCGATAAATTAGCCGATTTATCGCTTACCGTTGTCTAACCGATAAGATTAATCGACCGATAAATCAGCCGATATGGCGATAAATCGGCCGATATGCCGATAAACTGGCCGATTTACCCCTTATCATGGGTCGACCAATAAGTTCCCGATAAGCGATATCCCCAACATTGGCTATTACATTAAACTATGTCATGGCTATACCACCAAAGGCTACTATGAAAAGAGGGGGTTGGACCCAACCTCAAAGGGGGTTTGTAAAATTTAATCTGGATGCCTCTTTTGATCATCACCTGCTTAGGGGCACGGTTGGTGCCGTTTTAAGGGACGATAAAGGAAAATTAATTGTAGGGGGAAATTGGAGAATTGATTGGTGTAAGGATGTCCCGGTGTCTAAAGCTTTGGCGCTTAGATACAGTCTATCCACTCCTCAAAAGGCAGGCTGTAATTGCCTTCTTATTAACTCGGATAACTTGGAGGTCATTGAAACCATGAATAATGGAGGTCAAACGGCGAGTATGTCAGCGACATTGTTTGACGATTGTTATTTTTTGGCTTGTGGTTTTCTCATTACTAGATTTGAGCACTATAAAAGGGAAGAAAATAAGGTTTCCCATGAACTTGCTAAGTTAGCTAGATTTTCTTCTACTTTTGACTGGTTTGAGAAGACGTTGAGTGAAATTGTACCCCTCCTCATAAATGATGTACTTGTTATTGCAAATGAATAAAGTTTTGTGTTTTTCAACAAAAATAACAAAGCAACCAAACCCTACCGGGTTGGCCCACCACAGGCTTCCCTTAAGGTGACTTGAGGTATTGTTTCGCTTAAAGCAAGAAGTAGTAGTGGGTGGAAAATCCTAGGGAAACGCTCTACACTAGACGTCTAATAATTTCCTCCCATCATAGATCAGACTGGTTCTGAGCCGTACATCTCTTAACCAATCCCACGACCAGAATACTCCACCAACTGCCATTCCCACCGCCTGTAATTCACGCAAGGAAATGCCCTATTGATGCTGAATCCACCATATGCCCCGATCCAACTCTCCATCCTCTTGCTCACATCACGGTGCTGTCGCCTCGAGTGATGGCCCTTCCGGGCAGCGAATGCAACATGTGCGGCCAGCTCCACGGAATGTCAAGGTGCCCCTCGTCAATAGAAGGAATCATGACTACCAATGGAAGGAAGCATGATCCTCGTCCGACGGTGCATTCATGCTACAACATTGATCCATCCATGGCGTCCCTGTTGAAGCATTTTCATCCATTGGAACACAACACAAACACCATTTGATGGAAGCATGCCCACCATTTGAAGGAAGCACAATTCTTTGTTGGGGAACGTAGTAATTTCAAAAATTTCCTATGCACAAGCAAGATCATGGTGATGCATAGCAACGAGAGGGGAGAGTGTGATCTACGTACCCTCATAGACCGAAAGCGGAAGCGTTAGCACAACGCGGTTGATGTAGTTGTACGTCTTCACGGCCCGACCGATAAAGCACCGAAACTACGGCACCTCCGAGTTCTAGCACACGTTCAGCTCGATGACGATCCCCGGACTCCGATCCAGCAAAGTGTCAGGGAAGAGTTCCGTCAGCACGACGGCGTGGTGACGATCTTGATGTTCTACCGTCGCAGGGCTTCGCCTAAGCACCGCTACAATATTATCGAGGATTATGGTGGAAGGGGGCACCGCACACGGCTAAGAAAACGATCATGTGGATCAACTTGTGTGTCTAGAGGTGCCCCCTGCCCCCGTATATAAAGGAGCAAGGGAGAGGAGGCCGGCCCTAGGAGGGGCGCGCCAGCGAGTAGGATTCCTACACCTAGTTGGAGTAGGTTTCCTCCTTTCCTAGTCCAACTAGGAGAAGGGGGGAAAGGGGGAAGAGGGGAAGTAAGGGAGAGAGGGGTCGCGCCCCAAACCCCTTGTCCAATTCGGACTGGGCTTGGGAGGGGCGCGCGCCACCTCCTGGTCCTTCCCACTAAGGCCCATTAAGGCCCATTGCTTCTTCCTCGTATTCCCGTAACTCCCCGGTACCTCCTAAAATATCCGAATCACTCAGAACCTTTCCGATGTCCGAATATAGTCGTCCAATATATCGATCTTTACGTCTCGACCATTTCGAGACTCCTCATCATGTCCCCGATCTCATCCGAGACTCCGAACTCCTTCGGTACATCAAAACTCATAAACTCATAATATAACTGTCATCGAAACCTTAAGCGTGCGGACCCTACGGGTTCGAGAACAATGTAGACATGACCGAGACACGTCTCTGGTCAATAACCAATAGCGGAACCTGGATGCTCATATTGGCTCCCACATATTCTACGAAGATCTTTATCGGTCAGACCGCATAACAACATACGTTGTTCCCTTTGTCATCGGTATGTTACTTGCCCGAGATTCGATCGTCGGTATCTCAATACCTAGTTCAATCTCGTTACCGGCAAGTCTCTTTACTCGTTTCGTAATACATCATCTCGCAACTAACTCATTAGTTGCAATGCTTGCAAGGCTTATGTGATGTGCATTACCGAGAGGGCCCAGAGATACCTCTCCGACAATCGGAGTGACAAATCCTAATCTCGAAATACGCCAACCCAACATGTACCTTTGGATACACATGTAGAGCTCCTTTATAATCACTCAGTTACGTTGTGATGTTTGGTAGCACACAAAGTGTTCCTCCGGCAAACGGGAGTTTCATAATCTCATAGTCAAAGGAACATGTATAAGTCATGAAGAAAGCAATAGCAACATACTAAACGATCGGGTGCTAAGCTAATGGAATGGGTCATGTCAATCACATCATTCTCCTAATGATGTGATCCCGTTAATCAAATGACAACACATGTCTATGGTTAGGAAACATAACCATCTTCGATCAACGAGCTAGTCAAGTAGAGGCATACTAGTGACGTTTAGTTTGTCTATGTATTCACACAAGTATTATGTTTCCGGTTAATACAATTCTAGCATGAATAATAAACATTTATCATGAAATAAGGAAATAAATAATAACTTTATTATTGCCTCTAGGGCATATTTCCTTCAGTCTCCCACTTGCACTAGAGTCAATAATCTAGTTCACATCGTCATGTGATCTAACATCAATAATTCACATCTTTATGTGGTTAACACCCATAGTTCACATCGATATGTGACCAACACCCAAAGGGTTTGCTAGAGTCAGTAATCTAGTTCACATCGCTATGTGATTAACACGCAAAGAGTACTAAGGTGTGATCATGTTTTGCTTTTGAGATAATTTTAGTCAACGGGTCTATCATATTCAGATCCGTAAGTGTTTTGCAAATATCTATGTCAACAATGCTCTGCACGGAGCTACTCTAGCTAATTGCTCCCACTTTCAATATGTATCTAGATCGAGACTTAGAGTCATCCAGATCTGTGTCAAAGCTTGCATCGACGTAA
Source organism: Triticum urartu (assembly GCF_056163025.1). Taxonomy (NCBI): domain Eukaryota; kingdom Viridiplantae; phylum Streptophyta; class Magnoliopsida; order Poales; family Poaceae; genus Triticum; species Triticum urartu. The sequence continues at coordinate 606,534,842 of NC_141874.1, read as the reverse complement.
CTCTTGCCAAAAACAGTGTAGGGTATACAATAGGTACACAGCATGGCATACTTTATAGAACCTATGATTGAGGCATAGGGAATGACTTTCACTCTCTTTCTATCTTCTGCCGTGGTCGGGCTTTGAGTCTTACTCAATTTCACACCTTGTTACACAGGCAAGAACTCTTTCTTTGACTGTTCCATTTTGAACTACTTCAAAATATTATCAAGGTATGTACTCATTGAAAAAACTTATCAAGCGTCTTGATCTATCTCTATAGATCTTGATGCTCAATATGTAAGCAGCTTCACCGAGGTCTTTCCTTGAAAAACTCCTTTCAAATATTCCTTTATGCTTTCCAGAAAGTTATACATTATTTCCGATCAACAATATGTCGTTCACATATACTTATCAGAAATGTTGTAGTGCTCCCACTCACTTTCTTGTAAATACAGGCTTCACCGCAAGTATGTATAAAACTATATGCTTTGATCAACTTATCAAAGCGTATATTCCAACTCCGAGATGCGTGCACCAGTCCATAGATGGATCGCTGGAGCTTGCATATTTAGTTAACACCTTTAGGATCGACAAAACCTTCTAGTTGCATCGTATACAACTCTTCTTTAATAAATCCATTAAGGATTGCAGTTTTGTTTATCCATTTGCCAGATTTCATAAAATGCGGCAATTGCTAACATGATTCGGACAGACTTAAGCATAGATACGGGTGAGAAACTCTCATCATAGTCAACACCTTGAACTTGTCGAAAAACTTTTTTTGCGACAATTCTAGCTTTGTAGATAGTAACACTACTATCAGCGTCTGTCTTCCTCTTGAAGATCCATTTAATCTCAATGGCTCGCCGATCATTGGGCAAGTCAATCAAAGTCCATACTTTGTTCTCATACATGGATCTCATCTCAGATTTCATGGCCTCAAGCCATTTTGCGGAATCTGGGCTCATCATCGCTTCCTCATAGTTCGTAGGCTCGTCATGGTCAAGTAACATGACCTCCGGAACAGGATTACCATACCACTCTGGTGCGGATCTCACTCTGGTTTACCTACGAGGTTCGGTAGTAACTTGATCTGAAGTTACATGATCATCATCATTAGCTTCCTCACTAATTGGTGTAGTAGTCACAGGAACAGATTTCTGTGATGAACTACTTTCCAATAAGGGAGCAGGTATAGTTACCTCATCAAGTTCTACTTTCCTCCCACTCACTTCTTTCGAGAGAAACTCCTTCTCTAGAAAGGATCCATTCAAAGCAATGAATATCTTGCCTTCGGATCTGTGATAGAAGGTGTACCCAACATTTTCTTTTGGGTATCCTATGAAGATGCACTTCTCCGATTTGGGTTTGAGCTTATCAGGTTGAAACTTTTTCACATAAGCATTGCAACCTCAAACTTTAAGAAACGACAGCTTAGGTTTCTTGCCAAACCATAGTTCATATGGTGTCGTCTCAACGGATTTAGATGGTGCCCTATTTAATGTGAATGTAGCTGTCTCTAATGCATAACCCCAAAACGATAGTGGTAAATCGGTAAGAGACATCATAGATCGCACCATATCTAATAAAGTACGGTTACGACGTTCGGACACACCATTACACTGTGGTGTTCCAGGTGGCGTGAGTAGTGAAACTATTTCACATTGTTCTTAACTGAAGGCCAAACTCGTAACTCAAATATTTTACTTATGCGATCATATCGTAGAAACTTTTATTTTTGTTATGATGATTCTCCACTTCACTCTGAAATTCTTTGAACTTTTTAAATGTTTCAGACTTGTGTTTCATCAAGTAGATATACTCATATCTGCTCAAATCATCTGTGAAGATCAGAAAATAATGATACCTGTCGCGAGCCTCAATATTCATCGGACCACATACATCAGTATGTATGATTTCCAACAAATCTATTGCTCGCTCCATTGTTCCGGAGAACGGAGTCTTAGTCATCTTGCCCATGAGGCATGGTTCGCAAGCATCAACTGATTCATAATCAAGTGATTCCAAAAGCCCATCATCATGGAGTTTCTTCATGCGCTTTACACCAATATGACCTAAACGGCAGTGCCACAAATAAGTTGCACTATCATTATTAACTTTGCATCTTTTGGTTTCAATATTATGAATATGTGTATCACTACGATCGAGATCCAACGAACCATTTTCATTGGGTGTGTAACCATATAAGGTTTTATTCATGTAAACAGAACAACAATTTTTTCTCTTACTTAAATGAATAACCGTATTGCAATAAACATGATGAAATCATATTTATGCTCAACGCAAACACCAAATAACACTTATTTAGGTTCAACACTAATCCCGAAAGTATAGGGAGTGTGCGATGATGATCATATCAATCTTGGAACCACTTCCAACACACATCGTCACTTCACCCTTAACTAGTCTCTGTTCATTCTGCAACTCCCGTTTCGAGTTACTACTCTTAGCAACTGAACTAGTATCAAATACTGAGGGGTTGCTATAAATACTAGTAAAGTACACATCAATAACATGTATATCAAATATACTTATGTTCACTTTGCCATCCTTCTTATCCGCCAATCACTTGGGGTAGTTCCCCTTCCAATGACCAGTCCCTTTGCAGTAGAAGCACTTAGTCTCAGGCTTAGGACCAGACTTGGGCTTCTTCACTTGAGCAGCAACTTGCTTGCTGTTTTTCTTGAAGTTCCCCTTTTCCCTTTGCCCTTTTATTGAAACTAGTGATCTTGTCAACCATCAACACTTGATGCTCTTTCTTGATTTCTACCTTCATCGATTTCATCATCATGAAAAACTTGGGATTCGTTTTCGTCATCCCTTGCATACTATAGTTCATCAAGAAGTTCTACTAACTTGGTGATGGTGACTAGAGAATTCTGTCAATCACTATCTTATCTGGAAGATTAACTCCCAATTGATTCAAGCGATTGTAGTACCCAGACAATCTGAGCACATGCTCACTAGTTGAGTGATTCTTCTCCATCTTTTAGCTATAGAACTTGTTGGAGACTTCATATCTCTCAACTCGGGTATTTGCTTGAAATATTAACTTCAACTCCTTGAACATCTCATATGGTCCATGACGTTCAAAATGTCTTTGAAGTCCCGATTCTAAGCCGTTAAGCATGGTGCACTAAACTATCAAGTAGTCATCATATTTAGCTAGCCAAACGTTCATAACGTTTGCATCTGCTCCTGCAATAGGTCTGTCACCTAGCGGTGCATCAAGGACATAATTCTTTTGTGCAGCAATGAGGATAAACCTCAGATCACGGATCCAATCCGCATCATTGCTACTAACATCTTTTCAACACAATTTTCTCTAGGAACATATCAAAATAAACACAGGGAAGCAACAACGCGAGCTATTGATCTACAACATAGATATGCTAATACTACCAGGACTAAGTTCATGATAAATTTAAGTTCAATTAATCATATTACTTAAGAACTCCCACTTAGATAGACATCCCTCAAATCCTCTAAGTGATCACATGATCCAAATCAACTAAACCATAACCGATCATCACGTGAAATGGAGTAGCTTTCAATGGTGAGCATCACTTATGTTGATCATATCTACTATATGATTCACGCTCGACCTTTCGGTCTCAGTGTTCCGAGGCCATATTTGCATATGCTAGGCTCATCAAGTTTAACCTGAGTATTCTGCATGTGCAAAACTGGCTTCCACCCGTTGTAGATGGACGTAGAGCTTATCACACCCGATCATCACGTGGTGTCTGGGCACGACGAACTTTGGCAACGGTGCATACTCAGGGAGAATACTTTTATCTTGAAATTTAGTGAGAGATGATCTTATAATGCTACCGTCAATCAAAGCAAGATAAGATGCATAAAGATAAACATCACATGCAATTGAAATATGTGACATGATATGGCCATCATCATCTTGTGCCTTTGATCTCCATCTCCAAAGTGCTGTCATGATCTCTATCGTCACCGGCATGACACCATGATCTTCATCATCTTGATCTATATCAATGTGTCGTCACGTGGACGTCTCGCCAACTATTGCTCTTGCAACTATTGCTATCGCATAGCGATAAAGTAAAGCAATTATTTGGCGCTTGCATCTTATGCAATAAAGAGACGACCATAAGGCTTTTGCCAGTTGCCGATAACTTCAACAAAACATGATCATCTTATACAAAAACTTAGAACTCATCACGTCTTGACCATATCACATCACAATATGCCTTGCAAAAACAAGTTAGACGTCCTCTACTTTGTTGTTGCAAGTTTTACGTGGCTGCTACGGGCTTAGCAAGAACCGTTCTTACCTACGCATCAAAAACTACAACGATAGTTTGTGAAGTTGGTGCTGTTTTAACCTTCGCAAGGACCGGGCGTAGCCACACTCAGTTCAACTAAAGTTGGAGAAACTGACACCCGCCAGCCACCTGTGTGCAAAGCACGTCGGTAGAACCAGTCTCGCGTAAGCATACGCGTAATGTCGGTCCGGGTCGCTTCATCCAACAATACCGCCGAACCAAAGTATATCATGCTGGTAAGCAGTATGACTTATATCGCCCACAACTCACTTGTGTTCTACTCGTGCATATAACATCAACACATAAAACCTAGGCTCTGATACCACTGTTGGGGAACGTAGTAATTTCAAAAATTTCCTACGCACACGCAACATCATGGTGATGCATAGCAATGAGAGGGGAGAGTGTGATCTACGTACCCTCGTAGACCGAAAGCGGAAGCGTTAGCACAACGCGGTTGATGTAGTCGTACATCTTCACGGCCCGACCGATCAAGCACCGAAACTACGGCACCTCCGAGTTCTAGCACACGTTCAGCTCGATGACGATCCCCGGACTCCGATTCAGCAAAGTGTCGGGGAAGAGTTCCGTCAGCACGGCAGCATGGTGACGATCTTGATGTTCTACCGTCGCAGGGCTTCGCCTAAGCACCGCTACAATATTATCGAGGATTATGGTGGAAGGGGGCACCGCACACGGCTAAGAAAACGATCACGTGGATCAACTTGTGTGTCTAGAGGTGCCCCTGCCCCCGTATATAAAGGAGCAAGGGGGAGGAGGCCGGCCCTAGGAGGGGCGCGCCAGGGAGTAGGATTCCTACTCCTAGTTGGAGTAGGTTTCCTCCTTTCCTAGTCCAACTAGGAGAAGGGGGGAAAGGGGGAAGAGGGGAAGGAAGGGAGAGAGGGGCCGCGCCACAAACCCCTTGTCCAATTCGGATTGGGCTTGGGAGGGGCGCGCGCCACCTCCTTGTCCTTCCCACTAAGGCCCATTAAGGCCCACTACTTCTTCCTCGTATTCCCGTAACTCCCCGGTACCTCCGAAAATATCCGAATCACTCGGAACCTTTCCGATGTCCGAATATAGTCGTCCAATATATCGATCTTTACGTCTCGACCATTTCGAGACTCCTCGTCATGTCCCCGATCTCATCCGGGACTCCGAACTCCTTCAGTACATCAAAACTCATAAACTCATAATATAACTGTCATCGAAACCTTAAGCGTGCGAACCCTACGGGTTTGAGAACAATGTAGACATGACCGAGACATGTCTCTGGTCAATAACCAATAGCGGAACCTGGATGCTCATATTGGCTCCCACATATTCTACGAAGATCTTTATCGGTCAGACCGCATAACAACATACGTTGTTCCCTTTGTCATCGGTATGTTACTTGCCCGAGATTCGATCGTCGGTATCTCAATACCTAGTTCAATCTCGTTACCGGCAAGTCTCTTTACTCGTTTCGTAATACATCATCTCGCAACTAACTCATTAGTTGCAATGCTTGCAAGGCTTATGTGATGTGCATTACCGAAAGGGCCCAGAGATACCTCTTCGACAATCGGAGTGACAAATCCTAATCTCGAAATACGCCAACCCAACATGTACCTTTGGAGACACCTGTAGAGCTCCTTTATAATCACCCAGTTACGTTGTGACGTTTGGTAGCACATAAAGTGTTCCTCCGGCAAACGGGAGTTGCATAATCTCATAGTCAAAGGAACATGTATAAGTCATGAAGAAAGCAATAGCAACATACTAAACGATCGGGTGCTAAGCTAATGGAATGGGTCATGTCAATCACATCATTCTCCTAATGATGTGATCCCGTTAATCAAGTGACAACACATGTCTATGGTTAGGAAACATAACCATCTTCGATCAACGAGCTAGTCAAGTAGAGGCATACTAGTGACGTTTAGTTTGTCTATGTATTCACACAAGTATTATGTTTCCGGTTAATACAATTCTAGCATGAATAATAAACATTTATCATGAAATAAGGAAATAAGTAATAACTTTATTATTGCCTCTAGGGCATATTTCCTTCATTCTCAGCTAGCAGTGCATCAATACTGCAATGTCGATCCCCTGGGCTAACCACCATCCGAATGAAGCACACCCATCATCGAAAGGAAGCACGAACACCATTGGAATTAGAATGCACCCATCCGAGAAATAGGAGGACATCGGCCATGACTAATTATATGTTTAGACATTAGAAGCAAAAAATATTCAACAATGAAGCAAACTAACATGACGTTGGAAACCAATGTGCTACCGTAATTAATTTGTTTCCACAAAATCCAAACCCGTTTCTGAAAAAATAGCAATCATGGTTGGTTACTGAAAGAAAATCATGAGAAATTAATTTGTTTCTATTTTTTGTTTTGGAAACTCCCGAGTGGGGTGGGTTGCATGAGACGGTGCTTCATCCACCATCTATAGGGCTTCCATCTGACGGCCACAAGGTGGTCTAATGGGATGTCGGGGACCATTAGTATGATCCCTAGCGGTTTCCTAGTCGCTTGACTACACATGTAGAACCTGGCTTAAGTGGGGCGGGGTGGCACTTTTTGCTTTTTTTGTGGGTTGTAGTAAACCCTATTTTTCTAGTTTTGGTTATCCATGACGTATTTCTTCTTCTTCTGACTTATCTTGCGCATGTGGTTGTTTCGGCAAGAGACGAAGCCCTACAGACGCAAGATAAGAGGAGAGGATCATGGGATAGCGATTGTCGAGGTCATGTCTGTGTTAGTGTTTCTTCTTCTTCTTCTTCTTCTTCTTCTTCTTCTTCTTCTTATTTTGCCACTCAATTTTTTGGCATTTATTTTGTTAAGTTCTTTTTACTAGTGGTACATCTGGTCTTCACGTGCAACTGCACCCAACATACACCCACGTGCAGCAGCAAGGGACATAACATGCATGCAACTAGGGACAAAACATGCATGCAACTAGGGTGGCTGCAACATTTTGCCAAAAAAAAGACAACATCGTGTTCATCAACATTATGATTTTTTCTTTATTTGTCTTCTTTTCCACCATGTGCAATAGATACAGTAAATAGGGATTTTTTAGGTTTTCTATATCAAACTTGCGGCAACTTCAAAGGGCATAATGTGCATGCGACTAGGATGTAATTTTCTTTTATTATTATTATTATTGGGGGGCGTAAATAGGGCTATATCGAACTTCGGGCAACTCTAAAGCGCATGCGACTAGGATGCAATTTTATTTTATACTTATTATTGGATGGTGATGGGGCGGGGATGTGATATTACCACCAGTTGCATGGCATGTTTGCCCTCATGCACAATTGCATGGAGCACACATACAAGGGTTGCGAGTCTTTTGGGATTTTAATGCAACTATAGGGGAAGCAACATGCACACAACTAGTGGGTGTAGTTTTTCCAGTTTTTCATGCAAAAGTGCATCAGTTTTGCACTTCCCCCTCATGTGCAACTACACTGCAGTACCCCTCATGCATTCGCGAATGGCTGCAATGCGCATGCAACTAGGGAGTTTTACCAACGAAAAAATACACAAAAAGCAACACTAACAAAAAAGTGAGATGAAAAATCATAAAGAGCAAAAGATCCCACAAGACAAGACAAAACATCATACAAGATGGCGTCAATTTTCGTGAAATTTACTTAAATCTCATCTAGATGAGAACTAGAGGAACTCAAAAGATTACATTAATAAAATCTTGTCGTGTGTGTCTCGTTTCTCACCTATTAGTGTCTATCGTGTTCAACCTATAAAAATGGTTGTCCACCTTACGTGTGTTCATCTAGGATTTATGCCAACATTTGGTACCAGAGCTCTAGATTCTAGATCATGGAGCTTGTACGAGGTGGCGGCGATTGACGAAGCCATAGTGACGATGATTGGAAATGGGTGACAAGTCTCTGATGGCGGCGACAATGGTTAAAATTGCAGGCGGCCCAACAAGAGTTTGGTTGTCGACGACGCGTTGGTGGAAGGAGCCATCGTGCAACAAGCTATGTCGAGGGGGTGCGGCATCACTGCGCAATACATTTAGCCCACTATGATAGTTCATGTCCTATGGGATATGAATATGAGATCCTTCTCTGCTTAGTAGGGGTTACAGTCAAGAGAAAGAGAATGGCTATCGCAAAGCAAGAGACCACAAATGATGCATGGGAAGCAATTTGATACATGCGCGTCATAGAACATCGTGTCAATATGGTGCAAGTGAAGGGACCAAGGAGATCGGTGACAGTGAGACGCCGACTCTCGGTGTGTAATGGTATATTATTAAAGGGATATACTCTACTAGGTGAATATATTGCCACACCCGTGATGGCAAAGTAGATACTTGGAAGAGATAAGGATGTATGCGTGATTTCTAGGATTACACTATCCCATGAGACATGTTCCATATAACTGCGGGATATTAATCGTATCATAGGCTTGTATCTCCTCCAAAGATAGCACCTAATTACCAACAGGGGTCAACCTATGTAAGGCCAGTTCTTTTGCTGGTTTCTAGAATAAACTGAAATAAGTTGTCCCCAACTAGCTTATTTTAAAAGCTCAACTAGAAGACATTTTTTTAAAGGCAAGTAGTTAATACTTGATTAGTAGACTTCTAAAAAATTGGTGGACTTCTAGAATAAACCGAATAGGAGGCAGCTTATTCTGGAAGCCCAAAAAGATAGCAAAAGAACTTGCCCTAAAGGCCCAAGCATCTCCCATCAAAGACTCGTTTTCTTTGGTGAGACTACACTCATGTGACCTATCTTTCTTTTCCATCTACGCTCTATAACTCTTTGTCAATCTATCTAGATATACAAGCATGGCGTAGGGCTATAAACCATCTAGGAGCCTGATCCTAGATAAAAACCATCGTGTCTCCATTGCCACCGACGATCCCTTCAGCGCCATCCCTCTCTCTATTGTTCTTTACAATTCGTCGTCTGATCATAAGATCACCGCTGAGTCAATCACTAATAGATCCTAAATGTATTTTTTGAAGTTTTCATGTCATTATCTTTAACAAAGCATGCAATGTTTTGAATTTATTTTGATTAACCTATCAAAAAATTGGTAGAAAAGTCAGTTGCATGTTTCTGGTGGTAGAAACCATCACGAACTAAACAATCTGAGAAAAACAATAATTGATTTTCCCCCAAAGAGAACACCTAACAAAAGAGAGGGCTTGGGTGCTGTGGGGCCCATGCGCCCTGAAGCTAGTGCAAACCTAGGGCGCTTGGGGTCCCACTCCCATGGAGTTTCATGCTGCCGCCTATATATGACCTCAAAATCCTCATCCAAATTATCATGTAATTTTCCGTTGCTATCACTTTGCAACCCGAGGTGAAACTCATCTTGAGCCCTCTGCTCGCATCCTGCCAGAAGACCAACCCTCCACCTTTCATCAACCATTGATCTATGTTGCTCTCATAATGAGGTTGAGTAGTCTATCCCCTCGACTACATGAGTTTGTAGCATTGCTATCTAGCATCCTCTCTCCATTGCCTCAATAAAAAGATCACATGGGCTTCTCTACATGGTTGTGATCCATATGATGTTCACTAATTTTTCATGTGATGAATAATTACTATATAGTCAAATTATACTTACATGTTGAGGGGAAACGAGTCCAATTTGAAATTGTTGATGTTTATATTGGCCAGTCATAAAATAGTTTGCATGGATTGTTTATATATGCATGTATATTGCTCCCTAATTTATTAGTCTAATCATTGGGCGGTTTAGGTAATAGAGTGAATGGTGTGGACTAGATGGAGTATGTCCCTATTTGTGAAGTACTACTTCTGATGACAAATAAGAGAGGGAAAACTTGAATTTACCTCACTAAGGATAAAAAGACTGTATGACTTGTTATCACTTCTTAACGCGGGTAATAAGATAGATCCTTTCAACTATATGTCAGCATGCCCATTGCAACACCTTGTTTTATTACTTAAATATTTGAGGTGAATTCAACGAGATTTTGGACACCTTTATGATAGGTATAAGGATGCACCGATCTTTTGATGAGATGATATCAATTTTGTTGATGGATGCAAATTCCTTTGAAGCATAGCGTTAGGATGGAAAATCCCCGTTCTGACATAATTTTGGAAGTGATGACCACCTTTTCTTTGATGTGCTCTCTGCCTTTAGCTGGTGGAGTCTCGCTTTGGTAGAATCCCCTACTAAACATATAAAAGGTAATATGGACATTTGACAAACCCATCGTATGTAGGGTGGATCACTAATAGGAATCGAAACAGGACGTAAAAGTCACAAAAATAAGCTGCGACGCGCAGCCATGACTTGAACTCCTGATTGTCAAGCCGTGACATGTGCTGCTAGCCACTCGACCTGTTAACACCTTATAATAACTTGTAGCGCGAGTTTTTTATGAACGCATAGAACTGGCAAAGATTAAAACGTTCACTGGAAATTGTGCACATTTATGAAATACCAAATATGTTTTACATTTTGTGATTTTTTTGAAAGCACAAACATTTTTTTAAATTTCACAACAAAATATGAAAACACGGACATCTTTTGAAATCCACAAACATTTTTCGAATCTATAAACAATATTCAAAAATGAAAAAAATAAACCACGAACAATCTTTGAAAAATTCGAACACATTTAAAAAATGAGACCAAAAATAAATAATCTGAAAGTTTTAAGAATATGTTCACTCGACAAATTTTGAAACTCTGAATTTCTTGAGAACATGAACACATTTTGAAATTCCAATATTTTTTAAATGCCAAACAAATTTTTAAAGCATGAAGAAAAATTTGAAACTCCTAATATATTTTTGGATAACATGAACAAATTAAAAAATTCTGAACATTTACTTTTTATTTTTTCTGCTCGCCTTTTGTTTCTTCGTTTTTCTTATTCAAAAAATGCTAGTGCTTTTTCAAATTGTTCAAAATTTCAGGACATGCTTTCCTTTTCACATTTTGTTCATAAAATATAAATATTTGCATTTTAGATAAATTGTACAGACATTAAAAAAATGTTCGTGTCTATCAAAATTGCTTAGAATGTCAAAACACAAACATTTTTTAAACAGAGCGAACAAAATTTAAAAAGCACGTTCAAAGACCAAATGGCTCCATTTGGAACACATTGTTTCTCGACATCCCTAGAATGAACCCAATATTTTTCAATGGCTTGTATGAACATTTCAAAGCACCATGCCAAGTTGTTTTGATTTTCGACAGATTTTGTATTTTCTGCAGTTTTCTCGGTCAAAAAAGATCGATAAATGGCTGGACGTGTCGCAACTTGCATACAGTGTCAAAAATCGTTCAATCCTGCCATGGATGCCATCATGGGCATGCCAACCTGCTCGTAAAAGTTGGGGTCATTTCAAGAATATCCACAAATACACCATACTCAGCGGAGGGTGTTCGGGTAGGTTAGAAGACTCCGTCTAATAGCACGTTGTTTCTTGACATCCTTGGAATTGGGCTGATTTTTCATCGCCTTGTATGACCAATTCAACACACCATGCCAAGTTGTTTGATTTTTGACAATTTTTTCATTTTCTAAAGTTTTCTTGGTGTAAAAGACCGTAAATGGTCAGGCATGTCACAACATGCACCCGGTGTCAAAAATCGTTAAAACCTGACATGGTTGTCTACTATGAGCATGCCCACCTGATGAAAAAAGTTGGGGTCATTTTAAGGATGTCCACAAAAGCACCATGTTCAACATATGGTGTCCGGATAGGTAAGAAAGCTCCGTTTGAGAGCATAATTTTTTCTGACATTCATCAAATGACCCTAACTCTTTTTCATGGTATTGCATGATCAACTCAGGGCACCATGCCTATTTTCTTGGGGTTTTGACAAGTTTTTCATCTTTTTGGAGTTTTTTCAATCAAAAAAGGCCGATAAATGGCCGGGTGTGTCGCAACTTGCATACGGTGTCAGAAATCATTCAAACTTGACATGGATGCCTACCATGGGCATTCCCACCTGCTTTCAAAAGTCGGTTTCATTTAAAGGATGTCCAAAAACACATCATGTTTAATGGAGGGTGTTCGGGTAGGCTAGAAGGCTTCATTTGAGAGCACGTTTGTATTTCAACATGCTTGAAATAGCCCCCATTTTTTTGCCTTGTATGACCAATTCAAGGCACCATGCCAAATTGTTTCAGTTTTTGATAAAATTTTCATTTCCTGTGGTTTTCTCGGCTAAAGAAGACCAATAAAAGTCATTCGTGTCACAACTTGCATTCAGTGTCAAAATTTATTCAAACTAGGCATTGATGCGTACCATGGGCATGCCCACCTTCTTACAAAAGTTGGGTCATTTCATGGATGTCCAAAAATAGGCCATCTTCGACTGGGGGTGTTTAGGTAGGCTTGAAGGGTTTATTTGAAATCACATTGTTTCGACATCCATCAAATGGCCCCAATATTTTTCCACCAACTTCTATGACTAACTCAATAGATCATGCGTAGTTGTCTGAATTTTTGAACAATTCTGCATTTTCTATAGTTTTCTAGTTGAAAAAGGGTCGATAAATGGCCGAACTTGTCTCAACGTGCAAATGGTGTCATAACTCATTCAAACCTGGTATGAATGCCTCATATGTCCGCATGAGGCTGGTCCAAGAAGTTGCTCCAAAAAAACCAACACCTCAAAAGAGTGTGTCAGACTAGGCGAGACGGGTGCTTCTGTGAGCATTTAGTTTTATCTAATGTGAATTCTTCTGTTATTTAAAACTTTCATTATTATCAATCAACATGAACATTTTTTTCTGTCCTAACCATATCTTCAAATTTATCAACAATTTTGGAATATCAATTTTTGTATGAAAATTTCACAAACTTGAACACTTTTCCCAAATATTTTTAACAAACTCCCAACAATTGATGAAAATATTGATAAAAAATTTGAAGATTAAATTTTATTGACTTCCAAACAATTTTTGAAGATTAAAAAAAAGAGAAAAAAAACTGAAGACGTCAGATAGTGTGGTTTTCCTATTTGCCACACGTCGCAACAAATTGTCGCCGCAATACACAAACAGATCGAGCGAGCGTTCCGGGGTTGGTTTTAGCGATTCTGGTTTTGGGATTCTAGAAGGTTCCTAAACCAGTTATTTTTTTCCTTTTTTATTTTTGTGTTTCTTTTTTATTTATTTTCCCTCCTTCTGCTTTTTTCCATTTCAACAAAATATTCATATTTTTATAAATGTTCACTTTTTCAAGAAAAAAATATGTTTGCAAATTTTTCTTACAAATCCTTAAAAACCAAAATTTCGAAAATTGTGAGCTTATTTTTGAAAATTTCTCTAAATTTTATTCCTGTTTTTCAAATAATGTTCGTGTATTCATAAAATTGCTTCTGATTTTAAAAAATGTTCATGTTGTCAGTTTTGGTCCTATTTTTCCAAAAAAATGTTTTGATATTTCCAAAGTATGTTTGCATTTTCAAAGAATTTAAAAGTGTTGGGAATTATGAAACAATTCAGAAATTAATTGAAAAATCGGATCCGCCAGTAGTTATTACTATCTTCATCCTATAATCTAATAGGTTTTTTTACTCTAGTGTAGTGTCAAAATACGTCTTACATTATAAGACAGAGGGAGTATAATTTAGCGCAGCTAATTAGTCACTTGGACTCGCTAGGTTCAGTTTAACTCCCTTTACCATGTTTCTAAAAAACTCCCTTTACCATGAGGTCCGGGGTTCAATTCCCAGACCCATCTCTTTTTTTACATTTTACTTTGCACCGAGGCATGCTTGACTGTTCGGGCAGCGCTGCCAATAGGCCGGCCCATTTGCGGGGGGAAAAGACGATCCTACTCTTTATTATGAAGAGATCTACTCCCTTATTAGTATGTTTAGGGGTGTTGTACCGAAGCAGAAATGTAGTTGGTGTTTGCACCATGCCAGCTACGGCTTTGAATCTCAATTTTTTGGGACGCGGATGTTGATCTGGATTTGTTCTTCCGCTCCGTTTTACGCAACGTGGCTAGCTCGCGATGTTCTCATATTTTGAGGCCAAGCTTATCCGTTGTCCTTCGGATGTCACTTACAAGATTGTCGTTCTTTTTTGGTGAATACGCTTAGCAACGTATCATTTCATTGATAGTGGGGTAGAGAGTTTCGAGTACAGAGAATAACATGGTGCAGAACGTGCACGAGCCGGCATCGGTGAGGATGCAAAGTGAGCAGGGGGGGAGGATGATCAGCCTTATTACATACATTCTAGGTTATAGGAATTATGCTAGCTAGTGCCATGGCGCCTGCTTTGGCCCCAGGGGCGAATTTACTGTACGGGCACCCTGGGCACGTGCCCGGGCTCCACCCCGTCGATTTTTTTAAACTAGGGTCCGAATAACAGCCACACGTGTGGCATGGACGGGAACCCGCCCGCACGCCTCATGTGGCATGGACGGGAACCGGCCCGCACGACCACGTCCGCGCGCACAAAAGCACGGCCCACACGTCCGGTGTGTGGCAACCCCGCCCGCACTGCCCCGTCCGGGCCAGGCGACCCGCTGCCCGCACGACCCAGCCGTTCCCGGCCTCCGATCCATCCCCTCTCTCGTCTGCCGCCATCGTCCCCCACCTCTCGAACCCCGACCTCCGTCGCCGGCCATCTCTGGTTTCCATGGCAACCAGGGCAGATCCGTAGGGCGCTCCCACCGCAAACCACACCCCAACCCTCCCCACCCCTAGCCCCCACTCCAACCCAGCCCTCCAGAGACAATCATCTAAAACCAGGTGAAATCTACCGATCTCATCCTTCTCATCCTTAAGGCTGAAAATCTCCCGATCTTGTACTGGGTCCATGCTATAGGGGTAGAACACTGCATGGTTCAGTGTATATTCGCAATTGCCAGGCAAAATACACCAGATCTGCCATGTACTACGTTTGACATTAACTTAAGTTCATAGTTTAATTGACGCAAGTAGTTGGGTATGAAATGGATGAGTAGGAATCCCTAAAAAGGGCAGGAAGGACAATTTTTGGAATGAAGGGGGTGGGAAAAATTAATTGCCACTTGTGTATAACGACGGTTGCCACCTTTCGTTGTCAGTAGTTGCCACCTATTTTGACCTGTTGCTTGCCATCCCTATCTTCTATGTGCAAGCAGCACAAGAATGCAATTCTTGTGGATTGTTGATGCCTTCTTATTCATCCAGTGATTGAGAACACATCGGAAAGAAGCGAGACACGGAAATAATGAATCACGAAGATGGCGCTGATGCTTGGGGTTCTCAAAGGCCAGAAACGCCCCCTTGGAATGCATCAGAGTACAGTCAACTCATCTCTGCAGGGCCGTTGCTGCCACTACTAGAACAGTATGCAGGCGTAGGTATGATGCGTGATAACAAAAGAAAAGAACAGTTGCCATCTTCGCAACGATGAAGATGACATTCTACTTATGTCATACACTGTCATTTTTTCGCAGGTTCTTATGACCAAAACACTCATAGGGGGCCCCTGTGGCAAGTTCAGTCACAAGGCGCTAACACTGACAAATGTACGGGCAGCCAACTTCAACTAGCTAGTATGGCTAATCAAGGTAATACAAAACGAAAAAAGAGCACATACTGCTGTGGACATGAAAAATGAACATGCAAAAAAACTGGCAAAAGGACTCACGAGTTATCACGGGTGAAAATGCAGAGCCTTCATGCAGCACGTGGCATCAGGCAGCACCCATGTACCTGCCATCGATGTCATACACAGGTGAGTCCATAAAAAAGTGAAGTTGCGAATGCTCAATTAGCAGAAGGAGCATAGTTGACAACTACAATTGCCATGACTGGACATCTACAGTTGCCATGAATTAAAAACTACACTTCTCATCCCTGGACAACTGTTGTTGCCATCCCTGGACACCTGTAGTTGCCATGGAGGAACAACTCCAGTTGCCATGCCAGTGCAACTACATTTGCCATGCCATGGCAACTGCAGTTGCCATGAAGGAACAATTGCGGTTGCCATACCGATGCAACTACAGTTGCCATGCTAGTAAAACTGCAGTTGCCACATTAGGGGCAACTGCAGTTGCCGTGCTAGCACAAAACTGCATTTGCCATGAATTGACCAACCACTACTATGCTTACAGGTTATTACGCTGGTGGTAACCCGGCAAACGTCTCATGGCAAGCTTCACAAATTGCAGGTGGAGCACGTCATTATGGTGTCACAGACCACACAAGATGGTCAAATGCAGCACAACAAGGTAAGGAAAAAAACTGAACCACAAAAAATAGCGCTACATTTGTTATTTGTAGTTATTTGTAGGCAAAACAAATAGTTGCCATTTTTGTTGAACAGTAGCTGCCATGACTGGACAGCTACAGCTGCCATACAAGTCCACGTGCAGACTCACGGCTTGCTGTTTGAAATGATGTCATGCCAAATCACTCGAAGATGGTGTGATCTGTTGCGATACACATGTTATCCAAACAAAAATCTTACTCTCGTACCTGTTTTTTCTATTACAGGGCCTACAACTACACTGAACAGCGGCGCGGGGACATCTACGGCGGGGAGCTCTGAGCGCACGGAAGACGCGTTCCACCAGCCAGCAGACAATCATGCCGCAAACAATTTTGAGTCAGAGTCGGGAATGGCAATCATTCCAATGCCGACAAGCACCCCTTTGAACACAAGCACTGGCAACACTCAAGTAGATGGAACTGCCGCCGATACTGAAGTGAATGATGAAACTGACGATGACGCATAAGGGGATGAAGATGGTGGGCAATCAGAGATCGTGGTACCTCAGCCACCGTACATTGGGCAGAGATTTGAATCGTTCGAACAAGCAAAGGAATACTACTAGACATATGCAAAGTTCCATGGATTTGCGGTCAACACCGAGTACCATAGGAAAATTAAGAAAACTAACGAGTACAGCAGAGGTGAGATGAGGTGCCACAAGGCATGGAGGAACAAGAAGGGGAAAGGTGTTGCGCCTGTCATTCCAGAACGAAAGAGAGGTATCATTCTCAAGACTGAGTGCCCTGTCCGGTGTAAGCTAAACGTAGATGGAGCACAGTGGGTGGTCAATGAATATTTTGACAAGCACAACCACCAACTCATAAAGAAGTTCGACCTGGTAAAATTTCTGACCGCCCATAGAGGGTTCACCCCCGTCCAAAGGCAATTCGTAAAGCTGCTACATGATTGTAACGCTGATCCATCAAGAATGGTACAGATACTATCTCTCATCCACAGCAAAAAGGGGACTCTGAGTAGCATGCCGTACATACTAGCTGACGTCACAAACCTACAGGCCAAGTACCATAGAGAGAGCAAGTTGGCAGACATAGAGGCCACAATGGCCTACTTCGATGAAAAAGCGAAGGAAGATCCAGATTTCTTCTACAGGATAAGGTTGGACAATGGACCGTGTCAGGAACATGTATTGGGTGGATGGTGCTGCAAGGAGAGCCTACAAACATTTCCGAGATTGCATTTCATTCGACGCGACGTACCTCACCAATATGTACAAGATGCTATGCGCTCCGTTCATAGGAATAAATAACCACAATCAGTCATTGCAGTTCGGTTGCGGGCTCGTCCGGAACGAAGACACGGATGGGTACGTTTGGCTGTTCAAGACCTTCTTAAAGTGCATGGATGGACTTGCTCCGATGAACATAATAACAGACCAAGATTTCAGCATGCGTGCAGGCATAGAGGAGGTCTTTCCATTGGCAGTGCATAGGCACTGCAGGTGGCACATTATAAAGAAGGCTGAGGAGACGCTAGGACCGTTCTTTGCTGACCGTCCAGAGCTGCACAAGGCATTCGAGCTGTGCGTGGACCAGAGCTTGACGGTGGAGGAGTTTGAAAGGAGCTGGATGGCCATGACTGAAACACATCAAGTCTAAGACAACAAGACTCTTGTTAGCCTACGGGAGAAGCGAATGTACTGGGTGCCGGCCTACTTCATGCAGTGCTTCTTCCCCTTTCTGCAGACTACGCAGCGCAGCGAGGGGTTCAATGCTGTTTTGAAGCGGTACGTCAGCCCTGGCAACTCATTGCTACAGTTTGCCAAGCAGTACACAGCTTTGCAATAAAAAATTCTGGGATCTGAGCTACAGCAAGAAGCGACCACGGCACTAAAGCAGCCAAAATTGCTAACGTATTTACCGATAGAGAGGCAAATGAGCAAGATATACACCAACAAGATCTTTAACAAGTAAGTCAGTTGCGTTACAGTCTTATTTGCAGAAAAAGCACCAAGTCAGTAGGTGCCTTATAGAGTGCAATGCAGTTGCCATGATGTGCAGTTGCCATGTTTAATGAAATACTGTTTGCCATGCTTACTCAGCTGCATGATGCCATGTTCAATGAAAATTCTGTTTTGCCATGCTTGCTCGGGTGCATTTTCCTTGTTGAATGAAGTTCAGTTGCCATGTTTAATGCACTGTGCTTCCATTGGGGCATGTTGGCATGCAAATGCCAATGTCAACTGGGAAAAATGTTATATTGGCGACACATATGCCGAAATGCAGTTGCCATGTTTAATAAAATGCATCTGCCATGTTTGTTGAAATGCAATTGACATGTTTACTCAACTATAGATGCCATGTTTAAATAAAAGGGCAGATGCCATGTTTTATGCAATGTGCTTCCATTGGGGAATGTTGGTGTGGAAAAATGACGATGTCCAGTTGAAAATGTACTACAGTTGCCATGTCTAGTGTACTACAGTTACCATGTCTAGTGTACTGCATTTGCCATGTCTAGTGTACTGCATTTGCCATGTTCAACGTACTATATTTGCCATGTTCAATGAACTATGTTTGCCATCTTCAAACAAAATGTATTTCTATTTCCATGACAACATAAGGTGGTACAAGAAAAGAGCGCACGATAGTTTAACAGAAAACACACAAAACTTGCAGATTCCAGGAAGAAATAAAGCATGCCAGCATGTTCACGGCTTTCCAGGTGGACGAACATACGTTCAAGGTGTGTTCTATTTTGGGCATGTCAGATTCAGAACCTGAAGACCCGGACAAAGGAAGGAACTACTTCGTCAAAGCCTCGATAGGCGAAGGCGAGTACTACTGCCAATGCTGCAAGTTCGAACGGGACGGCATTGTGTGTTGTCACATACTAAAAGTAATGGACATGAACGCTGTGACATGGATGCCCCGCCATTTCATAAGGCGGCGATGGACTTGGGACGCTGACGACGCGTTGGCGCCGTAGACAACACACGCAGTTCTGGCTGTGCATGACGAGAGACCTGAGTCAACCATGGAAGCCGTGAGGCACGTTGTGCTGACAAAGAACTATGCTGAGCTAATTGATGAAGCGTGCAAGAGTGATGAGACAGCAAGAGTCGCAGAAAAACACAGGAAGGCACTGAAAAGAGAGCTTAATGAGATTAAGAAGAGGAAAGCTGAGGAAGCCTTACACCGGTTCCCCCGCACATCAAGTGTGCCTTCATCCACGGGGCCATCATCTGAAAACTCGGAGATAGGATCTGGAACAGCAAGCACACAGACCCAGGTCAGGAACCCACCCCGTTCTATCACAAAGGGTCGTCCAAGAGAGATAAGGTACAAGTCGGGATTGGAGATCCAAGCAAAACAAAAGAAAACGAAGAAAGGGGCGGGCAATCCATGAGCAAAAATTGGGGCGATGTGACATGGTCCTTGTGGACATTTTGTTTTGTACCCTAGATGATGAGAATTTTTTTTAAATTGTGAGAATGACTCTTGAGGGGCATCAAAAGTGGAAGGAAAATTCATTGAATGGATAAATGCAGTTGCCATGTTATGGGTACTTAATCTGCCATGTTATGTGTAGTTAATCTGCCATGTTATGTGTAGTTGGTCTGCCATGCTATTTTATACTAAATATGCCATGCTATTTTATACTAAATATGCCATGCTAGTTGTACTGGATCTGCCATTTTAGTTGTACTGGATCTGCCATGTTAGTTGTACTGTATCTGCCATGTTAATTATGCTGGATCTGCCATGTTGTTTGTACTGTATCTGCCATGTTAGCTGTACTGAAAATATGCCATGCTATTTGTAATGACTTTGCATGGCATATATTTCCATGACAATACGACACGGTTTAGAGACACATAGTGTGTTGTGTGCAATGTATGGGAAACAAGTTGGAAAAATTGTAACGTGCATAAACTGCAGCAAAGGTTGTGGCTACATGATCAACCTACCCATGCTAGCCGGTGCAGTTAGCGATGAAAAAGAAGAAGCAAAACAGCCAAAATGAAAAACGACGATGACTTTCACTACCCATGTCTGATGAACTACATTTGCCGTCTTTTTAAAACATCGTAGACGCATTCGAAACAGCAAACCGGTGCTAGAAACGATGAAACCATTGTAATAATGACAAACATAAAAACATATCTGCTGTAACGCCTAAAATAGGTTCATGTCCACACATATATTACAGAAACTATTCAAATGTCGCTCACACACCACCACTACATAGTTAGGCTACGCGAGGTTGCAGTCATAACATAGCACACAAACATAGTTTTCAACGAGAAACAAAGAGATAGTACCTTACATTCCTCGGCAACAGAATGTAAGGTATGCGTCCGGTGTGTAACGCCACGTGATCACTTGTACTTCTTGATGACTTTCTTGATAGCTTCCTCCACGAACTCGCGTGCTCCGGACCGCTTGTTGAAATCTTCATTCGTCAACCAGTTCCATGTGTAGATTTTCCAGAGCTCAACGACCGTTGCAGCTGTGATAGGGGGGACAATTCTGCCTTCCCACTTTGCAAAGTATTCCAGCGCGTGAAAGCCACAGTCCGTCCTGCACGAGGAAAAGAGTCAGGTGAACACGCAAAAAGGACAGTCGTAACAAAGATAGACTTCAATTCAGACGTGACAACAAAAGAGGGGTTGGATTGATGTAAATGGCACATGAAGGAAGGAAGATATTGCGTGTTCCCTTGCTTCGTAGTCGCCACATGCTCAGTCGGTAAATGCCTGATCTGGACCTTTGAATGTTCGTAGTGACGGTTCCATGTCTCTTTGAGGTTGTTAATGAAGAATTCGGCATGCGTAGTAAGGTCTGCATCAGCTTCCGAACGGATTGAATCAAGCACCTCAAAACGTTGGTTCTTCAGGTCAAGACAGATCGCATAGTGGTGACCACACTTGTCGTGTGGGTCATGTGGTGCAAGCTCCTGGAACATGGGGAACATGACCTGCATTTAAAAGTGAAGAAATGAGAAGCAGAGTTCACATAAAGAACAGCAGAGGGACAAAAAATTAGAATCACGTAGAATGTTTGGTTATGGGTGGGGGTAGTTGAAAGAAAGTTTTCGTCCATGTATGAACAAAATGTGCCATGTATTTTACTATCAAGTTGCCACATAGTTTGCACGGGATGCAAAAATCAAGAAGTCAGTGTGCACGGCAGTTGTTGCCACATGAAAACATCTGCCACATAAACACAAAGTGTAGATGATGGCAAAAAACCACACCATGTGAAAAAACATTGCAGATAGGGAAGGAGTACTCACATATTTCTTCAGTGTGAGCTTGAATTCACCGTGTTGAGCAAAATTCTTCCTCGGGATTTTGTGGTGGAAGTCACCATCCCATATTTTGCAGGTCACACTGTAATGCATGATTATCTTGTCAGCACACACATCGGTGTGATTGTTGATGTAGTCGATCCCGCATGCAACTACATTCATCGACATTTTACCGTTTGGCCTCACGGACTCGGCAAGATCACCCAGCTCGACGTACGTCGCTCCGCATTGAATGACTTTGGTTCTGTCCAAACATAAGCTGTATGAAAACGATATGACATGGAATAATCATGCCTACTAAGTAAAAAAATATATGAAAGAACTAAAACGTAAGCGGATCGTGTATAGAAAGTACGAAGAAGATGAATGGTAAAAAGGGAGCAAAGCAAAATGAGAGATTATGGGGTGTGGTCATTTATGCTTTCAGCTCCTTCATGTGCTTGCTGCTGGCCCTCGCATTTCCAAACCGCTTGACGATATCGTACAGCTGGGTCTGTTCCTTAGTGGCCCTGAATTCGGGCTTGTAGTCTTCCGCGGGAGGTGGGTGAACTACCCTCTGCTACCTCACAGAACCAGGAGTGGCACTCCTAATGGTATCCTCAGATATCGTATCTACAGGCACGTTGGAACTTGATTGCCCTTACCCTCGTGAGGACCTCCTCTGCAATGCTGCCTTCTCAATCATGCGGTAAGCTTCGTCAAGTGACGGTGAAATCTCCTCAGGGGTGGCTGCAATGATTAAAAAAGTGGGTTAGGATACCTAGAAAATCAAAAACAGATGGATTGTGAGAAGATAGGGTGCATGATGTGAGATGTAGGTAGAAAAAGTGGGGCAGTTGCCATGTGTTGTCCAACTACAGTGGCCATGTCGTAGCAACTACAATTGCCATGTAGTTGCACTGTAGTTGCCATCTAGTTGGACTGTAGTTGCCATGTCACAGCAACTACATTTGCCATGTTGTGTCAACTCCATTTGCCATGTGATTGCCATATGAAAAAATGCAGCATGGAAACAAAAAATGCAGGCGACATGGCGTGGCAAATCCATTTGCCATGTGTAATGCACTGTGTTTGCCATGTGACAGCAACTACAGTTGCCATGTTGAATCAACTTCAGTTGCCACGTGGTTGCCCAAATGTCAAATGCAGCATGGCAGCAAAAAAATGTAGGTGACATGGTGCATCAAATCCAGTTGCCATGTCATCACATGTCAGTTGCCATCACAAGTGAGAACCCCCAAAGTATATGATTGGGACAAAAGTCAAACTACAAAGATGTATACAAGAAAAATCATAAGGACATGACAAGTGTACCTTGCACAATCGGCTCTGCGAACTTGACAGCCTTCCTGCCCTTGACCATTGGCTGCGCCATCATTGCAAGCATGCCTCCTGGGAAAGCAAAGGCAACTGGCATAGGATCTTGCACCACCGGTTGATCTTGACTGATGCCAAGGCTGAAGCTCGATGGGGTAAAGGCCATTGGGTGCCTCTCATTCCTACTGGCCGGACCACGAACGACTTGCGGGGCAGAATCCAAGGGTGAAAGATCGACAAACATATCTGAATCGGCCGCTACAGAATGATCGGCCTTATTTGCAGGGCGGGGCGTGTTGTCAGCGGTATCAGCCGCAGCTTTCATGACAATCTTCTTGTTTGGGCTGTAGGGGACACCGACATTGACTGGGAGCCTGGAAGTGCGCAGATTTATGCTGGGGATTTCCACTGCGGGTAAAGGTGCAGTCTGCTCCGGTTTTTCACCTGCGTCACTTGTGCCCGGCTTGACACCTGCATCAGTTGTGCTCCGGTCTTCCGGTTTCTCCATCACATTGCTTTTGACAGGTGGCGGGAACAGTGTGGACGCAGGAACATAACCAAACTCGTCTCTCCTGCTCCTAGCTACAGCCGGTAAGTTGGGTATGTCTGTTGGTTGCTTGCGGGGGCTACGACGCCTAGGTGAAAGACCAGCACGCGAAACAGTCGCCTTAGCAGTATCTGCACCGACAGGAGCTGGAGCTGTTGTGCCAGGACTCTCACCTGTAGATGGCATATCCTTGTGAACTGCCGCCTCAGCCGCTTCTGTCGTGGACACAGGAGTGCCACCACGCACGCGCTTGGAATCAGTGTCAGATGAGCGGGAATCTTCCTTCCTTAGGTTCATCTCGGGAGCATCCACTTCAATGCTTGCTGATGGGGTGGCATGGCTCACAGCAGCATCCTTCATTGCCAGAAGAGTTGGCAATATTTCAGCTGTCCTGGCAGATACCGACTCGTCACTCCCCGATGTACGAATGCCCGTTGTTCTAGCCTACACATCTGCAGCCGGCAGAGATGGTC
The DNA here is from genome assembly GCF_056163025.1 of Triticum urartu. Taxonomy (NCBI): domain Eukaryota; kingdom Viridiplantae; phylum Streptophyta; class Magnoliopsida; order Poales; family Poaceae; genus Triticum; species Triticum urartu. The sequence continues at coordinate 606,510,666 of NC_141874.1, read as the reverse complement.
GGCCACTTGCATCAGAGTTGGTGGGAGCGGTCAATGGTGCAACAGCAGTATTGTCGCCTGGTGCCTCATGTACATCTGAGTTGCCCCTTGTTGACAACTTTGAATGCAGGCGTTCGAGCGTGTCCTTACTGATATGCTTGGCCCCGCGCGTAGTAGTCTTCTTCACCCTGCAAAAAAAATAAAGCACATTAAAAAGGTATTAAAAATGAACAAAAGTATGTTTGCCTTGGTAGAAATCTTAAAAAAATGAAAAACAAGTGGAAAAGCTAGTAGTTGCCATGTAAGGGGAACGTGAGTTGCCATGTGTCATAATTAGCAGTTGCCATCCAGCAGCAGTTGCCATGTTAGCCAAATTGAAGAATGATAAAAATGTCTGATCTGCCATGAATGCAATTTCAAACCTAGGTGTGGAATGAGCTCACAAGCCAACGGTAAAGATGGCAGTTGCCATTAGGTACATTAAAGTTACCATTTGGCCTAGATTCCAGTTGCCATGTAAAAACAATAGGAGTTGCCATACACTTAAAAAGGAAGGAAAAAATCATTTGGAGAACAGCAGTTGCCACGTGGGGGGCGATGACAGAAGACAATGTGACAAGCTAAACGGATGCATTGGAAAATCAAGAAAATATAGCGCTATGTCAATGAAAGCGGATGAAAAAACCTACTTCCTGACTACCTTCCTCATGTCTGGCAACACGGCAGGATCCCCGGTGTTGGTCGTCGTCGTGCGAGGAGATGACCTGGTGGAAGGGGTGTCACCGGCAATGGGGGCGCCTTTGTTCAACCGAGCAGAAACATGGGTTGGTGTTGGCGCCTGTTTCTTCGTAACTGCTCGTCCACCAGCTGTCGGCTCGCTGCATGTATGAGATGGAGGAAAAAAAGGTGGCAATTGTCAGACAGCAAACTCGTTGCTGCGCTTGACAAAAACAAGTGCAAAAAAGGATGAGTCTGTTCGAAGAAAATAGACAAAGCAAAAAACTAAAATAAAAGTTGAACCTCTTCCTGGCAGCTACGGGGTCGGTCCTAGACCTCTTGCCAGCAGAACCCTGCCCAACACCCTCTGGAACCCTCCCCCTCTTTGATGGCAAAACCCCCTTGCCTCTCGCAGCCGTGTGTTGTTTCACTTTCTCCGGTTGGGGGACATCTGTTGCATCCTTGCCCTTGTTACCACCTGCGTGAACTTCAGCATGATCATCATCATCGATGTCCTCTTGCACATTCTCCATGACATCGTCATCATCCTTGCTGAGACCGGCATCTCCACCTAGTTCATCTTGTGTGTCAGCAGGCTCTTGGGAACTGTTGTAGTCATATCGGCCACAGCAACCGGTTGGCCGGTGTGTACATTCTGGGACAAACAAAGTGAACTGCCTCGCAACCGCGTCGCTGTCAGAGCCACTGAGGGACGTCCACCCCTCAACCAACTTCCCGAGCAAGCCGGTCATTCCAGATGCAAACTGCCCTATTAGATGCTCAACAGGTGCCCTCTCCTGTGCACGAAACAAAGAAGCATCAATGACCACCGTATTGCAATCACTTGCATGACATCAAAAAATACTCCACGGCAAACCATAGATGTAGATCTTTTGATTACCTCGGCAGGGCAAGAAGGAGCTGAGTGCACGTCCATCCACTTTCCAAAGTTTTGAGGCCCCCCAAACACGCTGTAGTCTATAGCATGCTTGGCCATCAGGTGGAAAGAACAAAAAAAGAAAAAAAAAAGCTAGGACGTAAGAGAGAGAATGTAAGTTTAAGCACGAATGAAAAGAGTTGCCATGTGGAATGAGACATGGATACAGTACTCAGACAGCCATGGATAACAAAGGTAGTCATCTCTTATGACCCACAGACGGTTGCCTCATGGCAATTTGTAGGCATGCTGTGTGGGCAAAGAAACCAGAACTAACCTGCAGTTTTCCATATGTGGTGTCAGTAGCCTTGTCTGCGGCAAGCACAGCCTTGATAGTCCACGCAGAAACAGCAAACTTGTGCGCAGGCGGCGGGCCTCCTGTCCCAGTGAAATCCACGGTGGACAGGTCAAGACAGTCGACGTACATGAGCTAATGCAAAACAATTTTAAAAAGAAATAAATATCAGTTGCCATCATGGGTATTGTGTGGAGGAAAACAAGATAATATATGTTCCCATGATAATCAAGTTGAGGTGCATGAAATAATAGAAGAAAAAGAAGAAGATGCCATCTGCATGTGCTAATTGCCATAATAGTGTGATAGCAGTTGCCATGTTGTTATGATGGCAGTTTCCGTCATAGTATGATGACAGTTGCCATACTAATATGATGGGAGTTGCCATATTGTCATTATGCCAGTTGCCATATTGTCATTATGGCAGTTGCCATCTTGATATGATCAGGTTGCCATCTTGTTATGATCAGGTTGCCATGCATGAATAAAAGTGTGTTGAAAAATAGTGTTCACAGAAAGAACTGGTAAAAAAATACCATTAAATGCAGTCGACAACCCTTTTGGTACATCTTGCTTGAGAATGCATCATGCAGGAAGTCGGCAATAAACTTACACCAATTCATGTTCTTCACATTTCCCAGATCCGCCTGCACCACACAAAATTTTAGGACAAAAAAAGGTTGCCGCATCAGAAATCAAATGGAAAAAAACATCGGAAAACGCTGGCAGTCACTAGCTTTACACATGACATCGGAGCCAAAAAGATCAAAGGAAAATAAAGTAGTAAAGATGGATCATTCACCAGGATGGGGAAGCATTTGTTGCTTGGGCGAAGAGAGGTGGTCGGCGCAAAAACAGCTGAGATGAGGTACATGAGTAGCTTCATCTTGAAAACATCTCCATGCGTCGTCATGGCCTGCAGCGAATCTGCCACTGCAGACGTGTTCGGCATGGATTCAGACCCAGGAAACAAATGGGGGAATAGCGCTTCCTCGATCTCATTGTTGACCTCGTACGGGACTTTCATATGTCCACGAGGCACACCCAAAGTGCAGAACACGGATTCCTCGTTCAACGGTAGTCTTCCATGTCCCGGAATCACGAATTCCCTGGAGGCGGGGTTGTAGATCTCACCAAGCCAGTCGCATACAGGGTTGACAAGGTTCGTGCACCGGACATCCATCATAGACTGCATACCCATCTCAGCAGCAGCCCCCTTCTGATCATCGGTGAATTTGTCAGTCAACGCAGTCAGTCGTTCTTGGGAGGCTCTGTTGCGAATACGTTTCTTCTTCTGCAAAAAACAGACAAAAAGTGATCAGTTGTTGCCATGTTTTTGCAAAAAGTGATCAGTTGTTGCCATGTTTTGCAATGTCATGAAATTTTAGTTCGTGTCAGACGACTACAAGCTCGAGGTGTCAACCAGTAACATAAATTAGGAGGAAGGGGGGATGTGTGAAAATTTACCTCATCACCCTCTTTTCTCCGTCCAGTTGCCTGATTACGCTGTGGTGGATCCATGAAATCATCATCATCGTTTTGATGATCGCCACGAGCCATTCTGCTGAGATAGGAACAGACCAAATTGTCATGGTGGAAATGTAAATGCAACTTGTTCAGCGGCAGAAATGTGCTAGGGTGAAATTACCGTGCTGAAATGCAACACATACTACAACAAATCGATCAAACCACATCTAATTCAGGAACCTGAAAAATTGCCACAGTGTGATCAGATATCACAAAGTCGTCGTGGCAAAACAAAAAAAATTGCGCCTACAGTACAATGAATTTGCCATATTGTACTGACTGCGGCATGGCAACAGACATGATGTGGTCAGCCAAAAACTTGCCACATGCAAAGCATATGTATAGCATCTGACACAATTGATATGCAAATTTGGTTGCCACATTATGCAGCCAATTTGCCACACTGTCTTATCTGCAGAATGGCAATAGACAGTGTGTTCACATTCTATTCGCCACATGAATATACTATCCAAGTGGCAACAGGCACACTTGATGTGCACATTAGTTGTCGTCCAGTGCAGTTGGCTCCTGAAACTGCATTGACTACCGATTTTGGCAACTATCACAGTGTGGTAACTATCACAAATCATTCAGAAAAATTAGATGCCACAATGAAAAAGCATGTTTGTGGCTACTATCACAGTAATTCAGCAAATTTAGTTGCCACATGGAAGAGCGTGTGTGTGGCAACTATCACAGTCATTCAATAAAAATAGTTGCCCCATGCGAAAGCTTATATGTGGCAACTAACACAGTAATTTCAGTAATTTGTTGCCGCAAGGGGAAACACGTTTGTGGCACCTATCACATTTGTTCAGGGAGTTAGTTGCCACACAATCATGATAGTTAATGAAACTATCAAGTTCTCCTCATACTACAGTTTCAAAACCCAACTAACTAGATCTAGGGTTCAATGGCAACTACCGCGACTTCAAATTCACCCTCAAAATTCTCCCACGAACTGACTGCAAACACAAATTCGAACCAATGCGCATCAAACAAACCGGGAGACACCTGCCCAATCCATAGGCAAGACTAGTGCGTGCCTCCGAGCAGGCATAACCACACCGATGATGCCGCTGCCGCGGCCGCGACGAAACTGCCCAGTGCCACCAAAAACGGCTAGCAGACGACTTCGGCGCCGGCGGGAACGCCGACGCATCGCCGAATCGCCTGAATCTCTACGAATCTCGATCGAGGAATCGAACAGGAAGGGAAGGGGGGAAAATGCAGGAAGGGATTGCGAGAGTTGTAGCGAGCATTACCTTCAACCCGCAGGCGCTCCGGCGAAGCCGCTCCGTTCTGGCGAGCCCCACCGACGGCCGCGAACACCGTCGATTCTTCCGCCTCCGCCGTCGCCTTCTCCCCTTGCCTTCTCCTCCAATGGTTTGAAATGCGAGTGGGTTGTGCTAGTAACTGCGGTGCGGGTGAGTAAATGGAACCGTGAGGGAGAGGGGGCAGAGGTGTGTGACGTGTTTGACGTCAACCGCGATCGAAGCATGGCGTGTGGGCGCATAGCAGTTCCACCGCATGCCACCGAGTGGCAACCGCTGACCGCGGGATGGAAACCAACGTGCGGGCGAACTGACTCGCACACCGCACATGCGCCTCGTCCTACGTGGCGCAGAAAACCGGCCGGTTTGTTCCAAGATTCGTGCACACAGTTGCCAACGGAGAAGCTTGCATGTGGTCAGGATGGTGAACGCCCACACGTGTGGGCGTTAACATTTCCGTTAAACTATTGCAAACCTTCCTAGGCATCGTATGCGTAAAAAACGCTCGAAAACATGAAAATACGATAGAAAGTGCGTAAACTTCTCTAACTGGGCCAGTCTGGGCGTTTTTCTGCAGTTTGGGCCTTACTCATATGGGCCACAACAGCCAGTAGGCCTTGTTTGCCCGATTGATCCACGGATGGACTGAAGCAGAATCGATTGATGCCCGTTCGTTTTCGTGCGCACGAACGTGAGATCGGAGTCGTGACCTTACCATCTACTGCGCGGCTGCACCTTCGAGGCGGCGAGGGTGACTGTCGACTGACGGAACCCGGCATCCAGACTAACATCAGCCAGCAAGATTGCAAAAGAGATCAGAGATGACGCGTGACCAAGCCTCGACTATGACTCCGGCGGGGGACGGTCAAGATCGGAAGCGCAAGCGTGGGCGCCACGGCGGCGAATCCTCCGGTACCATCAGTGAGAATTCAAATCCGGCTCGATCGGACGTTGGGTCATCACCGTCGACACTAGCAACACGAGCAGCGGCAGCGAGCGCTCAACCCATTGAAGGCCATGACCAAGAGAAATCCAGTAGCAGAGCGCCAACAATTAGGGCTAAAGGCAAGCGGCAACTAGGTGAGTTATTTGATTTGGTATTGTATTCAAGTTTTTATTTACTTCTTTGATCTATAAAACATCAGTGCATATATTGCACATCATATTTATCCAAATATATGATACTTATCCTGGTTGATAGACCAAAGTAAATTTTAGCTTACGAGGTGCCCGGGCTTTGGCAATTCGCTGGCTCCGCCACTGTTTGGCCTAGAGCCGGGCATCGTCTTTGATGGCCTTGGTCAGGTCTCTTGTGGAGGGGCGGTGGCCGTCGAAGATAGTTGTGTTGCGATGCTTCCAAATGGCCCATGCAGACAGCGCGATGATGGAGTTGAGTCCCTTTCTCAAGCAGCGAGGGGATGCTGCAGCCGCGTCGGACTACCAGGCGAAGAAGCTCGTGGAGTCGTCCAACGGTGGGGCAACAATGCGGCACCAGGAGAGAATTCCGTGCCAAATGATGCGGGAGAACACGCACCCCACGAGCAGGTGGTCGATGGATTCGTCCTCCTGGTCGCAGAGGATGCAGGTTGGATCATTGGCGAGGCCATGGCGCACACGCCATTCCACGGTCCAACATCTGTTGAGGTAGGCTAGCCAGAGAAACACTTTGTTGTTGAGGGGAGCCCAGCTCCTCCATTGTAGTTTCCAGCATGGGGGCGAAGTGGAACCGTGGAACAGGGCGCGGTAACAGGAACTGGCAGAGTAGATTCCATTGGCCATCCACTTCCAGGTGATGCGGTCAGGCTGGTTAGTGAGGGGGAATTGCTATAACTTGCACCACAAGTTAACGTACTTGACGACCGCAAGGGGGCTAAGGGTGCCGTGAATGTCTCCAATCCAACCGCTGTTGGTAAGCCCCTCGCAGACCAGAGTGCGGCGGCGCCGGCGGCGTGGAATGAGGGATGTAAGGGTAGGCGCGATTTCAGGGATGGACTGACCATCAAGCCAGTGGTCGCTCTAGAAGCGGCAGGTTCTGCCATCGCCCACGTGCCATGAGGTTGAGGCGCGGAAGAAGCGGCATGTATCGTCGTCCTGGGGGAGTTGGAGGCGGTGCCATGGGCGCGATGGATCATTGGCCTTGAGCCAAAGCCAGCGACAGTGCAATGAGATGCCGGTGAGGTGTAGGTCCTGCACGCCGAGTCCGCTGAACTCGATGGGGCGGCAAACACGCTGCCAGCTGACAAGGCAATAGCCGGCGCTGGCGTAGCTACGTCCATGCCAGAAGAAATCGCGGATGATGCGCGTGATTTTCTTAAGGATCTTTGGGCAGATAGCAATCGCCATGAGGATGTGGACGGGCATCGCGGAGAGCACGTGGAGCACAAGGGCGAGCCGCTCGCCGCGGGATAGGAGCGCGGCCTTCCAGGTCGCGAGTTTCCTCGCTAGCTTGTCCACCAGCGGGAGCAGCGCCGAGGAGGGGAAAACTGTGGAAGGAGAAGCTTTAGGTTATCATTCTATTGCGGTATTGGAGAAAACTGTGGAAGGAGAAGCTTTAGGTTGAAATGAATGGCACAGCAGTAGCGTCAGGCTACAACAAGTGCTTCAGGAAAATCAACCAATGACACAGCTGCTTTTTCTTGTGCTATCTTATAGGGCAGTTATATGTGAGGATGATATGTTGGGGGGCTCATTTTCATCTTTCTTGCGGGATTTCCTTCTCTGATTTTGTTTGTTTGTCTTCTAATCCACTTTGTTCTAAAACTGGAGCAATGATAGAAGCAGATTTTGATGGGGGCATCGTCAAGCTGAAACAACAGCTTGAGGGGAAAAAATGATAACCAGTGACACTACTGCTTTCTATTTTTTTCCTGTGAGGATGTTATGTTGGGGAGCTAGTCTTTACCGTTCCCGAAACTTTGTTTTTTCTCCTCTGTTTCTGTACTCCTGTTATGTAAAAAACTCCTCTGCTTCTCGGGTGAGCAACAGAAGCGAAGCAGACCTTGGCGCCAAGATCTTGGACGTACTGCATGAAGGTGCGGCTCGTGAATTGCGTACCGTTGTCGGTGATGACCCTGTTAGGGATCCCAAAGCGGCAAACAATCGACCTGAAGAACTTGACTGCTGACTGTGCTGTCACCTTCCTCACTGGTTCCACTTCCGGCCACTTTGTGAACTTGTCGATTGCAACGTACAAGTACTCAAATCCCCCGACTGCTCGGGGAAAGGGGCCGAGGATGTCGAGCCCCCAGACCGAAAATGGCCAGGATAAAGGGATCGTCTGGAGAGCTTGAGCTGGCTGGTGTATCTGCTTGGAATGGAACTGGCACGCTTCACACTTGGTTATTTGTGCAGTTGCATCCTGGACGGCTGTCGGCCAAAAGAAACCTTGCCGGAATGCTTTGCCGGCAAGTGCTCTTGCGCCAATGTGGTGACCACATATGCCTCCATGTATCTCTGCCAACAGCTTTTGTCCATCTTCCCGGTGAATACACTTCAATTTCACGCCGTTGAGTCTTCTTCTGTACAGTGTCTTGTCGACAAATTGGTACATACTTGACTGCCGGGCTACTCTTTCCGCTTCTTCTTGCTCTTTGGGAAGTTCTGCTGTCTGAAGGAATCGGACAATCTGCTGTGCCCATGCTGGAGCTTGCGGCTCGACAACAAGGACTAAAGGCATATTTGCTGCTGCGGGAACATCCGCTTCTATGGCGAGAACCTGCGGCTCTGCCAGAGCTTGACGTTCCCCGGCAAGCTTGCCGGAGCAAAACTTGTCGGGAGCCTCTGCTTCAACGGAACAAACCCTAGGGCTTGCCGGAGCAGACTGCTCCTCAACACTCTTGGTGTTGATCTTGGGGACCTTCTTGGCGGTGGCTTCGGGAAGCTTTGCCGGAAAATAGTCACCAAAAATCAACTTCCTCTTCTTGCTCCTCGCTGTCAGATCCTCCTGCTCCTGTATTTTCTCCGGGCAGTTTCCTCCCTTCCTCAGCACGTGCACACTTGTCGGCCAGGGCATACAGCTCACTGACATCTCTAATCTTGCACATCACCATCTCCTCCCGCATCCTGCGGTTGCGCATGTTCTGATGAAGCGCGCTGATGACCGCGGCAGGGTGGACATCTGGGATGTTGCGCTGTACACGGCTGAATCTCTGAATGTACTTGCGCAGGGTCTCTCTTTCCTTCTAGGCGAGCAGGTGAAGGTCACTCTCTTGGCCAGGAGGTTTGTGGCCGCCTGTAAAGGCGCCGACAAACTGATGGCATAGGTCTGCCCAGGAGGATATGGAGTTGTCCGGCAAATGCATGAGCCAGGATCTGACGTTGGGCTTGAGCACCAGCGGGAAGTAGTTGGCAAGGATCTTGTCGTCCCGCCCCCCGGCAGCTTGCACGGCGATGGTGTAGATGCTGAGGAACTCCGACGGATGCGACTTGCCGTCGTACTTCTCTGGTACGTCTGGCTTGAAATTCTTCCTGCTGGGCCACTGGACTTGCCGCAGCTCACGAGTAAACGCAGGGCAACCTACCGCGTACGGCAAGTCGCCTGGTTCCCCTGGCGCATGCATGTCGACAGAGGGCCCAGCGCGCTGGTCTGATTGACGCCGCGCTTCTCTTCGGCGCTCGATGCGAGTACGAGTGTCTTCTTGCTGTCGTTCGTGAAGAACTTGGCGCTGATCGCGACGAGCTCGCGGATCTGATGACGCGGTGGACTCGCTGTCGAGGTGGATCCGGTGAGTCGGCGATCTTGGCCTTCGGGGCGGAGAGTGCACAGTGGTTGCACCCCCACCGTTCTTGCCGCCACCGGCTCATGCCTGGCTGACTTGCCGCGGCTGCGACATGCTCGGCTGCCGTGGAGTGTCGCCGTTGGCGAAGCCGATGAGACTTCGAATGGTGGCCCTCCAGTCGTCGATCTTGTCTGCCGCTGGAGGGTAATCTAGGAGCAGTTGAGCTCGTGCCAAAGCTTCTGCTGAAGTGACGGGTGGCGGCGGCGAACGGTGTGAGGAGCGGGATATGCTCGGACTTCTAACTATGTTAGAAGGAGCAGTATCCCGTCCAGGCGACCGTGCCCCGCTCATGCCAGCATGTTGGCGTGCATGCTGGTCTTGAGCGCTCCGAGATCCACCAGCTCGATCTTGGTCCAGCAAACGTATGGCACCGTGAGTACCATGACGCTGTCGGTCCCGCGCCTCCTGGGATGGACGCGGTGCATGTACGGACGCCGAGGTCTTGGAGTGCGCTCGGTCGTTGCGGGAGCCGACTGCGCCGCCGATGAGCAGCGCAGCCTTGTCCTTGGACCTGGCAGCACCATGAGCTCCCTCGTCGACGCCCGTTCTTCCGCCGGCGTCTACCCCACCAGCCGTTTGCTCCGGCGGTGGTGGGTTCGGCGCGGACGGAGCAGCCGCCTCCGAAGCCTTCTTCTTCGGTGGCATGTCGATGAAGACGATGAAGATTTAGCTCGTGTGAACGCCGGATTAGGTTCACACAACCTCGACGCTTCCCCCTACCTGGCGCGCCAAAGATGTCGGGGGACTAATCCACGAACACCTATGGGGCCGGCGGACCGAGCCCCTCCTGGGGAAGGCGGAGATCGCACGAAGAGCAGATCGAGGCGAAGCACACGAGCAGTTTACCCAGGTTCGGGCCGCACGGATGCGTAAAACCCTACTCCTGCTTTGTGGTTTGTATTGAGTTCTAGCTCGGGAGCGCGGGGTGCTACAGTACACACCAGCAGCTAACGAGACCGAGCATGAGTGTTCTCTCCTTTCGGAACCTCAGAACCCCCTCTACGTTGCGCATGGGCCTCCTTTTATATGCTTAAGGGGTCACCGACAGGTGGCAACGTAGACAAGGGTAAAAATGGAAAGGTGTTGCGGTAGGTGCAACTACCTACTACAGTGTATCATACCTAACCCTGACGGCAGGAGACAAGGGCATTAAATGCCCGTCTGTGTTGCCCAAATAGTGCAAAAGGGACCGTCAGGGATGCCACAGCTCGCCACGATGGCAATCTTGTCAGCGCCGCTTGCCACCGTGCACCCCTGGCTGCACAGCCTCCTGCCACGTACGCCTGGAAGGGTCCCAGAGCGACACGTTGGTGGATGTGCTGGAGTGCGGGCACAGAGTGGTGGCTTGCCGCGGCAAGCGCTTTGCCGCGGTCGTTGTCTTGTCGCGTCCGGGAGCTTGTCGCTCACCGGGCCTTGCCGGGACGCGTGGTGCGTTGCGGCAATTTCCTTGAGATGCCTTGGTTGGCCTTCCCGGCAAGCTCCTCTTGCCGGGGCCTTGTACGCCTTGGTTGGCCTTCCCGGCAAGCTCCTCTTGTCGGGGTCTTGTATGCCTTGGTTTGAATACTTTGTCCTTGAATGGCTCCAAAGGAACCACGGAGGACCTTGGCGGTCACCCGGCAAGCCTTGCCGCGGGATGCTGCGACTGCCCGTGCACAAGTTCGGGATACTAGGGTACCCCTACTCTAGTACACCGACACCGAAGCTGTGGACTTTGGTTCGGCCTTACCTATGTTGACGAGATGAAGCATCGGCTATTAAGAGAAATGCAATACACCATGATGAATGTAGTAGCCGGATGCTTGCTGTGCCAACTCTTTTGAATTGTCATGTCTAAATATAAGAACAATTTTAAAGCAACCCAAGGCAAATTTTGCATCTAGACATACCCCACGATAAACTATAAGTATTTGTTGCACTACTTATAACGAATCACCGAAAGCCTCAATATGTATAGCACCTATAGCAAGTAAAAGAGTCAATCCGAATAACAATGTATATTCGGCCTTGATTAATCGTGCATAAAAATATTCTAAGCAGCATGAGGCTTCAAAAATAGTACCATAAAGAGATATATAAACAACACCAACACTTTGGCCATTGCTATGAATTGAACCATCAAAACATAATCTCCATAGTACTAGAGAGACAAGGCTAATATCAACATTATGCATGTCATTAATCCGATGTTCAGTAATAAAATCAGCTATGATTTGGCCTTTCATAGATCTCAAAGATGCATAAGCCAAATCATATCCAAACAAAGTATAAGCCCACCAGTCAATTCTGCAACTATGAATTGGCCTATGCAGCATATATTCAATGACATCGGAGAGATGTCTCAACTCCATTCAATCATAATATAGGCATACATATAAATTTCCGTGAGCACATACCTTGTCTCGCTCTCCAATCAAACTAAGGACGATGTTAGAATACTACACCGACCATGCATTGACATACTCTTAGGTCGATAGATAAATATCGGCCATTACCATGTAAACTTCATTCAAAGCACATATAGCCGAAATAAACAAATGAAATGACAAATAAAGTATTTCGGCCCTTTGGATCAGCAACAAACTTGTAGCTAATCAAATGTATAGTGATTTGGCAATACCCTTTCATAATGTAAGAAATTATATTGCATCCATGGATTAAAATAAGCCCATTGAGGGTTACCAATCATACCTGATGACGAATTCCATAGCATAGGCGTTAATGGCATAGTTGAAGAATATGGATAATGTATAGACCGAGGATGTTGAAACCTTCGGCTTGGTCCTTCATAGTTTTCACTCTTTCCCTTCTTCAGCTTTGCCGCACTTCTTGTAATGGAAGCTTGCACATAATAATTATTTTGAGTACTTCCTTTGGGAACCCATGCCATGTTCCTTTCTTCAAGTTCTTGTGCACTAAGCTTTTGTAACTCCTTCTTTTGCCAATACGATAAGCCGAGTGAGCACCTCGACTGTGATTTTGTTTCAACCAATGGCAACTCTTTTTGGGCCTTGTGCACCCTTAACTTATTTTCTTCAGATTTGGCACTCTGATTTTGATCAATTGATTGCTTCACTTCTTTGCCTTTTGTAGCCAATGTCAACACTTTAATTGGCTCTTTGTCATTTGAAATCAAATCTGAAGTAGCACACTTACGAACATCTCTTTTCACGCGGTAAACTCGCTCTACCACCTCTTTCTTCTTCCTTGAGCTTTGGACCGATTCTTTATGATTAAAACGGTCTTTGACGCGTGATTGTTCAAATGTTGATCTTCTTGGAGCTGCATAGTATTGGTGAGATGGTCTAAAATAAGACGGAGAATGTGCCCTTGTATCATACCTGTCCCATGATGAATATGGATTTAAATGAGCATAGGGAGGCATCCATGGCATTGGTATTGGCGGCCCAAAATAAGGATATGAATATGTTGCATTGAAATTCTCACTTTGCCAATACCGGTCCTCATATTTGCGCCTTGGGGGTGATCTGGTTTCTTTGCATGGTTTGGCCGATAAGCATTCTGCTCTTCACTCTTCTTTTCATATTTATCCAACAGTTCAGCGAAGGTGACTTTTGATCTCTTACACTTGCGCTTATTTCGGCCTTTGTTTTCTTTTGGTTTGCTTTCATGGATCATTGGATTTCCTTGCTGCCCCCCAGTCCTTCGCGTCTTCATTGTAGCTTCGATGGAATTCTCACCCTCAAGTTTATGTTCATTGTGCTCTTCAACAACTTCTTTACTTGAAAGCATGATCCCGTCACCTGCAGTTTTTACCTTCTCTTTAGATGGATCAGCTTGAAGTAGCCGATGCAAAAACTTTTTGCCATCAAGACCAATCGGAATAGACTGGTCATCCTTTGGTGTTTCAACAATTCTCAATCGTCCTTTATCAATGGACGATTTAACTATTTGACGAAACATATTGCAATCCTCAAAATTATGTTTGAACGAATGATGCAACCTACAGTACATTCGTCCTTGAATTGATGGCTTGACATGGTGATCAAGAATTCTTATGCAATTATTTTTCAGCAACAAATCAAATATTTGATCACACATGCTTGAACTGAAGGTGAACTTTTTATTTTCTAGCCGATCTTGCTGTGAGAACGGCTTTGGAGTTAAGCAAACGAATGGTTCAGATTTTGTATCACCCCATTCGGCTATGAGTTTTATTTTGGATTCTCTTACCGATGTCATTGGATAAGATATTATACTAACATCGGTTTTCTGAAAAGAATCTAACCTTGGCTTTAAGTTTCTGAAACAAAAATAGTTAGAACATGCATGCCTCAATTGAGACCAAGAGTGAGCCAAGTATGAAACAAGCAAAGCTACCCATGTAGATACGAACTTTAAATAAAGCAACATGGAAAGCTTTGGCTGCAACAATAAGTCATTATCGGTCTTTATAAATGGCGCAATGGGTTGACCGATATATTCTATAATGATTTTATTGCTAACAAGTAAATTATCCTTCTTCATTTGTCTTTCAACATTACTTAAGAGGATTTTTCTAATAGATGCATCAACAATAAAGTTTTGACCAAATCTGAAAATAGGTAAATTACTTGCTAAACATACCTCTTCAAATATGTTGGGAGAGCATGATGATGGTGTGACTTGAACAATATCTTGATCCGCCTTTGGATGGCTCCCTAATGCCTCTTCATCATCTTTTTCTTGATTCCGTGCATCATTAGTTTGAAGATCTTTTTCAACCGAACTTTGTTTGGCTACTTGTTCTTGTCCATGAAGCTCGTCAATTTCTATGGCACGAAACTCATAGGGAAGGAAGTAGGTTCCATTAATTTCAGAAAAATCAAGCATGGTTGTTTTGCTAGGCTTTCCATGCCCTTTCTCAATAATGCTTGCCTCTTTAGATTTGATGGACTCAGAATATATACTACTTGATTTGGCTTTTCCAATAACCGAATTTTATCTGTTACCTGAATCAATAACTTTATCTTTTTTAATTTGCAAGGCTTCTCGCTCTTGTCTAATTTTAGCGCACATCTCAGCTTGGCGAGCTTTAAACTTTTTCATCTCAATTTCCATCCACTCCTCATCAGATTGCCCCCCAATACTTTCAGACTTTTCCGGCAATGAGGTGCCGAAACTTTGCAATTGTTTAGGGGGTGCACTGGATGGTATAACACTGGGCGACTGCATCATTTGCACAACTCTAGCTTTTACTGCAGCAAAATCATGAGGCTTCCCGCCTTCTATTAGTTCCTTTCGAATGGAGTTGCACAAATCCCAAGAGAATGTAAGCTTGTTCTCAACTACCCAGTCTGGATATGGTTGCCCCCCGATGCTCTTAGACTCTTTCGGCAATGAGATGTTGCCGAAATTCTATAATTGTGTAGGGGGGAACATGATATGTTACAGTAGTAGGTGAACACACATGTGATCCTATAGAATTTTCACTTATTCGGTCATTAGCAAGAAGGTGCGAAGCCGAATTATGAATACCTTCAGTTGCATATGGTGCCCAAAAATTAGAAGCATGAGGTGTAGCATATGATTGTTGATGGCAATTGGCTAAATAACTAGTAGTACCATGGCCAATTCCCCTATCCACCGGCATGTTCAGATTAACATGTTGCAAATTAGTTGCCGATGAATAAAAAGGTGAAACACTTTGTTGCATGCTATTGAAAGTTCCTACATGAGGTGTTTCAACTTGATTAACCGAACTCATCATGTTGTTCGTCGGCATATAAATTTGTGGGGTTGCCCATGCATGAGAGTTGGGATACATATGATGCATGTTACTAGTATCATAAAAAGTTGAAGCATGTAAATTACTTTGAATCGGCCTATGCACGTAATTAGATGCATGATTGAACAAACTAGGGCTGGCCGATAGAGTATACTCATTGAACGATCTAGTAACACCATATGAATTATTTGCATCTACAGTAGGGAATTGGGTATTCATATTACCTTTGTAGATTGCAAACCCTAGATGACGATCTCTTCGTAGCAAGAACGGGCTAGAGACCGTTCAAAGCTTCGATCCCCAGCGGAGTCGCCAAAAAGTGTGTTCGCACATGAACACGTCACCGTGTACCTCCAACGCCGAGGGTGATGCACCGCAGCTCACGTCAAAGGAGACCGCCGGAAGCGTGGTACGCAAGACAATCCGGCGGGTGCTTTTGTAGACCCGAAACCCCACACGCCCGGAAGGGACCCCGTCAGGGCGCGCGGCGGCTATGCGCTGCCCTAGGTCGACCTGATCGCCCCTAGGGCCTCGAGGTTCGCCGCCCTGCAAACGAAGAACGAACGAAGAACGAGAAGAAGAAGAACAAGGGAGAGAGATAAAGGTAAAGGTAAAAAGTGGTAGATGATTTGATCGATTGTGTGTTGTTTAATCGGCCATCACCCGTTGAGTATATAAGAGGCGGCTGGACTTTCCGTGCAAGCAAAAGGATTCAATTCATGTCCAAAACCCTAGTCCAATTCGGATTTGTTTGGTCCGAAGTTTCCAAAACTGTTCGCTAAAATCTGGTTGCACGTTGTGGGCCATGTTCGGGGGAGTAAACGATCTCGGATGGAAACGAGCCCAAAAGCAATCTTGACCGTTTCGACGAGACGAATAACTTTCATATTGAACGTTTTTTGATCTGAGGCCATCTTGAGGGGGTTTTCGGCTGTTTTCCGAAGTCTGCAGCAGCCAAATTCAAAACCCGGACTAACATACCCGGAGTGTCCGGTCATTCACAGAGAAAATCAAAACCCGGATGGTTGTCCCCGGAGTGTCCAGCCATCCAGTGCAGCAACGCCTTGTACTAGCTGTAACTTTTGCATACGACCTCGGATTAAGACGATTTTTATATCAAAATCATCCGTTTCGATGAGACGCACAACTTTCATGTTGAAACTTTTTCCATTTGGAGTCATCTTAATTGGGTTTCAAGTCATTCTTTAATCTGGTGTCACCATGAGCATCTCTGAACTTGTCATAACTTTTGCATCCGGACTCCGTTTTAGACCACTTTCATATCCATCTTGATCTTCTCAAAGAAAGCCATATCATGGTGACTTCCAATCATAAGTTTGAATTAATCTTGACATAGATTAAAGCAACTTTTATGATTGTGCCACTTTTGAGCGTCAACAAATCCCTAGACCGTTTTTCTTCACTGGTATCACTTAGTGGGTATGTAGTTTACTCTGCAATTCCTATTTGGATTTACAGTGATTTGCAGTGCAATACCCATAGTTTTTAGAGTGATTTACAGTGTAACTCATACTGAATTTTTATTGATTTTTCAGTATAATTCATAGTGGATTTCCAGTGTAATTTTCTCCCTGTACCATGGCCAATTCCCCTATCCACCGGCATGGATAGGTAGTAGATTGTAGGTAAATCCAAAGCAATTTGTAGTGTAATCCCTGGTTATTTTATAGTGTAATTATAGTGTATTTTGTCAGTGGATTTGCACTATATTTGCTAGTGGAATAACAGTGTATGTGTCATGTATAATTACAGTGTATTTTTGTCAGTGGAGTTGCACTGTATTTATTAGTGGAATTACAGTGTATTTGTCAGTGGATTTACAGTGTAATTTGATAGCTAATTTACAGTGTAATTGCCATGGATTTGCACTGTATTTGATAGTGGAATTACAGTGTAATTGACTTGGATTTTTATGGTGGAATTGCATTTGGATTTACAGTGTATTTGTCAATGGATTTACAGTGTAATTGATAGCTGATTTACAGTGTAAATTCAGTGTAATTACACTATAATTATGAGTGTATTACTGTATTTATAGTGAAATTACAATGTGTAGCTTGATATTGTATGTTTTATAGCAGAGAAATCGTGACTGTTTTGTCATGCATCGCTAGTTTGCAATTGATATTCGGAATTGCTAATTTTCAGCCAGATGAAAATAATTGTGCTTCATTCGTTTTTTCAGCCATGGCGATTTGAATCTTCCCTCGCCCCTCCCTCAGGTTCTTGGTTGTAATTATCCCCTATCCCCTATATCATCCCCTGCATTTTTTCTTCTGATTTCTAGAGCCGACGGATTAGTATTCTTGTCTATTGGTCATTTCTGGGCTTTTTTGTTGCGGATGTAGCGTTTGATGTAGATGTAGTGGTGGATCTCTCTATATTTTTAATATATGCTTATCCTGTCATTTGATTTTGATGCCCCCTGTGTTAAAGGATATCTCTCAGGAGGTTTAACTGTTGGGGAACATAGCAGAAATTCAAAAAATTTCCTACGTGTCACCAAGATCTATCTATGGAGAAACCAGCAACGAGGGGAAGGAGAGTGCATCTACATACCCTTGTAGATCGCTATGCGGAAGCGTTCAAGAGAACGGGGTTGAAGGAGTCGTACTCGTCATGATCCAAATCACCGGAGATCCTAGTGCCGAACGGACGGCACCTCCGCGTTCAACACACGTACAGCCCGGTGACGTCTCCCATGCCTTGATCCAGCAAGGAGAGAGGGAGAGGTTGAGGAAGACTCCATCCAGCAGCAGCACAATGGTGTGGTGGTGGAGGAGTGTGGTACTCCAGCAGGGCTTCGCCAAGCACCGCAAGAGACGAGGAGGAGAGAGGTAGGGCTGCGCCAGGGAGAGATCAAATCGTGTGTCTTGCAGCCCCCAATACCTCAAGTATATATAGGGGAAGGGGAGGGGCTGTGCCCCATCTAGGGTTGCCTCCCTAGGGGTGGCGGCTGCCCCCAAACCCATCTAGGGTTGCGGCCAAGGGGGAGAGAGGGGGGCGCACCTAGGGTGGGCCTTAAGGCCCATCTGCCCTAGGGTTTGCCCCCTCCCCTCTAGGAGGCGCCTTGGGCCTTGGTGGGAGGCGCCCCAGCCCACCTAGGGGCTGGTCCCTTCCCACTATTGGCCCATGTATGCCTCCGGGGCCCGTGGCCCCTCCCGGTGGACCCCCGGACCCCTCCGGTGGTCCCGGTACACTACCGGTGATGCCCGGAACACTTCCGGTGGCCAAAACCATACTTCCTATATATCAATCTTTACCTACGGGCCATTCCGGAACTCCTCGTGACGTCCGGGATCTCATCCGGGACTCCGAACAAAATTCGGTAACCACATACAAACTTCCTTTATAACCCTAGCGTCATCGAACCTTAAGTGTGTAGACCCACAGGTTCGGGAACCATGCAGACATGACCGAGACGTTCTCCGGTTAATAACCAATAGTGGGATCTGGATACCCATGTTGGTTCCCACATGTTCCACGATGATCTCATCGGATGAACCACGATGTCGAGGATTCGATCAATCCCGTATACAATTCCCTTTGTCTAGCGGTATTGTACTTGCCCGAGATTCGATCGTCGGTATCCCGATACCTTGTTCAATCTCGTTACCGGCAAGTCTCTTTACTCGTTCCGTAACACATCATCCCTTGATCAACTCCTTGATCACATTGTGCACATTATGATGATGTCCTACCGAGTGGGCCCAGAGATACCTCTCCGTTTACACGGAGTGACAAATCCCAGTCTCGATTCGTGCCAACCCAACAGACACTTTCGGAGATACCTGTAGTGTACCTTTATAGCCACCCAGTTACGTTGTGACGTTTGGCACACCCAAAGTATTCCTACGGTATCCGGGAGTTGCACAATCTCATGGTCTAAGGAAATGATACTTGACATTAGAAAAAGCTTTAGCATACGAACTACACGATCTTTGTGCTAGGCTTAGGATTGGGTCTTGTCCATCACATCATTCTCCCAATGATGTGATCCCATTATCAACAACATCCAATGTCCATGGTCAGGAAACCGTAACCATCTATTAATCAACGAGCTAGTCAACTAGAGGCTTACTAGGGACATGGTGTTGTCTATGTATCCACACATGTATCTGAGTTTCCTATCAATACAATTCTAGCATGGATAATAAACGGTTATCATGAACAAGGAAATATAATAATAACTAATTTATTATTGCCTCTAGGGCATATTTCCAACAGTCTCCCACTTGCACTAGAGTCAATAATCTAGTTCACATCGTCATGTGATTAACACTCACAGGTCACATCGCCATGTGACCAACATCCAAAGAGTTTACTAGTGTCACTAAATTAGTTCACATCATCATGTGAATAAGACTCAATGAGTTCTGGGTTTGATCATGTTTTGCTTGTGAGAGATGTTTTAGTCAACGGGTCTGCAACATTCAGATCCGTATGTACTTCGCAAATCTCTAGGTCATATTATAAATGCTACTTCCACACTCCACTTGGAGCTATTCCAAATGGTTGCTCCACTATACGTATCCGGTTTGCTACTCAGAGTCATTCGGATAGGTGTTAAAGCTTGCATCGATGTAACCCTTTACGCCGAACTCTTTATCACCTCCATAATTGAGAAACATGTCCTTATTACTCCAAGGACAATTTTTGACCGCTATCTAGTGATCCACTCCTGGATCACCTTTGTACCCTCTTGCCAGACATGTGGCAAGGCACACATCAGGTGCGGTACTCAGCATGGCATACCGTATAGAGCCTATGACAAAAGCATAGGGGACGACATTCATCCTTTCTCTTTCTTCTGCCGTGGTCGAGCTTTAAGTCTTAACTTCATACCTTACAACTCAGGCAAGAACTCCTTCTTTGACTGATCCATCTTGAACACCTTCAAGATCATGTCAAGGTATGTGCTCATTTGAAAGTACCATTAAGTGTTTTGATCTATCCTTATACATCTTGATGCTCAATGTTCAAGTAGCTTAATCCAGGCTTTCCATTGAAAAACACTTTCCAAATAACCCTATATGCTTTCCAGAAATTCTACGTCATTTCTGATCCACAATGTGTCAACAACAAATACTCATCAGAAATTCTATAGTGCTCCCACTCACTCCTTTGGAAATACAAGTTTCTCATAAACTTTGTATACACCCAAAATCTTTGATCATCTCATCAAAGCATACATTCCAACTCCGAGATGCTTACTCCAGTCCTTAGAAGGATTGCTGGAGCTTTGCATACTTATTAGCATCTTTCAGGATTGACAAAACTTTCTGGTTGTATCACATACAACCTTTCCTCAAGAAAATCATCGAGGAAACAATGTTTTGACATCCTATCTGCAAGATTTCATAAATAATGCAGTAATCGCTAATATAATTCCAACAGACTCTTAGCATCGCTACGAGTGAGAAAGTCTCATCATAGTCAACTCCTTGAACTTGTCAGAAAACATCTTAACGACAAGTCGAGCTTTCTTAATGGTGATACTTACCATCATTGTCCGTCTTCCTTTTAAAATCCATATGTACCTAACAGCCTTATGACCATCAAGTAGTTCTTTCAAAGTCTACACTTTGTTTTCATACATGGATCCTATCTCGGATTTTATGGCCTCGAGCCATTTATCAGAATCCGGGCCCACCATCGCTTCTCCATGGCTCATAAGTTCATTGTTGTCTAGCAACATGACTTCCAAGACAGGATCACGTACCACTCTAAAGTAGTACGCATCCTTGTCATCCCACGAGATTTGGTAGTGACTTGATCTGAAGTTTCATGATCACTATCATAAGCTTCCACTTCAATTGATGTAGGTGCCACAGGAACAACTTCCTATGCCTTGCCACACACTAGTTGAAGAGACGGTTCAATAACCTCATCAAGTCTCCACCATCCTCCCACTCAATTCTTTCGAGAGAAACTTTTCCTCGAGAAAGGACCCGATTCTAGAAACAATCCCTTATTGCTTTCGGATCTGAGACAGGAGGTATACCCAACTGTTTTGGGTGTCCTATGAAGATGCATTTATCCGCTTTGGGTTCGAGCTTATCAGCCTGAAACTTTTTCACATAAGCGTCGCAGCCCCAAACTTTTAAGAAATGACAGCTTAGGTTTCTCTAAACCATAGTTCATACAGTGTCATCTCATCAGAATTACGTGGTGCCCCATTTAAAGTGAATTTGGTTGTCTCTAATGCCTAACCCATAAACTATCATGGTAATTCGATAAGAGACATCATGGTATGCATCATATCCAATAGGGTGCAGTTATGATGTTCGGACACACCATCACACTATGGTGTTCCAGGCTGTATTAGTTGTGAAACAATTTCCACAATGTCTTAATTCTGTGCCAAACTCGTAATTCAGATATTCATCTCTATGATCATATCATAGATCTTTTATCCTCTTGTCACGACGATCTTTCAACTTCACCCTGAAATTACTTGAACCTTTCAATAATTCAGACTCATGATTCATCAAGTAAATATACTCAACATCTACTCAAATCATCTGTGAAGTAAGAACATAACGATATCCACTACATGCCTCAGCACTCATTGGACTGCACACATCAAAATGTATTACTTCCAACAAGTTGCTTTCTAGTTCCATTTTACTGAAAACGAGGCTTTCAGTCATCTTGCCCATGTGGTATGATTTGCATGTCTCAAGTGATTCAAAATCAAGTGAGTCCAAACGGTCCATTTGCATGGAGTTTCTTCATGCATATATACCAATAGACATGGTTCGCATGTCTCAAACTTTTCAAAACGAGTGAGCCCAAAGATCCATCAACATGGAGCTTCTTCATGCGTTTTATACCGATATGACTTACGTGGCAGTGCTACAAGTAGGTGGTACTATCATTACTATCTTATATCTTTTGGCATGAACATGTGTATCACTACGATCGAGATTCAATAAACCATTCATTTTAGGTGCAAGACCATTGAAGGTATTATTCAAATAAACAGAGTAACCATTATTCTCCTTAAATGAATAACCGTATTGCGATAGACATAATCCAATCATGTCTATGCTCAACGCAAACACCAATCTTGATGGTAGAGGGAGCGTACGATATTTGATCAACCTTGGAAATACTTCCAACACATATCGTCATCTCACCTTTAGCTAGTCTCCGTTTATTCCGTAGCTTTTATTTCGAGTTACTAACACTTAGCAACCAAACCGGTATCTAATACCTTGGTGCTACTAGGAGTACTAGTAAAGTAAACATCAACATAATGTATATCCAATATACTTCTATCGATAGCCTTCTCATCTACCAAGTATCTAGGGTAATTCTGCTCCAGTGGCTGTTCCCCTTATTACAGAAGCACTTAGTCTCGGGTTTGGGTTCAACCTTGGGTTTCTTCACTAGAGCAGCAGCTGATTTGCCGTTTCATGAAGTATACCTTCTAGCCCTTGCCCTTCTTGAAACTAGTGGTTTCACCAACCATCAACAATTGATGCTCCTTCTTGATTTCTACTTTTGTGGTGTCAAACATCGCGAATAACTCAAGGATCATCATATATGTCCCTGATATATTATAGTTCATCACGAAGCTCTAGCAGCTTGGTGGTAATGACTTCGGAGAAACATCACTATCTCATCTGGAAGATCAACTCCCACTCGATTCAAATGATTGTTGTACTCAGACAATCTGAGCACAAGCTCAACAATTGAGCTTCTCTCCCTTAGTTTGCATGCTAAGAAAATCGTCGGAGGTCTTATACCTCTTGACGTGGGCACGAGCCTGAAATCCCAATTTCAGCCCTCGAAACATCTCATATGTTTCGCGACATTTCAAAACGTCTTCGGTGCCTCAACTCTAAACCGTTTAACTAAACTATCACGTAGTTATCAAAATGTGTATGTCAGATGTTCGCAACATCCACAGACGACGTTCGAGGTTCAGCACACTGAGCGGTGCATTAAGGACATAAGCCTTCTATGAAGCAATGAGGACAATCCTCAGTTTACGAACCTAGTCTGCATAATTTCTACTATCAACTTTCAACTAAATTTTCTCTAGGAACATATCTAAACAGTAGAACTAAAGCGTGAGCTACGACCTAATTTGCGAAGACCTCTTGACTATGTTCAGGATAATTAAGTTCATCTTATGAACTCCCACTCAGATAGACATCCCTCTAGTCATCTAAGTGATTACGTGATCCGAGTCAACTAGGTCGTGTCCGATCATCACATGAGACGAACTAGTCATCATCGGTGAACATCTTCATGTTGATCGTATCTACCATACGACTCATGCTCGACCTTTCGGTCTCTTGTGTTCCGAGGCCATGTCTATACATGCTAGGCTCGTCAAGTCAACCTAAGTGTTTCGCGTGTGTAAATCTGTCATACACCCGTTGTATGTGCACGTAAGAATCTATCACACCCGATCATCACGTGGTGCTTCGAAACGACGAACTTTCGCAATGGTGCACAGTTAGGGGGAACACTTTCTTGAAATTTTAATGAGGGATCATCTTATTTACTACCATCGTTCTAAGAAAATAAGATGTATAAACATGATAAACATCACATGCAATCAAATAGTGACATGATATGGCCAATATCATATTGCTCCTTTTGATCTCCATCTTCGGGGCTCCTTGATCATCATCATCACCAGCATGACACCATGATCTCCATCATCATGATCTCCATCATCGTGTCTTCATGAAGTTGTCTCGCCAACTATTACTTCTACTACTATAGCTAACGGTTAGCAATAAAGTAAAGTAATTACATGATGTTTATGTTGACACACAGGTCATAAATAAATTAAGACAACTCCTATGGCTCCTGCCGGTTGTCATACTCATCGACATGCAAGTCGTGATTCCTATTACAAGAACATGATCAATCTCATACATCACATATCATTCATCACATCCTTTGGCCATATCACATCACATAGCATACCCTGCAAAAACAAGTTAGACGTCCTCTAATTGTTGTTTGCAAGTTTTACGTGGCTGCTATGGGTTTCTAGCAAGAACGTTTCTTACCTACGCAAAAACCACAACGTGATATGCCAATTGCTATTTACCCTTCATAAGGACCCTTTTCATCAAATCCGTTCCGACTAAAGTGGGAGAGACAGATACCCGCTAGCCACCTTATGCAACTAGTGCATGTCAGTCGGTGGAACCAGTCTCACGTAAGAGTACGTGTAAGGTCGGTCCGGGCCGCTTCATCCCACGATGCCGTCAAAACAAGATTGGACTAGTAACGGTAAGCATATTGAACAAAATCAACGCCCACAACTACTTTGTGTTCTATTCGTGCATAAAATCTACGCAATAGACCTAGCTCTGATACCACTGTTGGGGAACGTAGCAGAAATTCAAAAAAATTTCTACGTGTCACCAAGATCTATCTATGGAGAAACCAGCAACGAGGGGAAGGAGAGTGCATCTACATACCCTTGTAGATTGCTATGCGGAAGCGTTCAAGAGAACAGGGTTGAAGGAGTCGTACTCGCCGTGATCCAAATCACCGGAGATCCTAGTGCCGAACGGACGGCACCTCCGCATTCAACACACGTACAGCCCGGTGACGTCTCCCATGCCTTGATCCAGCAAGGAGAGAGGGAGAGGTTAAGGAAGACTCCATCCAGCAGCAGCACAACGGTGTGGTGGTGGTGGAGGAGTGTGGTACTCCAGCAGGGCTTCGCCAAGCACCACAAGAGACGAGGAGGAGAGAGGTAGGGCTGCGCCAGGGAGAGATCAAATCGTGTGTCTTGCAGCCCCCAATACCTCAAGTATATATAGGGGAAGGGGAGGGGTTGTGCCCCCATCTAGGGTTGCCTCCCTAGGGGTGGCGGCTGCCCCCAAACCCATCTAGGGTTGCGGCCAAGGGGGAGAGAGGGGGGGCGCACCTAGGGTGGGCCTTAAGGTCCATCTGCCCTAGGGTTTGCCCCCTCCCCTCTAGGAGGCGCCTTGGGCCTTGGTGGGAGGCGCCCCGGCCCACCTAGGGGCTGGTCCCTTCCCACTATTGGCCCATGTATGCCTCCGGGGCCCGTGGCCCCTCCGGGTGGACCCCCGGACCCCTCCGGTGGTCCCGGTACACTACCGGTGATGCCCGGAACACTTCCGGTGGCCAAAACCATACTTCCTGTATATCAATCTTTACCTCCGGACCATTTCGGAACTCCTCGTGACGTCCGGGATCTCATCCGGGACTCCGAACAACATTCGGTAACCACATAAAAACTTCCTTTATAACCCTAGCGTCATCGAACCTTAAGTGTGTAGACCCTACGGGTTCGGGAACCATGCAGACATGACCGAGACGTTCTTCGGTCAATAACCAACAGCGGGATCTGGATACCCATGTTGGTTGCCACATGTTCCACGATGATCTCATCGGATGAACCACGATGTCAAGGATTCGATCAATCCCGTATACAATTCCCTTTGTCTAGCGGTATTGTACTTGCCCGAGATTCGATCGTCGGTATCCCGATACCTTGTTCAATCTCGTTACCGGCAAGTCTCTTTACTCGTTCCGTAACACATCATCCCTTGATCAACTCCTTGATCACATTGTGCACATTATGATGATGTCCTACCGAGTGGGCCCAGAGATACCTCTCCGTTTACACGGAGTGACAAATCCCAGTCTCGATTCGTGCCAACCCAACAGACACTTTCGGAGATACCTGTAGTGTACCTTTATAGCCACCCAGTTACGTTGTGACGTTTTGCACACCCAAAGTATTCCTACGGTATCCGGGAGTTGCACAATCTCATGGTCTAAGGAAATGATACTTGACATTAGAAAAAGCTTTAGCATACGAACTACACGATATTTATGCTAGGCTTAGGATTGGGTCTTGTCCATCACATCATTCTCCCAATGATGTGATCCCGTTATCAACGACATCCAATGTCCATGGTCAGGAAACCGTAACCATCTATTGATCAACGAGCTAGTCAACTAGAGGCTTACTAGGGACATGGTGTTGTCTAGGTATCCACACATGTATCTGAGTTTCCTATCAATACAATTCTAGCATGGATAATAAACGGTTATCATGAACAAGGAAATATAATAATAACTAATTTATTATTGCCTCTAGGGCATATTTCCAACATTAACGTGTACAATAGGTTGTTATCTCCTAGTCCTATATCTCCTGTACCCATATCTCTCCTGTACTCTTTCTTTCCTTCTTGGCTTCCAAGTTGTATCAGACTTTGTATACAATACGTGGGGTTTAGTCTCAATATATATAACATGGAACAGTCGACCCAAACAGGTCAAGACGTTACAGCAATCTTTACATGGTAATCAGAGCGGGTCTCTTCCGACACATCTAGCTATCGATCGAAATAACCTTCCGCCATGCACACCCGATCGAAACAACCTTCCGCCAAGCCCACCCGAGCAACCCTGCATCCATGGCGTCGTCTTCTTCATCCACAGCATCGCTGTCCACCCAGGTTACAGAGAAACTCACCCGCCAAAACTTCATCTTGTGGCGTGCGCAGATTCTTCCGCAGGTGCGTAGTGCGGGCCTCTATGGCCTCCTTGATGGATCGGATGCGGAGCCGGCCAAGACCGTCATCGTCAAGGACAAGGACGGCAAGGACAGCAGCATCACCAACCCTGAGCACGCGATCTGGGTCAGGCACGACCAGCTCGTGCTTGGCTACCTTCTGAACAACCTGACGAAGGAGGTACTCGTCCAGGTGGTGTCAATCCCCACGGCGCACGCCCTCTGGACCTACCTCGCCAATATGTTCTCCTCCATGTCGCGCTCTCGCATCAACAATCTCCGTGTCGCCCTCACCAATGCACAGAAGGGTACACAGAACGTGGCCACCTATTTTGCCCACATGAGATCGCTGGCTGGTGAGCTAGCGGCCACCGGCAGTCCCCT
Organism: Triticum urartu; assembly: GCF_056163025.1. Classification (NCBI taxonomy): domain Eukaryota; kingdom Viridiplantae; phylum Streptophyta; class Magnoliopsida; order Poales; family Poaceae; genus Triticum; species Triticum urartu. The sequence continues at coordinate 606,483,496 of NC_141874.1, read as the reverse complement.
CAATGATGAAGATCTGATCTCACATATCCTCTCCGGGCTAGATATGGACTACCAGCCACTGATTTCTGCCCTTGACGTCCGCACCGAGCCGCTTTCACTAGATCACCTCTTTGCCCTCATGTCTAACTTCGATCAGCGAGTCGAATTGTTCCAGGGTGCTGCTGGAAACTTCAAATCCTCAGCTAATGCTGCCCAGCGTGGCCGTGGCTCATCCAAAGGCTATCGCAGTTCACAGCGGGGCAACTCTGGTGGCCCACGTGGTGGTGGTGGCGGTGGCAATTACCAGCAAGGCGGAGGTGGCCATTACCAGCAAGGTGGTGGTGGTTATAACCAGCAAGGTGGCGGCGGTGGCGGCCATTATCAGCAAGGTGGCGGCGGTGGATATTCTGGTGGTGGCAACAACCGCTCCGGCAATGGCCGTCCCTTCTACTCCAACAACAGGGGGCGCCAAGGAGGAGGACAACAAAACAACACTCGTGGGTATGATTTTGATGAGTTCGGTCCATGCCAAATATGCAAGAAAACAAATCATATCGCCAAATATTGCAATTGGCGCTATGCTGAGGACAACAACTACCAAAAGAAAAGAGTTGCTGCTGCTGTGGAGCACTCATATGGAGTTGACACCAATTGGTATGTCGACAGTGGTGCTACAGATCACATTACCGGCGAGCTAGAAAAAGTAACTATGCATGAGAAATACCATGGCCATGATCAAGTTCACACCGCCAATGGAGCAGGTATGCAGATTAGTCATATTGGTCATTCTGTTATTAAAACCCCACACAAAGATTTACACCTCAAAAAAATTCTGCATATCCCTAGTGCTTCACAAAATTTGCTCTCCGTTCATCGCATTGCCATTGACAATAAAGTTTTTCTAGAGTTTCATCCCTTTTTCTTTTTGATCAAGGACCAGGTCACGAGGAGAATTCTCTATCGAGGTAGATGCGTGGGAGGGCTTTATCCATTGATTCCTCACTTTAGAAGCTCCAATAAACAAGCATATGGTGTCTTTAAAGTTTCATCGGAGAGATGGCATGCACGCTTAGGACATCCTTCTTTTGTTATAGTTCAACAAGTGCTTAGAAATAATCAGCTCTCGTTTGTTGGCGAGCGTAGTAGTGAAACAATTTGTGATTCTTGTCACAGAGCTAAATCTCATCAGTTGCCATACTCTATTTCGACTAGTATTTCTATTCAACCATTGCAACTTATCTTTTCTGATGTGTGGGGTCCGGCTCCTACTTCTGTTGGTCGTCATACTTATTATGTTAGTTTTATTGATGACTATAGCAAATACACATGGATCTATCTTCTTAAGAAACGAGCTGATGTGTTCCAAGTTTTTCAAAATTTTCAAGCACTTGTTGAACATAAGTTTCATCGCAAAATCATTGCCCTCCAATCTGATTGGGGAGGTGAATATGAAAAACTCAACAATTCTTGCTTTCAGTAATTAGGCATATCCCATCATGTCTCTTGTCCTCATGCTCATCAACAGAATGGTTCTGCTGAACGTAAACATCGACACATTGTTGAAGTAGGATTAGCTCTCCTAGCTGGTGCCTCTATGCCTCTTAAGTTTTGGGACGAAGCTTTTCTCGCCGCAGTCTATCTCATTAACATGCTTCCTAGTCGTGTTATCAACAATGAAACTCCAGTTGAACGCTTACTTCACATCAAACCAGATTATAAATCTCTTCGAGTTTTTGGGTGTGCATGTTGGCCCAATCTTCGTCCCTACAACAATCGTAAGCTTATGTTTCGCTCCAAACAGTGTGTTTTTCTTGGGTATAGTCCACAACATAAAGGAGTCAAATGTCTTGATGTTCCTACTGGTCGTGTCTATATTTCTCGTGATGTTGTTTTCGATGAAACCATATTTCCTTTTAAACAACTTCATCCTAATGCCGGAGCTCTCCTTCGCAAAGAAATTTTACTTCTTCCTTCACATTTGACCGGTCTTGATCATGGGGGTGATAATAATAGCAATGATCAATTGACTAACTCTACTAATAATCCTGGTCCTAAGTTGCATGATGTTACAGATGGTACAGAAGGACCCAGAGAGGAAAATGGTGAAAATTCAATAGACAAATCTTCAGCAGAATCCTCCTTGGGATTGTTGCAGCAGCAGTCAGGTGGATTTTCTTCAGGATCTGCCCCGCCAAGTCAGGAGACGTCCGTCCCAGCCGGCACACGCGCGGAGTCGCGCCAACACTCACCCGCCATGTCGCGTAGCCCGGCTCCACCAACAGCCTCGCGTCCCTTAGCTGGTGCAGGGCCCAGCAATAATGCTACTGGGTCCACTGCGCTGCGCCCCTCGGTTGCTCCGCAAGCATCTTGCGGGCCGGGATCCTCTGCGCCGGTTCGCACGCTGTCAAGCCACGAGCTAGCCACAGAAAATCCTCCCCAGTTAGTTCGTCCTGAAGCGCCAGCCTTGGGATCAAATCTGGCAGGCGGCATTGACTCTTCTGCGCAGATTCCAGGATCTCCTGTGCCAGTATCCGGATCTTCTATTCCGACTAACTCTACAGCAGCACCTCTACCAGCGCGTACACGTCTACAAAAGGGGAGTGATCCAACCTGTTAATTATAAGCATGTTACCAAATATGGCTTAGCATGTTCCACAGGAGAACCTAGTAATCTTGAAGAAGCACTTGGTGATGCACGATGGAAAAAGGCTATGGAAGAAGAGTATTTTGCACTGCAGAAAAATAAAACTTGGCACTTGGTGCCTCCCCAGAGAGGTAAAAACTTGATTGATTGCAAGTGGGTCTATAGAATTAAGAGGAAGTCTGATGGTACTATAGACCATTACAAGGCGAGACTTGTTGCAAAAGGTTTTAAACAAAGGTATGGCATCGATTACGAGGACACTTTTAGTCCAGTTGTAAAGGCTGCCACTATTCGTCTTGTCTTGTCAATTGCTGTGTCTAGAGGATGGAGTCTCATACAGCTAGATATGCAGAATGCGTTTCTTCATGGTGTTCTGGAAGAGGAAGTATACATGAAACAACCACCTGGTTTCCAAGACAAGAATGCTCCTTTTCATGTGTGCAAACTTGACAAAGCCATATATGGTCTTAAGCAAGCTCCAAGGGCATGGTATTCACATTTGAGTCTGAAATTGCAGAAACTTGGTTTTGCTCCCTCCAAGTCTGACACGTCACTGTTTATCTATAATAAGTCAAATACTTCTATCTTTGTCCTTATATATGTTGATGACATTATTGTCACAAGTTCATCAGATAAGGCAGTGACGGGACTTCTAAAGGACTTGAACTCTGAGTTTGCTCTTAAGGATCTAGGAGATTTGAATTTCTTTCTTGGCATTGAAGTGAAGAAAATTAGGGAGGGTCTTCATCTCTCTCAAGAGAAGTATGCAACTGATCTTCTGACTAGAGCTGGCATGCAGAATTGTAAACCTTCACCAACACCTTTATCTAGTACAGAAAGATTATCCTTGGCAGATGGAGAACTCTTGAATCAAGAGGATGGCACCAGATACAGAAGCATAGTAGGTGCACTTCAGTACTTGACTCTTACTAGGCCTGATATTTCGTTTGCTGTTAACAAAGTATGCCAGTTTCTTCATGCACCCACCACGGCACACTGGACAGCTGCAAAGCGAATACTGAGATATATCAAAAGTGCTCCCAGTATTGGTCTAACATTCAGCAAGTCATCATCCACTCTTGTTAGTGCCTTCTCTGATTCTGACTGGGCAGGCTGTCTGGATGATAGACAATCAACAGGTGGTTTTGTAGTGTTCTATGGACCAAATTTGATCTCATGGTGTGCAAAGAAACGGGCTACAGTCTCAAGGTCAAGTACAGAAGCTAAATACAAAGCTCTAGAAAATGCTACAGCTGAAATCATTTGGGTCCAGTCTATGCTAAAGGAACTTGGAATCAGTCGTGGACAGACTCCCTGCTTATGGTGTGACAACCTTGGTGCTACATATCTTTCTGCTAATCCTGTCTTTCATGCCAGGACTAAACACATTGAGATAGATTTCCACTTTGTTAGAGAAAGAGTTGCTAATAAACAATTGGAAATCAGATTTGTTCATTCCAGAGATCAGATTGCAGATGGCTTTACCAAAGCATTGCCAACAAGGAGTTTTGATGCATTCAAGCGTAATCTCAACTTGGAACCGTTGTGATTAAGGGAGGGTGTTAAAGGATATCTCTCAGGAGGTTTAACGTGTACAATAGGTTGTTATCTCCTAGTCCTATATCTCCTATACCCGTATCTCTCCTGTACTCTTTCTTTCCTTCTTGGCTTCCAAGTTGTATCAGACTTTGTATACAATACGTGGGGTTTAGTCCCAATATATAACATGGAACCGTCGACCCAAACAGGTCAAGACGTTACAGCAATCTTTACACCCTGTACTGGGTGTTGTTTCATCCCTATGGGCGTCTGATAGGTGTATGATTCCACTGGTTGTTTCAATTTAGCTAGCCTATTTGATGTGGATGTAGGATGCAGATGCTTAATCCCCTAGTTGTTTGAGTCTCATGGTCTGTAGTTGGGGTTTCTCGATTATGTGTCCATTTTTCTATGTGATTTAACCAATCTCCTCCCTCTGATCACAATTACTTAGCCTAGTTAGTTTACCAAATCTCCTTCTCCATCTACCTGTTCATGATTTTGTCTACACCCGTAGTTGCTGCATTGAGTTGTTCATTGTTAGTTGGTCGCAGTGTAACTTGCAGTCATATTTTTCAGTGTAACTTTCAGTGATTAGCACTAAAATTTCCAGTATTTTCAGTGCAACTTACAGTGATTTGCACTAAAATTTCCAGTGTAAGTTTCAGTGGAATTTTCAATTTAATTACATTGTAGTCCAGTGTAATTGTGTAGTGGTGTACAACCCTGTAACTTACAGTGTACATTACACTAGTTTCAATGTATTTTCATTGTAATTTTAAAGTAATGTGTAACTTACAGTGATTTACTTTGAATTTTCCAGTATTTTAGTGCAACTTATAGTGATATTTTCATTGTACATGGAATTTCCAGTGTTTCTTAGTGTTACTTACAGTGATTTGCACTGAAATTTCCAGTATAATTTTCTGTGCAATTTCAGTTCAATTATGTTATAGTCCAGTTAATTGCATAGTGCTTTACAACCATGTAGCTTAGCATACTTTTGTACTGAAATTTCCAGTGTAAATTTCAGTGTTTTCACAATGTAATTGTCTAATTTACTAGCAATGTCCTGTGACTTACATTACTATGCACTGAAAATTCCAGTGTAAATTTGATTGTATTTACTGTGTAATTACACTGGATTATCAGTTGCACTTATACTGTTAATCACAGTGTAATTTCAGTAAATTACAATGTTATTCTAGTGATTACATTTACACGTGGTGCTTCCTGGTGTAGCCGTGGCAAATTTTAGGTGGTCTTTTTGTGTGTCTTAGTTGCAGTCCTGATTGATTTCTATGATTTTTAGTTAGTTATTATGTAAGTGATTCTCTCTATAATATATTCTTTTTGTGAATGATAGAAATGATTTAGTTTACTGTGTCTGTTAGTCTCCGGAGGGTGTTCATTCAGCTGTTGTTATTAGTTTACTATCATAATCATTTGACCATCATTAGTGAAGCAAATGGGCAGATTGATGAAGGGTTGTGAGCAGGGAACCCATGACCTTTCTGCTGATGACACTGTAGATTCTTCAGAGAAACCTTTTATCCCCGACGACTATGCTGATGATGATTGTTTCAAGGTGTCACAGGTTTAAATTTTCCTTTTCAATAGACTATCCTGCTTGTTTTGATTTTCCTGCACCCTAGTTTTAACTAAGTTTCATTTTGCTTTTTCCAAGTTTTGTCTACGGATGATGGCATTTTAGACTAGGCATTGTTTGATTTCTATGTGAATCATGTAAGTAATTAGTTATTGTTCTCTTCAATTCTCACTCATGTTTTGTTTCATTTCGTGTTGGTAGCTCCTAGTATTTTTTTACAGTGCCTCTAATCTGAACTTACATTCCCCTGTAAGTTTTGATTTTACATTGTTTCATTTTTTACAGTGTGCTTCAGTAAGATTTACTATTTTCTATGATCAAAGTAAATGTGTTTTCATTTACTGTAAGTTTTGGTAGCTCATAGCATTCTTTTTACAGTGCCTCTGATCTGATTTTACAATGTACTTCAGTAAGATTTACAGTTTTATGATCAAAGTAAACAATGGTGTCATTTATTGTAAGTTCTGGTAGCTCCTAGTATTTTGTTTACAGCGCCTATGATCTGATTTTATAGTGTGTTCTGGCTGTGGTCAGAGTATTATTTAGTTTGATTTTTTACAGTGCTATTGATGAATTTCTTACAGTGTGCTTTTTCTAACTTTTACTATTATTTCATCACATTAATTGGTTTTTTTCATTTTCTATGAAGGTTGAGATTTTGATAGTGTGCTTTTCACCATCTTGCAGTGCAATATTCTCGTCTAGTTCCTTGTTTCTTCTTTTTGTTGTCTTGAGACCATGAAACTCGTCGGAGTTGTTCAGTCTCGCAAACAATGCTGACAAGCCCAAGATTTTTCAAGGATGCTAAGAAACCTTGTTATCAAAGTGTTGGATTGCTTAGTTGGGTCCTCTTTCAAAGTTAGTGACGGTTTTTCCCCAATATTGAATGCTGAAGTTAATTTCCAAAATATATCATTTACTCCAACTTTGAAATTTTCCAACAGTGAGCAGTACAATTCAAGGAGATATACATCAGGGGTCAGCTTTGAGCCCTTATCCTTTTGCATTGGTGATGGATGAGGTCACAAGGGATATACAAGGAGATATCCCATGGTGTATGCTCTTTGCGGATGATGTGGTGCTAGTTGACGATAGTCGGACGGGGGTAAATAGGAAGTTAGAGTTATGGAGACAAACCTTGGAATCGAAAGGGTTTAGGCTTAGTAGAACTAAAACCGAGTACATGATGTGCGGTTTCAGTACTACTAGGTGTGAGGAGGAGGAGGTTAGCCTTGATGGCCAGGTGGTACCTCGGAAGGACACCTTTCGGTATTTGGGGTCAATGTTGCAGGAGGATGGGGGTATTGATGAAGATGTGAACCATCGAATCAAAGCCGGATGGATGAAGTGGCGCCAAGCTTCTGGCATTCTCTGTGACAAGAGAGTGCCACAAAAGCTAAAAGGCAAGTTCTACAGGACGGCGGTTCGACCCGCAATGTTGTATGGTGCGGAGTGTTGGCCCACTAAAAGGCGACATGTTCAACAGTTAGGTGTGGCGGAGATGCGTATGTTGAGATGGATGTGTGGCCACACGAGGAAGGATCGAGTCCGGAATGATGATATACGAGATAGAGTTGGGGTAGCACCAATTGAGGAGAAGCTTGTCCAACATCGTCTGAGATGGTTTGGGCATATTCAGCGCAGGCCTCCAGAAGCTCCAGTGCATAGAGGACGGCTAAAGCGTGCGGAGAATGTCAAGAGAGGGCGGGGTAGACCGAATTTGATATGGGAGGAGTCCGTTAAGAGAGACCTGAAGGATTGGAGTATCACCAAAGAGCTAGCTATGGACAGGGGTGCGTGGAAGCTTGCTATCCATGTGCCAGAGCCATGAGTTGGTTGCGAGATCTTATGGGTTTCACCTCTAGCCTACCCCAACTTATTTGGAACTAAAGGCTTTGTTGTTGTTGTTATTGTTGTTTGTTGAGCAGTACAATTCAAGGAAGAAATCTGCAGATTAGCAGAGAGTATTATGTTATCAATTTTTTTTCTTATGTATCTTTATTTGTTCAAGCTTTAAGTAATGTTTTTGTTTTTGTAAAATTTAACCTTCTGTAAATGATCAAAATAAAGTCCAGAATGTTTGAAAGGCCGACACCAATTTATGCATTATTTGGTTCGGTCTCTCCCTCTTGTTTGTTATCTGTTCTTCTGTCTATCGGGTTTCAAACAGGGGTGGACCCGTTTAGTATTTGTGTTGTTCCCTCTCTATGATCCCCGTTTGTGATTCTTGCAGACCCATTAAGGGCTTGTTCGGTTAATTCCTCCCACAAGGGGATTGGAGAGGATTGGAGGGGATTGAGGTGGATTTTGACTTGTGGGGGATTTAATCCCTCTCAATCCCCTCCAAACCCCTTCAAATCTGAAGGAACCGAACAAGGCCTAAAGGGTAGAGCGCATCTGGGATAGATACAGCGACAAACTGGGACAGGAACATACATAAGGACAGTGGACACTTGTCAAGTTGTGGTTGGTCAAAAAAATATGACTGAAGACAAATTGGTTTTCATCCGACTGTCAAACAGACAGTCCCTATAATAAAGCTTGGCTGAAGCCTGTTCCCTAACAAAACACAAGCATCAAATAACAACAACGCAATCGTCAGGCCTCGTTGTATCAGCAATCTGCAGGGAGAACATCAGCGATCTGTCGACGACCCACTCTGAACTCGGACACGCTATCGCGTTTGAAGACGACTACTTGACTGCTTTCTGTTTCTCCTATCGAGTACGAGATCAGGACACAGCTAGTTGACACCTTCATTTCATCCAACACGAACGCGTTAGTTGGCAGGATACGGTGGCCGGCCGGTGCAGCCGGCCATACATTATACATACGTCGGCAGGATACGGTGGACAGTCAATATACGCGCACATACAGCTGTTGATACGTGTAGATTAAAGAATGCCAAAAGGAGTAGAATACAAATACGCGCCACATACCTTACAATCTTCATATATATTCCTGCCTACGTATGACTAGAACTGAAAAATAGTTCAATCTTCAGGAGCGCAGAGAAACTTCATGTGCACGTATGTGCCTTGGTTATGGACATCTTCAGATGAGCAGCAAATTAAGGATGGTTTTGGTGTTAGGATCTTCATTCATGTGACATTTCCTCTTGTATCTTACTTTAATAATCGGAACATTGTATGAAGACGTATGCGGTAGTACGATAGGTGAATAATACAGTGTTGGTCATTATACTAAAGTCCAAACTGAACTTAGTAAGCAGAGTACTGAAACTGCAAAAACTAGATGCAAGATTGAGAATTCAGAGAAGGCCTCGTACAGTGTTGATGGAACTAGCAAGGACGGAGTTACCACTGGCAGCTCTGGAAGGCATGAGTTTTACTTTCTTGAACCGGTATATTTATCATGGAAACTTATCACACACTGTACCCTTTTATAACTTACATCAAAGAAACTTATCACATGACATGGCAGCTCTGGAATGCATTGGAAGCTCTGGAAGAACGTTGCAAACATCAACTTTTAGAAATTACAATGAAAAAACAGTATCAGCACTGCAGGCTTCTGAAATCTGAAGCACGCTACTCTTCCATTTCTTGATACTCTGTTCAGCAGAGAGGCAGGGGCTCGCCGTTCCACTCCTTGAGGCACTCCAGCAGCGCGTCGATGTGCTTGCCTTGGTTCATGGCAACGAACACCTTGTCCACCTCTTCGCCAGGAGACCGCGTCTTCTCCCCGGTCAAGTACTCCGTTCCAAGCTCCTTGCGCACGAACCGGTAGAGCGGGTACGACCGACATTCGGCGATACGGTTTTGCTGTGCTGCGGTGCCATTCTCCACGGCGCTTCGGGCGGCCTCAACCTCCTTTGGCAACACTGCACGGAGCTCCTGCTCGAACATGGCAAGCTTGGCAAACACCGACGTCTCAACGTCGCGCTCGGCCTCACCATTGGCCAAGGCGTGCTCCACGAGAACTGCACGCATCTTCTGCATGAGGGGGTAGTTGGCGCTGCAGGGGTCATCTGCGTACGCGAACACGGCCTCACGGTCGATTGTGAGCAGAAGGTCCTTCTCGCAGAAGCGTGCGTTGTGGAGATGGCCATTGTTATCAGTGCTCAGTGTCTTCCTAGCCACTGTCTTCACGCAGCTCTTGACAGCATTCTTGACATTCTCCTCAAGGTGGCGGAGGTCGATAGCCTGGCACAACGCGACCAAGAATGTTGAGGACATGAGCTTCAATATGTCAATGGCCTCTGCAGTCTTCCTTGAGGAGATGAGACCAAGAGAGTTGACATCTTGGTTGTGTTGCTCCGCGCTCTGGACATGGTTGGTCACAGGGTTGCCTAAGAATTGGAGCTCGGAGCAGTACGAGGCCATGGCAATCTCGGCACCCTTGAAGCCATAGTCCAAGCTTGGGTTGCGCCCGCCGGAGAGGTTGGAAGGCAGACCGTTGTTGTAGAAGTCATTCACCAGCTCCGAGAACTGGGCAAACATGAGCTTGCCGATCGCTGCAATGGCAAGCCTGGTGTTGTCCATGGACACACCGATGGGCGTGCCCTGGAAGTTGCCACCATGGATAGCTTTGCCGCGGGAGACATCGATGAGTGGGTTGTCGTTGACGGAATTGATCTCCCGCTCGATTGACTTGGTGGCAGCACGGATGACCTCAATCTGAGGGCCAAGCCACTGCGGCGATGTGCGGAGTGCATACCTATCTTGCTTTGGCTTCATCAGTGGGTCAAGCTCACCGAGCTTCTTCGCGAGCATCATGTAGGAGCTGCCTTCAAGGATGTGCTCCATGATGGCGGCGGCCTCAATTTGCCCGGGGTGGTGCTTCAACTTGTGGGTCAAGTGGTCGGTGAACTCCGGCTTGCCGTTCATGACCTCACAGAAGACGGCCGACAAGACCTCAGCAAGGAGGCTAAGGACGTTTGCCTCGAAAAGCACCATGGAGGCAAGGCCTGAGCCCACTGCCGTGCCATTCACCATGGCAAGGCCTTCCTTGGGCTGTAGCTCGAAGAAGCCGTGCTGGATGCCGGCGATCTTAAATGCCTCCGCAGCATTAACCTTCGAACCATCCGGAGCCGTCGCCATGGAGTTTGGGCGGCCGGTGACCAGGCCGGCGATGTAGGAAAGCGGGACGAGGTCACCCGAAGCGGTGATCGTGCCCCGGAGCGGCAGGCAAGGTGTCACGTTGGCGTTGAGAAGCGTGGCGATCGTCTCGAGGATCTCGAAGCGGATCCCTGAGTATCCCTGGAGCAAGGTATTGACTCGGACGAGCATCGCCGCCCTTGTCGCTGCGGCAGGCAGAACGTGGCCGTCGGTGCCGGTGCCGAAGGCTCCCGCGTTAAGGAATCTGACGAGGCAAAGAACACACGAAAAAAAAATAAGGCTTCCATAAACTCAACTCATACACATGACAGAAGTGCTTAACAGGAAGTAGAAGTAGAACTTCTTTGGCGGTTTAATTCGTACCGGATGAGCTCTCTCTGGAGAGCGCCGCCCTCCTTGGTCCTCCGGTGAGAGGTGGCGCCGAAGCCGGTGGTGACACCATAACTGTCGGTGCCGTTCATCATGCTGTTCATGACCCAGTCGCTGCTCTCCTTGACGCGGCCGCGGGCGGACTCGTCCAGCTCCACTCTGGTGTCGCTGCCGGCAGCCACCGCGGCGACCATCGCGATGGTCAGGCTGGCGCCCTCCATCGTCACGACCGGCTTGCGGTACTCCTCCACCATCCGCTTCACCGCCTCCAAATGGCTACCCGAGAGCTCCTCCGCCGCCTTCCCCCAGTTGAGTGGGTCGGCCCGCGCCGGCTGCGCCACGCACAAGCCATCGCCGTTGGCGGCAACGTGTGCGTTCTCGCACTCCATCGAAATATGCAGCAACGGACGCCGGCAGGTGTGTGTGTATCTGGATTCTGAAAGTAAGCTAGCAGCTAGACGTCGGCACTCGGCAGGTGGTGTATGTGTATCTGGATTGATCTGTGTCCTGAAGAAAGGGTTGTGCTGAAGAGGAGCTGTAGCTGCAGATGAAGCTGTGGCTCTTCTTGGAGGGGAATGGAGGGAGGGGAGGGATTAAATAGACAGCGCAGGCGCAGCCGTGTACTAGTAGGTAGGTGTGAGAGAGTGGGTTGGTGTAGACCTGGACGGCGAGGTTGACCACTGAAATGGTTGGTGCGGACGGAGCTCCTGTCGCCACGGGAGCGCACGGAGCGGGGGTGGTGGCTACGCGCGGTGGTGGCTTTGCCGAAGCTGGACTCAGTCGACGTGGGCAAAGCAGGAACTGGTTGGTGCGCGTCGCGCGAGGGGGACGGCGGTTGGTGGCACGGAGGGCTATCTGCCCTGCTGACTTCGTTGTCCGAGTTCATCTTCATTCCAAGTTATCTAAGATGCAATGCTGTTTGTTTCTTCGATCTTGCTTCCGAGGAATCTAACTTTGCCATGGGCAACGTTGGTATGGACTGATGACAATACCATTTTTTTGGGATGTTCACCTTTTTGCATGCATCATGCTCCTCTGTTCCTAAATATAAATCCTTTTAGAGATTCCACTATAAAGACTGCATTCGGATATATATAGACGTCTTTTAGAATATAGATTCATTTATTTTGCTCCGTGTGTAGCCTATAGTAAAATTTCTTAAAGGTTAGAAACAGAGGGAGTAGTATATGTTTTCAGTTGTCTGAAATGTGCGTTTGGAGGTTGATCAAAGCTTGGTTGGGTCTCGGGTCTCGATAACCTCGACCCCTCCGGATGTTCTTATCACTCCGTGGCTGATTCGTGCACTCAACTGCCACCGTAGCAAGGCATTGGCGTCCCTTGTGATGCTCATCACTTTCAATCTAGAATGAGAGAAACTTGAGGGTCTTTCGAAAAATCTACGCCACCACAAATCACCTTTTACATTTTAAAGAATGAAGCGAAGCTTTGGGTTCTGGCGGGGTGAAGCCTTTAAGTAACTTGATGCCGGGAGAGTAACGACCGTTTTATTTTTGAGTTCTTGGTTATCCTTTGTATTATTTCTCACTTAATTAATAAAGGAGTCAAGTTTTTTGCCTCTTCTTTCCAAAAAAAGATATTGGCAAATCACGGTTACTACAAATTCATATCATCCCGCAAAAAATTAATTGTACAGCAGATCCTAACCCCCTCATCGTCTAAAGTTTTATCTATATATATAGAAGATGGAGTCATTCTAGCAAAAAATGCTCTTTTGATCCCGAGCTGACATGCTCCCTGGTGACCAGTAAAATCCAAAATAACAGTAAACAAATTAAAATAATTATGAGTTTTTTGTTTTTTGAGACAATTATAAGTTTTTTTTGTGATAAAACATTGATGAATGTTTTAACTGGATACAATCTTTTATTATGAAATGACAATTGTGGAGGGCTGAAAAAACAAGATGCTCCAAAATGCTTTCAACAATCGTCTTTTTAAAGCATTGATTTTGTCTTTTTGCCCAGACCTACACAGCTGTGATTTCATCACAAACTTTTGCACGCAGTTGAAGCATTCATGAATGTTTACCACAAAAAGTCATATAATTTTGTATCTTTTTACTTAATTTTTTACTGTTCATTATAGAGCATGTGAGGTCGGGTTCAAATACTACATGTTCTCACTCTAATAGATCCCCACTATGGCTCTCTATTCTAAAAAAAATCGAAGAGACATTGAAACATGTCTTTCATTTCGGGTAGATATCAGGTTATTATACCACCCTTCACATGCTCCCATGATCCAATTTTTTTTAAATCACATTCCAAAAAATTCTAAAAAAATCATGGATGTTCACAAAACATATGTCTATAACCTGTAAAAAACTCAGATCAAAATTCGGATATACATTGAGAAAAAAGACAAATCCATATGTGAATAGTGTTATTTCTCACACTACTCATGTTTTGTCTTTTTGAAACAATTTATTCTAGATTTGTCTTTTTTGTTTCTCAATGTGTCTTGTTCACATCCACACAAAAAATCAGAAATTTATGAAACATTTAAATATGACCGTTCAAAAGATGGGGCATGATGGTAGCATGTGAAGGGAGGTATCACCTGATATCTCCCCATTCATCCTCTGCATTCCTGAATGGATAGAGATCCTCTATATATTTTAGCTATAATCCTCCACCTACAAATTTTCTTGGAAGATTTAGGTGATAATTAGGAAAAGCTGACTTGTCCTAATTTTATTGGCCTAAATAACTTTTTAGGTAATTGGCCTAAATAATTAACTTATCCTAATTAAACACTAAATTTAAGAGTTGCCCCAGCTGACCATCCCGTATATCCCCCCTGACCCATCCGTGGACGTAGCATTACTCATATTTTAGCTACTGGCGCCAAAAACAATCCCCCATCCCTCTCTTCTTGATCCTTGGTCGCGATCGCGACCGCCCGAGCTTGTCCGGTAGCTCCATCATGCTGCCCAAGCTCAATCTATAACATTCTTGTGCATCTGCTAGAGTATGACCCAAATTTAAGAAATGTTTTGCAACTCATAACAAGACATCCATGTGTGTTAACTATAATCTATATATCCTACTCCCTCCATACCAGTGCATAAGTCATCTTACGTTGTGCATGCAACCAAGACAGAGGAAAAAATGAGAGAACTTAATGTTTATTTGCTAATTAATACCATTGCGTGCAATAAACTGACCACCGCATGCCTTGCTAGGTAGACTCAAGTCATTAAAAACATACACACCCCACGTCTTTTATTGGTTGATTCCTTTATTCATGTCAGAAACACAAGAAACAAGGTGGAAGTTAATGCACCGTGCCTAAGTGTTTTGAGATTTTTTTTATAAGATGACTTATGCACCGGTATGAAGGGAGTACATAGATAAACCTCGATACAAGTCATTAAATAGCTATTTTGTTGCATGTGCATCCATCCATGTTATCAAAATTATTGTAATTAATAAATTTAGTAGCTTGATCCATAACGTTCTTATGATATGGACATAAGAGCATATCTACAATGCAACCATAGTTTAGAAAACAGGACGACAACTGAATCGATGAGGTTGTCAGTTCAGATTTTCACCGGCCGGACCATCGGTTTAGTTGGTTCATTGGAGATGAAAAACCTAAATACTTGAGCCATTTTTTAATATTGCTCTCTGGTCAAATAAATACATATAAGATGTATTACCTCAATAAATCACCATATATAGCCAGCCTAATGTGTATTGCTTGAGCTCAAAGGTTTATTTTTGTCTTAAACACCATTTTCTGAATACTTTTTACTTTTTTGCTAAAAGACCAAAGCATCTTTAAAAAAATAGAGAAGAGGCCGGCTGCATGTTTTTCGGTTGAACCACGGTCAAGTTTTAAAATTGGGCACACATCATCCATTAGAGCATTCTAAGTTGGTTGCAAATCTCATGTTCAAATTTTCATGTTAAGTTGTTTCTTTACCTTTTGCTTTTTTGTAGATATTTTTCATAGTTTAAATTCTAAGGAATGTTTTCTTTAACAAAAAAGGGTTTCAAAGGACCCAAATGCTATATTGATCAAAGTGAAGGTACATAGCATCTTATGGCATGACCCAAACTAGAATGAAATGACAACCAAGTCCCTGTGCTTTATGAGAAGGACCTTGAAACACGGATACATAATGCAATCAGGTCCAAAATACCCTCCTCCCAGAACTTAGTCAGCGCCTGATACGCAACCACTTGGTTCGATGAAGTCTTCACAACAGCACACCATGAACTCTACTTGAAGGATGCACTACTTCCCTTGTGTCATCGTGGTCGAGAGGAAGAAAACTGGCCGCCCTTGGCCAAGCAAATCGGCCATGTGTATGAACTGGTCAAACATCGACTGACGCAGTTGATGCATAGGATAATCCAAAGCAGACGCCGAAGATCCACTCTGTCCCCAACAACATCTTCACCACCTTGCATCTGGTTCTTCCTGCAAAAACAAGGCGAGTTGGGAAACATCTTCCTGTAGCATAGGGACCAACCAAGCCGGTGCCAGTCGCATAGATCCGGCGCAACAGAACAACAACAAGGCAAAGAGTGCTTGGATCCGACACATCTCTTCTTGCCGCCACCTGGACGGGTAGAGAAAAGTAGCGACCTCACCACCTCCACCACTTACCGTAGCATCGGAGCGACCTTATTGAGGGGGACACTGTCAGATCCATCGCCGTCCTCTTCCTCCACCATGAGGGCAAGGAAGAAGACAACAACGACCACCACGCGACGCTGCTCTCAAGCTATAGGCTGGCATATCGTGCCAAACCAATACATAAAGCCTAATATGCACATGGAGGACCCCGAGCACCTCTATTTAACCATCGCCAGCCGGCAGTGCCGTCGGACGAGGCGTTGGATCGGGCCGGGCAGCCCTGGTCGACTCTCCAGAGAGGAGCGGAGGAAGATAGATGAAGGGGAGGAGAAATGATATTTACCAAGGAATGAATTTAAACTAAAAGAAATCAAAGCCCTAGTTAGTCTGAGCTTGGGCAGCACGATGGAGCTACCGGAGAAGCTCAGTCTATAACATGTTTGTTAATTAGTTACTCATCATACGAACCGCATGAAATACACATGCTGCATGCTCTTACCTCCTAATTGATAGTGTGATTCGAGTAACCGTGCACTACGAGTTCTTTTTTTGCTTTTTGTTTGAGGTAACGCTGCACTGAAGTTACGAATGTGCAGACTGTACTCATGTAAATCATGTTCTTTGTCGTCGATATTGAAACATTTAAAAGAAGCAAGGCGGCTGCATGCACCATGTACAAACTACCAGAAAGGAGATCTTATATAAACCGAAAAGGAGATAGATTTGTTTAGCTAAAGAAAGTGGAGTTCTGCTATGGACAACGGAGTCGTTATCTGATCACTAGGCCACTAATGACCTTTTTTGAAGTGTGAAGAACCCCACGTACTATAGTATTTTAAAGTAACCAAGCACACATGGTTAAGAGCAAGTATAATAAGTCCTACTCAGCAGGCTACAAGACTTGCCACGTCACAAAAATCCTACATAGAAGAGAGAGAAGTGAGGAGAGAGAGTAGAGCCGGCTCTTCACTAGTCGCCCGCCTATACGCATGTTACGAGGCGCAATAGCTGGCTTGCAGCCCGAGCTGCTGCCTGTAAACCAGCGCTTTGCCATTCCTCCCAATCCCAGCATGCAAAGATTAATACTTAAATCCAACCCAACAGCCAACCTATAGCTGTCCTATTATATGGTGTTGGCTGTATGAAGACTATAGATGACATGGACATGACTATAGAGTCGGCTGCTGCCTCTCTTATTAACCATGCTCTAAATGGGGCTTAAACTCGATCATGGTCTCGAGTATTTTCCTATCCTTTTCCTGCTGCTTTCCTATGAATTAATTAGTCCACTTATCAGTCCTCCCACGGTCAGTCAGTCACCGAGTCCCGCGACGGAAACACGCCGGTGATCGGAATCACGTGGATTTTTTGCTTCCTTTATTTATGAACTCCACTTGATCTATTGAAGCTTCGTCTCAAGATCTTGAAACCCGCTTTTGTTCCTGTCTTGGTCGTCCGTGCAATTCCATCTCCAAATGAGTAAATGACGAAGGATATTCCGGTCTGAATGTAAAGCCATTCTGATGCATACTTCCGGCCCTCCAGTGTGAAGTTTCAATCCTCAGTGCACACTTGACTTGCAGACTTGACTTGTGTTGACCAGATATTCTGGAAACTTATACGTACACTGCAAAGAGTTCAACTGTGGAGAGGCTCCGACTGCAGCATGTGCCGTCCTAATCAGTGATTTGTACTCACGGATTCGCGCGTTCCACGGCAAGCGGCGTTTGGTTTTTCTCCTGAGCCTCGATTCCGGCTGTTCCACCGAGGGGAACCCGGCCGGTGTACACTGGTACTGCGTCCGGCCTGGTCATGGTCGGTCACCGCGTGCACACCGTGACCACGCATGCGACAGAAATTGCTTCCTTGACATTGCTGATGATGGTGAAGTTTACATCTCGCTGTAAGTATCCACCAGATTCGTCTGAGTGGTCAAGCGGTTGGTCGTGCGAAGTCAGGGAACGTATTTTCCATAGCCAATCGGTCAGCTCTTACAAACACGGGGCGGTCGGATGCGTGCATACATGTGGACAATCTTGTTTAAGCTTCAGTCTGCAGAAAGAGATCGTTGAGGACCTGATCCGACGACTCGCAAGGACAAGAACCCCGGCTTGTATCAGTACGATCACACTGCATGTGAATCTTGTTTGAGCTTCAGTCTATAGTAAGCTCATTATGATCACACTGCACGTGAATCTCTCGAGGTGAAAATGCATGTGGACACTCGATTTGTGCAAGCAGTTTCTCCCGAACGAGTGAAGAAGTTTAGATTAATTCAGATGTAATCTACATCCGTGCAAGTCCAGGCTGAATAAAGTTCACTCTGTAATATCGCGGTTTTAGTGAAGTTAGTTAAACTGGCTGTTTGCCTGAAGCGAAAAACATGCAAATTCCTCAAAATTATTGTAGCTAGATGTTTTCAGTGATCTTCAGTTATAAACTACTCCTCCCTCTGTTCACTTTTATGAGACCTTGAAGACATTTCACGCAGTGTACAAAACAGCCCATTTTGGTTGTCTGAAATGACTTACAAAACTGAACGGAGGTAGTATATTTTTTGAAACCATTTGGTTGTTGTCTTAAATTAAGTTGAACATCAACGCCCATGCTAATCACTAATCAGGGAATATCCACAATTTTCTTCCTGAAACATTCTCGCACCATGGGTGCTAGACCGGCAATTGCCTAATTTTGACCTCATCTTTGTTGATGCTAGACTTGTTCTGCGAGGATGTTAATATTCGACTTGACCTATAGTTGCCAACAACTCCACCACCAAATCTTCAGCGTTCAAGTTGTTGACCATTGACTTTCTAACATTGGTCAAAATTCAGATTTCCAGAACAAGTGCATTTTTTCCCTTGAACGAACAACTGCATGTGTTGAGTGTGCTTAAGAATCCTACCAACTATAATGGCACCCCTAACATAACCCAAAAATATTACTCCCTCAGTTTCTCCTCAAATCTTAATCATACTATATGAGAGGGCTCTTTGCCACATGAGGGCGGGGTTTCAGCAAGGCATGTATGGCACTTCATCTTGTCAGCTTCTTTTGAGTGCCCTTTAAATTACATGGGAACCTGATATTTGGTTTAGTGAACATTTTCATTGACGAAAGAAACTATCTGTGTTTGGCCGCCAACAAAGAAATGACAATCTTCTATCTAAAATATGTTCATAGCACCAAGTTAGGAGAACATCATATTATGTGCTTTTGTTACATTTCAGACTGAAGTTGGTAAATAGAACACCTAATAGGAACAAGTGGGTACAAGACTGAGAATTCAGAGAAGCCATCACATTTTGCCGACGAAAGCGGAACTAGCCACTACGGAGATGACGAGTGACTATGTTACTACATAGGAACTATTTTAACTTCTTTTTTTACAACCAATGAGTAGTCTACCAAGAGGTTGGGTTACAATCGAGCAAACAAACTTGCTGAAGAGTATTCGGAACCCTGCCTATCAGCGTCAGATTGCCATTTCTCCTTGCTTCAGCTGACAGTTCGTGAGCCAAATTATTACAATTCCTCCCCACGATGTTGATCTCACATGAGAAGTGCAGAAGCTTCGTTTTTATGTCAACCAGCAAGGAGAAACAATTGGATCGGTTCGTCGAGCCAGCCTGGAGCTCATTCCCCATTGACGTGCTGTCAGTGTCCACCACCACTGGGTCCTTATACAATTTTCCTGCTCCAGAACTCCAACCATTCTAACTTTCTGATCGTGGTCTATGTTGGTTTATCATGTCCACACACTATATGACATGACAACAATAGATTCTTTACGGTCATGAAAACACAATAGATTCTTTGCACTATTTGAAGTTGCCTCAAGAGCCACCAGACCATTGATTTAGAAAAAGGGACACGTATATTTATCATGAATATTTACCAGGCATTGTACCATTTTAACTTAAAATGTTAGAAGTTCTACTGGCTACCTACCACTACCAAAGCATGCAATTGCATTTTTTGCAACAAACTAGCAGCTTTGTAGGAAGATTGCAAAACACCGACTTTTAAGGAAATACAATTTTTTTTTAGATTGAAGAAGGAAAAACAATGAAAAAAAATACGGTTTGAAGATGACTACTTGACTGATTTCTGCTTCTCCTACTGAATTCGAGATTAGGACACAGCTGGTTGACATCTTCATTTGATCCAACACTGACGCGTTAGTTGGCAGGGTACGGTGGCCGGTGCAAAGGGACATACATTCACGTCTCCTATATGGTCAATGTACGCATAGAGCTGTTGATGCGTGTAGATTAAAGAACACCAAAGGGAGTAGAATATAAATACGTGTCACATGCCTGAGCAACCTTATAATCTTCATATATATTTCCTGCCTACGTATGGCTAGAAACTAAAAAATAGTGCAATGTGCAGAAGCACAGAGAAACTTCATGTGTATGTACCTTGTGTTATGGGCTGAGATCATTAGTGAATTAATAATAATGGATTCACAGGTATGCGGAGGTACGGTAATTGAATAACACCAAGTTAAACATGTGCCTCCATAGAAATCCAAACTGAAACTAGTAAGCAGAATACAGAAACTGCAAAAACTAAATGGGAGATTGTGAATTCAGAGAAGCCCTCACCCCCGTTCATAGAATTCAGAGAACTTAATACTGATCGGTGACCACCTAAGCACGAGTTTTACTTTCCGAATCGCCGTACACACACCATAAGAAATTCCAATAGTTGGTTCTCGGACTATTGCCACGAGGGCTGGTTGATCTCAAAAAATGGAGCCAGTAGATTTATCATGTAAATTTAACACACACTAACTTTTTAACTTACGTACACCATAAAAGTTCTACTGGCTACCCAACACTACCAAGTCATGCAATTGCAATCTTTGGCAACACATTGGCAGCTCTAGAAGAACATTCTAAACATCAACTTTTCGAATATACAATGAAAAAACAGTATTATCATAAGAGCCTTCAGAAATCTGAAGCACATTACTCTTCACTTTCTCGATCCTCTATTTAGCAGAGAGGCAGGGGCTCGCCGTTCCACTCCTTAAGGCACTCAAGCAGCGCATCGATGTGCTTGCCCTGGTTCATGGCAACGAACACCTTGTCCACCTCTTCGCCAGGAGACCGCATCTTCTCTCCGGTCAAGTACTCCGTTCCAAGCTCCTTGCGCACGAATCGGTAGAGTGGGTACGACCGGCATTCGGCAATACGGTTTTGTTGTGCGGCAGTGCCATTCTCCACGGCGCTCCTGGCAGCCTCGACCTCCTTCGGCAGCACTGCCCGAAGCTCCTGCTCGAATGTGGCAAGCTTCGCGAACACTGACGTCTCCACGTCACGCTCGGCCTCACCATTTGCCAAGGCATGCTCCACAAGAACTGCACGCATCTTCTGCATGAGTGGGTAGTTGGCGCTACAAGGATCGTCTGCGTACGCAAACACCGCCTCACGGTCGATTGTGAGCAGAAGGTCCTTCTCGCAGAAGCGCGCATTGTGGAGATGGCCATTGGTATCGGTGCTCAGTGTCTTCCTAGCCACAGTCTTCACACAACTCTTGACAGCATTCTTGACATTCTCCTCAAGGTGGCGGAGGTCGATAGCCTGGCACAACGCGACCAAGAAAGTTGAGGACATGAGTTTGAGTATGTCAATGGCTTCGGCGGTCTTCCTTGAGGAGATGAGACCAAGAGAGTTGACATCTTGGTTGTGCTGCTCCGCACTCTGGACATGGTTGGTCACAGGGTTGCCCAAGAACTGAAGCTCGGAGCAGTAGGAGGCCATGGCAATCTCGGCACCCTTGAAGCCATAGTCCAAGCTTGGGTTGCGCCCACCGGAGAGGTTTGAAGGAAGGCCGTTGTTGTAGAAGTCATTCACCAACTCTGAGAACTGGGCAAACATGAGCTTGCCAATCGCAGCAATGGCAAGCCTGGTGTTGTCCATGGACACACCGATGGGCGTGCCCTGAAAGTTTCCACCATGAATAGCTTTGCCACGGGAGACATCGATGAGTGGGTTGTCATTGACGGAGTTGATCTCCCGCTCTATCGACTTGGTGGCAGCACGGATGACCTCAATTTGAGGGCCAAGCCACTGTGGCGATGTGCGGAGTGCATACCTATCTTGTTTTGGCTTCATCAATGGGTCAAGCTCACCGAGCTTCTTCGCGAGCATCATGTAGGAGCTTCCTTCAAGGATATGCTCCATGATGGCAGCAGCCTCGATCTGCCCGGGGTGGTGCTTCAATTTGTGGGTCAAGTGGTCGGTGTACTCTGGTTTGCCGTTCATCACCTCGCAGAAGACGGCTGACAGGACCTCGGCAAGGAGGCTAAGGATGTTAGCCTCGAAAAGCACCATGGATGCAAGCCCTGAGCCCACTGCCGTGCCATTCACCATGGCTAGGCCTTCCTTTGGCTGCAGCTCAAAGAAGCCATGCTGGATGCCGGCGATCTTAAATGCCTCAGCGGCATTAACCTTCGTGCCATCTGGAGCGGTCGCCATGGAGTTTGGGCGGCCGGTGACGAGGCCCGCTATGTATGAAAGCGGGACGAGGTCACCGGATGCGGTGATCGTGCCCCGAAGCGGGAGGCATGGTGTCACGTTGGCGTTGAGAAGCGTGGCGACCGTCTCCAGGATCTCGAAGCGGATGCCAGAATATCCCTGGAGTAAGGTATTGACTCGGACGAGCATCGCCGCCCTCGTCGCCGCGGCAGGCAGGACGTGGCCGTCGGTGCCGGTGCCGAAGGCTCCCGCGTTAAGGAATCTGAACACACAAGCAATCACGAAAAAATAAGGCTTCCATAACTCAATTCATAGTCTGGTACTCACATAACTAACAGAAATGCTTAACAAGAGGAAGAACTGGTTTTGCGGTTTAATTCGTACCGGATGAGCTCTCTCTGGAGAGCGCCGCCCTCCTTGGTCCTCCGGTGAGAGGTGGCGCCGAAGCCGGTGGTGACACCGTAGCTGTCGGTGCCGTTCATCATGCTGTTCATGACCCAGTCGCTGCTCTCCTTGACGCGGCCGCGGGCGGACTCGTCGAGCTCCACCCTGGTGTCGCTGCCGGCAGCCACCGCGGCGACCATGGCGATGGTCAGGCTGGCGCCCTCCATGGTCACCGCAGGCCGTCGGTACTCCTCTACCATCCGCTTCACGGCATCCAAATGGCTACCCGAGAGCTCCTCCGCCGCCTTCCCCCAGTTCAGTGGGTCGGCCCGCGCCGGCTGTGCCACGCACAAGCCATCGCCGTTGGCGGCAACGTGTGCATTCTCGCACTCCATCGAAAGATGCAGAGAAGTACTGAAGCAAGCGAGCTAGCTGGACGCCGGCAGGTGTATGTGTATCTTGATTCTGAAAGTAAGCTAGCTAGACGCCGGCAGATGTATGTGCTGAAGAGGAGCTGTAGCTGCAGATGAAGCTGAGGCTCTTCTTGGAGGGGAATGGAGGGAGAAGACGGGTTAAATAGGCAGCTGAGGAGGTAGGTATGACTTATGAGAGTGGGTTGGTGAAGAACTGGACGGCGGGGTTGACCACTGGATTGGTGGGTGCGGAGTTCCTGTCGCCACGGGATCGCACGGAGCGGGTGGTGCGGTGGTGGCTTCGTGGCAGCCGGACTGGGTCGAGTCGACGTGGGCAAAGCAGGAACTGGTTGGTGCGCGTCGCGAGAGGGGGACGGCGGCCTTCTCGTTTCGTTGGGGCTGACCTCCTCGTCCTCCATTTCTCGTCGGCTCACGCACAAAAAGATGCACTGCTGTGTGTTTCTTCAATCTCCAATCCCGAGAGTCATCTAGCTTGCTATCGCGAACTTTGGTTCCAGATGCAGTTTCAGCATTTCAAAAAAAAACTTCAAAAAAAAAACGCGAACGTTGGTAATGGTATGCACTGATGAACATAGTAGTAACATTTTTTCCATGCAGTTTCAGCTTAATCTATATAGAGAGATACTATAAGCTTCCATGATTTCAAGCGTTCCCGTGCTTTGAGGTTTGTGGGGCCGTCTGTAAGGTCGTTAGCTGTTTAATTTTATTTCTCCTTATCTTTTTTATTTATTTTTAAAACATTTTAATTCATTAGCACTTATTAGAATCCTTGAGCATCTTTTAATTAAACTAAGATTTTTAAATAAAACATTATAGACGATTTTTTTCAAGCTAACCATGGGACGAGTGAAAACTTCGTGGCCAATCAATTTGAGTGTTATAGTAAGAATTCCACGGTTTCTGCATGGAACAGGATCTCCTAAGAGGATCAAACGACCACCATCAGTTGACACCAAGACCGAAACATGTAAAAACACCAAAATCACGCTTTAAAGAATTACATTCTTCTCTCGGACCAAATAGTCTCCACTCTCCAACAACAACCCGACTCGATAAATGAATGGAAAAAATCACCACCAAAACATAACTAAAATACAAGTCAATACAAATAAAATTCAAACAAAACAAATAATCGCAATGATCTACCAGTTATAAAAAAAATCCCACGAGTGAGGAGCGGAGCGACTAAGCACGCATCAGCCTTTAGTTCTTTTTCATACGTGCACACATTCTGAAGTAACAATTGATGATTATTATTGTTATTTTTGTTATCAGAAAACAATTTAATATTAACGCATGATCAGTTGTTCAGCACAGCAATCGTATGAGATGCACTACCACCTGGTGTTGATTGCTGAAGGCCGGCCTTACCTAATCATCATCTAATTAAGTATGCTCCTTAATGTTGAAGTCCTTCCCTTCACTTGAGGTGTCCAATTTTGAATTTGGTTCATGATTTTTACCGATCAACTATTTCATTTTCTTTTTTCGAGGAACCGATCAACTGTTTCTTGACTAGCTCTGTCATTCAACAGGGGTATTCAGTTTTAGATTTGATTGAAGATTGTGATTGAGTCAATGATTTCTCAAATTAATCAACAACCAACGTGTAAACTATGCATTTTTAGATTTGATTCACCATTGTGACTGGGTCATTGATTTCTCAAATTAATCAACAACCAACATGTAAATTATTCATTTTTAGATTCGATTCACCATTGTGACTGGGTCATTGATTTCTCAAATTAATCAACAGCCAACGAGTAAAAACGCATCAATTCTATGCATCCTCTCACCATCTAAAAAAGAAGAGCCAACATATGATAATGTAGCACAAATATGATAATGTAGCACAAATATAGTACATGCGACCATCAGCGCAAGAAATTTTCCCATATAATTATCCGTTGATTGATAGACAGCACAGAATCACACCACTAAAAGAGTGCACTAAAACACCACAATATTACATATAAAGACACACTTCATCATCTTCCCCTTGTGCCAAACCAAATTTTGCCTTTATGAAATGCTAATAACATCAACGGTGCAGCGAAGCGCGCCCATTCTAGTTGGTACGATGATGCGACAACCGCTGCGCTACGAGTCATGAACGTGCAAACTTTTAAAAAAAAAACTTTACTTCGGTAAGCATGTTCTTTGTTGATACTGGAACATCTAAAATATGCGGGGCGGCTACCTACACCGTGTGTGGTATAAACAAACTACCTGAAAATAAATCTTAGAAGGAAAAGGGGTTAGATTTGCTTAGCTAATGAAGGTGGGGTTATGCCATGGAGAACCGGTGTCGTTATCTGCTAATGCCCCATGAGGTTCCACTAGTACTCCCTTTTTGAGGTGTGAAGAACCCCACGTACTCTATTTCAAAGCAAGTGCTCATATGGGGCCTGAACTCATCTATCACGATCTCAATCGAGTGCTTGTTTTTCCTATTCTTTTCCTGCTGGTTTCCTATGAATGAACTAATTTGCTGCAAAGAACATCCCATGAATTTGCTTAACGTGCGACGGTCCAGCGATCAGTCCTGCTACGGTCGGTCAGTCACTAGTCCCGCGACAGAAACACGCCGGTGATCAACTGTTCCCATGGTGAGCTCCACTGGTCTATTGACGCTCCCTCTCAAGTCTCAAGAGCTGGAAACCCGATTTGCTCCCGTCTTGGTCGTCCGTGCAATTTCGTATCCAAATGAGTAAATGGCGAAGGATATTCTTGTCTGAATGTAAAGCCATTCTGGTGCAAACTTCCGGTCCTCCGGTGTGAAGTTTCGTTCCTCGGTGCACACTTGACTGGACAGACTTGACTTGTGTTGGACAGACTTGAGTAGTACGCTGCAAAGGGCGTGATCTGATCAGTGATCGGTCAGGTACGGAGATCGGGCTTCATCGCGCGCGTCTGTGGCCACGAGGACAAGGCGCGCGTTCCACGCGGCGTGTGGCCTGTCGCCTCACGGTCACGGGTCACGAGTTCCACGGCAAGTGGCGTTTCGTTTTTCTCTTGAACCTCGATTTCTCCTGCTAGGGATGCAAGTGACACGTTTAGTTAATTTTTGCTGGCTTGATAGTTCATTTTTCTCAAACAAACAAAAAACCTTTTTGAACTATCATATCATAAGTGGATTTTAAACAGGACCGGATTGACATCCCTAGCTCCTGCGTCCTCTATTTCGATGGCATGTCGGTCACGTGCGTGCACACCGTGACCACGCATGCATCTCGAGACAAATTGCTTCCTTGAGCAGTTTAGGACATCTCCAGCCACATACTTCATACTATAAGACACGTGCCCCCTTCCCCGCGTCAACCACGACCGGGCGACTCGGGCAGGGATGAAACCCTATCCGTCGGAGGCTCTCCTTCATTCCCTCCCTCCCTCCGCCCCCGCTGAAGGACGCCGATAGTGGTGGCGGGGGCCTGCCTCTCTCCCACGCCATGGGAATGGTGCAGAGTCCCGCGACGTGAGGAGGCGTGGCCGATCTGGCCTTGGCGGTGCGGCGGGTGTCCCTGCCTTGACCGGCGGCGGCGCGTCGGTCGGCTCTGCCTCGGGTGGCGATGACTACGGGCGCGGTGGCCGGCCTTGCGGCATTGGCTGTGTTTGGCAGCGGTGACCGGATATGCGTCGACGGGCCATCTGACCTCGGATCGGCGGTGGCGGCATGGAGGGCCTATTGGACGGGTCGGCACCATGAGTGGTCTGGCCTCCGGACGGGTCTGATCTGGCTGGTGCGGCTTGTGATGTCTACTACACAACCTTCTTCTTGTAGACATTGTTGGGCCTCCAAGTGTAGAGGTTTGTAGGACAGTAGCAAATTTCCCTCAAGTGGATGACCTAAGGTTTATCAATCCGTAGGAGGCGTAGGATGAAGATGGTCTCTCTCAAGCAACCCTGCAACCAAATAACAAAGAGTCTCTTGTGTCCTCAACACACCCAATACAATGATAAATTGTATAGGTGCACTAGTTCGGCGAAGAGATGGTGAAACAAGTGGTATATGGATGGTAGATAATAGTTTTTGTAATCTGAAATAATAAAAACAGCAAGGTAGCAAGTGATAAAAGTGAGCGTAAACGGTATTGCAATGCGTTGAAACAAGGCCTAGGGTTCATACTTTCGCTAGTGTAAGTTCCCTCAACAATACTAACATAATTGGATCATATAACTATCCCTCAACATGCAACAAAGAGTCACTCCAAAGTCACTAATAGCGGAGAACGAACGAAGAGATTATGGTAGGGTACGAAACCACCTCAAGGTTATTCTTTCCAATCAATCCGTTGGGCTATTCCTATAAGTGTCACAAACAGCCCTAGAGTTCGTACTAGAATAACACCTTAAGATACAAATAAACCAAAACCCTAATGTCACCTAGATACTCCAATGTCACCTCAGTATCCGTGGGTGTGATTATACGATATGCATCACACAATCTCAATTCATCTATTCAACCAACACATAGAACCTCAAAGAGTGCCCCAAAGTTTCTACCAGAGAATCATGATGAAAACGTGTGCCAACCCCTATGCATAGGTTCCCAATGTCACGAAACCCGCAAGTTGGTCACCAAGACATACATCAGGTGGCACATGGTATCCCATTGTCACCACAGATATCCACGGCAAGACATACATCAAGTGTTCTCAAATCTTTAAAGACTCAATCCGATAAGATAACTCCAAAGGGGAAACTCAATTCATTACAAGAGAGAAGAGGGGGAGGAGAAACATAGGATCCAACTATAATAGCAAAGCTCGCGATACATTAAGATCGTATCATCTCAAGAACACGAGAGAGAGAGAGAGAGAACAAACACATAGCTATTGGTACATACCCTCAGCCCCGAGGGAGAACTACTCCCTCCTCGTCATGGAGAGCACCGGGATGATGAAGATGGCCACCGGAGAGGGATTGTCCCCTCCGGCAGGGTGCCGAAACGGGTCTAGATTGGTTTCTGATGGCTACGGAGGCTTCTGGCGGCGGAACTCCCGATCTATTGTGTATTCTGAAAGTTTTAGGTCACGTAGGTATATATGGGTGCAGGAGGTATGTCAGAGGAGCCACGAGGGCCCCACGAGACAGGGGGCGCGCCCTAGGGGGGGCGCCCCCACCCTCGTGAGCACCTCGTTCCTTCCTTGACGTAGGGTCCAAATCCATCGGGTGTGTTTCCTTCCAAAAATAACTTCTCTAGTTGATTTCGTTCCGTTTCGACTCCGTCTGATATTCTTTTTCTTCAAAACACTGAAATAGGCATAAAACAGCAAATCTGGGCTGGGCCTCCGGTTAATAGGTTAGTCCCAAAAATAATATAAAAGTGGATAATAAAGCCCAATATTGCCCAAAAGAGTAGATAATATAGCATGGAGCAATCAAAAATTATAGATACGTTGGAGACGTATCAAGCATCCCCAAGCTTAATTCCTGCTCGTCCTCGAGTAGGTGAATGATAAAAAAGATAATTTTTGACTTGGAATGCTAGTTGGCATAATTTCAATGTAATTCTTCCTACTTGTGATATGAATATTCAGATCCATAAGATTCAAGACAAAAGTTTATATTGACATAAAAATAATAATACTTCAAGCATACTAACTAAGCAATCATGTCTTCTCAAAATAACATGACCAAAGAAAGTTATCCCTACAAAATCATATAGTCCGGCTATGCTCCATCTTCACCACACAAAATATTTAAATCATGCACAACCCCGATAACAAGCCAAGCAATTGTTTCATACTTTTGATGTTCTGAAACTTTTTCAATCTTCACGCAATACATGAGCGTGAGCCATAGACATAGCACTATAGGTGGAATAGAATGGTGGTTGTGGAGAAGACAAAAAAAGGGGAAGATAGTCTCACATCAACTAGGCGTATCAACGGGCTATGGAGATGTCCATCAATAGATATCAATGTGAGTGAGTAGGGATTGCAATGCAACGGATGCACTAGAGCTATAAATGTATGAAAGCTCAACAAAATAAACTAGTGGGTGTGCATCCAACTCGCTTGCTCACGAAGACCTAGGGCATTTTGAGGAAGCTCATCATTGGAAATATACAAGCCAAGTTCTATAATGTAAAATTCCCACTATTATATGAAAGTGACAACATAGGAGACTCTCTATCATGAAGATCATGGTGCTACTTTGAAGCACAAGTGTGGTAAAAGGATAGTAGCATTGTCCCTTTTATTATTATTATTTTTATTTGGCCTTTCTTTTTTTATTTAGCCTTTATTTTTTTATTTGGCCTTTCTTTTTTATGGCCTTTCTCTTTTTTGGGACAATGCTCTATTGAATGATGATCATCATGTTGGGGAACGTAGTAATTTCAAAAAAAATTCTACGCACACGCAAGATCATGGTGATGCATAGCAACGAGAGGGAAGAGTGTGATCTACGTACCCTTGTAGATCGATAATGGAAGCGTTAGCACAAAATGGTTGATGTAGTCATACGTCTTCACGGCCCGACCAATCAAGCACCGAAACTACGGCACCTCCGAGTTCTAGCACACGTTCAGCTCGATGACGATCCCCGGACTCCGATCCAGCAAAGTGTCGGGGAAGAGTTCCGTCAGCACGACAGCGTGGTGACGATCTTGATGGACTACTGTCGCAGGGCTTCGCCTAAGCACCGCTACAATATTATCGAGGACTATGGTGGAAGGGGGCACCGCACACGGCTAAGAATATGATCACGTGGATCAACTTGTGTGTCTAGGGGTGCCCCCTGCCTCCGTATATAAAGGATCAAAGGGGGGATGCGGCCGGCCAGGAGAGGGCACGCCAGGAGGAGTCCTACTCCCTCCGGGAGTAGGACCCCCCTTTCCTTGTTGGAATAGGATTCGGGAGGGGGGAAAGAGGAGAGAGAGAAGGAAGGGGGGCGGCGCCCCCCTCTCGTTGTCCTATTCGGACTAGGGGGGAGGGCGCGCGGCCCAGCCCTGGCCACCTCTCCTCTCTTCCACTAAGGCCCACTAAGGCCCATATACCTCCCGGGGGGTTCCGGTAACCTCCCGGTACTCCGGTAAAATCCCGATTTCACCCGGAACACTTCCGATATCCAAATATAGGCTTCCAATATATCAATCTTTATGTCTAGACCATTTCGAGACTCCTCGTCATGTCCGTGATCACATCCGGGACTCCGAACAAACTTCGGTACATCAAAATGCATAAACTCCTAATATAACTGTCATTGAAACCTTAAGCGTGCGGACCCTACGGGTTCAAGAACAATGTAGACATGATCGAGACATGTCTCCGGTCAATAAACAATAGCGGAACCTGGATGCTCATATTGGCTCCTACATATTCTACGAAGATCTTTTATCGGTCAGACCGCATAACAACATACGTTGTTCCCTTTCTCATCGGTATGTTACTTGCCCGAGATTCGATCGTCGGTATCTCAATACCTAGTTCAATCTCGTTACCGGCAAGTCTCTTTACTCGTTCCGTAATATAATACATCATCTCACAACTAACTCATTAGTTGCAATGCTTGCAAGGCTTATGTGATGTGTATTACCGAGAGGGCCCAGAGATACCTCTCCGACAATCGGAGTGACAAATCCTAATCTCGAAATACGCCAACCCAACATGTACCTTTGGAGACACCTGTAGTACTCCTTTATAATCACCCAGTTACGTTGTGACATTTGGTAGCACACAAAGTGTTCCTCCGGCAAACGGGAGTTGCATAATTTCATAGTCATAGGAACATGTATAAGTCATGAAGAAAGCAATAGCAACATACTAAACGATCGGGTGCTAAGCTAATGGAATGGGTCATGTCAATCAGATCATTCACCTAATGATGTGATCCCGTTAATCAAATAACAACTCTTTGTCCATGGTTAGGAAACATAACCATCTTTGATTAACGAGCTAGTCTAGTAGAGGCATACTAGTGACACTCTGTTTGTCTATGTATTCACACATGTATTATGTTTCCGGTTAATACAATTCTAGCATGAATAGCAAACATTTATCATGATATAAGGAAATAAATAATAACTTTATTATTGCCTCTAGGGCATATTTCCTTCAGTCTCCCACTTGCACTAGAGTCAATAATCTAGATTATACAGTAATGATTCTAACACCCATGGAGCTTTGGTGCTGATCATGTTTTGCTCATGGAAGAGGCTTAGTCAACGGGTCTGCTACATTCAGATCTGTATGTATCTTGCAAATCTCTATGTCTCTCACCTGGACTAGATCCCGGATGGAATTGAAGCGTCTCTTGATGTGCTTGGTTCTCTTGTGAAATCTGGATTCCTTTGCCAAGGCAATTGCACCAGTATTGTCACAAAAGATTTTCATTGGACCCGATGCACTAGGTATGACACCTAGATCGGATATGAACTCCTTCATCCAGACTCCTTCATTTGCTGCTTCCGAAGTAGCTATGTACTCCGCTTCACATGTAGATCCCGCGACAACGCTTTGTTTAGAACTGCACCAACTTACAGCCCCACCGTTTAATGTAAACACATATCCGGTTCAGTGTCAAAGCTTGCATCAACGTAACCTTTTATGATGAGCTCTTTGTCACCTCCATAAACGAGAAACATATCCTTAGTCCTTTTCAGGTATTTCAGGATGTTCTTGACCGCTGTCCAGTGATCCACTCCTGGATTACTTTGGTACCTCCCTGCTAGACTTATAGCAAGGCACACATCAGGTCTGGTACCAGCATTGCATACATGATAGAGCCTATGGCTGAAGCATAGGGAACATCTTTCATTTTCTCTCTATCTTCTGCAGTGGTCGGGCATTGAGTCTGACTCAACTTCACACCTCGTAACACAGGCAAGAACCCTTTCTTTGCTTGATCCATTTTGAACTTTTTCAAAACTTTGTCAAGGCATGTGCTTTGTGAAAGTCCAATTAAGCGTCTTGATCTATCTCTATAGATCTTAATGCCTAATATGTAAGCAGCTTCACCGAGGTCTTTCATTGAAAAACTCTTATTCAAGTATCCCTTTATGCTATCCAGAAATTCTATATCATTTCTAATCAGTAATATGTCATCCACATATAATATCAGAAATGCTACAGAGCTCCCACTCACTTTCTTGTAAATACAGGCTTCTCCAAAAGTCTGTATAAAACCAAATGCTTTGATCACACTATCAAAGCGTTTATTCCAACTCCGAGAGGCTTGCACCAGTCCATAAATGGATCGCTGGAGCTTGCACACTTTGTTAGCTCCCTTTGGATCGACAAAACCTTCTGGTTGCATCATATACAACTCTTCTTCTAGAAACCCATTCAGGAATGCAGTTTTGATATCCATCTGCCAAATTTCATAATCATAAAATGCGGCAATTGCTAACATGATTCGGAGAGACTTAAGCATCGCTACGGGAGAGAAGGTCTCATCGTAGTCAATCCCTTGAACTTGCCGAAAACCTTTTGCGACAAGTCGAGCTTTGTAGACAGTAATATTACCGTCAGCGTCAGTCTTCTTCTTGAAGATCCACTTATTCTCAATTGCTTGCCGATCATTGGGCAAGTCAACCAAAGTCCATACTTTGTTCTCATACATGGATCCCATCTCAGATTTCATGGCTTCAAGTCATTTTGCGGAATCTGGGCTCACCATCGCTTCTTCATAGTTCGTAGGTTCATCATGATCTAGTAGCATGACTTCCAGAACAGGATTGCCATACCACTCTGGTGCGGATCTCACTCTGGTTGATCTACGAGGTTCAGTAGTATCTTGTTCTGAAGTTTCATGATCATCATCATTAGCTTCCTCACTAATTGGTGTAGGTGTCACAGAAACAGGTTTCTGTGATGTACTACTTTCCAATAAAGGAGTAGGTACAGTTACCTCGTCAAGTTCTACTTTCCTCCCACTCACTTCTTTCGAGAGAAACTCCTTCTCCAGAAAGTTTCCAAATTTAGCAACAAAAGTCTTGCCTTCGGATCTATGATAGAAGGTGTATCCAATAGTTTCCTTTGGATATCCTATGAAGACACATTTCTCCGATTTGGGTTCGAGCTTATCAGGTTGAAGCTTTTTCACATAAGCATCGCAGCCCCAAACTTTCAGAAACGACAACTTTGGTTTCTTGCCAAACCACAGTTCATAAGGCGTCATCTCAATGGATTTTGATGGTGCCCTATTTAACGTGAATGCGGCCGTCTCTCGAGCATATCCCAAAAACGATAGCGGTAAATCAGTAAGAGACATCATAGATCGCACCATATCTAGTAAAGTACGATTACAACGTTCGGACACACCATTACGCTGTGGTGTTCCGGGTGGCGTGAGTTGCGAAACTATTCCACATTGTTTCAAATGTACACCAAACTCGTAACTCAAATATTCTCCTCCACGATCAGATCGTAGGAATTTTATTTTCTTGTTACGATGATTTTCAACTTCACTCTGAAATTCTTTGAACTTTTCAAACGTTTCAGACTTGTGTTTCATTAAGTAGATATACCCATATCTGCTTAAGTCATCTGTGAAGGTGAGAAAATAACGATATCCGCCACGAGCCTCAACATTCATCGGACCACATACATCTGTATGTATGATTTCTAACAAATCTGTTGCTCTCTCCATAGTACCGGAGAACGGTGTTTTGGTCATCTTGCCCATGAGGCACGGTTCGCAAGTACCAAGTGATTCATAATCAAGTGGTTCCAAAAGGCCATCAGTATGGAGTTTCTTCATGCGCTTTACACTGATATGACCTAAACGGCAGTGCCACAAATAAGTTGCACTATCATTATCAACTCTGCATCTTTTGGCTTCAACATTATGAATATGTGTGTTACTACTATCGAGATTCAACAAGAATAGACCACTCTTCAAGGGTGCATGACCATAAAAGATATTACTCATATAAATAGAACAACCATTATTCTCTGATTTAAATGAATAACCGTCTCGCATCAAACAAGATCCAGAAATAATGTTCATACTTAACGCTGGCACCAAATAACAATTATTTGGGTCTAATATTAATCTCGAAGGTAGATGTAGAGGTAGCGTGCCGACTGCGATCACATCGACTTTGGAACCATTTCCCACGCGCATCGTCACCTCGTCCTTAGCCAATCTTCGCTTAATCCGTAGTCCCTGTTTCGAGTTGCAAATATTAGCAACAGAACCAGTATCAAATACCCAGGTGCTACTGCGAGCATTGGTAAGGTACACATCAATAACATGTATATCACATATACCTTTGTTCACCTTGCCATCATTCTTATCCGCCAAATACTTGAGGCAATTCCGCTTCCAGTGACCAGTCTACTTGTAGTAGAAGCACTCAATTTCAGGCTTAGGTCCAGGTTTGAGTTTCTTCTCTTGAGCAGCAACTTGCTTGGTGTTCTTTTTGAAGTTCCCCTTCTTCTTCCCTTTGCCCTTTTTCTTGAAACTAGTGGTCTTGTTGACCATCAACACTTGATGCTCCTTCTTGATTTCTACCTCCGCAGCTTTCAGCATTGCGAAGAGCTCGGGAATAGTCTTATTCATCCCTTGCATATTATAGTTCATCACGAAGCTCTTGTAGCTTGGTGGCAGTGATTGGAGAATTCTGTCAATGACGCAATCATCTGGAAGATTAACTCCCAATTGAATCAAGTGATTATTATACCCAGACATTTTGAGTATATGCTCACTGACAGAACTGTTCTCCTCCATCTTGCAGCTATAGAACTTATTGGAGACTTCATATCTCTCAATCCGGGCATTTGCTTGAAATATTAACTTGAACTCCTGGAACATCTCATATGCTCCATGACATTCAAAACGTCGTTGAAGTCCCGATTCTAAGCCGTAAAGCATGGCACACTGAACTATCGAGTAGTCATCAGCTTTGCTCTGCCAGACGTTCATAACATCTGGTGTTGCTCCAGCAGCAGGCCTGGCACCCAGTGGTGCTTCCAGGACGTAATTCTTCTGTGCAGCAATGAGGATAATCCTCAAGTTACGGACCCAGTCCGTGTAATTGCTACCATCATCTTTCAACTTTGCTTTCTCAAGGAACGCATTAAAATTCAATGAAACAACAGCACGGGCCATCTATCTACAATCAAACATGAATAAGCAAGATACTATCAGGTACTAAGTTCATGATAAATTTAGGTTCATTTAATCATATTACTTAAAGAACTCCCACTTAGATAGACATCCCTCTAATCCTCTAAGTGATTACGTGATCCAAATCAACTAAACCATGTCCGATCATCACGTGAGATGGAGTAGTTTCATTGGTGAACATCGCTATGTTGATCATATCTAATATATGATTCACGCTCGATCTTTCGGTCTCCGTGTTCCGAGGCCATATCTGTATATGCTTGGCTCGTCAAGTATAACCTGAGTATTCACCCGTTGTATTTGAACGTAGAGCCTGTCACACCCGATCATCACGTGGTGTCTCAGCATGAAGAACTTTCGCAAGGGTGCATACTCAGGGAGAACACTTCTTGATAATTAGTGAGAGATCATCTTATAATGCTACCGTCAATCAAAACAAGATAAGATGCATAAAAGATAAACATCACATGCAATCAATATAAGTGATATGATATGGCCATCATCATCTTGTGCTTGTGATCTCCATCTTCGAAGCACCATCGTGATCACCATCGTTACCGGCGCGACACCTTGATCTCCAACGTAGCATCATTGTCGTCTCGCCAATCTTATGCTTCCACGACTATCGCTACCGCTTAGTGATAAAGTAAAGCATTACAGCACGATTGCATTGCATACAATAAAGCGACAACCATATGGCTCCTGCCAGTTGCCGATAACTCGGTTACAAAACATGATCATCTAATACAATAAAATTGAGCATCATGTCTTGACCATATCACATCACAACATGCCCTGCAAAAACAAGTTAGACGTCCTCTACTTTGTTGTTGCATGTTTTACGTGGCTGCTACGGGCTTAAGCAAGAACCAATCTTACCTACGCATCAAAACCACAACGATAGTTTGTCAAGTTGGTGCTGTTTTAACCTTCGCAAGGACCGGGCGTAGCCACACTCGGTTCAACTAAAGTTGGAGAAACTGTCACCCGCTAGCCACCTTTGTGCAAAGCACGTCGGGAGAACCGGTCTCGCGTAAGCGTACGCGTAATGTCGGTCCGGGCCGCTTCGTCCAACAATACCGCCGAACCAAAGTATGACATGCTGGTAAGCAGTATGACTTATATCGCCCACAACTCACTTGTGTTCTACTCGTGCATATAACATCAACATATAAAACCTAGGCTCGGATGCCACTGTTGGGGAACGTAGTAATTTCAAAAAAATTCCTACGCACACGCAAGGTCATGGTGATGCATAGCAACGAGAGAGAAGAGTGTGATCTACGTACCCTTGTAGATCGACAACGGAAGCGTTAGCACAACGTGGTTGATGTAGTCGTACGTCTTCACGGCCCGACCGATCAAGCACCGAAACTACGGCACCTCTGAGTTCTAGCACACGTTCAGCTCGATGACGATCCCCGGACTCTGATCCAGCAAAGTGTCGGGGAAGAGTTCCGTCAGCATGACGGCGTGGTGACGATCTTGATGTACTACTGTCGCAGGGCTTCGCCTAAGCACTGCTACAATATTATCGAGGACTATGGTGGAAGGGGGCACCGCACACGGCTAAGAATATGATCACGTGGATCAACTTGTGTGTCTAGGGGTGCCCCCTGCCTCCGTATATAAAGGATCAAAGGGGGGGTGCGGGCGGCCAGGAGAGGGCGCGCCAGGAGGAGTCCTACTCCCTCCAGGAGTAGGATTCCCCCCTTTCCTAGTTGGAATAGGATTCGGGAGGGGGAAAGAGGAGAGAGAGAAGGAAGGGGGGGCGCCGCCCCCCTCTCCTTGTCCTATTCGGACTAGGGGGGAGGGGCGCGCGGCCCAGCCCTGGCCACCTCTCCTCTCTTCCACTAAGGCCCATATACCTCCCGGGGGTTTCCGGTAACCTCCCGGTACTCCGGTAAAATCCCGATTTTACCCGGAACACTTCCGATATCCAAATATAGGCTTCTAATATATCAATCTTTATGTCTCGACCATTTCGAGACTCCTCGTCATGTCTGTGATCACATCCGGGACTCCGAACAAACTTCAGTACATCAAAATGCATAAACTCATAATATAACTGTCATCGAAACCTTAAGCGTGCGGACCCTACGGGTTCGAGAACAATGTAGACATGACCGAGACATGTCTCCGGTCAATAACCAATAGCGGAACCTGGATTCTCATATTGGCTCCTACATATTCTACGAAGATCTTTTATCGGTTAGACCGCATAACAACATACGTTGTTCCCTTTGTCATCGGTATGTTACTTGCCCGAGATTCGATCGTAGGTATCTCAATACCTAGTTCAATCTCGTTACCGGCAAGTCTCTTTACTCGTTCCGTAATACATCATCTCACAACTAACTCATTAGTTGCAATGCTTGCAAGGGTTATGTGATGTGTATTACCGAGAGGGCCCAGAGATACCTCTCCGACAATCGGAGTGACAAATCCTAATCTCGAAATACGCCAACCCAACATGTACCTTTGGAGACACCTGTAGAGCACCTTTATAATCACCCAGTTACGTTGTGACGTTTGGTAGCACACAAAGTGTTCCTCCGGCAAACGGGATTTGCATAATCTCATAGTCATAGGAACATGTATAAGTCATGAAGAAAGCAATAGCAACATACTAAACGATCGGGTGCTAAGCTAATGGAATGGGTCATGTCAATCAGATCATTCACCTAATGATGTGATCCCGTTAATCAAATAACAACTCTTTGTTCATGGTTAGGAAACATAACCATCTTTGATTAACGAGCTAGTCTAGTAGAGGCATACTAGTGACACTCTGTTTGTCTATGTATTCACACATGTATTATGTTTCCGGTTAATACAATTCTAGCATGAATAATAAACATTTATCATGATATAAGGAAATAAATAATAACTTTATTATTGCCTCTAGGGCATATTTCCTTCACATCACACTTCTATTTATTTACAACTCAATGATACAACTCGATACTAGAACAAAGTATGACTCTATATGAATGCCTCCGGCGGTGTACCGGGATATGCAATGACAAGTACTCGTATGAAAGAATTATGAACGGTGGCTTTGCCACAAATACTATGTCAACTACATGATCATGCTAGCAATATGACAATGATGAATGTGTCATGATGAACGGAATGATGGAAAGTTGGATGGAAATATATCTCGGAATGGCTATGGAGATGCCATAATAGGTAGGTATGGTGGCTGTTTTGAGGAAGGTATATGGTGGGTTTATGGTACCGGCGAAAGGTGCGCGGTACTAGAGAGGCTAGCATGGGTGGAAGGGTGAGAGTGCGTATAATCCATGGACTCAACATTAGTCATAAAGAGCTCATATACTTATTGCAAAAATCTACAAGTTATCAAAGCAAAGTATTACGCGCATGCTCCTAGGGGGATAGATTGGTAGGAAAAGACCATCGCTCGTCCCCGACCGCCACTCATAAGGAAGGCAATCAATAAATAAATCATGCTCCGACTTCATCACATAACGGTTCATCATACGTGCATGCTACGGGAATCACAAACTTCAAGACAAGTATTTCTCAAATTCACAACTACTCAACTAGCATGACTCTAATATTACCATCCTCATATCTCAAAACAATCATCAAGTATCAAACTTCTCTTAGTATTCAACACACTCATAAGAGAATTTTATTATTAATCTTGTATACCTAGCATATTAGGATTTTAAGAAAATTACCATGCTATTTAAGACTCTCAAAATAATATAAGTGAAGCATGAGAGTTCATCTATTTCTTCAAAATAAAACTACCACCATGCTCTAAAAGATATAAGTGAAGCACTAGAGCAACAACAAACTACTCCGAAAGATATAAGTGAAGATCAATGAGTAGTTGAATAATTACGCAACTATGTGAAGACTCTCTCATTCAATAATTTCATACCTTGATACTTTATTTAAAAAGCAATCAAAACTAAATAAAATGACATTCTAAGAATGGCAAACATCATGCGAAGAAGCAAAAACTTAGGATCAACCGATACTAACCGTTAGTTGTTGAAGAAAAAAGGTGGGATGCCAACCGGGGCATCCCCAAGCTTAGACGCTTGAGACTTCTTGAAATATTATCTTGGGGTGCCTTGGGCATCCCCAAGGTTGAGTTGTGTCTCCTTAATTCCTCTCATATCACGGTCTCCCTAAATCTCAAAAGCTTCATCCACACAAAACTCAACAAGGACTCGTGAGATAGGTTAGTATAAACCATTGCAAAAACCTTATCATACTCTACTGTAGAAAATCACTAACATTATTATTCAACATTGCATACTAAATGCCTCTGCATATTTAATAGTCCTATCCTCAAATAGAATCATTAAAGAAGCAAACATAACAGCAATCTGCCTAAACAGGATAGTCTGTAAAGAATGCTGCAACATCCATACTTCCCTAGCTCCAAAAATTATGAAAGAAAATTCCCACTGTAGTAAATTTATCAGAGCTTAATATGCAAAAGGTTTCAACATTTTATCACATTCTGATTTTTCTAGGGAATTATTGCAACAGCAGTCAACTTTCTGTTTTCAAACAGCAACATGAAGACTTGTAACACAGACATAGTAAAGACTATTAATGCCACTTTTATTGAAATAAAAGATGCAATTTTTTTTATAAATAACAGAAAACAAATCCTAACAAAATAAATTGACGCTCCAAGCAAAACACATATCATGTGGCGAATAAAAATATAGCTCCAAGTAAAGTTATCGATGAACGAAGACGAAAGAGGGGATGCCTTCCGGGGCATCCCCAAGCTTAGGCTCTTGGCTATCCTTGAATATTACCTTGGGGTGTCATGGTAATCCCCAAGCTTAGGCTCTTTCCACTCCTTATTCCATAGTCCATCGAATCCTTACCCAAAACTTGAAAACTTCACAACACAAAACTTAACAGAAAACTCGTAAGCTCCGTTAGTATAAGAAAATAAATCACCACTTCAAGGTACTGTAATGAACTCATTTTTTATTTATATTGGTGTTAAACCTACTGTATTTCAACTTCTCTATGGTTTATAAACTCTTTTACTAGCCATAGATTCATTAGAATAAGCAAACAACACACGAAAAGCAGAATCTGTCAAAAACAGAACAGTCTGTAGTAATCTGTATCAAACGTATACTTCTGGAACTCATAAAATTCTCAAATAAATTTCTGGACCTGAGTAATTTATCTATTAATCATCTTCAAAAATAATTAACTAAATATCACTCTTCAAATAAAAATGGCAGCAATTCTCGTGAGCGCTAAAGTTTCTGTTTTTTTACAGCATGATCAACAAGACTCTCCCCAAGTCTTCCCAAAGGTTCTACTTGGCACAAACACTAATTAAAAACATAAAACCACATCTAAAAAGAGGCTAGATGAATTATTTATTACTAAACAGGAACAAAAAGTGAGGAACAAAAACAAAGTTGGGTTGCCTCCCAACAAGCGCTATCGTTTAACGCCCCTAGCTATGCATGATGATTTCAATGATGCTCACATAAAGGATAAGAATTGTAACATAAACAGAGCATCATGAAGAATATGACTAGCACATTTAAGTCTAACATAATTCCTATGCATAGGGATTTTGTGAGCAAACAACTTATGGGAACAATAATCAACTTGCATAGGAAGGTAAAACAAGCATAACTTCAAAACTTTAAGCACATAGAGAGGAAATTTGATATTATTGCAATTCCTACAAGCATATATTCCTCCCTCATAATAATTTTCAGTAGAATCATGAATGAATTAAACAATATAACTATCACATAAAGCATTCTTTTCATGATCTACAAGCATAGAATTTTTATTACTCTCCACACAAGCAAAATTCTTCTCATGAATAATAGTGGGAGCAAACTCAACAAAATAACTATCATGTGATTGAAAATTAAGATCAAGATGACAAGGTTCATTGTTATCATTATTCTTTAAATCATACGTGTCATCACAATAATCATCATAGATAGGAGGCATGCTTTCATCATAATAAATTTGCTCATCAAAATTTGGGGGACGAAAAATATCATCTTCATCAAACATAGCTTCCCCAAGCTTGTGGCTTTGCATATCATTAGTATCATGGATATTCAAGGAATTCATACTAACAACATTGCAATCATGCTCATCATTCAAATATTTAGTGCCAAACATTTTATAGATTTCTTCTTCTAGCACTTGAGCACAATTATCCTTTCCATCATACTCACGAAAGATATTAAAAAGGTGAAGCGTATGAGACAAACTCAATTCCATTTTTTTATAGTTTTCTTTTATAAACTAAACTAGTGATAAAACAAGAAACTAAAAGACTCGATTGCAAGATCTAAAGATATACCTTCAAGCACTCACCTTCCCGGCAACGGCGCCAGAAAAGAGCTTGATGTCTACTACACAACCTTCTTCTTGTAGACGTTGTTGGGCCTCCAAGTGCAGAGGTTTGTAGGACAGTAGCAAATTTCCCTCAAGTGGATGACCTAAGGTTTATCAATCCGTAGGAGGCGTAGGATGAAGATGGTCTCTCTCAAGCAACCCTGCAACTAAATAACAAAGAGTCTCTTGTGTCCCCAACACACCCAATACAATGGTAAATTGTATAGGTGCACTAGTTCGGCGAAGAGATGGTGAAACAAGTGGTATATGGATGGTAGATAATAGTTTTTGTAATCTGAAATAATAAAAACAGCAAGGTAGCAAGTGATAAAAGTGAGCGTAAACGGTATTGCAATGCGTTGAAACAAGGCCTAGGGTTCATACTTTCGCTAGTGTAAGTTCCCTCAACAATACTAACATAATTGGATCACATAACTATCCCTCAACATGCAACAAAGAGTCACTCCAAAGTCACTAATAGCGGAGAACGAACGAAGAGATTATGGTAGGGTACGAAACCACCTCAAAGTTATTCTTTCCAATCAATCCGTTGGGCTATTCCTATAAGTGTCACAAACAGCCCTAGAGTTTGTACTAGAATAACACCTTAAGATACAAATCAACCAAAACCCTAATGTCACCTAGATACTCCAATGTCACCTCAAGTATCTGTGGGTATGATTATACGATATGCATCACGCAATCTCAATTCATCTATTCAACCAACACATAGAACCTCAAAGAGTGCCCCAAAGTTTCTACCGGAGAATCACGACGAAAACGTGTGCCAACCCCTATGCATAGGTTCCCAATGTCACGAAACCCGCAAGTTGGTCACCAAGACATACATCAAGTGGCACATGGTATCCCATTGTCACCACAGATATCCACGGCAAGACATACATCAAGTGTTCTCAAATCTTTAAAGACTCAATCCGATAAGATAACTCCAAAGGGGAAACTCAATTCATTACAAGAGAGAAGAGGGGGAGGAGAAACATAGGATCCAACTATAATAGCAAAGCTCGCGATACATCAAGATCGTATCATCTCAAGAACACGAGAGAGAGAGAGATCAAATACATAGCTACTGGTACATACCCTCAGCCCCGAGGGAGAATTACTCCCTCCTCGTCATGGAGAGCGCCTGGATGATGAAGATGGCCACCGGAGAGGGATTGTCCCCTCCGGCAGGGTGCCGGAACGGGTCTAGATTGGTTTTTGATGGCTACGGAGGCTTCTGGCGGCGGAACTCCCGATCTATTGTGTCTTCTGGAAGTTTTAGGATACGTAGATATATATGGGTGAAGGATACGTCAGGGGAGCCACGAGGGCCCCACGAGACAGGGGGCGCGCCCTAGGGGGGGCCACCCTCGTGAGCACCTCGTTCCTTCCTTGACGTAGGGTCCAAGTCCATCGGGTGTGTTTCCTTCCAAAAATAACTTCTCCAGTTGATTTCGTTCCGTTTCGACTCCGTCTGATATTCCTTTTCTTCAAAACACTGAAATAGGCATAAAACAACAAATCTGGGCTGGGCCTCCGGTTAATAGGTTAGTCCCAAAAATAATATAAAAGTGGATAATAAAGCCCAATATTGCCCAAAACAGTAGATAATATAGCATGGAGCAATCAAAAATTATAGATACATTGGAGACGTATCAGCTTGCTCGCTACGCGGCGGCTCAGATCAATAGCAACCCGTGCACTCGATGCTTGATGGAGGGTTCGTCAAGCGGATCC
This sequence comes from Triticum urartu, assembly GCF_056163025.1. Classification (NCBI taxonomy): domain Eukaryota; kingdom Viridiplantae; phylum Streptophyta; class Magnoliopsida; order Poales; family Poaceae; genus Triticum; species Triticum urartu. The sequence goes on along the minus strand of NC_141874.1, from coordinate 606,440,153 downwards.
GGGCAAAAACCTACTTCTCGGCTTGTTGCCAACACTGGCGATGGCGGCACTCTTTTGTGTCATTATCTTCTTGAAGGCATCGTCGTGCAGAAGCTCCAAACCTCTATCCGCTACCTTCGGGGGAAACCCTAAATCAGTAGATCGGATGATGGCGGTGCTCTGGTGTCGTTTTCCCCTTTGGGACGTCATTCTTGGAGATGTACGCGGGCCCAAGGGACCAGTGGACGACTTTTTTGGTAGAGCGGTGCTTCATTTTACACATTGATGGCGGTGAATCTCGGCGGCGTGGTGCAGTGAGACTCGGTGTCCGATGCGCGGAGATGGACTCGCGCAGGAGGAGGACGCTGTCTGGCGTCATGGTGGCGTTGATGGCAGAGAGGCCTGACAAGGTCAGTGCGTTAGTTTCTGCTCTGAAGATGAATTGAGGGAAGGCGGCGGCGACGACACCTGAGAGTGCGTCGGACCGATTTGCACCCCAAACCCAGTATGTGGCTTGGTTGTGGCCTCCGGCTTTAGAAGTTAGGCTTTTGGTGCGATGTTTGTTTAGTATTAGGCTCGGACTATCGATACCCCTTCATCGAGTGGATAGGAGTGCGACAGTTGTTGCTAAAATGATGGCTTTAGACTACCTAATGTACTACTTTATAAGGTCTTTGTGAATAATTAATAACATGGCTGCATGCATCGCCCAGATGCAGAGGCCGGAGTAATCCTCCTTTTCTAAAAAGAATACTATAAGACACGTTAAGTTGCTTTAGGACATCTTCAATGTCGACCCTCAGACCATCCACCGCCGTCATTTTTTCACGCAAACCGAAGAAAACTAGAGGGGTTTTGCGGGCGCTCGGACAATAGCCACGTCTGCATCTGACTAAATCTGGTCCACAGAAAACCCCCTCCCTCGCCCGCGTGTGCTTCTCGCGCGAAAGAGTTGGCGCCGCTCCAGAAAGTCAGTGCCGCATTCACGCCCGACCAGAGTGGACACGACCTGTCACTACTGACAGCACTGAAGCAGCGTGCCGGCCGAGAGAGCGCCTCCCGCGCCGCTTCTCGATGCATGCGACTGCACCGCGTTCAAACGACACCCTGTCGGTCCGACCTCCATGCATTAGTGATATGCGGTTGCCGAGGAACCTACTCCAGCATCACCCAATCGTTCATCTGCCGCCCACCATCAACCTCACTGTTGCGACCCATTGTCATCGGCCCGCTATATAAACTCTAGCCTCTGCCATAGCCACAATCATCCTCCTCCGGTCCCTTTCTTCTCTCCGCACCATGCCTGCCATGGCCTCCTCGCGCTCCAAAGTCTCTGGGACACCCTATCATCAGAGCAGAAGGAGATGACTGCCATTGCTGCCGGCAGGTAGGTCGGCCAGCAGAAGGCCGACGACTCCCCAATAGAGGACGAGGAGGCGCAACCCTCCTCGCCGGTGTGTGTGGGCCTCACCAACGGCGAGGCCCGTGCGCACTACGTGGACATGTTGTGGGAGGAGGAGAAGGCCAAGTTCCGACAGGCGCAAGCCGACCAGGTCTACAACCTCCGCCTCCTTGAGGAGCACCACGCGCGAAGGAGTTGCTCGCCGCTGGCACGTCCATCATGCGGGACGTGGACGTGCCCGAGCAGGAGGCGTTGCTCGAGTCCTACCGTTGCGCCCGCGAGATCCACCATGATCGTTGGCGGTACCGCCAACGTCAGGCGGAGTTAGAAGCCGTCTACATGGAGTTCGACGAGGCGACAGATGAGGTGTCGGGCAAAGTGATGACGAGGAGGACATCGCCAGCTCCGCCTCGGTTGTGCCCCGCTGCCATGACCATGAAGCCGGCAAGTTTGCGAGCACCGTCGACAACGAGGAAGATTAGTGCATGGTAGGTCGCCGTCGCTCGGGTCCCAAGAAGGCCACCACTCCTCCCCTTCTGTTGAAGCCAAGCTTGGTGGGCTGATCATCGGTGGCCGATGAGCCACTTGACGACGATGTTGAGGCGGACAACTTCACCTCCTGGGGCTTCGGAGGCGGAGGTGGAGCTGAAGAGCGTCGAGGCGGAACTGGAGAGGTGAAGCTTCAGTTCTCAGGGCTCATGGCCGGACGTGGGGAATGGGTGCCGACAATCATTTATTTTGGGTTTATAATAGGGTTTAGTTAAAAATTGTCCAAAATGAAATGAATTTTGTCCGGTTTATATGAAAATGCCAGAATTGTAATGAATGTGCTTCGGTTTATATGAAAATCCGTCGTGTTTGCATCAATTTCGTCCAGTCTGTTGAGCTGTGTTTGAAAATATATACGGGTAGCGTTGGATGGCCGTCTCCAGCATCAGTGTCCGTGGACTGGTCCCCTCGTTCGCGGACGAATGTCGAGGAAAATCTGCGGGTCAGCGTTGGAGATGCCCTCATATATATAAAGCCTATTTCGAGAGATATCAGACACACTAAACATCTATGGACATGTTGTGTTCACATATATGGAAGCCAGCTATCCTACCTTATGCATGGAATGTTCGTTCATGTTTTTTCTGTATGTCTGGAGCACTTAAAATAATTATAGAAAATAACACAATTCATTCATATATAACATGCAAATGTTCTAGTACAACAATGGTACAAAATATGAATATTATGTCCAAAATAATCTTAGAGCAAAGTGTTGTTCATCCACAGACCATGCCTCTTGAGCTTCATCCAACAACGCATCAACATGAATGGTCTACCCTTCGTTGTTTGGTGCAGTGCTGCAACGCATGCGTGCTACACAATAACGTGATCTTCAAGTTGCAGTTTTGAATGAATCAATAAATTGACCAACATGTAGAGCAATAAAAAGAAAAACTTATGATGTCCATGATTGACGATCCCTACGGCCACCCTCTTACCACCCGTGGGATAGCACTGCAATACTTCATGGCGGAGTTTGAGATGCTATAGCACCGATGGGCTAGCGACTTTACATTGCATTTGTGATCACGTGCATGTTGTAGGGTGCAAAGTGTTTGGACATGGATCCTCTAACGTGGCTATCACTGCTTTACCCTGTCTTTCCGTCACTAACAGGTGGGACCGATACTTGGTGGGACCCACATGTCAGTGACCCAATGGTAGGATAGCCCACATCAGGGGATCCTCATCCAAAGTGTTTTTGCTGGTGAAACAAAGAATGCACATTTAGCCAAAAGATAATGCCTCCCTTGCTTCAAGCCTACAAAGTTCGCACTTCTTGTCAACCAGGCATCACATAATAACTCATCCTTGATCATCGATACACTGTCATCGTGCTTGCTTCAATGTAAACAACGATAATGTCAAAAAATTACCATTGCATTATACAGCCTGACCGCTAGACCGGGTGGTGACTACGCACAAGTGCTCGGTGGCAGCAAGATGGTTGGTGCGGGGGAAGAGAGGCACTCCCCCGTCTTCCATTCGAGTTTCACCAGGTGCTGGAGCGTTTGTGCAGGCAGACGCACAGCCACATTGTTGTTTCTGCTTCCTCCTTTCCGGAGGAGTGGTATTTCCACAGGCACAAGATGGTTGGTAGCTATAATAATAATTAATTGGACTGTATCATTATAGTAGCTATTTAACATAGGATCTGCCCACTAGTGAAACCTATGGCCCCCGGGTCTATTCTTCATTATATTAATCTTCCGTTAACAAGCTATTTCTATTACCTTTTATTTTGCAATCTTTACTTTTATCTTTATCATAAAAATACCAAAAATATTATCTTATCATCTCTATCAGATCTCACTCTCGTAAGTGACCGTGAAGGGATTGACAACCCCTTTATCGTGTTGGTTGCGAGGTTCTTATTTGTTTGTGTAGGTACGAGGGACTTGCGTGTGGCCTCCTACTGGACTGATACCTTGGTTCTCAAAAACTGAGGGAAATACTTACTCTACTTTGTTGCATCACCCTTTTCTCTTCAAGGGAAAACCAACGCAGTGCTCAAGAGGTAGCAGTTGCGGAGGTGGAGCTTGAGAATGCCAAGGCGAAACTGGAGAAGTCGAAGCTTCAGTTCTCAGGGCTCATGGCCAGACATGGGGAATGGATGCCGGCGATCATTTAGTTTAGGTTTATAATAGGGTTTAGTAAAAAATTGTCCAAAATGAAATGATTTTTGTCTGGTTTACATGAAAATGACCGAATTGTAATGAATGTGCTCTGGTTTATACGAAAATCCACCGCCTTTGCATCAATTTCATCCGGTCTATTGAGCTGTGTTTGAAATGTATGAGGGCAGTGTTGGATAGCCGTCTCTGGCATCAGTGTTCGCAGACTGGTCCCCTCGTCCGCAGACGAATGTCAGGGAAAATTTACGGATCAGCGTTGGAGATGCCTTTATATATAAAAGCCAATTTCGAGAGATATCAGACACACTAAACATCTATGGACATGTTGTGTTCACAGATATGGAAGCCGGCCATCCTACCTTATGCATCGAATGCCCGTTCATGTTTTTTTGTATGTCCGGAGCACTTGAAATAATTATAGAAAATAAAATAATTCATTCATATATAACATGCAAATATTCTAGTGCAACAATGGTACAAAATATGAATATTACATCCAAAATAATCTTAGAGCGAAGTATTGTTCATCCACAGACCGTGACTCTTGAGCTTCATCCAACAATGCATCAACATGAATGGTCTACCCTTCGTTGTTTGGTATGCCGCAACATGTGCGTGCTACACAATAACATGATCATCAAGTTGCAGTTTTGAGTGAATCAATAAATTGACCAACATGTAGAGCAATAAGAAGAAAAACTTACGATGTCCATGATTGACGATCCCTGCAGCCACCCTCTTTCTACCCGTGGGATCGCACTGCAATACTTCATGGCGGAGTTTGAGATGCTATAGCACCGATGGACTAGCGACTTCACATTGCATTTGTGATCATGTGCATGTTGTAGGGTACAAAGTGTTTTTGCTGGTGAAACAAAGAATGCACATTTAGCCAAAATATAGTGCCTCTCTTGCTTAACCCTACAAAGTTCGCCCTTCTGGTCAACTAGTCATCACATAATAACTCGTCCTCGATCATCAAGTACACCGTCATGGTGCTTGCTTCAATGTAAACAACGAAATTATCATTGCATTCTACAGCCTGACCGCCGGACCGGGTGGTGACTACGCACATGTGCTCAGTGGCGGCAAGATGATTGGTGCGGGGAAAGAGAGGCACTCCCCTGTCTTCCATTCGAGTTTCACCAGGTGCTGGACCGTTTGTGCAGGCAAACGCACAGCCACAGCCTCATTAATGAGGACATCAATACCATTGTTACACCCACAGCCCCTACTGTTACATATACTGGACCAATTACTAGAGCTCGCGCACGCCAATTAAATTACCAGGTACTTTCGTTTCTTGGTAATGATTCTAATGTTCATGAGATTATGATGCTGCCTAAATTGGATACATTTGTTTTGCTTTCAAATGAAGGGCCTAGCTTGGAGAAGGATGAACATTGGAGCAAGAACACGCATGGAGTTGATGGCATGCGCAAGGGGATCAAGAACGGAGTTACAAGTGATGATTTCAGGACTTTGAAGCCGCCATAAGGAGTGCATGAAGCCATGGACGAAATATACAAGATGCCACTTCATAATATTCGTCCATAGGCTATTCTAGGTGCTGCGTCACCTTATTAATGGGCCAGGCCCATGTAATTTCGAAATACTTAAGTATAGGCTATTTTTAGAGTCCGTATGTGTGGGGAAACAAGAGTTAGGGTTGGTTTCGGACCCCACCCTCAAGGGCCACGAAATTCCCCTCTCTTCCTCCATATATACAGCCCTTAGGGCGTCGTTTAGACTTTGGGTTTGTTTAGATTAAAAGTTCGCCATAGCTGCAACTTCTCGTACTTCGTTTGTGTCCAACGACCAGACCAAGACGTCACAGAACCCCACCTTGATCAATAAAGCTTTCATCTTATATTCGCAATATCCCGATTGCAATCTCAGTTTCTTGCTTGTTCTTCGTTTGCTCGCAGGAAACAGGCCCTCGTGGTCAGGTTGATCGTGCTCCGGCGTGGTCAATAACCCCTCGGAAGTTGGTTTAGCGATTGCTAAGGCGTGACGTCTCGCACGTTCGTAGTCGGATCGTCAAGGTCGACTCCCACAGAAAACGATAGCCACCATCTCATCGAAACATCGGGACACCTTTGCCTTTATCAAGTGGTATCAGATTTCCAGGTTGCTCGGTGAGATTTTTACAGTTTTTCGTAGATTAGATCGAGTCTGTTCTTCATACCTACAGTCCACGAAAAAGCCACAAAAAAAATTAGGGTTAGTTCATCATATCCGAACCAATCTGAGCCTTTGCATAATCTTTTTAGGGTTTTTGCTTTGTTGAATTTGCGGTTGCATCGTCGTGTCAAGTTGCTGGTCTTAGAGTCTAGTCTTTTAGAGTTTCGAGTTCTGGTCATAAGTTGTCACGCCGCCGCCGCACCATCATCATCGCCCATCTACCACCATTGCTTATCCGCCACCGTTCTGAATCCGTATCCATATACCACCACCAATCCGTATCCATATACCACCACCAATCTGTATCCATATACCACCACCAATCTGTAACCATATATCCACCACCAATCCGAGTTCTTCTCATATTAGGTTTGTTCTTGAGATCAATCTCAATTCCGATTCGTGTTTCCTTGCCTGCGTAGGTCTCGGAAAAAAAAAAGTCTGGAGACCCCTGGGCAGTTTTTAGGCCAAAATTTTCACGGGCAAAAATATTTTTTCCTATCCTATTTTTAGGTTTTTCTGAGTCTTTTGAGCCACGTGCCATCATAGTGATTTTTTGTCGCACTTTTTCGTCGTCGCTGCCCTGATTTCCGAAAAAAAAGTGAATTTTTTTTTTCATGCCCATCCTATTAGTTTGACGAGGGAAGAGTTTTGAGACACTCGCCATTATAGTAATTTTTCGCAAAAAAAAAGAGGAGCGCAAAAAAAAGCAAAAAAAAAAGTTCCAGAGTGTGCTTTTCCCTTATTTACGTGCAGCGCCGTGATTTTGTTAGTGTTCTAGGCTCGCGTCTCTAGCACGGTCTAGCCTAGGACCAGCACAGTACCGTCGTTGAGCGTTTATTCAACTTTGCATCTCTAAATTGATTATTGCTGACCCTTTTTGCTACCATACTATAAGCCTTCCCAGCTCCACATACCTCTACGTCGTGCGTTTGACTCTCCCTGGCAATCGCTCTATCCAAGCTTTTGAGAGTTTTGACTACAACGGTTGCCGATCACCGCCTGCTGCTGGGTAAGAACTGGTAAGAATTTGAGATTTGCTTGACGGATTTGTGACACCCGCCACCACCACCTCTTGTTAGTATTCTGTAGGATCATATTCTTGTGTGTTTTCTATTGTTGCTAACCATGGCAGGATCACAAGCCGACGAGACTGACTGGGAGAACATGACGAATCAGGAGTTGCATGATAAATTTCAGCAAATGATGAATGGACAGGTGCAGGATGTGCTAAACAGATTTGAAGAGGCCATGGAGAAGATAGATGACATGGAGAAGACGTTCGAAACTAAACTCGATAACAGGTTTAATGAATTGCCCGCGCGTCTTCCACCACCACCACCGGCTGCACCTAACGCACCTCTACAACAACAACAACGACGACTACCTACACATCGTGAAACAGCCCTCCGCCGAGCGAGCCGTCTCCCTCTTGCACCTGGCCAAACTGTTGGTGCTGCTGTTGCTACTTCTGTGGCTCCTGCTGCTGATGCGGAGGAGGATGATTTTGCTGGCGATTACGAGGATGAGGTTGATCAAAATCAGAACTACGTGCCACCACCAGCACAGCAACCATCAGGTCGTCCACATGCAAATAATGGCAATGGTAGGGCTCACCCTCAGGTACGAGATCATGACCATCTCCCTAAACTAAAATTGAATATTCCACCATTTGAGGGTAGATATGTTCCTGATATATATCTTACTTGGGAGTTAGAAACTGAACAACGATTTACATGTTTACAATATCCCGAGGAGAGACGTGTTCCTGCTGCTGTTTGTGCATTCACTAGTTTTGCATGTGTTTGGTGGTCTGAGCATTGTAGATTATATCCCATTCCTGCTACTTGGGCTGCTTTGAAAACTGCTATGCGTACTCGTTGGGTTCCACCATATTATCAACGTGAATTACTTCAAAAATTGCAGCGCTTAAGACAAGGAAAAAATTCTGTAGAAGAATATTATCAGGAATTACAAACTGGCATGATTAGATGTGGTATTGTTGAGGAGAATGAAGCTATGCTTGCATGTTTTATGGGTGGATTAAATAGAGAGATTCAGACGATTCTAGAGTATAAGGAGTATACTAATATCACTCGTTTATTCCATCTTGCTTGTAAAGCTGAACGTGAAGTGCAGGATCGACAGGCATTGGCGCGGACTAACTTTTCTGCAGGTCGACCTTCTTCATGGACACCACGTGCATCATCTACTTCCACACGTTCTGCTACACCGGCGCCTCCGTCGGCTGCCACCTCCAACCGTGATACAATAAAGCAGGCACAATCACCACTATCTGCCAAGAGCACACTTTCTGGGCCTGCAAAGAGCTCTGCTTCATCCATGGCATCAACAGGGCAAACACATGATATTATTTGTCGACGTTGCAAGGGTGGAGGTCATTGTGCGAGAGAATGCCCATCTAAGCGTGTGATGATTGTTACTGAGGATGGTGGGTATGAGTCCGCTAGTGACTATGATGAGGAGACTTTGGCTCTTATTACACGTGACGAACACGGTGGAGAAGATTCTGATCATGAGACGCAATACATGGCTCCTGAAGATGCTGACAGGTATGAATGTTTAGTTGCTCAACGTGTTTTGAGTGTGCAGGTTACACAAGCTGAGCAAAATCAGAGGCATAATTTGTTCCATACAAAGGGAGTTGTGAAGGAACGTTCTATTCGCGTGATCATAGATGGAGGGAGTTGCAACAACTTGGCTAGCATCGAGATGGTGGAGAAGCTATCTCTCACCACAAGACCACATCCACATCCTTACTACATCCAATGGTTCAACAACAGCGGCAAGGTTAAGGTAACACGTACTGTTCGTGTGCATTTTAGTATCTCTACATATGCTGATTATGTTGATTGTGATGTCGTACCTATGCAAGCATGTTCCTTATTACTTGGTAGACCATGGCAATTTGATAAAAATCTATTCACCATGGTAGAAACAATCAGTATACTCTTGTTCATAAGGATAAAAATATTACTTTGCTTCCTATGACTCCTGATTCCATTTTGAAAGATGATATTAATAGAGCTAATAAAGCAAAACAGGAGAAAACTAAGAGTGAAAATCAGATTGTGGCAAAAGAATTTGAGCAACAAATGCAGCCTAATAATAATAAACAATCTAGTGTTGCTTCTGAAATTAAATTGAAAAGTGCATGTTTACTTGCCATCAAATCTGATATTGATGATCTAGATTTTAGCAAATCTGTTTGCTATGCTTTTGTGTGCAAAGAGGCATTATTTTCATTCGAGGACGTGCCTTCCTCTTTGCCTCCTGCTGTCACTAACATTTTGCAGGAGTTCGCCGACGTCTTTCCACAAGACGTGCCACCGGGATTACCACCTATTCGCAGGATTGAGCATCAAATTGACTTAATTCCCGGTGCATCATTACCCAACCGTGCACCATACCGTATCAATCCAGAGGAGACGAAGGAGATTATGCGTCAAGTACAAGAACTGCTCGACAAAGGTTATATACGCGAATCCCTTAGTCCTTGTGCTGTTCCTATCATTTTAGTGCCGAAAAAGGATGGTACGTCGCGTATGTGCGTTGATTGTAGAGGCATTAATAATATTACTATTCGTTATCGTCATCCTATTCCTAGGCTAGATGATATGCTTGATGAATTGAGTGGCTCTACAATATTCTCCAAAGTTGATTTGCGTAGTGGTTACCATCAAATTCGTATGAAATTGGGCGATGAATGGAAAACAGCATTTAAAACTAAGTTTGGATTATGAGTGGTTAGTCATGCCTTTTGGGTTAACTAATGCACCTAGTACTTTCATGAGGTTAATGAACGAAGTTTTACGTGCTTTCATTGGACGATTTGTGGTAGTTTACTTTGATGACATATTGATTTATAGCAAATCTTTGGAGGAACATTTGGAACATTTACTCTACGTGATGCACGTTTGTTTGGTAACCTTGGAAAGTGCACCTTTTGCACCGACCGAGTATCTTTTCTTGGCTATGTTGTTACTCCACAGGGAATTGAAGTTGATAAAGCCAAGATTGAAACTATTGAGAGTTGGCCGCAGCCCAAAACGGTCACACAAGTGAGGAGTTTCCTTGGCCTCGCTGGTTTCTATAGGCGTTTTGTGAGAGATTTCAGCACCATTGCTGCACCTCTCAACGAGCTTACAAAGAAGGATGTACCTTTTGTTTGGGGTACCGCACAGGAAGAAGCCTTCACGGTATTGAAAGATAAGTTGACACATGCTCCTTTACTCCAACTTCCTAATTTCAATAAGACTTTTGAGCTTGAATGTGATGCTAGTGGAATTGGATTAGGAGGTGTGTTATTACAAGATGGAAAACCTGTTGCATACTTTTCTGAAAAATTGAGTGGGCCTAGTCTGAACTATTCTACTTATGATAAAGAATTATATGCTCTTGTTCGGACCTTAGAAACATGGCAACATTATTTATGGCCCAAGGAATTTGTTATACATTCTGATCATGAATCTTTGAAACACATTAAAAGTCAAGCAAAACTGAATCGTCGACATGCTAAATGGGTTGAATTCATTGAGACTTTCCCTTATGTGATTAAACACAAGAAGGGTAAAGAAAATGTTATTGCTGATGCCTTGTCTCGTCGTTATACTATGCTTTCACAACTTGACTTTAAAATATTTGGTTTGGAGACCATCAAGGATCAATATGTTAATGATGCTGAATTTAAAGATGTATTGCAGAATTGTAAGGAAGGGAGAACTTGGAACAAGTTCATTCTTAACGATGGATTTGTGTTTCGTGCTAACAAGCTATGCATTCCAGCTAGCTCCGTTCGTCTTTTGTTGTTGCAGGAGGCGCATGGAGGAGGATTAATGGGACACTTTGGCGTCAAGAAGATGGAGGATATACTTGCTACACATTTCTTTTGGCCAAAGATGAGACGGGATGTTGAGCGTTTTGTTGCTCGCTGCACTACATGTCAAAGAGCTAAGTCATGACTCAATCCTCATGGTTTATATATGCCTTTGCCTGTACCTAGTGTTCCTTGGGAGGATATATCTATGGACTTTGTTTTAGGTTTGCCTAGAACAAAGAAGGGGAGGGATAGCATATTTGTTGTCGTGGATAGGTTCTCAAAAATGGCACACTTTATACCATGTCATAAAAGCGATGATGCTGTTAATGTTGCTGATTTGTTCTTTCGTGAAATTATTCGCTTACATGGTGTGCCAAATATTATTGTTTTAGATCGTGATACTAAATTTCTTAGCCACTTTTGGAGATGTTTATGGGCTAAGTTGGGGACTAAGCTGCTTTTTAGTACTACTTGTCACCCCCAAACTGATGGACAAACTGAAGTAGTCAATAGAACATTGTCTACTATGCTTAGAGCTGTTTTGAAGAATAACAAGAAAATGTGGGAAGAATGCTTGCCTCATATTGAATTTGCTTATAATCGTTCATTGCATTCTACTACTAAGATGTGCCCTTTTGAAATTGTGTATGGTTTCCTACCTCGTGCACCTATTGATTTGTTGCCTCTTCCATCTTCGGAGAAGGTTAATTTTGATGTTAAAGAACGTTCTGAATTGATTTTAAAAATGCATGAGTTAACTAAGGAAAACATTGAGCGTATGAATGCTAAATATAAACTTGCTGGAGATAAGGGTAGAAAACATGTTGTGTTTGCACCTGGAGATCTTGTTTGGTTACATTTGCGTAAAGATAGATTTCCTAATCTGCGCAAATCAAAGCTAATGCCACGTGCTGATGGTCCTTTTAAGGTTTTAGAGAAAATAAATGATAATGCATATAAACTTGAGCTACCTGCAGATTTTGGGGTTAGTCCCACTTTTAACATTGCAGATTTGAAGCCTTATTTGGGTGAGGAAGATGAGCTTCCGTCGAGGACGACTTCATTTCAAGAAGGGGAGGATGATGAGGACATCAATACCATTGTTACACCCACAGCCCCTACTGTTACATATACTGGACCAATTACTAGAGCTCGCGCACGCCAATTAAATTACCAGGTACTTTCGTTTCTTGGTAATGATTCTAATGTTCATGAGATTATGATGCTGCCTAAATTGGATACATTTGTTTTGCTTTCAAATGAAGGGCCTAGCTTGGAGAAGGATGAACATTGGAGCAAGAACACGCATGGAGTTGATGGCATGCGCAAGGGGATCAAGAACGGAGTTACAAGTGATGATTTCAGGACTTTGAAGCCGCCATAAGGAGTGCATGAAGTCATGGACGAAATATACAAGATGCCACTTCATAATATTCGTCCATAGGCTATTCTAGATGCTGCGTCACCTTATTAATGGGCCAGGCCCATGTAATTTTGAAATACTTAAGTATAGGCTATTTTTAGAGTCCGTATGTGTGGGGAAACAAGAGTTAGGGTTGGTTTCGGACCCCACCCTCAAGGGCCACGAAATTCCCCTCTCTTCCTCCATATATACAGCCCTTAGGGCGTCGTTTAGACTTTGGGTTTTGTTTAGATTAAAAGTTCGCCATAGCTGCAACTTCTCGTACTTCGTTTGTGTCCAACGACCAGACCAAGACGTCACAGAACCCCACCTTGATCAATAAAGCTTTCATCTTATATTCGCAATATCCCGATTGCAATCTCAGTTTCTTGCTTGTTCTTCGTTTGCTCGCAGGAAACAGGCCCTCGTGGTCAGGTTGATCGTGCTCCGGCGTGGTCAATAACCCCTCGAAAGTTGGTTTAGCGATTGCTAAGGCGCGACGTCTCGCACGTTCGTAGTCGGATCGTCAAGGTCGACTCCCACAGAAAACGATAGCCACCATCTCATCGAAACATCGGGACACCTTTGCCTTTATCACTCATGGTCGTTTCTCCTTCCTCCTTTCCGGAGGAGTGGTATTTCCACAGGCACAAGATGGTTGGTAGCTATAATAATAATTAATTGGGATGTATCATTATAGTAGCTATTTAACATAGCATCTGCCCATGTCGATATGATCAGAACAAGATTCATGTGGGCGGCCCTTACTTCAATTTTCTCGCGTGCTCAAGTGTTCATGGTTAATCATGCATCATGTGCCTGTGTGTTAATTAGGTGAACTCTTCTGTTAATCAAGCAACAACAACAAGGAGATGAAGAAGAAGAGAGGCAAAGCGAGTAGTGTTCTCCTATGATGCACTGGAGCGGCGTTTGGCTGCTGCATTCTACAGCCTGTTGCTGAAGGTAGCTTTACCTAATTTGTGCCAGAAACGCTGTACTTCGAGATATGAACGTGCAACTTGTACTAATGTAGGCATGTATTTTGTCGACATTGGAACATTTAAAACAAGCGGGGCAGTCGCAGTTCCATAATATCTAATACTGGAGTAGTAGTATAAAACTGGAGTACAGAGAAGAAACCTTAGAAAACAGTGACACGGTCCTTGCCTTGACAAAGTAGCCTCGTTGGTTCCTCCAAAAAATGCGAGTGGGGTTCTGCTATCCACTGGGAGTTGTTATCTTCTATTGATCCATAGGCCTTTCATTTCACTAGTATTTGGCTCCGGGTGTGACGAACCCCACATATCCTAAAATTCAGGGCCGCACATGGTCATGTGGTTTTGATTGAACTCGTGACCTTCAGTATTTCCTAATGCAATTTGACGCTTTCATGCTGTTTTCCGGGTATTATGAAATTAATTTTTCGGGCAGAACAGTTGTGTTTAAAATGAGACAGTCCACCGGTCAGTCCTGCCAGGCGGTCCGTCAGTCAAGAGTCTCGCGGCACGAGCTGGGCGGTGATCCAAATCGCAATGTAGTATTTTTGTTCCTTTAGCAAGCACCATTGATCTAAAGAAATTGGGTGGTGCTTCGTGGTCTTCCCTGCTAGTAGAAGATATCAGGTGATACGATGTATTAAGTGATACCATGATACGGGCTTTTAGGAGCCGTTGGATCTCAGACCTGACGACTCTCCAGAGTTTTTGAGCATTTTGCAAAAAAGTCATCCGGAAGTCAAAATTTCGCGTAGGTACAATAGACTTCCGGGAGCCGTCGAATCTGAGATCCAACGGCCCAGAAGTCCGTATCATGGTATCACCTAAGTGTTGGTAGCACCTAATACTGCTAGTATTCCATTCGCAAGTGAGTAAATGACGTGGGATATTCCGGTCTGAATGTGAGGCCATTCTATTCTGATGGGTACGGGTCATTCTGCGCACTGCCGCCGTGTGAAGATCCATTCTCGCTTTCTTAGTGCACACTTGACTTGCCAGACTTTGACTGTGCTCAGTGGAAACTCTGGAATGATTTCCTAGAACGCTGTACGCTGGAAATTGGGGTTATGTTCTCTTCTCATTTTCAAAGTTGGAAACTGGGGCAATGCGTATGGGTAAGTGCAGAGAATTTCAGTGGTGCTGTGACTGCACTGCACTGAAGAGTCGCTCTCTCTCTCTCTCTCGACTGCAGTGCATATATATGGCTGGTCTCCCGTTCAAACTTCAAATGCAGTCCTGTAGGCTGCTTCGGAATTTTTGGATTACTCGATCAGGAGGTCGAGCCAAATTGCAAGTTCACGCCATTCTAACCACGAACTCCGGCAAGCGAAAACCGATGGGCGTTCTCGTCGGCCATCCACGTGCACACCGTCGCAGGCATGCGAGAGGCAAAGAATTTTGGGCATCAACGGGGCAAGGTTTGCGTCGGAACGTCGATCAGATCTTTTTCAGTAGTCAAGTCTCGGTGACACAACATGTGCGTCTAAAAATAGTTAGTGGGTCGGTCGGATGCATACATACATGCCAGATTCCCTGTTTCTGGTCCTCGAAGATGATCTGTATTTTCTTTTTTCAGGAAGAGAAAGAATTTTGTTGAACAACTTTGGTGGCAGCAGAGCAGACTTTCTCGAGGAGAAAATGCATGTCGTTTGGCCATGCTCATGCCAAAGTACTTCGGGCAACTCTATCAGTGCCCTATAGAGAAATAAAAATTCGGTTTTACTCCTCTAATTGAGACCTAGCCAATCCCCAATCGGTGTTAGTTGAGGATAATTTGTTCTTAACCACGCCTCATCTTCCTATTTATACTTCACCGCTCAACGGTTGAGTAAAAATTTCCCACCTCTCTAGCCGCCTCCTCTACCTCTCCTCCGACCACCCTCCCCCCTCTCCCGGCCGTTCCTCGACACCTTCCTCCTCCCAATGGTCGGACAGCATGGCCGATGCTCCTCCCCCCCCCCCCCCCCGCTAGTCCACGCCCGTCGCATCCTCTAGTCCCCGTCCCGCCTCGCCACGCCAGCCGCATCCTCTAGCTGCCGCTCCGCTGATGCGACCGCAACCGCATCCCTGACTTTTGAGACCTCCCTCCGCTATGGCAGTCGTAGAGGAAATACCACGGCGTCCGCGAGCGAGCATGTGGGACGTGAGTGGCGGAGATCACCGACCGCGATACCCACAAGCGGAACTGGATCAGATCGTTCCACACGGCGGAGCTCACCGCCCTGGAATATGACTGGTGGAAGGTGCGGTTCCACGGCGCAGAGGCGCGGCACAACTTCCCGTGGGGAACGGCGCCCACCGACCTTGTCCCGCCATCGCCGGGGGGGGTGGATGCGGCGATGGTTCGGGAGGACCGGGAGGTGCGGGAGCGCATCGTGGTAGAGGGCGCCGATGAGCGGTACATGGCAGACCTCGGCCACCAGTACCCCGAGCTCGTGGAGGTGGAACAAGCGATCTTCGCAGAGCGGGCGGTCGACGGGGAGGTGATCGCCATCACCGACGACAAGAAGGAAGGCGGTGACGACTGTGGCAGCAAGGACGAGGAGTTCTACGTAGAAGAGTGGCGGTGTGCCTTCCCCGACTTCGACGACGATGGCACCGGCCCGGACCAAATGGATGGTGGAATGTCGAGGCAAGATTGGCTCGACCTCTACAAGGGCGACCTCTAGTAGTTAGGTTTAAGTTTCTGTTTAAATGGGTTGTTTAGTTTCGGTTGTCAAGGCAATTTGTCGAAGTTCAGTTGTCTATAAATCTAAACTAGGTTGATCTTATGCAAATTTAATTTTTACTCCGTTAAATTTAGGAGTTCGGTTAGGTCCATCGAAAATTTATTGGAGTAAAAATACTCTCAAACGCCCGGGCGGCCCGCCCGGTCACGAAATTTCGACTCAGACGGGCACCTCAAATGGTCCTCAAACGCCTGGGCTGACCGGCACCCCTCATATCCAGTCCAAATATGGGGCGAATATGGGGGCGCCCGGGCATGCCCGCCATGTCAAACCCGACAGCCCGATCCCACCGCAAAGTGCACCAAATCCACCCCCAGAACCGCCAGATCCATTTGTTCTCTCCTCTCTTCTTCCTCATCCGCTCCGTCTGTCTCGCAGGTCCGCCGCCGCGCGCTGCCGTTCCTAGCCTCTGCGCCGCTAGCTCAGAGCAGAGCGGTCCTCTCTCCCATCCTCGCCGGCCCGGACGGCACCGCGGTGCGTCTGGTAACTCTTTGGCTTCGCCTTGCACTTGATGTGTTCGACACATTGTCTGACCGGATTTTTTGTGATTTTATTAGGGAAAACGATGGATTCTGATGCTTCGTCCGACGAGGAGTATGGACCGACAGAGCTTGATCAAATGATTCAAGATTATTTCTTCAATTCCTCGGATTCTGATGAAGAAGTGGAAATTCTCATACTCATGAGCATGCGAGAGGAAATGGACCGGCAGGTGGAGCATATTCTCAACTTCATGGGCTCAATCAAAGGGAGAAGAGTGATCAATCGGGATAGGGTGTTTGGAGCACGGCTATTGCAGAAGAACTACTTTACTCTGAACCCAACTTTCTCGGATGATCCATGGTCTTGTTGTCGTTGCCGCATGCAGAAATCATTGTTCTTATGCATTGTGGAGGGAGTGGAGGCACATGATGACTACTTCAAGCTCACGACGGATTGCTGCAGCCAACTTTCTTTCTCTGCTAAGCAGAAGTGCACGGCTGCTCTGAGGATACTTGCACTTGGTACGCTATAGATGCCGTTAGTGAGATGGTCGGGATGGGGGAGAGCATATGCCTGAAGACTACTGTCAAGTTTTCCCGCGTTGTGGTGGAGGTGTTTGTGATGGGGAACGTAGTAATTTCAAAATTTTCCTACGCACACGCAAGATCATGTGATGCATAGCAACGAGAGGGGGGAGTGTGATCTACATACCTAGTAGATCGACAACGGAAGCGTTTGGTTGATGTAGTCGTACGTCTTCACGATCCGACCGATCAAGCACCGAAACTACGGCACCTCCGAGTTCTAGCACACGTTCAGCTCGATGACGATCCCCGGACTCCGATCCAGCAGAGTGTCAGGGAAGAGTTCCGTCAGCACGACGGCGTGGTGACGATCTTGATGCACTACAGCAGCAGGGCTTCGCCTAAACTCCGCTACAGTATTATCAAGGACTATGGTGGATGGGGGCGCCGCACACGGCTAAGGAAAAGATCACGTGGATCAACTTGTGTGTCTCTGGGGTGCCCCTGCCTCCGTATATAAAGGACTAAAGGGGGGAGGCTGGCCGGCCAAGGAGGGCACGCCAGGAGAGTCCTACTCCCTCTGGGAGTAGGATTCCCCCCCAATCCTAGTTGGAATGGGATTCGCGGAGGGAGGGAAAAGAGAGAGAGGGGCCGGCCCCCTCACCTTGTCCTATTCGGACCAAGGGAGGGGAGGGGCGCGCGGCCCATGTAGGGCTGCCTCTTCTCTTTTCCACTAAGGCCCATCATGGCCCATTTAGCTCCCGGGGGGTTCCGGTAACCTCCCGGTACTCCGGTAAAATCCCGATTTCACCCGGAACACTTCCGATATCCAAACATAGGCTTCCAATATATCAATCTTTATGTCTCGACCATTTCGAGACTCCTCGTCATGTCCGTGATCACATCCGGGACTCCGAACAACCTTCGGTACATCAAAATGCATAAACTCATAATATAACTGTCATCGTAACCTTAAGCGTGCGGACCCTACGGGTTCGAGAACAATGTAGACATGACCGAGACATGTCTCCATTCAATAACCAATAGCGGGACCTGGATGCCCATATTGGCTCCTACATATTCTACGAAGATCTTTATCGGTCAGACCGCATAACAACATACGTCGTTCCCTTTCTCATCGGTATGTTACTTGCCCGAGATTCGATCGTCGGTATTCCAATACCTAGTTCAATCTCGTTGCCGGCAAGTCTCTTTACTCGTTCTGTAATACATCATCCCGCAACTAACTCATTTAGTTGCAATGCTTGCAAGGCTTAAGTGATGTGCATTACCGAGAGGGCCCAGAGATACCTCTCCGACAATCGGAGTGACAAAACCTAATCTCGAAATACGCCAACCCAACATGTACCTTTGGAGACACCTGTAGTACTCCTTTATAATCACCCAGTTACGTTGTGACGTTTGGTAGTACCCAAAGTGTTCCTCCGGTAAACGGGAGTTGCATAATCTCATAGTTATAGGAACATGTATAAGTCATGAAGAAAGCAATAGCAACATACTAAACGACCGGGTGCTAAGTTAATGGAATGGGTCATGTCAATCAGATCATTCTCTTAATGATGTGATCCCGTTAATCAAATAACAACTCATTGTTCATGGTTAGGAAACATAACCATCTTTGATTAACGAGCTAGTCAAGTAGAGGCATACTAGTGACACTTTGTTTGTCTATGTATTCACACATGTATTATGTTTCTGGTTAATACAATTCTAGCATGAATAATAAACATTTATCATGATTATAAGGAGATAAATAATAACTTTATTATTGCCTCTAGGGCATATTTCCTTCAGTCTCCCACTTGCACTAGAGTCAATAATCTAGATTACACAGTAATGATTCTAACACCCATGGAGCCTTGGTGCTGATCATATTTTGCTCGTGGAAGAGGCTTAGTCAATGGGTCTGCAATATTCAGATCCGTATGTATCTTGCAAATCTCTATGTCTCCCACCTGGACTAGATCCCGGATGGAATTGAAGCGTCTCTTGATGTGCTTGGTTCTCTTGTGAAATCTGGATTCCTTTGCCAAGGCAATTGCACCAGTATTGTCACAAAAGATTTTCATTGGACCCGATGCACTAGGTATGACACCTAGATCGGATATGAACTCCTTCATCCAGACTCCTTCATTTGCTGCTTCTGAAGCAGCTATGTACTCCGCTTCACATGTAGATCCCGCTACAACGCTTTGTTTAGAACTGCACCAACTTACAGCCCCACCGTTTAATGTAAACACGTATCCGGTTTGCGATTTAGAATCGTCCGGATCAGTGTCAAAGCTTGCATCAACGTAACCTTTTATGATGAGCTCTTTGTCACCTCCATATACGAGAAGCATATCCTTAGTCCTTTTCAGGTATTTCAGGATGTTCTTGACCGCTGTCCAGTGATCCACTCCTGGATTACTTTGGTACCTCCCTGCTAGACTTATAGCAAGGCACACATCAGGTCTGGTACACAGCATTGCATACATGATAGATCCTATGGCTGACGCATAGGGAACATCTTTCATATTCTCTCTATCTTCTGCAGTGGTCGGGCATTGAGTCTTACTCAACTTCACACCTTGTAACACAGGCAAGAACCCTTTCTTTGCTTGATCCATTTTGAACTTCTTCAAAATTTTGTCAAGGTATGTGGTTTGTGAAAGTCCAATTAAGCGTCTTGATCTATCTCTATAGATCTTAATGCCTAATATGTAAGCAGCTTCACCGAGGTCTTTCATAGAAAAACTTTTATTCAAGTATCCCTTTGTGCTATCCAGAAATTCTACATCATTTCCAATTAGTAATATGTCATCCACATATAATATCAGAAATGCTACAGAGCTCCCACTCACTTTCTTGTAAATACAGGCTTCTCCAAAAGTCTATATAAAACAAAATGCTTTGATCACACTATCAAAACGTTTATTCCAACTCCGAGAGGCTTGCACCAGTCCATAAATGGATCGCTGGAGCTTGCACACTTTGTTAGTTCCCTTTGGATCGACAAAACCTTCTGGTTGCATCATATACAACTCTTCTTCCAGAAATCCATTCAGGAATGCAGTTTTGACATCCATCTGCCAAATTTCATAATCATAAAATGCGGCAATTGCTAACATGATTCGGACAGACTTAAGCATCGCTACGGGTGAGAAGGTATCATCGTAGTCAATCCCTTGAACTTGCCGAAAACCTTTTGCGACAAGTCGAGCTTTGTAGACAGTAATGTTACCTTCAGTGTCAGTCTTCTTCTTGAAAATCCATTTATTCTCAATTGCTTGCCGATCATCGAGCAAGTCAACCAAAGTCCATACTTTGTTCTCATACATGGATCCCATCTCAGATTTCATGGCTTCAAGCTACTTTGCGGAATCTGGGATCACCATCGCTTCTTCATTGTTCGTAGTTCATCATGATCTAGCAACATGACTTCCAGAACAGGATTACCGTACCACTCTGGCGCGGATCTTACTCTGGTTGATCTACGAGGTTCAGTAATATCTTGTTCTGAAGTTTCATGATCATCATCATTAGCTTCCTCGCTAACTGGTGTAGGTGTCGCAGAAACAGTTTTCTGTGATGTACTACTTTCCAATAAGGGAGTAGGTACAGTTACCTCGTCAAGTTCTACTTTCCTCCCACTCACTTCTTTCGAGAGAAACTCCTTCTCCAGAAAGTTTCCGAATTTAGCAACAAAAGTCTTGCCTTCGGATCTGTGATAGAAGGTGTATCCAATAGTTTCCTTTGGATATCCTATGAAGACACATTTCTCCGATTTGGGTTCGAGCTTACCAGGTTGAAGCTTTTTCACATAAGCATCGCAGCCCCAAACTTTTAGAAACGACAACTTTGGTTTCTTGCCAAACCACAGTTCATAAGGCGTCGTCTCAACGGATTTTGATGATGCCCTATTTAACGTGAATGCGGCCGTCTCTAGAGCGTATCCCCAAAACGATAGCGGTAAATCAGTAAGAGACATCATAGATCGCACCATATCTAGTAAAGTACGATTACGACGTTCGGACACACCATTACGCTGTGGTGTTCCGGGTGGCGTGAGCTGCGAAACTATTCCGCATTGTTTCAAATGTACACCAAACTCGTAACTCAAATATTCTCCTCCACGATCAGATCGTAGAAACTTTATTTTCTTGTTACGATGATTTTCAACTTCACTCTGAAATTCTTTGAACTTTTCAAATGTTTCAGACTTATGTTTCATTAAGTAGATATACCCATATCTGCTCAAATCATCTGTGAAGGTGAGAAAATAACGATATCCGCCACGAGCTTCAATATTCATCGGACCACATACATCTGTATGTATGATTTCCAACAAATCTGTTGCTCTCTCCATAGTACCGGAGAACGGCGTTTTGGTCATCTTGCCCATGAGGCACGGTTCGCAAGTACCAAGTTATTCATAATCAAGTGGTTCCAAAAGTCCATCAGTATGGAGTTTCTTCATGCGCTTTACACCGATATGACCTAAACAGCAGTGCCACAAATAAGTTGCACTATCATTATCAACTCTGCATTTTTGGCTTCAACGTTATGAATATGTGTGCTACTACTATCGAGATTCAACAAGAATAGACCACTCTTCAAGGGTGCATGACCATAAAAGATATTACTCATATAAATAGAACAACCATTATTCTCTGATTTAAATGAATAACCGTCTCGCATTAAACAAGATCCAGATATAATGTTCATGCTCAACGCTGGCACCAAATAACAATTATTTAGGTCTAATACTAATCCCGAAGGTAGATGTAGAGGTAGCGTGCCGACCGCGATCACATCGACTTTGGAACCGTTTCCCACGTGCATCGTCACCTCGTCCTTAGCCAATCTTTGCTTAATCCGTAGTCCCTGTTTCGAGTTGCAAATATTAGCAACAGAACCAGTATCAAATACCCAGGTGCTACTGCGAGCATTGGTAAGGTACACATCAATAACATGTATATCACATATACCTTTGTTCACCTTGCCATCCTTCTTATCCGCCAAATACTTGGGGCAGTTCCGCTTCCAGTGACCAGTCTGCTTGAAGTAGAAGCACTCAGTTTCAGGCTTAGGTCCAGGTTTGGGTTTCTTCTCTTGAGCAGCAACTTGCTTGGTGTTCTTTTTGAAGTTCCCCTTCTTCTTCCCTTTGCCATTTTTCTTGAAACTAGTGGTCTTATTGACCATCAACACTTGATGCTCCTTCTTGATTTCTACCCCGGCAGCTTTCAGCATCGCGAAGAGCTCGGGAATAGTCTTGTTCATCCCTTGCATATTATAGTTCATCACGAAGCTCTTGTAGCTTGGTGGCAGTGATTGGAGAATTCTGTCAATGACGCAATCATCTGGAAGATTAACTCCCAATTGAATCAAGTGATTATTATACCCAGACATTTTGAGTATATGCTCACTGACAGAACTGTTCTCCTCCATCTTGCAGCTATAGAACTTATTGGAGACTTCATATCTCTCAATCCGGGCATTTGCTTGAAATATTAACTTCAACTCTTGGAACATCTCATATGCTCCATGACGTTCAAAACGTCGTTGAAGTCCCGATTCTAAGCCGTAAAGCATGACACACTGAACTATCGAGTAGTCATCAGCTTTGCTCTGCCAGACGTTCATAACATCCGGCGTTGCTCCTGCAGCAGGCCTGGCACCCAGCGGTGCTTCCAGGACGTAATTCTTCTGTGCAGCAATGAGGATAATCCTCAAGTTACGGACCCAGTCCGTGTAATTGCTACCATCATCTTTCAACTTTGCTTTCTCAAGGAACGCATTAAAATTCAACGGAACAACAGCACGAGCCATCTATCTACAATCAAACATACATAAGCAAGATACTATCAGGTACTAAGTTCATGATAAATTTAAGTTCAATTAATCAAATTACTTAAAGAACTCCCACTTAGATAGACATCCCTCTAATCTTCTAAGTGATCACGTGATCCAAATCAACTAAATCATAACCGATCATCACGTGAGATGGAGTAGTTTTCAATGGTGAACATCGTTATGTTGATCATATCTACTATATGATTCACGCTCGACCTTTCGGTCTCCTTGTTCCGAGGCCATATCTGTATATGCTTGGCTCGTCAAGTATAACCTGAGTATTTCGCGTGTGCAACTGTTTTGCACCCGTTGTATTTGAACGTAGAACCTATCACACCCGATCATCACGTGGTGTCTCAGCACGAAGAACTTTCGCAACGGTGCATACTCAGGGAGAACACTTCTTGATAATTAGTGAGAGATCATCTTATAATGCTACCGTCAATCAAAGCAAGATAAGATGCATAAAAGATAAACATCACATGCAATCAATATAAGTGATATGATATGGCCATCATCATCTTGTGCTTGTGATCTCCATCTCCGAAGCACCGTCGTGATCACCATCGTCACCGGCGTGACACCTTGATCTCCATCGTAGCATCGTTGTCGTCTCGCCAAGCTTGTGCTTCTACGACTATCGCTACCGTTTAGTGATAAAGTAAAGCATTACATCGCGATTGCATTGCATACAATAAAGCGACAACCATATGGCTCCTGCCGGTTGCCGATAACTCGGTAACAAAACATGATCATCTCATACAATAAAATTCAGCATCATGTCTTGACCATATCACATCACAACATGCCCTGCAAAAACAAGTTAGACGTCCTCTACTTTGTTGTTGCAAGTTTTACGTGGCTGCTACGGGCTTAAGTAAGAAGCAATCTCACCTACGCATCAAACCACAACGATAGTTTGTCAATTTGACTCCGTTTTAACCTTCGCAAGGACCGGGCGTAGCCACACTTGGTTCAACTAAAGTTGGAGGAACTGTCACCCACAAGCCACCTCTGTGCAAAGCACGTCAGGAGAACCGGTCTCGCGTAAGCGTACGCGTAATGTCGGTCTGGGCCGCTTTATCCAACAATACCGCCGAACCAAAGTATGACATGCTGGTAGGCAGTATGACTTATATCGCCCACAACTCACTTGTGTTCTACTCGTGCATATAACATCAACATATAAAACCTAGGCTCTGATACCACTGATGGGGAACGTAGTAATTTCAAAATTTTCCTACACACACGCAAGATCATGTGATGCATAGCAACGAGAGGTGGGAGTGTGATCTACATACCTAGTAGATCGACAACGGAAGCGTTTGGTTGATGTAGTCGTACGTCTTCACGATCCGACCGATCAAGCACCGAAACTACGGCACCTCTGAGTTCTAGCACACGTTCAGCTCGATGATAATCCCTGGACTCTGATCCAGCAGAGTGTCGGGGAAGAGTTCTGTCAGCACGACGGCGTGGTGACGATCTTGACGCACTACAGCAGCAGGGCTTCGCCTAAACTCCGCTACAGTATTATCGAGGACTATGGTGGCTGGGGGCGCCGCACACGGCTAAGGAAAAGATCACGTGGATCAACTTGTGTGTCTCTGGGGTGCCCCTGCCTCTGTATATAAAGGACTAAAGGGGGGAGGCTGGCCGGCCAAGGAGGGCGCGCCAGGAGAGTCCTACTCCCTCTGGGAGTAGGATTCCCCCCCCCCCCAATCCTAGTTGGAATAGGATTCGCGGAGGGGGGGGAAAAGAGAGAGAGGGGTCGGCCCCCTCTCCTTGTCCTATTCGGACCAAGGGAGGGGAGGGGCGCGCGGCCCATGTAGGGCTGCCTCTTCTCTTTTCCACTAAGGCCCATCATGGCCCATTTAGCTCTCGGGGGGGTTCCGGTAACCTCCCGATACTCCGGTAAAATCCCGATTTCACCCGGAACACTTCCGATATCCAAACATAGGCTTCCAATATATCAATCTTTATGTCTCGACCATTTCGAGACTCGTCGTCATGTCTGTGATCACATCCGGGACTCCGAACAACCTTCGGTACATCAAAATGCATAAACTCATAATATAACTGTCATCGTAACCTTAAGCGTGCGGACCCTACGGGTTCGAGAACAATGTAGACATGACTGAGACATGTCTCCAGTCAATAACCAATAGCGGGACCTGGATGCCCATATTGGCTCCTACATATTCTATGAAGATCTTTATCGGTCAGACCGCATAACAACATACGTCGTTCCCTTTGTCATCGGTATGTTACTTGCCCGAGATTCGATCGTCGGTATTCCAATACCTAGTTCAATCTCGTTGCCGGCAAGTCTCTTTACTCGTTCTGTAATACATCATCCCGCAACTAACTCATTTAGTTGCAATGCTTGCAAGGCTTAAGTGATGTGCATTACCGAGAGGGCCCAGAGATACCTCTCCGACAATCGGAGTGACAAAACCTAATCTCGAAATACGCCAACCCAACATGTACCTTTGGAGACACCTGTAGTACTCCTTTATAATCACCCAGTTACGTTGTGATGTTTGGTAGTACCCAAAGTGTTCCTCTGGTAAACGGGAGTTGCATAATCTCATAGTTATAGGAACATGTATAAGTCATGAAGAAAGCAATAGCAACATACTAAACGATCGGGTGCTAAGCTAATGGAATGGGTCATGTCAATCAGATCATTCTCTTAATGATGTGATCCCGTTAATCAAATAAAACTCATTGTTCATGGTTAGGAAACATAACCATCTTTGATTAACGAGCTAGTCAAGTAGAGGCATACTAGTGACACTTTGTTTGTCTATGTATTCACACATGTATTATGTTTCCGGTTAATACAATTCTAGCATGAATAATAAACATTTATCATGATTATAAGGAAATAAATAATAACTTTATTATTGCCTCTAGGGCATATTTCCTTCAGTTTGGACCTGAGTATCTCAGAGAACCAAATGCGCAGGACACAGAGAAGTTGTTGCCTCTTGGATAGGCTATGGGGTTTCCAGGAATGCTCAGATCAATTGATTGCATGCATTGGCAATAGAAAAACTGCCCCCAAAGGTTTGCGGACAATGTATTAAGGTCACACCAAAGAGGCCACTATCATACTAGAAGCGGTGGCATCACATGACTTAATTTGGCATGCTTTCTATGGAATGTCGGGTTCTCACAACGACATCAATGTGCTTCAACGATCTCCGGTATTCAGGATGCTTTGCAATGGGGAATCACTGTTGTGCAACTACACCATCAACAATCGAGACTACAACATGGGATACTATCTTGCCGATGGCATCTATCCTCAATGGGCGGCGTTTGTGAAGACCACATCCGAACCGCATGGCAATAAACAGAGTCACTTTGCAACAATGCAGGAAGCGGCTAGGAGGGATGTGGAGAGCGCATTTGGTGTGCTTCAAGCTCGTTGGGGAATTGTTCGTGGGGCTCCAATGATGTGGGAATCGAAAACTTTGTGGCGGCTTAGACATGTTCTGTACTTTTGCACAATATGATTGTCGAGGATGAGGGTGATGGTGTAGGCCAAACCAATGATTTTGAAGCACCTAGAGAACAAGTTGAAATTCTGGAAGATCAAGATGCAGCTCATGTTATGAACTTTCTGCAGATGCATCAAAATCTTCGAGATCATTAGGTGCATGCGCAGCTACTAAATGATCTTGTGGAGAGTTGTGCACTTAAAATAAATTTTATGTAAACAATATTTATGTTTGGTACCAACATTTGTTATTTACGTGCGACAATGACTTGTATGATCGACCTGCATGGATTTGTATAGATTTGAGAGTCCGGATTTGAGAGATGTGGATACCGGAGTGAAATATGAGGGTCCGTCCGAACGCGTTTGTGGGCGTGCCCAGACGCGTCCGCGGATGTATAGGGGGGCGGATTTGTCCAGTCCAGTTGTAGATGCTCTAAGGGTTTACTCCACCGGATCCCCTTTTATTTTTGGGATCAGTTAGGGCACATACAATTATGGCATATGGATACTGATACCCCATGACAAAAAATAGTTTGAGGCATCTACATTTTTTTCTCCCCAATGCAAGCTATCATTAATGGGCCTCATTAAGAGATAAAAAATAAAGACTCTAGTACACATGCATCTCTACATTTCACTCCAACCTTTTCACTTTTTGACACCGGACAACACTTTTTGTCTTCAAGCATCCGCCTCCTGAAAAGATCCCGTTTTCCTATCCGAACATGTTTATCTGATATCCGAACCTACATGACATGCGAAGCATCACCCTGAGACTATGTATTATACATGCCCTTAGAGCTGCCCTTACCGAGTGGCCTTTTTCACGCACATACAACTTGTTGCCTTTAGAGTTACACGTCTCTGTTACGAAAGCCATTCAACATGTCCATGTTGTTTCTTCCCAAGGAGGGGAACCTTTCCGGCTAACTGAGGTACTATTTACACCAGTCGAGAGCATAAAGCCAAAGCCAACTCAAGAAATATTCAGCATACGAGCATGCATAGTTTCCAACTCTGTTTATATTTGACTTGTTTGACCAGCACGTTGATGTTTGACATTGTCAATGATTGCCAACAACTCCCCTTATTATCAGAGATCATTTTGTTGACTGAGAATTACTTGCATATGTCCAAGGTCTAAATACATGTTTTTTTTAAAAAAGGAGGCAAAACCTCCGGCCTTTGCATCAATCGATGCACGAAGCCATCTTATTAAAAATAAAGTAGCAAAGTCTTATGGTCACAAGAGGCCCATAATTATAGTGCAAAACAAAAGAAAACATAAAAAAATGTCACATCCGGCGATACAGAGCAGACTACAATGCCTATACACCTAGCCTATTATCAGTTCGCCATCCAAATCGGCTGAAAAATTTCACCAACCCTAAGCTTCAACCCAGCTAGGCGCCCAACCCTCACTAGACATGCATTCCCTCAATGGGTTGGTGAGAGTGTGACACGTGAAGAAAGATGACTCGACTAGTTCAAGTGATACAGTGGTAAACCATGCAAGCTTCTCGATTAGTTCAATCCTACAACCGCCATTAGTTACAAAAAATAAAAATCTTTAGTTATCTAAAATATGTTTGTATCGCCAAGTGAAGTCGGAGAACATCGTAGACTCAAATTGGTAAATAGCAACACGTGGATACAAGACTAAGAAGAGAAGCCATCACATCGTGTTGATGGAACTAGCCACTATAGACATACAACTGACTAGTGACTATGTAGGAACTATTTTAACTTTCTCGTTTGCGGTCTATGTCGATGCGTCGTTTCCACATACCATATAACAAGCCAACAATAGATTCTTTGCAATTAAGAAAGCACAATAGATTGTTTGCACTATTTGAAGTTGTCTCAAGAACCACTAGACCATTGATCTAAAAAAAGGGACAAGTAAATTTATCATGAATATTTATCACACATTGTACCCTTTTAACTTACATCACAGTGGTTCTACTGGCTACCTATCACTACCAAAGCATGCAATTGCAATTTTTGGCAACAATCTGGCAGCTCTGTAAGAACATTACAAAACATCGACTTCTAAAGAAATCCAATAAAAAACAGTATTATCACTTATCAGCTAAGAACATCTGAAGCCTTCTCGACTTTGAAGCACACTATCTTCTCTTCAAGTACTCGATCCTCAGCAGATAGGTAGGGGCTCACCGTTCCACCCCTTGAGACACTCAAGTAGTGCGTCAATGTGCTTGCCCTGGTTCATAGCAACGAACACCTTGTCCACCTCTTCACCGGGAGACCTAGTCTTCTCCCCGGTCAAGTACACAGTTCCAAGCTCCTTGCGCACGAACCGGTAGAGAGGGTATGATCGACATTCAGCGATACGGTTTTGTTGTGTAGCAGTACCATTCTCCACGGCACTTCGGGCAGCCTCGACCTCCTTTGGAAGCACTGCACGGAGCTCCTGTTCAAATATGGCAAGTTTAGCAAACACTGATGTCTCCACATCACGCTCAGCCTCACCATTGGCCAAGGCATGCTCCACAAGAACTGCACGCATCTTCTGCATCAGTGGATAGTTGGCGCTGCAGGGGTCATCTGCGTAAGCAAACACCGCCTCACGGTCGATTGTGAGCAGCAAGTCCTTCTCACAGAAGCGCGCATTGTGGAGATGACCATTGTTGTTGGTGCTCAGTGTCTTCCTAGCCACAGTCTTCACACAACTCTTCACGGCGTTCTTGACATTCTCCTCAAGGTGGCGGAGGTCAATAGCCTGGCACAACGCGACCAAGAATGTCGAGGACATGAGCTTCAATATGTCAATGGCCTCGGCAGTCTTCCTTGAGGAGATGAGGCCAAGAGAGTTGACATCTTGGTTGTGCTGCTCTGCGCTCTGGACATGGTTGGTCACAGGGTTGCCCAAGAACTGGAGCTCGGAGCAGTACGAGGCCATGGCAATTTCGGCACCCTTGAAGCCATAGTCCAAGCTTGGGTTGCGCCCACCGGAGAGGTTGGAAGGAAGACCGTTGTTGTAGAAGTCGTTCACCAACTCCGAGAATTGGGCAAACATAAGCTTGCCAATCGCAGCAATGGCAAGCCTGGTATTGTCCATCGACACACCGATTGGTGTACCCTGGAAGTTTCCACCATGGATAGCCTTGCCACGGGAGACGTCGATGAGTGGGTTGTCGTTGACGGAGTTGATCTCTCGCTCAATCGACTTGGTGGCAGCACGGATGACCTCAATCTGAGGACCAAGCCACTGCGGTGACGTACGGAGTGCATACCTATCTTGCTTTGGCTTCATCAATGGGTCGAGCTCGCCGAGCTTCTTAGCAAGCATCATGTAGGAGCTGCCTTCGAGTATGTGCTCCATGATGGCGGCAGCCTCGATCTGCCCAGGGTGGTGCTTCAACTTATGGGTCAAGTGGTCGGTGTACTCTGGCTTGCCGTTCATAACCTCACAGAAGACAGCTGACAGGACCTCGGCGAGAAGACTAAGGATGTTAGCCTCGAAAAGGACCATGGATGCAAGCCCCGAGCCCACTGCCGTGCCGTTCACCATAGCAAGGCCTTCCTTGGGCTGCAGCTCGAAGAAGCCATGCTGGATGCCAGCAATCTTAAATGCCTCCGCCGCGTTAACCTTGGTGCCATCCGGAGCCGTGGCCATGGAGTTTGGGCGGCCGGTTACCAGTCCCGCAATATAGGAAAGCGGGACGAGGTCACCAGACGCGGTGATGGTGCCCCTAAGCGGTAGGCATGGTGTCACGTTGGCGTTGAGGAGCGTGGCGATCGTCTCGAGGATCTCGAAGCGGATGCCGGAATATCCCTGAAGCAGGGTGTTGACACGCACGAGCATGGCTGCCCTCGTCGCCGCAGCAGGCAGAACGTGGCCGTCGTTGCCATTGCCGAAGGCTCCAGCGTTAAGAAATCTGAACAGACAAGCAACACACGAAAAAATAAGACTTCCATAACTCACAGACAGAGATGATCAACAATTCAACATGTGAAATATAACTTGTTCGCGGTTTAATTCGTACCTAATGAGCTCCCTCTGGAGAGCGCCGCCCTCCTTGGTCCTCCGGTGAGAGGTGGCGCCGAAGCCGGTGGTGACACCGTAGCTGTCGGTGCCGTTCATCATGCTGTTCATGACCCAGTCGCTGCTCTCCTTGACGCGGCCGCGGGCGGACTCGTCGAGCTCCACCCTGGTGTCGCTGCCGGCAGCCACCGCGGCGACCATGGCAATGGTCAGGCTGGCGCCCTCCATGGTCACCACCGGCTTACGGTACTCCTCGACCATCCGCTTCACTGCATCCAAATGGCTACCGGACAGCTCCTCCGCCGCCTTCCCCCAGTTGAGCGGGTCGGCCCGCGCCGGCTGTGCCACGCACAGGCCATCGCCGTTGGCGGCAACGTGCCCGTTCTCGCACTCCATCGAGATATGCAAAGAAGTGCTAAAGCAAGCTAGTAAGCTAGAAGCCGGGCGGGTGTGTGCGTATCTGGATGAACTCTGGGAGTGGTGATGGATTGATCGGTGGCGCTGAAGAGGAGCTCAAACTGCAGAAGAAGGCGAGGCTCTTCTTGGAGATGAACGGAGGGAGAAGACGGGTTAAATAGGGAGCGCAGCTGGGCAGGGTCAGGGTGGGTGTGGGGGTTGGGTTGGTGTGGAGTGTGGAGCTGGATGGCCGGGTTGACCGCTGGATTGGTGGGTGCACCAGTGGCCGCTGGAGCGCACGGACCGGGTGGTGACTACGTACAGGCGCTCGGTGGCGGCATCGTGGCAGCTGCGCTTGGCCGGGGTGCGCAAGATGGTTGGTGCAGGGAAGAGAGGCAGAGCACGTCAGGTGTTCGGCCGTTTGTGCAGGCACATGGCAATTTCTCCTTTTTTTTTGGGCTTCCCTTTCTCCTTTCCGGAGGAGTGGAATTCATGTATCATTATAGCAATTCAACAGAGTGTTTGCCCATGTCGGCGCTCACCTCCAATTTACTGTGCACTCACATGCTCAAGCGTTCAGTGTTAATCATGCAGCACCATGTGCCTCTGTGTTAACCTACTTGATCAAAGCGTTCGAGTAGTGTTCTTCGGATTGTAGTGGCGTCGGCTGCTTTGTGCCAACCTGTTGCTGAAGGCAGCTTTACCTAATTTGGTGCCAGAATCGCTGCACTTGGAGATCCGAACATGCAACTTGTACTAATGTAAGCACGTCCTTTTGTCGACATTGCAACATTTAAAACAAGCGGGGCGGCTGCTTACACCATCTACTGGTACTAGTATAAAACTGCAAGAAAAGAAATCTTAGAAAACAGTTACACGGTCCTTGCTTTGACAGAGCAGCTTGGATTGTTTCTCCAAAAAATGCGAGTGAGGTTCTGCTGTCCACTGGGAAGGAGTTGTTATCTGCTGCTGATCCATACGCCTTTCAGTAGTGTAGTATTTCCTTCTGGGTGCGACGAACCTCGCATATTCTATTTAAATTTAGGGTACCACAAGGTCATGTGGTATTGATTGAACTCGTGACCTTCCTTCAGTATTTCCTAATGCGGTTTGACGCTTTCAAGCTGTTTTCCAGACATTATGAAATTAATTTGTTGGGAAGAACATTTCTGTTTAAAATGAGACGGTCCACCGGTCAGTCCTGCCAGGCAGTCCGTCGGTCAAGAGTCTCGCGGCACGAGCTGGGCGGTGATCCAAATCGCAATGTAGTATTTTTGTTCCTTTAGCAAGCACCATTGATCTAAAGAAATTGGGTGGTGCTTCGTGGTATTCCCTGCTAGTAGAAGATATCAGGTGATACGATGTATTAAGTGATACCATGATACGGACTTTTAGGAGCCGTCAGTCAAGAGTCTCGCGGCGCAGGCTGGGTGGTGATCGAAATCACAATGTGGTATTTTCTTCCTTTAGCAAGCACCACTGATCTATTGGAAGCTTCATCTGAAGAAAAGGAAACCAGGAAGCATTTATTTGCTTCTTGGTCATCTCTGCTGTCTCGTTCGCAAGTGAGTAAATGACTAGGGAAATTCCAGTTTGCGTGTAAAGCCATTCCATTCGGATGCATTCTCACTTTCTCAGTGCACACTTGACTTGGCAGACTTGGCTGGAAACTATGGAATGATTTCTTCCAAGGTTACATTTTCCATGTTCTCTCTTCTTCTTCTTTTTTGTTCAGACGGAATTGATGTTCTCCTTTTCAAAGACGAGTGATTGCAGTTTAGGGTAATCTGTATCGGTAACTGCAAGGAATTTTCACTGCTGCTGCCTGTAATTTGCACTGAAGATCAGTCGTTCGTGAGACACCTCTCCACTGTGACTGCATTAGTGAGTGGGCAAGTGAGCCCCAAGCTGCAGGAGCGTGTGGTTGGCTTTCCGTTCAGTTTCTGCACGCTGCTTTGGGGGAGCAGCTGGATCACTCGATCAGAGTCCAGATGGAGCCAAATTGCGCGTACGTACGCGTCATTTTAGCCCTCAGACGAAAAACGACGGGCATCCTCGCTCGCTGGCCCGCCGTTCGTTCGTCTCTTTAGCCTTCGACGACTCCGACAGTTGCACCCACGAGGAGCGAAAACGGAAGGAACGGCCAGCGTTCTCCGGTCTGGGTCTCGTCGGTCATCCGCATGCACACTGCACACCGTCGCAGGCATGCGTGTGAGGGAAAAAGATTGTGAGCCGTTGGGGTTGACGGGGCTGCCAAAGTTTGCGTCGGAATGTCGACCGGATCTTCTCGAGTGGTCAAGTCGTTGGCCACACGGAGTCAAAATGTGCTTCTAAAAATAGTTGGTGGGTCAGTCGGATGCATACATACGTATTTCTTTTTTCCGGGAATAATTTCTCTTCCTTTTAGAAGAGCTTTGGTGGCAGCATAGCCTATTTTTTGGAGGACGAAATGCATGTCGTTCGGCCGTGCTGATGCGAAGCTACTTACCGAGTAATATCGTGCAAAATTCCTGTGGTATTTGGTCTCTAGCTACATACACTGTACTTGTCCATGCAGTTTCTTCCGAACGAGGGAAACCTTTCCGGCTAAGTGAGGCACGATTTACACCAGCCGAGGGCATAAAGCCAAACACAAGTCAAGAAATATTCAGCATACGAGCATGCATAGTTTTCCGACTCTGTGTTTATATTTGACTAGTTTGACGAGCACGACCGCGTTGATGTTTGACTTTGTCAGTGATTGCCAACAACTCCGCTTATTATCAGCGATCATTTTGTTGACTGAGAATTACTTGCATATGTCCAGGATTCAGAGACATGGTTAAGTATAGGCAATTTTTACGTGCTAAAACAATAATTAGCCATGCACGTGCTACCAACCCTAAGCTTCAACCCAGCTAGGCGCTCAACACTCGGTAGACAGCATTCCCTTTCCCTTGGTGGGTTGGTGAGAGTGAGACACGTGAAGAAAGATCACTAGACGAGTTCAACTGATACAGTAGCAAACCAAGCATGGCACTTGGCCCATGGCTGCAGCTAATGGCGGTCGCGGGATTGCTAACGTCAGTGCTTCCGTCTTTCTCCCCATATCTCCATTTTTCCAAAGTTGTATTTTTCTCTCCCAGCTACTATTGAAATGTGAGTTTATTCTTGGTTTCTAAGCTATATAAAACCTGGCAATTTTGATCATTGTCTTTTAGTACTAGACATAATATTATGTGGTCTCTAACTTCAGTTAAACAACACAGCTCATGAAAATGTGATGAAAAATATATAATATAAAAACCTAGAAATTTAAAAGAAATACATGAAGACAATAGAATATATCTTTTTATGAACAAAGGGGGAATTATTGAAATTCTAGGATAAAAAATGGAAACTTAGGAGGGAAAAGGCTAACTATTATATGAAAACTAGGGAATTCGATAAAGCTCGTGATTACTCATAAAGGTCCATAAACAATTTGTGATGTCATTGATTTTCATGGTTGTTTGTAAATATTTTTATTTTCTCTTTGTTTTTTCATCTTAAAAATATCCTATATATTTAGTGCATCTTTCTAAATTTTGTTGCCAATTCTGAATCACCATTTCGGTCCTTGCTTTATCTCATCTGAAATGATCAATTCCCACCAAATCACCAACCAGGACTCCAGGGTCAAGATCGTGGGTACATCATCAGCACACAAAAGAAGAAGAATAACGTGGATATAACATCAACCTTGGAATCATGCTTGTGCAGACCGCTGGATGAAAACAGGCCTTTGAGCACCCGCAAAGAAAAGAAAAGAAAACAGGCCTTTGAGAATAGTGGGAAGCACACTACCATGCACCAAGTCATTCACTAGTGCTCGGTGGTAGGCAGAAAGCTAGGTTTGGACTTCACCAAGGCATGCATGCACCTACCGCAGCTCTGCAAGCTTAACCCAGTTGGTACTATTCAATCAAGCTGCATGCCATTATCCTCTCGTGTCATTTTTACTCTGCCGGCCGCTCCATTTCGGTATTAATAAAGCCGTGCCCGCTCCCGACCAAAACGGTACACATACGTCGTCGACACTATCGATCGGGTGGTCGCGAAACGAACAAACGCCCGAGAAACGTATGCCGGGATGTACATGTCGCTGAAACAGATGCCACGCCCTACAGACGTTGGACGCCATGGATTCCTGCCGACGCACGACGAAGCTGGCCACACGAAAACACACGACTCTCGACGTTTCGAATGGTACAATATGATTCTCATCGTGAAATGTACGTATGCAGCTTTGGTCCAGACCTGTCATGCTCGTCGCAGCACCTCCATTAAGAAGACTGGAACCTACTACGGAGTAGTACATGCATATGTCCGGCTACCCCTATCGCTCTCGGCCTATCGCCGGCGTGCGTGGCCCATGCATAACGACGGCAGCCAGTGGATCCATGTGCTGCCCTTCAATGCGGACGGGGCGCGCTCCTCCGCCGTACCGGCAAGTAGACCGGCGCCCGGCAGCGACCCGCGGCGCTCTGCTGGACCGGGCCGGGAGCGGGAGGCTGGGTGGTTGGTGTTGGTGTTGTTGTTGGTGGGTTGTGGGGGGTGGCCTGGCGAGGCGAGCATCCACAGGTTCCACCTACCACACGCAGCGGGAACGGTTGGCGCATGGCGCGCCGGCGCGGTGGCCGGGTAGAGTGGCCGGGTAGGTGGCGTGCGTGACGCTTGCTCCACTAGCAGTTCATGGTTGCCCTGTACGCCGCGCAAGCTAGGCCAGAGTGCCAGACGACGAGCAAACCTTCCCACGGATTGGATTGGATTGGTTTGGTTGGTGTGCGTGCGGTGCGGTGCGCGCTCTGTTTGTTGATCTCGCTGGCGTTACGCAAGACTTGCTGTTGCCGCCTTTTTTTTTTAACAACGCAAGCGTTTATATAAACGTGTATACACTCACTTTCATAAACGCACGCACGCAGACCCTATTCCTGTGAGCACTTTCGAGAGACTGAGCTGGCATATCGTCTTGAGATTTTACAGATTCACCGTAGGCGCCTCGTAGTCGACGGAAACGTCTTCTCCCACTTAAATTGTATCGCCGCAAATCCTGAAATAAATTCAGGATAAATGCGAGTATCATAACTTGAACCCTGGTAAGTTGATGTTGCTGCTGGCAGGTAAAAATGTCTGCTAGTCACGAAATTAGAGTGATTGGTTTCTCGACGACTACATGAAAAAGAAAGTTCGAATGGAGTTTTTGGAGTGAAGAATAGTCGCATGCCTCACTTCGATGATTTTTTTTCTAAGACAATCTCGTGAATCCTGTATTTAACTCGTCACAGTGTTTATAGTGATGAAAGTAAAATCATCCGAATTGCCTAATCAAACATGGCGGCCAACCCCAAGTGACAGTGCATGCTTTGTTAAATTATGAGCCTTGACATTTAAGCTCCTATACTGATGACTAAAAAGAGAACTGTCAAAAAAGCAAGAATGGTCAATTATTTCTCTATTTTTTGAGGAAAGAGTTCGATGATTTGGAGTAAAGCATGCTCGCGTGACTGCTGGCCCAGTAATGCGTTCAGACTGGGCCGCCATTGGTATGACCGCAAATTGCCACGACTGGGCCTACATGAGCCAAAAGCTTCTCAGGTCCAAATTCAAGCTCTCTTTTGGATTGGGCGGCAGATTTGCATATTCAGCAAATACAAGTCGCATCCGACTGCAAGGGAGTGATAGAAGAAATTCAGAGTGGAAGTGGAGCTACTTATGGGGCGATCATTAAGGAGATCAAGCAACAACAATCTACTTTTAGTTCCTGTTTTTTTGTTCATAAATTTAGGAGCTCAAATGTTGAGACTCACAACCTAGCGAGACATGCTTTTTCTTTGGGACCGGGCCGCCATGTTTGGTTTGGCCAGCCCGTGGGGTTTCCGTTCGTCCATGTAAACATTGTGATGGTTTGAAATAAAAAGTCTCGTGAGGTTGTCTCAAATAAAATGTAAAAAAACAGATACTTTTGCTTTTTTTTGGGTAAGCCAAGTCTTCAGGCATTTCCTATTCAGCGCCTTCAGCATCCGTTAACGTGCATTTTGTTAACAGGCGCTGCTCTTACCTTGGCCGGCCCATATACGA
The DNA here is from genome assembly GCF_056163025.1 of Triticum urartu. Taxonomy (NCBI): domain Eukaryota; kingdom Viridiplantae; phylum Streptophyta; class Magnoliopsida; order Poales; family Poaceae; genus Triticum; species Triticum urartu. The sequence goes on along the minus strand of NC_141874.1, from coordinate 606,403,057 downwards.
TTTTATTTTTGTAAACTCCCAAAAAAGGTACAGGGCACCGGCTTCGAATTCACAACGTCTGTGTACGAAAGAAAAGGCTCTACCCACTAGGCTATCCCACCGGTTGTAAAAACAATTATTTATTTATTTATTTATTTCTTCAGTTCATGAGTTTTTTCGGATGTTTTTATTCGGTTTTCCTTTTCTCTTTTTTCTTTCTTTATCCTTTTTTTCTCAAATGCGTGGATTCTTTTCAAATTCATGAACTTTTTCTTCAAATTGATCGACCTTTTTTCCTAAGTCCATTATTTTTTTGAATTTTGTAATCTTTTTCCAAATTCGTGAACATCTTTTCAAAATCAATGAGCTTTGAGATTTGTGATTTTTTAAATATCAATGAAATTTCTTCAAATCAATTTTTTAAAATTCAATGAACTTTTTAAATTTTGATATTTTTCCATCTTTGGGATTTTTTTTCAAAATTGATGAACTTTTTCTTAAAACCAATGTACCTTTTCAAATTGATGAACTTTTAAAAAAATGACAAACTTTTTTAAAATTTCTGAACATTTTTAAATTTGTGATTTTTTTTAATCCATGAACAATTTTGAATTCATGAGTTTTTAAAAAACAATTGATTTGGAATACATTTTTGTATTTTATTAAAAGTCTATGGTTGACAGGTCAACTGGTCAACTGTTGACCGGTCAAACGTTGACTGAGTGTGCGAATTCCCTTTTTTGGGGGAGTAACTGAACGAAGCGACTATGTGAATACTTGAGCGAGTGATGGACTGCCGGGCCAGCCCACGGGAGCGGCGGCATGGGCGCCAGCTTCCTAATCTATCGTTGTAAGCACCAATTGGGAGCACCCAAGTCTTTATTACTCAAAGATTACAAAGTTTAGAATACAAAGACGTTCGTGGGGTTGGCCCAACCATACATGATGCCCCTTATCTAACGAATATTAGTACTTGGCTAACATGTGTGCTTCATAATTAGATGCCCGTCCTTCAAAATAAAAAGTGCAATTGAATTCCTTCTTTCTCAGCTTGATTCCATTGATTATTGTAACACTCACAATGCGGTTATATCTCTCACGTGTCGGGGCACGACTTAGAGGCACGACTTAGAGGCATAGTCGCATGGTATGTTTATCGTAAGAGGGGTAATCTTCACACAATCCCATGTACTGAATAAAAAAGGGATAAAGAGTTGGCTTACAATCGCCACTCCACACAATACATAAATAAATCATACATCATTCAAATACACTCAAAGACCGACTACGACCAAATCCGAATAAAACGAAGATAAACCCCAAATGCTAGATCCCCGATCGTCCCAACAGGGCTCCACTACTGATCATCAAGAAACGAAACGTAGTAACGACTCAGATCCTCGTCGAACTCCCACTTGAGTTCGGTAGCATCACCTGCACTGGTATCCTCAGCACCTGCAACTATTTGGAAATATCCGTGAGTCACGAGGACTCAACAATCTCACGCCCGCGAGATCAAGACTATTTAAGCTTATGGGTAGGAGAAGGTAGTGAGGTGGAGTTGCAGCAAGCACTAAGTATATATGGTGGCTAACATAGCAAATAAGAGTGAGAAGAGAAGCAACGCACGGTCGAGAAGGTAAAAGTGATCAAGAAGTGATCCTGAAACTACTTATGTTCAAGCATAACACAAGGCCGTGTTCACTTCCCGGACTCCGCCGAAAAGAGACCATCATGGCTACACACGCGGTTGATTCATTTTAATTAAGTTAAGTGTCAAGTTCTCTAGAACCGAATATTAACAAATTCCCATCAGCCACATAACCGCGGGCACGACTCTCGAAAGTTTATACCCTGCAGGGGTGTCCCAACTTAGCCCATCGCAAGCTCTCACGGTCAACGAAGGATATTCCTTCTCCCGGGAAGACCCGATCAGTCTCGGAATCCCGGTTACAAGACATTTCGACAATGGTAAAATAAGACCAGCAAAGCCGCCCGATGTGCCGACAAATTCCGATTGGAGCTACACATATCTCGTTCTCAGGGCACACCGGATAGGTCAAGCTACGAGTAAAACCAGCCCTCAAGTTGCCCTGAGATGGCCCCGCAGGCTGCCCGTTTCGGACCAACACTCAGAGGAGCACTGGCCCGGGGGGGTTTAAAATAAAGATGACGCTTGAGTCTGCAGAACCCAAGGGAAAGGTATATGGTGGTAGGTAGGCAAATGATAAAACCAAGGTTGGGCCTTCCTGGAGGAGTTTTATTCAAGGCGAACTGTCAAGGGGTTCCCATAACACCCAACTGCATAAGGAACGCAAAATCAAGGAACATAACACCGGTATGACGGAAACTAGGGCGGCAAGAGTGGAACAAAACACCAGGCATAAGGCCGAGCCTTCCACCCTTTACCAAGTATATAGATGCATTAAAGTATATAAGAGATAATAATGATATCCCAACAATATCCATGTTCCAACATGGAACAAACTTCAACTTCACCTGCAACTAGCAACGCTATAAGAGGGGCTGAGCAAAAGCGGTAACATAGCCAAACAACGGTTTGCTAGGAAAGGTGGGTTAGAGACTTGACATGGCAATATGGGAGGCATGATATAGCAAGTGGTAGGTAGCACGATATAGCAATAGAACGAACAACTAGCAAAGCAAAGATAGAAGTGATTTCGAGCGTATGGTCATCTTGCCTACAAAGTTCTCAGAGTTGTCGAAAGCTTGACCCTCGATAGCATATTCAAGAGGTTCCTCATTCACGTACTCGTCTCCCGGCTCTACCCAAAGCAAGAACACAAGCAATGGAATGACAATCAATCACAGTGCAATGCACAAACAACATGATGCAATACATGGCATGATACGCAAGACATGATATGCAATGCATATGCGTGCTTGATAGAGGCGAGGGCCCCGATCTTTCGATGAGATGGTGGCTATCGTTTTAGTGGAAGTCGACTTTGACGATCCGACTACGAACATGCGAGGACATCGCGCCTTAGCAATCACTAAACCAACTCCGAGAGGTTATTGACCACGCCGGAGCACGATCAACCTGACCACGAGGGTCTATTTTCTGCAAGAAACGAAGAACAAGCAAGAAATTGAAATTGCAATTTGGATATTGCGAATATAAGAGGAAAGCTTTATTGATGAAGGTGGGGTTCTGTGACATCTTGGTCTGGTCGTTTGACACAAACGAAGTACGCGAAGTTGCAGTTATGGTGAACTTTTAATCTAAATAAAACCCAAGAAAAAACTACTAGATGGATATACTTATATAGGAGCAAGGGGTGGCGGCCAAGGAGGTGGAAGGACGTCCCAAGGCAGCCTGAAACTAACCCTAGGTCGTACAAGGCTCATGGGCCCAAGTGGAGGTGATGCATCACCTTTGGACTTGTTGTTTGACTCGGATTCTGCTGCAGCGTCAGATTGTTTCGTCGACATCTCAATGCTCCGGACGAATTTGAAGGTGAATCCAATTGGGTTGGAAAGAGCACGAAATCTACTTTCGAACAAAAAAAAGAATCACCCAATTCGGAGTCCATATGAAAAAGTTGTTGGCATTTTGAGTCAGGTATGTCTGTGCAATCAGAATCTGAATCAAGAACGTGAGAGACCTGGACTCTATCTTCTCTTGGCCCAAAAGTGAAGTGAGAGGACTTTTTGAACATAACCTAAACTTCTCTTTTTCCCTTATCTTCATATGTGGATTGTACAAATGTCCCATACACCTGCAATTAGATAAAACACAAAAGTGTGTGAAGTATTTTTGTTCTGGATAACATAAATAGATTATTGAATAGTTTGCACTAGAAATCACCTGAAAAATATGCATGTATGCAATATTTTTTGTCATATCCAAGGTAGTCATGTCCTCATCATCCTTCCCTTCTTGAAAACAAAGCCGTCATCGGCGTTGCTTAATCTGAAATGTGGCTAACAAAAGAGACAAGGTGTACATGTTGTATATGTATATGTCATCCATTTTTTACTTCCTTGATTTTTGCACACATGACACATGTATACATGAGTAACTTTCATAGATCATAAAATATAAAGCCAAAATATTATCATAAATACAAGGCATGGAGATATTGCAACTCAGTTTGCACATATAAGTGAAGCAATTATTCATATCAAAAGATTGACAATATTCATCATTAAATCATCCCAACATTGGTGAATAAATCTTACTTGCATCAAATTTGCATGCGACAACATGCTTAAATAAGCAAACATGCAATAAGTCATTGGACACATAATCATCACCAAGATTAGATGTAACACCCCAGATGTGACTTTCCCAATATGTATTCCAACTCTTGCCGTTTCTGGCCTTAAGTTATTTTGTTTTCTCGGGTTCGGGTCTTTGTCTCCGTGTGTTCTTATCGTTGTCATGCATCTCATATCATGTCATCATGTGCATTGCATTTGCATACGTGTTCATCTCATGCATTCGAGCATTTTCCCCGTTGTCCGTTTTGCATTCCGGTGCTTCGTTCTCCTCCGGTGGTCATTTCTACCTTTCTTTCGTGTGTGGGGATTAAACATTTCTGGATTGGACCGAGACTTGCCAAGCGGCCTTGGTTTACTACCGGTAGACCGCCTGTCAAGTTTCGTATCATTTGGACTTCGTTTGATACTCCAACGGTTAACTGAGGGACCGAAAAGGCCTCGTGTGTGTTGCAGCCCAACACCCCTCCATTTTGGCCCAAAACCCTCTCCATCATCTAGAGCGTTCGATCACGATCGCGTGGCCGAAAACCGCACCTCATTTGGACTCTCCTAGCTCACTCTATGCCTATATATACACCACCCTCCCGAAATTCGCGGTTCACCTCGTCCCTAACCCTAGATCCACCTACCTCGCGCGCCGGCGGACATTTTTCTGTCCGGCTGGATACGTCCGAAGTCGCGCCGCCGTGCCCGCACCAATCGGCGAGTCCGGCCCGGGAGGCCCGCATCTGGCCCCCGAGGCCCATCCAGATCGCCGCCGCCCGCCTTCGTCCTCCTCCACTCCGGCACGCCGCGCCGCCGTGGGATCCGCGCCGGTCGCAGCCTTCGCCGCCGGCTGGAGCAAGCCCGCCGCGCCTCCTCATCGCTCCGGCTCCGGCGACCCGCCGCCCAACGCCGGCGCCGCGCCCGGGCCCGCGCACGCCTCCGTGCCACCCATCGGCGCCCCTGCAAGTCCCCTCTCCGGCGAACCCCTCCCTCCGGCGAACAGGATTCCGGCAGACCTCCATTTTCGGCGAGACCTCGAGCTGCTACAGTAACCACGATCCCGATCCAGATCCGGATCCCGTCTCGGTTGACTTTCCGTCCCCGAAACCCTAATAATTTACATTTTTCATCATGCTATATCTCCGCATCCGTAGCTCCGTTTTGGGCATATAGCATATCAAAATGTTCGTCTCAGAGAGTACATCATTTAATTACATTGCATCATTTTCATTTGAGTTCATCTTGATGTCTGAAATGCTGTTAGAAGAGTGCTACTTGAGATAATTGTCAGATCTGCTGCTCCTTTTAGATATTTGTCATTTTTGCCATGATTATTGTGTGCATGATATGCCCATGAGCTCTACATATGTTTTGCTAAGGGTTTTGCCATCTTTCCAGTGGTGCAACCCATATTTTTTTTGATGTGTGTGGTGACTAGCACAAGCTTGCAAAGTGAGGTACTTGGTAATTCTGATTTCAGGGACTTAGCATTTCCACTAAGTCCTTGAGCTGTTTATCTCATGTTGCCATATGTTCATGTTGTTACTTAGTGATCCGTGCCTCTTTTGAGGATAATCAGTAAGGATGTTTTGTTAATCTTGTAGTGCTCTATCCATCCATGTCTTTGTTTGCAATTATGGAGCACCCTAGCTTGAGTCAATCGAGCTCTACTTTTGCTACTTCGTAAATCTGGGCAGATTGTCTACTTGTTAGCGATTTTGCCGAGGATGTTGTAGTTGATCCGTGCTTGCTATGCTATTGTTCTTGCCATGTCCAGCTTGCATTTTGTGTATTCTTGATGGATGTATGCTTAGCTTGTCATGACTTGCCCCGTAGTGAGTGCATCGAGCTCGTAAACATGCCTACTTGATATCTGTTTTCAGCATGCTCCAGTTTTCACTAAGTCTGAGAACTGATTATGTTTTTGCCATGTTCACATGCTTGCAATTGTATTTTCTGATCCCTTTTGGCTCAAGGTCACTAAGGGACTTTTGTTAAGCTCTTTGAGTAGCTCCATGCCATGCTTTACTTTGCCATGTTCAGTTCCTGTAGCATCTAGTTTTCATGCTCCAAAGTGTGCTACCTGATCTGAAATTCCAGACAAGTGTTAATTTCACTAAGTCTGAGATCTGTTTACCGTTTGCATTTTTGCCATGCTTGTTTGAACCTGTTAAGGGATGAATTGATCGTAGCTCAGTGTTCATCTTTTGTTAAGCATCTTGAATGCATCCCTGACATGTATTTTGTTGCCATGTTTGAGTGCTGTAGCATGTTCATCTTATTGCATTTAGATGGCTACTTGTTGTAAATCGAAGAACGTGGCCATATTTGAATTGCTTGCCATTTCCAAACCGTAACTCCGATTCCGGCGTTCTTTATATCATTTTCAAGCAATTTCATCTCATATTTCCAGTGTCATACTTGGATTTCCAAGTTGAGGCCAGGTTCATGCATCCCTTGTCAAATCTTGCATATGCATCTCGCATCGCATCCCGCATAGCATACCATCTTTGCATCATATTGTTTGAGCTTTGCACGTGGTTGATTGTGTTGCGTTTGCTTGTTTGTCTTGTTTGGGTAGAGCCGGGAGACGAGTTCGCTAACGAGGAGCCCGTTGAGTTTGCTTTCGAGGATCCAGTCAACTCTGACAACTTTGAAGGCAAGATGATCATACCCTCGAAATCACTACTATCTTTGCTTTGCTAGATGCTCGCTCTTTTGCTATGCCAATGCTACGATGCCTACCACTTGCTTTCAAGCCTCCCAAATTTCCATGTCAAACCTCTAACCCACCATGTCCTAGCAAACCGTTGATTGGCTATGTTACCGCTTTGCTCAGCCCGTCTTATAGCGTTGCTAGTTGCAGGTGAAGATTGGAGACCGTTCCTTGTTGGAACATTATTGACTTGTTGGGATATCATTATATTATCTTGTTATCTTAATGCATCTATATACTTGGTAAAGGGTGGAAGGCTCGGCCTCTCACCTAGTGTTTTGTTCCACTCTTGCCGCCCTAGTTTCCGTCATATCGGTGTTATGTTCCCGGATTTTTGCGTTCCTTACGCGGTTGGGTTATAATGGGAACCCCTTGATAGTTCGCCTTGATTAAAGCTTTTCCAGCAATGCCCAACCTTGGTTTTACCATTTGCCACCTAGCCTCTTTTTCCCTTGGGTTTCCGGAGCCCGAGGGTCATCTTATTTTAGCCCCCCCGGGCCAGTGCTCCTCTGAGTGTTGGTCCAAACTTGAGTCCTGTGCAGCGCCCCCTCGGGGAAACTCGAGGTTTGGTTTTAGTTGTATGGAGAGCTCATCTGAGTGTGCCCTGAGAACGAGATATGTGCAGCTCCTATCGGGATTTGTCGGCACATTCGGGCGGTGTTGCTGGTCTTGTTTTAACCTGTCGAAGTGTCTTGAAGAACCGAGGTACCGAGTCTGATCGGAATGTCTCGAGAGGAGGTCTATTCCTTCGTTGACCGTGTGAGCTTGTCATGGGCTAAGTTGGGACTCCCCTGCAGGGATTTGAACTTTTGAAAGCCGTGCCCGCGGTTATGGGCAGATGGGAATTTGTTAATGTCCGGTTGTAGATAACTTGAACCTTAACTTAATTAAAATGAATCAACTGAGTGTGTTACCGTGATGCCTCTTCTCAGCGGAGTCCGGGAAATGGACACGGTGTTGGAGTAATGCTTGCGCAGGTTGCCCTCTAGTTTCTCGCTCGCGCTTTGCCTCCTCTTCTCGCTCTCTTTTGCGAACAGGATAGCCACTATATTTGCTAGTCGCTTGCTGCAGCTCCACATATTTACCTTGCCTTGCCTATAAGCTTAAATAGTCTTGATCGCGAGGGTGCGAGATTGCTGAGTCCCTGTGGCTCACAGATTACTATTACACCAGATGCAGGGCCTGATGATTCCGGTCCAGGTGACGCGCTCGAGCTCAAGTGGAAGTTCGACGAGGACTCTCAACGTTACTATGTTTCTTTTCCTGATGATCAGTAGTGGTGCCCAGTAGGGGGTGATCGGGACCGTGTCTCTTGTTGGGTTATCTTTTATTTTGGCACCATAGTCGGGCCATGAGTGTTTGGATGATGTAATGTTATTTATGTACTTGTTTGATGTGGCGAGTGTAAGCCAACTATGTTATCTCCCCTTTATTATCTATATTACATGGGATGTTGTGAAGATTGCCTAACTTGCGACATATGCCTTCAATGCGATTATGCCTCTAAGTCATGCCTCGACACGTGGGAGATATAGCCGCATCGAGGGTGTTACAAGTTGGTATCAGAGCCTTCCCCGACCTTAGGAGCCCCATTGCTTGATCGTTTTTAGCAGCCGAGTTGTGTCTAGAAAAATGTTTTGAGTCATTTAGGAATTATATATCGGAGAGTTTAGGAATTCTTTTTTACTTCCCAGTCTCCTCATCGCTTTGGTAAGGCATCTTGACGTAGAGTTTTGACTCTTCTCTTCTCAAATTTCACTAATTTTTTTTAGGATCACGCGGGTATCTTGGAATCGTTCCGATGGTTTTATGACGAGAACATTGTCTTGGTGGCTCCTGTCAGGGGTTTTGTGGAAGTGTCCCGGGGAGTTGAGCTCTGAGGTGTTTTCGTCATAATTTTATCGTTGCGGTTCTGGAATACCTAAGTCTAGTACGCCGACATCGAAAATTTCTTTTATACAGTTTGTTGGTGAGATAACCTCGACGCCACACAGTACTAGGGCGGGAGTTCGGGAGTATCGCCATAACTTGTATAACGGATGCTTTTCGAAGGTTGAGGTAGATGGTTTCCGAAGTTTTTCTCGGTTATGTGTTGAAGGATGGATACAGCTGGATGTAGGATTTGCTAGATTTGGATGAGATATTATGCTTCCCCTGTATCCCCAACACCTGATTGCATAACCGGAAAGGTTCGGGAGTTTCATAGGTGGGAATTCTTGTTGCTCTAGTTCTTCTTCCACGGATATTTGGTTTGAGATTGGGATTTCTTACCGAGTATTCGTTCTTGATCCCTACCTTGTTGATTTATTTCTCTACCTAAATTCTAAGTGGCTTCTCAATTTATGGATATGTGACCATTTCAAGAGGAATGCATTCGTTCATTTTGTTCAGATGTGAAGACTATATGTTGCAATTTTCATTCCGTTGGATTCAGCTTCATTTATCTGTCTATGTGCTAACGGTGGTCAACCTCTTCAGGATGGCTCCTGCTAAGAGCACCAGTCAGAATCAGAATCAAGATCCGCCACCACCTCCACCTCCTCCGGAGGCATGGCAAGCTGTGATGGCCGCAACCAATGCAAACACACAGTTGATCATGCAAATTCTCCAAGAGCGCAATCAAGGCAACCAAGGGAACCAAGGCAACAATCAGAATCACTTTGCTACACTCAACCAGTTCCTTGCTAATGGGCCAAAGACTTTCAACAATTGTGTTGAGGCAACCGATGCTGACGATTGGCTTGTGGATCTGTGCCAGCATTTCGAGTGCAGTAACGTCAGGCCTAAGGACTTTGTCAAGTTCGTTTCCTTCCAACTCAAAGATCAAGCTGCAGAATGGTTCCAGCAGTACAAGGATTCCAGAGGTGGACGTGTGATCACTTGGGATGAATTCTGTCAAGATTTCAGAGCTCACCATATCCCCTAGAGCGTGGTTGAAAGCAAGCGTGAGGAATTCCGCAACCTGAAGCAAGGCTCTTTGTCTGTCTATGACTACAACAAGTTGTTTCAGAAGCTCGCCCGCTTTGCCAAGCAGGACGTACCTGATGAGAAGAGCATGATATACCAGTTCAGGGGTGGTCTCAGAGAAGAAATCCAGCTAGCTCTTGTTCTCTTTGAGCCCTTGAGGTACGATGAGTTCTACAACATGGCACTGAAGCAAGAGGCCGCTCAACTGAGGTGTGATGCTTCCAAGAAGCGAGTCAGAGATGTTACTCCTTCTTCCTCTACTCAAGTGGCCAAGAAGCAGAAGTATTGGCTTCCTCCTCCTCTGTTTCGTCAGCCGTATCAGCAGAAGAGCAAAGGTGGCAGTGGATCTTCCCACCCACCCAACCCTGGCTTTCAGAACAAGACTTCGTCTCAAGCTCCAAGATCGAGTGCTTCGTATCACCGTCCGCTTTCAGAGGTCACGTGCAACAAGTGCCAACAGAAGGGTCACTATGCCAACAAGTGTCTCAACCAGAGGCGTCTTCCTCCTCCTCCTGTGAGATCGGCAAGTACAGCTGTGGTCAAGCATAACCCCAAGTACGCCAAGGTCAATATGGTGAATGCAGCTTAGGCAGAGGATTCATCAGATGTCATCATGGGTAACCTTGCTGTTAACGATATCCCTGCAAAAGTTCTTTTTGACACTAGTGCATCGCATTGTTTCATTTCCAAACCTTTTGCATCGAAGTATGAGTGTGATTATCAGTATCTGCAAAATTCCTTGCAAATCGTGTCACCGGGCAAGCAAATGACAGCTAATTTCTGCGTCTCGGATATTACTATCACGTTGGGCGACTACAAATTTCTAGCTTCTCCTATTGTTCTGGGTGACTCGGATATTGATCTTATTCTCGGAATGGATTGGCTTTCTAAGCACAAGGCGCATCTTGATTGTGCTGCCAGGTAGATTCAATTGACTCATTCGTCTAAGGATATAATTGTCTTTGCCGCTCGTGATGATACCATCCGTCTGTTTTCTCTCAATGAGAAGGGTGAACTGGATGCTTCTCGCAAATTTCAGTCGTTTGCGAATATCAAGACGTCTTTCCAGAAGAGCTTCCAGGAATGCCTCCGCACCGGCCAGTTGAATTCGTCATTGATCTTGAGCCTGGCACGGAACCTGTGTGCAAGCGTCCTTACAATCTCGGACCTGAAGAGTTGAAGGAGCTGAAGAAGCAACTCGATATTCAAGAGAGAATGGGTCTCATCCGGCCTAGTTCTTCTCCGTGGGGTTGTGGTGTTCTTTTTGTGAAGAAGAAGAATGGAACGGACCGACTTTGTGTTGATTACCGTCCATTGAACAAGAAGACCATCAAGAACAAATACCCACTTCCCAACATCAACGAGCTGTTCGAACAACTCAAAGGTGCCCAAGTATTCTCCAAGCTTGATCTCCGTATGGGTTATCATCAGATTCGAATCCGTGAGCAAGATATTCCCAAGACGGCTTTCAGGACAAGCTATGGGTCATATGAATACACTGTCATGTCTTTTGGCCTCGTCAACGCTCCTCCGACTTTCTCTCGCATGATGAACTTCATCTTCAACGCCTACACCAATGACTTCGTTTTGGTCTATCTCGACGACATTCTGGTTTTCTCGAAGAACAAGGAAGATCATGCCAAGCACTTGTGTTTGGTACTCGATAAGCTGAGGGAACACCAGTTCTACGCCAAGTTCTCCAAGTGCGAATTTTGGCTCGATGAGGTTCTTTATCTTGGTCATATCATCTCTGCCAAGGGCATTGCCGTGAATCCTGAGAAGGTGTCTGCAATTGTGAATTGGGAACCTCCTCAGAACGTGAAGCAACTCCGTAGCTTCCTCGGTCTCGCAAGCTATTGCCGAAGATTCGTTAAAAACTTTTCCAAGATCGTGAAGCCTCTCTCAAATCTTCTCCAGAAGCATGTCAAGTATGTTTGGTCTCCGGATTGTGACATTGCTTTCAACACTTTGAAAGAGAAATTGATCACTGCTCCAGTTCTGACTCCGCCTGATGAATCCAAGCCGTACGAGGTCTTTTGTGATGCCTCTCTTCAAGGTCTTGGCGTAGTGTTGATGCAAGAGAAGAAAGTTGTTGCTTATACCTCTCGCCAGTTGAAGCCCAATGAAAAGAACTACCCCACTCATGATCTCGAGTTGGCGGCAGTTGTGCATGCTCTTTTGACTTGGAGACATCTCTTATTGGGAAGGAAAGTGGACATCTTCACTGATCACAAGAGTCTCAAGTACATCTTCACTCAGCCTAATCTCAACCTCAGGCAAACTCGATGGGTCGAAATGATTCAAGAGTATAATCCGAGTATCGAGTATACTCCAGGCAAGGCCAATGTGATTGCTGACGCATTAAGCAGGAAAGCTTACTGCAACAGTCTGATTCTCAAGCCTTATCAACCCGAGCTTTGTGAAGCTTTCCGCAAACTTAATCTGCAAGTTGTTCCTCAAGGTTTCCTCGCCAACCTTCAAGTCTCTCCTACCTTGGAATACCAGATTCGCCAAGCTCAGCTTCTTGATGCTATGGTGAAAAAGGTGAAGATTGGGATTGCCAAGAGTCAACCCAAGTACAAGTGCTACCGCCTTGATGACAAGGATACTCTCTTCTTCGAGGATCGTATTGTTGTACCCAAAGGTGACCTCCATAAAGTGATCATGAACGAGGCTCACAATTCTCTCCTCTCCATCCACCCTGGGAGCACGAAGATGTATCAGGACCTCAAGCAGGCTTATTGGTGGACTCGAATGAAGCGCGAGATTGCTCAGTTCGTGAATGAATATGATGTCTGCAGAAGAGTGAAGGCATAACACCAAAGGCCAGCTGGTCTCCTCCAACCTCTTGCCATTCCAAAATGGAAGTTTGACCACATTGAAATGGACTTCGTGACTGGGTTTCCAAAGTCCAAACGTGGCAATGATGCTATATTCGTTGTCATCGACAAACTCACCAAAGTGGCTCACTTTTTGCCTATCAAAGAGTCTATCACTGCAGCTCAATTGGCGGAACTCTATACCTCTTGAATTGTCTCTCTGCACGGTATTCCACAAGTGATCTCTTCAGACCGTGGCAGCATCTTTACCTCCAAGTTTTGGGATTCTTTTCAGAAGGCCATGGGCACCAACATCCGCTTCAGCACAGCTTTCCATCCTCAAACTAGCGGTCAAGTCAAGCGTGTCAACCAGATTCTTGAAGATATGCTCAGGGCTTGTGTGATCTCCTTCGGCATGAAGTGGGAGGATTGTCTTCCTTATGCTGAATTCTCCTACAACAATAGTTTTCAAGCAAGTTCGGGCAAGGCCCCATTTGAAATTCTGTATGGCAGGAAGTGCCGTACCCCTCTCAACTGGTCTGAAACCGGTGAACGTCAGCTTCTCAAAAATGACTTAATCACAGAGGCAGAGGAAATGTGCAAAGTCATTCGAGATAACCACAAAGCAGCCTAATCCCGTCAGAAGAGCTACTATGATAGTAAGCACCGTGATTTGGCTTTCGAGATCGGAGATCATGTTTACCTTCGTGTCTCTCCTATGAAAGGTACTCGTCGCTTCGGTATCAAAGAGAAGCTTGCCCCCAGATACGTGGGACCTTTCAAGATTGTCAGCAAGAGAGGCGATCTCGCCTATCAACTCGAGCTTCCTTCAAACTTTGCAAATGTTCATGATGTGTTCCATGTCTCTCAGCTCCGAAAGTGCTTCAAGACTCCTGACCGCACCGTCAACTTCAAGGACATTGAGCTCCAAGAAGATCTCTCCTATCGTGAGCACCCAATTGCTATTCTTGAAGAGACTGAATGCAAGACTCGCAACAAGTCAATCAAATTCCTCAAAGTCAAGTGGTCACACCATTCCAACCGTGAAGCTACCTGGGAACGCGAGGATCACCTCCGTTCTGAGTACCCGGTGTTCTTTCAGTCCTAGATCTCGGGACGAGATCCTTTCATAGTGGTGGAGTGTTGTAACACCCCGGATGTGACTTTCCCAATATGTATTCCAACTCTTGCCGTTTCCGGCCTTAAGTTATTTTGTTTTCTCGTGTTCGGGTCTTTGTCTCTGTGTGTTGTTATCGTTGTCATGCATCTCATATCATGTCATCATGTGCATTGCATTTGCATACGTGTTCATCTCTTGCATTCGAGCATTTTCCCCATTGTCCGTTTTGCATTCCGGTGCTTCGTTCTCCTCCGGTGGTCATTTCTACCTTTCTTTCGTGTGTGGGGATTAAACATTTCCGGATTGGACCGAGACTTGCCAAGCGGCCTTGGTTTACTACCGGTAGACTGCCTGTCAAGTTTCGTATCACTTGGACTTCGTTTGATACTCCAACGGTTAACCGAGGGACCGAAAAGGCCTCGTGTGTGTTGCAGCCCAACACCCCTCCATTTTGGCCCAAAACCCTCTCCATCATCTAGAGCGTTCGATCACGATCGCGTGGCCGAAAACAGCACCTCATTTGGACTCTCCTAGCTCCCTCTATGCCTATATATACACCACCCTCCCGAAATTCGCGGTTCACCTCATCCCTAACCCTAGATCCACCTACCTCGCGCGCCGGCGGAAATTTTTCTGTCCGGCCGGATACGTCCGAAGTCGCGCCGCTACGCCCGCACCAATCGGCGAGTGACACGTGTCACCGTACCTCGCTGCCGCCGCTCCGGCCCGGGAGGCCCGCATCTGGCCCCCGAGGCCCATCCGGATCGCCGCCGCCCGCCTTCGTCCTCCTCCACTCCAGCACGTCGCGCCGCCGTGGGATCCACGCCGGTCGCAGCCTTCGCCGCCGGCCAGAGCAAGCCCGCCGCGCCTCCTTGTCGCTCCGGCTCCGCCGACCCGCCGCCCAACGCCGGCGCCGCGCCCGGGCCCGCGCACGCCTTCGTGCCACCCATCGGCGCCCCTGCAAGTCCCCTCTCCGGCGAACCCCTCCCTCCGGCGAACAGGATTCCGGCGGACCTCCATTTTCGGCGAGACCTTGAGCTGCTACAGTAACCACGATCCCGATCCAGATCTGGATCCGGATCCCGTCTCGGTTGACTTTCCGTCCCCGAAACCCTAATAATTTGCATTTTTCATCATGCTATATCTCCGCATCCGTAGCTCGTTTTTTGGCATATAGCATATCAAAATGTTCGTCTCAGAGAGTACATCATTTCATTCCACTGCATCATTTTCATTTGAGTTCATCTTGATGCCCGAAATGCTGTTAGAAGAGTGCTACTTGAGATAATTGTCAGATCTGCTGCTCCTTTTAGATATTTGTCATTTTTGCCATGATTATTGTGTGCATGATATGCCCATGAGCTCTACATATGTTTTGTTAAGGGTTTTGCCATCTTTCCAGTGGTGCAACCCATGTATTTTTGTGATGTGTGTGGTGACTAGCACAATCTTGCAAAGTGAGGTACTTGGTAATTCTGATTTCAGGGACTTAGCATTTCCACTAAGTCCTTGAGCTGTTTATCTCATGTTGCCATATGTTCATGTTGTTACTTAGTGATCCGTGCCTCTTTTGAGGATGATCAGTAAGGATGTTTTGTTAATCTTGTAGTGCTCTATCCATCCATGTCTTTGTTTGCAATTATGGAGCACCCTAGCTTGAGTCCATCGAGCTCTACTTTTGCTACTTCGTAAATCTGGGCAGATTGTCTACTTGTTAGCGATTTTGCCGAGGATGTTGTAGTTGATCCGTGCTTGCTATGCTATATTCTTGCCATGTCTAGCTTGCATTTTGTGTATTCTTGATGGATGTATACTTAGCTTGTCATGACTTGCCCTGTAGTGAGTGCATCGAGCTCGTAAACATGCCTACTTGATATCTGTTTTCAGCATGCTCCAGTTTTCACTAAGTCTGAGAACTGATTATGTTTTTACCATGTTCACATGATTGCAATTGTATTTTATGATCCCTTTTGGCTCAAGGTCACTAAGGGACTTTTGTTAAGCTCTTTGAGTAGCTCCATGCCATGCTTTACTTTGCCATGTTCAGTTCCTGTAGCATCTAGTTTTCATACTCCAAAGTGTGCTACATGATCTGAAATTCCAGACAAGTGTTAATTTCACTAAGTCTGAGATCTGTTTACCGTTTGCATTTTTGCCATGCTTGTTTGAACCCGTTAAGGGATGAATTGACCGTAGCTCAGTGTTCATCTTTTGTTAAGCATTTTGAATGCATCCCTGCCATGTATTTTGTTGCCATGTTTGAGTGCTGTAGCATGTTCATCTTATTGCATTTAGATGGCTACTTGCTGTAAATCGAAGAACGTGGCCATATTTGAATTGCTTGCCATTTTCAAACCGTAACTCCGATTCCGGCGTTCTTTATATCGTTTTCAAGCAATTTCATCTCATCTTTCCAGTGGCACACTTGGATTTCCAAGTTGAGGCCAGGTTCATGCATCCCTTGTCAAATCTTGCATATGCATCCCGCATCGCATCCCGCATGGCATACCATCTTTGCATCATATTGTTTGAGCTTTGCACGTGGTTGATTGTGTTGCGTTTGCTTGTTTGTATTGTTTGGGTAGAGCCGGAGAAGAGTTCGCTAACGAGGAGCCCGTTGAGTTTGCTTTCGAGGATCCAGTCAACTCTGACAACTTTGCAGGCAAGATGATCATACCCTTGAAATCACTACTATCTTTGCTTTGCTAGATGCTCGCTCTTTTGCTATGCCAATGCTACGATGCCTACCACTTGCTTTCAAGCCTCCCAAATTTCCATGTCAAACCTCTAACCCACCATGTCCTAGCAAACCGTTGATTGGCTATGTTACCGCTTTGCTCAGCCCGTCTTATAGCGTTGCTAGTTGCAGGTGAAGATTGGAGACTGTTCCTTGTTGGAACATTATTGACTTGTTGGAATATCATTATATTATCTTGTTATCTTAATGCATCTATATACTTGGTAAAGGGTGGAAGGCTCGGCCTCTCGCCTAGTGTTTTGTTCCACTCTTGCCGCCCTAGTTTCCGTCATATCGGTGTTATGTTCTCGGATTTTTGCGTTCCTTACGCGGTTGGGTTATAATGGGAACCCCTTGATAGTTCACCTTGATTAAAGCTTTTCCAGCAATGCCCAACCTTGGTTTTACCATTTTCCACCTAGCCTCTTTTTCCCTTGGGTTTCCGGAGCCCGAGGGTCATCTTATTTTAGCCCCCCCGGGCCAGTGCTCCTCTGAGTGTTGGTCCAAACTAGAGTCCTGTGCAGCGCCCCCTCAGGGAAACTCGAGGTTTGGTTTTAGTTGTATGGAGAGCTCATCTGAGTGTGCCCTGAGAACGAGATATGTGCAGCTCCTATCGGGATTTGTCGGCACATTCGGGCGGTGTTGCTGGTCTTGTTTTAACCTGTTGAAGTGTCTTGAAGAACCGAGGTACCGAGTCTGATCGGAACGTCTCGGGAGGAGGTCTATTCCTTCATTGACCGTGAGAGCTTGTCATGGGCTAAGTTGGGACTCCCCTGCAGGGATTTGAACTTTCGAAAGCCGTGCCCGCGGTTATGGGCAGATGGGAATTTGTTAATGTCCGGTTGTAGATAACTTGAACCTTAACTTAATTAAAATGAATCAACTGAGTGTGTTACCGTGATGGCCTCTTCTCGGCGGAGTCCGGGAAATGGACACGGTGTTGGAGTAATGCTTGCGCAGGTTGCCCTCTAGTTTCTCGCTTGCGCTTTGCCTCCTCTTCTCACTCTCTTTTGCGAACAGGATAGCCACTATATTTGCTAGTCGCTTGCTGCAGCTCCACATATTTACCTTGCCTTACCTATAAGCTTAAATAGTCTTGATCGCGAGGGTGCGAGATTGCTAAGTCCCTGTGGCTCACAGATTACTATTACACCAGATGCAGGGCCTGATGATTCCGCTCCAGGTGACGCGCTCAAGCTCAAGTGGGAGTTCGACGAGGACTCTCAACGTTACTATGTTTCTTTTCCTGATGATCAGTAGTGGTGCCCGGTAGGGGGTGATCGGGACCGTGTCGCTTGTTGGGTTATCTTTTATTTTGGCACCGTAGTTGGGCCATGAGTGTTTGGATGATGTAAT
Source organism: Triticum urartu (assembly GCF_056163025.1). Classification (NCBI taxonomy): domain Eukaryota; kingdom Viridiplantae; phylum Streptophyta; class Magnoliopsida; order Poales; family Poaceae; genus Triticum; species Triticum urartu. Next base: position 606,385,130 of record NC_141874.1, on the reverse strand, counting down.
GTTATTTATGTACTTGTTTGACGTGGCGAGTGTAAGCCAACTATGTTATCTCCCCTTTATTATCCATATTACATGGAATGTTGTGAAGATTGCCTAACTTGCGACATATGCCTTCAATGCGATTATGCCTCTAAGTCGTGCCTCGACACGTGGGAGATATAGCCGCATCGAGGGTGTTACATTAGAGGTCATATCAAAATGATTAAACATTGGTTCTTTTGCATCAATAGTTAATTCAATGGGTGCACTCAAAATTGTTGGTATTTCAGTTGTTTGATCACATGGCAAAGTCAAATTATCAACATAGTCCTCTAAAATAGGTGGTACGATCAAAGTAGTGGGTAGCTCATCAGATGGTGCATTCAAATTGACAAGGCATTCATCATTCTCATTTAGAGATGGAAGATCAGTACCTTTGTCATTACCTCTTATGATCAACTCATATGATGTAGCGACTCTCGGGGGCGATGTGTCACATGGTGGAGGTGATGTATTCCTCACAACAACGGATGTGGTTGTCATAGTATGCCTAGTAGTTGAAGGAACAATCATATCAACTCTTGGAATGTGCACCGTGCGCTTGTTCTCCTCGTGGGCAACATGTCGTTTTATTTCCTGTTCAGCTTTGCAAGCAAGACGAAACAAATGGTCCATAGGATAACACTCTTCATGAATTAATATCTCTTGAATATCACGGTTTAATCCTCCCCAAAATCTATCCATAGAATCATCTTCACTTTCTTCTAAAAAGGAATGCAAAAAGGTAGTTTGTAAATCATCATAATAGTTTGTTACAGTGTCGCTACCTTGTTTTAAATGTTGCAACTTCTTAATCATGTCACGAGTATAATAAGTGGGAACGAAAGTATGTCGCATGGCAAGTTTCAAATCATCCCAAGTAGTAGGTATATAATCAAGGTGTAACCGACAATATTCACTCCACCAAACCAAAGCATAACCAGTGAAAGAACCAACCGCAACCTTAACCTTTTTATGTTCATCAAAATTATGGGAAGCAAATATATTTTTTATGTTGAACTCTCATTCAATATATAAAGCAAGTCTAAAACGACCATTAAATAGTGGTGTAGATACATTAACCTTGTCATGTGCATTTGGATGTTTGTGCACCTCTTGTGATGGTTGTGGTATTTGCAAAGGTGGTGGTACGTCTCCCACGATCGACAAAGCCCATAAATTGACTCTGGATCCTGTCATGATTAGTAGAAACAAGAAACAGAATCCAAAAAAATGTTCCTACGAACTACTTGGAAGTGGTGGTAAACACTCACAGTATAGCAAATCTCAATATCTTACAAGTTCTTACCATGCAGCAGGTGGTGATCGGCAACCAGCGGTGTCAAATAACTCTGAAGATTGAATAAAGCGATTGCCAGGGGAACGTACGTATACACGGTGTAGAAATATGTGGAGCTGGGTTGGCTATATATGGTAGCAAAATATTAGCAATAATCAATTCAAAGATGCAATGTTGAATAAACGTTCAACGAGGTACTGTGCTGGTCCTAGACTAGACCGGACTAGAGACGCGAGCCTAGAACACTAGTGAGGTCACACCGTAGCACAACTAGCATCAATAAAGTATATGAAGTAGCTTTGGACAGCAAAATATAAGTCAAGATCACAACGGCAGTAAAGATAATGATTAAAAACAACTGCCAAGCAAGATATACAACAACTTTCTCTCCAACTTTCCTCTGGAAAAGTTTGTGTCAATTTTTTGATAATTTTTTCAAGAATGGTATTGACTCAAGCTTTCAAACGCAAAAGAAATCACTCAATTCTGAGTTGATATGAGGAGTCAAAAAATTCTAAAACTGGCCTGAAAAACTGGGATAAATTGTGTTCGTGAACTTCGGAGGGAAAAAAGACCTATTTAAAAGCCGATTTTGAGGTGCCAAATATCAAACTAGCTTCTGTAACTATTTAGTTGCGGCTCGTCGCTAGTTTTCATTTGAGTACTCGCGGAGCCAAAACGGACTACGTATGAGGAAGTTATGCCTGTTTTACTGAACAGTGCACAAAACAGATTCCAATCCGAATTCAACTACGAGATTGAGTCTAGATAGATCCGAATTTTTTTCTTCTCTCTTTTTTTCCTCACACTTTTTTCTTTTTCTTTCTCTCCTTTTTTTCTTTGACTTTTTTTTAACTTTTTCTCTCTCTTTTTTTTCTTTGCTTTTTTCTCTCTCCCCCTCTTTCCAAGACAAACTAGATAAGATGCAGATTGGATCTAGCGAAAATGTGAACGACCTCAACTATGATTGTGACAATGGATGATGGATAGCACGTGGTGGAAATTGATGGATGGGTGGTGGACAGCGGAAGGGATAATGATGCAGCAGCGGCGGCGTGACTAATGTGAACAGAACTCGAAACTCTAAACGAACTAGACACTAAGACCAGCAACTTGTAACATCCCAAATTTTCAATTTGGAATGTTATACATTAGATCATCATTGCATATCATATTTTGTTTGCGTTTGGTTTTGATCCTAGAATTTCTACGCAACTCAAGGACCCACGGAGAGAGTTGGGGAATTCATTATTTTCATATTTGAGTTTTCTCAAATTTTGAGAATAGGATCATTTGATTTTATTTATTTTATCATCAATTATTTCTATTACAAAAATATGAGAGAGGGAATAAAATGACTTTCCCAAAATAAAGAAATATTGATGATTTAATAATAAAAATCAAATAAGATTTTAATTCGGAGTTTTTTGTTATTTTATTTGAATTTAGGAAAAATGTGTGTTTTTCAAAATTGCATTTAGGCCCCAAATAAATGTTCACCTTGTGCGGCTTGATTTTTGAAGCCCGGGAAAGTTTATTTCAGGATTTTTGGAGTCTGTTTAGTATTTCTTTTGATTTTTCTTCTGCGCATAATTATTTAAAAAAAACAACGAACCGACCTAGGGCCGTGTCCGACTAGGACTCCCGGCCCGTTAGGCTATAAAAGCCGGGGGGAGGCCCAGCCGAAGCCAGCGCCCCAGTCCTCGAAAACCCTAGCCCCAGCGCTGCCCCGCCCCCCCCCCCCCCCCGCGCCGCCGCCGTCGGACGCCGCCGCCACCGCATGCCGCCCGAGGTTCGCCGCCTCGTTTTCCGCACCGATTTTTTTATTTTTATTTTCGAAAAACTGTCGGTTTTTCGTCGGTTTTTTTGAGATTCGGTTTGTTTTTAAATAGATCGGTTTTTCTAGTTTATTTAAATAGCGAGCGTTCGTCCATTCATTCGTTCTAGCGAACGTTCGTCGTTTTTCTTTTTCTCGGATTTAATCCGCGATTTTTCTGATCGCGATTCCTCATCCGATTTTCTTTTTAGTATAACTTTTCGCTCGTTTATCGGAATCAGGCGATTCAAGCGCCTAGAGTTTCGTCTCGAAACCATCTATCCGTTTAACCAACTTAAACAAGTTTTTGCTACTGTAAAAATTGCCCTAGATCCAGATTAGTAGAACGAAGTTGTTTTCTTTCGCCGTTTGACTTTCGTTGCTTCGTTCGATTTGATTCTTTTTGCAAACCGGAGTTCTTAAGTTGAACCTTCTGGTTAGATCTCTTATTTGAGTTTTACCTATGCATTATATGAGTACTTATTGTATGCTTGTTTGTTTGTTTGCGATAGAGTACCCGGAGTGCGCCGCTTGTTACTTCGAATCGCTAGGTTTCCCGGATCATCAGCAAGGCAAGTAACACTTTGATCATACCTTTCCTACTACCCAGTTTTACTGCATTAGAACAATCCTCACACATTGCATAATTAGGATCTAAATAAATTGTGGGATGGGAAGTAGTTGAGGTAGTACCTATTACCTGTTTATTATCAAACCTTTGGGAGTTACTTCTACGTTTGCTTATTATGCCATGTTATGCTAGTAGACGTGGATTGGGTGAGTGATATCCATGACAGATGTGAGTTTGTTAATTAATGGTTTATCTAAGGTGGCAACTTAAACACACATCTGGGTGGATTGAGGCACCTGGGTATTCCAGGACTTGCCTGTTTTCTTTTGGACCGCCACCCAGGCTCAAAGGGATCATGAGACTATTCATACTAGGAACTTCTGTGTGCAGCCACAAGCTATTATGGGCTCTAGCATAGTTGACTAAGTCGTGCGAACTCTTACAGTGGTAGACTAGCAGATGTAGGGGAAGTAGGTGGTATGGTCTACCCGATCGTAAGGTGCTGCGCTTCTGAAAGACTATGTCTCGATCATCCGTCTTCTCAAACACCATGTAGTGCGAGAAACCAAATGGAGGCGATCGAGTCTTGTGGGGAAAAGTGCGCAAATCTCTGCAGAGTGTAATAAACTAATCATGGTTAGCCGTGTCCCCGGTTATGGACATCTTGAGTATCTAGTACCTGGATTATCATGTGAATCTCAACATGTTATTCTAAATTAATTTTGTTGGGTTTTGTTTAATGATGATGCTTAATTGGGATTGAGAATGCTGTCAGCCATTCTCAATGTTTAACAACCACCATGATAGTAATTAAATTTATTCCTTTGAAGTAGGGAAAAATTGGCTTTACGCAAAACTGTAACCATAGAGCTTTCCACCAGCCAAATATGCATATAGTATAGCTGTTTCATTCCATTATTCTTTATGTGTTACCTTGCCAGCATATTCCATGTGCTGACCCGTTTCGGGCTGCAACGTTAATGTTGCAGACTTTTCAGACGACGATTAAGGAGTTTTTAGGTCGTGGTTCTATACTCAGTGATGCCGTTGGAGTTGATGGACTCACTTATCTTCCAAGCCTTCCGCTGTTATCGTTATTAGATGGCCTTAAGCCATGTTTATTGTAATAAGTTCTCTATGGAGACACTCGATGTAATAAGTGTGTGATTTCTACTCTGTTATAAATCCTCCGAGTACTGTGTGGTGTCAGCATTACTGATCCAGGGATGACACCAGAGCACAGAGATCAGACTGTTTGAGGTTTGGTCGCTACAAAGATGGTATCAGAGCACACGCTGACTGTAGGACACGACCACTAAGCTAAAGACCTAGATCACTATTCACTCTCTTCTCTTCTGACCTCTCATCTTTTCTACTCTTTAGGATGGCGGATGCAAGGAACAAGTTCACGCAACCAGATGAAGATACACCCTTTGGACGTCACCTGAAGGAAGTCACTAGATACCTGAACATAGGAGTACCAAGCTTCACCGGAACCTACAATGCCACTTTACCTGAAGAAGAGCGCTGGATGATTCAAGTTCAAGTTCCAGGAAGAACGTTCATGCTAGTCACTGAGCCCATAGAGTTTTCTTTTGATGCACCAACTTGGAGTCTAGGAAAGAGCATGGCAGCACATATCGCCATGGGACGCATTGGAGAAGTCTACCGCAATGATCTCAAGGATACTATCTACCAGATTTGTGGGCACCGAGATGAGCATGGGAGATGATCAACACCAGGAAGGATAGATCAATTGCAGCTTTTATCCAGGAGTTAAACCAGCACATTCGACGACAGGAGAACCAGATGTGCGCCGACATGATAGATCTGAAGAAGGCTAAGACAAGAATCAAGGAACTGGAGGAAGAACTCAAGGCTACACGTGAAGATTATGAAGAGGAAATTGAAGTATTGGTGGACAAGAATGCCGACTTAATAATGAAGATCGGGATATTTATGGGAGGCCCTACACCAGTAGATGAAGATGAAGAACCCAAGGAGATTCGCCCGGAAAGACTACATCATCATCGACGACACCGATTCGGATCCAGATGATAGCGATGATGATTATGTTGATGAAGCTGGAGCAGATATCATGGAGTCTGCAACCGAAGAATATTTCTAGTAGACCACCTCATAAGTAGTAGTAGTCCACCATGTAAATATAGTAGTCCGAGCACTTTTGTGATAGCTAGATCGATTGTATGCCCTTATTTGATTGAATGAAGTGAATTGTTTGCTTTTGCCTCATGTGCATATGGGTAGTGTTTTCTCTTTAGACCCCCCTCTATTCTTACATCTCATCTTTTCTAAACCCTCAGATGCCTCCGAGATGTGACCTCGGATTTACCTTCCCACCGGAGCTCACCCAGTTGATCCAGCAGCAGAACACATTGATGCAGTTACTAGTCCAGAATCAGAATCAGGGGAACAACAACAACAACCCACCACCACCACCACCACCTGTTTATCACTTAGCCCGTTTTCTTAGGCTGAATCCGCCGGTGTTTTCCAGTAGCACCGAGCCGATAGTAGCAGATGATTGGCTCCACAAGACAGCTAGAGAGTTGACCACAACAGGATGCACAGATGCGGAGAAGGTGAAGTTTGCCGCACATCAGCTTGAAGGACCCGCAGCATCATGGTGGGAGAATTTCACAACCACTTTCCCTGTCGACACTGTCACATGGGACCAGTTTCAGCAGGCCTTTCGTACTACCCATGTTTCAGCAGGAGCTATGGCCATGAAGAAGCATGAGTTTCGCAACTTGCGCCAAGGAGGACGGACAGTAGGCCAGTATGTGGAGGACTTTAGTAAGTTAGCACGTTATGCCCCAGATGACGTTGCTACAGATGCAGCTAAGAAGGAGAAGTTTCTGGAAGGACTGAATGATGAGTTAAGCATGCAGTTGATGGTAGCAACCTTCAACAACTACCAGGAGTTGGTAGATCGTGCTCTTATGATTGAAGGGAAGCAGCAGCAAATTGAAAATCGCAAGAGGAAGTATGCACAAGGAAAGTACAATTCAGGAGCTCAGCAGAAGCCATGTTTTACCCCTAGACCGGGAGGACATTTTCAGCATACCCATGGAGGAGGTAGCTCGCACAATCACAATGGCACCAGGAATGGTAATGGGAATGGAGGAAGCAACGGCCAGAATCGCATCAACCCATCAACCCCAGCCAAGAAGGACCTGAGCCAAGTCACTTGCTTTAAGTGTTCGAAGACCAGACATTATGCCAATGAATGTCCTGAATTACAAAATGGAAATGGCAATGGAAGCTCTGGGAAGAAGCCGAACCCTTTCAACAGGGGACAGGTGAACCACGTTAACGTGGAGGAGGTTGAAGCTCAGCCTGATGCAGTAATAGGTAAGTTTTTGGTTAAGTCATTTACTGCACTCGTTCTTTTTGATACTGGCGCATCGCATTCATACATCTCAAGGGGATTTGTGGATAAGTATAACCTGTCAACCCAAGCCCTTAGGTCACCCATGTTAGTAACCTCGCCTGGAGCAGAGTATATGGCTAGTCGATGGTGTGATCGGTTACCATTAAGGATTGGTAACTATGTTTTTCCCTCAGACCTAATAGTATTGGAATCCCAAGGATTGGATGTGATATTAGGCATGGATTGGTTATCAAAGTATGAAGGGAATATTGAATGTGCTAGTAAGTCAATTTTTGCTTACCACCCCAGAAGGGAGAAGGATCAAGTATGTATCCCGACATGTGCCAAAGAGGGCTCAAGTAAATTGCTTAACAGGAGTTGTGCAGGAGGAAGTACCAGTGGTAAGGGATTTCCCTGAAGTATTTCCATAAGAGTTGCCAGGCATGCCACCGGATAGAGATATTGAGTTTTTGATTGAGCTATTGCCAGGCACCGGGCCAATATCAAAGAGACCATATAGGATGCCAGCAAAGGATTTGGTGGAAATTAAGAAGCAGATTAAGGAGTTACTGGATAAAGGATATATTCGCCCAAGTTCTTCGCCTTGGGGATCGCCAGTACTTCTAGTGGAGAAGAAGGATGGATCGTTAAGGATGGTTGTTGATTATCGAGGATTGAATGAAGTAACGATCAAGAACAAGTACCCACTACCAATGATCAATGATCTGTTTGATCAATTGCAAGGAGCTAAGGTATTTTCCAAGATCGATTTGCGATCAGGGTACCACCAATTGAAGATTCGAGAACAGGATATTCGTAAGACAGCTTTTACCACCAGGTATGGGCTGTACGAGTATACCGTTATGTCATTTGGTCTGACTAACGCACCTGCTTATTTTATGAACATGATGAACAAAGTGTTTATGGAGTTCTTGGATAAGTTCGTCGTAGTGTTCATTGATGATATCCTGGTTTACTCGAAGAATGAAGAAGAGCATAAGGAACATTTGCGATTGGTACTTGAGAAGCTCAGAGAACATCAGTTGTATGCCAAGTTCAGCAAATGTGAGTTTTGGTTGAAGGAAGTAGGATTCCTCGGACACGTTATATCCGGAGAAGGAATAGCAGTAGATCCCACTAAAGTTGATACCGTGGCCAAATGGGAAGCACCGACCACGGTGGGAGAGATACAGAGTTTTCTGGGACTCACAGGATACTACCGGAGATTTATTGAGAATTTCTCAAAGATTGCGACGCCTATGACTGAGTTGTTGAAAAAGGATACCAAGTTCAAATGGACTGAGGAATGTGAGGCTAGTTTCCAGGAGTTGAAGAAACGTTTGGTTACATCACCAGTGTTGATTTTGCCAGATCAAACCAAGGACTATGAGGTGTATTGCGACGCTTCACGTCGAGGACTTGGAGCGGTGCTTATGCAGGAAGGGAGAGTTGTTTCATATGCCTCAAGACAACTGAAACTTCATGAGTTGAATTATGCTACGCATGATTTGGAGTTAGCAGCCGTAGTGCATGCATTGAAAACATGGAGACATTTCCTCATTGGAAATCATTGTGAGGTGTACACGGATCATAAGAGTTTGAAATACATTTTCACGCAGAAGGAGTTAAACCTCAGACAAAGGAGATGGTTGGAGCTCATCAAAGATTATGATATGAGATTGCATTATCATCCCGGGAAGGCTAATGTAGTAGCCGACGCATTAAGCCGTAAGAGCCATGTCAATACAATAATGACGGGAGAAATACCAAGGGAGTTAGCGGAAAATCTTCGTGAACTATGTTTGGAAATAGTTCCTAGAGGCTATGTAGCAGCATTGGAGATTCAGTCAACTTTGATGGATAGAATCGGAGAAGCTCAGAAGACTGACAAGGAGATTGCTTCTATTAGGGAGAAACTTAGCAAAGGAAAGGCTAAAGGATTTCATGAGGATGAACACGACACCCTATGGTTTGAAGACCGTGTTTATGTGCCCAATGACCCGGAGATTAGGAAGTTGATTCTGCAAGAGGCACACGATTCACCATATTCGATTCACCCAGGAAATACCAAGATGTATTTGGATTTGAAGGACATTTTCTGGTGGACCGGAATGAAGAAGGATATTGTGGAGTATGTAGCAGTTTGTGATGTGTGTCAGAGAGTAAAGGCAGAGCATCAGAAGCCAGCAGGATTGCTACAACCATTGTCGATACCCGAATGGAAGTGGGATAATTTAGGCATGGATTTTATCATGGGATTACCCAGAACTCGTTCAGGCTATGACTCGATTTGGGTTATAGTCGATCGGTTGACGAAGGTAGCTCATTTCATCCCGGTAAAGACCACTTATACCAGTGCTAAGTTGGCAAAGATATACATGACCAGGATCGTATGTTTGCATGGAGTTCCGAGGAGTATCGTATCAGATAGAGGAACCCAATTTACCTCAAAGTTCTGGAAGCAGTTGCATGAAACTTTGGGTACCAGGCTAGAATTCAGTACAGCTTTTCATCCACAGACAGATGGACAGACCGAGAGAGTCAATCAGATTTTGGAGGATATGCTGAGAGCTTGTGCGCTAGATTATGGATCTAGTTGGGACGACAATTTGCCATATGCAGAGTTCTCTTACAACAACAGTTACCAAACCAGTTTAAAGATGGCCCCTTTCGAAGCTTTGTACGGAAGGAGATGCAGGACACTGTTGTCATGGGACGAAGTTGGAGACCGCCAGTTGTTTGGACCTGACTTGATTAAAGAGTCTGAATAGAAGGTGAAATTGATTCGCGATAGGCTCAAGATAGCCCAGTCCAGACAGAAGAGTTATGCAGATTCTAAACGGAAGGAGACAGTTTACGAAGTTGGAGATAGAGCTTATCTTCGAGTATCTCCACTTCGGGGAACAAAGCGTTTTGGAGTTAAGGGAAAGTTAGCGCCACGATTTGTAGGACCATATCAAGTTTTGGAGCGTATGGGAGAAGTGGCCTACAAGTTGGAATTGCATGAAGGATTGTCAGCAGTTCATGATATGTTCCACGTTTCCCAGTTGAAGAAGTGTCATGCGGAGATGGCTGACATACCTTTAAGAGATACAGTGCCATTGGAAACAATTCAGTTGGATAACGATTTGACCTACGAGGAGAAACCAATTAAGATTCTCGAGTTTGCCAGCCGAGTCACCCGCAACAAGGTTATCAAGTTTTGCAAAGTTCAGTAGAGCCACCATACAGAGGATGAAGCCACCTGGGAGCGAGAGGAAGATTTGCTCAAGGACCACCCTCACCTATTTTCTAGCCAACCCGAATCTCGAGGGCGAGATTCATCTTAAGGGGGGTAGGTTTGTAACATCCCAAATTTTCAATTTGGAATGTTATACATGAGATCATCATTGCATATCATATTTTGTTTGCGTTTGGTTTTGATCCTAGAATTTCTACGCAACTCAAGGACCCACGGAGAGAGTTGGGGAATTCATTATTTTCATATTTGAGTTTTCTCAAATTTTGAGAATAGGATTATTTGATTTTATTTATTTTATCATCAATTATTTTATTACAAAAATATGAGAGAGGGAATAAAATGACTTTCCCAAAATAAAGAAATATTGATGATTTAATAATAAAAATCAAATAAGATTTTAATTCGGAGTTTTTCGTTATTTTATTTGAATTTAGGAAAAATGTGTGTTTTTCAAAATTGCATTTAGGCCCCAAATAAATGTTCACCTTGTGCGGCTTGATTTTAGAAGCCCGGGAAAATTTATTTCGGGATTTTTGGAGTCCGTTTAGTATTTCTTTTTATTTTTCTTCTGCGCGTAATTATTAAAAAAAACAACGAACCGACCTAGGGCCGTGTACGACTAGGACTCCCGGCCCGTTAGGCTATAAAAGCCGGGGGGAGGCCCAGCCGAAGCCAGCGCCCCAGCCCCCGAAAACCCTAGCCCCAGCGCTGCCCCCCCCCCCCCCCCCCCCGCCGCCGCTGCCCGTGGTTCGCCGCCTCGTTTTCCGCACTGTTTTTTTTTAATTTTTTTTGAAAAACCGTCGGTTTTTTTAGATTCGGTTTGTTTTTAAATAGATCAGTTTTTCTGGTTTATTTAAATAGCGAGCGTTCGTCGTTTTTCTTTTTCTCGGATTTAATCCGCGATTTTTCTGATCGCGATTCCTGATCCGATTTTCTTTTTAGTATAACTTTTCGCTCGTTTATCGGAATCAGGCGATTCAAGCGCCTAGAGTTTCGTCTCGAAACCCTCTATCCGTTTAACCAACTTAAACAAGTTTTTGCTACTGTAAAAATTGCCCTAGATCCAGATTAGTAGAACGAAGTTGTTTTCTTTCGCCGTTTGACTTTCGTTGCTTCGTTCGATTTGATTCTTTTTGCAAACCGGAGTTCTTAAGTTGAACCTTTTGGTTAGATCTCTTATTTGAGTTTTACCTGTGCATTAGATGAGTACTTATTGTATACTTGTTTGTTTGTTTGCGATAGAGTACCCGGAGTGCGCCGCTTGTTACTTCGAATCGCTAGGTTTCCCGGATCATCAGCAAGGCAAGTAACACTTTGATCATACCTTTCCTACTACCCAGTTCTACTGCATTAGATCAATCCTCACACATTGCATAATTAGGATCTAAATAAATTATGGGATGGGAAGTAGTTGACTGATATCCATGCAGTTTAATAAACCTATTACCTGTTTATTATCAAACCTTTGGGAGTTACTTCTACATTTGCTTATTATGCCATGCTATGTTAGTAGACGTGGATTGGGTGAGTGATATCCATGACAGATGTGAGTTCGTTAATTAATGGTTTATCTAAGGTGGCAACTTAAACACACATATGGGTGGATTGAGGCACCTGGGTATTCCAGGACTTGCCTGTTTTCTTTTGGACCGCCACCCAGGCTCAAAGGGATCATGAGACTATTCATACTAGAAACTTCCATGTGCAGCCACAAGCTATTATGGGCTCTAGCATAGTTGACTAAGTCGTGCGAACTCTTACAGTGGTAGACTAGCAGATGTAGGGGATGTAGGTGGTACGGTCTACCCGATCGTAAGGTGCTAGCGCTTCTGAAAGACTATGTCTCGGTCATCCGTCTTCTCAAACACCATGTAGTGCGAGAAACCAAACGGAGGCGATCGAGTCTTGTGGGGAAAAGTGCGCAAACATCTGCAGAGTGTAATAAACTAATCATGGTTAGCCGTGTCTTCGGTTATGGACATCTTGAGTATCTAGTACCTCGATTATCATGTGAATCTCAACATGTTATTCTAAATTAATTTTGTTGGATTTTGTTTAATGATGATGCTTAATTGGGATTGAGAATGCTGTCAACCATTCTCAATGTTTAACAAACACCATGATAGTAATTAAATTTATTCCTTTGAAGTAGGGAAAATTGGCTTTACGCAAAACTGTAACCATAGAGCTTTCCACCAGCCAAATATGCATATAGTATAGCTGTTTCATTCCATTATTCTCTATGTGTTACCTTGCCAGCATATTCCATGTGCTGACCCGTTTCGGGCTGCAACGTTAATGTTGCAGACTTTTCAGACGACGATTAAGGAGTTTTTAGGTCGTGGTTCTATACTCAGTGATGCCGTTGGAGTTGATGGACTCACTTATCTTCCAAGCCTTCCGCTGTTATCATTATTAGATGGCCTTAAGCCATGTTTATTGTAATAAGTTCTCTATGGAGACACTCGATGTAATAAGTGTGTGATTGCTACTCTGTTATAAATCCTCCGAGTACTGTGTGGTGTCAGCATTACTGATCCAGGAATGACACCGGAGCACAGAGATCAGACTGTCTGAGGTCTGGTCGCTACACAACTCGACACGACGATGCAATCGATAATTCAACTACGCAAGCAATGAAAAGAAAATTGCAAAGGCTCAGACTGGCTTGGACAAAGAATGAATAGTTCTAACTTTTTTGTGGCTTTTTCTTGGACAATAGGTAAGAAAATAAATCTAATCTAGGAAAAACTGGAAATTCTCATCGAGCAACCTGAAAACTGATACCACTTGATAGAGGCGAGGGGCCCGATCTTTCGATGAGATGGTGGCTATCGTTTTGGTGGAAGTCAACTTTGACGATCCGACTATGAACGTGTGAGGACGTCGCGCCTTAGCAATTTCTAAACCAACTCCAAGAGATTATTGACCACGCCGGAGCACGATCAACCTGACCAGGAGGGTCTATTTCCTGCAAGCAACGAAGAACAAGCAAGAAATTGAAATTGCAATTTGGATATTGCGAATATAAGAGGAAAGCTTTATTGATGAAGGTGGGGTTCTGTGACGTCTTGGTCTGGTCGTTGGACACAAACAAAGTATGTGAAGTTGCAGCTATGGCGAACTTTTAATCTAAACAAAACCCAAGGAAAAAACTACTAGATGGATATATTTATATAGGAGCAAGGGGTGGCGGCCAAGGAGGTGGAAGGACGTCCCAAGGCAGCCTAAAACTAACCCTAGGTCATACAAGGCTCATGGGCCCAAGTGGAGGTGATGCAACAACTTTGGAGTTGTTGTTTGACTCGGATTCTGCTGCAGCATCAGATTGTTTCGTCGATATCTCAATGCTCTGAACGAATTTGAAGGTGAATCCAATTGGGTTGGAAAGAGCACGAAATCTACTTTCCAACAGAAAAAGAATCACCCAATTCGGAGTCTATATGAAGAAGTTGTTGGCGTTTTGATTCAGGTATGTATGTGAAGTCTGAATCTGAATCCAGAACGTGAGAGACTTGGACTCTTATCTTCTCTTGGCCCAAAAGTGACGCGAGAGGACTTTTTGAACAGAACCTAAACTTCTCTTTTTCCCTTATCTTCATATGTGGATTGTACAAATGTCCCATACACCTGCAATTAGACAAAACACAAAAGTGTGTGAAGTATTTTTGTTCTGGATAACATAAATAGATTATTGAATAGTTTGCACTAGAAATCACCTGACAAATATGCATGTATGCAATATTTTTGGTCGTATCCAAGGTAGTCATGTCCTCATCAGTGCTCCGGAAGGGAAATAATGATCAAGGCATCAACTTGGCACACCAAGTATGGCGCTGGAAATATGAGATGATTTTGGTTGAAATTGATATAAAGATCACCGGTAACGGATGCACGGTTTGCAAATGGCAAGCAGAACAAGGTTGATGCTATCGTGCGATTAACAGCATGATGGCACTTTGAATGCAACAAGGAACTAAGCTACTGCACTCCAACATAACAACAAAGCATATGACAGTGATGTACAAGAGATGCTTGACAAAACATGAACACTGAGCTACGGCTAAATCACACTAGAACAGGTTCAAGAAAGCATGGCAAAAGTGCAAAAGATATCAGCTTCACATACTTAGTGAAAATACTAACATGTCAAAAACAATATCAGGAAGCACTGTTTAGAGCAATCAAACAACATGCTATAGGAACATATCATAGAAAACAAAGGCATGACATGATTCTACTAAATGCATACCAAAAAAGTCCCTTAGTGAAAATGAGCCAAAAAGGCACAGAAGATATGATGTCACCCATGTAAACATAGCAAGTTTTATTAACAGTTTCAGACTTGGAAGAAAAACAGAGCATGGCATAAACAGATTTATGATAGCAACTTTGCGAGCTCATGCTACTCACCACAAAGCATTAAATGACAACATAAGCATACCAATAGAAAGATGACATGTTCATGAAGCTAACCATGGCAAGATCATGTTCATAGGATGCATGGATCACTAGCAACAACCATGGCAATATTAATTAACATGTTAACAATCTGCCAGGAACATTTTGTAGCAAAAGTAGACCAAGCAAATGACATTCTAGAGCACCCCATAATTTCAAACATGGGCATGGATGGATAGAGCATAACTACATGTTGAAAACATCCTCACTGAAGTATCCCAAAATAATCACGGATCACTATGTAGCATCAAGTTTATATGACATCAAAATAACAGCAGGGAAAAAGACTTAGCAAAATCCTAAGTCCCTAAAAACAGCAACATCACGGGGCTTAGTTTGCATGCTTGTTCTAGTCACCACATAGATCACAAAAATACATGGTTTGCACCTTCGCAAAGATGGCATGTTTTAGTTCAAAACACATTTAGACCTCATACTCAAATAATGCACACATCAAATGCAACAAAAATGAAAAAACATCATGATCTAATAAGTACCATCAGTTAACATTTTATAGCACTCTTGCAACAATGCAAATGGCATCATAATGGATAGTAACATGCATGGGAACACTTCTAGCATGGAGAGCTCAATGAGATGAACAATTCGACATATCATATGCATGATTTGGAGCCACAGTCACCGAGATACGACATGATGAACATGGAATGAAAATTACAAAGACCTCCGGGACTTGGTGATATTTCACCTCGCGAAAAGTCAACGCGGGACGAGACGGAGCGGGACGGAAGGATCCGGGTCGCGGGACGGCGCTTGGTTGACGGGGGTGGTGGATCTCATCCCGATCTGGGGGGACCTCGCCGGAGTTGGCCAGGGAGGTGGCCGGAGAGGAGGAAGGTGGCCGGGCGGCGCACTGCCGAGGTCGGGGCGACGAACTCCGGCCGGATCCGGCGCAGCAGCGGAAGAGGACGGAGGCGGCGGTGATGCGTGGTGGCGGTGGCAGCGGTGATGCGTGGTGGCGGCGGCGGGCGCGAGGAGGCGGCGACGCACGCGCGATGGGAGGAGGTGGCCGGGCGGCGCGGGCGTGTGGGCCCGTGCGGGCCGACTTCGGGCCCCACGGGCCGCGGCGGCTGCGGGCGGCGGAGGGCCACGTGGCAAGCTCCGGTTGGACGGGGCGCGGTGGCGGACGCGTCCGGCGCCGTCCGGACGTGTCCGACATGGAGAGAGGAGCTGGGCTAGGGTTTGGACCCGGATTTTCGAGGTGGGGCACATATTTATAGGTAGAGGGAGTTTGGAGTGTCCAGATGAGGTGCGGTTTTCGCCCACACGATCGTGATCCAATGATGGAGGACATGGATATGGTTTAGATGGGTTATTGGGCTGTTTTAGAAGGGTGTTGGGCTGCAACACACAAGGGGCTTTTGCGGTCACCCGGTAAACCGTTGGAGCATCAAACAACCTCCAAATGGAACGAAATTTGACAGGCGGTCTACCAGTGGTGTACTGTAGGATCGAAAGTATGTCTAGAGGGGGGTGATTAGACTACTTGACCAAATAAAAATCTAGCCTTTTCTCAATTTTAGTTCTTGGTAGATTTTAGCTATCTTAGCACAAGTCAAGCAATCTCCACACAATTCAAGCAAGCATGCAAAAAAGTATATAAGCAGCGGAAAGTAAAGCATGCAACTTGCAAGAATGTAAAGAGGAGGGTTTGGAGGATTCAAACGCAATTGGAGACACGGATGTTTTTGTCGTGGTTCCGATAGGTGGTGCTATCGTACATCCATGTTGATGGAGACTTCAACCCACGAAGGGCTCCACCCATGAAGGGTCCACGAAGAAGCAACCTTGTCTATTCCATCACGGCCGTCGCCCACGAAGGACTTGCCTCACTAGCGGTAGATCTTCACGAAGTAGGCGATCTCCTTGCCCTTACAAACTCCTTGGTTCAACTCCACAATCTTGTCGGAGGCTCCCAAGTGACACCTAGCCAATCTAGGAGACACCACTCTCCAAAAAGTAACAAATGGTGTGTTGATGATGAACTCCTTGCTCTTGTGCTTCAAATGATAGTCTCCCCAACACTCAACTCTCTCTCTCACAGGATTTGGATTTGGTGGAAAGAAGATTTGAGTGGAAAGCAACTTGGGGAAGGCTAGAGATCAAGATTCATATGGTTGGAATGGAATATCTTGACCTCAACACAAGTGTAGGTGGTTCTCTCTCAGAAAATGTGTATTGGAAGTGTAGGTATGTTCTGATGGCTCTCTCCACGAATGAAGAGTGGGTGGAGGGGTATATATAGCCTCCACACAAAATCTAACCATTACACACAATTTGCCAAACTCGTTGGGACCGAATGGTTAAACTCGGTCGGACCGATTCAGCAAACCTAGTGACCGTTAGGATTTTCAGTGGGACTGAGATGCAACTCGGTAGGACCGATATGGTTAGGGTTAGGGCATAACGTAATCTCGGTGGGACCGATTACACAAACTCGGTGGGACCGATTTTGGTAATAAGCTAACCAGAGAGTTGGTCAGGTAAACTCGGTGGGACCGATTCGCTCATCTCGGTGAGACCGAAGTGTTACAAAAGGGAAATAGAGAGTTTACATTGCAATCTCGGTGGGACCGATTGCTCATCTCGGTAAGACCGAAACGTTACGAAGGGAAACAGAGAGATTACAATCCCATCTCGATGAGACCGAGATCCCTATCTGTGAGACCGATTTGCCTAGGGTTTGTGGCAGTGGCTATGACATTTGAAACTCGGTTGCGCCGCTTAGAAAGAATTGGTGGGGCTGAGTTTGACTTTTGGTTTAGGTCATATGTGGATGTGGGAAGGTAGTTGAGGATTTTGGAGCATATCACTAAGCATTTTGAGCAAGCAAGCCATTAAGCAACACCTCATCCCTCCTTGATAGTATTGGCTTTTCCTATAGACTCAATGTGAGCTTGGATCACTAAAATATAAAATGTAGAGTCTTGAGCTTCAAGCTTGAGCCAAACTTTTTGTCCTTAGAATTTTGAGGGATCCACTTTCCTCATCCATGCCATGCCATTCATTGAGCTTTTCCTGAAATATTAATCTTGGAATAATGTTAGCTCAATGAGCTATATGTTGTTAGGAATTACCAAAACCACCCAGGGATAGTTGCACTTTTAATCTCCCCCTTTTTGGTAATTGATGACAACATATAGATCAAAGCTTCGACAAATGATAATAAGAGTGAAAGATATTGTCGCTTTGAGAAGTATGTGAAAAGCAAGAGCTCCCCCTAAATTTGTGCATATCTTAAGATTTGCTTTGGACTGCAAATGCACAATGAGTTAGGATCATGGGTTACTCTTCCATGTCACATACATCTTGGTGGAGCACTCAAAATAATAAAGATTGAATACATGCACTCATCACCAAGCAAAGTGAATGATCATATAAGGATAAGTAAGATAATATCATCTAACAAGCATAAGTGTAGCTTATGATCAACCACATGATCATCAATGTCTCACAGATAATAGCATAGTATCTCAAGCAATCAAAAGACAAACAAAGTTCAACCATCAAAGCAAGAGAGAATAAAAAGCAAC
Organism: Triticum urartu; assembly: GCF_056163025.1. Classification (NCBI taxonomy): domain Eukaryota; kingdom Viridiplantae; phylum Streptophyta; class Magnoliopsida; order Poales; family Poaceae; genus Triticum; species Triticum urartu. The sequence goes on along the minus strand of NC_141874.1, from coordinate 606,366,775 downwards.
GCTCTCTCTCGAAGCCTATGATCTATACATGTTTCTCCCCCTTTGGCAACAAGTTACCAAAAATTTCATAGAAAATGCATAGCACTAAAACGTCTCTCAAGCTTGGTCTTCAGGTGGTGGTGTCCGGAGAACTCCAAGAACGAAGGCTTCAGTCGAAGTAGATGGAGCTGATGGAGTAGGTGCTGGAGCTGGTGGCACTGAAGCTGTAGCTGGTGCAGATGACGTGGCTCTGGTGTCTGGAACAGGCACTGCAGCAGACCTCTAAGCTCTAGGCACTCTGGCAAATGCATCAGTGGTTGTCTTGCCCTTCCTCTCCTGCATATCATCTTGAAGTTGCTCCACAACAGACTGAATCTCAGTTACCTTCACATCCAAGTCATAGAATTTTTGCTCCGCGATTCTTTCCAAGCTCTCCTGGTTTTGAGTCAGGGTGGCCAGTCCCTTCTCAATCCTCAGAGTGGATGCAATCAGGTAGCCAAGCTGATCTTGATTGCTCTTCAGGAGATACTGAGATGCTTCTTCAGTAGTTGGCATCCTTGCAGCTTTTTCTGTTTTTGCCTTCTCTCTCTTGGCTTGTGCTTGTACTGAGGATGGTTCATCTTCATCCATAACCACTTGGTTGTCCTCAAAGTCAGGATAGAGAACAAAGTGTTCCTTATCCAACTGATATTTTCATGTGCCCATCTTTGAGTTAATCAACTCCTGAATTTGTGGGGCATATCCACAACTTCTCTTTTGGTCTGCTACTGTCCTCTTGATAGTCTCAACCATGAGGCTCATGACCTTGAATTTCCGTGGCACATCAAATATGTGTAGCAAATTAATTGCATGCCCTCTGATCAGACATATTGCAAACACTGATAGCAGACCCTGTGAATAGATATAGATGAGATAGAGTGGATGAGCATCACAAAATGCAGAGGTTTTTGCAAAAGAATGAGTCACAAACTTAGTTTTAGTTTTCCACAGAAAGCATTTCGGATCAACCGATTTGTAAACTCGGTGATACCGAAGCAGCTGTTGGAACCTAAACTAGTGAACTCGGTCAGACCGAGTCATAGTTCGGTGGCACCGAGACTGCTAGGGTTTCACAAAGTCCTGAACTCGGTCACACCGATTTGCAATTCTCGGTCAGACCGAAAATTACATGTGCAATGTCCTGAGCCGAATCGGTGGTACCAAGTTCCACAACTCGGTGGGTCCAAGATGGTTTCGGCGGAAACCTAACCCTAAATTTTCAATTCACGACTAAACTATGGAGTGTTTTGACTGGATAAGAATGATCTCAATCATGGCAAGATACATGGCGAACACAATGTGCTAGGAATCAGATAGGGATAGCACAGTGATTGAGTTCATACCCTAGTTCGGCGATGAACTCGCTACGGTGGCAACGGCGGGGATGATTCCCGTTGACGGCGGCGGAGACTAGCGGCAGGAGGCGGCTGGCGACAAGGAAGACGATCCGGAGACCCTGGAGGTAGAGCGGGCTAAGCGCGGATCGAGGAGGTTCAAAAAGTTTTCCAAAATTTGACCCGTGGGTATATATAGCCCGACCCTGTCAGTGTGACCGAGTGGAACAACTTGGTGGCACCGAGATTCATAACTACAAACAGTTACTGAAACTCGGTGTGACCGAAAGGTTCAAATCGGTTGCACCGAGATTGAAAACCTAGATCGACTTAGTGATCTCGGTATGACCGAAATGGATGAATCGGTCAGACCAAATTGCACAAAGAAGTTTTGGAAGTTTAAGTCTATGACGAATCGGGGACTCCGAGTGCTCCTCACACAGAGTGGTTCGAATCTGACTTAATCAAATTTTGTGATGTAGCATGAATAGAGTTTGAGACGAGAAAAGCATAGATAGCTAGAGAGGGTTCTTAGGCATTCTTGTCCATCCACTTGGCAAAAGAAAAGAAAACCAATCAATCAAAACAACAAGTGGATGTCCTCGAATGAGTAAAATATGCAATCAACATGCTCACACAATAAAATGGCAATTGAAATATGTGGCAAAGCATGCACAACCAATTCTAGCATCTATCAAACAATTTGCGATGGCTAGGTCATCTATATATGAGTATATTGACTTAGGAGTCAAATGAGAACATTTGATCATAGGTCATACTCATCGTTTAAGCACAAGTGAGGTTACCACTTTTACATAAAGCATTGTTGTGTTCACACCATTAGAGTTGCTTTAGCTCAATTCTTAGAGTAAAGCTCCCCCTAGATGTGAGATCCCCCCTAAGAGGGATGAACTAACCTTGGATTTTGTCGATGATGAATTCATGTAGATGTTGAAGATGTGGATGCTCAATGTTGATGTAGATCATTTGAAGCTATCCATTGGAGTGAGTTGCACTTTCAATACCTACACGGGTTAGTCCCACAAGGAACAAATAAGGATATCCATAGACATAAAGTGATGCACACACAAGATGATGTCTATGAAAGCTTTTAGGTTACCTTGTCCCTTGTCTTACCAACAAGAGGGTTTGTGACTCCTTGAACTAGTGCAAAATGTGGAAGTTGATTGCACTTGTTCTTGCCAAGATGATAAGAGTGAAGTATGTTGGCGGAGTCACCCTCAAGAACTCTCTAGTTCTTCTTCTTCGGGATCCACACCATCTTGATGGGAATCCTCGGTGTTGTAGTTGTACTTGATGAAGTGGAACTTGAAGTAGTCTTGGGAACCCACTTGACCAAGGCCTTAGGAGCTTCTTCAAATGCATCAATTTCCTCTTGAAGCTTGTCCTTGCCTTTTTGCTTGTGGTCTTGTGGTGGAAGATCATCTTGAGCTTGTGTCCCTTTGAAAGAAGTAGGATCATACTTCTCTTGTTGAGGAACAAACTTTGTCTTGGGGTATTGATCTTCTTCCCACTCAACTCCATTGGCATTGAACTTTCGTTCAAAACCAACACCTTGATTCTTCCGGTGCCTTCCTTGCTTGCGTACAATTTCCTCGAATTGCTTACTTCCGGCAAGGTTCTTGTAAACACCTTTCTCTATAATTCCCTTCAATAAGCTATTTTCTTGCTCAAGTGTAACTTGGCTAAGAGAATCATTAGTGGAATCAAGAGAACTACTAGAAGGAACAATATTGGATTTAGCATGATTATTGTTACTACTAGAGGAAGAATCTTTCTTGTTCTTGTTACTAGACTTGACTTGAGGCATGTAAGTGGATAAGAGTAAACGCTTGGCAATGTAAGAAGAACTTTTCTTACGAAGATCATCATTGATTGCTTTTAAGAACTCATGCTCTTGCTCAAGGTTGAGCTTTTCAAAGCGTAATTTCTCATGAGTCCTTAAAAGTTCTTGATGATCTCCTAAGATAGTTTCATGAGCTAACTTAAGAGTGTTTAGTTCTTTAGTTAGAGACTGAATCTTCTCCTTATCATTGCCATTCGTTTTATCTTGATTAGCATGATTAATTGACGTTTCATCACAGTATTCATCACTAGAGTTGTCAACAAGTAAATCATCATCACCTAACAAGTCATCTTCATCACTATTGAAATCAACATACTCGGGGTGTGATACCTTTGGGCCTTTAGCCATGAAGCATGTTCAAACTCCTTCATTTGGTGAGTCAAATATGTCGTAGGAGTTGGTTGTCACAAGTGCTAGACCGGCAACACCTTCATCTTGAGTATATTCGGAGTCGGAGTGATAGCTTCTCTCGGAGTGGTTGTCGGAGTCGGAGCCGGATACCCATTCACCAACATGAGCTTGATGTCTTCGTTTTGTGTAGCTCCTTGATGACTTGTCCTTTCTCTCCGAATCCTTGCTTCTCCGTGAGGGTCTTCGTTCATAACGATCATCTCTACTCCTTCTTTCTCTAGATGGTGATTCTTCTCCTCTACTTCATCTCTTGGGAGAATCTTCTCTTCTCTTGTAGGGGGCCGTACACTTATTGGAATAGTGTCCGGGCCTTCCACAATTGTAGCAGTTTCGCTCTCGACTAGAATATCTTTTGTCATTGTAGGACCTTGACTTGGAGCTTCTCTCTTTGCTTCTACTCTTGTAGAACTTGTTGAAGTTCTTCACCATTAAGCTCAATTCTTCATTGAAGGTTTGTTTCTCACTCGATGATGTGGGGGTTTCACATGAGACTTTGTAAGCACCACTTGATTTGTTGTGAAGTTCCTCTTTATCCTTGAGTGACATCTCATGAGCAACAATTCTTCCGATGACTTCCGTTGGCTTGAGATCTTTGTAATTTGGCATCATTTGGATCAATGTGCACACGGTATCATATTTTCCATCCAAGGCTCTTAGGATCTTCTTGATGATGAATCTATCGGTCATCTCTTCACTCCCTAAGCCGACAATCTCATTTGTGATAAGAGCAAGCCTAGAGTACATTTCAGCAACACCTTCACCATCCTTCATTTTGAACTTGTCAAGTTAACTTTGAAGCACATCCAATTTGGATTCCTTGACGGAGTCGGTACCTTCGTGCATATCTATCAAAGTATCCCAAATTTCCTTTGCATTCTCAAGACGGCTAATTTTGTTGAATTCTTCGGGGCACAATCCGTTGAAGAGGATATCACAAGCTTGAGCGTTGTATTGCAGCATTTTCAACTCTTCCGCGGTGGCTTCACGATTCGGTTCTTTCCCGTCAAAGAATTCACCTTGCAAGCCAATACACACAATAGCCCAAATGGCGGGGTTATGTCCAAGAATATGCATTTTCATCTTATGCTTCCAACTAGCAAAATTAGTGCCATCAAAGTAAGGACCTCTACGGTGATAATTTCCCTCGCTAGACGCCATACGCTCCTAGGTTGTGAAACCAAGGCTATGACCGCCAAAAGCTATGGAAATCAAAGCAAATGGAGACGAGAGCTCTGATACCACTTGTAGGATCGAAAGTATGTCTAGAGGGGGGGTGATTAGACAACTTGACCAAATAAAAATCTAGCCTTTTCCCAATTTTAGTTCTTGGCAGATTTTAGCTATCTTAGCACAAGTCAAGCAATCTCCACACAATTCAAGCAAGCATGCAAAAGAGTATATGAGCAGCGGAAAGTAAGCATGCAACTTGCAAGAATGTAAAGAGGAGGGTTTGGAGGATTCAAACGCAATTGGAGACACAAATGTTTTTGTCGTGGTTCCGATAGGTGGTGCTATCGTACATCCACGTTGATGGAGACTTCAACCCATGGAGGATAACGGTTGCGCGAGTCCACGGAGGGCTCCACCCATGAAGGGTCCACGAAGAAGCAACCTTGTCTATTCCATCACGGTCGTCGCCCACGAAGGACTTGCCTCACTAGCGGTAGATCTTCATGAAGTAGGCGATCTCCTTGCCCTTACAAACTCCTTGGTTCAACTCCACAATCTTGTCGGAGGCTCCCAAGTGACACCTAGCCAATCTAGGAGACACCACTCTCCAAGAAACAACAAATGCTGTGTTGATGATGAACTCCTTGCTCTTGTGCTTCAAATGATAGTCTCCCCAACACTCAACTCTCTCTCACAGGATTTGGATTTGGTGGAAAGAAGATTTGAGTGGAAAGCAACTTGGGGAAGGCTAGAGATCAAGATTCATATGGTTGGAATGGAATATCTTGACCTCAACACAAGTGTAGGTGGTTCTCTCTTAGAAAATGTGTATTGGAAGTGTAGGTATGTTTTGATAGCTCTTTCCATGAATGAAGAGTGGGTGGAGGGGTATATATAGCCTCCACACAAAATTTAACCGTTACACACAATTTGCCAAACTCGGTGGGACCGAATGGTTAAACTCGGTCGGACCGATTCAGCAAACCTAGTGACCGTTAGGATTTTCGGTGGGACTGAGATGCAACTCGGTAGGACCGATATGGTTAGGGTTAGGGTATAACGTAATCTCGGTGTGACCGATTACTCAAACTCGGTGGGACCGATTTTGGTAATAAGCTAACCAGAGAGTTGGTCAGGTAAACTCGGTGGGACCGATTCGCTCATCTCGGTGAGACCGAAGTGTTACAAAAGGGAAACAGAGAGTTTACATTGCAATCTCGGTGGGACAGATCGCTCATCTCAGTAAGACCGAAACGTTACGAAGTGAAACAGAGAGATTACAATCCCATCTCGGTGAGACCGAGATCCCTATCGATGAGACCAATTTGCCTAGGGTTTGTGGCAGTGGCTATGACATTTGAAACTCGGTGGCGCCGGATAGAAAGAATCGGTGGGGCCGAGTTTGACTTTTGGTTTAGGTCATATGTGGATGTGGGAAGGTAGTTGAGGATTTTGGAGCATATCACTAAGCATTTTGAGCAAGCAAGCCATTAAGCAACACCTCATCCCTCCTTGATAGTATTGGCTTTTCCTATAGACTCAATGTGATCTTGGATCACTAAAATATAAAATGTAGAGTCTTGAGCTTCAAGCTTGAGCCAAACTTTTTGTCCTTAGAATTTGGAGGGATCCACTTTCCTCATCCATGCCATGCCATTCATTGAGCTTTTCGTGAAATATTAATCTTGGAATAATGTTAGCTCAATGACCTATATGTTGTTAGGAATTACCAAAACCACCCAGGGATAGTTGCACTTTCATGTACCAAGGCCACTTGACATATCTCGGCCCATTCCGAGAACGTTTTACTCCCGCTCACGAAAAGAGACAAGAAGGGTGCGCCGGATGCATGTGGGAGTGTCGGATTGTGAAACGGAAAACGGGGAAAAGGTTCGGACGCATGAGACGAACACGTATGCAAATGCGATGCACATGATGACATGATATGAAATGCATGACATGAACAAAATGCAAAACGAAAGACAAAACCCAACCACGAAGGGAATCTCATAACTTAAAGCCGAAAATGGAAAAAGTCGGAATTACAAATATGGCAAGTTACATCCGGGGTGTTACAATTATCTACCATAATTCTGTATGATCCCTTCTCAGTATCTCCCGCAACCTGCTTAGAGTCTGTTGCGACAACAAAGTCATGGATGAGAAGATCCTTAGCTAGCGAGAGAGCCTCTCTGCACGCTATCGCTTCAAGTGTCGCCACATCTCTAACTCCCCGAATAACTAGGGCTAAGGACCCTAGATACTGACCAACTGAATCTCAACAGATTGCTATCACAACTCCTCCTTCTCCTGACTGCACTAGACTAGCGTTGACATGGATCTTGGCGAAGCCCACCGGCGGGCCTGCCATTTAGTTTTTCCTTTCTGTTCTATTCCCTGCAATGCGCGTGTGCACAGTGCATTATCCTTCCACCCAAGAGCAACTCTAGCAAACTTTCTAGAAAAATAGTCTTAAAAATGGTTTACATGACGATTTAACCTTTTTAGTGTTGGGACCATTTGCCTTTTTCAGTTTTCCTTAAACTACTGCCTTTATATTTATTTTCTCTTTTATTTCTCATATGTTCTTTTGTACGAATTTTATTTGAAGTCCCATTTCACACAAGTATAAACAAAAATATTCATGCTTCAACATCACACAATTGAAAAACATTGCAAATTCATAATCTTAAAATTTTAAATTCAAATTCAAACATAACATGAGGTGCAAATGCATGATGAACATCATCCAAGACCATAGATCAACCAAAAGCAATATCATCCACATAGCTCAAACACGAAGAGCATCACATGCTGCCATGGTTGATTCCACTCCCTCCTCCCAAATGTGTGATGCTCCATTCCACTATATATGTCAAGATCTCCGACCATCTCATCCCCCGACACATCTAGTATTTTTATCCACCCACATGGATCCATGGCCATCAACCGATTCTCCTTGTTCGCCATCTCTTGCCTCGATGGTTCTCCTTTAGATGAAGTCTACACTCCTCAAAAGTTGGTTTTGTGCTTCTACGTCTACAACCTTCTCTCCTCATTCTTTTTTATCTCTCGCCACATCAACTACTTCTATTGTTGCATCTTCTCTGCCGAGGGTACCTTTGATGGTATAGCCTAAGCCAACATCTCCTTTCTTGCAATGATCAACTCATCAAGCTTCTCTCTAATTGTTGCGACATTTCTGTTTCTCTTTGTCCACTCCTTCGCCCTCTTCATCTCGTCAAGCCGTCGACCCCTTGCTTGACCCCCATAAATATACAACCCTCCATCTAGTTGCAAATCTCAAGGATCGAACTCCATACAAAAAGAGTTACAGGGCAGAAGTGAGATCAATCTGGGGTTCGGGGCGGCAACCATGGCAAGTGCGACAAGTGCATGGGCAACCAAACACGACGATGCAGGAGGGAGCTTAAAATCCCATGCCTCCAAAAGTTGCCACATTATAGTGCATTGTATGTTCCCTCCAACTTCTTCATAATATAAAGGCTAGACAATTGTTTTTGTAGGTCTTCAAGAAAAAAATAGGGATAAAGGGGCTTTAGGGAATGTGGTAAAGTGGTATTTTTATTCATTTTAGCAGTTTCTTGAGAGGGTGGGGAGAATTTGTTGCTCTAAGTGTAGATTTGCATGGACAATGGGCCTCCTTCCTGCCCGAGAGTGTTCACTAGCTCACTACATATGAGCAACATGCATGTGAGTGTGCGGTTATGTGGATGTAGATGGTTATGTATGTTTGGCAACTTGTAAGGAGTTTGGTTGCATCCAACACTTTTTCCCAATTAGCGTTGGCGGCATTAGTTCAAATAACAAATAGATTTATCAAGGCAACAATATTTTGTTAGTCCATGGATGCGTTTTCAAATAGTTGGCACTTTGTAGTGCTAGCAGTTGCACTAGATGTGGTTCAGGATTGGGGTGGACCATAATTTAGCTTCATGTATATATTGGCTGGCTCGGTGTTTGTGCACGGGTGTGGTGTTTTAGAGGATGGGCCCCAGGGAGCATGTTTTCTGTTTTTTTACCATTTAAATGTGTCAAGAAGATCAACTTTTTTCCTAAAAATAAATATACATGTTCTCTAAGTATATGTAAAACTTTAGTAATAATATGATTATTTGCATGCTACAAAAAAGAGAGTAAAAACTGACGCAAAATACAACAACAACAAAGCCCATTTAAATATATTTATTTGTATGTTTTGTGTACACCACATATCAACGTAACATATATATTAATGACATTTCCTACATATATATTAGACATATATGAGTATCTTTTTTTCAGGGGTACATGTATGATTATCTGCATACTTATTTTCATATCTTTTTTGTGGTGTCGAAAGTGTATTTTGATAAAGAAAAGTAACGGCCCCCTGGAGCCCGTCCACCTAATGCACTTCGCGGTTTGAGCCCATGCTATTTGAGACTCGTGGCTGCGAACTTGATAGCGGGACCTCCTATTTGGCGACCAGCGCACCAAATAGGAGGAAACGCACACCACAGCTCCTCACACACACATTTTTGGCCGGCCCATGTGCGGGGCGGGACGTCCTTGTTTATTCATTTTATTTTATTTGCTGTTTTTTTCCTTTAAAATAATTTGGAATTTCAAAAAAAGTTTCTAATTAAATAAATAGGAAAATTTGAAAAATGTTTGAGAAATCATAAAATGTTCGTGAATTCAAAACATGTTCATATTTTAAAAAACAATCGGGAAAACATAAAATCTTGGCGTATTCAAAAAATGTTTGTGGTTTTGAAAATAATCATATATTCAAAAAAATGTTCATTATTTTGAATTAATATTTGGGAAATAAAAAACTTTGTGAGTATTCAAAAACTCTTTGTGATTTTGAATTGTTTTTCACGAACTCTAAACATATTCATGAATTAAAACAAAATGGTCCCAAATTTCTAAAGAAGTACTTCAATTCAATAAACGTTCACTGATTAAAATTGTCCATGAATTAAAAAAATGTCCATGCGTTTAAAAAATGGAAAATATTGGGTAATTTCAATTTTTTTACCAAACTTCTAAAAACAATTGTTCTATTCAATAATATGTTCACGGGCTTCAAACGAAATGTTCATGAATTTGTAAAAAAAAATCCCAAATTTGAAAATCATGTGGTCACAGGAAACGTCAGGGAATTCAAATAATGTCATGATTTCCAAAAATGTGCATGAATTTGAAAGATGTTCGCAAAATGAGAAATAAAAAGAAGAAAAGGTAAGAAATAATAAAGATGAAAATAAAATAAATTGAACAAGAAATCTAAAAATAAAATAAAAAGTGAACATGGAAAAGAAGAAAAAAAAATGAAAAATGGAAAAAGGAAATTTGAATAGAAAAGGAGAAAAGCAGAAAAGAAATAGGAAATCCTGAAAAAAAGATACAAGAAAGAAAAACCGGATGAAAAAACAAAGAACAAAAAGGAAAAAAACCGGTTCAAGGAAGGTTATAGAACCTTCCCAAAATCAGAGTGAGAAAAATCAGACTGGCCAGCTCATACACTGGAGGCCTGCGAGGGGTGTATGCGCTAGGTCACTGTACAATAACCTACGCGCCAAATAGGAACCGCGCTTGGTAATGGCCTGCCGATCGTCGGTCAGCGATGTCTTTATCCTACGATGGTCATAGTATTCAAAAACTATGAGGCTACTTTGAGTTAGTTTGGTGGGTAGGGTGATCACATGTAGTTTTTGTGTTTCTTTCTACAACGATTACTGCTCACATTCTTACTATTGATTCCTTATCAAAGATTAAATCTAAAATGTCTTTGAATGCTTATTCCAAGAAAAAAACTTTTTCTTAATTTTACTATAATTCCTAAGAAAACCTACACGTCATCTACCAAGATTTATTTTTCATTTTTGCAGGTGATCCACCAAGAAATTTGACGCTCCTCGACACCATTATACTCTACAGTTTCTCTTTCGCTCCCTTATCCCTTGACAGCTAGGGAAAACTCTCCCATCCAGGCTTTGTTGGTGAACTCGTGGATTTGACTTTCCTCTGCCTGCTTGCCAGTGGCGGGGAAGGGAATCATGGTGTCTTCGCTCCGGTTAGTAGTTTAGGTTTGTTTTTTTAGTCGTCGCAGGTGCGACGCTTGGGCGGATAGCGGCATATTTTCTTTGAGTTTTTCTTCCGGACTACGATCCTCTTCGAGTTCGTCCATCTGGACGTAGTCGACGATGCTTCGGCGTCGATTTTTGTTATCTCCTTGGGGCGGTGAGGTTAGGGTTTTCAGCATGTGGCAAGATTTGGTGTCAGGTCCTTACGGGTACGTGTACGAAGACTTTCTGGTTGTTATCGACAAGGTCAAGCTGGCTCCTGTGAGGGAGCGGCGACAGCGGCGCATTGGCATCTCATTCTGGCGGCGGTAACGATCGTTCGGTGGTCTCGGAATCTCGATGTAATTTTTATTATGATTGAGGTGCTTTGTAATTCCGGTGAAACTTGATAATAGATCTGTATTACTTTCGCCCAAATTGTTGTTTACTATACAATATCTATTTCTTTTTACTGCTGATCCACATGGTGAGATTTCAGTTAGCACGAGCCATATTGTAATGTAGCTTGAAAATTGACTCTAGCAAGCTTGAAGTGTAAATCTGAACTTCAAAACACAACTTAACGCCTTGCAAATTAAAGCCATCATGCTAGATAGTTTAGCTTGTAATCCCTAGCCTCTTTTGCTTTGGAGGAATTTTGTAGGATTTCTAGAGAATAGGATTTTTGTAGGAAAAATTCCTATGGAGCCCTTTGGTTTGTAGGAATTAATTTCTATTCCTATATAAGATAGGAATCAATCCTTCACAATTCAAAGAGAAAAAAACATTAGGTTAGACTCAATGAAAAAAATCCCATCCTATGAATCAAGTGGCATCTCTTTCCCTATAAAAAGTGAGATGCATGTCACCTCATTTTCTATGATATTCCTATTCCTATGATATTCCTACCCTATGAACCAAAAGAGGCCTTAACGCTTTTATATTTCTTTATGGAGGGAGTAACTATAAGCGGTCAGAGACTGTCTACCTGCGCAACCTGCTATTGTGACGAAAGAGCAAACTCATTTGCATTAAGAAAGAGGAACAATTCACCGTCTTACAGGTTGCAAGGGAGACATCCAGGCTGAACTATCAACACTCCTTGCAGGATTAAGAACATAGTAGAACATCTAGAAGACAAACGTAGGAAAGAAATTGCAGTACTGCTGGAAGCAAAGCAGGGGGGGAAGAAACCAGCATATAGCGTTACTGAGGAAGATTTCCACGCTGCAGCTGCTGCTACTTGGGCGGCGCCGGTGGCGCGAACTGCTGCGGCGCGGCCGCCTCGGCCCAGCCGCGGTTCCGGCCGAGCATGTAGCACCCCAGCGCCAGGACGAGCAACAGGAGGATCGCCGGGATCGATATCACGAGGTAGAACATGGCTGAACCTGAACCCAGCGAGAGATGGCAGAAACTCCCACACAACGAACACTAACACGGGCACGCACACGGCGTGCTAGAAGCGATAGGCGCTGAACCTGGGGACGACGGGGGCAGCTCACGAGGCTCAGGTCAGCATTTCAAGCGGTGCCCCGACAGCTGGGATCGTGTGACGGCCGAGCCTTGCTTCAGCGTGAGCGGCTAAGGTTGACGCTCCAGAACAAACTGACGTACAAGCCTGGACTAGCTCGCTCTGGATTACTCTGTGTGTGTGGAGAAAAGGCTGGGATTACTGGTGCTTCGATAGCAAGGATTCCTCCGGAGAAAGAAAACAACGTTGCAACCACCAGCAGAAGTTGATCGATCGTACGTCTAACCAAAACCGCTCGACTTCAGTCATCTTCTCATTCAGAAAAACTATCAGTCAAATTATTAACAGTAAATTTGTGCGTTTTCATGCATCACGATGGATACATCAGTCAGTTTGTCCACGGATAACAAAGGCAAAGATACCAGTATGAAATCACGCAAAACTAGCAATAAAATGCTTCAGCAAAAAATTACTTGAATTCCACAATACATAAGGTAAAAAAAATAGCTAAATTCCAAAATACAGAGGGCTATACATATGGGCAGTGTATAGCCAAGTTCATGACATCCTCTAACATAATTACCGGAGAGGTTGAACCCAACTAAGAAAAATGAGAAGACTAAAAGTTGAACCGCAATTTTAGCTTTACTGATGTGCAAACCGAGGTGACTTGATTTACGGAAGTTCCAGGCAGTCAACTGAGAATCAGCAGCATCAATATACCACAGCAACCATGGACAATGCAAACATACAGAAAAAGACGGCTACAAACACAACAACGCATAAATCGTTCCTTTCTAGTTTCTCAGACGAGACTAATCAAAACATAGATTACAGGGGGGCGTTCCATAAAGCCATCAACATATGTGCTTTTGCCTTCGATGATCAACTACCTTGTAGAAGATAGTTCGCACCTTGTAGGATGGTCTCCAGATTACTACAACACATAGAGAAGCCAGGTCAGCTTACATTCAAACGAACAAGATATGAGACATATATGTCAAATAGACAACTGAATAAGCGGTAGTTTCAGAGGTGTCGCAGCATTTTCAGAACGGGGACACACCAATAATGGAAGTTTGTATACTTGAATTCGCTGGCTTAACTACTCCCATGTTCATGGATTTATATTTCCACAAAAGATATAATATAAAGGATCTTATGCTTGAATAACTCTTTGAGACCACGTACAATGCGAGGTGTTTAGAGATGTGCTTGTAAAAATAAACTGGCTTTTGCTTAAACACCGGTGCTTGTTTTCATGGCCGACATGCCTAAGTAAGCGTCTGTGCGATAAAAATAAGCACCGATGTTTAAGAAAAAACCGGTTCATTTTCACAAGCACCTCCCTAAACACCTCCTTGCATTGTACATGGACTGAGTTCCTTGCAACAGCTGATCCGAAGGAGAATGATGGTAAGTAGTAAGTGGTAGATGATGTCTTTGCGTGGGAATAAAAACATGACGCTAGGAAAAACCTACAGCACATGCCGTAATTGGAAACAATTCAAGTGTTGAAAACTTTATGTGAAATGATGTAAGCAGATCAAGGCTAGAAGGAATATACCTTTGAAAGAACCCAGTGAGATACCGAAGAATGTACCAGAGAAGGCAAAGCATCAATGTATCTGTAACAGTTAAGTGATAACATATTTTGAACTTTTCTGAATAACTTGCTGAGATCCAACAGTACTTGGAAACAATTCAAGTGTTGAAACTTCAAATACAATAGAAAAAAGTCCAGATCTTTTAGACTTTTTTTATCCCGCCTGAAAACCTTCCCAATTTCCACAAAGTTGCTGACAGAACATAAGGGAGAAAAACAAATGTCCCTCGCGACTAACAACATTTCACAGTTCCACTATACCCACAGTACACATATTCTACAGGCAAGGGAGTGGAATAGTGGATAGACTTGACAAGTCATAATATCTTTGCATGCATTGCAAGATACAGTATGAACCTTAGCTCAGCTGTGGGCGAAGGAGGGAGTAAGGGCATGGTATTGTTTGTGGTGTGACACTTCTACAGCTGTACATAACCTTCTTTTCTATCAATCCAGTGAGACGCAAAGTGTTTTGCATTTTCTGGAAACCAAAAAAACATTGGCATGTGGAAAACTTGACACTGGAAATTTGAAAGGGAGGGTAACGAACTATTCCAAGAGGGAATATTTACAGGAAGAGTGAAGAGAGTAAAAAAAGGTGTACAACGTTATGCATTGCCAAATAACTAGGGTTGGAGTTATCTGGATTCATTTAGACAAGGATAGTTTGTATAGAAATTTGAACAGAGGGGCATGAGGTTTGTTTTCCTAGCTGATTAGTTTGGTGTAAAAAATATGCTGAGCTTATACTGATCACTGCTATTTTAAGTTTTTCGTATTGTAACCTTTGCTAGAAAATGAAACTATAGTAGAGGTAATTTTAATAACAATGGGAGATGACAATTTACACATGGTGTGCATTTTGCGCTGCAGCCAAATAAATTTAGCATGATCTAGCAATGGCTTGCTGTGTCGTAGTTGAGAAGATTATCAGGTTTTCTATCATCACATTCTCTGTGATGATTCACTTGTGATATATCTATGCATTGATATTCACATGATCATCATTGTATAAGATTTTTTTTCATAGTTCTGCAAGGCGCAAGATCTAATTGGTTTGAGGATGCAGATCGACAGATTTACAGTAAGTGCTAAGGCACGTGCCTGCAAGCTTAGTCCTGCACTGCCCCTTGGTAGTTGTCAATTATCCAGGTTGGAGGGTATGCAGAAGGCAGCTTGGCTTACATGGACAAATTGGTTGGCCACTGGAGATGCCTGATATCGTAGTCTAGAGAATATGCCAGGACGAATCAAATCGGTTCTACACAACTAACAACTAAACAAAAACCCTTGCAAACTCTAATTAGATTCCACAGCCTCCGAATTACCAAACACTAAAGATTTGAGCGACCAGAACCAGAATATAAATTCTAAATCATCCTAGTCAAAACGAGAAATATAATAATTCCTTTAACACACAAGGCATGAGATTCAAGCCAGAAAGACCCCTAAATGCCATAAGCTACAGAACTCACTACCGGCTGCAGGGTTGCATCAGATTCAGAAAGCAACAACCTCGGCACCACCAAAACGCACTTAAGATGACGCAAAAGGCGAATTCTTTAGCAGTTCAGTAAATCAAAACATGAAGCGAAGGGTGAAAGGATACTGAAGAGGTAGCGCTCCCACCAATCGAGCATGTAGAGGCCGATGTTGACATTGTACAGGTGGATCTTGCGCCCGATCCAGTTCATCCTCCCCCAATGAGACCCGACGCCGCAGATCCCTCGCTCAGATCCGGAAACAAGCGGCGAGATGTTGAACTTTCTGAGGATGAAGAAGGGCGTGGTGTTCTGCGGGATCGGGGCGGATCTATCAGAGGAACTTCTCTCGGCCGATGGCGTGGGTTTGTTCGGAAGCTAAACACTTCAGATCTGAACTTCACATGTAAGGTTTTTTCCGTGGACAGCTGTAGTTTCTGCTTTTGCCGGCTGATACACGCGTCGCGTCAGCCGCCGCGTGCGACTTTTTCTTAAGATTGCACCTCAATTTCACTTCCTCTATCTCCGTGCTTCAATTTTGATCATAAATTTAACTACCAAAACCGATTGTGGCGGGAGCAAAAATTATATCAGTGAATTCGTATTTGAAAGAAGTTTTCAATTATATAATTTTTTCTCTCGCCGCAATTGGTCTCGTTGGTTAAATTTATGGTCAAAATTGGACCTTGGAAAGCGCAGGCACACTATATTTTAAAATGAAGGGAGTAGTATATTTTCTTTTGATAACTGAGAAAGTTTTTCAGGATCTGAAAAAGTGTTCTTTTTACTTACAACTTTTTTAGGCAATTTTAACCTTTTAGGGGTAAAACACCACTTTATTCACCTATTTCACATGACGTGGGATGCGTTTTTGGTCATGGGACTGACCAAATCAAACATAACGACTTGGGCCTCTAGAAAGAGAAAATTTAGCTAGACTGTATGCTTTATAATTAACAGCACGACTCTCAAAAATAAAATTACACTGGAAGGAACAACCTTTAAGGTTTATCTCGCTTAATATTGCTCCATATCGCCCCGCGATCTCGCATTGATGTCCAGGACCACCTGTCTGCAATCTAAATCAACTACAAACTTCATAATATGCAGATCTTCTGCTAGGGATAGTGCTTCGCGACATGCTACTGCCTCCAAAGTATGGATCAAAACTTCCTTCAATAACTAAGGCCGAACTACCAATGTAGTTGCCTGCATCGTCCCTGCATACCGCTACTGCCGATCCTCCTTGCAATCGCACCCCCGCGTCGACGTGGATTTTGCAGAAGCCCGGTGGTGGTTTCTTTGGTTTCAGTCGACGTGCTGCTGGAGTCTGGGGGTGTGGGAAGGGTCGTTGTTTTAAGTTGCCAACAATCCCTAGCTCTTCAACATACCTTTGAACAAAAAGATATGTTGCTTGAGGGCTCTGGAAAATCCCTTCATGGATTGCCTTTCGTCGAACATACCAAATCGACCATAGAGTAATGGCCATCTTGACAAATTTATCATGGGGAAGCATCTCCTTCAGTGTAAATAACCATTGCTTGGCATGAAGCTCTGTAATGGACATGATTTTATGTGTGATGTCCTCTTCTGATAGTGCCCATACACTCCGTGATGACGAGCATTCCAGTAATGAATGACGCCATGGGTCTTGGTTTCCGCACAAACCACATTGGTCGGAGTCTGCCATATGTCTATGAGCTCAGACATCATTTGTAGGCAAAGACTGTTTAGATAATCTCCACAAAAACATGTGAATCTTACTGGGGACTTTTGTTTTCCATAGCGACTTCCATGCTCCCTCCTCCGCTACCGAACTAGATGTCCCTGCATTACTCTCGAGCCAAGCCTCTCTCCTCTGTCTTGTTGCCACAAACATATTGTAAGCGGATTTGACTGAGAAAATGCTATGTTTATCAAAATGCCAGGCCCAAAAATCTGGCATGTTCCGTGTGCACAGCGGATTCCCATTATCACCTGAACGTCCATTGGCATGAAAGTTTCAAGAACACGTTGCTTATTCCATGAAGCCGTTGTGTGATCAATGAGTTCCGAGACCAAAGTAGGCATGTTGGGTGATAGACACCAATACGGGTGAAGCATTTCGTCTCGTGGTAGCCAGTTATGTGTCCATATATGTGTCGTCTCCCCATTACCAATTCTTCTTATCAACCCTTGTTTCAGAATGTCTCTGCCTTCAACAATTGCTCTCACTTGGCTCGGTGACTTCCCAGATCAGCCGCAAGGAAATCAGAGGACGGGTAGTAGATGCTTTTTAACAGACGGGCGCTTAATGTCTCAGGGTTCTACAGTATGCGCCATGCCTGTCTGGCCAACATTGCTAGGTTGAATAATTCAAAATCTTTAAAACCGAGCCCCCAATCCCTTTGGCTGTGTCATATACTTCCAGGGAACCCAATGTGGCTTCCGTTTTCCCTCTTTACTTCCCCACCCGAACTTCCTTATTATCATGTTTAGGTGTTCGCATAAACCCCTTGGCAGCTTGAAGCATGGCATTGAAAATACTGGCATAACTTGAGCGGCATATTTCACTAGCACTTACTTGCCTGCATATGACAAGGTGCTCTCGATCCACCCTTGGACCTTGCTCCACAACTGTTCCTTTAGGTATTTAAAAGCTCCATTCTTGGAGTTGCCAATGTCAGACGGCATCCCAAGTACTTCTCGTTAAGGGTTTCATTAGGAACATTCAGTATATCCTTTATTTCTTGTCTCACAGTATCTGGTACCCCTTTGCTGAAATAAACTGACGATTTTGAGTAGTTGATGTGTTGCTCAGTGGCATGACAGTAAGTATCAAGAACATGGTACACCTCGTTAGCTCCCACGCTATTTGCCTTGAAGAACAGCAGGCTGTCATCAGCAAATAGAAGATGGTTTACTAGTGGCGCCAAAGGCGCAACCTATAGTCCATGCAGATTGGATGACTCACTCTTAGATTTTAAAAGGCATGACAGGCCCTCTACTACTAGCAAGAACAAGTATGAAGATATTGGGTCCCCTTGTCTGATTCCTCTTGAAGGTTTGAAACTGCTGAGCTTCTTACCATTAAATAGAACTGCAAACTCATTCGTTGTTACCATGCCCATAACAATATTTACCCACCTCTCAGTGAAACCCAGCTTCAACATTATGGCCTTTAAATAAGACCATTCCACCCTATCATACGCTTTCATCATGTCCAGCTTCAGAGCACACGATTGATTTTTCTTGGCCTTATTCCTCTTCATAAAATGCAAACACTCATAAGATGTGATGATGTTATCTGTGATCAACCTGCCTGGGACAAAAGCAGATTGTTCCTCTGATATGATGTCAGGTAAGACTACCTTCAATCTGTTAGATATAACCTTCGAAGCAATCTTGTACAATACGTTACATAGACTGATTGGGCGGAACTGAGACAAAAGTGTGGGTTTTTTTACCTTTGGTATGAGGACCAACATCATCTCATTGATGCACTCTGCGGATTTGGTTCCTTCTACAATTTTCAAGACCACCTTTGTGACATCATCACCACAAATGCGCTGGATAGCCATCCGGACCCGGGGGCCTTAATTGGGAACATCTGAAAAAGGGCAGTTTTCACTTCCTCCTGGCTGTAAGGGGCATTTAGCATATCATTCATCGCCTGTGTTACTTTCACCGGAACTGTATCAATAACCCGCTCCATATTGTGGACTCCTTCTGATGTATAAAGATGTTGGTAAAAAGAAGTGGCCATGTTCTCCATCTCTACCACATTTTCAATGAGCTATCCGTCGAGTTTCTGCAATGCTTTAATTTGGTTTTTCCTCCTCCTTTGACTCGCTCGGAGGTGGAAGAAATAAGTATTTTTATCCCCATGCAGGAGCCATTCCAGCCCAGCACGCTGTCGCCATAACATATCCTCCCGGTGATATAATTCAGTTAATCTCTCTATTAATTTGAGCTCTGCATGGAACGGTCCGGATCAGTTTGGGATCTTGCGCAACTCATGTAGCTCTCTGCTGAGGCGCTGAATTTCCTGCCGCACATTATCGAAGTGCGTTCTGTCCCATGAAGACAAATCAGTTGAAAGCGAGTTGAGTTTGTCGCGTAGGTCTAGGGCAGATTCCCCTTAGGTGCGCGCCCATGCATGCTCCACCACCAGCGTGAGGCTCAAGTCCCTCTCCCATGTGATTTCGTATTTAAATGACCATGGGGCCCTCCTGCATGCAGCCCCATGCACGTACTGGACATATATAAGAACATGATCGCTCGTCGCTGCAGATTTGTGCTCGAGGATTGCTGCTGGGAATGCAATCGACCATGCTGGGTTTGCTACAGCCCGGTCTAGTCTTACTCTGGTTTAGGTCCCTCCATATACCTGTTGGGGAACGTAGTAATTTCAAAAAAATTCCTACGCACACGCGAGATCATGGTGATGCATAGCAACGAGAGGGAAGAGTGTCGTCCACGTACCCTCGTAGACCGTTAAGCGGAAGCGTTATAACAACGCAGTTGATGTAGTCGTACGTCTTCACGATCGACCGATCATCAATACTGAACGTACGGCACCTCCGCGTTCAGCACACGTTCAACTCGGTGACGTCCCGCGAACTCACGATCCAGTAAAGCTCGGGAAAGAGTTTCGTCAGCACGACGGCGTGGTGACGATGTTGATGAAGCTACCGTCGCAGGGCTTCGCCTAAACACCGCTACGATATAACCAAGGTGGATTATGGTGGAGGGGGGCACCGCACACGGCTAAGAGATCAACAGATCAATTGTTGTTTCTATGGGGTGCCCCCTGCCCCCGTATATAAAGGAGCTAGGGGGAGGCGGCCGGCCAAGGAGGAGGGCGCACCAAGGGGGGAGTCCTACTCCCACCGGGAGTAGGACTCCCTCTTTTCCTAGTTGGAGTAGGAGAGGAGAAAGAAGGGAGAGAAGAGAGAAGGAAAGGGGGGCGCCGCCCCCTCCTTGTCCAATTCGGACTAGAGGGGGAGGAGGCGCGCGGCTGCCCTTGGCCGCCACTCCTCTTCTCCCACTAAGGCCCATTAGGCCCAATATACTCCCCGGGGAGTTCCGGTAACCCCCTAGTACTCCGGTATATGTCCGAAACCTTTCCGGTATCCGAACATAGTCATCCAATATATCGATCTTTACGTCTCGACCTTTTCGAGACTCCTCGTCATGTCTGTGATCATATATGGGACTCCGAACTACCTTCGGTACATCAAAACACAAAAACTCATAATACCGCTCGTCACAGAACTTTAAGCGTGCGGACCCTACGGGTTCGAGAACTATGTAGACATGACCGAGACACGTCTCCGGTCAATAACCAATAGCGGAACCTGGATGCTCATATTGGTTCCTACATATTCTACGAAGATATTTATCGGTCAAACCGCATAACAACATACGTTGTTCCCTTTGTCATCGGTATGTTACTTGCCCGAGATTCGATCGTCGGTATCTCAATACCTAATTCAATCTCGTTACCGGCAAGTCTCTTTACTCGTTCCGTAATGGAACATCCCACAACTAACTCATTAGTCACATTGATTGCAAGGCTTATAGTGTTGTGCATTACCGAGAGGGCCCAGAGATACCTCTCCGACAATCGGAGTGACAAATCCTATTCTTGATCTATGCCAACTCCACAAATACCATCGGAGACACCTGTAGAGCACCTTTATAATCACCCAGTTACGTTGTGATGTTTGGTAGCACACAAAGTGTTCCTTCGGCATTCAGGAGTTGCATAATCTCATAGTCATAGGAACATGTATAAGTCATGAAGAAAGCAATAACAGCAAACTAAAACGATCAAGTGCTAAGCTAACGAAATGGGTTAAGTCAATCACATCATTCTCCTAATGATGTGATCCCGTTGATCAAATAACAACTCATGTCTATGGCTAGGAAACTTAACCATCTTTGATCAATGAGCTAGTCAAGTAGAGGCATACTAGTGACACTATGTTTGTCTATGTATTCACACATGTATTATGTTTCCGGTTAATACAATTCTAGCATGAATAATAAACATTTATCATGAAATAAAGAAATAAATAATAACTTTATTATTTCCTCTAGGGCATATTTCCTTTAGTTTCCCACTTGCACTAGAGTCAATAATCTAGATTACACAGTAATGATTCTAACACCCATGGAGTGTTGGTGCTGATCATGTTTTGCTCGTGGAAGAGGCTTAGTCAGCGGGCCTGCAACATTCAAATCCGTATGTATCTTGCATATCTCTATGTCTCCCACCTGGACTTGATCCCGGATGAAATTGAAGCATCTCTTGATGTGCTTGGTTCTCTTGTGAAATCTGGATTCCTTTGCCAAGGCAATTGCACCAGTATTGTCACAAAAGATTTTCATTGGACCCGATACACTAGGTATGACACCTAGATCGGATATGAACTCCTTCATCCATACTCCTTCATTTGCTGCTTCCGAAGCAGCTATGTACTCCGCTTCACACGTAGATCTCGCCACGACGCTTTGTTTAGAACTGCTCCAACTGACAGCTCCACCGTTCAATATAAACACATATCCGGTTTGCGATTTAGAATCGTCTGTATCAGTGTCAAAGCTTGCATCGACATAACCATTTACAATGAGCTCTTTGTCACCTCCATAAACGAGAAACATATCCTTAGTCCTTTTCAGGTATTTCAGGATGTTCTTGACCGCTGTCCAATGATCCACTCCTGGATTACTTTGGTACCTCCCTGCTAAACTAATAGCAAGTCACACATCAGGTCTGGTACACAGCATTGCATACATGATAGAGCCTATGGCGGAAGCATAGGGAACACTTTTCATTTTCTCTCTATCTTCTGCAGTGGTCGGGCATTGAATCTTACTCAACTTCACACCTTGTAACACAGGCAAGAACCCTTTCTTAGCTTCATCCATTTTGAACTTCTTCCAAACTTTATCAAGGTATGTGCTTTGTGGAAGTCCAATTAAGCGTCTTGATATATCTCTATAAATCTTGATGCCCAATATATAAGCAGCTTCACCGAGGTCTTTCATTGAAAAACTCTTATTCAAGTATCCTTTTATGCTATCCAGAAATTCTATATAATTTCCAATCAACAATATGTCATCCACATATAATATTAGAAATGCTACAGAGCTCCCACTCACTTTCTTGTAAATACAGGCTTCTCCAAAAGTCTGTATAAAACCATATGCTTTGATCACACTATCAAAACATTTATTCCAACTCCAAGAGGCTTGCACCAGTCCATAAATGGATCGCTGGAGCTTGCACACTTTGTTAGTACCCTTTGGATCGATAAAACCTTCAGGTTGCATCATATACAACTCTTCTTCCAGAAATCCATTCAGGAATGCAGTCTTTACATCCATTTGCCAAATTTCATAATCATAAAATGCGGCAATTGCTAACATGATTCGGACGGACTTAAGCATCGCTACGGGTGAGAAAGTCTCATTGTAGTCAGCTCCTTGAACTTGTCGAAAACCTTTTGCAACAAGTTGAGCTTTGTAGACAGTAACATTACCGTCAGCGTCAGTCTTCTTCTTGAAGATCCATTTATTCTCGATGGCTTGCCGATCATCGGGTAAGTCAACCAAAGTCCACACTTTGTTCGCATACATGGATCCCATCTCAGATTTCATGGCTTCAAGCCATTTTGCGGAATCCGGGCTCATCATCGCTTCCTCATAGTTTGTAGGCTCGTCATGGTCAAGTAACATGACCTCTAGAATAGGATTACCATACCACTCTGATGTGGATCTTACTCTGGTTGACCTATGAGGTTCAGTAGTAACTTGATCTGAAGTTTTATGATCATCATCATTAGCTTCCTCACTAATTGGTGTAGGTGTCATAGGATCCGGTTTCTGTGATGAACTACTCTCCAATAAGGGAGCAGGTACAGTTACCCCATCAAGTTCTACTTTCCTCCCACTCACTTCTTTCGAGAGAAACTCCATCTCTAGAAAGGAATCCATTCTTAGCAACAAATGTCTTGCCTTTGGATCTGTGATAGAAGGTGTACCCAACAGTTTCCTTTGGGTATCCTATGAAGACACATTTCTCCGATTTGGGTTCGAGCTTATCAGGTTGAAGTTTTTTCACATAAGCATCGCAGCCCCAAACTTTAAGAAACAACAACTTTGGTTTCTTGCCAAACCACAGTTCATAAGGTGTCGTATCAACGGATTTTGATGGTGCCCTATTTAACGTGAATGCAGCCGTCTCTAAAGCATAACCCCAAAATGATAGCGGTAAATCAGTAAGAGACATCATAGATCGCACCATATCTAGTAAAGTACGATTACGACATTCGGACACACCATTACGCTGTGGTGTTATGGGTGGCGTGAGTTGCGAAACTATTCCACATTGTTTCAAATGTATACCAAACTCGTAACTCAAATATTCTCCTCCACGATCAGATCATAGAAATTTTATTTTCTTGTTACGATGATTTTCCACTTCACTCTAAAATTCTTTAAACTTTTCAAATGTTTCAGACTTATGTTTCATTAAGTAGATATATCCATATCTGCTCAAATCATCTGTGAAGGTGAGAAAATAACGATACCCGCCGCGAGCTTCAATATTCATCGGACCACATACATTAGTATGTATGATTTCCAACAAGTCTGTTGCTCGCTCCATAGTTCTGGAGAACGACATTTTAGTCATCTTGCCCATGAGGCATGGTTCGCAAGTACCAAGTGATTCATAATCAAGTGATTCCAGAAGTCCATCAGTATGGAGTTTCTTCATGCGCTTTACACCAATATGACCCAAACGGCAGTGCCACAAATAAGTTGCACTATCATTATCAACTCTGCATCTTTTGGCCTCAACATTATGAATATGTGTATCACTGCTATCGAGATTCAATACAAATAGACCACTCTTCAAGGGTGCATGACCATAAAAGATATTACTCATATAAATAGAACAACCATTATTCTCAGATTTAAATGAATAACCATCTCGCATCAAACAAGATCCAGATATAATGTTCATGCTTAACGCTGGCACCAAATAACAATTATTTAGGTCTAAAACTAATACCGAAGGTAGATGTAGAGGTAGCGTGCCGACAATGATCACATCGACTTTGGAACCTTTTCCCACACGCATCATCATCTCGTCCTTAGCCAGTCTTCGCTTAATCCGTAGTCCCTGTTTCGAGTTGCAAATATTAGCAACAGAACCAGTATCAAATACCCAGGTGCTACTGCGAGCTCTAGTAAGGTACACATCAATAACATGTATATCACATATACCTTTGTTCACCTTGCCATCCTTCTTATCCGCCAAATACTTTGGACAGTTCCGCTTCCAGTGACCAGTCCCTTTGTAGTAGAAGCACTCAGTCTCAGGATTAGGTCCAGACTTGGGTTTCTTCTCTTGAGCAGCAACTTGTTTGCTATTCTTCTTGAAGTTCCCTTTCTTCTTCCCTTTACCCTTTTTTTGAAACTGGTGGTCTTATCCACCCTTACATATTATAGTTCGTCACGAAGCTCTTGTAGCTTGGTGGCAGTGATTGAAGAACTCTGTCAATGACACTATCAACCTGAAGATTAACTCCCACCTGAGTCAAGTGATTATGCTACCCAGACATTCCGAGTATATGTTCACTGACAGAACTATTCTCCTCCATCTTGCAGCTGTAGAACTTATTGGAGACTTCATATCTCTCAATCCGGGAATTTGCTTGAAATATTAACTTCAACTCCTGGAACATCTCATATGCTCCATGACGTTCAAAATGTCGTTGAAGTCCCAGTTGTAAGCCGTAAAGCATGGCACACTGAACTATTGAGTAGTCATCAGCTTTGCTCTGCCAGACGTTCATGACATCTGGTGTTGCTCCTGCAGCGGGTTTGGCACCCAGCGGTGCTTCCAGGACGTAATTCTTCTGTGCAGCAATGAGGATAATTCTCAAGTTATGGACCCAATCCGTGTAATTGCTACCATCATCTTTCAACTTTGCTTTCTCAAGGAACACATTAAAATTCAACGGAATAACAACACGGGCCATCTATCTACAATAACATAGACAAGCAAAATACTATCAGGTACTAAGTTCATGATAAATTCAAGTTCAATTAATCATATTACTTCAGAACTCCCACTTAGATAGACATCCCTATAATCATCTAAGTGATCACGTGATCCATATCAACTAAACCATAACCGATCATCACGTGAAATGGAGTAGTTTTCAATGGTGAACATCACTATGTTGATCATATCTACTATACGATTCACGCTCGACCTTTCGGTCTTAGTGTTCCGAGGCCATATCTGCATATGCTAGGCTCGTCAAGTTTAACCCGAGTATTCTGCGTGTGTAAAACTGTCTTACACCCGTTGTAGATGAACGTTGAGCTTATCACACCCGATCAACATGTGGTGTCTCAGCACGATGAACTTTGGCAACGGTGCATACTCAGGGAGAACACTTTTACCTTGAAATTTAGTGAGAGATCATCTTATAATGCTACCGTCAAATAAAGCAGAATAAGATGCATAAAGGATAAACATCACATGCAATCAATATAAGTGATATGATATGGCCATCATCATCTTGTGCCTTTGATCTCCATCTCCAAAGCACCATCATGATCACCATCGTCACCGGCGCGACACCTTGATCTCCATCGTAGCATCGTTGTCGTCTCGCCATATATTGCTTCTACGACTATCGCTACCGTTTAGTGATAAAGTAAAGCAATTACAGGGCAATTGCATTGCATACAATAAAGCGACAACCATATGGCTCCTGCCAGTTGCTGATTACTCCGTTACAAAACATGATCATCTCATACAATAAATATAGCATCATGTCTTGACCATATTACATCACAACCTGCCCTGCAAAAACAACTTAGACGTCCTCTACTTTGTTGTTGCAAGTTTTACGTGGCTGCTACGGGCTGAGTAGGAACCGTTCTTACCTACGCATCAAAACCACAATGATAGTTCGTCAAGTTAGTGCTGTTTTAACCTTCTCAAGGACCGGGCGTAGCCACACTCGGTTCAACTAAAGTTGGAGAAACTGACACCCACCAGCCACCTATGTGCAAAGCACGCCGGTAGAACCATTCTCGCATAAGCGTACGCGTAATGTCGGTCCAGGCCGCTTCATCCAACAATACCGCCGAACCAAAGTATGACATGCTGGTAAGCAGTATGACTTGTATCGCCCACAGCTCACTTGTGTTCTACTCGTGAATATAACATCTACGCATAAACCTGGCTCGGATGCCACTATTGGGGAACGTGGTAATTTCAAAAAATTTCCTACGCACACGCGAGATCATGGTGATGCATAGCAACGAGAGGGGAGAGTGTCGTCCACGTACCCTCGTAGACCGTTAAGCGGAAGCGTTATAATAACGCAGTTGATGTAGTCGTACATCTTCACGATCGACCGATCCTCAGTACCGAACGTACGACACCTCCGCGTTCAGCACACATTCATCTTGGTGACGTCCCGCGAACTCATGATCCAGTAGAGCTCGGGGAAGAGTTTCGTCAGCACGACGGCATGGTGACAATGTTGATGAAGCTACCGTCGCAGGGCTTCGCCTAAGCACCGCTACGATATAACCGAGGTGGATTATGGTGGAGGGGGGCCCCGCACACAGCTAAGAGATCAACAGATCAATTGGTGTCTCTATGGGGTGCCCCCTGCCCCCGTATATAAAGGAGCTAGGGGGGAGGCGGCCGGCCAAGGAGGAGGGACCGCCAAGGGGGGAGTCCTACTCCCGGTCCTACTCCCACCGGGAGTAGGACTCCCTCTTTTCCTAGTTGGAGTAGGAAAGGAGAAGGAAGGGAGAGAAGAGAGAAGGAAAGGGGGGCGCCGCCCCCCTCCTTGTCCAATTCAGACTAGAGGGGGAGGGGGCGCGCGGATGCCCTTGGCCGCCCTCCTCTTCTCCCACTAAGGCCCATTAGGCCCAATATACTCCCCGGGGGGTTCCGGTAACCCCCCGGTACTCCGGTATATGTCCGAAAACTCCCGGAACCTTTCTGGTATCCGAACATAGTCATCCAATATATCGATATTTACGTCTCGACATTTTCGAGACTCCTTGTCATGTCCGTGATCATATCCGGGACTCCGAACTACCTTCGGTACATCAAAACACAAAAAGCTCATAATACCGATCATCACAGAACTTTAAGCGCGTGGACCCTACGGGTTCGAGAACTATGTAGACATGACCGAGACACGTCTCCGGTCAATAACCAATAGCGGAACCTAGATGCTGATGTTGGTTCTTATATATTCTACGAAGATTTTTATCGGTCAAACTGCATAAAAACATACGTTGTTCCCTTTGTCATCGGTATGTTACTTGCCCGAGATTCGATCGTCGGTATCTCAATACCTAGTTCAATCTCGTTACCAGCAAGTCTCTTTACTCATTTCGTAATGCAACATCCCGCAACTAACTCATTAGTCACATTGCTTGCAAGGCTTATAGTGATGTGCATTACGGAGAGGGCCCAGAGATATCTCTCCGACAATCGGAGTGACAAATCCTATTCTTGATCTATGCCAACTCCACGAACACCATCGGAGACACCTGTAGAGCACATTTATAATCACCCAGTTACGTTGTGGCGTTTGGTAGCACATAAAGTGTTCCTCCGGCATTCGGGAGTTGCATAATCTCATAGTCATAGGAACATGTATAAGTCATGAAAAAAGCAATAGCAGTAAACTAAAATGATCAAGTGCTAAGCTAACGAAATGGGTCAAGTCAATCACATCATTCTCCTAATGATGTGATCCCGTTGATCAAATAACAACTCTTGTCTATGGCTAGGAAACTTAACCATCTTTGATCAATGAGCTAGTTAAGTAGAGTCATACTAGTGACACTATGTTTGTCTATGTATTCACACATGTATTATGTTTCCGGTTAATACAATTCTAGCATGAATAATAAAGATATATCATGAAATAAGGAAATAAATAATAACTTTATTATTGCCTGTAGTGCATATTTCCTTCAATACCTTCTTCTCAAAAGTCCTTGCATTACCAGTATAGCCTATATCCTACAGGCCGCATGTGTCAAGGCATCTCTAAAATCTTCCATCCGAGCCTTGCTTCTGTTTCTGACACCGTCGTGTTCATGTGCATGGATTACCTCATTGAAATATCCTAGGACAAGTCAAGGTATATCATTTGCACCTACTATTCCTTGGATCATATCCCATGTTTTGTATCGTTCATTTACTTGAGCTTCTCCGTAGACAAACATCAATATGATAGCGAGAGTAACCAACAACTTCAAGCTTTATTTCATCGTTCCAAAAAATGCCTAAGCCACCACTTCTCCCCGAGCTACTCACAGCAAAACTCTTATTATAGCCTAAAGAAACAGCCATACTCTCTACTCTAGAGCCCTCTATTTGGGTTTTAAGGATGCATAACGCAGAGGGGGCAAATTACCTCGTTAGATCATGAAGCTCTTGAACTATTCCGGGTTAGGCAATTTTAACTTACAACTTAAAACTTGCTTTCATCAACACTAGGTGGGTCTTATACCCTAAAGAATTAACTACCAATTCTGTTGGGCGGCTTAAGAAAATAAGTTGCCTCTCAATTATAAACAAAGCCGCCTCTTCCTAGTTTAAAAAATATAAGGCACCCTAAATTTATTGAGACTTTTGAATTTGTTATCCTATAACTAATATAAAAGTCCCAATAAATAAGAGAGATGGCTTATGGGAAAAGCCAGGGAGGCGGCAGCTTATTTTTTAAGCAACCAAAAGAACTGACCCTAAAAGTTGCCATAAGGAAGTTGCCATGTGTTGGCATGCACCTTTTGGGGATTTCACGCAGCCCACGCAGCTGCACACGCGTTTGACATGCTCCAGCGATGCTGATTAGAGATGAACTCCGGCCAGCACCAGCTATCAAAGTAGAGAGCCATGACCCCCCTCCCGGGTGGATAATACCATAATCGGAGATATAGAGGTTGTAGCTGAAGAAACCATGATTCTTGTCAACGCTCTTTCCCCAACAGCAGCAAGACGCTGCTGCAAAGCACGGGCTGAGCAACGCCACCATTGGACTCAAGCAGCTGTTGTTTCCCAAGGCTGACAAGCAGGCCTCTAGGTGGAGATTTAAAAGGGAGAACAGCAACCAGCTGAGCTCAACTTTGATAGAAGAAGGTCTCCCTTTGATGCAGAAAATAAGAGAGAACTTCACAAAAGGAAGAAGTAAACGTTGCCAAGAAAGGTAGATAAATGTATGCAATGCCTGAGCCCGCTCAGACCAAAAGGAAGAAGATGATGAAGCACCGGATCAAGAAACACGACAGAGAGAAGGATGATGAGGACCAAAACCATCAAGCATAGGTGGAGAAAGCATGTGTTTATTGTACCTAAAGAGAAAAAACAAGGGGAAAGAAAAGGCACTGAATCCACGAATGAATGACCAACCATGACTGAAATCCCTTCCACCACCATAGTGGCAAGATCCAATGAAAGAGGAGATCGTAATCGAGGAGACGGGGCAACACCAACAATATTCCAACAGAGAGCCCCAGATCTTCTCTCTTCAATTCCATCCATGGCACCAGGAGGATGAGGAAGGGAGACCAAGAGGATCTAGTTTTTTTGTAAGGGTAGAGATCCAACCACCACTAGAAAGGCATACAACCTACAACTAAAGGAACGGGAATGAGGACCCCCTCTTGCCTCGCCGACCGGCAAGGCCATCAGATCTGGGAGAGAGAGAGGGGTGGAGGTGAAGTAGAGAAAGGGGCAAAGAAGACACAGGGGCAGAGGGCACAAGGTTGGGCGAAAGGGAAAAGGTATTCTTAAGACGGTGAATAAGCTAGACTTCGACGACAACCTTGACCCAAGGTACGCCAATGGCCCAATACCAACTACAATGCGCTTTGTTTTATTGTTTGATTACATAGAAAAACTAGCTTGCATATTTTGGTTTTTTGTTAGCAGCGAATAGGTTCAGAGGTGGTCCAATTGGTGAATCTTGAACCTATAGCGTTACCGTTTAGGATGCTTGCTCGATTTTTTTAACTATGCGCGTATGCTGGTCCATAAATTGACCACATAAATACACCATCTCTTTTTCTTATCCCCGAAGTCCCTTCCCTGCCATCTTATCAGTGCATTGCACGCTGCTGTTGGTGCGTTTTAATGTTGTTATCCACTACTACTGCCAGTCTGCCACGGGCAACCCTCTGGACCACTGCGCTTCAGGCTGCACCACGACTTCATACTCTCTGTCCGAAATGAAGATGTGAGGTTGGTTGTCTACCATTGCAGCAAGACAATGCCCCGCTCACTGGTGGTGGCGGGGGGTGGGGGTAGTGTTACTACAAAGAACCACCATGCCAGTGATGCACGAGACGGCGTCACACGCTGATGCGACTGTGTGGCGATTTGCTACGACGATGTTAGTGTTGCGACAACTAAGCGACCGACGATGCTACGAATAGGGGCGGAGACATAGGGGGCCAAGCGGGGGTTAGAACCTAGCCAATCGCTCTCCCAACTGTTTTTAGCAGGCTATGTATGCACATGATTATTCCTATTTACCGCGTAGTGCAATGGATAGTAAGATAAGGCACACCTCCTATTGGGCCCACCCATTTGCGGTTCAGCTCCACTAGTTTTGGAAGGTTCTAGAACCTTCCCAGAACCCATTTTTTCGTGTTTCTCGATTGCTGGTTTTTCTAGTTCTCTTTGGGTTCAATTTTTTCTCCTTTTCAAATTTCTTCAAAAAAATTGAAATTTAAAATGACTATTTTTTGAATTTGTGAAGATTTTTTAGTTTCATGAATACGAAATAAAATAAAATAGGTGAACATTTTGAATGCCTGAACATGTTTTTCAATTTAGAACATTTTTAAATTCACAAATATTTTTTGAATTTCTAAGCATTTTCCAAATTCAAGAACATACTTTTGAATTCATGAATATTTGTTAAATTACAGGACAATTTTCAAGTTTGTGGACATTTTTTAAAATTTGGAACGTTTTTCAAAATACGAGAACAATATTTGAATTCATGAAATTTTCTGAAAAGTGGGAACAAATTTTTTTTGAATTTGGAATGATTTTCAAACTTGTGAACATTTTCTAAAAAATTGTGAACATTTTCTGAAATTTAGGAATATATTTCAAATTATAAATTATTTAGATATTCAAAACATTTTTTAAATCCAGGAACCTTTTTGAAATTCTTGAGCATTTTTTTATTTTGCTACAAGTAAAAATAAAAAGGAAATAAAAAGAAAAGGGGAAAAGAATACAATGAATAAATAAAAAGGATCGAAAGGAAAAATGATGTGAATAGAAAAACAAGCGCCCTCACCCCCGCTTTGGGTCAGCACAGATCGCACAGGGGAGAGTTTGTGTGCCCCGCCCTATTTGCTAAATAGGAGCTCTCACTATACATCGCCAGTGGCCTCAACTAGTGGAAACCCATATATGCCATGGACGATCCTTGTGATCCACCCAAATTCAGTGGGTGGAAGGATCTACTAAAGGAGTACAATTTTTCCAGTGGATATAGGAAGATATTTATGATCTACCATACTTCTCAAAGTGATAATATTCGTGTTTTGGGGGAGTTCTTGTATATCGCATACTTACCAAAGCGACATATTATTCGTTGTTTATATCATCTGTTGAAGCTTTCATCTATATGTTATCATCAATTACAAAAAATGGGGAGATTGAAATTTCATCTAATCCCTTGGGTGGTTTTAGTAACTCATCACAACATATATATCCTTGAACTAATGCCCTCTCAAAGAATATTTCAGGAAAATACATTTTTGGTACAACAAGGGAAGTGAAAATGGACCCCTCAAAATGCTAAGGACAAGTGTTGATTCATACCACAAGACTCTTATTTATATTTATAAGTGATCAAAGATAACATTGAGTGTTGGGAAACGTAGTAGAAAACAAAAAAATTCACACCTATGCACACCCAAGATCAATATGAAGATACGTAACGGGTTGTTATCACGATCGTTACCGTCACCGAGTTGCAGCGAAAGAAGAACGTGTCGGTGTAGATCGTACTTGGAGTCCCTCGAACCATCGATGAACGATCCCGTGAACTGCTAACGTACAGCCCCTTGAACTAAAGACCGAAAGCACGACCTCTCTACTTGGTTGCAAGCCTGCAACCTTCATGATCCCGCAGCGCTTCGCCGTCCAGAGCTAATCGTCGCCGGAGAATTAGAGGGAGCAAATTAGAAACACACCAGGCTTCTAATTATGAGTATTATAGGAACTAGACCAAGCTCTAACTAGTCAACTAGGACCAACTAGAACTAGGGCTAGAAGAACTCACTAGTGCAGAACCGGGCAATAGCACCATTCGTAAGGCCCTTTAGTGCCGGTTCCATAACCGGCACTAAAGTGTGGTCACTAAAGGCCCCCCCCCTTTAGTACCGGTTCAGCATGAACCGGTGCTAAAGGGCAACCACGTGGCACGAGCCAGCTCCGGGGGCCGG
Source organism: Triticum urartu (assembly GCF_056163025.1). NCBI lineage: Eukaryota > Viridiplantae > Streptophyta > Magnoliopsida > Poales > Poaceae > Triticum > Triticum urartu. The sequence continues at coordinate 606,333,823 of NC_141874.1, read as the reverse complement.
GAGCCCTTATGTTTGGGTTTTTTTGGTTTTATGATTTCTTTTTCATTTAATTTTGTGTTTTCCATTTTAATTCTTTTTCGTTTGCTGGTATTTTACGATACTACACATTGTACACGTTATGCATATATATATAAATACAATTTCTAGTAGAACCAATCATATATATATCATCAATGTCTCACAAACCACCATATTAATTCACACATACACACATGTATAGCTATATACAATTTCTCCTACATATGCATGCATGTTGCCTTCGGAGCCAGTGGCATTAGCCTAATTGGTGCCTTCGGAGCACGATGACAATTGGAAGTGGTTCATGACCTGGTCGATGGGGGCGGTAGCGGGTAATAGTATTCTCCCTTCGGATTTATGACCTGGTCGAGCAAAAATCTCGCTATTTCCTCTTGAAGTGCTTCTACGCGCTCCGTTTCTAGGAGCTTGTCCCGCACCTCTGTGAACTGTTAAGAAGGAGATCAATATGCATGTGTATTAGTTGTGTGACTAGATATCGATAATGGCGTAAAAATTGTGAATAGTGTTCTGACAAGCGTACCCATTCCTGTCTTTGAGATCTGCTCCTTTTGGACGCCATCATGCGAATGTTCTCGCAAACGCAGAATGCACACAGATCAGTCCCCTGCGCCTGCTTCAGGGCCTTTATTACGAGAATGGAATTTAATTTGATCAGATAACAATTAATCAAGCATGATAATTAAAGAGATGGCAGCTAGCTAGCTAGCTAGTACTACTTAATTACTTACCTTGGGTTGAAACCATTTCAGCTGTCGTTTCCATTCGCCTTCCGTGACGCTGATGAACCTTGCCCAAGCCCTGCCCGCTGACAAAGAAAATGAATAAAGGGGTTATTAAATAGTTCATATCATGAAATGACGAACTAAATAGGCCGAGATATATAGTTAATAATGATTGAAATTACCTGTTGACTATCCCAAACAAGATGTTATAGTCACTATTTGCTTTGAGTAGTGAGTCCAGTATTTCAACTGTTCCGGCATCAACTTTAATGATACACAAGATCCAGTGAAATCTGCATGCACACACGTTTGCATGTCTTAATTAAGCGGGCATATGTAAGCAAAAACATGTAGCTAGCTAGTAGGCAAAAACAGAGAATTTGTAGTACAAGAAAGTGTGACTCACTGGAAGTTGTAAGGAAGTAGTATATCTTCATTGTATTTGAGGCGCTTCAAGAACTCTAGCATGCTGTCCTCTACCTGCTTTTCATGATGCTTGTTTATTTTCCATGTGTATTCATTAACGGTGTTTGGGTCAATGAACCCAATGCCATAGCGTCCACCTTTTATCATTTCATACATCTTCATCCTGCATAATACCACAGAAAAGAATATAGTGAGGATAATTACAGGTAATGATTGATCAAAAGGATCACTACAGCTAGCTTGAGACATAAATTACAGAAAGAAATCACTTACAGATAATAGCAACTGACGATAGATTTGTCAAGTGCGTCTTGATTGTATAACTGAAACAGTTCAGAATACTCAACGGTCACAGGTTTCTGATGGTAGTAATGATCCTTATTGACTTGCACCATGAGGGACTCTCGATCGGATCTCTTGGTAATGTCCATGTACCATTGATGCAATTCGTACATTCTCGTTGGGAGCTTCTTGACCTCTTCTGGCTTGACCAAAGGTTGGCCCCGGGTATATTTCCGTTTTATTTCCTCCTCTGTAAGCACAGGCCTGTCCTCGATCTCGAGGAGTTGCCCAACAATGATGTTGAGAGTTTCAGCCTGCATTATATGCTCCTGGGTTATTACCACATCGCCCACCTTGGGAACGTAAACTGTTTGCCCACAATAATATTGGGCGCGCGTACTGTCACGTGTTGTTGGTGGCACAACAAACGGGGGGATCGATTGCGCCGCCTGTTCTCCCAGCTGGGCAACGGTTTTCCCGCATTTTTTGACAGCTGCTTGTTGTTTGCTCGAGCTCGAGCTCGCCTCCTTCTGTAGACGTTGTCGATGTAACTTCCTGATGTGGCGCTCATAGTCTGTGTCAACAGGCTTAGGAGCTGGTGGTTGAGCCATACGAATGAAGTGGTCAACTACTTCCACAGGCACTTTCTCCCTTGGCGGCGGTGGCGGTTTCGGTCCAAAATGGGTGTCGACTTCTGCCCGCACTATGGCATTGGTTTGCTCCTCGGTCCTGTCGTAAGCCCTCTCAGGAAGAGGAGTAGTGAGGTTTGGACCATATTTATATCGCTTGCCTCCGCCTGTACTTCCTGTACTATGACCTCGACTCGTACCGCTACGCACCATAGCTGCGGGGTGTCTCTTCTGCGATTGCTGAGGCGGCGGAGACGGCTGACGGGGCTGAGTTGGACGAGGAGGAGTGGCCTGAAGCTGTGCTGGACTTGGAGGAGGAGTGGCTTGAGGTTGTGCCGGACTTGGAGGAGGAGTGGACGTCTGACGCTGTGTCAGACTTGGAGGAGGAGTGGCCTGACACTTTGCCGGACTTGGAGGAGGAGGAGTGGCCTCACACGTTGGTGGACTTGGAGGAGCGGGAGTCTGCTGACTCGGTGGCGGAGTTCAACGAGGAGTCGGGTGACGCGGTGTCGGTGGCCTTCGAAAGATGATGCAATCCTTTCTCCATAGGATGATACGATGTTTGGCATCTCCGAGTGTGTGCTCCTCGTCACCTCCAGGAATGTCAAGCTCTAGCCCCAAATATTGGTCCACCACCTCATCAACCACGACACAAGCATAGCCTGCTGGAATCGGGTTGCAATGGAAGGTTGCATCAGGGGAATTTGTGTAAGCAACGCCGTCCGCCACCTTCAAGGATATGTTCTTAATTTTGAAGTGTAGCTCGCAGTTAGTGTTCTCCGCGATGTCATCCACGGGGTATCTATCCAGCATTGCGTCAAACGGGGCGGAACCCACGCTGCTTCTCGGCATGGATGGGGCGGTGGTATCCAATGCTGGATCATCCGCTAGCTGCTGCAGCTGCTGAGACCCCCTTTGCTGGCTAAGTGAGTCGATCTGCTCCTGCTGTCGCTGGAATTTGACTACCAAGTTCGCGTGCGCTGATTCTAGGCCTTGAAGGCGTTCATAGTCCAGCTTCCTCTTCTCCTCCTCCATCTTCCTCTGATTCTCCGCAATCTTCCTTCTCGCACGGGTTCTGTAGTCGGCGTTCCAGTCCGAAAACCCCTCATACCACGGAATAGCGCCCTTGCCTTGTGTTCTTCCCGGGTGTTCAGGATTTCCCAGGGCACACGTAAGCTCGTCGTTCTCTCTGTTGGGCTGGAACACCCCCGTTCGAGCCTCTTCTATTGCAACAAGTATATTATCGTCGGCTCCGTTCGGACATGCCTTCATCGAAACTTTGCCTGTCTTCGGGTCCAACTCCCCCCCATGCGCATAGAACCAAGTCCTGCACCTGGGGGGCCATCTCTTAGTAACCGGAGTGACACCTGCATCCTCCATCTCTTTCTCAGACTTATCCCACTTAGGCATTGCCACCGCGTAGCCACCTGGCCCCAGCTTATGGAACTTATACTTTTTTTCGGCATTCTTCTTGTTTATTCTCGACAGTTCCTTAGCTAATTCTGAATCCTTGAATTTCACGAAATCGTCCCAATGAGCACTTTGATTCTCTAGTGTTCCCTTGAATACTGGAGTCTTCCTTCCTCCCTTGACGTACTTGTCCCATTCACGATTCTTGTGGTTCTTGAATGCAACCGCCATCTTCCTAAGAGCAGCGTCCTTGACTTTCTGCACATCTGCTTCTGTGAAATGATCTGGTAGGGTGAAATGTTCCATGAGAGTATCCCAAATCAAACTTTTTTGTCTGTCATCGACAAAAGTAAGATCTGGACGTGGCTTTGCTGGCTCTCTCCATTCTTGAAGGGAGATCGGGAGTTGGTCCTTCACAAGAACTCCGCACTGACGAACGAACTTGTCCGCAATCTTCTTAGGCGCTAATGGTTCGCCATTAGGTTTGATTGCCTCGATATTATACTTTACGCCCTCCTTCAACTTTTTGTTCGGGCCTCGTTTCGTCCTGTTGCCTGAAGATTTGCTCGATCCGGATGGCTGAAAGAAGAAAGATCGATTCGTTAATATATCTTCAACTCATTTAAAACATGTGATGATCACCAGATGCCTGCTTATATAAATATATATACCTCATCATTGTCATAATCGTAGTTCATGACTTCATCAATTCGGTCGTCGCGATCGAATATCATATCACCCTCTCCTGTGTTGTTTAGAAATTCGAGCCATCATAATCTTCTTCATTCTGATCATCATCTGGCCCGCGTATTATATTGAACATGGTCTGTTCTCCCTCTCTGTCGGTATTGTCCGCCATAGCTTTTATTTAACTATGCCAGAAGAAATATAAAACAATTTAGTATTCAAATTACATCGTCTCGAATAATAGATATAATCTCGAATACATTGTCTCGAATAATAGATATAATCTCGAATACATCATCTCGAATAATAGATATAATCTCGAATACATCGTCTCGAATAATATATAATATTGAATAGTACATCACTAGCTATGTAGCTAACTAAAGATCGAATACTACAGAAGAATCTAGGACACTCGCGGTTCCTGCAGCGCGGGCGGTGGACACCCAAAGAGAAGGAACCCTCACAGGATCATAGCTGAAGTGAGATCCCTGAAGAAACTGCCAGGTATTGGAGAACCTGCCGCCCTCTAATGCAACCATGTAGCGATGGACGTGCTCGTCCTCCTCCCTGACACGGCGACGTACCACCTCCGGCGGGGCCGGCTCCCTCCGCACCGAAACTGGCCCACGCGAACGCCACCAAACGAGATCAGGGTCAATGATGGGACCCGGGGCCGGGTTCCTCATCAAACGGCGCGCCCCTCCAGGCAGCACCTCCCAGTGCCAGCCCGGCGGAGCCCAGTCCCGGACATGGGTCAGTCGGACGTCGTCACGGACGGGTTGACGGCGAGGATGCGGGCCGGGCATCGTCGAGAACAAATACTAGCTATATGCCCGCAAAAAGTAACATTTTTTTAATGATTGGATTTTGATAACTAAAATTTCTAACATTTCTATATAACACTAATTATGCTATCATTGCATATGTCAAAATTCTATATGCTATTTCATACTAATTAAGCATCTAACACTAAAAACAGAAAACACAACTTTTATACATCCATTAAAAAACTGAAAAACAACATTATATAAAAAATTTCCATACTAATTAAACACTAATTATATCCATCTAACATGCATTCATACATATATACTAGTGAAAAAATAATAATCTAAAAAATCTAAACTAATTAAACATACAAAATACGTATATACTAATATATACATGCATTAATTCATACATATGTACGTGTGTGTGTGTGTGTGTTCATCATGCTTGTGTGTGTGTATGGGCTCGGGGAGGGGCGGCGCCCATGGTGGCCGCCGGGGGCGAGGGAGAGGTGTTAGAGGGGGAGAGCTCACAGCGGGGCAACGGCCGGGGGCGGCGACGGGCCGGGGCGTGACGCGGGGGCGGCGACGCGGGGACGGCGCGACGGGGACGGGCCCGGGGCGGCGACGGAGACGAGGGCGGCGACGGGGACGGGGGCGGCGACGGGGACGAGGGCGGCGACGGCGACGGCGTCGATCGATCGAGGCGCGCGGGCGGTGCTTCAATGGGGAAACAGAGGAAGAAGCAGAGGGAGAATGAAATTTTCGTAAGTGTTGTATATATAGAAGGCACCTTTAGTACCGGTTGGAGCCACCAACCGGTACTAAAGGCCTGTTTTGGCCAGGCCAAGCGGCGGGAACCGCACCCCCTTTAGTACCGGTTGGTGGCTCTAACCGGTACTAAAGGCCCCCCTTTAGTACCGCTTGGTGCCACGAACCGGTACTAAAGGGGGTGCGCTGGCGCAGGTGCGGTGCGCAAGTTTAGTCCCACCTCGTTAGCCGAGGGGCGACCGCACTGGTTTATAAACCCCCGTGCGGTAGCTCTCTCGAGCTCCTCTCCAAAGCAGGCCTACTGGGCCTACATGTTCTGTGCTGCCCTGTTGGCCTACTAGGCCTTTGCGGGCCTGCATCCTGGCCCAACAACAGGTTGGGTTTCTAGTCGTATGCAGGCCGCTCTGGCCTAGTAGGCAGGCTTTTTATTTTTTTTTATTTTTTTGCTTTATTTATTTTTGAGTTGTTTTTTTTGTGTATTTAGAGTTCTTTGTGAATATTTTTGCTTTAGGTACAAAAATTACAAACTTTCTGTTAGTCCCCGTAGTTTTCAAATTTGAATAGTTTAAATTTTGAATTATTTGAAATTAGTGTGAATCACTAGTTTGTGAATAACTTAACTTTAAAAATCAGTAAAGGCATGAAATAATTTGTTTGCACATAAAATTTCTTCGCGTTTCAAATGCCAAAACACATAATTAACTACCCTAACTATTACAAAGATTCCCTTCTGGGTGTGAAACACAGAAGAAAGTGATGATAGTGAAGCCGATCACATCCCAGATCTTTGGGTGTGAAACTTTTTCTTCGCGTGTGTCCCTTTGTGCCGTAACCATGGAAAATCTTCATCATTTAACGGGATGCTCGGGTCAATATTCACTGTGAATGGAGCAATTTCATCAAACTTTTCATAATCTTCTGACTTGTCTGTCTTGTCATCCACTCCCACGATGTTTCTCTTCCCAGAAAGAACTATGTGCCGCTTTGGCTCATCGTACGATGCATTTGCTTCCTTATCTTTTCTTTTTCTTGGCTTGGTAGACATGTTCTTCACATAGAAAACCTGTGCCACATCATTGGCTAGGATGAATGGTTCATCTGCATACGCAAGATTGTTGAGATCCACTGTTGTCATTCCGTACTGCGGGTCTTCCGTTACCCCGCCTCGTGTCATATTGACCCATTTGCACTGAAACAAAGGGACCTTCAAACCACGTCGATAGTCAAGTTCCCATATGTCCTGTATATAACCATAATATGTTTCCTTTCCCGTCTTGGTTTCTGCATCAAAGCGGACACCACTGTTTTGGTTGGTGTTCTTCTTATCTTGGGCGATCGTGTAAAATGTATTACCATTTATCTCGTACCCTTTGAAAGTCATTATATTCGAAGATGGTAACTGGGACAGCAAGTACAGGTCATCTTCAATAGAGGTGTCATGCATGGTACGTGTCTGCAACCAGCTGGCGAAACTCCTGGTTTGTTCACGTGTAATCCAGTCATCAGACCGCTCCGGGTGTTTGGAGCGTAGAAAATTCTTGTGTTCATCCATATACGGAGCCACCAAGGCGGAATTCTGTAGAACTGTGTAGTGTGCTTCAGTGAGAGAATTTCCATCCATACATATTATTTGTTCCCCTCCTAGCGTGCCTTTTCCATCCAGTCTGCCCTTATGCCGCGATTCAGGAACACCAATCGGCTTAAGGTCAGGAATAAAGTCAATACAAAACTCAATGACCTCCTCATTTTGACGGCCCTTGGAGATGCTTCCTTCTGGCCTAGCACGGTTATGAACATATTTCTTTAAGACTCCCATGAACCTCTCAAAGGGGAACATATTGTGTAGAAATACAGGACCCAAAACGTTAATCTCTTCGCATAGATGAACTAGGACGTGTGTCATGATGTTGAAGAAGGATGGTGGGAACACCAACTCGAAACTGACAAGACATTGCACCAAATCATTCTCTAACCTTGGTATGATTTCTGGATCGATTACCTTCTAAGAGATTGCATTGAGAAATACACATAGCTTCACAATGGCTAATCGAACGTTTTCCAGTAGAAGCCCCCTCAATGCAACCGGAAGCAGTTGCGTCATAATCACGTGGCAGTCATGAGACTTTAGGTTCTGGAACTTTTTCTCTGCCATGTTTATTATTCCCTTTATATTCGACGAGAAGCCAGACGGTACCTTAATACTGAGCAGGCATTCAAAGAAGATTTCCTTCTCTTCTTTGGTAAGAGCGTAGCTTGCATGACCCTGATGTATGCCGTCTTTTCCGTGCATACGTTGCTGGTCCTCTCGTGCCTCAGGTGTATCTTTTGTCTTCCCATACACGCCCAAGAAGCCAAGCAGGGTCACACAAAGATTCTTCGTCACGTGCATCACATCGATTGCGGAGCGGACCTCTAGGTCTTTCCAATAGGGCAGGTCCCAAAATATAGATTTCTTCTTCCACATGGGTGCGCGTCCGTCAGCGTCATTCGGAACAGGTTGTCCACCAGGACCCTTTCCAAAGACCACCTTCAAATCCTTGACCATATCATGTACATCAGCACCAGTACGGTGGCGAGGCTTCGTCCGGTGATCCACCTCACCTTTGAAATGCTTGCCTTTCTTTATTACGGGATGCCTGCTCGGAAGAAATCGACGATGTCCCAGGTACACATTCTTCTTACAATTAGCCAAATATATACTGTCGGTATCGTCCAAACAATGCGTGCATGCGCGGTATCCCTTGTTTGTCTGTCCTGAAAGGTTACTGAGAGCAGGCCAATCATTGATGGTCATGAACAACAACGCCTTTAGGTCAAATTCTTCCCCCATGTGCTCATCCCACGCACGTACACCTGTTCCATTCCATAGTTGTAAGAGTTCTTCAACTAATGGCCTTAGGTACACATCAATGTCGTTGCCGGGTTGCTTAGGGCCTTGGATGAGCAATGGCATCATAATGAACTTCCGCTTCATGCACAACCAAGGAGGAAGGTTATACAAACATAGAGTCACATGCCAGGTGCTATGGTTGCTTCTCTGCTCCCCAAAAGGATTAATGCCATCTGCACTTAGACCAAACCATACGCTCCTTGCGTCATCTGCAAACTCCTTCCCGTACTTTCTTTCGATTTTTCTCCACTGCGACCCGTCAGCGGGTACTCTCAACTTTCCGTCTTTCTTACGGTCTTCTCTGTGCCATCACATCGCCTTGGCATGCTCTTTGTTTTGGAACAAATGTTTCAACCGTGGTATTATAGGAGCATACCACATCACCTTGGCAGGAATCTTCTTCCTGGGGCACTCACCCTCGACATCACCAGGGTCATCGCGGCTGATCTTATAGCGCAATGCACCACATACCGGGCAAGCATTCAAATCCTCGTACTCACCACGGTAGAGGATGCAATCATTAGGGCATGCATGTATCTTCTGCACCTCTAACCCTAGAGGGCAGACAGCCTTCTTTGCTTCATACGTACTCTCAGGCAATTCGTTGTCCTTTGGAAGCATATCCTTTATCATTACCAGCAACTTTCCAAATCCCTTGTCAGATACACCATTCTCTGCCTTCCATTGCAGCAATTCCAGTGTGGTGCCCAGCTTTTTCTTGTCACCTACGCAATTCGGGTACAACAATTTTTTGTGATCCTCTAACATGCGCTGCAACTTCTTCTTCTCCAAATCACTTGCGCAGTTTCTCTTTGCATCGGCAATGGCCCGACCTAGATCATCAACGGGCTCATCTGATGCCTCTTCTTCAGCTTCTTCCCGCATTGCCGGCTCAGCTTCTTCCCGCATTACCGGCTCAGCTTCTTCCCCCATTGTTGTATCATCGTATTCAGGGAACCCATGGCCAGGATAGCTGTCGTCGTCCTCTTCTTCTTCATTGTCTTCCATCATAACCCCTCTTTCTCCGTGCTTGGTCCAAACATTATAGTGGGGCATGAAACTGGACTTAAGCAGTTGGACATGAATGGTTCTTGACATAGAGTAATTGTGACCATTCTTACAGCCAGCACATGGACAAGGCATAAAACCATCCGCCCGCTTGTTTGCCTCAGCCGCAAGCAAAAAAGTATGCACGCCCTCAATGAACTGGGGAGAGCATCGGTCATCGTACATCCATTGCCGGCTCATCTTCATTACACAACACCGAATAGACCAAATTAATACAAGTTCATACATAAAGTTCATACAACACTTAAATGCAACAAACAAATAACTCTCTAGCTAAAGCATTTAAATGCAACAACAAATGCGATCAAGATCGCAACTAAGGTAACAATGGATCCAACAGCATAATGATACCAAGCCTCACTATCGATGGCATATTTTCTAATCTTTCTAATCTTCAAGCGCATTTTCTCCATCTTGATCTTGTGATCATCGACGACATCGGCAACATGCAACTCCAATTCCATATTCTCCCCCTCAATTCTTTTCAATTTTTCTTTCAAGTACTCGTTTTCTCTTTCAACTAAATTTAACCTCTCGACAATAGGGTCGGTTGGAATTTCCGGTTCACATACCTCCTAGAAAAATTTCTATGTCAACTTGATGGGCATAATTTGTCATAAACATGAAATGCAACTAGTTTTAAAAGAGAATATATATACCACATCCGAATCATAACAAGGACGAGGGCCGACGGGGACGGATATCAAAACCATGGCACTATATGTATAACAAACAACGTATGGGTAAGATAATTATACGAGTAACTATATATCCAAATCACACAAACATCAATTTTTATATAAAATTTCATGAACAAGAGGCTCACCACAAGGTGGTGCCGGCGACGGGACGGTGCGGGCGATCGACGGTGGTTACGACGGAGATTTAGAAGGCACTAAGTAAACCACACCTACATATGCAAACTAAGTGTTATTTTTGACCTCAAATTGCATATAAATCAAATACTAGCCCATATATATATATATCCTCCCAAATTACTAAACTCACAAATTAATCACTATATAAATCATTGCAAGAGCTAATCTAGCAATGAGAGATGAAAGGACAAAGTTGCTAACCTTTGTGATCATTTGAATGGATGGGGGCCTTCAAATCTTGACAAATTTTGGGCAAAATGTGTGATGAGCTCAAGAGGAAGAGGGGAAGAACAAAGAGAGGAGAGGGGAAAGGGGAAGAACAGAGCGAGCTCGGGTGGACGAAGGGTTTATGTAGGACAACCTTTAGTAACGGTTCGTGCCAAGAACCGGTACTAAAGGGGCTGGAGGGGCCCCAGTCTGACAACATCCTGCCACCACTCTCATTAGTACCGGTTCGTGGCACGAACCGTTGCTAAAGGTTCGCCACGAACCGGTACTAATGAAAGCGGCCCGGCTAGTCGTTGGAACCGGCACTAATGTATACATTAGTGCCGGCTCAAATACAAACCGACACTAATGTGCTTCACGTTTGACCCTTTTTCTACTAGTGACTAGAGGAGGCTCTAAAACTTGTGTGTTGAAAAGAGCTCAATACCTCAAGTATATATAGGTTGCAGGGGAGGAGGGGCGCCACAAGGGGGTAGGACTCACCTACCCTTGCGCTGGCCAAGGAGGGAAGGAGGATTCCTTCCGCCACTAGGATCCAGCCTCCATCAAGGCGAAAAAGGGGCGCCTCCCCTATTGGGCCTAGGTGGCGTAATTCTTCCTCCACCACTTGGCTCGTTTAGGCCTGTTGATATTAAATTAAATATAAAAGCCCTCTAACTATTACCAGATCATATTATATGTAATTTAATATAACTGGAAACATTTTTCACATATATATTAATTATCGATAATACCCGGCATTGCCCGATAAACTCTGAAACCCTTTCGGTGACCCCGAAACGCTTCCGGTTCCTCTCAAAACTATTTCGAGTATTAATGAAAAAAATCCACAAATATATTCCCATCACTCCCATCCTACCAACACTCAGTAGATCATGATTGCCTTAAGCTTGTGACCCCGTAGGTTCTGTAACTCATAGGCATGAATGAAACCGTTCGTTCACTGACCGATAGCGAAACCGTGGACGTCCATATCAATCCCTATGAGCACATGAATGATATTCGAGTGAACATTTGGTTATCATGTGATGTTCCCTTTGCTTCGTGACACTTCACAAAACCCGAGATGCATCAGTATCCTCCTGAGTCATCACATGGTCACTATACCGTTATCCTCGTTCTCGGTTTTGTTCTTCTTTCTCGTTGTCTTGTTCTGGCATCCCCATGACGTAGTCACCTGTGTCTGGCTAGACTGATGGATGTTGTCACACCGAGAGGACCCTAAGTATCTCTCCATCATCGAAGGAGCAAATCCCACTCTCGAGCTATCCGGTCACTTGTCAAACTTTCCGATGAGCCTGTAAGTTGTCGTTATGATCATTGTGTTACAAGTGACGTTTGAGCAACCCCAAAGTCCACCATATGGCAAGAAGTGACTACAATACTCTCATGGTCCAAGGAGAAAACCCACATGTTAACACTCTATGTTACTAAAATTGATTACAAACGATATAAACTCAATTCATAACAGAAAAGTTTGGGTCGATTGAATATGATCATTCTTCCAGCATCATAATCTCAATGTTGTTTTAGGAATATCATAACACTTAACAATATCATAAGATCCGGAAAACGTTATCACCAACAACACTTGGGCTAGTCCTAGAGGCAAGACTATGAACCTTTTATTTAATTGTTTATCATTCCACACATGCATATGAGTTTTCCTTTGAATCACATATTCCAGGATCATAGCAGTTATAGCATAGAATATCATCTCTTCAATTATGAATGGAAATATAATATAACACCCTCGATGCGGCTATAGCTCCCACGTGTCGAGGCATGACTTAGAGACATAATCGCATTGAAGGCATATGTCGCAAGTTAGGCAATCTTCACAACATCCCATGTAATAATAATAAAAGGGGAGATAACATAGTTGGCTTACACTCGCCACGTCAATCAAGTACATAAATAACATTACATCATCCATACACTCAAGGCCCGACTACGGCGCCAAAATAAAAGAGAACCCAACATGCGACACGGTCCCAATCACCCCCAATTGGGCACCACTACTGATCGTCGGGAAAGGAAACATAGTATCGTTGAGAGTCTTCGTCGAACTCCCACTTGAGCTCATACGCGTCTCCTAGAGCGGAATCATCAGGCCCTGCATCTGGTGTAATAGTAATCTGTGAGCCACAGGGACTCAGCAATCTCGCACCCTCGCGATCAAGACTATTCAAGCTTATAGGTATGGCAAGGTAAAATATGAGTGGAGCTGCAGCAAGCGACTAGCAAGTATGGTGGCTAACTTATTCGCAAAAGAGAGCGAGAAGAGGAGGCAAAGCATGAGCGAGAAACTAGAGAACAACCTGCGCAAACATTACTCCAACACCGTGTCCACTTCCCGGACTCCGCCGAGAAGAGGCCATCACGGTAACACACTCAGTTGATACATTTTAATTAATTCAGGTTCAAGTTATCTACAACCGGACATTAACAAATTCCCATCTGCCCATAACCGCGGGCACGGCTTTCGAAAGTTCAATCCCTGCAGGGGAGTCCCAACTTAGCCCATGACAAGCTCTCACGGTCAACGAAGGAATAGACCTCCTCCAAGATGTTTCGATCAGACTCGGTATCTCGGTAACTCAAGACACTTCGACAGGTTAAAACAAGACCAGCAACACCGCCCGAATGTGCCGACAAATCCCGATAGGAGCTGCACATATCTCGTTCTCAGGGCACACTCAGATGAGACTAGCTACGAGTAAAACCAACCCTCAAGTTTCCCCGAGGTGGCCCCGCAGGCAGCTCAGTTAGGACCGACACTCAGAGGGAGCACTGGCCCGGGGGGGGGGGGGTTAAAATAAGATGACCCTTGGGCTCCGGTAACCCAAGGGAAAAAGAGGCTAGGTGGCGAATGGTAAAACCAAGGTTGGGCATTGCTGTAAAAGCTTTAATCAAGGCGAACTATCAAGGGGTTCCCATTATAACCCAACCGCGTAAGGAACGCAAAATCCGGGAACATAACACCGATATGACGGAAACTAGGGCGGCAAGAGTGGAATAAAACACTAGGCGAGAGGCCGAGCCTTCCACCCTTTACCAAGTATATAGATGCATTAAGATAACAAGGCAATATAATGATATCCCAACAAGTAAATAAAAGATGTTCCAACAAGGAACGGCCTCCAATCTTCACCTGCAGCTAGCAACGATATAAGAGGGGCTGAGCCAAGCGGTAACATAGCCAATCAACGGTTTTCTAGGGCATGGTGGGTTAGAGGTTTGCCATGGCAATTGGGAGGCTGACAAGCAAGTGGTAGGCATCGTAGCAATGGCATAGAAAAAGAGCGAGCAAACTAGCATAGCAAAGATAGTAGTGATTTCGAGGGTATGATCATCTTGCCTGCACAGTTGTCAGAGTTGACTGGATCCTCACAAGCAAACTCAACGGGCTCCTCGTTAGCGAACTCGTCTCCTGGCTCTACCCAAACAAGACAAATAAGCAACAAGGATACAATCAACCACGTGCAAGACCAAGCAATATGATGAAATGATGATATGCTATGCGGGATGCGATGCGGGATGCAAAATGCAAGATATGACAGAAAATGCATGAACCTGGCCTCAACTTGGAATTTCAAGGGTGCCACTGGAAATATGATATGAAATCGCTTGGAAACGATATAAAGAACGCCGGAATCGGAGTTACGGTTTGGAAATGGCAAGCGATTCAAAAATGACACCAGTCTGCGATTTACAGCAAGTATGCATCTAAATGCAATGAGATGAACATGCTACAGCCACCAAACATGACATCAAAATACATGGCAGGGATGCACACAAGATGCTTAACAAAATTCTAGCACTGAGCTACAGCCAATTCATCCATTAGGAGGTTCAAACAAGCATGGCAAAAACGCAAATGCAAAACAGATTTCAGACTTAGTGAAATTAACACTTGTCTGGAATTTCAGATCATGAAGCCCTCTTCGGAGCAACAAAACAACATTCTACAGGACCTGAACATGACAAATAAAGACATGGCATGGAGCTACTCAAAAATCTTAACAAAAGTACCTTAGTGACCTTGAGCCAAAAGGGATCACAAAATATACTAACAAGCACACGAACATAGCAAAAACATAATCAGTTTTCAGACTTAGCGAAAACTGGGACATGCTGAAACATAACTCACGAAGGCATGTAAACGAGCTCGATGCACTCACTACGGTGCAAGTCATGGAAAGGCAAGCATACATCCATAAAGAAGGAACAAAATAAAAGCTATACATAGCAAGAACAATGGCATAGCATGCCCGGGCCAACTACAATAGCATCGGCAAAATCGCAAACGAGTTGACGATCTGCCCAGATTCACAACGAAGCAAAAGTAGAGCTCGATTGACTCAAGCTAGATTGCTCCAAAATTGCAAACAAAGACATGGATGGATAGAGCATAACAAGATTAACAAAACTCCTTTACTGATCATCCTCAAAAGAGGCACGGATCACTAGGAAACAGCATGAACATATGGCATCATGAACTAAATAATCCCATACTTGGTGAAAACTACTAAGTCCCTGAAAACAGATTTACCGGGTGCCTCACTTTGCAAGCTTGCACAAGTCACCACACACATGCTAAAAATACATGGGTTGCACATATGGATAGATGGCAAAACCCTTAACAAAACATATGAAGAACTCACGGGCATAGCATGCACACAATAATCATGGCAAAAATGACAAAAGTCTAAGATGAACTAGCAGATCTGACAATTAACTCACGAAGCCTCCTTCTAACAGCATTTCGGGCATCAAGATGAGCTCAAATGAAAATGATTCAATGGAATGAAATGATGCACTCGTCGAGACGAACATTTTGATATACTATATGCCCAAAACGGAGCTACGGATGCGGAGAAATGGTAGGTCAAAGTATGCATAAAAATTAGAAGGAGAGGGGAAAAAGTCAACCCCTAGGGTTTTTTTCCAGATCTGGATCCGGATCCGGCGTGCACTGTTCACCGGTCGGCGCGGAAGCCGAGGACGACCGGCGCCAGAGCCGGTGGAGATCGCCGGCGAGGGAGAAGAAGGCCGGGACGGCGAGGGTGGTCGCGGGGGGCAGTGCTCGCCGTGGAGGGAGGCGGCGGAGCTCTGGCCACCGGAGTCGAGTGGCGGGGCGGCGGGGCGCTCCGGCCGCCGGAGTTGAGGAAGGAGGCGGCGGGGGCTCGAGCGCGGCGACGGGAGGAGTCGGGCGGCGGGGCGAAGAAGACGGGCCGCGGGGGCCGGCTTCGGGCTCCCCGGCCCGCGGCGGCGGCGCGGTGGCGGCGGCCACGTGGCGCGGCTTGATTGGCGGCGGAGGGCGGTGGCGGACACGTCTGGCCCGAATCGGACGTGTCCGTCGGCGGGAGGTGCGGCGGATCTGAGATTTTTAGGGTTTCGGGGAGAGGGAAGATCCGAAAACGGAGGGGATGTATTTATAGGCATAAGTGGAGCTAGGAGAGTCCAAATGAGGTGCGGTTTTCGGCCACGCGATCATGATCGAATGCTCTAGGACATGGAGCAGAGTTTGGTGGGTTTTGGGCCAAATTGGAGGGGTGTTGGGCTGCAACACACACGAGGCCTTTTCGGTCCCTCGGTTAACCGTTGGAGTATCAAACGAAGTCCAAATGGCACGAAACTTGACAGGCGGTCTACCGGTAGTAAACCAAGGCCGCTTGGCAAGTCTCGGTCCAAACCGGAAATGTTTAATCCCCACACACGAAAGAAAGCTAGGAATGACCACCGGTGGAGAACGAAGCGCCGGAATGCAAAACGGACAACGAGGAAAAAGCTCGAATGCATGAGACGAACACGTATGCAAATGCAATACACATGATGACATGATATGAGATGCATGACAATGACAACAACACACGGAGACAGAAACCCGAACCCGAGGAAATAAATATAACTTAACGCCGGAAACGACAAGAGTTGGAGTACAAATAGGGAAAGTTACATCCGAGGTGTTACATATAATAATACAAATATGATTGCCTCTAGGGCATATTTCCAGCAGTCTACCACTTGCACTAGAGTCAATAAAAAAATCTAGTTTACATAGTCTCTTTAACACCTATGGTTATCCAGTATTGCTCATGCTTTGCTCGTGGTAAAGCCTTCATCATCGGGTATGATACATTCAAATATGTGTAAATCTTGAGAATTTTCACATAGCCCTTCTCAACATATTGTCAGACAATGTGATACTAGAGTTCAATGTGTCTGGTCTTCATGTGTGATCTTGGTTCCTTTGCTTGAGCAACAACTCCACTATTATCACAATGGAGAGCCATTGGATTCATCACACTTGGGACCACACCAACTTCTTCAAGAAACTTCTTGATCCAGAATGCCACCTTTGAAGATTCTCAAGCCGCAATATACTCTGCTTCTGCCGTAGAATCTGCAACAGTGTTTTGTTTCAAACTCTTCCAAACAACTGCACCACCATTAAATGTGAAAACATGACCTTATTGATACTTATAGTCATCTATATTAGTCATGAAGCTAGCATTGGTGTAACCATTTACAACGAGTTCTCCATCTCCTACATAAACAAGGAGCATGTCCTTTGTTCTTCTGAGGTACTTAAGAATGTTATTAACTGTTGTCTAGTGAGCCACTCCTGGATCACTCTGGTACCTGCTACTAACACTTAGTGCATAATAAATATCCTTTGAGCTCGTGTTTTCCCCCCATTGTTTACCTTCTTCGAGCTTGCTATCTCTCAATCCCTCCAACGATTCTTGCTAGTTTTTGAGGGAAAAGAGAGAGGTGATCTAGAACCACATTTCCACCAATCACTTTCCCCTCTAAGTGAGGGAAACCCCTTTGGATCTAGAGTTGGAGTTCTTTATGTTCTTCTCTTTGTTATTGCTCTCATTTTCCTCTATAATATTAGTTGTTGTGGTGGGATTTGTGAGAGAAGGACTTGGGCACTCTGTGTGCCCTTGCCATTGCATTTGGTGCATCGCTTTGAGTTCTCCACGGTGATACGTCGAAGTGAAGTTTGACTAGCTCATTACTCATGGGTGCTTGGTGTTGGGGAACACAGTATTTCAAAAAATTTACCTACGATCACGCAAGATCTATCTAGGAGATGCATAGCAATGAGAGGGGAGAGTATGTCTACGTACCCTCGTAGACCGAAAGCGGAAGCGTTTAGTAACGCGGTTGATGTAGTCGAACGTCTTCACGATCGAACCGATCCATGTACCGAACATACAGCACCTCCGCGTTCAGCACATGTTCAACTTGATGACGTCCCTCGGGCTCTTGATCCAGTTGAGGCTGAAGGAGAGTTTCATCAGCATGATGGCATGGCGACGGTGATGATGAAGTTACCGGCGTAGGGATTCTCCTAAGCACTAGGGCGATATGACCGAGGTGTGTAACTGTGGAGTGGGGCACCGCACACGGCTAATACTAATCTTGGAGTGCCTTTGGGGTGCCCCCTTCCCACGTATATAAAGGAGGGAGGAGGAGGATGCCGGCCTAGGAGGGGCGTGCCTATAGGGGGAGTCCAACTAGGATTCCCAATCCTAGTTGGAGTCCCCTTCCTTTTCCAAGAGGGGAGAGAGGGAAGGAGTAGGAGAGGGAGAAAGAAAGAGAGGGGGGGGGGCGCCACCTCCCTAGTCCAATTCAGACTTGCCATGGGGGGGGGAGCGTGGCCAACCCTTGAGGCCCTTCTCTCCTTTCCTGTATGGCCCATTAAGGCCCAATACTTCCCTCGGTGAATTCCCGTAACTCTCTGGTACTTCAAAAAATACCCGAATCACTCGGAACCTTTCTGATGTCCGAATATAGCCTTCCAATATATCGATCTTTACATCTCAACCATTTCGAGACTCCTCGTCATGTCCGTGATCTCATCCGGGACTCCGAACAACCTTCGGTACATCAAATCACATAACTCATAATACAAATCATCATCGAACGTTAAGCATGCGGACTGATACGTCTCCAACGTATCTACTTTTCCAAACACTTTTGCCCTTGTTTTGGACTCTAACTTGCATGATTTGAATGGAACTAACCCGGACTGACGCTGTTTTCAGCAGAATTGCCATGGTGTTATTTTTGTGCAGAAATAAAAGTTCTTGGAATGACCTGAAAATTAACGAATAATATTTTTGGAATATATAAAAAATACCGGCAAAAGAATCAAGGCTAGGGGGCCCACACCCTGTCCACGAGGTTGGGGGCGCGCCTACCCCCTGTGCGTGCCCCCTGCCTCGTGGGCCTCCTGGTGCTCCACCGACCTCAACTCCAACTCTATATATTCACGTTCAGGGAGAGAAAAATCAGGGAGAATGATTCATCACGTTTTATGATACGGAGCCGCCGCCAAGCCCTAATCTCTCTCGGGAGGGCTGATCTGGAGTCTGTTCGGGGCTCCAGAGAGGGGAATCCGTCGCCATCATCATCATCAACTTTCCTCCATCACCAATTTCATGATGCTCACCACCGTGCGTGAGTAATTCCATGGTATGCTTGTTGGACGGTAATGGGTTGGATGAGATTTATCATGTAATCGAGTTATTTTTGTTAGGGTTTGATCCCTAGTATCCATTATTTTCTGAGATTGATGTTGCTATGACTTTGCTATGCTTAATGCTTGTCACTAGGGCCCGAGTGCCATGATTTCAGATCTGAACCTATTATGTTTTCATGAATATATGTGAGTTCTTGATCCTATCTTGCATGTCTATAGTCACCTATTATGTGTTATGATCCGTTAAACCCGAAGTGACAATAATCGGGATACTTACCGGTGATGACCGTAGTTTGAGGAGTTCATGTATTCACTAAGTGTTAATGCTTTGGTTCGGTACTCTATTAAAAGGAGACCTTAATATCCCTTAGTTTCCAATAGGACCCCGATGCCATGGGAGGGTAGGAAAAAAGATGTCATGCAAGTTCTTTTCCATAAGCACGTATGACTATATGGGGAATACATGCCTACATTACATTGATGAACTGGAGCTAGTTCTGTGTCACCCTATGTTATAACCGTTGCATGAAGAATCGCCATTACTGATCCATTGCCTACGAGCTTTTCACATATTGTTCTTTGCTTAGTTACTTTTCCGTTGCCACTGTTACAATCACTACAAAACTGCTACCGTTACTTTTGCCACTGTTACCATTACTATCATATTACTTTGCTACTAAATAGTTTGCTGCAGATATTAAGTTTTCCAGGTGTGGTTGAATTGACAACTCAGCTGCTAATACTTGAGAATATTCTTTGGCTCCCCTTGTGTCGAATCAATAAATTTGGGTTGAATACTCTACCCTCGAAAAATGTTGCGACCCCCTATACTTGTGGGTTATCAAGACTATTTCTGGCATCGTTGCCGGGGAGCATAGCTCTATTCTTTGAGTCACTTGGGATTTATATCTGCTGATCACTATGAAGAACTTGAAAGATAAAAGAACCAAGATTTTTCCCTCAACTATGAGGGGAGTTAAGGAACCGCCATCTAGCTCTGCACTTGATTCACCTTATGTTTTGAGTAAACTTGCGACACCTACTCCTACTATTCATTCTGATATGTCGCATGTTATCGATGATGCCACTTCTACTTTGCATGATACTTATTATGAAACTACTTCTATGCTTGATAATATTGTGCCACTAGGTGAATTTCTTGATGAACAACTTGCTAGGGTTAGAGAGAATGAAATTATTGAAACTGATAATATTGATGAAAGTGATGATGAAGATTCTCCCCCTAGATATGAATTGCCTGTTGTGCCTGAGGGTTATGTTATGGATGAAGAAACTGCTAGAGACTTTTTAGCTTGCAATGATATATCTGATCTTAAGAAATTATTAGCTAAGCTTAAAGAAAAATCTTTGAATGCTAGAATGAAATATGACCCTACTTTTGCTACTTCACCTATCTGTATTTCCGATAAGGATTATGATTTCTCTGTCGATCCTGAGTAAATTACTTTGGCTGAATCTGATCCTTTTATGGCTATGAATCTGAAACTGTTGTGGCACATCTTACTAAATTAAATGATATAGCCACCCTATTCACCAATGACAAGAAAACTCGCTATTACTTTATCCTTAAGTGAAAGTGCAACTATTCGTGGGTGGTTTTGGTAATTCCTAACAACATATAACTCATTGAGCTAATGCTACTTAAAGATAAACATTTCAGGAAAGCTCAATGATTGGCATGGCATGGATGAGAAAAGTGGATCCCTCAAAACTCTAAGGACAAAGAATTGGCTCAAGCTCAAAGCTTAGGACTCTACATCTTTTCATTTTAAGTGATCCAAGATCACATTGAGTCCATAGGAAAAGCCAATACTATTAAGAGGGGATGAGGTGTTGCCTAATGGCTTGCTTGCTCAAAGTGCTTAGTGATATGCTCCAAAGTCCTCAACTACTTTCTCACATCCAAATATGTCCCAAACTAAAAGTCAAACTCGGCCCCACCGAAACTTTCTATCTAGTGCCACCGAGTTCAGTTGACATAGCCACTGCCAGAAATCCTAGTCTTTTCGGTCTCACCGATAGGGATCTCGGTCTCACCGAGATGGGATTGTAATCTCTCTATTTCCCTTCGTAACGTTTTGGTTAAACCGAGATGAATGATCGGTCCCACCGAGATTGCAATGCAAACTCTCTGTTTCCCTTTTGTAATGTTTCGGTCCAACCGAGATGAGCGAATCGGTCCCACCGAGTTTGCCTGACCAACTCTCTGTTAGTCCATTACTAAAATCGGTCTCACCGAGTTTGTGTAATTGGTCTCATCGATATTACGTTATGCCCTAACCCTGAAAAAATTGGTCCCACGGAGTTGACATGTCGGTCCCACCGAAAATCCTAAAGTTCAGATTTTGAACTAAATCGGTCTGACCGAGTTTCATGATTCGGTCCCATCGAGTTTGGTGATTTGTGTGTAACGGTTAGATTTTGTGTGGCGGCTATTTATGCCCCTCCACCCACTCTTCATTCGTGGAGAGAGCCATCAGAACATGCCTACACTTCCAACATACATTTTCTGAGAGAGAACCACCTACACTTGTGTTGAGGTCAAGATATTCCATTCCAACCACATAAATCTTGATCTCTAGCCTTCCCCAACTTGCTTTCCACTCAAATCATCTTTCCACCAAATCCAAATCCTATGAGAGAGAGTTGAGTGTTGGGGAGACTATCATTTGAAGCACAAGAGCAAGGAGTTCAACATCAACACACCATTTGTTACCTCTTGGAGAGTGGTGTCTCCTAGATTGGCTAGGTGTCACTTGGGAGCCTCCGTCAAGATTGTGGAGTTGAACCAAGGAGTTTGTAAGGGCAAGGAGATCGCCTACTTCGTGAAGATATACCCGAGTGAGGAAAGTCCTTCGTGGGCGACAACCATGGTGGGATAGACAAGGTTGCTTCTTCGTGGACCCTTCGTGGGTGGAGCCCTCCGTGGACTCGCGCAACCATTACCCTTCGTGGGTTGAAGTCTCCATCAACGTGGATGTATGATAGCACCACCTATAGGAACCACGCCAAAAATCTCCGTGTCTCGAATTGCGTTTGCACTCTCCAAACTCCTCCCTTTACCTTCATATGCAATTGTTTTACTTTCTGCTGCTATACACTTAGAATTGCATGTGTAGGTTGATTGCTTGACTTGTGCTAAGTTGCTAAAATCTGCCTAGAACTAAAATTGGGAAAAGGCTAGATTTTTAGTTGGTCAAGTAGTCTAATCACCCCCCTAGACATACTTTCGATCCTACAAGTGGTATTAGAGCTTTGGTGTCCATTTCCTTTGATTCCCATAGCTTTTGGTGGTCATAGCCTTGGTTTCACAACCTAGGAGAGTATGACGTCTAGCGAGGGAAATTACCACCGTAGAGGTCCTTACTTTGATGGTTCAAATTTTGCTAGTTGGAAGCATAAGATGAAAATGCATATTCTTGGAAATAACCCCGCCGTTTGGGCTATTGTGTGTATTGGCTTGCAAGGTGAATTCTTCGATGGGAGAGAACTAAACCATGAAGCTACCGCGGAAGAGTTGAAGATGCTACAATACAATGCTCAAGCTTGTGATATTCTCTTCAATGGATTATGCCCCGAAGAATTCAACAAAATCCGCCGTCTTGAGAATGCAAAGGAAATTTGGATACTTTGATTGATATGCACGAAGGTACCGAATCTGTCAAGGAATCCAAATTGGATGTGCTTCAAAGTCAGCTTGACAAGTTCAAAACAAAGGATGGTGAAGGCGTCACTGCAATGTACTTTAGGCTTGCTCTCATCACAAATGAGATTGCCGGCTTAGGAAGTGAAGAGATGACCGATAGATTCATCATCAAGAAGATCCTAAGAGCCTTGGATAGAAAATATGATACCGTGTGCACATTGATCCAAATGATGCCCAATTACAAAGATCTCAAGCCAACGGAAGTTATTGGAAGAATTGTTGCTCATGAGATGTCACTCAAGGATAAGGAAGAGCTTCACAACAAGTCAAGTGGTGCTTAGAAAGCCTCGTGTGATGCTCCCACTGAAGGAAATATGCCCTAGAGGCAATAATAAAGTTATTATTTGTTTCCTTATATCATGATAAATGTTTATTATTCATGCGAGAATTGTATTAACCGGAAACATAATACATGTGTGAATACATAGACAAACAGAGTGTCACTAGTATGCCTCTACTAGACTAGCTCGTTAATCAAAGATGGTTATGTTTCCTAACCATGGACAAAGAGTTGTTATTTGATTAACGGGATCACATCATTAGGTGAATGATCTGATTAACATGACCCATTCCATTAGCTTAGCACCCGATCGTTTAGTATGTTGCTATTGCTTTCTTCATGACTTATACATGTTCCTATGACTATGAGATTATGCAACTCCCGTTTACCAGAGGAACACTTTGTGTGCTACCAAACGTCACAACGTAACTGGGTGATTATAAAGGTGCTCTACAAGTGTCTCCAAAGGTACATGTTGGGTTGGCGTATTTCGAGATTAGGATTTGTCACTCCGATTGTCGGAGAGGTATCTCTGGGCCCTCTCGGTAATACACATCACATAAGCCTTGCAAGCATTGCAACTAATGAGTTAGTTGTAAGATAATGTATTACAGAACGAGTACAGAGACTTGCCGGTAACGAGATTGAACTAGGTATTGAGATACCGACGATCGAATCTCGGGCAAGTAACATACCGATGACAAAGGGAACAACGTATGTTGTTATGCGGTCTGACCGATAAAGATCTTCGTAGAATATGTAGGAGCCAATATGAGCATCCAGGTTCCGCTATTGGTTATGGACTGGAGACGTGTCTCGGTCATGTCTACATTGTTCTCGAACCCGTAGGGTCCGCACGCTTAAGGTTTCGATGACAGTTATTTTATGAGTTTATGAGTTTTGATGTACCGAAGGAGTTCGGAGTCCCGGATGGGATCGGGGACATGACGAGGAGTCTCGAAATGGTCGAGAAATAAAGATTGATATATTGGAAGCCTATATTTGGATATCGGAAGTGTTCCGGGTGAAATCGGGATTTTACCGGAGTACCGGGAGGTTACCGGAACCCCCCGGGAGGTATATGGGCCTTAGTGGGCCTTAGTGGAAGAGAGGAGAGGTGGCCAGGGCTGGGCCGCGCGCCCCTCCCCCCTAGTCCGAATAGGACAAGGAGAGGGGGGCGGCGCCCCCCTTCCTTCTCTCTCTCCTCTTTCCCCCCTCCCGAATCCTATTCCAACTAGGAAAGGGGAATCCTACTCCCGGAGGGAGTAGGACTCCTCCTGGCGCGCCCTCTCCTGGCCGGCCGCACCCCCCCTTTGATCCATTATATACGGAGGCAGGGGGCACCCCTAGAGACACAAGTTGATCCACGTGATCATATTCTTAGCCGTGTGCGGTGCCCCCTTCCACCATAGTCCTCGATAATATTGTAGCAGTGCTTAGGCGAAGCCTTGCGACGGTAGTACATCAAGATCGTCACCACGCCGTCGTGCTGACGGAACTCTTCCCCGACACTTTACTGGATCAGAGTCCGGGGATCGTCATCGAGCTGAACGTGTGCTAGAACTCGGAGGTGCCGTAGTTTCGGTGCTTGATTGGTCGGGCCGTGAAGACGTACGACTACATCAACCATGTTGTGCTAACGCTTCCATTGTCGACCTACAAGGGTACGTAGATCACACTCTCCCCTCTCGTTGCTATGCATCACCATGATCTTGCGTGTGCGTAGGAATTTTTTTGAAATTACTACGTTACGCAACAGTGGCATCCGAGCCTAGGTTTTATGTGTTGATGTTATTTGCACGAGTAGAACACAAGTGAGTTGTGGGCGATATAAGTCATACTGCTTACCAGCATGTCATACTTTGGTTCGGCGGTATTGTTGGACGAAGCGGCCCGGACCGACATTACGCGTACGCTTACGCGATACCGGTTCTCACGACGTGCTTTGCACAAAGGTGGCTAGCGGGTGACAGTTTCTCCAACTTTAGTTGAACCGAGTGTGGCTACGCCTGGTCCTTGCGAAGGTTAAAACAGCACCAACTTGACAAACTATCGTTGTGGTTTTGATGCGTAGGTAAGATTGGTTCTTGCTTAAGCCCGTAGCAGCCACGTAAAACTTGCAACAACAAAGTAGAGGACGTCTAACTTGTTTTTGCAGGGCATGTTGTGATGTGATATGGTCAAGACATGATGCTAAATTTTATTGTATGAGATGATCATGTTTTGTAACCGAGTTATCGGCAACTGGCAGGAGCCATATGGTTGTCGCTTTATTGTATGCAATGCAATCGCGCTGTAATGCTTTACTTTATCACTAAGCGGTAGCGATAATTGTGGAAGCATAAGATTGGCGAGACGACAACGATGCTACGATGGAGATCAAGGTGTCACGCCGGTGATGATGGTGATCATGACGGTGCTTCGAAGATGGAGATCACAAGCACAAGATGATGGTGGCCATATCATATCACTTATATTGATTGCATGTGATGTTTATCTTTTATGCATCTTATCTTGCTTTGATTGATGGTAGCATTATAAGATGATCTCTCACTAATTATCAAGATGTGTTCTCCCTGAGTATGCACCGTTGCGAAAGTTCTTCGTGCTGAGACACCACGTGATGATCGGGTGTGATAGGCTCTACGTTCAAATACAACGGGTGCAAAACAGTTGCACACGCAGAATACTCAGGTTATACTTGACGAGCCAAGCATATACAGATATGGCCTCGGAATACGGAGACCGAAAGGTCGAGCGTGAATCATATAGCAGATATGATCAACATAGCGATGTTCACCAATGAAACTGCTCCATCTCACGTGATGATCGGACATGGTTTATTTGATTTGGATCACGTAATCACTTAGAGGATTAGAGGGATGTCTATCTAAGTGGGAGTTCTTAAGTAATATGATTAATTGAACTTAAATTTATCATGAACTTAGTCCTGGTAGTATTTTGCAAATTATGTTGTAGATCAATAGCTCGTGTTGTTGCTTCCCTGTGTTTATTTTGATATGTTCCTAGAGAAAATTGTGTTGAAAGATGTTAGTAGCAATGATGCGGATTGGATCCGTGATCTGAGGTTTATCCTCATTGCTGCACAGAAGAATTATGTCCTTGATGCACCGGTAGGTGACGGACCTATTGCAGGAGCAGATGCAGACGTTATGAACGTTTGGCTAGCTCAATATGATGACTACTTGATAGTTTAGTGCACCATGCTTAATGGCTTAGAATCAGGACTTCAAAGACGTTTTGAACGTCATGGAGCATATGAGCTGTTCCAGGAGTTGAAGTTAATATTTCAAGCAAATACCCGAGTTGAGAGATATGAAGTCTCCAACAAGTTCTATAGCTAAAAGATGGAGGAGAATCACTCAACTAGTGAGCATGTGCTCAGATTGTCTGAGTACTACAATCGCTTGAATCAAGTGGGAGTTAATCTTCCAGATAAGATAGTGATTGACAGAATTCTCTAGTCACCATCACCAAGTTAGTAGAACTTCGTGATGAACTATGATATGCAAGGGATAACGGAAACGATTCCCAAGCTCTTCGTAATGCGGAAATTGATGAAGGTAGAAATCGAAAAAAACATCAAGTGTTGATGGTAGACAAGACCACTAGTTTCAAGAAAATGGCAGAGGGAAGAAGGGGAACTTCAAGAAGAACAGCAAGCAAGTTGCTGCTCAAGTGAAGAAGCCCAAGTCTGGTCCTAAGCCTGAGACTAAGTGTTTCTACTGCAAAGGGACTGGTCACTGGAATCAGAACTACCCCAAGTGATTGGCAGATAAGAAGGATGGCAAAGTGAACAAAGGTATATTTGATATACAGATTATTAATGTGTATTTTACTAGTGTTCGTAGCAACCCCTCGGTATTTGATACTGGTTCAGTTGCTAAAAGTAGTAACTCGAAACGGGAGTTGCAGAATGAACGGAAAATAGTTAAGGGTGAAGTGACGATGTGTGTTGGAAGTAGTTCCAAGATTGATATGATCATCATCGCACACTCCCTATACTTTCGGGATTAGTGTTGAACCTAAATAAGTGTTATTTGGTGTTTGCATTGAGCATGAATATGATTTGATCATGTTTATTGCAATACAGTTATTCATTTAAGTTAGAGAATAATTGTTGTTCTGTTTACATGAATAAAACCTTATATGGTTACACACCCAATGAAAATGGTTCATTGGATCTCAATCATAGTGATACACATATTCATAATATTGAAGACAAAAGATGCAAAGTTAATAATGATAATGCAACTTATTTGTGGCACTGCCGTTTAGGTCATATTGGTGTAAAGCGCATGAAGAAACTCCATGCTGATGGGATTTTGGAATCACTTGATTATGAATCACTTGATGCTTGCGAACCATGCCTTTTGGGCAAGATGACTAAGACTCCGTTCTCCGGAACAATGGAGCGAGCAACTGACTTATTGGAAATAATACATACTAATGTATGTGATCCGATGAGTGTTGAGGCTCACGGCGGGTATCGTTATTTTCTGACCTTCACAGATGATTTGAGCAGATATGGGTATATCTACTTGATGAAACACAAGTCTGAAACATTTGAAAAGTTCAAAGAATTTCAGAGTGAAGTGGAGAATCATCGTAACAAAAATAAAAAGTTTCTACGATATGATCGCAGAAGTAAAATATTTGAGTTACGAGTTTGGCCTTCAGTTAAAAACAATGTGAAATAGTTTCACTACTCACGCCACCTGGAACACCACAGCATAATGGTGTGTCCGAACGTCATAACCGTACTTTATTAGATATGGTGCGAACTATGATGTCTCTTACCAATCTACCACTATTGTTTTGGGGATACGCTCTAGAGACGGCCGCATTCACGTTAAATAGGGCACCATCAAAATCTGTTGAGACGACGCCTTATGAACTGTGGTTTGGCAAGAAACCAAAGTTGTCGTTTCTAAAAGTTTGGGGCTGCGATGCTTATGTGAAAAAGCTTCAACCTGATAAGCCCGAACCCAAATCGGAAAAATGTGTCTTCATAGGATATCCAAAGGAAACTATTGGATACACCTTCTATCACAGATCCGAAGGCAAGACTTTTGTTGCTAAATTCAGAAACTTTCTGGAGAAGGAGTTTCTCTCGAAAGAAGTGAGTGGGAGGAAAGTAGAACTTGAAGAGGTAACTGTACCTAACCCCTTATTGGAAAATAGTACATCACAGAAATCTGTTTCTGTGACACCTACACCAATTAGTGAGGAAGCTAATGATAATGATCATGAAACTTCAGAACAAGATACTACTGAACCTCGTAGATCAACCAGAGTGAGATCCGCGCCAGAGTGGTACGGTAATCCTGTTCTGGAGGTCATGCTACTAGATCATGATGAACCTACGAACTATGAAGAAGCGATGGTGAGCCCAGATTCCGCAAAATGGCTTGAAGCCATGAAATCTGAGATGGGATCCATGTATGAGAACAAAGTATGGACTTTGGTTGACTTGCCCAATGATCGGCAAGCAATTGAGAATAAATGGATCTTCAAGAAGAAGACAGACGCCGACGGTAATATTACTGTCTACAAAGCTCGACTTGTCGCAAAAGGTTTTTGGCAAGTTCAAGGGATTGACTACGATGAGACCTTCTCACCCGTAGCGATGCTTAAGTCTGTCCGAATCATGTTAGCAATTGCCACATTTTATGATTATGAAATTTGGCAGATGGATGTCAAAACTGCATTCCTGAATGGATTTCTGGAAGAAGAGTTGTATATGATGCAACCAGAAGGTTTTGTCGATCCAAAGGGAGCTAACAAAGTGTGCAAGCTCCAGCGATCCATCTATGGACTGGTGCAAGCATCTCGGAGTTGGAATATACGCTTTGATAAGTTGATCAAAGGATATAGTTTTATACAGACTTGCGGTGAAGCCTGTATTTACAAGAAAGTGAGTGGGAGCACTACAACATTTCTGATAAGTATATGTGAATGACATATTGTTGATCGGAAATAATGTAGAATTATTCTACAAAGCATAAAGGAGTGTTTTTAAAGAAGTTTTTCAAAGAAAGACCTCGGTGAAGCTGCTTACATATTAAGCATCAAAATCTATAGAGATAGATCAAGACGCTTGATAAGTTTTTTCAATGAGTACATACCTTGACAATATTTTGAAGTAGTTCAAAAATGGAACAATCAAAGAAAGAGTTCTTGGCTGTGTTACAAGGTATGAAATTGAGTAAGACTCAAAGCCCGACCACGTCAGAAGATAGAAAGAGAATGAAAGTCATTCCCTATGCCTCAGCCATAGGTTCTATAAAGTATGCCATGATATGTACCAGATCTATTGTATACCCTACACTGTGTTAAGCAAGGGAGTACAATAGTGATCTAAGAGTAGATCACTGGACATTGGTCAAAATTATCCTTAGTGGAATAAGGAAATATTTCTCGATTATGGAGGTGACAAAAGGTTCATCGTAAAAAGTTATGTCGATGCAAGTTTTGACACAGATCTGGATGACTCTAAGTCTCGATCTATATACATATTGAAAGCGGGAGCAATTAGCTAGAGTAGCTCTGTGCAGAGCATTGTAGACATAGAATTCGCAAAATACTTACGGATCTGTATGTGACAGACCCGTTGACTAAAATTATCTCACAACCAAAACATGATCACACCTTAGTACTCTTTGGGTGTTAATCACATACATGATGTGAACTAGATTATTGACTCTAGTAAACCCTTTGGGTATAGGTCACATGACGATGTGAACTATGGGTGTTAATCACATGGTGATGTGAACTCTTAGTGTTGAATCACATGGCGATGTGAACTAGATTATTGACTCTAGTGCAAGTGGGAGACTGAAGGAAATATGCCCTAGAGGCAATAATAAAGTTATTATTTATTTCCTTATATCATGATAAATGTTTATTATTCATGCTAGAATTGTATTAACCGGAAACATAATACATGTGTGAATACATAGACAAACAAAGTGTCACTAGTATGCCTCTACTAGACTAGCTCGTTAATCAAAGACGGTTATGTTTCCTAACCATGGACAAAGAGTTGTTATTTGATTAACGGGATCACATCATTAGGTGAATGATCTGATTGACATGACCCATTCCTTTAGCTTAGCACCCAATCGTTTAGTATGTTGCTATTGCTTTCTTCATGACTTATACATGTTCCTATGACTATGAGATTATGCAACTCCCGTTTACCGGAGGAACACTTTGTGTGCTACCAAACATCACAACATAACTGGGTGATTATAAAGGTGCTCTACAGGTGTCTCCAAAGGTACATGTTGGGTTGGCGTATTTCGAGATTAGGATTTGTCACTTCGATTGTCGGAGAGGTATCTCTGGGCCCTCTCGGTAATACACATCACATAAGCCTTGCAAGCATTGCAATTAATGAGTTAGTTGTAAGATAATGTATTACGGAACGAGTAAAGAGACTTGCCGGTAACGAGATTGAACTAGGTATTGAGATACCGACGATCGAATCTTGGGCAAGTAACATACCGATGACAAAGGGAACAACGTATGTTGTTATGCGGTCTGACCAATAAAGATCTTCGTAGAATATGTAGGAGCCAATATGAGCATCCAGGTTCCGCTATTGGTTATTGACCGGAGATGTGTCTCGGTCATGTCTACATTGTTCTCGAACCCGTAGGGTCCGCACGCTTAAGGTTTCGATGACAGTTATATTATGAGTTTATGAGTTTTGATGTACCGAAGGAGTTCGGAGTCCCGGATGGGATCGGGGACATGACGAGGAGTCTCGAAATGGTCGAGACATAAAGATTGATATATTGGAAGCCTATATTTGGATATCGGAAGTGTTCCGGGTGAAATCGGGATTTTACCGGAGTACCAGGAGGTTACCGGAACCCCCCGGGAGGTATATGGGCCTTAGTGGGCCTTAGTGGAAGAGAGGAGAGGTGGCCAGGGCTGGGCCGCGCCCCCCTCCCCCCTAGTCCGAATAGGACAAGGAGAGGGGGGCGGCGCCCCCCTTCCTTCTCTCTCTCCTCTTTCCCCCCTCCCGAATCCTATTCCAACTAGGAAAGGGGGGAATCCTACTCCCGGAGGGAGTAGGACTCCTCCTGGCATGCCCTCTCCTGGCCGGCCGCACCCTCCCCTTTGATCCTTTATATACGGAGGTAGGGGGCACCCCTAGAGACACAAGTTGATCCACATGATCATATTCTTAGCCGTGTGCGGTGCCCCCTTCCACCATAGTCCTCGATAATATTGTAGCAGTGCTTAGGCGAAGCCTTGCGACGGTAGTACATCAAGATCGTCACCACGCCGTCGTGCTGACGGAACTCTTCCCCGACACTTTGCTAGATCGGAGTCCGGGGATCGTCATCGAGCTGAACGTGTGCTAGAACTCGGAGGTGCCGTAGTTTCGGTGCTTGATCGGTCGGGCCGTGAAGACGTACGACTACATCAACCACGTTGTGCTAATGCTTCCATTGTCGATCTACAAGGGTACGTAGATCACACTCTCCCCTCTCGTTGCTATGCATCACCATGATCTTGCATGTGCGTAGGAATTTTTTTGAAATTACTACGTTACCCAACACTCACATCATCTAGTGAGAAGCAAACCTTCAATGAAGAATTGAGTCTAATGGTGAAGAACTTCAACAAGTTCTACAAGAGTAGAAGCAAGGAAAGAAGTTCCAAGTCAAGGTCCTACAATGACAAAAGATCTTCTAGTCGTGAGCGTAATTGCTACAATTGTGAAAGACCCGGACACTACTCTAATGAATGTACGCCCCCCTACAAAAGAAGAGAAGATTCTCCCAAAATAAGGAGTAGAAGAGAAGAATCACCATCAAGAGAGAGAAGGAGTAGAGATGATCGTTATGAACGAAGACCCTCTCGGAGAAGCAAGGACTCGGAAAGGAAGGACAAGTCATCAAGGAGCTACACAAAAAGAAGAGATCAAGCTCATGTTGGTGAATGGGTATCCGGTTCCGACTCCGACAATCACTCCGAAAGAAGTTATCACTCCGACTCCGAATATACTCAATATGAAGGTGTTGCCGGACTAGCACTTGTGACAACCAACTCCTACAACATATTTGACTCACCAAATGAAGGAATTGGGAGATGCTTCATGGCTAAAGGTCCAAAGGTAACACACCCTGAGTATGTTGATTTCAATAGTGATGAAGATGATTTGCTAGGAGATGATGATTTACTTGTTGACAACTCTAGTTATGAAAACTATGACGAGCTTGCTATTAATCATAATAATCAAGATAAAACGAATGACGATGATAAGAAGGAGATTGAGCGTCTAACTAAAGAACTAAACACTCTTAAGTTAGCTCATGAAACTACCTTGGAAGATCATTGTGAACTTTTAAAGACTCATGATAAGCTACGCTTTGAAAAGCTCAACCTTGAGCAAGAACATGAGTTTTTAAAGGCAATCAATGATGATCTTCGCAAGAAAAGTTCTTCTTACATTGCCAAGAGTTTACTCTTGTCTACTTACATGCACAAGTTAAATCTAGTAACAAGAACAAGAAAGATTCTTCATCTAGTAGTAACAACAATCATGCTAAATCCAATGTTTTTGCTTCTAGTAGCTCTCTTGATTCCACTAGTGATTCTCTTAGCCAAGTTACACTTGAGCAAGAAAATAGCTTATTGAAGGGAATTATAGAGAAAGGTGTTTACAAGAGCCTTGCCGGAAGTAAGCAATTTGAGGAAATTGTACGCAAGCAAGGAAGACACCGGAAGAATCAAGGTGTTGGTTTTGAACGAAAGTTCAATGCCAATGGAGTTGAGTGGGAAGAAGATCAATATCCTAAGACTAAATCAAGTTCTACTTCAAGTACGACTACAACCCCAAGGATTCCCATCAAGATGGTGTGGATCCCGAAGAACGAGAACTAGAGAGTTCTTGAGGGTGACTCCGCCAACCTACTTCACTCTTATCATTTTGGCAAGGACAAGTGCAAACAACTTTCATATCTTGCACTAGTTCAAGGAGTCACAAACCCTCTTGTTGGTAAGACAAGGGACAAGGTAACCTAATGCTTCCATGGACATCATCTTGTGTACACATCACTCTATGTATATGGATATCCTTGTTTGTTCCTTGTGGGACTAACCCGTGTAGGTATTGAAAGTGCAAATCACTCCAAATGATTGCTCCGAATGATCTACATCAACATTGAGCATCCACATCTTCAACACCTACATGAAGTCATCATCGACAAAACCCAAGGTTAGTTGATCCCTCTTAGGGGGGGGATATCACATCTAGGGGGAGCTTTACTCTAATCAATTGAGTTAAAGCAACCCTAATGGTGTGAGTACGACAATGCTCTATGTAAAAGTGGTAACCCCACTTGTGCTTAAACGATGAGTATGACCTATGATCAAATGTTCTCATTTGACTCCTAAGTCAATATACTCATATATAAATGACCTAGTCATCGCCAATTGCTTGATAGATGCTAGAGTGTTTGTGCATGCTTCGTCACATATTTCATTTGCCATCTTAATTGTGTGAGCATGTTGAATGCATATTTTTCTCATTCGAGGACATCCATTTGTTGCTTTGATTGTTTGGATTTTTCTATTTTGCCAAATGGATGGACAAGAATGCCTAAGAACTCCCTCTAGCTATCTATGCTTTTCTCGTCTCAAACTCTATTCATGCTACATCACAAAGTTTGATCAAGTCAGATTCGAACCACTGTCTGTGAGGAGCACTCGGACTTCCCGATTCGTCATAGACTTAAACTTCCAAAACCTCTTTGTGCATTTCGGTCTGACCGGTTCATCCTTTTCGGTCCTACCGAGATCACTTAGTTGATCTAGGTTTTCAATCACGGTGCAACCGATTAGAACCTTTCGGTCACACCGAGTTGCAGTAACTGCCTACAGTTTTGCATCTCGGTGCCACCGAGTTGTTCCACTCGGTCACACCGATAGGGTCAGGTTATATATACTGACGGGCCAAAATTTGGAATTTTTTTCGAAACCCTTCGTCTGCGCATAACCTACTCTGCCTCTTCGGGTCTCTAGGTCATCTTCTCGCCGCCAGCGACCTCCCGCCGCTGGTCTCCGCCGCCGTCAACGACAATCTGCTCTGCCGTTGCCGCCGTAGCGAACACTTGCCGCATTAGGGTAAGTGTTCGATCCCTTGTGCTGTCTTTTTCACTCTGATTCCTAGCACAAGGACAATGCCATGTTTCTTGCCACGGTTGAGATTCATCCATCCAGCTAAAACTTCCTTAGGTCTAGACTGATTCGAAAATTTTAGGTTAGCTCTGCGTAGAACTCATCTCGGACCGACCGAACTGTAGAAATCAGTCTCACCGATTCGGCCTTGGCCATTGCACATGTGCTCTTCAGTCTGACTGAAATGCGCAAATTGGTGTGACCGAGTTCAGGATTCTATGAAACCCTAGCAATCTCGGTGCCATCGAATTGTAACCCAGTCCTACCGAGTTCACTAGTTTAGGTTCCAAGTGTTTCTTCGGTATCACCGAGTTTGTCAATTCGGTAGCTCCGAGGTCACTTCTGTAGAGAACTAAAACTAAACTTTTTGACTCAATTGTTTTGCAAAACTCCTGAACTTTGTGATGCTCATCTTCTCTACCTCATCTACAACCTATTCACAGGGTCTGCTGATAGTTTGCCTGCAAGATGTCTGATCAGAGTGACAGCCAGAACAAATCTGAAGAATAGGTCCAGATGAGTGAGGGCACTAGTCCCTCCAGCTCTTCTGATGATGGAAGCAGGAGCACTCCAAGCAACTTACCTAAGGCAGCAACCAGATCCAGGAAAAAGAAAACCTCAGAATATGAGGATGAGGATTATGTGGCCATTGAGGATGAGACCACTTCAAGGAAAAAGGTGATGAAAAAGGAATACAACTCAGCTGCCACAGTTAAGCCAGGGATGCATAAGAAGGAACCAGCAAAGAGAGTTCCTATGTCTAAGGCCAGAGCATCCACTACTGAAACCTTCAAGCCAACTAAAGAGGCAGTTGGAGAAGGGAAGAAAAGGAAGGAAAGGGTCAAGAAGACCACTGCCAGAGTGCTTGGCAGATCATCAATAATGAGAGGTTCAGATGAAGAGGAAGAGGATGCTGCACCAGCACCCAAAGCACAAAAGCTCATGGGAGATGCAATCAGATCAGGGGCTACTCCATCTAAGCCCAAAGCTGCTCCCAAGGCTACTGCTCCAGCTCAGAATTCTAAACCCAAGAGAAGCACTAGAAACATTCCTGCTGAGGAGAAAAACAAGGCTCCAGTGCCTGAAGCTGCTGCTGAAGAAGAAGATGATTCAGTTGTGTTGAGGAAGCTGAAGCCCAAGATCCCTGACCACAATGATACACACCCTGTGGCAGAAAACATGAAAATCAGGAAGGATGCAGGACTGAGGTTATGGAGACAGTCTGATCCATATGCTGTCAGGAGGAGGACTGTTGTGGACTACAGATTTCACACCAAGGAACAACAAGACTTTTATGAGACAATCCTGCTTGACAAGAAGCCCATTGTGTGTGACATGATATGGGTTGATTGGGAGTACATCAAGGAGAATGAAGATCACTATCCAGGTGTATATGACAGCTTCAAGGCATGTGGAGTTGATACCTTTGTGGCCCATAAGCTCACCAAGTGGAATGATGAGTTGATCATGCAGTTCTACTCCACTACCCACTTCTATCCATATGGGAGGATAGTTTAGATGTCTGATGGTACCAGGCACCAGTCCACAGTTGATGAATGGGCTAAGCTGATCAATGCCTCTACAGAGCATGAAGATGACTTGGATGTTTATGCTGAGAAGAAGAAAGACCACAACACAATGGCCAACATGTACAAAGAGATCCCAGATGCTGCTTTGGATACTCACAAGTTTGGATATGTCCACTTCTTGTTGTCTGGTATGCCTACTATAAATTGGATCCTCAGACACACATTGCTACCCAAGTCAGGTGATCACAAGATGATCAGAGGACATGTCATCAACTTGCTACATTTGTTTGATGTGCCTCAAAAATTCAAAGTCACGAGTCTGATTGTGGAGACAATCAAAAGGACAACAGCTGATCAGAGGAGGAGTTGTGGGTATGCCCCACAAATTCAGGAGCTCATCAACTCAAAGATGGGCAAAGAAAAATATCTTTTGGATAAGGAGCACCTGCCCATCTAACCTGAATTTGAAGACAACACTGTTGTCATGGATGAAAATGAACCATCTTCAGCTCAAGCACATGAGAAGAGAGAAAAAGCAAGGGCAGAGAAAGCTGCAAAGAGGCCAAGTGTTGAGGAGGCATCTCAGGTTTTCCTGAAGAGCAAGCAAGATCATCTTGGATATCTGATCCAATCCACCTCGAGGATTAAGCAGGGACTTGGCCACCCTGACTCAAAACCAGGAGAGCCTGGAGAGGATCGTTGAGCAGAAATTCTATGATCTTGATGTCAAAGTAACTGGGATTCAGTCAGCAGTTGAGCAACTTCAGGAGGAAGTGGAGGAGAAGAAGGGAAAGTCAACTACAAATGCTTTTGCTAGAGTGCCCCGAAGCCAGAGGTCTGCTACAGTGCCAGTCACAGATACTAGAGCTACAACATCAACTCCAGCAGCCACAGCTCCAGTGCCACCTCCAGCAGCCACTCCATCAGCTCCAACTACTTCATCGGAAGCCTTCATCCTTGGAGTTCTCTCTACACCACCTCCCGAAGATCAAGCCTGAGAGTCGTTTAGCACTATGCATTTTTGAACTTTTTGGTAACTTGTTGCCAAAGGGGGAGAAAAATGTGTAGATCATAGGCTTCGAGAGAGAGTGTTGTTCTTTTTATCTTTCTTGCTATTTTGGTTGAACTTCTTTATTGAGTGCCTGTGTGAGATACTTTATGTCCTTGAGAGATACTTGTTGATCATGTGTTTGATCATATGCTACCCTTAATGCTTGTTGGATGATATCATCTCTTATATCCTTGTATGATCATTCACTTGCTTGGTGATGAGTGCATGCTTTTAATATCTATCATTTTGAGTGCTCCACCAAGATGTATGTGACACGGAAGAGTAACCCATGATCCTAATCAATTGTGCATTTTCATTCAAAAGAAAATTTTAAATAATGCACAAATTTAGGGGGAGCTCTTGCTTATCACATACTTCTCAAAGCGGCTATGTTTTTTTTTCAATCCTACTTATCATTTGTCGAAGCTTTGGTCTATATGTTGTCATAAATTACCAAAAAGGGGGAGATTGAAAGTGTAACTTGTTGGGGAACATAGTAATTTCAAAAAAATTCCTACACACAAGCAAGATCATGGTGATGCATAGCAATGAGAGGGGAGAGTGTGTCCATGTACCCTCGTAGACCGAAAGCGGAAGCATTAGCACAACGCGGTTGATGTAGTCGTATGTCTTCACGATCCGACCGATCAAGTACCGAATGCACGACACCTCCGAGTTCTGCACACGTTCAACTCGATGACGTCCCTCGAACTCTGATCCAGCCGAGCTTTGAGGGAGAGTTCTGTCAGCATGACAGCGTGGTGATGATGTTAATGTTTTACCGTCGCAGGGCTTCGCCTAAGCACTGCTATGATATTATCGAGGTGGACTATGGTGGAGAGGGGCACCGCACACGGCTAAAAGATCCAAGAGATAAATTGTTGTGTCTCCAAGGGGTGCCTCCCTCCCCGTATATAAAGGAGTGGAGGAGGAGGGGGCCGGCCACCCTAGGCGCGCCCATGAGGAGTCCTACTCCCACCGGGAGTAGGACTCCCCCTTTCCATGTGGGAGTAGGAGAGGGAAGGGAAGGAGAGAGGGGGAAAGGAAAGGGGGGCGTCGCCCCCCTCCTTTCCAATTTGGACTGGGGGGAGAGGGCGCGCGGCTGCCCTTTGGCCGCCCCTCCTCTTCTCCATTAGGGCCCAATAGGCCCATTAGTCTCCCCGGGGGGTTCCGGTAACCCCCCGGTACTCCGGTACATGCCTGAAACTCCCCGAGACCATTCCGGTGTCCGAACATAGTCGTCCAATATATCGATCATTACGTCTTGACCATTTCGAGACTCCCCGTCATGTCCGTGATCATATCTGGGACTCCAAACTACCTTCGGTACATCAAAAACCATAAACTCATAATATAACCGTCGTAGAACTTTAAGCATGCGGACCCTAGGGGTTCGAGAACTATGTAGACATGACCGAGAAACATCTCCAATCAATAACCAATAGCGGAACCTGGATGCTCATATTGGCTCCTACATATTCTACGAAGATCTTTATTGGTCAAACCGCATAACAACATACGTTGTTCCTTTTGTCATCGATATGTTACTTGCCCGAGATTCGATCATCGGTATCTCAATACCTAGTTCAATCTCGTTACTGGCAAGTCTCTTTACTCGTTCCGTAACACATCATCCCGCAACTAACTCATTAGTTGCAATGCTTGCAAGGCTTAAGTGATGTGTATTACCGAGTGGGCCCAGAGATACCTCTCCGACAATTGGAGTGACAAATCCTAATCTCGAAATACGCCAACCCAACAAGTACCTTCGAAGACACCTGTAGAGCACCTTTATAATCACCCAGTTACGTTGTGACGTTTGGTAGCACACAAAGTGTTCCTCTGGTAAACGGGAGTTGCATAATCTCATAGTCATAGGAACATGTATAAGTCATGAAGAAAGCAATAGCAACAAACTAAACGATCAAGTGCTAAGCTAACGGAATGGGTCAAGTCAATCACATCATTCTCCTAATGATGTGATCCCGTTAATCAAATGACAACTCTTTGTCTATGGCTAGGAAACATAACCATCTTTGATCAACGAGCTAGTCAATAAGAGGCATACTAGTGACACTCTGTTTGTCTATGTATTCACACATGTATCATGTTTCCGGTTAATACAATTATAGCATGAATAATAAACATTTATCATGATATTAGGAAATAAATAATAACTTTATTATTGCCTCTAGGGCATATTTCCTTCAGTCTCCCACTTGCACTAGAGTCAATAATCTAGATTACACAGTAATGATTCTAACACACATGGAGCCTTGGTGCTGATCATGTTTTGCTCGTGGAAGAGGCTTAGTCAACGGGGCTGCAACATTCAGATCCGTATGTATCTTACAAATCTCTATGTCTCCCACCTGGACTTGATCCCGGATGGAGTTGAAGCGTCTCTTGATGTGCTTGGTTCTCTTGTGAAATCTGGATTCCTTTGCCAAAGCAATTGCACCAGTATTGTCACAAAGTATTTTCATTGGACTCGATGCACTAGGTATGACACCTAGATCAGATATGAACTCCTTCATCCAGACTCCTTCATTTGCTGCTTCCGAAGCAGCTATGTACCCCGCTTCACATGTAGATCCCGCTACGACACTTTGTTTAGAACTGCACCAACTGACAGCTCCATCATTTAATAAAAACACATATCCAGTTTGCGATTTAGAATCGTCCGGATCAGTGTCAAAGCTTGCATCGACATAACCATTGACGACGAGCTCTTTGTCACCTCCATAAACGAGAAACATATCCTTCATCCTTTTCAAGTATTTCAGGATGTTCTTGACCGCTGTCCAGTGATCCACTCCTGGATTACTTTGGTACCTCACTGCTAAACTAATAGCAAGGCACACATCAGGTCTGGTACATAGCATTGCATACATGATAGAGCCTATGGCTGAAGCATAGGGAACATCTTTCATTTTCTCTCTATCTTCTGCAGTGGTCGGGCATTGAGTCTTACTCAACTTCACACCTTGTAACACAGGCAAGAACCCTTTCTTTGCTTGATCCATTTTGAACTTCTTCAAAACTTTGTCAAGGTATGTGCTTTGTTAAAGTCCAATTAAGCGTATCGATCTATCTCTATAGATCTTGATGCCCAATATATAAGCAGCTTCACCGAGGTGTTTCATTAAAAACTCTTATTCAAATATCCTTTTATGCTATCCAGAAATTCTATATCATTTCCAATCAACAATATGTCATCCCCATATAATCTATACCAATATAAAAGACCCAAAGAGGAAGATCCAATTAATCTCGTCCGTCAAATCATGTCAATCCAACGATCTAGACTGCTTCAATGTCGAGCACTCAACACGTTTAGTGTGCGGTTAATTTCATGCCAAATGTAGTGCTAATCACATAATAACACACAAATAATATCCTACTTAATATCCGCATGCACTTAATATACTTCCAAATTAACATGCATTGCATGTACACATTGACTAGTATCAGAAATGCTATAGAGCTCCCACTCACTTTCTTGTAAATACATGCTTCTCCAAAAGTCTGTATAAAACCATATGCTTTGATCACACTATCAAAACGTTTATTCCAACTCCGAGAGGCTTGCACCAGTCCATAAATGGATCGCTAGAGCTTGCACACTTTGTTAGCTCCCTTTGGATCGGCAAAACCTTCCGGTTGCATCATATACAACTCTTCTTCTAGAAATCCATTCAGGAATACAGTTTTGACATCCATTTGCCAAATTTCATAATCATAAAATGCGGCAATTGCTAACATGATTCAGACAGACTTAAGCATCACTACAGGTAAGAAGGTCTCATCATAGTCAATCCCTTGAACTTGTCGAGAACCTCTTACAACAAGTCGAGCTTTATAGACAGTAACATTACCATCAGCCTCAGTCTTCTTCTTGAAGATCCATTTATTCTCGATGGCTTGCCGATCATTGGGAAAGTCAACCAAAGTCCACACTTTGTTCTCATACATGGATCCCATCTCAGATTTCATGGCCTCAAGCCATTTTGCGGAATCTGGGCTCACCATCGCTTCTTCATAGTTCGTCGGTTCGTCATGGTCTAGCAACATAACCTCCAGAATAGGATTACCGTACCACTCTGGTGCGGATCTTACTCTGGTTGATCTACGAGGTTCAGTAACAACTTGATCTGAAGTTTCATGATCATCATCATTAACTTCCTCACTAATTGGTGTAGACGTCACAGGAACCAATTTCTGTGATGAACTACTTTCCAATAAGGGAGCAGGTACTGTTACCTCATCAAGTTCTACTTTCCTCCCACTCACTTCTTTCGATAGAAACTCCATCTCTAGAAAGGATCCATTCTTAGCAACAAATGTCTTGCCTATGGATCTATGATAGAAGGTGTACCGAACAGTTTCCTTTGGGTATCCTATGAAGACACATTTCTCCGATTTGGGTTCGAGCTTATTAGGTTGAAGTTTTTTCATATAAGCATCACAGCCCCAAACTTTAAGAAATGACAACTTTGGTTTCTTGCCAAACTATAGTTCATAAGGTGTCGTCTCAACGGATTTTGATGGTGCCCAATTTAATGTGAATGTGGCCGTCTCTAAAGAATAACCCCAAAATGATAGCGATAAATCAGTAAGAGACATCATAGATCGCACCATATCTAGTAAAGTACGATTAAGACGTTCGGACAGACCATTACGCTGTGGTGTTCCGGGTGGCATGAGTTGCAAAACTATTCCGCATTGTTTCAAATGTAGACCAAACTCGTAACTCAAATATTCTCCTCCACGATCAGATCATAGAAACTTTATTTTCTTGTTACGATGATTTTCAACTGCACTCTGAAATTCTTTGAACTTTTCAAATGTTCCATACTTATGTTTCATTAAGTACATATACCCATATCTGCTTAAATCATCTGTGAAGGTGAGAAAATAATGATACCCGCCGCAAGCCTCAACATTCATTGGACCACATACATCAGTATGTATGATCTCCAACAATTCAGTTGCTCGCTCCATAGTTCCGGAGAAAGGCGTTTTAGTTATCTTGCCCATGAGGCATGGTTCGCAAGTACCAAGTGATTCATAATCAAGTGATTCCAAAAGTCCATCAGTATGGAGTTTCTTCATGTGCTTTATACCAATATGACCCAAACAGCAGTGCCACAAATAAGTTGCACTATCATTATCAAATCTGCATCTTTTGGCTTCAACATTATGAATATGTGTATCACTACTATCGAGATTCATCAAAAATAGACCACTCTTTAAGGGTGCATGACCATAAAAGATATTACTCATATAAATAGAACAACCATTATTCTCAGATTTAAATGAATAACCATCTCGCATTAAAAAAGATCCAGATATAATGTTCATGCTGAACGCTGGCACCAAATAACAATTATTTAGGTCTAAAACTAATCCCGAAGGTAGATGTAGAGGTAGTGTGCCGACGGCGATCACATCGACTTTGGAACCATTTCCCACGCGCATCGTCACCTCGTCCTTAGCCAGTCTTCGCTTAATCCGTAGTCCCTGTTTTGAGTTGCAAATATTAGCAACAGAACCAGTATCAAATACCCAGGTGCTACTGCGAGCTCTAGTAAGGTACACATCAATAACATGTATATCACATATACCTTTGTTCACCTTGCCATCCTTCTTATCCGCCAAATACTTGGGGCAGTTCTGCTTCCAGTGACCAGTCTGTTTGCAGTAGAAGCACTCAGTCTCAGGCTTAGGTCCAGACTTGGGTTTCTTCTCCTAAGCAGCAACTTGTTTACTGTTCTTCTTGAAGTTCCCCTTCTTCTTCCCTTTGCCCTTTTTGTTGAAACTGGCGGTCTTATTGACCATCAAAACTTGATGCTCCTTTTTGATTTCTACTTCCACAGCCTTTAACATTGCGAAGAGCTCGGGAATTGTTTTATTCATCCCTTGCATATTATAGTTCATCACAAAGCTTTTGTAGCTTGGTGGCAGTGATTGAAGAACTCTGTCAATGACACTATCAACAGGAAGATTAACTCCCAGTTGAGTCAAGTGATTATGATACCCAGACATTTTGAGTATATGCTCGCTGGCAGAACTATTCTCCTCCATCTTGCAGCTATAGAACTTATTGGAGACTTCATATCTCTCAATCCGGGCATTTGCTTGAAATATTAACTTCAACTCTCGGAACATCTCATATGCTCCATGTCGTTCAAAGCATCGTTGAAGTCCCGGTTCTAAGCCGTAAAGCATGGCACACTGAACTATCGAGTAGTGATCAACTTTGCTCTGCCAGGTGTTCATAACATCTGGTGTTGCTCCTGCAGCAGGTTTTGCACTTAGCGGTGCTTCCAGGACATAATTCTTCTGTGCAGCAATGAGGATAATCCTCAAGTTACGGACCCAGTCCGTGTAATTGCTACCATCATCTTTCAACTTTGCTTTCTCAAGGAACGCATTAAAATTCAATGGAACAACAACACGAGCAATCTATCTACAACAAACATAGACATGCAAAATACTATCAGGTACTAAGTTCATGATAAATTTAAGTTCAATTAATCATATTACTTACGAACTCCCACTTAGATAGACATCTCTCTAATCATCTAAGTGATCACGTGATCCAAATCAACTAAACCATAACCGATCATCACGTGAAATGGAGTAGTTTTCAATGGTGAACATCATTATGTTGATCATATCTACTATATGATTCACGTTCGACCTTTCGGTCTCAGTGTTCCGAGGCCATATCTGCATATGCTAGGCTCGTCAAGTTTAACCTGAGTATTCTACTGTGCAAAACTGGCTTGCACCCATTG
Organism: Triticum urartu; assembly: GCF_056163025.1. Classification (NCBI taxonomy): domain Eukaryota; kingdom Viridiplantae; phylum Streptophyta; class Magnoliopsida; order Poales; family Poaceae; genus Triticum; species Triticum urartu. The sequence goes on along the minus strand of NC_141874.1, from coordinate 606,289,913 downwards.
TAGATGGACGTAGAGCTTATCACACCCGATCATCACGTGGTGTCTGGGCACGACGAACTTTGGCAACGGTGCATACTCAGGGAGAACACTTTTATCTTGAAATTTAGTGAGAGATCATCTTATAATGCTACCATCAATCAAAGAAAAATAAGATGCATAAAAGATAGACATCACACGCAATCAATATAAGTGATATGATATGGCCATCATCATCTTGTGCTTGTGATCTCTATCTCTGAAAGCACAGTCATGATCACCATCGTCACCGGCGCGACACCTTGATCTCCATCGTAGCATCGTTGTCGTCTCGCCAACTATTGCTTCTACGACTATCGCTACCACTTAGTGAGAAAGTAAAGCAATTACAGGGCCGTATATAAAGGAGTAGAGGAGGATGAGGGGGCCGGCCACCCTAGGCGCGCCCCATGAGGAGTCCTACTCCCACCAGGGAGGGAGGACTCCCCCTTTCCATGTGGGAGTAGGAGAGGAGAGGGAAGGAGAGAGGGGGAAAGGAAAGGGGGGCAGCGCCCCCTCCTTGTCAAATTCGGACTTGGGGGAGGGGGCACGCGGCTGCCCTTTGGCCGCCCCTCCTCTTCTCCATTAGGGCCCAATAGGCCCATTAGTCTCCCCGGGGGGTTCCAGTAACCCCCCGGTACTCTGGTATATGCCCAAAACTCCCCGAAACCATTCGGGTGCCCGAACATAGTCGTCCAATATATCGATATTTATGTCTCGACCATTTCGAGACTCCTCGTAATGTCCGTGATCATATCCGGGACTCTAAACTACCTTCGGTACATCAAAAACCATAAACTCATAATATAACCGTCATCGAACTTTAAGCGTGCGGACCCTACGGGTTCGAGAACTATGTAGACATGACCGAGACACGTCTCCGGTCAATAACCAATAGCGGAACCTGGATGCTCATATTGGCTCCTACATATTCTACAAAGATCTTTATCGGTCAAATCGCATAACAACATACGTTGTTCCTTTTGTCATCGGTATGTTACTTGCCCGAGATTCGATCGTCGGTATCTCAATACCTAGTTCAATCTCGTTACTAGCAAGTCTCTTTACTCGTTCCGTAACACATCATCCCGCAACTAACTCATTAGTTGCAATGCTTGCAAGGCTTAAGTGATGTTTATTACCGAGTGGGCCCAGAGATACCTCTCCGACAATCGGAGTGACAAATCCTAATCTCGAAATACGCCAACCCAACAAGTACCTTCAGAGACACCTGTAGAGCACCTTTATAATCACCCAGTTATGTTGTGACGTTTGGTAGCACACAAAGTGTTCCTCCGGTAAACGGGAGTTGCATAATCTCATAGTCATAGGAAGATGTATAAGTCATGAAGAAAGCAATAGCAACAAACTAAATGATCAAGTGCTAAGCTAACGGAATGGGTCAAGTCAATCACATCATTCTCCTAATGATGTGATCCCATTAATCAAATGACAACTCTTTGTCTATGGCTAGGAAACATAACCATCTTTGATCAACGAGCTAGTCAAGTAGAGGCATACTAGTGACACTCTGTTTGTCTATGTATTCACACATGTATCATGTTTCCGGTTAATACAATTCTAGCATGAATAATAAACATTTATCATGGTATAAGGAAATAAATAATAACTTTATTATTACCTCTAGGGCATATTTCCTTCACAACTATCCATGGGTGGTTTTGGTAATTCCTAACGACATATAACTCACTGAGCTAATGCTACTTAAAGTTAAACATTTCAGGAAAGCTCAATGATTGGCATGGCATGGATGAGAAAAGTGGATCCCTCAAAATTCTAAGGACAAAGAATTGGCTCAAGCTCAAAGCTCAGGACTCTACATCTTTTCATTTTAATTGATCCAAGATCACATTGAGTCCATAGGAAAAGCCAATACTATTAAGAGGGGATGAGGTGTTGCCTAATGGCTTGCTTGCTACTTTCTCACATCCACATATGTCCCAAACCAAAAGTCAAACTCAGCCCCACCAAAACTTTCTATTCGGTGCCACCGAGTTCAGTTGACATAGCCACTGCCAGATACCCTAGTCTTTTCGGTCTCACCGATAGGGATCTAGGTCTCACCGAGATGGGATTGTAATCTCTCTATTTCCTTTCGTAACGTTTTAGTCAAACCGAGATGAGCGATCGGTCCCACCGAGATTGCAATGCAAACTCTCTGTTTCCCTTTTGTAACATTTCGGTCCAACCGAGATGAGCGAATTGGTCCCACCGAGTTTTCCTGACCAACTCTCTATTAGCCCATTACCAAAATCGGTCTCACCGAGATTATGTTATGCCCTAACCCTAACAAAATTGGTCCCACCGAGTTGACATGTCGGTTCCACCGAAAATCCTAACATTCACATTTTGAACTAAATTGGTCTGACCGAGTTTCATGATTCGGTCCCACCGAGTTTGGTGATTTGTGTGTAACGGCTAGATTTTGTGTGGCGGCTATTTATACCCCTCCACCCACTCTTCATTCGTGGAGAGAGCCATCAGAACATGCCTACACTTCCAACATACATTTTCTGAGAGAGAACCACCTATACTTGTGTTGAGGTCAAGATATTCCATTCCAACCACATAAATCTTGATCTCTAGCCTTCCCCAAGTTGCTTTCCACTCAAATCATCTTTCCACCAAATCCAAATCATGTGTGAGAGAGTTGAGTGTTGGGGAGACTATCATTTGAAGCACAAGAGCAAGGAGTTCAGCATCAACACACCATTTGTTACCTCTTGGAGAGTTGTGTCTCCTAGATTGGCTAGGTGTCACTTGGGAGCCTCTGTCAAGATTGTGGAGTTGAACCAAGGAGTTTGTAAGGGCAATAAGATCGCCTACTTCGTGAAGATCTACCCGAGTGAGGCAAGTCCTTCGTGGACGACGGCCATCGTGGGATAGACAAGGTTGGTTCTTCGTTGACCCTTCGTGGGTGGAGCCCTCCATAGACTCGCACAACCGTTACCCTTCGTGGGTTGAAGTCTCCATAAACATGGATGTACGATAGCACCACCTATCGGAACCACGCCAAAAATCTCTGTGTCTCAAATTGCGTTTGCACACTCCAAACTCCTCCCTTTACCTTCATATGCAATTGTTTTACTTTTTGCTGCTATACTCTTAGAATTGCATGTGTAGGTTGATTGCTTGACTTGTGCTAAGTTGCTAAAATCTGCCTAGAACTAAAATTGGGAAAAGGCTAGATTTTTATTTGGTCAAGTAGTCTAATCACCCCCCTCTAGACATAATTTTGATCCTACATTAAATTATTCCCGTTCTTATTAAAGTGTGATGCTAAAACATGGTTTAATTCTCTTGATCCTGGTTGTGCCTGTAGTCCCCAGGATATGATTTATTATTTCTCTGCTAAATATTTCCCCACTCGTAAGAAACAAGCTGCCTTAAGGGAAGTATATAATTTTGTGCAAATTGAGGAAGAGAGTCTCCCACAAGCTTGGGGGAGGCTTCTCCAATTACTTAATGCTTTGCCTGATCATCCTCTTAAGAAAAATTAAAAACTTGATATCTTTTATAATGGACTAACCGATGCTTCCAGAAACCACCTGGATAGTTGTGCTGGTTGTGTTTTCAGGGAAAGAATTGTTGATCAAGCTGAATTGCTATTGAATAATATGTTGAGTAAAGAAAATGATTGGACACTTCCTAAACCAACTCCTAAGCCAACTCCAAAGAAAAGGGGTATTCTATTTCTCAGTCCTGAAGATATGCAAGAGGCAAAGAAATCTATGAAAGAAAAAGGTATTAAAGCTGAAGATGTTAAGAATTTACCACCTATTGAAGAAATACTTGGTCTTGATAACCCGACATAGGTAGTAAAGGTAAATTCTCTCTATAGATTTGATGAAGGTGATATTCCTCGTAATAAGTCTGCTAGCCAATGCTTGGATGAGTTTGATAATTTTATTGTTAAACAAGAAAACTTCAATGCTTATGTTGGTAGACAATTGAAACACAATGCTTATATGATTGAACACTTGATTGATTATATGTCTAGAGTTAAGGGTGAGCTCAAACTTATTAGTAAACATGCTTCTATGGTTACCACTCAAGTAGAACAAGTACTCAAAGCTCAGAATGATTTGCTCAATGAATTAAATAATAAGAAAAATGATAATTATGTTAGAGTTATGACTAGAGGGGGTAAAATGACTCAGGAACCTTTGTATCCTGAGGGCCATCCTAAGAGAATTGAGCAAGATTCTCAGAGAACTAATGTTGATGCACCTAGTTCTTATAAAATGAATAAAAAGAAAAATGATAGGACTTTGCATGCTTCTAGTGAACCTGTTTTAGACACACCTGAGAATCCCAATGGTATTTCTATTTCTGATGCTGAAACGCAATCTGGTAATGGACATGAACCTAGTGATAATGTTAATGATGATGTCCATGTTCATGCTCAACCTAGCAATGACAGTGATGTATAGATTGAACCTACTGTTCATCTTGATAACCCACAATCAAAGAATCGACGTTATGATAAGAGAGACTTTGTTCCTAGGAAGCACGATAAAGAAAGAGAACCATGGGTTCAGAAACCCATGCCTTTTCCTCCTAAACCATCCAAGAAAAAGGATGATGAGGATTTTGAGCGCTTTGCTGAAATGATAGACCTATCTTTTTGCGTATGCGTTTGACTGATATGCTTAAAATGAATCCTTATGCTAAGTACATGAAAGATATTGTTACTAATAAAAGAAAGATACCGGAAGCTGAAATTTCCACCATGCTTGCTAATTATACTTTTAGGAGTGGAATACCTAAGAAACTAGGAGATCCAGGAGTACCAACTATACCATGCTCCATTAAAAGAAACTATGTTAAAACTGCTTTATGTGATCTTGGAGCCGGTGTTAGTGTTATGCCTCTCTCTTTATATCGTAGACTTGATTTGAATAAGTTGACACCTACTGAAATATCTTTGCAAATGGCCGATAAATCAACTGCTATACCTGTCGGTATTTGTGAGGATGTGCCTGTTGTGGTTGCAAATGTTACTATTTTAATGGACTTTGTTATTCTTGATATTCCTGAGGACGATAGTATGTCGATTATCCTTGGTAGAGCCTTTTTGAATACTGCAGGGGCTGTTATTGATTTCAACAAAGGCAATGTCACTTTTCATGTTAATGGTAATGAGCATACGGTTCACTTTCCGAGGAAACAACCTCAAGTCTACAGTATCAATTCTATTGGAAAAAATTCAACAATTATTATTGGAAGTTTTGAATTTCCTCTTCCTACTGTCAAGAAGAAATATGATATTCTTATTGTTGGGGACGTGCATATCCCCATTGAGGTAACCTAGTGTTATTCGAAATTTCTCCGGCTTCATGCGATTCGGAATGAGTTTGTTAACAAGACTTGATCAACCTTGTTAGTGGATTCCTTTTGATGAGCATGAGATGGATGAAGTTAGAAAGCACAACCTTCTGTACCCTCTTTTTACTTTCTTTTATTTATATTAAATAGAGTAAAAATAGTATTTTCTAACTGTTTTCTGAATTATCCTTGCAATAAAAAATACCCTAAAAATAAAAGTTCTCCAAATGCCCTGAAAATTTAATATGATTTTTTCCTGAATATTTAAGAATTATTGGCACTGAGAACACACTAGGGGGACCCACTGTCGGTGTCAAAACCAGCGGATCTCGGGTAGGGGGTCCCGAACTGTGCGTCAAGGCCGGATGGTAACAGGAGACAAGGGACACGATGTTTTTTTTACCTAGGTTCGGGCCCTCTCGATGGAGGTAATACCCTACTCCTGCTTGATTAATATTGATGATATGGGTAGTACAAGAGTAGATCTACCACGAGATCAAGGAGACTAAACCCTAGAAGCTAGCCTATGGTATGATTGTTGTGTATGGAGTTGATTGCCTACGGACTACAACCCTCCGGTTTATATAGACACCGGATAGGGTTAGGGTTACATAAAGTCGGTTACAATGGTAGGAGATCTTGAATATCCGCATCGCCAAGCTTGCCTTCCATGCCAAGGAAAGTCCCATCCAGACACGGGACGAAGTCTTCAATCTTGTATCTTCATAGTCCAGGAGTCCGGCTGAAGGTATAGTCCGGCTACCCGAACACCCCCTAATCCAGGACTCCCTCAGTAGCCCCTGAACCAGGCTTCAATGATGACGAGTCCGGCGCGCAAATTGTCTTTGGCATTGCAAGGCGGGTTCCTCCTCCAAGTCCTTCGTAGAAGATTGTAAACACCAAGAGTAGTGTCCGGCTCTGCAAAATAAGTTTCCACATATTTCCATAGAGAGAATAATATTGACACAAATCAAATCTGCCGACGTATTCCGCAGTGCGTCATCACACTACGGCCAAGTCCTTTACTCGAATCGTTTTTACTTTTCCACCTCAGCATGTTTTGCGAGGCGGTTTCCTTGGCACGTCTTGTCAAAGCAGAGATCGTGTACCCCCTTTACGGGATTCTCATCAATACGGACGTGGGTAACCCAACCGCGCCATTCATCATGGCGCTTGGGAGGCAAGCGACTTTTACTAGGCTGGTGGGGACGCACAACCGCATCCACCCATATAAGGGGATAAGGATCCACCCTTTTACCTACGCCTTCTTCCTCTTTTGCCTATCCATCTCCTGCGCACTCGAGCTCCAGCGCCCAAGCCCGCACTTCCCACTTCAACCTTCTCCAGCAATGTCCGGAGCGGGAGGCAAGTGGATGGTCTCCTCCGTCACGGAGGGCCATGTCAAAAAGCTAAGGAAGGCCGGATACTTGTCCAAAGACATCGCGCACCGGCTTCCCGAGGAGGGGCAGCTTCTCCCCACCCCAAGGCCCCATGAGAGGGTAGTATTCCTTCCCCACTTCCTCCGCGGACTGGGTTTCCACTCCACCCATTATCCGGGGGCTCATGTTTTACTATGGCCTGGATTTCCACGATCTGGCCCCGAACTTCGTCCTCAACATCTCGGTGTTTATCGTCGTGTGCAAGGCCTTCCTCTGCATCCGCCCCCATTTCGGCCTCTGGCTCAAGACCTTCAACATCAAGCCCAAGGTGGTGCGCGGCAGCCAGGCGGAATGCGGAGGCGCCATGGCGGGCGAGATGGCCAACGTCCTATGGCTCGAGGGCTCCTTCTTGGAGACCCTGAAGGGGTGGCAATCGTGGTGGTTTTACATCACCGTGCCGCGTGATCCGAAATGGATCGCAACCCCCGAGTTCCGATCCGGACCCCCCACGCGGCTTATGTCCTGGAAAGAGACGGGCCTGTCGTGGGGCGACGAAAAAGAGGTGACCGGACTTCAGACATGCATCCAGTCCCTGGTGAACAAGCCGATCAAGCTCGTCAATGTAGTCTAGGTTATGCTCGTCCGCCGGATCCTCCCGTGTCAACAACGGGGCTTTAATCTGTGGGAGTTCAACCCGGCGCAGCACCAAACCCTTAACAGGCTCTTCGACACGATGTATGAAGATGTCTGGAAGGTGCTAACCAAAGGCGCCGAGGCTCCCACATCCGCTTCCGAGGACCGCGGATACAGCTCGCAGCGTCACGCTAGCGAGGTAAGCTATTTTCACCTTTACAGGATGTTAAGTTTTTTCATAGTTTGACTCTATGCGGGATCTAAGCTCCCTTACCTTTGACAGGCTTGGCGGGCGAAGTCCGGATCGATTAACTGTCCGGCTCCCTTGCCCGAAGACCCAGCCCCCGCTCTACTAGCGAAGCTGCTGGTTCCGGCACCTTATGTGGTGCCGGAGAAGAAGGCCAAGAACAAGAAGGCCACGGGGACTCGAAAGAGTTCCCGGCATATGGTGGTGTCGGACTCGTCGTCCGACGAGTCCGAGACGCACTCCCCCTGTGAAGAAGAGGAGGAGGAAGAAGAAACCTCTCCCCCCCAGCGGGGGGAGGAGAGAAGAGGAAGGCCGCCCCAACGGGGGAGGCCGAGGGGTCTAGGAAAAGGAAGACCCCTCCGCCGGACTACGCCCCCAACGCCGAAGAGGGCAAAGAGGAGTGGCCAAATAGGGCCAAGTGTCCGGCGAAATCGTAAGTTTGGATATCAGAATAACTCATGATGTTCCTTTGTTGCACAGATTTCCCTAATGTCGAACATGATTATGCAGCCCGCCCCGGGCCGAACTCAATGAGTCGTCGAGCGGCTCCCTGGATTCATCGGACGTGAACTTAGTTCCGCCCGCTGTCTCCCCCCGCCCTGCGGATGACGCCGAAGTGGCGTCGCAACGAGCTCCGGGGCAGGAGGAGGTGGTCCTGGAGGAGCCGCAGGGCGACCTCCCGGACCCCAGGAGTAAAGGGGACAAGACCCCCCAGGGCTCCAAGTCCAGCTTTGTGTCGGACACCGCGCCGGAATCTTCAACAGTTCCGGACCGCGGTAGGCGAACTCCTTCCAAGAGGAGCAAGCCTTCTGAGCCGGCGGCCTCCGTCCAACCGGAGGTGCCGGATAATCTGCTCGAGGTGCTTGACGGCGCCTCCATCGACGAGGAGCACCGTACTATTATGAGTACGGTGATCCAGAAGGTTCAGTCCGCCAAGAGCGGACTGAGTGAAGCTTGCGCTAGCCTCCTAACGGGCTTCGAGGTAAGTAAAAATATGTAAAAATATAACCACATAGACAGTAGCCCCTGATGCTCTGTTTGGCGTTCGGAAAGAAAAGCCGAATAAAGGATCTAGTAAATTTGGCAGGAGTCTAACAATAAAGAGTCAATATGCGTGTGCAGGCTTCGCTGCTATCCACCGCTGCACTGACTGCAGAGGTGGGTGTCCTGAAACAGGACCTCAAGCGGACCGAGCAAGAGCTCGGCCTTGCCAAGCGGCAGCTCGAGGAAAAAGAAGGTAGGAAATACCTTACAGAAAAGGTGCCTATAGAGAGGCGTGATTGCAAAAAATAACAGGATTGCACTGCTTATTATAGGGCCCACGACTGATGTGGCGACCCTCAAGCTGGCGCTGTCCGAGGCCGAAAAGAAAACGGCCGCGGAGCGCACCGAGCGAGAGAAACTTGGGGCTCAGGTCGGCGAGGTGCAGCAAGAGCTTCAGGCTCTCATGAAAAAACATGAGAGTTTGGAGCTTGAGTCAAAGACCCAAGCGTCCGAGCTCGCGGCGGCCCTTGAGACTACCAAGTCTGCCAAGGCCGAAGCCCAAAAGGCCCTCCAAGAGTTGGAGGAGAATAAGAAGATAGCAGCGGGTAAGGCATTCTTTATGCAAAGCAGAAATATAAAAGTAAACTACTTGTTACTTACCCGAATCCGGAGTTCTCCAGGGGCATTCGCAGATCTTCCCGGCAGCGTATCCGACGCTACCGCATTCTACCGAGCTGAAGAGGGAAGCTCGACGGAGAAGGTGTTCTGGTCTCAGTATGCTGAGGCCGGACACCCTGTGCCCTTGAGCGACCAGCTGAAACAGCTGGTCGAGCTCCACAAGGCGGCCGAACAGGCCATGAAGGGCTTCATAGTTCGGCTGTGGCCTGGAGAGGCCCTGCCTGGGAGCTACTTCGGGCGCGGTGCGGCGGCTGGTGGAGGCCTGTCCAAGGCTCGAGGTCATCAAGCGCTCCGTCTGCATCGAAGGTGCCCGTCGGGCCCTTGCCCGTGCAAAGGTGCACTGGGGTAAGCTGGACGGTGAGAAGCTTGTGAAGGACGGTCCGCCGCCAGGGAAGGAGCATCGCAAGCCTGAGAACTATTACAAGGATGTTCTTGCGGGTGCCCGCCTTGTGGCGGATGAATGTACCAAGGATGTAATTTTTGAATAAACTTGCTCGTTTTTCTCCTGTGCGCTGAAAACTTGTTCATAGGCGCTTAAGCAATGCTTGTTGAATTTAAAATATTATTTTCTGTGCGGCCGTTTATCAAAAAATTGAGAGATGGCCAGTCGTCGGCTTCTGCCCCCATGCCACTAGTGCTGGGGTGTTCGGGATAAACCTGAGCGCTCTTTTTCCCATAGTTGGGTCCTTCAAGGGAGGCGCTCAGCACAACGAACCAGGCAATCGGACTATAATGCTTGAACACTCTCACTTAGCCATAGAACTTTATAATTTTAAATTTTGGCGAAGCCCCTAGTTCGGAAGACCGAGTTCTAGGCGCTATCCACGCCTTGGCCGGACAAATCCGGCTCCTCGCTCGAAGCGGCATAAGTCTTTAGGGACTCGAAAAAACCTCTCGAACAACGACCGGTCTCTCGCCTCATCATGACAGTCAGTTCTAGCTTTCTCCACTGAGGTTCTTAACCCAGCTCAACCGGGGCACAATCGCAGTGGTTCTCCTAGTGCTACCTTAGCCGATATAGGGGAACGTAAGGCACCAAAACATAGGAGCCAGGCAAACCCAACTATTGACCCAAATCATGATTCGGAGCCGATGCATATAGTGCTATAAGTTCGGGGTGCCGCACTTGTGAAAGTGTACGGACTTCTCACACCATATTAAAGGGTACTGAAGCCCCTGGCGTACTTGCCGTACCATAGTGTATGGGTGCAACATGTCATTAATGAACATATATAAAAGAGAGTAATGCAGAAAATAGACAAAAGCTATGCATTGTTTATATAAAGGCTATTTATCAAAGCTGAACGATACAAATAGTGCGGTAAGCAAAAGATATTGGACTATTCAGTATGTCCTGACCGGGGGCAGGCCGCGGAATTGTATTTAAAACAGGTATACCGCTCGTAACAGAGACCACCTGGGAGTTCCATAGTGCAGCATGGCTTGTCTGCCTCCCTGGATCTTGCATCGTTTGTGCGGCAGTCGAATTGCCGAACAGGTCGTCCGAAGTATGGAGTCCTGAAGGTAAGAAAAAATTAAAAAGAGAATCCGGCAGCCCCTAGTACGTTTTAAGCCGTATTCTGGGCGTGCCGTTATTGTGCCCCTTCCCCCATGCCCATGGTATTTCAAGGGCGTAGTTATGTACGCGAGGTACTGGTTTCGCTATGTCGCGATAGCTGGGTTGGGGCCGCATTGCTACGCTTGCTCAGAGTGTGCCAGGCGGTCCTGCTGTGGGTTACTCCGGGCGCGCTTGGCAGTGTCTGGCTTTTTAATGGACGGACTGGAGAATTGCCTGAGAAGGCTACTTCATACCTCCGCTGCGAGAGCCGCCGTATGTTCCTCCGTACGGAGGGAGCGTTCGGTGTTTCCGTTGACCGTAATTACTCCTCGAAGGCCTGGCATCTTGAGCTTGAGATATGCGTAGTGCGGCACCGCATTGAACTTTGCAAATGCGGTTCGTCCGAGCAGGGCGTGATAGCCACTGCGAAACGGGACTATATCGAAGATTAACTCTTCGCTTCGGAAATTGTCCGGGGATCCGAAGACCACGTCAAGTGTTACTGAGCCTGTACAGTTGGCTTCTACACCTGGTATAACGCCTTTAAAGGTCGTTCTTGTGGGCTTAATCCTTGAGGGATCTATGCCCATTTTCTGCACTATATCCTGATAAAGCAGGTTCAGGCTACTGCCGCCGTCCATGAGGACTCTTGTGAGATGAAATCCGTCGATGATTGGGTCGAGAACCAATGCGGCGAAGCTGCCATGACAGATGCTAGTGGGATGGTCCCTTCGATGAAAAGTGATCGGGCAGGAGGACCATGGGTTGAACTTTGGGGCGACTAGCTCTATCGCGTATACGTCCCGTAGCGCACGCTTCCACAACCGCTTGGGAATGTGGGTTGCGTATATCATGTTCACCGTCCGCACTTGTGGGGGAAAGCCCTTCTGTCCATTGTTGTTCGGCGGCTTGGGCTCCTCGTCGTCGCCGTGCAGCCCCTTGTCTCTGTTTTTGGCCCTTAACTTGCCTGCCTGCTTGAACACCCAACAATCCCTGTTAGTGTGATTGGCTAGCCTTTCGAGGGTGCCATGTATCTAGCACAAGCGATCGAGTATTCGGTCCAAACTGGACGGGCCCTGAGTATTCTTTTTGAATGGCTTTTTCCGCTGACCGGATTTATAGCCTTTGAATCCGGCATTGACTGCCGTGTATTCATTGCTGTCGCTGTTACCGCGGCGTTTTTGCTTATTCCGACGTGTCCTGCCACTTTTTTCCTTTGTATCCGAATTACCAGGGTTCTTTGATAAGTTGTTACTGCGAGCTAGCCAGCTGTCTTCTCCTGCGCAAAAGCGGGTCATGAGTGTCGTGAGGGCTGCCATGGATTTGTCCCAGGTGCCGGGCAAGCCACTCGTCACAGATGTTATGCTTGAAGGCTGCTAGGGCCTCTGCGTCCGGACAGTCGACTATTTGGTTTTTCTTTGTTAGGAACCGTGTCCAGAATTGTCTGGCCGATTCCTCTGGCTGCTGAATTATGTGGCTTAAGTCGTCGGCATCCGGCGGTCGCACGTAAGTGCCCTGGAAGTTGTCGAGGAATGCGGCTTCCAGGTTCTCCCAAGAACCGATTGAGTCTGCTGGCAAGCTATTAAGCCAATGCCGGTCCAGTCCTTTAAGCTTGAGCGGGAGGTATTTGATGGCGTGTAGATCATCGCCACGTGCCGTGTGGATGTGAAGGAGATAATCCTCGATCCATACCGCCGGGTCTGTTGTGCCATCGTATGATTCGATGTTTACGGGTTTGAAACCCTCTGGGATTTTATGATCCATTACTTCATTCATGAAGCATAGAGGGTGTGCGGCGCCTCTTTACTGGGCTATATCACGACGTAGCTCGGAAGCGCTATGTCTGTTGTGTTCGGCCCGGCCGGATTTGTTGTATCCGGAGTGGAGATCATTGTCACATGCTGTAGGGTGCCTGCGCGATCCGTAGATTGGTCTTGTTTGTCCTGCCTTATCCTCCAGTATGTCTCGCAGGTCGGGCGCATTTTCCCGTGCCTTAGTTGAGCAGCGTCGGGGAATGGCTTGGGTGGAGGGCCGAGGGGCCTCTCTGTCGCGGCCGCGAGGTGGCCGGTCTGCCATGTCATGCGCTGGTGATGTAGGTGCTTCCTCCTCTGATCGGGGTAGCGGCCTGCGCTTCGGGTAACTCTTGGAGGGCCGTTCGAGTTCATACTCTTCGGCCGTAAGGACTTCAGTCCATCTGTCAGCTAGCAAATCTTGGGCAGCTTTAAGTTGTTGCTACTTTTTCTTGAGGCTGCTTGCCGTGGCTAAAAGCCTGCGTTTAAAACGCTCTTGTTCAGCGGGGTCTGATGGTATGACGAATTCGTCGTCATCGAGGCTTGCCTCGTCTTCGGAGGGAGGCGTATAGTTATCATCCTCGACCTCTCGCTCTGCCGCTCTCTCATGAGGGCTGGCTTCTCCATCTTCCTGTGCCGAATCTTGCTGAGGTGGGTGTTCTTCGGCGTTATCCGGGGTAGTATTATCTCCCGTGCCGGAATCACCGTTTTTGCTTTGGCGGGATTTAGAGCGGCGCCGTTGACGCTGGCGCTTTGGCTGTTTCTTGGGGGCGTCATCCCCCACTATTCCATCTCCATCTCCATCTTTTGGAGTATCCACCATATATATGTCGTATGACGAGGTGGCCTTCCAGCACCCTACAGGTGCTGGTTCCTGTTTGTCTCCTACATCGTCGTCCATGCCGTCGATATCTTCGGAGCTGAAGTCAAGCATGTCGGTTAGATCGTCGACAGTGGCTACAAAGTGGGTGGTGGGTGGGCTTTGAATTTCCTTATCGTCCGTATCCCACCCTCGCTGACCATAGTCCGGCCAGGGCTCTCCTGATAAAGAGAGAGACTTAAGAGAGTTCAGGATGTCGCCAAAAGGCGAATGCTGAAAGATGTCTGCAGCGGTGAACTCCATTATCGGCGCCCAATCGGATTCGATTGGCAGGGGCGCGGGGGGTTCGGAGTCCGGGGAGGAGTCCGGATCCTCGGAGTCACGGGCCATGCGGAGTGCGGGGCTGGAGTTCGGCTCGATCGCCTCTGAGATCGCAGCCCCTGAGGCATCGTCTAACCGCTGATCCTCGATCGGCACAGTATGCTCCGAATCAATGGTCGAAACCAATGTGTATGCGGCCTCCAAGGCGCTGTTCGGCGGCAGATCTATATCATGCCCATTGAGACAGTGCGGCGCGCTTGGCTGTGGCTCAAATCCGTCGAAGATCAAGTCCCCGTGGATGTCAGCCGTGTAGTTTAGGCTTCCAAACCTGACCTGATGGCCAGGGGCGTAGCTTTCGATCTGCTCCAGGTGGCTGAGTGAATTGGACCGCAGAGCGAAGCCGCCGAAGACGAAGATCTGTCCGGGGAGAAAAGTTTGACCCTGGACCGTATCGTTGTTGATGATCAAAGGAGCCATCGGGCCTAAAGGCGACGACACACAGGAACTCTCAATGAAAGCACCAATGTCGGTGTCAAAACCGGCGGATCTCGGGTAGGGGGTCCCGAACTGTGCGTCAAGGCCGGATGGTAACAGGAGACAAGGGACACGATGTTTTTTACCCAGGTTCGGGCCCTCTCGATGGAGGTAATACCCTACTCCTGCTTGATTAATATTGATGATATGGGTAGTACAAGAGTAGATCTACCACGAGATCAAGGAGGCTAAACCCTAGAAGCTAGCCTATGGTATGATTGTTGTGTATGGAGTTGATTGCCTACGGACTACAACCCTCCGGTTTATATAGACACCAGATAGGGTTTGGGTTACATAAAGTCGGTTACAATGGTAGGAGATCTTGAATATCCGCATCGCCAAGCTTGCCTTCCACGCCAAGGAAAGTCCCATCCGGACACGGGACGAAGTCTTCAATCTTGTATCTTCATAGTCTAGGAGTCCGGCTGAAGGTATAGTCCGGCTACCCGAACACCCCCTAATACAGGACTCCCTCACCCACCATGTGCCCACAAGGGTGGAGGGCGCGCCCCCTGCCTCATGGACCCCACGTGGGTCTCCTCCACTTATTCTTGCACCCACACACTTCGTCTTCCTCTAGAAAAAATCATCCACCAGCTCAAACCCGAGTTCTAGCTCATCTTGCTGCCATTTTCGATCTCCTTGCTCAAAGCTCCATTCACAAAACTGCTTTGGGGGATTGTTCTTTGGTATGTGACTCCTCCAATGGTCCAATTAGTTTTTGTTCTAGTGCTTTATTTATTGCAAATCTTTGCTGCTTAGGCGACCCTGTTCTTGAGCTTGCATGTCAAATTTATGTGGTCCAAAGTAGTTTTAATGCATGATATTGCCTCTAGGCAGTTGTAGGAGTAGTTTCTATCAATCTTGTTGAGTTTGGTCCACTTTTATTTTAAGTTACTAAAAATTTCAGAAAATTTCAGAAAAAGATGGAGAGATTTTTGAGGGGCTCATCGAGCCGAAGCTCGAAGGATAAGCAAAGTGAAGAGAATAAGAAGCCCAAGTATAATCTCCCTTGTACTGTGGAGATTCGGCCGTGTGAAAGGCCTTGTGATGAGTTCTTGAGAGAAGCCAGGATTTATGAAGATTTTTATTATTTGGCTAAGAATGCAGGCCTCACCGACTTCTTCCATGACCAGCGTGAACAGTATCTCCTACTCACCAATATTTCTGTGCAAAATTTTCATTTCCATGCTAGAAGATCGCCACCTTCGGTGGAATTCTATTTATATGATGAGCATAAGGAGATGTCACTTTATGATTTTTGCCGGGTTTGTAGGATACCTTTTGAGGGCAGCATAGAGGAACCACATCGTAATGATGTGGAAGGATTCATTGATATGATTGCTATAGGGGAAACGAGGAAGGTTTCCGATGTAAGAATTACAAGCATACATTTTCCTGTCCAACGTTACTTCGCAATATTTGCTAGTAGATGCTTAATTGGTCGCAAAAACTGTGGAAATCTTAGTGCCCCTGATATTGTTATTTTGCGCCATGCTTTGTTTCGTGATACCACTTTTAGTTTAGGCGCTATTGTTGCTAAACGGTTAAATCTGAACCGTACAAATGGTACCGCCTTGGGAGGCATCTTCGCCTCGCGCCTTGCTGCACACTTTAACATACCTATTAGGCATTATGAGGAAGAGGAAAAGTTGCTGCCTCATGTTTTTCTAGATTATAAGAGTATGGTAGCACATGATTTTATTGTTAAGAATAAGAAGAAGATGCTTAACTATAGACTGATATTTGATAAGAATTACTTTGAGACTATTACCTTGCCCGCTCCCTCTTTGTTCAACATATTTTCAGGCACGTACCTTGTTTTGTCGGAGGCCGTTCAGGCATACCAGAGCTTGACATCAACTCCAGAGCTGGAACCATGCTACCTCTTGAGCTTGCGTTGGATTTCCCCGAAGAGGAAAGGATGATGCAGCAGAGTAGCGTAAGTATTTCCCTCAGTTTTTGAGAACCAAGGTATCAATCCAGTAGGAGGCCACGCTCAAGTCCCTCGTACCTGAACAAAACGATAGCTACTCGCAACCAACACGATTAGGGGTTGTCAATGCCTTCACAGTCACTTACGAGAGTGAGATCTGATAGATATAATATTTTTGGTATTTTTGGTATAGAGATGCAAAGTGAAAAGTAAAAGGCAAAGTAAAAAGCAAAGCAAGATTAAAGTGATGGAGATTGATATGATGAGAATAGACCGGGGGGCCATAGGTTTCACTAGTGGCTTCTCTCAAGAGCATAAGTATTCTACGGTGGGTGAACAAATTACTGTTGAGCAATTGACAGAATTGAGCATAGTTATGAGAATATCTAGGCATCATCATGTATATAGGCATCACGTCCGTGACAAGTAGACCGAAACGATTCTGCATCTACTACTATTACTCCACTCATCGACCGCTATCCAGCATGCATCTAGAGTATTAAGTTAAAAACAGAGTAACGCTTTAAGCAAGATGACATGATGTAGAGAGATAAATTCATGCAATATGAAATAAACCCCATCCTGTTATCCTCGATGGCAACGATGCAATACATGCCTTGCTGCCCCTTCTGTCACTGGGAAAGGACACCGCAAGATCGAACCCAAAGCTAAGCACTTCTCCCATGGCAAGAACTACCAATCTAGTTGGCCAAACCAAACGAATAATTCGAAGAGACTTGCAAAGATAACCAATCATACATAAAAGAATTCAGAGAAGATTCAAATATTATTCATAGCTAGACTTGATCATAAACCCACAATTCATCGGTCTCAACAAACACACCGCAAAAAGAAGAAGATTACATCGAATAGATCTCCACGAGAGAGGGGGAGAACTTTGTATTGAGATCCAAAAAGAGAGAAGAAGCCATCTAGCTAATAACTATGGACCCGAAGGTCTGAGGTAAACTACTCACACTTCATCGGAGAGGCTATGATGATGTAGAAGCCCTCCGTGATGACGGCCCTCTCCGGCGGAGCTCCGGAACAGGCCCCAAGATGGGATCTCATGGGTACAGAAAGTTGCGGCGGTGGAATTAGGTTTTTGGCTTCGTCTTTGTTTGTTTGGGGGTACGTAGGTATATATAGGAGGAAGAAGTACGTCGGTGGAGCTTCGGTGGGCCCACGAGGGTGGGGGGCGCGCCCCCCTACCTCGTGCCCACCTCGAAGCTTCCTTGGCGTAGGGTCCAAGTCTCCTGGGTCATATTCAGGAAGAAGATCACGTTCCAGAAAGGTTTATTCCGTTTGGACTCCGTTTGATATTCCGTTTCTTCGAAACACTGAAATAGGCAAAAAAAAGCAATTCTGGGCTGGGCCTCCAGTTAATAGGTTAGTCCCAAAAATAATATAAAAGTGGAAAATAAAGCCCAATATAGTCCAAAACAGTAGATAATATAGCATGGAGCAATCAAAAATTATAGATACGTTGGAGACGTATCAGGCATCCCCAAGCTTAATTCCTGCTCGTCCTCGAGTAGGTAAATGATAAAAAGAGAATTTTTGATGCGGAGTGCTACTTGGCATAATTTCAATGCAAATCTTCTTAATTGTGATATGAATATTCAGATTCGAAAGATTCAGGACAAAAGTTTATGTTGACATAAAAATAATAATACTTCAAGCATACTAACAAAGCAATTATGTCTTCTCAAAATAACATGGCCAAAGAAAGTTATCCCTACAAAATCATATAGTCTGGCTATGCTCTATCTTCACCACACAAAGTATTTAAATCATGCACAACCCCGATGACAAGCCAAGCAATTGTTTCATACTCTAACTTTTTCAAAACTTTTTCAATCTTCACGCAATACATGAGCGTGAGCCATGGATATAGCACTATATGTGGAATAGAATGGTGGTTGTGGAGAAGACAAAAAGAGGGGAAGATAGTCTCACATCAACTAGGCGTATCAACGGGCTATGGAGATGCCCATCAATAGATATCAATGTGAGTGAGTAGTGATTGCCATGCAACGGATGCACTAGAGCTATAAGTATATGAAAGCTCATAAAAAGAAACTAAGTGGGTGTGCATCCAACTTGCTTGCTCATGAAGACCTAGGGCATTTTGAGGAAGCCCATCATCGGAATATACAAGCCAAGTTCTATAATGTAAAATTCCCACTAGTATATGAAAGTGACATAACGAGAGACTCTCTATCATGAAGATCATGGTGCTATTTTGAAGCACAAGTGTGGTAAAAGGATAGTAACATTGTCCCTTCTCTCTTTTTCTCTCATTTTTTTATTTGGGCATTTTCTCTTTTTTTATGGCCTCTTCTTTTTTTTTCTGTTTTTTTTCATCCGGAGTCTCATCCTGACTTATGGGGGAATCATAGTCTCCATCATTCTTTCCTCACTTGGGATAATGCTCAAAAAATGATGATCATCACACTTTTATTTTTCTTACAACTCAACAACTCGATACTTAGAACAAAATATGACTCTATATAAATGCCTCTGGTGGTGTACCGGGATATGCAATGAATCAAGAGTGACATGTATGAAAGAATTATGAATGGTGGCTTTGCCACAAATACGATGTCAACTACATGATCATGCTAGCAATATGACAATGATGGAGCGTGCCATAATAAATGGAATGGTGGAAAGTTGCATGGCAATATATCTCGGAATGGCTATGGAAATGCCATGATAGGTAGGTATGGTGGCTGTTTTGAGGAAGGTATATGGTAGGTGTATGATACCGGCGAAAAGTGCGCGGTATTAGAGAGGCTAGCAATGGTGGAAGGATGGGAAAAAGTGCATATAATCCATGGACTCAACATTAGTCATAAAGAACTCATATACTTATTGCAAAAATCTAGGAGTTATCAAAGCAAAGTATTACGCGCATGCTCCTAGGGGGATAGATTGGTAGGAAAAGACCATCGCTCGTCCCCGACCGCCACTCATAAGGAAGACAATCAATAAATAAATCATGCTCCGACTTCATCACATAACGGTTCACCATACGTGCATGCTACGGGAATCACAAACTTTAACACAAGTATTCTTTAAATTCACAACTACTCAACTAGCATGACTCTAATATTATCACCTCCATATCTCAAAACAATTATCATGCTTCAATCTTTTCTTAGTATTCAATGCACTCAAAAGAAAGTTTCACAAATCTTGAATACCAAGCATATTATTATTAAGCAATTACCATGCTATTAAGAGACTCTCAAAATAATTTAAGTGAAGCATGAGAAATCAATAGTTTCTTTAAAACAAATCCACCACCGTGCTCTAAAAGATCTAAGTGAAGCACATAGAGCAAAATTATATCGGTCAAAAGATATAAGTGAAGCACATAGAGCAAAATTATAATGCTCAAAAGATATAAGTGAAGCACATAGAGAAAAACTACATAGCTCAAAAGATATAAGTGAAGCACATAGAGCAAAACTACATAGCTCAAAAGATATAAGTGAAGCACATAGAGCAAAATTATAACGCTCAAAAGATATAAGCGAAGCACATAGAGTATTCTATCAAATTTTAATTCATGTATGGCTCTCTCAAAAGGGGTGTACAGCAAGGATTATTGTGGCACACTAAAACACAAATACACAAATAATACAAGACGCTCCAAGCAAAACACATATCATGTTGGTGAATAAAAATATAGCTCCAAGAAAATTACCGATGGAAGTGGACGAAAGAGGGGATGCCTTCCGGGGCATCCCCAAGCTTTGACTTTTTGGTGTACTTGTATTATCTTGGGGGTGCCATGGGCATCCCCAAGCTTAGGCTCTTGCCACTCCTTGTTCCATAATCCATCAAAAGAATTCACCCAAAACTTGAAAACTTCACAACACAAAACTCAATAGAAATCTCGTGAGCTCCGTTAGAGAAAGAAAACAAAAGACCACTTCAAGGTACTGTAATGAAATCATTATTTATTTATATTGGTGTTAAACCTACTGTATTCCAACTTCTCTATGGATTATAAACTATTTTACTAACCATAGATTCATGAAAATAAGCAAACAACACACGAAAAACAGAATCTGTCAAAAACAGAACAGTCTGTAGTAATCTGTAGCTAGCGCAAGATCTGGAACCCCAAAATTCTAAAATAAATTTCTGGACATGAAGAATTTATCTATTAATCATATTCAAAAAGAATTAACTAAATATCACTCTCCAAATAAAAATGACAGCAGTTCTCGTGAGCGCTAAAGTTTCTGTTTTTTACAGCAAGTTCAACAAGACTTTCCCCAAGTCTTCCCAACGGTTCTACTTGGAACAAACACTAATTAAACACAAAAAACACAACCAAAACACAGGATAAATAAATTATTTATTAAATAACAGCAAGGATAAATATTGAGTTGACTCCCAACAAGCGCTTTTCTTTAAAGCCTTATAGCTAGGCATAATATTACAATGATGCTCACATGAAAGACAAGAATTGAAGCACAAAGAGAGCATCATAAAACACGTGAAAACCACATTTAAGTCTAACATACTTCCTATGCATAGGCATCTAATAGGCAAAAATATTATCAAGGCAAGCAAAAACTAGCATATGCAAGGAAGCGGAAAGAAACAATAGCAATCTCAACATAACGAGAGGTAATTTAGTAACATGAAAATTTCTACCACCATATTTTCCTCTCTCATAATAATTATATGTAGGATCACAAGAAAATTCAACAAAATAGCTATCACATAAAATATTTTCAACACGATCCACATGCATGCAAAGTTGACACTCTTCCAAAATAGTGGGATCAACATTAACTAAAGTCATGACCTTTCCAAACCCACTTTTATCAAAAACTTCATGAGATTGAACATTCTCGAAATATGTGGGATCTAAAGTTGACATTCCTCCAAACACACTTTCAATATTATTGCAAACATTATAATAAATCTCATATTCATCATGGGGTTTAAATAAATTTTCAAGATCAAAAGAAGAATCACCCCAATCATGATCATTGCAACAAGTAGAGGACATAGCAAAACTAGCATCCCCAAGCTTAGGGTTTTGCATATTATCAGCACAATTGTCATTAATAGATTCTATAATAGTATCATTGCAATCATGCTTTTTATTCAAAGATCTATCATGAATTACTTCATAAAATACTTCATCGCAATTTTCAGATTCACGAATTTCAAGCAAAACTTCATAAAGATAATCCAGTGCACAAAACTCACTAGCAATTGGTTCATCATAATTGGATCTCTTAAAAAGATTAGCAAGCGGATGAGGATCCATAGATCTTAGGTTCTCTGTTTAGTAATAAATAAACAACTATTCCAACCATACGAGCAAACAAGAAACGGGCAAAAAGAGGCAATTAGAGATAGAGAGGGAGGATAGAGAGAGAGGGCAAATAAAACGGCAAGGGTGAAGTGGGGGAGAGGAAAACGGGAGGCAAATGGGAACTAATGTAATGCGAGAGATAGGCATTGTGATGGGTACTTGGTATGTTGAATTTTTGCATAGACTCCCCGGCAACGGCGCTAGAAATGGCTCGTTGTCTGGAGTCAAATCTTGACTTGCGCGAACCTCCCCAGCAACGGCGCCAGAAATTCTTCTTGCTACCTCTTGAGCTTGCGTTGGATTTCCCCGAAGAGGAAAGGATGATGCAACAGAGTAGTGTAAGTATTTCCCTCAGTTTTTGAGAACCAAGGTATCAATCCAGTGGGAGGCCACGCTCAAGTCCCTCGTACCTGCACAAAACTATAGCTACTCGCAACCAACGCGATTAGGGGTTGTCAATCCCTTCACGGTCACTTACGAGAGTGAGATCTGATAGATATAATATTTTTGGTATTTTTGGTATAGAGATGCAAAGTGAAAAGTAAAATGCAAAGTAAAAAGCAAAGCAAGATTAAAGTGATGGAGATTGATATGATGAGAATAGACCCGGGGCCATAGGTTTCACTAGTGGCTTCTCTCAAGAGCATAAGTATTCTATGGTGGGTGAACAAATTACTGTTGAGCAATTGACAGAATTGAGCATAGTTATGAGAATATCTAGGCATGATCATGTATATAGGCATCACGTCCGTGACAAGTAGACCGAAACGATTCTGCATCTACTACTATTACTCCACTCATCGACCGCTATCCAGTATGCATCTAGAGTATTAAGTTAAAAACAGAGTAACGCTTTAAGCAAGATGACATGATGTAGAGAGATAAATTCATGCAATATGAAATAAACCCCATCTTGTTATCCTCGATGGCAACGATGCAATACGTGCCTTGCTGCCCCTTCTGTCACTGGGAAAGGACACCGCAAGATCGAACCCAAAGCTAAGCACTTCTCCCATGGCAAGAACTACCAATCTAGTTGGCCAAACCAAACGGATAATTCGAAGAGACTTGCAAAGATAACCAATCATACATAAAAGAATTCAGAGAAGATTCAAATATTATTCATAGATAGACTTGATCATAAACCCACAATTCATCGGTCTCAACAAACACACCGCAAAAAGAAGAATATTACATCGAATAGATCTCCACGAGAGAGGGGGAGAACTTTGTATTGAGATCCAAAAAGAGAGAAGAAGCCATCTAGCTAATAACTATGGACCCGAAGGTTTGAGGTAAACTACTCACACTTCATCGGAGAGGCTATGATGATGTAGAAGCCCTCCATGATGACGGCCCTCTCCGGCGGAGCTCCGGAATAGGCCCCAAGATGGGATCTCGTGGATACAGAAAGTTGCGGTGGTGGAATTAGGTTTTTGGCTCTGTCTCTGTTTGTTTGAGGGCACATAGGTATATATAGGAGCAAGAAGTATGTCGGTGGAGCTTCGGTGGGCCCACGAGGGTGGGGGGCGCCCTGGGGTATAGGGCGCGCCCCCTACCTCATGCCCAGCTCGAAGCTTCCTTGGCGTAGGGTCCAAGTCTCCTAGGTCATATTCGGGAAGAAAATCACGTTCCAGAAAGGTTTATTCCATTTGGACTCCGTTTGATATTCCGTTTCTTCGAAACACTGAAATAGGCAAAAAACAGCAATTCTGGGCTGGGCCTCCGGTTAATAGGTTAGTCCCAAAAATAATATAAAAGTGGAAAATAAAGCCCAGTATAGTCCAAAACAGTAGATAATATAGCATGGAGCAATCAAAAATTATAGATACGTTGGAGACGTATCAAGCCACTATTGGAAATATGCCCTAGAGG
The DNA here is from genome assembly GCF_056163025.1 of Triticum urartu. NCBI lineage: Eukaryota > Viridiplantae > Streptophyta > Magnoliopsida > Poales > Poaceae > Triticum > Triticum urartu. The sequence continues at coordinate 606,266,444 of NC_141874.1, read as the reverse complement.
CAATAATAAATTTATTATTATTATATTTCCTTGTTCATGATAATCGTTTATTATCCATGCTAGAATTGTATTGATAGGAAACTCAAATACATGTGTGGATACATAGACAACACCATGTCCCTAGTAAGCCTCTAGTTGACTAGCTCGTTGATCAATAGATGGTTACGGTTTCCTGACCATGGACATTGGATGTCGTTGATAACGGGATCACATCATTAGGAGAATGATGTGATGGACAAGACCCAATCCTAAGCCTAGCACAAAGATCGTGTAGTTCGTATGCTAAAGCTTTTCTAATGTCAAGTATCATTTCCTTAGACCATGAGATTGTGCAACTCCCGGATACCGTAGGAATGCTTTGGGTGTACCAAACGTCACAACGTAACTGGGTGACTATAAAGGTGCACTACAGGTATCTCCGAAAGTATCTGTTGGGTTGGCACGAATCGAAACTGGGATTTGTCACTCCGTGTAAGCGGAGAGGTATCTCTGGGCCCACTCGGTAGGACATCATCATAATGTGCACAATGTGATCAAGGAGTTGATCACAGGATGATGTGTTACGGAACGAGTAAAGAGACTTGCCGGTAACGAGATTGAACAAGGTATCGGGATACCGACGATCGAATCTCGGGCAAGTATCGGACCGCTAGACAAAGGGAATTGTATACGGGATTGATTAAGTCCTTGACATCGTGGTTCATCCGATGAGATCATCGTGGAACATGTGGTAGCCAACATGGGTATCCAGATCCCGCTGTTGGTTATTGACCGGAGAACGTCTCGGTCATGTCTGCATGTCTCCCGAACCCGTAGGGTCTACACACTTAAGGTTCGATGACGCTAGGGTTATAAAGGAAGTTTGTATGTGGTTACCGAATGTTTTTCGAAGTCCCGTATGAGATCCCAGACGTCACGAGGAGTTCCGGAATGGTCCGGAGGTAAAGATTTATATATGGGAAGTCCTGTTTTGGTCACCGGAAGAGTTTCGGGGCTTATCGGTAACGTACCGGGACCACCGGGAGGGTCCTGGGGGTCCACCAAGTGGGGCCACATGACCCGGAGGCTTGCATGGGCCAAGGGTGGTGAGGGACCAGCCCCTAAGTGGGCTGGTGTGCCTCCCACAAGGCCCAAGGTGCAGCAAAGGAGGAGAGAGGGGAAACCCTAGGCTTAGATGGGCCTAAGGCCCACCCTAGGGGGCGCCCCTCTCTCCCCCTCTTGGCCGCCTCCCCTTTCCCATCTAGGGCTGCCGCCCCCCTAGGGGTGGGAAACCTAGAGGCGGCGCACCCTCCTCCCTCTCCCCTATATATAGTGAGGCCTGGGGCTGCCCATAATACGTGATCTGATCTCTGCCTGTTGGTGCAGCCCTCCCTCTCTTTCTCCTCATATCTCGCGGTGCTTGGCGAAGCCCTGCAGGATTGCCACGCTCCTCCATCACCACCACGCCGTTGTGCTGCTGCTGGATGGAGTCTTCCTCGACCTCTCCCTCTCTCCTTGCTGGATCAAGGCATGGGAGACGTCACCGGGCTGTACGTGTGTTGAACGCGGAGGTGCCGTCCGTTCGGCACTTGGTCATCGGTGATTTGGATCACGACGAGTACGACTCCATCAACCCCGTTCTCTTGAACGCTTCCGCTTAGCGATCTACAAGGGTATGTAGATGCACTCTCCTTCCCCTCGTTGCTAGTCTCTCCATAGATAGATCTTGGTGACACGTAGGAAAATTTTGAATTTCTGCTACGTTCCCCAACAGTGGCATCATGAGCTAGGTCTATGCGTAGTTTCTATGCGCGAGTAGAACACAAAGTAGTTGTGGGCGTTGATTTTGTTCAATATGCTTGCCGTTACTAGTCTTATCTTGATTCGGCGGCATCGTGGGATGAAGCGGCCCGGAGCGACCTTACACGTACTCTTACGTGAGACTGGTTCCACCGACTGACATGCACTAGTTGCATAAAGGTGGCTAGCGGGTGTCTGTCTCTCCCACTTTAGTCGGATCGGATTCGATGAAAAGGGTCCTTATGAAGGGTAAATAGCAATTGGCATATCACGTTGTGGTTTTTGCGTAGGTAAGAAACGTTCTTGCTAGAAACCCATAGCAGCCACGTAAAACATGCAAACAACAATTAGAGGACGTCTAACTTGTTTTTGCAGGGTATGCTATGTGATGTGATATGGCCAAAAGGATGTGATGAATGATATATGTGATGTATGAGATTGATCATGTTCTTGTAATAGGAATCACGACTTGCATGTCGATGAGTATGACAACCGGCAGGAGCCATACGAGTTGTCTTTATTTATTTATGACCTGCGTGTCAGCATAAACGTCATGTAATTACTTTACTTTATTGCTAACCGGTAGCCATAGAAGTAGAAGTAATAGTTGGCGAGACAACTTCATGAAGACACGATGATGGAGATCATGATGATGGAGATCATGGTGTCATGCTGGTGACGATAATGATCATGGAGCCCCGAAGATGGAGATCAAAAGGAGCAATATGATATTGGCCATATCATGTCACTATTTGATTGCATATGATGTTTATCATGTTTATACATCTTATTTGCTTAGAAGGACGGTAGTAAATAAGATGATCCCTCATTAAAATTTCAAGAAAGTGTTCCCCCTAACTGTGCACCGTTGCGACAGTTCGTTGTTTCGAAGCACCACGTGATGATCGGGTGTGTTAGATTCCGACGTTCACATACAACGGGTGTAAGACAGATTTACACACGCAAAACACTTAGGTTGACTTGACGAGCCTAGCATGTACAGACATGGCCTCGGAACACAGAAGACCGAAAGGTCGAGCATGAGTCGTATGGTAGATACGATCAACATGAAGATGTTCACCGATGATGACTAGTCCGTCTCACGTGATGATCGGACACGGCCTAGTTGACTCGGATCATGTAATCACTTAGATGACTAGAGGGATGTCTATCTGAGTGGGAGTTCATAAGATGAACTTAATTATCCTGAACATAGTCAAAAGGTCTTCGCAAATTATGTCGTAGCTCGCGTTTCAGTTCTACTGTTTAGATATGTTCCTAGGGAAAAATTAGTTGAAAGTTAATAGTAGCAATTATGCGGACTAGGTCCGTAAACTGAGGGTTGTCCTCATTGCTTCATAGAAGGCTTATGTCCTTAATGCACCGCTCAGTGTGCTGAACCTCGAACGTTGTCTATGGATGTTGCGAACATCTGACATACACATTTTGATGACTACGTGATAGTTCAGTTAAACGGCTTAGAGTTGAGGCACCGAAGACGGTTTTGAAACGTCGCGAAACATATGAGATGTTTCGAGGGATGAAATTGGGTTTTCAGACTCGTGCCCACGTCAAGAGGTATGAGACCTCCGACGATTCTCTTAGCCTGCAAACTAAGGGAGAAAAGCTCAATTGTTGAGCTTGTGCTCAGATTGTCTGAGTACAACAATCATTTGAATCAAGTGGGAGTTGATCTTCCAGATAAGATAGTGATGTTTCTCCGAAGTCATTACCACCAAGCTGCTAGAGCTTCGTGATGAACTATGATATATCAGGGACATATATGATGATCCTTGAGATATTCGCGATGTTTGACACCGCGAAAAGTAGAAATCAAAAGGGAGCATCAATCGTTGATGGTTAGTAAAACCACTCGTTTCGAGAAGGGCAAGAAGGGATACTTCATGAAACAGCAATTCAGCTGCTGCTCTAGTGAAGAAACACAAGGTTGAACCCAAACCCGAGACTAAGTGCTTCTGTAACAAGGGGAACAGCCGCTGGAGCAGAATTACCCTAGATACTTGGTAGATTAGAAGGCTGGCAAGGTCGATAGAAGTATATTGGATATACATTGTGTTGATGTGTACTTTACTAGTACTCCTAGTAGCACCAGGGTATTAGATACCGGTTCGGTTGCTAAGTGTTAGTAACTCGAAATAAAAGCAACGGAATAAATGGAGACTAGCTAAAGATGAGCTGACGATATGTGTTGGAAGTATTTCCAAGGTTGATCAAATATCGTACGCTCCCTCTACCATCGAGATTGGTGTTTGCGTTGAGCATAGACATGATTGGATTATGTCTATCACAATACGGTTATTCATTTAAGGAGAATAATGGTTACTCTGTTTATTTGAATAATACCTTCAATAGTCTTACACCTAAAATGAATGGTTTATTGAATCTCGATCGTAGTGATACACATGTTCATGCCAAAAGATAGTAATGATAGTACCACCTACTTGTGGCAATGCCACGTAAGTCATATCGGTATAAAACGCATGAAGAAGCTCCATGTTGATGGATCTTTGGGCTCACTCGTTTTTGAAAAGTTTGAGACATGCGAACCATGTCTATTGGTGTATATGCATGAAGAAACTCCATGCAGATGGACCGTTTGAACTCACTTGATTTTGAATCACTTGAGACATGCAAATCATACCACATGGGCAAGATGACTGAAAGCCTCGGTTTCAGTAAAATGGAACCAGAAAGCAACTTGCTGGAAGTAATACATTTTGATGTGTGCAGTCCAATGACTGCTGAGGCGTGTAGTGGATATCGTTGTGTTCTTACTTCACAGATGATTTGAGTAGATGTTGAGTATATTTACTTGATGAATCACGAGTCTGAATTATTGAAAGGTTCAAGTAATTTCAGGGTGAAGTTGAAAGATCATCGTGACAAAAGGATAAAATATCTATGATATGATCATAGGGATAAATATCTGAATTACGAGTTTGGCACAGAATTAAGACATTGTGGAAATTGTTTCACAACTGATACAGCCTGGAACACCATAGTGTGATGGTGTGTCCGAACATCATAACTGCACCCTATTGGATATGATGCATACCATGATGTCTCTTATCGAATTACCACATTAGTTTATGAGTTAGGCATTAGAGACAACCACGTTCACTTTAAATAGGGCACCACGTAATTCTGATGAGATGACACCGTATGAACTATGGTTTAGAGAAACCTAAGCTGTCATTTCTTAAAAGTTTGGGGCTGCGATGCTTATGGGAAAAAGTTTCAGGCTGATAAGCTCGAACACAAAGCGGATAAATGCATCTTCATAGGACACCCAAAAACAGTTGGGTATACCTCCTGTCTCAGATCCGAAAGCAATAAGGGATTGTTTCAAGAATCGGGTCCTTTCTCGAGGAAAAGTTTCTCTCGAAAGAATTGAGTGGGGAATGGTGGAGACTTGATGAGGTTATTGAACCGTCACTTCAACTAGTGTATAGCAGGGCACAAAGAGTTGTTCCTGTGGCACCTACACCAATTGAAGTGGAAGATTATGATAGTGATCATGAAACTTCAGATCAAGTCACTCCCAAACCTCGTAGGACGACAAGGATGTGTACTACTTCAGAGTGGTACGTAATCCTGTCTTGGAAGTTATGTTGCTAGACAACAATGAACCTACGAGCTATGGAGAAGCGATGGTGGACCCGGATTCCGATAAATGGCTCGAGGCCATATAATCCGAGAGAGGATCCATATATGAAAACAAAGTGTAGACTTTGGAAGAACTACTTGATGGTCGTAAGGCTGTTGAGTACAGATGGATTTTAAAAGGAAGACAGACAATGATGGTAAATGTCACCATTAAGAAAGCTCGACTTGTCATTAAGATGTTTCCCGACAAGTTCAAGGAGTTGACTACGATGAGACTTTCTCACTCGTAGCGACGCTAAGATTCTGTTGGAATTATATTAGCGATTACTGCATTATTTATGAAATCTTGCAGATAGGATGTCGAAACATTGTTTCCTCAATGATTTTCTTGAGGAAAGGTTGTATGTGATACAACCGGAAGGTTTTGTCAATCCTGAAAGATGCTAATAAGTATGCAAAGCTCCAGCAATCCTTCTAAGGACTGGAGTAAGCATCTCGGAGTTGGAATGTATGCTTTGATGAGATGATCAAAGATTTGGGTGTATACAAAGTTTATGAGAAACTTGTATTTCCAAAGAAATGAGTGGGAGCACTATAGAATTTCTGATAAATATATGCTGTTGACATATTGTTGATCAGAAATGACGTAGAATTTCTGGAAAGCATATAGGGTTATTTGGAAAGTGTTTTCAATGGAAAGCCTGGATTAAGCTGCTTGAGCATTGAGCATCAAGATCTATAAGGATAGATCAAAACGCTTAATGGAACTTTCAAATGAGCACATACCTTGACATGATCTTGAAGGTGTTCAAGATGGATCAGTCAAAGAAGGAGTTCTTGCCTGAGTTATAAGGTATGAAGTTAAGACTTAAAGCTCGACCACGGCAGAATAGAGAGAAAGGATGAAGGTCGTCCCCTATGCTTAAGACATAGGCTCTACAGTATGCTATGCTGTGTACTGCACCTGAAGTGTGCCTTGCCATGAGTCAGTCAAGGGGTACAAGAGTGATTCAAGAATGGATCACATGACAGCGGTCAAAGTTATCCTTAGTAACTAGTGGACTAAGGAATTTTCTCGGTTATGGAGGGGTAAAAGAGTTCGTCGTAAAGGGTTATGTCGATGCAAGCTTAACACCTATCCGGATAGCTCTGAGTAGAGATACCGGATACGTATAATGGAGCAACAATTTAGAATAGCTCCAAGTAGAACAATTATTTGGAATAGCTCCAAATATAGCGTAGAGATTTGCGAAGTACATACGGATCTGAATGTTGCAGACCCATTGACTAAAACCTCTCTCACAAGCAACATGATCAAACCCAGAACTCATTGAGTGTTAATCACATAGTGATGTGAACTAGATTATTGACTCTAGTAAACTCTTGGGTGTTGGTTACATGGCGATGTGACCTGTGAGTGTTAATCATATGGCGATATGAACTAGATTATTGACTCTAGTGCAAGTGGGAGACTGTTGGAAATATGCCCAAGAGGCAATAATAAATTGATTATTATTATATTTCCTTGTTCATGATAATCGTTTATTATCCATGCTAGAATTGTATTGATAGGAAACTCAAATACATGTGTGGATACATAGACAACACCATGTCCCTAGTAAGCCTCTAGTTGACTAGCTCGTTGATCAATAGATGGTTACGGTTTCCTGACCATGGACATTGGATGTCGTTGATAACGGGATCACATCATTAGGAGAATGATGTGATGGACAAGACCCAATCCTAAGCCTAGCACAAAGACCGTGTAGTTCGTATGCTAAAGCTTTTCTAATGTCAAGTATCATTTCCTTAGACCATGAGATTGTGCAACTCCCGGATACCGTAGGAATGCTTTGGGTGTACCAAACGTCACAACGTAACTGGGTGACTATAAAGGTGCACTACAGGTATCTCCGAAAGTATCTGTTGGGTTGGCACGAATCGAGACTGGGATTTGTCACTCCGTGTAAGCGGAGAGGTATCTCTGGGCCCACTCGGTAGGACATCATCATAATGAGCACAATGTGATCAAGGAGTTGATCACGGGATGATGTGTTACGGAACGAGTAAAGAGACTTGCCGGTAACGAGATTGAACAAGGTATCGGGATACTGACGATCGAATCTCGGGCAAGTATCGGACCGCTAGACAAAGGGAATTGTATACGGGATTGATTAAGTCCTTGACATCGTGGTTCATCCGATGAGATCATCGTGGAACATGTGGGAGCCAACATGGGTATCCAGATCCCGCTGTTGGTTATTGACCGGAGAACGTCTCGGTCATGTATGCATGTCTCCCGAACCCGTAGGGTCTACACACTTAAGGTTCGATGACGCTAGGGTTATAAAGGAAGTTTGTATGTGGTTACCGAATGTTGTTCGAAGTCTCGGATGAGATCCCGGACGTCACGAGGAGTTCCGGAATGGTCCGGAGGTAAAGATTTATATATGGGAAGTCCTGTTTTGGTCACCGGAAGAGTTTCGGGGTTTATCGGTAACGTACCGGGACCACCGGGAGGGTCCCGGGGGTCCACCAAGTGGGGCCACATGCCCCGGAGGCTTGCACGGGCCAAGGATGGTGAGGGACCAGCCCCTAAGTGGGCTGGTGTGCCTCCCACTAGGCCCAAGGCGCAGCAAAGGAGGAGAGAGGGGAAACCCTAGGCTTAGATGGGCCTAAGGCCCACCCTAGGGGGCGCCCCTCTCTCCCCCTCTTGGCCGCCTCCCCTTTCCCATCTAGGGCTGCCGCCCCCCTAGGGGTGGGAACCCTAGAGGGGGCGCACCCTCCTCCCTCTCCCCTATATATAGTGAGGCCTGGGGCTGCCCATAATACGTGATCTGATCTCTGCCTGTTGGTGCAGCCCTCCCTCTCTTTCTCCTCATATCTCGTGGTGCTTGGCGAAGCCCTGCAGGATTGCCACGCTCCTCCATCACCACCACGCCCTTGTGTTGCTGCTGGATGGAGTCTTCCTCGACCTCTCCCTCTCTCCTTGCTGGATCAAGGCATGGGAGACGTCACCGGGCTGTACGTGTGTTGAACGCGGAGGTGCCGTCCGTTCGGCACTTGGTCATCGGTGATTTGGATCACGACGAGTACGACTCCATCAACCCCGTTCTCTTGAACGCTTCCGCTTAGAGATCTACAAGGGTATGTAGATGCACTCTCCTTCCCCTCGTTGCTAGTCTCTCCATAGATAGATCTTGGTGACACGTAGGAAAATTTTGAATTTCTGCTACGTTCCCCAACAGCCACCACTTGATCCTCACCGTCAGTCTATTTATCAGTGGGATCCGGAGGAGAACGCTAACCAGTGGCACCCTGAGGATCCTCCTCAGTACACCGGAGAGGGCAACTTTGATCCATGGGCATAGTGTTGGGGAACGTTGCAGGAATTTTTTTTTCCTACGGTTTCACCAAGATCCATCTATGACTTCATCTAGCAACGAGTGATTGGTTTGCATCTACATACCTTTGTAGATCACGCGCGGAAGCGTTCAAAGAACGGGGATGAGGAAGGCGTACTCGACGTGATCCAAATCACCGGAGATCCTAGCGCCGAACGGACGGCACCTCCGCGTTCAACACACGTACGGTCAGCGTGACGTCTCCTCCTTCTTGATCCAGCAAGGGGGAAGGAGAGGTTGAGGAAGATGGCTCCAGCAGCAGCACAATGATGTGGTGGTGATGGAGCTGCAGTACTCCGGCAGGGCTTCGCCAAGCACTATGGAGGAGGAGGATGTGTTGAACAGTCTCCCACTTGCACTAGAGTCAATAATCTAGTTACATTGTGATGAACCGAACACCCATGGAATTCTGGTGCTGATCATGTTTTGCTCTAGGGAGAGGTTTAGTCAACGGATCTGCTACATTCAGGTCCGTATGTACTTTACAAATATCTATGTCTCCATCTTGAACATTTTCACGAATGGAGTTGAAGCGACGCTTGATGTGCCTGGTCTTCTTGTGAAACCTGGGCTCCTTGGCAAGTGCAATAGCTCCAGTGTTATCACAGAAGAGTTTGATTGGCCCCGATGCATTGGGTATGACTCCTAGGTCGGTGATGAAATCCTTCACCCAAATTGCTTCATGCGCTGCCTCCGAGGCTGCCATGTACTCCGCTTCACATGTAGAGCCCGCCACGACGCTCTGCTTGCAACTGCACCAGCTTACTGCCCCACCATTCAAAATATACACGTATCCGGTTTGTGACTTTGAGTCAACCAGATCTGTGTCGAAGCTAGCGTCGACGTAACCCTTTACGACGAGCTCTTCGTCACCTCCATAAACGAGAAACATTTCCTTAGTCCTTTTCAGGTACTTCAGGATATTCTTGACCGCTGTCCAGTGTTCCTTGCCGGGATTACTTTGGTACCTTCCTACCAAACTTACGGCAAGGTTTACATCAGGTCTGGTACACAGCATGGCATACATAATAGAACCTATGGCTGAGGCATAGGGGATGATAGTCATCTCTTCTATATCTTCTGCCATGGTCGGACATTGAGCTGAGCTCAATTTCACACCTTGCAACACAGGCAAGAACCCCTTCTTAGACTGATCCATATTGAACTTCTTCAATATCTTATCAAGGTATGTGCTTTGTGAAAGACCTATGAGGCGTCTTGATCTGTCTCTATAGATCTTGATGCCTAATATATAAGCAGCTTCTCCAAGGTCCTTCATTGAAAAACTCTTATTCAAGTAGGCCTTAATGCTGTCCAAGAGTTCTATATCATTTCCCATCAAAAGTATGTCATCTACATATAATATGAGAAATGCTACAGAGCTCCCACTCACTTTCTTGTAAACGCAGGCTTCTCCATAAGTCTGCGTAAACCCAAACGCTTTGATCATCTCATCAAAGCGAATGTTCCAACTCCGAGATGCTTGCACCAGCCCATAAATCGAGCGTTGGAGCTTGCACACCTTGTTAGCATTCTTAGGATCGACAAAACCTTCCGGCTACATCATATACAATTCTTCCTTAAGGAAACCATTAAGGAATGCCGTTTTGACGTCCATTTGCCATATCTCATAATCATAGAATGTGGCAATTGCTAACATGATTCGTACGGACTTTAGCTTCGCTACCGGTGAGAAAGTCTCATCGTAGTCAACCCCTTGAACTTGTCGATAACCCTTAGCGACAAGCCGAGCTTTATAGATGGTCACATTACCATCCGCGTCTGTCTTCTTCTTAAAGATCCATTTATTTTCTATGGCTCGCCGCTCAACAGGAAAGTCAGTCAAAGTCCATACTTCGTTTTCATACATGGATCCTATCTTGGATTTCATGGCTTCTAGCCATTTGTCGGAATCCGGGCCCGCCATCGCTTCTTCATAGTTCGAAGGTTCACCGTTGTCTAACAACATGATTTCCAAGACAGGGTTGCCGTACCACTCTGGTGCGGAACGTGTCCTTGTGGACCTACGAATTTCAGTAGGAGCTTGATCAGAAGTATCATCATTAACTTCCTCTCTAGTCAGTGCAGGCACCTCAGGAACATTTTCTTGAGTTGCGCCATTTTCTGGTTCAAGAGGTAATACTTCATCAAGTTCTACTTTCCTCCCACTTACTTCTTTCGAGAGAAACTCTTTCTCTAGAAAGGACCCATTCTTGGCAACAAAGATCTTGCCTTCGGATCTGAGGTAGAAGGTATACCCAATAGTTTCTTTAGGGTATCCTATGAAGACGCATTTTTCCGATTTTGGTTCGAGCTTTTTAGGTTGAAGTTTCTTGACATAAGCATCGCATCCCCAAACTTTTAGAAACGACAGCTTAGGTTTCTTCCCAAACCATAATTCATACGGTGTCGTCTCAACGGATTTCGACGGAGCCCTATTTAAAGTGAATGCGGCAGTCTCTAAAGCATACCCCCAAAAAGATAGCGGTAAATCGGTAAGAGACATCTTAGATCGCACCATATCTAATAGAGTGCGATTACGACGTTCGGACACACCATTACGCTGAGGTGTTCCAGGCGGTGTCAGTTGTGAAACTATTCCACATTTTCTTAAGTGTGTGCCAAACTCATGACTCAAGTATTCTCCTCCATGATCTGATCGCAGGAACTTGATTTTCTTGTCACGTTGATTCTCAACCTCACTCTGAAATTCCTTGAACTTTTCAAAGGTCTCAGACTTGTGTTTCATTAAGTAGACATACCCATATCTACTCAAGTCATCAGTGAGGGTGAGAACATAACGATAGCCACCGCGAGCCTCAACACTCATTGGACCGCACACATCAGTATGTATGATTTCCAATAAGTTGGTTGCTCGCTCCATTGTTCCTGAGAACGGAGTCTTGGTCATTTTACCCATGAGGCATGGTTCGCACGTGTCAAATGATTCGTAATCAAGAGACTCTAAAAGTCCATCAGCATGGAGCTTCTTCATGCGTTTGACACCTATGTGACCAAGGCGGCAGTGCCACAAGTATGTGGGACTATCATTATCAATCTTACATCTTTTGGTATTCACACTATGAATATGTGTAGCATTACGCTCGAGATTCATTAAGAATAAACCATTCACCATCGGAGCATGACCATAAAACATATCTCTCATATAAATAGAACAACCATTATTCTCGGATTTAAATGAGTAGCCATCTCGAATTAAACGAGATCCTGATACAATGTTCATGCTCAAAGCTGGCACTAAATAACAATTATTAAGGTTTAAAACTAATCCCGTAGGTAAATGAAGAGGCAGCGTGCCGACGGCGATCACATCGACCTTGGAACCATTCCCGACGCGCATCGTCACCTCGTCCTTCGCCAGTCTCCGCTTATTCCGCAGCTCCTGCTTTGAGTTACAAATGTGAGCAACTGCACTGGTATCAAATACCCAAGAGCTACTACGAGTACTGGTAAGGTACACATCAATTACATGTATATCACATATACCTTTTGTGATGCCGGCCTTCTTGTCCGCTAAGTATTTGGGGCAGTTCCGCTTCCAGTGACCATTTCCCTTGCAATAAAAACACTCAGTCTCGGGCTTGGGTCCATTCTTTGGCTTCTTCCCGGCAGCTTGCTTGCCGGGCGCGGCAACTCCCTTGCCGTCTTTCTTGAAGGTTTTCTTACCCTTGCCTTTCTTGAACTTAGTGGTTTTATTCACCATCAACACTTGATGTTCCTTTTTGACTTCTACCTCTGCTGATTTCAGCATTGCAAATACCTCAGGAATGGTCTTTTCCATCCCCTGCATATTGAAGTTCATCACAAAGCTCTTGTAGCTCGGTGGAAGCGACTGAAGGATTCTGTCAATGACCGCGTCATCCGGGAGATTAACCCCCAGCTGAGTCAAGCGGTTATGCAACCCAGACATAGTGAGTATGTGCTCACTGACAGAACTGTTTTCCTCCATTTTACAGCTGAAGAACTTGTCGGAGACTTGATATCTCTCGACCCGGGCATGAGCTTGGAAAACCATTTTCAGCTCTTCGAACATCTCATATGCTCCGTGTCTCTCAAAACGCTTTTGGAGCCCCGGCTCTAAGCTGTAAAGCATGCCGCACTGAACGAGGGAGTAGTCATCGGTACGTGCCTGCCAAGCGTTCATAACGTCTTGTTCTGCAGGGAGAACAGGTGCGTCACCCAGCGGTGCTTGTAGGACATAATCTTTCTTGGCTGCTATGAGGATGATCCTCAGGTTCCGGACCCAGTCCGTGTAGTTGCTGCCATCGTCTTTCAGCTTGGTTTTCTCTAGGAACGCGTTGAAGTTGAGGACTACGTTGGCCATTTGATCTACAAGACATATTGTAAATTTTTAGACTAAGTTCATGATAATTAAGTTCATCTAATCAAATTATTCAATGAACTCCCACTTAGATAGACATCCCTCCTGTAATCTAAGTATAACATGATCCGGGTTAACTAGGCCGTGTCCGATCATCACGTGAGACGGACTAGTCAACATCGGTGAACATCTTCATGTTGATCGTATCTTCTATACGACTCATGCTCGACCTTCCGGTCTTCTGTGTTCCGAGGCCATGTCTGTACATGCTAGGCTCGTCAAGTCAACCTAAGTGTTTGCATGTGTAAATCTGTCTTACACCCGTTGTATGTGAACGTTAGAATCTATCACACCCGATCATCACGTGGTGCTTCGAAACAACGAACTGTCGCAACGGTGCACAGTTAGGGGGAACACTTTCTTGAAATTGTTATGAGGGATCATCTTATTTACTACCGTCGTTCTAAGTAAACAAGATGCAAAAACATGATAAACATCACATGCAATCAAATAATAAAAGTGACATGATATGGCCAATATCACATAGCTCCTTTGATCTCCATCTTGGGGCTCCATGATCATCTTGTCACCGGCATGACACCATGATCTCCTTCATCGTGTCTCCATGAAGTTGCTCGCCAACTATTACTTCTATTACTATGGCTAACGCGTTTAGCAATAAAGTAAAGTAATTTACATGGTGTTTCTCAATGACACGCAGGTCATATAAAAAATAAAGACAACTCCTATGGCTCCTGCCGGTTGTCATACTCATCGACATGCAAGTCGTGATTCCTATTACAATAGCATGAACAACTCATACATCACATATATATCATTCATCATTCATCACAACTTTTGGCCATATCATATCACAAAGCACTTGCTGCAAAAACAAGTTAGACGTCCTCTAATTGTTGTTGCAAGTTTTACGTGGCTGAAATAGGGTTCTAGCAAGAACGTTTTCTTACCTACGTGAAAGCCACAACGTGATTTGTCAACTTCTATTTACCCTTCATAAGGACCCTTTTCATCGAATCCGCTCCAACTAAAGTGGGAGAGACAGACACCCGCCAGCCACCTTATGCAACTTGTGCATGTTAGTCGGTGGAACCGGTCTCACGTAAGCGTACATGTAAGGTTGGTCCGGGTCGCTTCATCCCAGAATACCGTTGAAGCAAGATAAGACTAGTAGCGGCAAGAAAGTTGACAACATCAACGCCCACAACAAATTGTGTTCTACTCGTGCAAGAGAACTACGCATAGACCTAGCTCATGATGCCACTGTTGGGGAACGTTGCAGAAAACAAAAAAAATTCCTACGGTTTCACCAAGATCCATCTATGAGTTCATCTAGCACCGAGTGATTGGTTTGCATCTACATACCTTTGTAGATCACGCGCGGAAGCGTTCAAAGAACGGGGATGAGGAAGGCGTACTTGACATGATCCAAATCACCGGAGATCCTAGCGCCGAACGGACGGCACCTCCGCGTTCAACACACATACGGTCAGCGTGATGTCTCCTCCTTCTTGATCCAGCAAGGGGGAAGGAGAGGTTGAGGAATATGGCTCCAGCAGCAGCACGACGACGTGGTGGTGATGGAGCTGCAGTACTCCGGCAGGGCTTCGCCAAGCACTATGGAGGAGGAGGATGTGTTGGGGAGGGAGAGGGAGGCACCAAAGGCATGGATTGAGAGGCCCTCCGTCTCCCACTATATATAGGGAGCCTAGGGGGGGGGGGGGGGCGCCAGCCCTAGGAGATCCAATCTCCTAGGGGGGCGGCGGCCAAGGGAGGAATCCCTCCTCCCCAAGGCACCTAGGAGGTGCCTTCCCCCTTCGGGACTCTTCCCTTCCTTATCTCTTGGCGCATGGGCCTCTTGGGGCTGGTGCCCTTGGCCCATATAGGCCAAGGCGCACCCCCTACAGCCCATGTGCCCCCCGGGGCAGGTGGCCCCACCCGGTGGACCCCCGTGACCCTTCCGGTGGTCCCGGTACAATACCGGTGACCCCGAAACTTGTCCCGATGGCCGAAATAGAACTTCCCATATATAATTCTTTACCTTCGGACCATTCCGGAACTCCTCGTGACGTCCGGGATCTCATCCGGGACTCTGAACAACATTCGGGTTACTGCATATACATATCCCTACAACCCTAGCGTCACCGAACCTTAAGTGTGTAGACCCTACGGGTTCGGGAGACATGTAGACATGACCGAGATCGCTCTCTGGTCAATAACCAACAGCGGGATCTGGATACCCATGTTGGCTCCCACACGCTCCTCGATGATCTCATCGGATGAACCACGATGTCGAGGATTCAAGCAACCCCGTATACAATTCCCTTTGTCAATCGTACGTTACTTGCCCGAGATTCGATCATCGGTATCCCAATACCTCATTCAATCTCGTTACCGGCAAGTCACTTTACTCGTACCGTAATGCATGATCCCGTGACCAGACACTTGGTCACTTTGAGCTCATTATGATGATGCATTACCGAGTGGGCCCAGAGATACCTCTCCGTCATACGGAGTGACAAATCCCAGTCTTGATCCGTGTCAACCCAACAGACACTTTCGGAGATACCCGTAGTATACCTTTATAGTCACCCAGTTACGTTGTGACGTTTGGTACACCCAAAGCACTCCTACGGTATCCGGGAGTTACACGATCTCATGGTCTAAGGAAAAGATACTTGACATTGGAAGACTCTAGCAAACGAACTATACGATCTTATGCTATGTTTAGGATTGGGTCTTGTCCATCACATCATTCTCCTAATGATGTGATCTCGTTATCAATGACATCTAATGTCCATAGTCAGGAAACCATGACTATCTGTTGATCAACGAGCTAGTCAACTAGAGTCTTACTAGGGACATGTTGGTGTCTATTATTCACACATGTATTACGATTTCCGGATAACACAATTATAGCATGAATAAAGACAATTATCATGAACAAGGAAATATAATAATAATGCTTTTATTATTGCCTCTAGGGCATATTTCCAACACATAGACCAACTTAAGCCAAAAACCTAAGCTTGGGGGAGTACGTAGCTCTCACTGACATTACATTCATGTTCACACACTCATGCCAGTTGTCGGTGCTCATAGTTTCTCATTGTATCATCCATGCTAGTTTAATTTCTTTTTCTGGCATTCTTCTTGTGTGTTTGAAAACCCTTAAGAAAAAACAAAAAGTATTTAGTTGTAGCTTTTAGCTAGTTTATTTTCCATGCCTGTAGTGGTAATTAAAAAAGAAAACCCAAAAATATTTCTCGTTCTTTTTTTGCTTTCCCGTGTAAATATTTTTGTTTCTTTTCTTTTCTTTGGGGGTCAAGAGGAGAAGACCATAATGAAAATGTTGAGTGTCTCTCATATGCATTATTGTTGATCTAACAAAGATCCCATATTGCCTTGTCTTCTCCCTTGAGTTGAATGCTTGCAGATTCCAGCTTAGTCCAATGCACGTGCACTATTATTATTATCCACACTATTCGGTTGTGCAAGTGAAAGGCAATAATGACGATACATGATGAACTGATTGAGATGAGAGAAGCTGGTATGAACTCGACCTCTCTTGTTTTTTTGTAAATATGATTAGTTCATCATTCCTGATTCAGCCTATTATGAATGAAAATGTTTGAAATGATAATTAGAGATTATAGTTGCTCATTCCATGCTGAATTTGCTAGGAGTTTATAATGGTTTACCTTGCGTGCCAACATGCTATTAAAATGGTTGTGATGTGGTATGATAGGGTGGTACCTTCCTTTGAACGATTTGAGTGGCTTGACTTGGCACATGTTCACGCATGTAGTTGAAACAAAATCAACATAGCCTCCATGATATTTATGTTCATGGTGAATTATATCCTACTCATGCTTGCATTCAGTGTTGATTAATTTTAATGCATGTTCATGATAGTTGTCGCTCTCTAGCTGGTCGCTTCCCAGTCTCTTTCTAGCCTTCACTTGTACTAAGCGGGAATACTGCTTGTGCATCCAACTCCATAAACCCAAAAAGTTATTCCATATGAGTCCACCATACCTTCCTATATGCGGTATCTACCTACCGTTCCAAGTAAATTTGTATGTGCCAAACTCTAAACCTTCAAATGAAATTTTGTTTTGTATGCTCGAATAGCTCATGTATCAACTAGGGCTGTCTGTATCTTCCATGCTAGGCAGGTTATTCTCAAGAGGAGTGGACTCCGCTCCTCACTCACGAGAAAATGGCTGGTCACCAGGATGCCCAGTCCCATGCTCAAATCAATCAAAATAATTGCAAACAAAACTCCCCCAGGATTGTTGTTAGTTGGAGGCACCCGTTGTTTCGGGCAAGCCATGGATTGATGCTTGTTGGTAGTGGGGGAGTATAAACTTTACCATTCTGCTTGGGAACCGCCTATAATGTGTGTAGCATGGAAGATATCGAGATCTCTCGGTTGTTATGTTGACAATGAAAGTATACCGCTCAAAATATTATTCATCTCTATTTCAAAACCGAGCTCTGGCACCTCCACAAATCCCTGCTTCCCTCTGCGAAGGGCCTATCTATTTACTTTTATGTTGAGTCATCATCCTCTTATTAAAAAGCACCAGTTGGAGAGCATCGCTGTCATTTGCATGTATTATTGTTAGTTTACATTGAGTATGACTTGACTGGATCTCTTTTACCATGAATTATAATTTCCAGTCAGCCCTTGATCTTCAGGGGTGCTCTGCATTTATGTTTTGCGGTCTCAGAAAGGGCTAGCGAGATACCATCTTGTTATATCATATTATGATTGTTTTGAGAAAGTGTTGTCATCCGAGATTTACTATTATTGCTTGCTAGTTGATTATGCCATTGATATGAGTAAACATGAGACCTAAATGTTACTATGAATATGGTTAGTTCATAATCTTTGCTGGAAACTTGAATGCTGGCTTTACATATTTACAATAACAAGAGCAAACAGAGTTTGTAAAAGTTTTCCTTTATCACTTTCAGTTTGTCAACTGAATTGCTTGAGGACAAGCAAAGGTTTAAGCTTGGGGGAGTTGATACGTCTCCAACATATCTACTTTTCCAAACACTTTTGCCCTTGTTTTGGACTCTAACTTGCATGATTTGAATGGAACTAACCCGGACTGACGTTGTTTTCAGCAGAATTGCCATGGTGTTATTTTTGTGCAGAAATAAAAGTTCTTCTAATGACCTGAAAATCAACAGAGAATATTTTTGGAATATATTAAAAATACTAGCGAAAGAATCAAGGCCAGGGGTCCCACACCCTGTCCACGAGGGTGGGGGGCGCGCCTACCCCCCTGGGCACGCCCCCTGCCTCATGGGCCCCCTGGTGCTCCACCGACCTCAACTCCAACTCTATATATTCATGTTCGGGGAGAAAAAAAATTAGGAAGAAGGATTCATTGCATTTTACGATACAGAGTCGCCGCCAAGCCCTAATCTCTCTCGGGAGGGCTGATCCGGAGTCCATTCGGGGCTCCGGAGAGGGGAATCCGTCGCCATTGTCATCATCAACCTTCCTCCATCACCAATTTCATGATGCTCACTGCCGTGCGTGAGTAATTCCATCATAGGCTTCCTGGACGGTGATGAGTTGGATGAGATTTATCATGTAATCGAATTAGTTTTGGTAGGGTTTGATCCCTAGTATCCATTTTGTTCTGAGATTGATGTTGCTATGACTTTGCTATGCTTAATGCTTGTCAGTAGGGTCCTAGCACCATGATTTCAGATCTGAACCTATTATGTTTTCATGAATATATGTGAGTTCTTGATCCTATCTTGCAAGTCAATAGTCACCTATTATGTGTTATGATCCGTTAACCCCGAAGTGACAATAATCGGGATACTTACCGGTGATGACCGTAGTTTGAGGAGTTCATGTATTCACTAAGTGTTAATGCTTTGGTCCGGTACTCTATTAAAAGGAGGCCTTAATATCCCTTAGTTTCCAATAGGACCCCGCTGCCACGGGAGGGTAGGACAAAAGATGTCATGCAAGTTCTTTTCCATAAGCACATATGACTATATTCGGAATACATGCCTACATTACATTGATGAACTGGAGCTAGTTCTGTGCCACCCTATGTTATAACCGTTGAATGAGGAATCGCATCCGACATAATTATCCATCACTGATCGATTGCCAACGAGCTTTTCACATATTGTTCTTTGCTTAGTTACTTTTCAGTTGCCACTATTACAATCACTACAAAACATCCACCGTTACTTTTGACACCATTACCATTACTATCATATTACTTTGCTACTAAATACTGTGCTGCAGATATTAAGTTTTCCATGTGTGGTTGAATTGACAACTCAGCTGTTAATACTTGAGAATATTCTTTGGCTCCCTTGTGTCGAATCAATAAATTTGGGTTGAATACTCTACCCTCGAAAACTATTGCGATCCCCTATACTTGTGGGTTATCACGGACCCTACGGGTTTGAGAACTATGTAGACATGACCGAGACACATCTCCGGTCAATAACCAATAGCGGAACCTGGATGCTCATATTGGCTCCCACATATTCTATGAAGATCTTTATCGGTCAAACCGCATAACAACATACGGTGTTCCCTTTGTCATCGGTATGTTACTTGCCCGAGATTCGATCGTCTGTATCATCATACGTAGTTCAATCTCATTACTGGCATGTCTCTTTACGCGTTCCATAATGCAACATCCCGCAACTAAGTCACATTGCTTGCAAGGCTTATAGTGATGTGCATTACCGAGAGGGCCCAGAGATACCTCTCCGACAATCGGAGTGAGAAATCCTAGTCTCGATCTATGCTAACTCAACAAACACCATCGGAGACACCTGTAGAGCATCTTTATAATCACCCAGTTACGTTGTGATGTTTGAGAGCACACAAGGTGTTCCTCTGGTATTCGGGAGTTGCATAATCTCATAGTCAGAGGAACATGTATAAGTCATGATGAAAGCAATAGCAATAAAACTAAACGATCATTTATGCTAAGCTAACGGATGGGTCTTGTCCATCACATCATTCTCTAATGATGTGATCCCATTCATCAAATGACAACACATGTCTATGGTCAGGAAACTTAACCATCTTTGATTAACGAGCTAGTCAAGTAGAGGCATACTAGGGACACTCTGTTTTGTCTATGTATTCACACATGTACTAAGTTTTTGGTTAATACAATTCTTGCATGAATAATAAACATTTATCATGATATAAGGAAATATAAATAACAACTTTATTATTGCCTCTTGGGCATATTTCCTTTAGTCTTCCACTTGCACTAGAGTCAATAATCTAGTTCACATTGTCATGTGAATAGTTCACATCTTTATGTGATTAGTTCACATCTTCATGTGACCAATACCCAAAGGGTTTACTAGAGTCAATAATCTAGTTCACATCGCTATGTGATTAACACCCAAAGAGTGATCATGTTTTTCTTGTGAGAGAACTTTAGTCTACGGTCCTGCAACATTCAAATCCGTATGTATTTTGCAAATTTCTATGTCTACAATACTCTGCACGGATCTACTCTAGATAACTGCTCCCACTTTCAATATGTATCTAGATTGAGACATAGAGTCATCTAGCTCGGTGTCAAAAGCTTGCATCAATGTAACTCTTTACAACGAACTCTTTTATCACCTCCATAATCGAGAAATATTTCCTTAGTCCTCTAAGGATAATTTTGACCATTGTCCAGTGATCTACTCCTAGATCACTATTGTACTCCCTTGCCAAAATCATGCTAAGGTATACAATAGGTCTGGTACACAGCATAGCATATTTTATAGAACCTATGACTGAGGCATAGGGAATGACATTTCATTCTCTTTCTATTTTCCGTTTTTGTCGGGTTTTGAGTCTTTACTCAAATTCACACCTTGCAACACAGGCAAGAACTCCTTCTTTGACTGTTCTATTTTGAACTACTTCAAAAACATGTCAAGGTATGTACTCATTTGAAAAAATTATCAAGCGTCTTGATCTATCTCTATAGATCTTGATGCCCAATATGTAAGCAGCTTCACCGAGGTCTTTCATTGAAAAATTCTTATTCAAGTATCCTTTTATGCTATCCAGAAATTCAGTATCATTTCCGATCAACAATATGTCATCCACATATAATATCAGAAATGCTACAGAGCTCCCACTCACTTTCTTGTAAATACATGCTTCTCCAAAAGTCTGTATAAAACTATATGCTTTGATCAACTCATCAAAGCATATATTCCAACTCTGAGATGCTTGCACCAGTTCATAGATGGATCACCGGAGCTTGCACACTTTGTTAGCACCTTTAGGACTGACAAAACTTTCTTGTTGTATCATATACAACTCTTCTTTAAGAAATCCATTAAGAAATGTAGTTTTGACATCCATTTGCCAGATTTCATAAAATGTGGCAATTGCTAACATGATTCGGACAAACTTAAGCAATGCTACGAGTGAGAAAATCTCATCATAGTCAACTCCTTGAACTTGTCGATTTTTTTTTGACAATTCGAGCTTTGTAGATACTAACACTACTATCAGCATCCTTCTTCCTCTTGAAGATCCATTTATTCTCAATGTCTTGTCGATCAATGGGCAAGTCCACCAAAGTCCACACTTTTTTCTCATACATGGATTCTATCTCAGATTTCATGGCCTCAAGCCATTTTGCGGAATCTGGGCTCATCATCGCTTCCTCATAGTTCGTAGGTTCGTCATGGTCAAGTAACATGACCTCCAGAACAGCCTTACCGTACCACTCTGGTGCGGATCTTACTCTGGTTGACCTACGAGGTTCGGTAGTAACTTGATCAGAAGTTTTCATGATCATCATCATTAACTTCCTCACTAATTGGTGTAGGAATCACTGGAACTGATTTCTGTGATGAACTACTTTCCAATGACGGAGCAGGTACAACTACCTCATCAAGTTCTACTTTCCTCCCACTCACTTCTTTCGAGAGAAACTCCTTCTCTAGAAAGGATCCACTCTTAGCAAGAAAGATCTTGCCTTCGGATCTGTGATAGAAGGTGTACCCAATAGTTTCTTTTGGGTATCCTATGAAGACGCACTTCTCCGATTTGGGTTTGAACTTATCAGGTTGAAACTTTTTCACATAAGCATCGCAACCCCAAACTTTAAGAAATGACAGCTTAGGTTTCTTGCTAAACCACAGTTCATACGGTGTCGTCTCAACAGATTTTTTGACAGTGCCCTATTTAACGTGAATGCAGCTATCTCGAATGCATAACCCCAAAACGATAGTGATAATTCGGTAAGAGACATCATAGATTGCACCATATCTAATAAAGTATGGTTATGATGTTCAGACACACCATTACATTGTGGTGTTCCAGGTGGCGTGAGTTGCGAAACTATTCCACATTGTTTCAAATGAAGACCAAACTTGTAACTCAAATATTTGTTTCCCCGATCAGATCGTAGAAATTTTATTTTCTTGTTACGATGATTTTCCACTTCACTCTAAAATTCTATGAACTTTTCAAATGTTTCAGACTTATGTTTCATCAAGTAGATATACCCATATCTGCTCAAATCATTTGTGTAGGTCAGAAAATAATGATACCCGCTGCGAGCCTCAATACTCATTGGACCGCACACATCAGTATGTATTATTTCCAGCAAGTTTGTTGCTCACTCCATTGTTCCAAAGAATGGAGTCTTAGTCATCTTGCCCATGAGGCATGGTTCGCAAGAATCAAGTGATTCATAATCAAGTGATTCCAAAAGTCCATCAACATGGAGTTTCTTCATGCGGTTTACACCAATATGACCTAAACGGCAGTGCCACATATAAGTTGCACCATCATTATTAACTTTGCATCTTTTGGTTTCAATATTATGAATACGTGTATCATTACGATCGAGATTCAATAAAATATTTATATTGAGTGTATGACAATAGAAGGTTTTATTCATGTAAATAGAACAACAATTATTCTTTGACTTAAATGAATAACCATATTGTAATAAACATGATCCAATCATATTTATGCTCAATGCAAACCCCAAATAACATTTATTTTAGGTTCAACACTAATCCCGAAGGTAAAGGGAGTGTGCGATGGTGATCTTATCAACCTTGGAATCACTTCCAACTCACATCATCACCTCGCCCTTGACTAGTCTCTGTTTATTTTGCAACTTCCGTTTCGAGTTACTACTCTTAGCAACTGAACCAGTATCAAATACTGAGGGGTTGCTATAAACACTAGTAAAGTACACACCAATAACATGTATATCAAATATACCTTTGTTCACTTTGCCATCCTTCTTATCCGCCAACTATCTAGGGCAGTTCCACTTCAAGTGACCATTTCCTTTGCAGTAGAAGCACTCAGTTTCAGGCTTGGGTCTAGCTTTGGGCTTCTTCATGGGAGTGGCAACTTGCTTGCCATTCTTCTTGAAGTTCCCTTTGTTTCCCTTGCCCTTTTACTTGAAACTAATGGTCTTGTCAACCATCAACACTTGATGCTTTTCTTGATTTCTACCTTCGCTGATTTCAGCATCGCGAAGAGCTCGGGAATTGTTTTCGTCATCCCTTACATTTATAGTTCATCACGAAGTTCCAGTAACTTGGTGATAGTGACTAGAGAATTCTGTCAATCACTATCTTATCTGGAAGATTAACTCCCACTTGATTCAAGCGATTGTAGTACTCAGACATTCTGAGCACATGCTCACTGGTTGAGCTATTCTCCTCCATCTCGTAGGCAAAGTACTTGTCAGAGGTCTCATACCTCTCGACTCAGGCATGAGTATGAAATACCAATTTCAGCTCTTGGAACATCTTATATGCTCCATGGCGTTCAAAACATTTTTGAATTCCTGGTTCTAAGCCGTAAAGCATGGCGCACTAAACTATCAAGTAGTCATCATACCGAGCTTGCCAAAAGTTCATAACATCTGCATCTGCTCCTGCAATAGGTCCTTCACCTAGCGGTGCATCAAGGACATAATTCTTCTGTGCAGCAATGAGGATAATCCTCAGATCATGGAGCTAGTCCGCATCATTTCAACTAACATCTTTCAACATAGTTTTCTCTAGGAACATATCATAAATAAAACGGGGAAGCTATATGCGAGCAATTGATCTAGAACTTAGATATGCAAATACTATCAGGACTAAGTTCATGATAAATTTAAGTTCAATTAATCATATTACTTAAGAACTCCCACTTAGATAGACATCCATCTAATCATCTAAGTGATCACGTGAACCATATCAACTAAACCATGTCCGATCATCACGTGAGATGGAGTAGCTTTCAATGGTGAACATCACTATGTTGATCATATCTACTATATGATTCATGCTCGACCTTTCGGTCTCAGTGTTCCGAGGCCATATCTGCATATGCTAGGTGTCGGTGTCAAAACCGGCGGATCTCGGTTAGGGAGTCCCGAACTATGCGTCTAGGATCGATGGTAACAGGAGACAGGGGACACAATGTTTTACCCAGGTTCGGACCCTCTCTATGGAGGTAATACCCTATGTCCCGCTTGATTGATCTTGATGAATATGAGTATTACAAGAGTTGATCTAGATCATAATGACTAAACCGTAAAGGTCTTGTCTGGCTATGATTATGAGGATTCAGCCTATCTACGGACCTAGCCCTCCGGTTTATATAGACACGGGAGGGATCTAGGGTTACACAAGATTGGTTACAAAGAAAGGAATCTTCATAGTTGGTCGCCAAACTTGCCTTCCACACCAAGGAGATTCCTATCCGCACACGGGTGGAGTCTTCGGTCTTCGTATCCTTACGGCCCATCAGTCCGGCCCACGGCTAACAGGCCGGACGCCCGAGGACCCCTTAGTCCAGGACTCCCTCAGTAACCCCTGAACCATGCTTCAATGGTGAGGTGTCCGATGTGCAGATTGTCTTCGACATTGCAAGGCGGGTTCCCCTTTCTGAATACTTCAGGATAGTCTTTGGACGAAACGAAAGCGTCCGGACCTGCAACACAAGCACCACAGCCGTAGAGTACAGTATTTTATGAGTCAATCTGTTGGTAATAATTTTTATAACGTGACATCACGCTCGCCCGGTTATTTATTTTGAACCGTTTCCTATCCCGCAGTTCCATGTTTCGAGGCGTGGTTGTTATTGACATGTCCTGTCAAAGCAGAGATCGTCTCCCCTTATTGCGGGATTCTCATCAATATGAGCGCGGGTGACCCAACCGTTTTGTTGGAAAGATTCCTTAGGAATAGGCAAGTCTTCAGGCTTAGAAGGAGGCGTTCAATACCCGGTGCCTTTATAAAGGAACCAAGGGCCGTCTTTTTACACCAAACCTCTCCTCAGCTTTTCCACCTTCGAGCTCTAGCACCCAAGGTTCGGCTTCACTTCTCCAAGCTTCCCCATCATGTCAGGATCCAGCCCTCAAGGTAGGTGGGTGGCTTCCTCTGTTACAGAGGAGGATATTGCAAAGCTTCGGACGGTCAGATACCTGACCGCGGAGATCCCCCATTGGCTTCCTGCTCAAGGACAGGTTATTCCGACACCCAGATCCGGCGAGAGGGTCGTATTTATCTCTCACTTCCTCTGAGGGCTAGGGTTCGCTCTCCACCCCTTCGTCCGGGGTCTAATGTTTTATTACAGACTAGATTTTCATGATCTAGCTCCGGATTCCTTCCTCCACCTCTCGGCGTTTATCATCACGTGCGAGGCCTTCCTCCGAATTCCCCCACACTTTGGCCTATGGCCCAAGACTTTTAATGTGAAGCCGAAGGTAGTCGATGGGGAACAGGCGGAGTGTGGCGGTGCTGCAGTAAGCAAGCTTACCAACACTCCTTGGCCGAAAGGCTCTTTCACCGAAACTTCCAATCAATGGCAGCGAGAGTGGTTTTACATCACGGAACCCCGTAGTACCAAGTGGGTAGCTACACCTGTGTTCCGTGTCGGCCCTCCGTTACAGCTAGCATCATGGATTAATAAGGGGCTGGACTGGGGATCAGTTGATGAAGTGCAGACTCTACAGAGCCGCATACAAACCCTCCTTGAGAAAGACATCGATCTTGTCGATGTGATTCAAGTAATGCTTGTCCGCCGAATTCTGCCATGCCAGCGTAGGCCCCTCCGCCTGTGGGAGTTTAATACGGAAGGACCACGAACCCTCCAACACTTCTTCGGCATTACGCACAAGGGGATGTGGAAGTTGTTTTTCGGGAAACGAAAACATTGGCCGGACACCACTGAGGACGCCGGCCTCGACAGCCACCGTCCAGATACCTCGGTAAGCACTTGACTTCCGAACTCTTTGTATTTAAGTATGCCGTAATACATTACTGAGCAAACTATCTTCTTCCAGGGGTGGATAAAGAGAGCGGAACTAATTAGGTGTTCGGCCCTCCTTCCCGAAGGCTTAGTGGATCCTGTGTTAACAAGGATGCTAGCCCCGGCACCATACCAGATTCCTATGAAGGAGAGCAAAGCGGAGAGTGGGAGGACCAAAGATGGCCTCCATCCCAAAGGTATATCAGACATTGCGTCCGGGGGAATCAAGATTCCATTGTCCGAAGACAAAAATGAAGGGGAAGCCAACATCTCTTCCCCCCACGGAAAGAAAAGGGTCGCCTCCGAAGATTGGGAGGAAAAGGCTCCTAAGCGAGGCAAAATGCCTCTGACGGGTGGCCCGGGCTTGGAGGATGACGTCATCGCGCAGTCCCACGACAAGGACAAGCCTCAGGCCAAATTGTAAGTGAACAAGGGTGTTATAAACATGTCCTGTTCCTTTCTTGTAACGTCTAGAATATACGTTTTTTGCAGTTCGGCACACAGTCTTCTTCCTCGGGGGACCTTCTCCCGGAGATGATGGAAAGCGAGACGCCTCCACCGGTCTCCTCACCCAATAGGGCGGACGACTTCGAGGTGTCGTCACGGAGGGTCTCCCCCGATCAACAAGTGGTGCAAGGTATGACGAAGACACTACCCGAAGGTGATACTTTGGTGGCCCAGGGTCCGGAGACCAATAATGGAGGTCCCGAACAGTTCGGTCTTCAGCCGGATACGAATAAACATATCCCTTCAAAGGGAGGCCGTACTCCTACAGCAGCTTCCAGAGACCCAGAGGCACCGGATATATTGACGAACATGCTGCGGCAGGCGTCTTTCTCAGAGGAACATCGTACCTTGATGGGCACAGTGGTCGAAAAGGTCCTGTCCGCGAAAAGCAGATTGAATGAGGCCTTCGTGGGCCTGCTAAGAGGCTTCGAGGTTTGTACTGTAATATGTTCGATTGTGTTTTATTCACAAAATACACCTGTGTATAGATAGTAGCCCCTGAGACTCTGATTGGCTTCCCGAGGGAGGCGATCAGAAGATCAAAAGATATGCCCAGGAAATAATGTGATTAATTGGAACACAAGGTATGACCTCCCCGGAAACTGTCCGGACTATAGAGGCTGCGGAGTTGCAACACAAGATTGATGAGGCAGATAATGATATCGCGCTTATCAACAGGCGGCTTGACGAGGCGCAAGGTATGTTTTTGGGGCAGCCATACTATGCACGTGTTTACAATATAAGCATGATGCAAATATTTGTGTAATAAGATGTACATATCTACAGATGGTGCTGCCGCGGTCCAGATCCTTCGAGTTGAGCTAGCCCGAGCCAAGGAGCAGGCCCGAATTAGTAATGCGGCTGCCGAAAAGGCATCTGCGGAGTTAAAGGCCGAACAAGCCGCTCGACACTTATGCGAGGAGAACATATCCTCGATGACCCTTGAACTAAAGGAGGCCATCAACTACTGCGGATTTCTCGAGAGGGATAATAAAGCCAAAATGGTTGATCTTGACAAGGCCTTACATGAGGCAAGAGAGGCCCAGTCCAAATCTAGAGCGGCCCGGGAAGAGATCTGGCAAGCTGGGGAGATCGCGCCTGGTAAGCCCTTTTTACTGCAAACTAAGTTCGGCGATCCGAATTATGCCCCGCTTAATCAAGTGTGGAGTTCTCCAGATGCTTTATTGGATTTGCCGAAGAGTGCTTCTCATGCGGCGCAGTTTTACCAAGCGCAAGAAGGGTATGCAATAGAGAAGCTTTTCTGGTCGCAATTTGGTGCGGCCAAGCTCCCACTGTTGCTGAACGAACAGATGCCCCAATGGGCAGAACTGCATCGGATATCCGGCGCTGCCATGAAAGATGTCGTAGTCCGACTGTGGCCGGCTGAGCGAATTCCGGATAGTTATTTTGGTTTGGTGCGGCGACTTGCTGCCGCGGTGCCGCGCATCGACGTTGTTAAGCGACCAACGTGCATTGAAGGTGCACGGATGGCCCTTGCCCGTGTGAAAACATACTAGACGAATATGAAGTCCATCGATGTTGCAGGGAAGAGTCCACCCAAGGGCAAGGACCATTACGCACCAGAGCATTACTTCGAAGATGTCTTAGCGGCTACCCGGTTGATAGAGGGTCTGTGCTTGAAAGATATAATATTCGAGTGAGATGTATTGACATTGTGAAAGACAATATTATGAAATAATAAAGTTTATTTTAGAGTTGCTTAAAAGCTTTGAATCCTCCCGTGCGGCCGTTTTATATAATTTGAAAGATTTCTAGTCGTCGGCTTCAGCCCCCTCATAGGAAATATGGGGGTGTTCGGAAAAGCAATTGATCACTCTTAACCCAACGTCTTGGTCCAAAAAGGAGGTGTCAATGCGGTGAACTAGGCAATCAGACTATAGGGCGTTAACACTTTCACTTAGCCATAGGAGTTTTATGGTGGATCTACGATATAGATCCTGTTATGTACGCAGCTATCCCAATGCGGTGCATTACATGTATGACCCGAAAGAAGGTCCTTCGTATAATACAGGGGAATCTCAAATGATCCCGTTAAGTCATCGAGCGGTTGACCAGCTCTCGCCGCATCATGACAGCCAGTTTTCGGCTTTCTCTACTAAGGTGTTTGACCAGGTGAACTAGAAACACGGTCGCATTAGTTCTCCCTTTACTACCCTAGCCGATAGGGCGGAACGTAAGGTAGCAAGCACAGGAGCCGGGCAACCCAACTATTGACCCAAGACATGATTCGGAGCTGATGCATATAAGGCCGAACTTGCGATGCCGAAGTATGCTATGAAGCTGTTCGGACTTTGTTGGCAACTCATTTTGTTCCGATGTCAAGCCCCTGGCAAGGTATGCCAGGGTGGGTGTGTGAAACAACAAAAGGAGCAAAATTCGGTTCTTTATATAAAAGTGAATACCGGATACGGAGTACGTTCGCTAGAACCTAACCGACATGCCAATTCTCATTTTATGGATAATAATACCACGACCCCGGCTATTTGACATGCCAGGGGTCGGCGTCTGAGGAAACAGGCACTTTACAGGCTCTCAAAATAGGGAGTGTGGTCTACGAAAAGTTTTTTTGGACCTCCTGTCGCACGTCTGCGCCGCCTTTCCTTGGTAAAGGGGCTCATTAACAGGAGTAGCCTTTGGGTGAATTTATGAACCCGGAGTCTGATACAGTCCATGAGATGACGAGCCTTTGCGCTACCTGTGTTGAAAGATGATGGAAAAAGAAAGAGTAATATGTAAGAAAGGAAAAAGGTAAGTAGGTTATGGGAGTACTTGTAGACCCTTCCGTGTTGTGCTTCCGCTGATGCCCAGGCTATTTTAAGTGCATAGTTATTTATACGCATTACACATTTCACAGGTATATGAGGCGGACGACGGAAGCCGAACTGCTAGTCCTGCTCCAAACTTGGTCGATCCTGTTGGATGGAGACCAGTGGCTTAACGGCCAACAAGGTCTGCGGTTTAATGAGGCCGCTTTGTACTTTGGCTGAGGTTGCCGTAGTGTGATCCTCAGCCCGGAGGGAGTGTCTCTCCAGCTCCCCTTTAGAGTTGTGTGTCATGTATACCATGTTCACTATTTTCACTTCGGGGGGAAATTGCTTCTGACCCTCGGAATTTGGTTGGCGAGCCTCTTCGTCATCGCTATCGCCTGGCGGCCTTCTCCCCTTGTGTTCGGCATTGAGCTTGCCGGCTTGCTTGAAGACCCAACAACTTCTGTCGGTGTGATTAGCTGGTTTGTTGGGATGGCCATGAATCTGGCAGGGTCGGTCCAATATCTTGTCCAAATTGGATGGTCCATCTCTATTTGCCTTAAATGGCTTCTTCCATTGACCGGATTTGGGACCGCTGAATCCGGCGTTAACCGTTGTGTCATGCGTTCTTTCGTTATCATTGCGGCGTTTGTATTTGCTGCATCGTGGTTTGCCATTGCTGTCCCGGACTTCAGAAGTGCCCGGGTCACTGGTGCTGTTGCTTCTACGAGCGAGCCAACTGTCTTCTCCTGCGCAAAAGCGGTCATCAGAGCGGTAAGGGCTGACATGGTCTTTGGTTTTTCTTGACCGAGGTGGCGAGCGAGCCACTCATCCCGGACAATGTGCTTGAAGGCCGCTAGCGCTTCCGCGTCCGGACAGTCAATGATTTGGTTCTTTTTAACTAAGAACCTAGTCCAAAGCTTCCTAGCTGACTCTCCGGGTTGCTGGACAATGTGACTTAAGTCATCGGCATCTGGTGGCCGAACATATCTACCTTGGAAGTTGTCAAGGAAGGCCTCTTCCAGGTCCTCCCAGCTGCCAATAGAATTTTCAGGCAGACTGTTTAGCTAGTGCCGAGCTGGCCCTTTTGACTTTTAAAGGGAGGTATTTGATGGCGTGGATGTCATCTCCCCGAGCCTTACGAATATGGAGAATGAAGTCCTCGATCCACACCGCTGGGTCAGTTGTTCCATCGTATGATTCAATATTTACGGGTTTAAACCCTTCTGGGAATTCGTGATCCATTACTTCGTCAGCGAAGCAAAGAGGTTGTGCGGCGCCTCTATATCGGGCCGCATCGCGATGTAGCTCCGATGGAGTCCATCTGCGGTGTTCGGCCTGTGTATGACTATGCTTGTCATGGCCGAATATATAGCTGTCGTTACATGTTGAGGTACGTCCTCGCGATCCGTAGATCGATCTGGTATGTCCTGCTCTATTATTCAGTGCCGAAGGTCATGTGTATGACCACGAGCTGTTTTATATCTGCCGTTATAATGAAGCGGAGCGGGCTGGTAGTCGGCTTGAGTTGCCGTTTTATCCCGACCTCGTAGTGGTTGGTCAGCCTCATTGCGTGATGATGGTATGGGCTCCAGCGCCTCATCATCGAACTGAGGTAGCAATTTGCGCTTCGGGTAGCTTTTGGCTGGGTGCTTGAGGCCGTATTCTTCGGCTGCTAGGACATCTGTCCATCTATCATTGAGCAGATCTTGGTCAGCTTGAAGCTGCTGCTGCTTCTTTTTTAGGCTCCTTGTAGTGGCTATTAGCCGATGCTTAAAGAACTCTTGCTCGAGGGGTTCCTCATGTACGATAAAATCTTCATTGCCGAGGCTCACCTCATCCTCGGAGAGCTGAAGATAATTACTATCCTCCGAGTGTTCGTTTATGGCCTGTTCGTCGGGGCTACACTACAAAAAAAAGACACATCCGTGACATTTTGGGCCGAACGATTTTTTTCTGTCATACATATGACACTTCTATGACGATAATTGTGACAAAACCCGGTATCATCATAGATGTGGTGGGCTCCTACTTCTATGACAAAAAATCAAGACAGATAATGGGCTTTTCGTCCTGGGCGGGCCGGAGACGCAGCTGCATGACATTCTTTGGGTCGTCCATGACGGAAAAAACTATGGTAGAAGCGAGGGGGAGGAAAATTTCGGGGAGTTCCCGGTTACGGTGGGAGGTCGGGGGCCGAGCAATGCGCGTTTCTCTCGTACATGTACGCGCGTGTGTGCGAGGTGTTGGCTCTAACTGAACCTAAGCGAGGCGTTGGGCTCTAACTAAACCCGAGTGATTGCACTGCAGGCTACGCGTTACTGAACCCGAGCGATCGATCGATGACTATTAACTGAACCCGATCGAGCGATTCCTTCGCTACTGCTGCTAACTGAAGCCGATCGATGGGATGAATAGTGAGCGTTGCAGGGGGTTTGGATGAACAGTGAGCGGTGGCGTTGCCTCTGGATGAACAGGACCCCGTGGTGTGGTGGAGGGCTGGATGAACAGTAGACGGTGGGGGGTGCCCGTGGAGGGGTGGATGAACAGGACCCCGTGGTGTGGAGGGCTGGATGAACAGTAGACAGTGGAGGGGTGGTTGAACAGGACCCCGTGGTGTGGAGGGCTAGATGAACAGTAGACGGTGGAGGGGTGCCCGTGGAGGGGTGGTTGAACAGGACCCCGTGGTGTGGAGGGCTGGATGAACAGTAGACGGTGGAGGGGTGGTTGAACAGTAGCTGGTGGAGTAGCGCGCGGTGGAGGCTGGATGAACAGGAGCCCGTGGAGGCTGGAGGAGGTCGACGGTGGAGATGAATAGTATCCCGTGGAGTCCCATTTTGCATTACGCCACACCCGTCCCGATGAACAGGACCCCCGTTTCGACCGTAGCGCTCCAACACAAGTCTGTTTCGTCCGTTTTGCGGTACGCCACACCCCTCCCGATCAACAGGACCCCCGTTTCGACCGTAGGAGGTCTGTTTCCTCCGTTTTGCGGTACGCCAGACCCCTCCCGATGAACAGGATCCCGTTTCGAACGTGGTCGGTCGAACACAAGGCCGTTTCCTCCGTTCTGCGGTACGCCAGGCCTCGTTTCCATCGCCTATTCCGTCCAAGCCCTCCCGATGAACACGACGCATTCCGTTGCCTCCCCATGAACACGACGCATTCCGTTGCCTCCCCATGAACACGACGACGACACTATTTCTCCATTCCGACCTAGCAATGTACACGAGCCCTGGCCGTACGTATGCATGAGTACGCGTTCGAGACCCCGCCCGTATGAACACATACGTGGCCGTATTTTCTTTCTTGCACCTTGGTCGTTGTACGTACGTGTACATGCTACGTGCGCACCTCTACTACGACACATCGGCGCCTCTACATCGACCAGTATGTACGTACAAGTTTGTGACCAGAATGACAACGCTACGTACGCTTCGACCAGGTGGGTCCCGACTGTCAGACACTTCCTAGCCTGCAAAGATGTAGCTGGTGGGTCCCAGCAGTCAGGGGGACGAAATACGGTGGCCCATCCGGTGGGTCCCTCTGTCAGGTGGAGGAATAATTATTTTGCACATAATAAGGAGGCACTTCCTTGCTGCGGCCGTGGACCCAGCTGTGAACCTCTCCACGTACAGTCCACGTCCGATGGAAGCCGTTCCTTGACCACGTTGACCACGCCGCACCGAGAGCACCAGGGCGGTGGACGACGGCGAGGCCTAGGAAGGGGACGACGCGGAGCCGAGGAAGACGCGGCAGTGGATGCCCACACGTAGAGGAGTACGAGGGTTCACTGGTTCGCTGCGGTGTGAGGCTGCCGTCGCCGTAGAATAACAGGGGGTGTGGGTGAGTAGAGGGATGGCCTGGCCAGCGGTGGGAGTAGTAGGGGGCGGTGAGGCCTCCGCCGCATCGCAGCCGGCCACGGGAGACAGGAGCACGAGGCACGACCGGCGCTGGTTTGGGCAGCTGGAGCAAGAAGACCAGAGGTTGAAGAAGCACTACGGTCGTTGGATGGACATCGTACGGTCACTTGAGCTAGAATCGTGCATATTGACTAAGTTGACAAAGCCCTCCGTCCCCGTCAACTTAGTAGGCCCACAAGTCAGCCTGCCACTATACTGGGTCCCAGCTAACAGGGGGAGTATTCATTTTTGTGTGCGTAATAAGGAGGCACTTCCTTGCGTGCGAAGATATAGCTGGTGGGTCCGAGCTGTCAGCGGAGGTAACGTTTTTTCGCGAAATACACAGGCCCTTTCGGTGGGTCCCCGATGTTAGGTGGAGGAATCATTATTTTGTGCGTAATAAGGAGGCATTTCCTTGAGTGCGGCCGTGGACCCAACTATCGGCCTCTCCACGTAAAGTCCACTTCAGATGCATGTCGGTCGTTGACCACGTTGACCAGGCCGTGCCGAGAGCACCAGGGCGGTGGACGACGGCGAGGCCTAGGAAGGGGACGACACGGAGGCAGGGAAGACTCAGAAGTTGTTTCCCACGCGGAGGGGAGTACGATTGTACGAGGGTTTACTGGTTCGTCTACCGTCGCCGGAGAATAACATCAGGTGTGGGTGAGTAAACGGATGGCTAGGCCAGCGATGGGAGTACGGTCGGGCGGTGAGGCCTGCGCGGCAGCACAGCCGGCCGCGAGGAGGAGGGAGCAGGCAGTCCCGCCGATGCTTGTTTGAGCGGCTGGAGCAGGAAGAGCAGAGATTGAAAAAGCACGACGGCCGTTGGATGGACATCCAACAGTCAGTGCTTGTGCGTCAACCTTTTTTTAGGAAAGCCTCAAATATGTGGAAAACAGCATACAGCCCATCTGCCATTATTTCTAATAATTTACAGCCCATTTGCTAACTCTTAAGGTTTTTTTGGAGCCCGTATTCTTTTTGTTAGCATTACAGCCCATATTGTGGCAACTGTTAAAAAATTATACGAAATTTTGCATATTTCGGTGCGGTCCGAACTGTTTTTAATCCTGAAATTTCGACTCACATTCATACTGATTTTAAAAATAACTGTATATCAATATAAAATCCAACAAATTCTCCACGCATAAAAATTAATGTAATTTAAAATCTTGAAATGAAAAAAAAGATATTTGAAACTAATTGCCGGTTTGATGTGTTTTAAAAATGTACAACCCATTTCTCATTACTGATGGGCCATTTTCTCAGCCAGCCGAATGAAAGTTCTCCCCATCTTGAAAGAATTGCAGCCCAACAGGCCTGATAAAGCGACTTACTTGGCAAATCACAAAAAAACTAGGCTGTGGCTGTGGACCCAACTGTCAGCCTCTCCACGTACAGTACTCTTCCGATGGAAGTCGTTCCTTGACCACATTGACCACGCCGCGCGGAGAGCACCACGGCGGTGGACGACGGCGAGGCCTAGGAAGGGGACGACGCGGCAGCGGAAGCCCGCGCGGAGAGGACTATGAGGGTTCACTGGTTCGGCTGCGGTGTGAGGCTGGCGTCGCCGCAGGGCCTGGCCAGCAGTGGGAATAGTAGGGGGCGGCGAGGCCTCAGCGGCAGCACAGCCGGCCACGGGAGTCAGGAGCATGCGGCACGACTGGCGCTGCTTTGGGCGGCTGGAGCAAGAAGACCAGAGGTTGAAGAAGCACTACGGCCTTTGGATGGACATCGTACGGTCACTGGAGCTAGAATCGTTCATATTTACTAAGTTGACAAAGCCCTTCGTCCCCGTCAACTTAGTAGGCCCACAAGTCAGCCTCCCAGCAAGGTGGGTCCCAGCTAGCCGCGGGAGTATTCATTTTTTTGTGCGTAATAAGGAGGCACTTCCGGTGGGTCCGAGCTGACAGCGGGAGGAACGTTTTTTTCGCGAAATACGGTGGCCCGTCCGGTGGGTCTCAGCAGTCAGGGGGAAACGATTTTTTTCGCAAAATACTGGTGGCCCGTCCAGTGGGTCCCCGCTATCAGGTGGAGGAATAATTATTTTCCGCGTAATAAGGAGGCACTTCCTTGCGGCTACCGTGGACCCAGCTGTCAACCACTCCACGTACAGTACTCTTCCGATGGAAGTCGGTCATTGACCACATTGACCACGCCATGCCGAGAGCACCACGGTGGTGGACGACGGCGAGGCCTAGGAAGGGGACGACGCGGAGCCGTGCAAGACGCGGCAGTGGATGCCCACGTGGAGAGGAGTACGAGTGTTCACTGGTTCGGCTACGGTGTGAGGCTGCTGACGGTGTCCTGGACTAGGGGGTACTCAACACGTCATCTCCCGATCTGATAGATTGGGCCGAGGACCCCCGTGGCCGTATACTCATGGGCCAGTTCGGACAGCTGCCGCATACAAGGAAGATTCCACAAGACTTGGCGATCAAGACAAGGACTTCTCCCCACCGGCGTATTCGGATAGGACTCTTGTTATCCTAGGCCTCCGGTGCATTATATAAACCGAGGCCAGGCTAGTCGATACAATAGACAATATATACAATAATCATACCATAGGCTAGCTTCTAGGGTTTAGCCTCCCTGATCTCGTGGTAGATCTACTCTTGTACTACCCATATCATCAATATTAATCAAGCAGGAGTAGGGTATTACCTCCATCGAGAGGGCCCGAACCTGGGTAAAACATCGTGTCCCTTGCCTCCTGTTACCATCGATCCTAGACGCACAGTTCGGGACCCCCTACCCGAGATCCGCCGGTTTTGACACCGACATTGGTGCTTTCATTGAGAGTTCCGCTGTGTGGTCGACAAAAGGATCGATGGCTCGCCTTCAGATCAACTGCGATTTCGGCGTCTTCGTCACCAGCTCGACTGGTCACCTTGGTTCGACCAAGAATTGCGCCCGTGTTCGGATCACCATGTTCGGACGAGGGCCTTCATCAACCATCAACTCCGATCTCTATCAAGATCATCGAGGAATCATCCATGGAGCTCGGGGGCTCAACGTCAACATTGCCCTCAAGCGACCATGCTGTTTTTTTGGACAGCGAACTCGTATATGCCGCCACCACCTCCTCGAGTATTGCTTTGACGATCGCTTTGGTGGAATTGTGCGGAATTGAGTCTACAACAACCCTGGAAAATTTCGTCGAGTTTCGATGGAGGAATCTCTGGCAATCCACGATATACCGGAGCCCTGTCAAATCTGGACGGGAATTTGGATGAGTTTAGGGCGTGGTGTACAGCTTCTAGCTCGGACGTCCTTTGGAAGATCAAACCGTTGATCGGCTGCGGAATTCCTATATCTACCACCTCTCAAAATTTTGGCTCGATCCGACCGTCCAAACTCCGGGAACCTTCCGATTAGTGCATCACTTTTCAGATTTGTTTTCTGCGTCAAAACGAATCCAACCCGAGTTCATCTTTTTTATGAACAGGATTTCGGACATCCCTTTTGAAGGAAGTTTTGTATGGGGTATTGTGTTTTGTTCCCGAACACATCCCACTAACTGTAAGATCTTTTGAACATGATCTTCAACATCATGCTGGTGTCAAACCAGTCCGGCAATATTACTCCACGGCTGCCGACCTGTGCTAGACACGGCGTCACTTTGTTGAGCCGAGCTCAACCTCTTCGGATCAACATCTCGGCAAGCCGAACAAGAGTCCGGCATCGCGAAGGATAAATCATCACCAACATCGCCGCCCCACGGATTACACGGAGCGGGCATACCGGCATCGCCGCACGGTCGCTTCATCAAGCCGGCATCGACCACGTCACGACCTGCATCGACAGGGCCGCACTATTGCTTCTTCAAGCTGGTGTCCATCACGCCAACCTACTTCGACTCATCGGCTAACATCGAGGCTTCGACATCTTGGCTGGACCGGGGGCTTCGCCATCTCTTTATCAACCTACTCCGGACACTTCGGCGTCACTAGCCGACCAGCTCCGTCACGTTAGCTAGGCCGAGGGCTTTGCCTCGGCGAGTCAACCTTTAACAGCATTGCCATGCCGTCGTTTTATCGCCCATCAGGCAATGGGTGTGCGGAGCGGGTCCCAATTTTAGGAATCACCTTCCTTCGGATTGCTAAAACAAATAAACCAGGTGCTATTAATCCCAGTATTTTTTGCTTGTTCGGGTTCATTTTTCCCAAGGAATTATTACTCTGGTTTGTCCGTCATATGTACACAGGTCTATCAAATGGTGGCTGCATTAACGACAGTCGCATGGTGGTTCGGTCAGTTTCCGTACATAGTCCGGCAAACGCCGCACTCGGAGCTCGGACCGACCTGCGAATTCAGGCTTTGCCACACCTTTACCGCATCACGCCGACGCCCTGCATCGACTTGACTTTGGCGCCAGGCCATATTTCTTTTATTACTCACTTTGCATAAATTATTTATTATGCAACGATTTTTTTATTATCATTATTACTATTATCTCCGGTTTGCACTATTTTTTGTGCACATGAAATTGATCCGGGGACTTCGGCGTCACTCTGTCGGTCTGCATTGATCGTGCTATGTCACCACTTCGGCGTGTCAAGCTCTCCGCTCCGTCACCTCGGGACCGGCTTGAGGGATGGAACCTTGCCCCGCATCAAGCTCGGACCGCGTCATCAATACCGAACACATTAACCAGCTAAGTCGCTTTCATGCTCAAAGCTTTAATTTCTAACTTGCATTCGGTTCGACCAAGCATTATACTTTTTTGGAAAAAAGTTGCTTCTAAAAAATTTCCTTGTCCAAACTTTGTTTGTGACACATAAATTCAAATACCCCGTTTACTTGGGGGCTTCCTTTATGAAGCTTTTCCTGTTGCATATGATTATACTTGTATGGCTTCGTTCGTTGTTCGTGTATTACGCCATAATATGCACCACATTGACTTAAGCGATTTGCAAGCTGGGTTGCCTCGCTCCTGTGTTTACCCCTACGTTCCCGATTGTTCGGCTAGGGAGTAAAGGGAGCACCTATGCGATTGTCACGATCGGGTCACCCGAGCCGGACCTCAGACTGGGTGAAGCTGAAAGCTAGCACTCTTATAGTTATTCAATGATGGTCGGCACACAATGGAACTCATGAGTACAAAAAATCTATTGCACAAGTCTCATAATAACAATGAGCACCGAAGAAAGGTATCGGTGGGGGTACTATTTTTTTCGAAGATGCTTCTTACTCTTCGTAGTAATATAGCATAAGTTTCCTGAGCGCGCTTTGTCTGTTACAGCCTTATGGCCTGGTTATTGGAAACACCGTCGATATTCTCGACCGATGGAGTACATAACACTTTTCGGTCCTTAACCAAAGAGGGAGAAGCCGACGGTCGGTTAAGACGCGTTTAAAGTTCGGTTGAACATAGATATGATATATGTACTTCGGTACATGCAGTCATTCTTCTACCCAAGTCACTTGGGGGCTCTTAAGTTTATTTGAGCCGTTTTATAATAAGTGTTCTTCTTCTCAGTCGTTGCAAAGTTCTATTATTATTATTTATCACTCCTTTTTTCGACGCGAGTGTGCGGTCACTAGCCGGGGAGCCTAATTTCTCTCTCAAAGCCGCTAGAGTTTAGTTTGCTAAACTGGCCTAATGAGAAGTACTCCGCCCTCGGGATAGGAGGTTGAAGCCGTAGGCTGACCCGCTCGAAGTCTTGAGATAGGCTGTGTCATGTTAAAGGACGACAGAAGCACTTCTTTTTTCTAAGACCAATTTTCGGATTGGCACCGAACACTTGATCTTGTTCGGACGTCATGTTTTTACTGACGTTTCTTGGTTTTCCAAGCTTTTAGTCACTTTTAAACTATTTGTGCTTTTCCAGCATTAGTCTCGCAGTGCAACGCCAGACACCTTTAGGGATTCAGCAAAAACATTCTCAGATATTGCTATATATGCATCGGTTTCGAATTGTGTCTTCGGTCAATAGTTGGGTTGCCCGGCTCCTGCACTTGCTTCCTACGTTCCGTTTTGTTCGGCTAGGTGTGCAAAGGTAGAACCACTGCGATTGTGCTTCCGGCTCACATGGTTAAGCACCTTAGTGGAGAAAGCCGAAAACTGACTGTCACAATAAGCGTAAACTGGTCAGCGATCCGATGACTATGACGGGCCATTCATAACATTGGCCGAAGTGTTTACGAATTGACCTCGACTATCGCCGAACACTACCGGGGGCTATTAACTGGCCTCCCAAACTAAATCCTCGATATTTTGCTCATACGTTCGAGCTGAGGTTTCATGATCATGCTTAGCATGACAACCCAAAGAAAGGAACCAATAGCGGGACTATTTTCTTTGGAATACATTTCTTCTGTTAAACAGTAATATAACATATCTCTCTGCGTACCTTTGTTTATAAAACCGTGTGGCCAGATTGCCTTGTTTGTCGTAAATCTTTGCCCTCATAAAGGCTTTATAAAGTAGGACAAACACTCCTCGGCTACTGGCCAAGGAGGTGGAAGCCGTTGGTCGGTCAACAAAGTTTTGTACAATGCGGATCCGAGCATTAATGACGTAAAGTACTTGGATACATAGAGTCATTACACATAATTTGTGATTTTACTATGGATATTGATCCTTAATTCGGCCACCCGTGCCCGCATTAAGGCTCGGGGGCTACTGGGCTTCGGGCTTATTATTTACAAATATTAAAGGGGCACATCGATCCCCTGATCTGGTGTTGCCACCCGACCAGTGTCTCGGGGGCTACTGCATTGCTTGTCTAATGCAGAAAATTTTATGTGGAATATAGTTTCCGAGGAGATTTTGATCCTCAGGTTGGTCGGCCGCACCCAACCTGAGTCTTGAGGACTGAGCACGCCGCTTTTGTGTCCCGAAGTATTCTGCCGAGCTAGGACTTGATCCTCAGGCCGATTTTGCAAATCAACCTGAGTCTCAGCGGCTACTGGGATCAGCGGTCTTATGTCATCCTTGATGTGCATCTTGGGTTTTAGACCGATACACACCTTGAGGGCTACTGGCTATATATCTCGGCAGAGAATAAATTGCACCAATAAAAAATATTGACAAAAAATCGGCCCATAGTCGGGGTGGTGCACCACCTCGGAAGCAGTCCGGCATAAAGCTCGGGCGCTAGTGGCTGGCTCCATAGAGGGCATTTCCGGCATTAAGCTCGGCTAAACTCCTTCAACTTTTTTGAACCAAAGTGATATGACACCTCGGATATAGTCCGGCATTGGAGCCTAGACACAGTCCGACGTTGGATCTCGGATATATTTCAGCGTTGGAGCTCAGATATACAGTCTGGCGTTGGAGCTCGGATACATAGTCCGGCGTTGGAGCTCGGATACATTCCGGCGCTAGAGCTGGGAAGCGGTCCGGCGTTGGTGCTCGGCTGCAAAAGATACCTCGAATGCAGTCCGGCGTTGGAGCTCGGACGCAAGAGGACCCTGCCTCCCGGGAACAACTTCAAACCCGAGGTGTGGCATAAAAATAAACAAGGCATTGATAAAGGACGGAAACTTAAAGGGGCTCCTCGGATACCCGACGTGTAAACTCGCCAAATGCATTTAAGCGATCCTCAAGATCGAAGATGAGAAGATTTGTTGAATCAGTTTTCAAGACCGTCAACCGAAGATGAAGAACAGTTCGAAAGAATCGAGGAGCGTCCCTAACTTGAAGACCGGTTCAGGGGGCTACTGACGGTGTCCTGGACTAGGGGGTACTCAACACGTCATCTCCCGATCTGATAGATTGGGCCGAGGACCCCCGTGGCCGTATACTCATGGGCCAGTTTGGACAGCTGTCGCATACAAGGAAGATTCCACAAGACTTGGCGATCAAGACAAGGACTTCTCCCCACCGGCGTATTCGGCTAGGACTCTTGTTATCCTAGGCCTCCGGTGCATTATATAAACCGAGGCCAGGCTAGTCGATACAATAGACAATATATACAACAATCATACCATAGGCTAGATTCTAGGGTTTAGCCTCCCTGATCTCGTGGTAGATCTACTCTTGTACTACCCATATCATCAATATTAATCAAGCAGGAGTAGGGTATTACCTCCATCGAGAGGGCCCGAACCTGGGTAAAACATCATGTCCCCTGCCTCCTGTTACCATCGATCCTAGACGCACAGTTCGGGACCCCCTACCCGAGATCCGCCGGTTTTGACACCGACAGCTGCCGTCGCTGCAGAATAACAGGGGGTGTGGATGAGTGGAGGGATGGCCTGGCCAGTGGTGGGAGTAGTATGGGGGCGGTGAGGCCTCCGCGGTAGCACAGCCGGCCATAGGAGGCAGGAGCAGGCGGCACGACCGGCGCTGCTTTGGGCGGCTGGAGCAAGAAGACCAGAGGTTGAAGAAGCACTATGGCCGTTGGATGGACATCATACGGTCACTGGAGTATTGACTAAGTTGACAAAGCTCTCCGTCCCTGTCAACTTAGTAGGCCAACAAGTCAGCCCAACAATATGGTGGGTCCCAGCTAGTAGGGGGGTATTCATTATTTTGGGCGTAATAAGGAGGCACTTCCTTGCGTGCGAAGATATAGCTGGTGGGTCCGACCTGTCAGCGGTGGGAACGTTTTTGTCGCGAAATATAGAGGCCCTTCCTGTGGGTCCTAGCTGTCAGGTGGAGGAATCATTATTTTGCGCGTAATAAGGAGGCATTTCCTTGCGTGCAGCCATGGACCCAGCTGTCAGCCTTTCCACGTACAGTCCAGTTCCGATGGATGTCGTTCATTGACCACGTTGACCAGGCCGCGCCGAGAGCACCGGGGCGGTGGACGACAGCGAGGCCTAGGAAGGGAACGACACGGAGCCAGGGAATACTCGGCAGTTGTTTCCCACGCGGAGGAGTACGAGGGTTTACTGGTTCGTTTGCCGTCACCAGAGAGTAACAGTAGGTGTGGGTGAGCAGAGGGATGGCTAGGCCAGCGATGGGAGTACGGTGGGGCCGTGAGGCCTGCGCGGCAGCATAGCCGGCCGCAGGAGGAGGGAGCAGGAAGTCCCGCTGGCGCTTGTTTGAGCGGCTTGAGCATGAAGAGCGGAGATTGAAGAAGCACGACAGTCGTTGCATGGACATCCAACAGTCACTGCTCTCGTGCGTTAACTAAGCTGACAGGGCGTTGCGTGTGCGTCAATCTTTTTTTTTATGAAAGCATACGCATCAACCTGTAGTAGGCGCACAAGTCAGCCTCAAATCTGTGGAAAACAGCATACAACCCATCTGCCATTATTTCTAATAATGTACATCCCATTTGCTAATTCGTAAGAATTTTTTTTGAGCCCATCTTCTTTTTGTTAGCATCACACCCCATATTGTGGCCACGGTTAAAAAGTATACGAAATTTTGCATATTTCTGTGCGGTCAACTGTTTTTAATCCAGAAATATCGATTCACATTCAAAGTATTTTGAATAATAATTTATATAAATATAAAATCCAAATAATTGTCCACGCATAAAAATCAATGGAATTTAAGATCTTGTAATGAAAAAAAATTGAAACTAATTCCCGGTTTGATGTGTTTTAAAAATGTACAACCCATTTCTGGGCAAACTGAATGAAACTCTCCTCATCTTGAAAGATTTGCAGCCCAGCAGGGCCGATAAAGCAAGTAGGCCTTGTTTGGGTATTTCTTTAAAAAAATAGAACTGGGCTAGCCATTTTCAGCTAGAAAAAAACACAGCTGGGTTCATGACGTGGTAAACATAAATAAAACCCTGGCTAGACGGGCCACAGCCCCTGCACAGCCCCGTTGTTACCCTGATCCGTCACTAAAACTAGTATAAATAACAACTGCTTGTTCCTAAAAAAACTGCGTGACTTGCTGGGTCCCTGGTGTCAGGCGCTCGTAGTGTAATTCTCTCGTTTATTGACTACGTTGACAATGGCGTGAGCCCCAGATGTCCAACCAATTAGGAGGAACCATATTTTTGGGCTTGTACTATAGAGGCACTTGCTTGCGTACTGCCATGACGCTGGTGGGTCCCTACTGTCATCCTCTCCACGTACAGTCATCTCCTTGTTCCTCTCGGTTGTTGACGACGTTGACAACGCAAGAGGGCGGCGCACCGCGCACGACGAGCGAACCAAGGCCGCAAGGCGGAGGACAACGACGAGGCCTCGGACGGAACGAACAGGAGCCGTTGAAGATGCGCCGGTCCAGTTGCAGGCGGAGGGGAGTACGAGGGTTGACTGGTTCGGGCGCGGGTGCGTGTTGGGGCTGACATCGCCGGAGAATAACATGACGTGTGGGGGAATAGAGGGAGGGACTGGCCAACGTTGGAGGGTACGTACGGTAGGGCGACGGAGGCGCAGCAAGCCATGTGAGGCGGGAGCAGGCGGAGCCGATGGGGTGGT
The DNA here is from genome assembly GCF_056163025.1 of Triticum urartu. NCBI lineage: Eukaryota > Viridiplantae > Streptophyta > Magnoliopsida > Poales > Poaceae > Triticum > Triticum urartu. The sequence continues at coordinate 606,222,456 of NC_141874.1, read as the reverse complement.
TTGGTTTGGGCGATTGGAGGAAGAAGAAGACAAGAGATAGAAGATACACGACAGATGTTGGATGTCAATCCAACGGCTGGTAGGCAGAATCGTTTGTTGATTGGCTAGTAAGTTGACAGCACCTTGGATAGGCTATTTCCTCGCAGGTCCCAAATGTTAGAATCCAAATCTGTCACGGTCATGCAACCTTTCCTATGAAAATTTACAGCCCATTTTATGTGCTAGTTCGAAATAAGTTTGTGGGTGCTGGTGGGGGCTAATCACTTGGCTTCTGTAATGCATAGTGAGCTCAAGCAGCCGGCGAGAGTGATGTTATTTCCCTTGGTTTGGATTTATTACAATATTTCACTCTAAATTAAACGAATGGCAAGCCATTTGCCTTGTTTCAAAGAAAATATGACAGCCACAGCCGAGTTGAAAAGGGCAGGAACATCTATCTCCAGCTTACAAACTGTACAAAAGCACGAGGGTTAATTGTTCATCAGGTTTACAAAAAAAACCAGATTGAAAAGGGCAACAACATCTAACTCCAGCACTGTTTTCGGCAGTCACAGTCAAATGGATCGGTCAGGTCCATAGAATGAACATCCTGGGTCGTAAAATTTATTGGATTATGACCACAATATGTTGTAAATAGAAGCCTGGCACGTTCAGAAGCTCTTTTGCCCACCTGAAACTCCTTTTTTTGCTCTTCGACATACCCATCATCAAAACCATGCTGTTGATAAACTTAAGCCTGATGGACAATAATAACCTTGCATTCAGCAGGAAGAATGTGACAAATCTTGTGTTTGCACGGTTGGCTACATATCGTTCTAGCGTTATTGTCTTCAATCGAATCTCATGAGAAGTGAGAAAATCCCGATGCTTATGAATCCACCGATTGGTTATAACTTTCTTACCCCGTCCTGTTGCCTAAATAGACATCATGATTGAAAACAGTTAAGGTCTAAAAGAAGAGTGTCGAAAGAGCAACAGCTGAACGGTTAATTCTAGTACACTATATGCAGGCTTCCAATGTGCGTGAAATTATCACCTTTATATACAACTTCTCCAGACATGGAAAGCATTGCAGCAAGCCAATAATCTTGTTCAGATCAAAACTATTCATTTGGATATATAAGATCTTAACAGAATCCAACACCATTGATAGGCCATCCATGGAGAAACTCTTCATTGAGCATAGAACATAATATTAGTACAAAATGTGTACTCCAAGATGATATATAAATTATGCGCAGAAATTTAAAATGCAGCTTATGGTTACAAGTGTAGATGATAATATAAAGCACCTGAAGAACTATGGAGCCAAACACCATATTGAAATGAGCACAAAGATCATGTATTACACCCAAGGTCTCCAGTTTAGGCGCAGAGAGGACGGTTATTTGCAACGGTGAATAACTAGAATCAAGGATCAACCTTTGAAGTGAAGGGGCCTCTTGGATGATGAGCTGCCTCCCGTCAAAAGAAATTCCAATTCTTACAAGGTTAGGCGACTTTATTTGGAGATAACCGATTCTAACTGTGAAAACAAGCACCCAGCACTCCAGCGCAGGGCAACTGGAGTGGATGATGCTGTGCAATGAGGCCTCCGATATACGAACCCGCACAAGTGAAAGTTTCTTGAGAAATGGGAGTCGAAGGTTTAGTACCAGATTGTCTGGTAGGTAGCACTACACAAAGGTGGCGGTGTGGAGAGAGGACGAAAACCCCGAGATGGACATCGGTGCTGAGGGCACAAGTTCATGGCGTTCGGTATGTGGTATGTGATTTCCAGGGGAATAGTAGAACTCAAGCAGCTGTAGTTCTATGAATTCAGGGGATTCCAGCCAGGCGTCCACCGTGCAGGGCATGGTATGCTTGCTCAGGTAGCATGACGGGATGTAGAGGCTTTAAACAGAGCCCTGGTGGAAGGAGATGATGGCTCTGGGGATTTCAAAATCATTGAAGAGAGATAGCTGACGACAGTCAAGATTAAGGGGAACGACGCGCCATACAGGGCGCCACCGAATTGTGACACCCCAAATTTTTGACCTTGTTTTATTAATTAAAATTTTTTTGCCAGAAAATTAAAACTTTTATTTTCTGGGCTCCCTTTTTATTTTTGAACCTTTTTCTCCCTTGTTATTATGGAGTTTTTCCCCCAAAATGAAAACTTTTCAAATATGTTATTGGACTTGTTTAACCTCTCAAGAAAAACTCTTATTTTATTAGTAGAACTAATTACATAATTAATTTGCTTGATCTTTATTTTCTTGAAAAATGGTTTTCCAAGGTTATATGGCCATAATTGAACTACAACCATTTGATAAATTCACTTAAAATTCCAACCAAAATTTGGAGATGTCATGTGAAGTTTTAAACCACTTTTATGCAAAAATATTGTCTGCCCATTAAATATTTGGAGCTCTACACCACCTTTTCAAATCTGGTCCAGTAGGCATATTTGCACTACAACCTATTTAAATATTTCTTAAAAGCCCTCACCAAAATTATGGGATGTTGGTAGTAGCATATGATTCAACATTATGCAAAAACCTAGTGCTGTTCTTTGAAAATTTTGAGTGAATCAACCTCTTTTCCATTCTGGTCCAGCCTTGTGAATTCTACTGCAACCCTATTTATTTTTGCTCCAGTAACCTTGTGCCTTCTCCTACTTGTAGACAGCCCTACCAAACCCCTAAGTCCAGTAGCATGCACCCATTGGAATGTTTTTGGTTCATGAAATGATGCCATTTATCTCCTGTCCAGAACTGTAGTTTTGCAAAACTTGCACTAACAAGTTTGTGCTTTTTACAAACAAACCTCACCACCCTCTTGTACATCCAAAGAGACTTCTATCTGGAGATTTTGGCCCCTCCAAGAACTGCCTAGATGCCTCTGGCATTTTGACAAACACCCTGTGGCCATGAACAGATTTGGCATGTTTGTAAGTTTGTGTTGTGAACTTTCCCACCTGTCCTAACCAAGTTGTCTAGTGGCTTACTAACGGTCTCTAACCTAGGCCTGTGGATTTGCATTAGCCGTCTAGCAGTTTTGGTCGCCCTGGCATTTCGTCGAACGAATGCCGTGCATGCCCGGAGCGCGAGAAAAGCACGCGTTTTGCACGTGCTCGCGCCCGAGCCAGCACGCCCTGGATAAACTTCCCCGAGCTCATCCTGATCCTCTCCCTCTCGCCGCGTCACGCCAAAGGCCCCGACAGCCCCCTGGCGCCCTACAGCGCCGCCACAAGAGCTCTCTTGGCGGCACGTCCGCGGCCGCACCCGCTCCTGCCATGGTCGGCACCGCCCCGACCACCACAGCGCGCCAGCTCGCCTCCATGGACAATGGAGCGTTCGTCGGTAGCTCCTAGAGCCGACCAGCCACCGCCACGTCGCCCTGCAGCACAGTAGGGCGGTTCGCCGGCGAACTTATCCACGGCCGCCGCGAACCGACTTGGACGTGCTATAAAGAGAGGCCCCCGAGCACGTTCCGTTTGCGAGGCAGCCTCAGCATGCTCCCCTAGTTCCTCCATGGCAGCTAATCGACCCGGGGAGGTCTTCTTCCCCACCTCCGACGACTGCAGCCGCCGCCACTGCCCCGACCATTCCGGCGCCACCAGAGCCTCCTCCTCTCCACTCTCTCCACCAGGAACTCCCTCTCCTCCTAGTGTATCCTTCCCCCTGCTCGATTTTGACCGGGACTCACCGCGGGAGAAAAATCACTTTGCCCGACGGCCACCGTCCGCTGCAGAGCTCGCCGCCGGCAGCTCCGTCCACCCCCGAGACCGCAGCGACTACCGGAGTGACCGCCTCGATCCCCTGAGCCCGCGGGTGACCTCCGTTTCCCGAACGGTGCCGCCGTTCGCCGGCGAGCATCGCCGAAGTCCCTCCTCCGCTCGGGGCAGAGGAAGAGGAGGGAGGCCGACTAGTCAAACCTGACCAGTGGGTCCCCCGGGCCCACTGTCAGTGACTCACGCGCCGTCCATGCTGGATAAGTGGAGGCGTAAAAGCTCAAGTACGTCTCCTCTGTGTAAAAGCGTATTCACCTCTGAAACATTTTCTTTTCTGTTTTATTTTAAAAACAGATTTTGACCACAACTTTGACTGCCTAAACTTTTTAAATATAACTCCAAATGAATTGATTCTTTTTCCTACCTTCCTCAAATTTTGTCTAGTTTATTTTAAGATTTATTTCAAAAAAATTCAAACAAATTTTTTTGTGCTGTTTTGGAATTGTGTGTTAATTCAAATCTATTGAAAATAGGATTTTGGAGAGAGGAAGAAAACTTTCAAAAGTTTTGGAGAGCACCCCCACCTCTCCACACCATGAAGGCAAGCATTCTGAAACCCGGAATAATATTTTTGGTGTGTTAGTTGACACGTTTATAACACCACCTCATTTCGGAGAACTCGTTATTTTATGTGGTGATACGATCATTTGCATGGATGCATATTAGTGATTTCCTTGCTGTTGGAAATGAATATACATGTGATGGTAATCATCCTCATGTGCCTTGCATGCATGCCGGAAAGGAACCCGGGAAAGCCTCTACCTTGGGTAGGCGTGAGCTTGTCGCCGGTCTCCGTCGGGACGGTTATGTCCGGTATGGCATAGTATGGTATAATGGGTGGTGATTCTGTTGGTTGAAATATATTTGTTATACATGTCATGCAGGGAATTCATAAACCTCCTGAGTCGACCGTAGATCGAGTTTTGTTCCAGTAACCCCCATACTTGTTTTGTACTACCACTTGTCCCTGCCGCAGGTAGGGTATGGTTCAGTAAGTCGTCAACCCCTTTCAAGCACACACCGTACAGAGAGGCCATTGTGGAAGATACCGGTTGTAGCCAGTAGGCATGCCACCTGGTCCGGGGGCATGGGTGTTTCCGGTTGGGACCGAGAGGGGGGCACCCCTTAGAGCGCGCGATAGAAATTTGATCCCATGCTACGCGAGGTTGTAGCCTCCCCACTTAGAGTTTTGCTTAACAAGTGTCGCGGGTGATTCCTGACACAAGTAAAGTTAAGCTGGTGTGTGCAAGTCAGGCGTGTTGTCAACTAAAAGGCCATAGACGGAATTAGTCCCGATGGACTACAGGAATCCGTTACTCGTGGGTAAAGAGTACACTCTCTGCAGAGATATTAAACCTATTCGAATAGCCGTGTCCATGGTTAAGGATTACAGTCTGGGATGGGTCAAGTGTCGGTCTTAGTGTCGGTCTTCGGAGGAGAAACCACTAAACTCGAATGTTGGTGATGACATGTGATATATGATGGTTATGATTGTTATCATTATGGACTAACCATTTGCATTGTTTGAAATAATGAATATCCCTGGGACGGTACCACCTCCTAGATATTCACTATGATTATAAGCCCTTTATGTGGCGTCGCTCAGACGCCCGACTGTGGCATGTCCGTTATTTCATTTTCATATAAGCCCTTTATGGGGCGTTGCTCAGACGCCCGACTGTGGCATGCTTGTTGTTTTATTTACTTTATAAGCCCCTTACGTGGTGTCGCTAAGATGCCCGACTGAGGCATGCTCACTTTTACTATCCTTTCGAGACGTCGCTTCAGGCATCCGATCGGTGCATTTTATTTCTATTCTGTCATTGCATATTCCGGTTGCATATAAATAACCTGCTTGCATGCATCAAGATTTTATTTATGACTGACGATGTGATCATAGAATATTTCAGTGTATGTTGATCAATTATATTATACCTATGTTCTTAATGTTTGCGAGTACATTCAAAGTACTCACTGGCTTGTCCCTGGCTATTGTCTTGGCCTAATTGCTTGCTTGGAGAGGAGCGTGGCGATGACAGCCTCGGGACCTAAGCAACGGTGATAGCAGCCTCGCGAAGATAGGAGTTAACCTGGTCAGCTGTTCCTGTTGGAAATGGAGTCCCATAGACCGTGGTGATCCACAAACCGCTTCTGCCCTCAACCACTAGAAACCATTTGATGTACTCATAGGCCACAATGGTCTTGTAATGCACATTTTTGTATTTTTTGCTTGGAATTTCTTTATCAAGCTGGTGCCTCATCAGCTAACAGTAATCCTGGGGCTGGTGAGCACAACGGCCATTTTCTGGAAATTAATACCCGGAAAAACCGGTCGCGACACGAATTGAGAGGACTTGGGTGCGGCAGCAATCCTTGGTGGGGAGAAGCGAGATGATCTCCCCAAGGATGGCGTCCGGGAGATCGCTGATGCGGTCCACCCAAGATTCTACGGGTTCCTGGGATCCGGTGGGAGCGGGGTCGCCTCTTCTCCCCGCGCTGCCGGGTGCGGGATCTACAACAGGCGTCGCCGCTGGCGGGAGCCTCATCTTCTTGGCGCTGGGGTCAGCCGACTCCATTTTCCTCGAGGGCGTCGTGTCGCGCTCATGGATTTGAGCAGAATAATGAATGACGAGCCTAGTTGTAGTGCGAGCGAAGAAGAAGGGGAGCTGGGGGTTTTCTGTAGGAGTGAGGAAGCAGGGGAGCTGGGGTTTTCTGTAGGAGTGAGGTGAGGAATTTGGGGGTACGAGTGGAGTGAGCTGACGTGAGGTGGGTGGGAGCGAGGAGGAAGAAGAGCACCCAGGTTTTTGAATTGATTTTACTATTTACTAGTGTGGATGGGCTGTTTTGTCTTGGGACCCGAGAAACAATTACTACTAGTACAGTGGAGACACTCTACCGCTTCTGGCTCCTCCTAGGTCATTGAAACGTCTCCCTCTACTGAATGCCGTTATACTTTTGTTCACCGACATGCGGGCCATGCAGTGCGCGGGCCCAAATGCCATCCACCAAATTAGAAGGCAGTATGCAGGCGGAGAGTCACCCCGGTCGTAGCACGGTAGTAACGAGCCATCATATCACAAAACCCCACCTCCCCGCAGTCTAAGTTTGACGGACGAAGCAACCATCATTTCACTCTTCGCTGAATCCCCTTCTCCCTCACCGTCTTCGAGAAAAGGCAACACTTGCATCTGCCACTGTTCTTCTCTCCGAACGGAGGGAAGGTAAGCGGATCTGTGATGTTGGTATATTTTTGTTCAGAGGAAAAAAAGAACTTTTGCAAAGCAGTAACCGATCCTCACTCTCTTTTTGTTTCATTGTCATTACGATTGTGTTTTCCTTTCAGTGGACTCCTAGTATTCGTCAGTTTCTTGATGGACCAAGGAGAACCAGGCAAAGATCTGCCGATATTGGAGCAGACGCAGGAGGCTGATCCCCACGAGGCAGAGAGCTCCAAGAAGATGGAGGCAACCAGTGAGGCGACCCCAGATACTGAGATGGTCAACGCCCCGTTTGAGGTTATAGCCCCCGTGGCACTGCAGGAGCAGTTTCCCCCCTTCGAGGATGTGTCCCCCCCGCCGAGCTGCCCAAGCTGATTTCCTTCTTTGCCGATCTTGATTGTGGTTTTTCATCTAAGTATGTGGTGATTTTTTTAGAAAAGGAAGTATGTGGTGATTAATAATGCACAATTTTATTAGCTTCGATGCCATGGTATATGTAGTGGTTTAAATAACTTGTGTTTCTTATACTGAAAAGTAATTCAGAATTTGTTTCTGTTTCAATTAGAGCCCTGATGCAGACAAGGATTGTGTGGTTGTACATGTCACTCGCTATGAGGCGGACGACCTAAATATATGCACTGGGAAAACAGAGTTCTTAGGCTGTTGGATCCTGGAAGCCATTTGCGGTTATACCAATGAAGAGTTGTATTCCAGCCTCATTGTTGTCAGGCATGTTGTCCAGGGTGTACTGAAGCACAAGAAGTTAAAAGCTACTCCTTCGTTTGTGAGGAATACTGTTCTTGTCAAGCTTATGCAGGAAGATGACGTGGCATTCCTCCACAAACAAGTTTATCAGTGGCAAGGCCACAAGGTTGTCTTCATGAAGGTTCACAGGATTGAGCTGCTGCGGGACGTCCTCGATGATGTTCATGGCAAGGTCCGTCTTGTGTCCAGCCCAAATTAGATCGAGGCATGAAATAGTTGCCCCAGCTAGTGTTTAATAGTAGTTTGGATTGTGTCTAATTATCCGAACCTTGCCTGTTATCGACCCCTCTGGGGCTAGTACTCTGTTTGAATCCGTCTATTGGAACTGCTGCTACTTTTGTGTGCCCGTGAATCATGTGAGAACCATCATAATTGTTTCCGAAACAGATGCATCCTCACTAGTTTTTCATGAATATGGCATGGTAAGACATAAGTTGTCACGCTTTATCATACGAGCAGTGTGTGTTTTGATGAAATAGAGCACTCATTCGAGAACCGTGCGCCGACGTATACATAAGTACTTGTAAACACTGTTGGTGCTACCCCACTTGTAAGCAGTTGTGCAAAACACGGCACATTGGCTCAGCTCGCTTCAACACTAGGCTATCGACCAGCTAACAATCAACAATCTGCTGTCTGACATATAAGCAACTATGTATCTTGTTACAGTGGTTCATGCAGTTAATTGAGGCCACAATGTAATAAATTCCAAACGTTCACACGCTAGTCCAGCGCTCATGTGGAACACTCACATTAAACTCGTCTTCATAAAAAACTTGAAAAGCATAAGTTAAGCAATTTTATACATCTCAATGATTCATTGAACATAACAAACATATACTAGTTCACAGCAAAAGACAAAGTTGTGAGAAGGTTTACAAATCAGGAAAAAACAAGCAAGGCTTCTCTCTGAGCAAAGGGCCTCCCGGCAGGCTTAAATTTCCTGGAGTTCACTCTGGTTTTTTCTTGTTGCCACCATTCAGGGTTAGGTTCTCTCATTCCAGAATAACCAATTATAATTGTGGTATCAGCTGGAATGCTGAACTGAACCATGCAGTGTACTGACCAGCTGAAATGCTTGTGCATTCCACTAAATTTAAGCACCGCTATTTGCAGAAATAAGCAGACCACAATGCCTCTTGTCCGCGCACCTGTCCAAAAAACCGCCGTGCAGCCGTGCCAACTAGTCCTTGGTCCATGGATGAACTGGTAGAAAGTGCATTCCGGACTAGGATGCAGTTGTTTTCGCTCATCCCTGCACTGCAATCAGGAAGTAAAACGTACGAATCAGCTTCTTTTAGATTGCGTTGGTCATTCTACCTTAGTTACTACCAATGTAGGGATACCTTGAAGACAGGAGGTTAGACGATGACAGCAAGGGACAGCCATCTCATTTTGCGCAGTTGTACTAAAACTGAGGTGTGTGCTTTTGATTGCGCGGATAGAAACGATACGGAGACAGACATCCCGAAACGATATGGAGACAGACATCCCTGTTTGCGCAAATAAGATATACGGTTATTTAAACAGTGACAGATATTACTACTTTCCCCCGTTTCCTCTTAGAACCAAGTCCTAGATTCATGCTATAGCTTTCCCACTTTCTTCCCTGTTTGAACCAACGCTTTGAGTCGACTGTATGAAATAGCTTTACTTCTAATCTACTACTACTATAATGCGGCAGTTTTGAAATTGGATTTATCACTCCATCTTCGGTTCTCCCGCCCAAACAAGCATTGGCTCAAAATCCACCGTTCATTTCCCCTCTCATGCGTATCACTGCCGTCCATCAAACAAAGGATGACATGATCTGACGGCTAAGAGCTGCCGGATTCGCTCCCGCTCCTTGTGCACATGGCCGATTCTGCTCTCCAAGTAAACAAATAAAGAAGTCCCCGTTGAATCTGGATTGCACCTACTAAAGTTGAGAAATGTCTAGAAACTGCTGCCACCTCCTCACATGCAAGTATGACAAGTTGGCAAATAGCTAGCACATTTTGGTTCCCCGTTGTCACCTGGGAAATAAACACTCTACTACTAACTAATTTTATTAGATTACTATAAAAATGGATTTTTTAGATGCCGCTATACTGCAAAGTTTACACTATTCACATAACATAACATTGCATGGCTGATGCTAGCTAAAGTTTTATTCTGCTTCATCGAGAAATGTAATATTTTTATTATTCGTAGAAAAAGTGTAATATTTTATTTCAGTCATACATAAGCTATACCTCATGCTAATACAGGATATGAGTGTCTGTCAGACCTAAATGGCTTATTTAGTTGCACAAAATAGTCCATAAACATGCATGTAAACCATCAAACAACTCTGGAACTATACATTAGTGGAACCCAGGAAACATCATATAATAAAACTACAACTTTTATCTTGTAATCAAATTCTTACTTGGAACTCAGTTTGATTTGTGCAAGTGTTTTGCTTCTTATTTCAGAATAGTCCTTAGATCATGCAAACAAACACACTATGATATCTACTCAAGATACGAGTACCCATTTCTCTCTCTAAAAAGAAGGTATATGAGTATCTATCATACAGAACATACGTGCAAAGCACGTGCCTTAGTAGAAGTCTAGGTGGCTTTGGAACAGCGGACAGAACTAGAAAAGGATCCACATGAAGGGAGCTGAGGCAGTAGAGCAAGGCAGGTTTCGAAGGAATATATACCTGAGGGTCGTCGGCATGTCGCAAAGACGGTGTCGGGAGGCCGCATCTTGGCCACAATACCGCAGGGAGGAAGAAGGGGTCGGAGGCCCTCCCGAGCCGGCACTCTCTCGGAGAGAACGGCACGGCCGCCGATCAGGACGCGCGGGCAGCCGTTGGTCTGCTCCCTCGCCGCTGACGATAGCGTGAATGATGCACCTACACCCCTGCCCCGGTCGAGGTTGTCCGGCCGGATTTGTGACCAGCCGTGAGCTGAGAGAGAGTGTGGCCACCTATGTGTTGCTTAGATCTGGAGAGCATGAGAGAGTGAACGAGGGGAACCCTAGTAAAGCAAGCGCTAAGGCTCCTGCTTTTATATATAGTGGAGTGATTTTGTTGTACCAGCTTCAAAAAAATGCACTCATACGTGTACCTGCGAGTGGGTGTGAGAGAACTAGTGCGTGCATGCACCGCTTCTCTTCGTGAGAGTACAATATACTATGCCCAAAGAACGTTCGCTGCAAGAGTAATAGTACAAGTGTGTGACGTGTGAGCTAAAATAAAATGTGTGCGCCATCTTTTGTTTTTTAGAAGTTCTGAGGGTAGGGTGTGAAGAGCACATATGTGCGTGACGTCTACCTGCAGATAGACGGTGGGTGCGACGTGCGAGTCTGCGAGAGGACTCGGGAGAGTCGTGACTCGTGAGGGTGCGTGTGCATGAGAGAGAGGGGGGCACATATCAATGCAATGCACGTGTCCGTAAATCATTATCCGACAAACATTCGCCACAAGCCTTTTACCGACGAACGCCGTAAGGACCGTTAGATCGACATCCGACAGTGTCAGTTTTGCCATGTCATTTAACAGAACAACCACTCCTCCTACACACAAATCTTCCACGTGAGTGTTAGCAACTGCCGTATGCTCCCTCCGTTCCGAAATGTAGTGCATATAGCTTTATTGAAAAATCGAACCTCGCAAACTTTTACCGAGTTTTTGTGTACCAAATTACACATGTAGAATACCATGTATATATCATTTCATACATCTTCAAGAGGTAACTATAAAGTTGGGTGAGGAGTCTACAAAGAAAGACCATTGTATCACCCGCAGCAATTTCAAGCATCCTTTAGTGTCGAGGAATATCATAGGAACTCTATATGATATGATTTTTATAGGATTTTTTTCCTTTAGAGCCAATTGGTTCATAGGAATAGATTCATATACTCCACATTTCAAAGAAAATAAACATGATATCATTTCTATTGCTTTAGAGCCACTTGGTTCATATGAATGGATTCCTATACTCCCTTAATTTCAAAGGAAAATAAAAATTAGCGTATATTCAATAGAAAAGTTCCTATGATATGAACCAAATTACATCTCTTTTCTAATCCCTCCTCATAGGAATTGAGAAACATGTCATCTCTATATTCAATAGAAAAGTTCCTATGATGTGAACCAAATGACATCTCTTTTCCAATCCCTACTCATAGGAAGTGAGATGCTCCATGTCATATCTTTCCCTACAACTTCCATGTATACATCTTCTATTCCTAAATAGATAGTACAACCCACTAGTAGCTTTTTTCCAAAACATGCAACTATGGCACAAGAACTATATAGTGTGCCAATAACTTTGAAAGATGGTCGCTGGATGAAGCTAACCCGACAGTGCAGAGATAGGCAAATCCGAGCACTACTGGCCGTTGGATATCATCAACATTCCACCAGATCTGCCACATGTACAATTTAGAAGACTCCATGGTTGAACTTAAGAATAATGCACAAACCTCAAAACACAAGCACTTCTCCTTTGTTCTAGAATCTTCTGTATCATAATTGATTATTTTTTCTAAATGAATTGCCATTATTTGTTTTTTACTTTATGATTTACTCCCTCTGTTCCAAAATAGATGACCCAACTTTGCACTAACTTTGTACAAAGTTAGTGCAAAGTTGGGTCATCTATTTTGGAAAGGAGGGAGTACAATGCACAACTCCATGAATCTTAACATTTTTATAAAACTTATTGATTTTGAATGAGATGAACTATGAGAACTAAGCGAACATCTACATCATGCATATATGACTCAAAGCTTTACATCCTATAGTGTGTATTTATTCATAATTTGGTTTCGAAATCTCATGCGTTTAATACATGTGTACCTTACTAGTTTTGAGTAGAGTAGCAAATTTCACGCGGCCCCGGGTATATCAAAATGCAGGGCCCATGCATCATTGCCTTTCGGTCGAACCTACGTCCACAATTTTTTGTACGTACTATATCTCCACTGGTCCACGAACCCAAAATGCTGCCTCGTTCCCGTAAAACCAAGCGGCCCACACATATTCAAGGCGTCGGCTCTAACCCATTTACTACGACGTGGACCCGCACGCCTTAGTACTCCTACAAACCCTACCACCACACTCATCATCGGTTTTCTTCAAGAGGACGAGGGAGAAGCCGATTTGTAGTGGAGGCGCTTTAAAAAAAGGATCTGTAGTGGAGACCCCTACCCTAGGGTGCCCTAGGTAGCTGCCGCATGCATCATTGTTTTCTCTTTTCTTTATGCTCTTGCGCCCTAGAGTGAAATGATGGTTGCTTCGTTCGTCCAGCTTAATGCGGGAAATGTGGGGCTTTCTGATTTGACCCCTCGTTGCTATTTTCTACTACTGCGGCACTACGACCGGGGTGCCTCCAATTCCAACCGCTGCTCCGAACTGTAATTTGGTGCATCGCACGTGGAACAAGATGGTGGATGAGCCACATGTTGGCCAAAGGGGTCCTGTTAAGTGTGTCGCCATTTCGTGTGCAGATTGACCTTGCTTGAGTTGCTACGCCAACACGACAGGAGCAGCCTACCACTTCGTTTTGCTCCTTGGTGAATCCTGACTATATTGATATAAAAAGATACGCGCTGAACTACCCTCTCCGTCTCGGTTTTTTTATTTTTAGGCGTCTCGGTTTATAGGGCCTAGACGTAGTTCTAGGTCATCCATTTGACTAACTAAATATGAGTTACTATGTCACAAAAAGTATATCATTGGATTCTTAAGCGGATGTAGTTGTATTTAAAAGTCGAGGGCGGAGCTTTTCCTGTGCGGTAGGTGGCGGGGCAGTTCCGCCTAGTCGGTTCGACAGAAACGGGAGAAGACGAGGGAGTAGGCTGCTGCAAACGTAGGGCTGTGTGATTTGACAGTGAGTTACTGCTGGACAGGTGGGGCCCCGTGATTTGACTTGCCATTATCATTTTAACTGCGGCGCTACGACCGGCATGAGTCTCCCAGATTCCTGACCACCTCCATACAGGTGCCTCTCCCAATGCTCCACCATGTAGTAGAGGCTGGCTCTTGCACGAGAGCCCACTTCTCCACTTTTTCCTTGCCTCTCTTTCCTCCACATATGCAAAAATGCCATGTAAAGCGCACTATTGTACTTACTTTTACTTGCTCCTACAGGTGCTTAAGCTTGCCACATAAGCATAAAGTCTGATGTGGCAAGTTAATCAAGAAGAGAGAGACTAGTTTGGTGACACAAGGAAGAAACGGTGCTAAGCGCGTGTACCTAGGTGAAAAGACAATTTGGAGTCTATAGCTAATTAAATGAAGCAAACTTAGCAACACCATTTCATTGGAAGAGGTCACTCCTTGGCAAATGCAATAAATACACGCGCTTAGCACCGTTTCTTCCTTGAGTACGAAGAAAGAGATAGAGAGGAGTAAAAAAATACACTTATAGCCAACCTTGTTGTAGTATGAGTGACTAAGTGATGACTATGTATGACATGCCAACATCAGATAGCCTAACGCACCATGTTAAATCTCCAAGGGCGTGACCGCGCGAGCGACGCGACGGTCGTGGTAGGCGCGACCATGATACGGGCTGCTGGCAGCCCTTGGATCTGAGATCAAACGGTCGCATGCTAAGTTGCTGAAAATTTGCAGAATAACCCTCCAGGATAGGATATTCACCCATAGGTCTAGAATCACGCCATGCAACCGTTCGATCTCAGATCCAAGGGCTCTCGGAAGCCCGTATGATGGGAGAATGGAAAGCCACTACCTTGCTGTTCGCACACTAGCAGTTCGCTCCTACTCGTCCCCGCACGTCCTTCAATACTACAACGGTTCGCTCCTAGTCGTCTCGTCCATTCACATTACGGCAGTTCCACTAATCCTAACCCTCCTCCCAAATCCATGGCGTCCCAAATCTCCACGATCGGCGGTGAGTACAAGGTTAGAACCATCACCGACGATGAGTTCGACGTCATCTACACCCGTTCTTCTGCGACGGTGAAAGGATGCCTTTCTCGCTTTAGACGCATGTTCGAAAACTCAGATGATGAGTGGGTCGCTGGGCTAGATGTTGAGTACACCACAGTCCTGGGACCAGAGAAGGATCTAAAGGACGAAGAGAGGAAGAAGCTCGCCGTGATCCAGGTTTGCGTAGATAACGTTTTCTTGGTCTACCACATATGCCATGCCGACGTTGAGTGCCAGGATTTTAAGAACTTCCTCAAGGACAAAACAATGAAATTCGTTACTATAGACTTTAAGAACGACAGGGATGTCCTGTGTTGGATAGGTCTCGTTGTAGGCAACCCCTTCAAACTCCAGAAGAATCGGCTGGTGTCCTCTCGTCAGCCTTCAATGCTGATCTTGGCAGGAGCCATGGTTCATCCTTCGTATGGTAAACTGGAGAAACCTCCATACACGTTTCATCATCATGCATGGCAGCGGAATGTACTAGATATAGACCACATCCACTATGCTGCAATGGATGGCTACCTTTTCTTCAATATCTACAAGGGTTGGATGAAGAGCAATAGCCAAGTGTGCGGTTCAAGCAAAGAAGTATCGGCCAAGAGGAAGAGGGACAAGGACGAAGTCGAGGACGTGGACGAGGACTCTGAGTAAGGTGGCAGTGTCGTTGCTCATGGTGGTTCTAATGCAGTGTCTACCGGAATAGTTGCAAAGTTTAATTTCAGGTGTGCTTAATTTAATTTGAGGGGTGTGTTGTGCTGAGCCCCCAGCAGAACTATGTTATGTTTCTTCTTGTTACTTTAACTCTTCAGTACGTACATACTAGTATTTCTTACATTTCATCTTTTAGTTGGTATAGTACTACCACTCGTGTCTTCACATTATATACGTACAATCTATATGGCCAACATCATATAGCCAGCAGTTTAGTTGTCAAAGAATTTCAGGGTGCTTAGTTTTGTCAAAGAATTCCAGGATGCTTAGAGGGTGCTTGGATCCAAGGGACTTATTTTAGTCTGACTAAAAATAGTCTCTTTAAGAGGCTAAAGTTCCAAGCACCCCTGACTGAAGAGGGGCTAAAACTAGTCTTGAGACTAAAATTTTTTAGTCAGGGGTACCCCTACTAAAATGTGGATCAGTCCTCTCTCTACTCATTTAACTCCTCTCCTTTAACACAGGCGAGTTCTAGATTGGAGGGTTTGGAGGATAATAAATGCTCATTAACTTGATTTTAGCCTTTTTAGTATTTGGATCCAAGCATGGGTGAGGCTAGCATGTTTTAGTCCCACTACTTTTAGTCATGGGACTAAAACGTATCCAAGCACCCTCTTAGTTTTATTTGAGGGGTGGGTTGTGCTGGACACCATTATTGTGACTAGCCTTTTTAATAGTACTATATGCATAATTTGGCGACGAGCGCTCTCTATATGTACCACCTTTTTTTAATTTCAATTTTGCTCCATGGCGCAATCCATCGATAGTACTACTGTACAAAAGTATACATTTTTAAAAGGCTAGAGTACTGTTCATCACATATATAGCCAGTTAAAGTCTCAACCTAGAACGACGTGCATGCCATGTAGTAAACCGATACGGAGGAAGTATAGTAAAATGAGGTGATTTTACCGAGAAATCAGCGGGGGAGCATGGCCTGTCATGCGGTCCCACGTGTCTTGATGTACCAAGGCGATGCGTGTGTCCCTCTTGAGGAAGAAGCAATAATAGTATGTGGTTTGAGATGATGGCGAACCGAAGTGTGAAATAATGGTTGTTTCATCCGTCTGGGAAAGTGCGGCATTGTGATTTGACGTCTCATTGCTCATTACTACTACTGGGCTAGTACGAGTGGGGCGCGTCCCCCCTGCTGTTCTGCAATTTTATTTGGTGCTTGACACGTCGACCCGATTGCTATATGTCCCACATGTCGGCGACAGGAAGTACATAATTCATGAAAGGGAGCGTCGACGGAGGAGTATACTACAGAATTCATGAAAGGGAGCGACTTAGTTTTGGAAAAAATTGTTTTTACGGAGTACGTACCCACTAGGGTTTATAGGGATCATCTAAAAAGCACTCGTTTTTCCGTTTGATAAGTCTGAATTCTACTATACTAGTAGTAGTACCATTACATGTTGAATTTCGAGGTGCGTTAGATCACCCGACGCAAGCAGTGTCAAGAGGAAACTAACCAATGCATGTACAAGTTCATGGAAATTTAGTGGTCATTCATGCATTCGTTCTAATTAATGCCCCGGTAAACATAACTTCTTGAAAAAAACGAGCGTACTAATTACTTGTGCAAAATACGAAATTAATTCGACCACTCAGCGTCTACCTTGGTTGGAGAGATTTTGAAATTGAGCCATAAACTAGAAAGGAGGGAGTAGTAACTTTTGTCTCGATTACTATTTGTGGCCTTGTATAGATGCAAAATGTATTTTTTATAGTGGCCTTGTATAAGTAAATGGATGGAGTACTAACCAAAGTACATAGTAGGGACGAGGAGTAAACGGAGGGAGTAGTAAAATTTTCTCCTCGTGCTGCGAGCCACCGCGCACGTGGGCGAGGGAGCGGGCGTAAGGCATACTAGTAAGCAAGCTTCACCTCATCCTGCGAGCCACTGCGCCCGTGGGCGGGGAAGACGGCGTACTAAGCAAGCTTTTCCTCGTTCTTCGAGTTGACGGGACACATCAAAAGTACTCCAGTGTATAGAGCATTGCATCTAAGGTAGGCCCCACATGGTTTGCCTATTTTTTTAATTTAACATAACGCGTAAAGTCACAATTTGTTTGTTCACCCGTGGTAGACGATCCTCCCTCCACCAAGTGGACAACCAGTACACGTGCCAAATTACCACATGGGCTGCCTTTTTCATACAGAAATGAGCTCCACCGTGTACCCGCGCGGGTGTGGTTGGGAAAGAGACGGGAGTACGTGTGCCGTGCGTGCACCTCTTCTCTTCGTGCACGTCCCCCACCTACGTGGGTGTGTGTGAGAGAGATACAAACCTAGACATAATGCGCCGTCCATCCCCATGCCTCCGCCCAGTCCGACCACCAGTCACCACCACGCCCCACTCCTCCTCACCTTATCTCTCATCTTTCTCCCTCCATTTTTATATACAAGGGGCCACTATCAAAATTACAATTTGCAGATATACAAGGCCACTAACACTAATCGATGCAATATTAATGGTGTTTGCCTCGTGGTACTAGCAAAGGAGGACATTAATTATCCCTTGCATGCATGCGTGAGTTTGTAAAAAAAATGCATCTTGATGTTCCGTGCAATGCACGGGCATCTTGCTAGTCCATGAAAACGACACATGGAAAAATTCCACGGCTTGGGGCGGCAACTGGCTCCGTCGGGCGAGGGGAGGGAGGTGGATCAGCGAGCTGCATAGCTCGTATCCGGCGGGCTACCCAGGCGGCTTGGATGCGGAATAACTACTCTTCGTAAGCCATTGTAAGAGTGGACAAAATGGTGGAGGGGATAGGGGAGCGACCCGGTCATGAACGGACGTGTGTCCAAAGTGGGTTTCTCGGCTTCCACACGGGCGGGTTTCATGGAGGTGTTTGAATGCGGCACGGAGGCGTGTTCAGCCGGGCGTGCCGCGATTGGCGCCCTCGACTCTGACCTAGGACACCGTGCCGTTCTTCCACTGACATGTGGGCTCTTTGGGTGCATGGCATGCATGTTAGTGACCCAACGCAGGCAGCGCACAACAGAGGAACCTTTGATGGGCCAGGGCGGTCAAAAGCAGGCATTTCATAAACTGATGATTGTTTATTGAGTGTGACGTCATCTTTTTCATGTAGATAAGTCTACTATGTTGATAGCCCGTTTGATACGTTGTGATTCATAAAGACCGCTGCAAACATCAATGTTCTGCTTATCACAGATAAGATTGATTAATACCCATAACAATCCATGTCCTTAACAAAGGGTGCATGCACGTATAGGTTGAACGTGTGTCTTGCGTCGTGTGTTGTGTGCATGCAGGCGTGCGAGTGTTGCGTGCGTGCAAGGGTACGTTTTAGTGTTCCATGCATGGGTGCGTACGTGCGTGTGTTCGTGAGTGCATGTGTACGTGTCAGTGTTGCACGCCAGCATGCGTGCGTGTGTACGTGTCAGTGTTGCACGCCTACATGCGTGCGTGTCTTGCGTGCGTGCATGTGTACGTGCGGGGTGAGGCTACACCTCAGTCGACTAACTTTTTCATCTCTGGCCATTAGATTTTCCAGCCGTTGGATACGAAATCAAGGGCCTCCATTTTATCATCAAACTCCACCCCCCCTGAGCCGCCAGCCACCACCGGCCGAACTGCCAGCCCCCGCCGGCCGGCCCGCCCTCCCCGAAACCACTCATTTATTACCATTTTTGTCCTTCATATACGCGCTGACGGGTGAGCCCTATGGTAATGTGCACTGCTAAATGTGGACCGTTTGACTGGTCAATTGATCGTGTTATCAAGAAATTACGGAGCTGTATGGTGAGCCAGTGACCGTATGATCACCCTAAAATGTACTCCTATTTTATTAACACAGTATAGACTCAAACTACCATTTCTTTCTTTCATATATGGGCTGACAGGTGGGCCCCATGGTTACGCGCCCTGATGGTGCAACACTAGTTGCGCCACGTGGAACGTTTGACTGGTCAATTGATTGTGTCATCAACAAAATACGGAGTTGTATGGGTGAGCTAGTGACCGTATAATCATGATATGTATTTGTTTAACACGGTACAGACGCAAGGGCTCATATATACGCACAAGCACTCACCGCTATAAGTGCACACACGCGAACCCTACCCCTATGAGCACCTTCGAGAGAGTGGGCCAGCATATATGATCTTGAGATTTTACGAAGTCACCATAGGTGCCTCGTAGTCGAGTGGAACGTCTCCTCCCACTGAACGTACGTCACCGGAAAATACTGAAATTAACACAAGATAAATGCGAGCACCGGGACTTTAACCTTGGTGGGCTCGAGAAACCACTGTCCTCTAACCATCCAACCACATGTTGGTTAGCGCGACAAAATGTATGTGGTGACCGTGATGAGCTTATTCTGAAGTCCAGTGACCATATCGTGCTTTCGCTTCAAATACAATGACCGTAAGTGTCGTCAACAAAATACGGAGCACGCATCAAATGCAAAGTCCGTCAGTGTCATCAACAAAATATGGAGACATATTGTGAGCTAGATACCGTTGTAGTATTGTATATGCTTATTTTCTTAGTGGCCGATTGCGTGTGTGGTGTGGTGGGCACATCATTTCTAGTTGTGGTGGGTCAACATGAAGACTCATGGGTCGGTTCCATCCTGCGCCACATATAGGTTGGACCAAGACATGTTATACGAAGACCCATGTGGAGGACTCGACGTACAACACGAAGCTACCAGAGTCGCGGAGGACTCTATACCCACTGGTGATAAGCCGACTATATATGATTTGTAACCCTAGGCCCTTAGTATTTTATACAAGCTTGGGGGCTAGTTCATCGATAGTATACACACACGCACAATTCCTGGTATTCACATGTACTTTGTACACACCCCTATCACTAATATACAGTACCAGGAGTAGGCTCTTTCTTCAACTGCAATTGAATTCTAGCATGTGCATGTGTTTATTTCATATTATCGATCCATAGAATGAGAGCGGTTTGAAATACAGGCAATGGATGCTTTTGCAATTCATATATAAACATTAATTAGTGCACTCCATGTTGTTAGTGTGAAGCACTTTATACATTTGTCACTTGCATGGATACATTCCAAATTGCTAGCTATGAAATAGAATACATGTCGAATTCAACATAAAGGGGGTTTCGAAGATTCGAATTCATAGGAAGTGCATTCATATATTTGAACCCGAGATAATGGCATTTGTAAATCAGATGTAAAAGGGGGCATCAATCTTTGTTGTGAGTTTGAACATGCTATATATATTCGTACACATATCTAACTTTTTTTTGCAACCAAGGAGATTATATCTGGAACCATGCATGAAGTGAGGTAAGTTGCATATTTTTTAATATATACTCGTGTACAATGTATATTCAAGTGTACCCCCTCCATTCCAAAATAATCATAGCTTTAGGATTTTCAAGAGTAAAGATTTGTGAAGTTTGACAAATCCTGAAAGTTCAATTCAAGAGAACCGAAAACGTTAAATGCTTCTGCTCCCAAATATTGAGGGCTCCTTTGATTCAAAGGAATTGCATAGGATTTCTGGAGGATTTAAAACCTTAGGATTTTTTCCCGTGATGCTCGTTTGATTCGTAGGATTGTCATCTTTAGGAATTTTTCCATATGATCCATTTTTACTACATTTTGGAGGAAAATTTCCATCCACTCAAACCTCTTTGTAGAATTCCTTTGTTTTTCCTATGCTATCAAACATTCTTTCAAATCCTGTAGGATACTATGGGACATGCCACCCTATTCCTGCATTTTTCCTATTCCTTCATTTTGACAATCCTGTGAATCAAAGAGGTCCTAAACGAAGCGCCAAATAGGCCTCTGGTCACCCGAAACTGCGTGAGACTAATGTTTTGTTGGTAGGAAATTACGGTCCTGACTCTGGCCCATGTAGCCTATCGGCCCGATGTCCAAAGGTCTAAACCGGGGTAGGTTTGTAACTTCACCAAGACACTAGAGAAGCATTCATACGCCGTGGGAGCCTACCCATGCGCTCGGCCGAAATCTATCCCGCCCACATTTGGGACACCTGACATGAATGTCCTACCCCCAACCCGCAATATGTCCGAAATTTTAGATGGGGGGAAAGTTTGTAACTTTCCCCATATTTCAAACAAGAGCGTCTCAAACCGAAGCATTGTTCCCCCTTAGTTCCCCGCCCCCCTCCGTTTCCCCATTCATACTCCATGGGCGCGGAAACGCCCTCTCCACCAGCCGCGAAACCCCAGCATCCTCCGTCCTCCACCCCATAGCGGCCAATCCACCACCGCCCTCCTCCATCACGCCGGAACCGGTACCCCGACATCGTCGTCCAACGCAACCGCAACGCCCTCAAGGACTTAGCAGCTGAAGCCGAGGCAGAGCTGCCTCCACGACGCCGATGCCAACGTGCGCCGTACTAGAACCACTCCAACCACGCCGTCCCGCGCCTCACTGCCGCGGCTCCACTGTCGCAACCGTCCACCGCACCGGAGCTGTTCTCGCTACGCTGTCGTTCGCCGCCTCGGATCTGCTTCCCCGCCACCGACAGACGGCCACCGCACCACACTCAACAACTTGGCCATGGGTTCGTCCAAGGCTGCACCGTCCTCCACAACTTCTGGTTTCCGGCGAACAACAAGAAGATCGTCGGAATAACAGAAGGAGGACACAACACTGCCAGCACAAAGAGGTACTCCTCTTCCCTTATTCGTGCAAATCTTACGTCTCCGCTCACCATATTCATCCCACGAAAGAAACTAGTTGAGCGCTTCTTACTGCATCTTCTTCCTGATACTAAATGCACAAGGTTTCCTCCCTTTTACTACTTCACCTTCGCTAGAGGTCAGTAGCCCGCCTGGATTTCAATTTAGGGTCAGTCGAACCGCAATTAAAAGAAGCAGCACCTGCTTAGGCGCGCGGAGCACCTAGTCCGCCTGTTCCCCGATTCTCCTTGTACTGATAGTGCATTACAAGGTCCAAGTCTCCGCTCCCCTACTCCACCATCCAAGGTGCTTGCTCTAACTTGGCAATGTGATATCTGGTTGCATGCTGCATATGGTGTCTAGCTCGTATTGCTCCTAATTAGTGTAAACTGCATCTGCTTAGCTTACACATGATACATGTGAATATGACACGCTTTCCTGTTTTTGGTACATACTCTATCTTATGATAAGGCACTTTTCTTGTGTATCCCTCATCAATGCTCCTAATTTGTTAAATTGCATCTCCTTATTTTGCACATTATACATGTGAATATGACACGCCTTCCTATTTTTGGTACATACTACATCTGCCTATCACACCATGTTCTTAAATCAAACTACTGTTCTTGTGTACCCTGCGTCTATCGCTTATGATGAGTCAGTCACGCGCGTGGGTTAATATGAGACGCAATACTCTTATAAAGAATGCAATTTCATCCTCTCCACACGATTCTCAAGAAACAGCAAGCCTAAATGAAGATATTAAACGTAGCTCTG
The DNA here is from genome assembly GCF_056163025.1 of Triticum urartu. Classification (NCBI taxonomy): domain Eukaryota; kingdom Viridiplantae; phylum Streptophyta; class Magnoliopsida; order Poales; family Poaceae; genus Triticum; species Triticum urartu. The sequence continues at coordinate 606,199,597 of NC_141874.1, read as the reverse complement.
TACCTGAAGACCGCACTTCCCCTACACCACCATCACAGGTGCTTGCTCTAACTTCGCAGTGTGATATGTGGTTGCATGTTGCATACGGTGTCTAGCTTGTAATGCTTCTAATTAGGGTAAATTGCATCTGCTTAGTTTACACACTATACCTGTGAATATGACATGCCTTCCTATTTTTGGTACACACTACATCTATGTGTTAACCTTGTTCTTACATGAAACTACCTCTCTTCTGTATCCTGCATCAATCACTTACGATGAGTCACCTTTATTCGTTGCATATTGCATATTATTTCTAGCCTGTTGCCATGCATTGCTTCTAATTTGGTCAAATACATTTGTTAGGGCACCCTTTTAATTTGGCAGAGTGATATTGGTTTCATCTTTCATATGGTTTCTAGCTTGCATCGATTCTAACAAGTTCAAGCACCTTGTGCTTAGTTTACACTTTATACATCATACATGTCAATATGTCACGCCGTCCTGTTTTTCATATAGATTCCATCCTCCTATCATGCGTCTGCCTTACATGAAAGTAGTGTTCGTCAGTATCATGCATCAATGAGTTCTGAAGAGCAAATTTTATTATTTTTTCTTGTGGGTTTGACTTGACAAGGCAAAATCAAGAAAGAGGAAGGAAAAGAGTAAAGAAGGCGATGATGGTGGTCCTCTGCAGCAAAATAAACGGAGCATCTGTACCGATTTTCCTTGTACTGATAATGCATTACAAGGTTCAAGTCTCCGCTCCCCTACTCCACCATCCAAGGTGCTTTCTCTAACTTGGCAGTGTGATATCTGGTTGCATGTTGCATATGGTGTCTAGCTCGTATTGCTCCTAATTAGTGTAAACTGCATCTGCTTAGCTTACACATGATACATGTGAATATGACACGCTTTCTTGTTTTTGGTACATACTATATCTGTCTATCACACCATGTTCTTACATGAAACTACTCTTCTTGTGTATCCTGCATTAGTCACTTATGATGGGACACCTTTAAGTTGGCAGTGTGATATTGGTTTGCGTCTTGAATATGATTTCTAGCATGTATTGCTTCTAGTTTGATGAACGCCACCTATGACGAGACAGTTTTAACTTGGCAGAGTGATATTGACTGCACCTTCCATATGGTGTCTTGCAGTGTTTCTAATTTGTTGAAGTGCCTTCTGCTTAGTTACCACATCATAGGTGTGAATATGTCAAGCTGTCCATTTTTTTGTACATATTCCATCCTCGTATCACGACTTTGCCTTTCATCAGAGTACTGTTCGTCAGTATCATGCATGAATGAGTTCTGAAGAGCGAATGATATTCCTTTTTCTTGTCGGTATGACCTCACAATGCAAAATCAATAAAGCTGAAGGAAATTGGCAAGGCATTGGATGATGGTGGTCCTTCCGAGCAACTGAAACGGAGGTTCTGTACAGATTCTACTCCGCCATCTTCCCAACAAGATTCGCAAGACAACGCAAGGCTAGACAGTCAATGTAGCTATGTAGATGATGAGCACATCTCCCCTACTCCACCATCACAGGTGCTTGCTCTAACTTGGCACTATTATATGTGGTTGCATGTTGCGTATGATGTCTAGCTTGTATTGCTTCTAACTTTGTTGAATTGCATCTGCTTACTTTACACATAATGCCTGTGAATATGACATGTGTTCCTGTTTCTACATCAGACTACTATTTTTGCATATCTCGCATTAGTCACTTATGATAAGGCACCTTTAAGTCGCCACTGTGATATTGGTTGTGTCTTGCATATGATTTCTAGCATGTACTGCTTCTAATTTGTTGAAACGCCATACAGTTTGAACTTGGCAGAGTGATATTGGTTGCATCTTTCATATGGTGTCTAGCTTGCAGTGCTTCTAATTTGTTGAAATGCCTTCTGCTTAGTTACCACATCATAGGTGTGAATATGTCACACCATACTATTTTTCATACATATTCCATCCTCGCATCATGTGTTTGCCTTTCATCTGAGTAATGTTCGTCAGTATCATGCATGAATGAGTTCTGAAGAGCAAAATCATTACAGCTGAAGGAAATTATTCCGACAGTGGATGATGGTGGTCCTTCGGAGCAACTCAAACAGGGGGTCTCTACAGATTCTACTCCGCCATCCTCCCAACAAGATTCGCAAGACAACACAAGGCTGGACAGTCAACGTAGCTGTGCAGATGATGAGCACATCTCCCCTACTGCACCATCACAAGTGCTTGCTCTAACTTGACACTATTATATGTGGTTGCATGTTGCGTATGATGTCTAGCTTGTATTACTTCTAACTTGAATTGCATCTGCTTACTTTACACATAATGCCTGTGAATATGACACGTGTTCATGTTTCTAGAACATATGTGTACATGATGAGCACATCTCCCCTACTCCACCATCACAGGTGCTTGCTCTTACTTGGAACTGTTATACGTGGTTGCGTTTACCATATGATGTCTAGTTTGTATTGCTTCTGATTATGTCGAATTGCATCTGCGTAGCTTACAACTTATACCTACAACGATCACTTACCCATAAGACACATTTAACTTGGGACTCTGATGTAGGTTGCATCTTGCATTGTCTTCTAGCTTGTACTGCTTCTAATTTCTTGAAATGGCTCTTACGACGAGACACTTTTTACCTGATAGAGTGATATTGGTTGCATGTTCATATGGTGCCTAGCTTTCATTGTTGGAAATATGCCCTAGAGGCAATAATAAATTAATTATTATTATATCATATTTCATTGTTCATGATAATCGTTTATTATCCATGCTAGAATTGTATTGATAGGAAACTCAGATACATGTGTGGATAAATAGACAACACCATGTCCCTAGTAAGCCTCTAGTTGACTAGCTCGTTGATCAATAGATGGTTATGGTTTCCTAACCATGGATGAGAGAGTCCTGGATTAGGGGGTGTTCGGGTAGCTGGACTATACCTTCAGCCGAACTCCAGGAGTATGAAGATACAAGATTGAAGACTTCGTCCCGTGTCTAGATGGGACTTTCCTTGGCGTGGAAGGCAATCTTGGCGATGCGGATATTCAAGATCTCCTACCATTGTAACCGACTTTGTGTAACCCTAACCCTCTTCGGTGTCTATATAAACCGGAGGGTTTTAGTCTGTAGAACAACTTCGTCATACAACAATCATACCATAGGCTAGCTTCTAGGGTTTAGCCTCCTTGACCTCGTAGTAGATCTACTCTTGTACTACCCATATCATCAATATTAATCAAGCAGGACGTAGGGTTTTACCTCCATCAAGAGGGCCCGAACCTGGGTAAAACATCGTGTTCCTTGCCTCCTGTTACCATCCGACCTAGACGCACAGTTCGGGACCCCCTACCCGAGATCCGCCGGTTTTGACACCGACATTGGTGCTTTCATTGAGAGTTCCTCTGTCTCGTCGCTTTTAGGCCCGATGGCTCCTTCGATCATCAACAACGATGCAGTCCAGGGTGAGACTTTTCTCCCCGGACAGATCTTCATCTTCGGCGGCTTCGCACTGCGGGCCAATTCGCTTGGCCACCTTGAGCAGATCGAAAGCTACGCCCCTGGCCATCAGGTCAGGTTTGGAAGCCTGAACTACACGGCTGACATCCGCGGGGACTTGATCTTCGACGGATTCGAGCCACAGCCAAGCGCGCCGCACTGTCTCGATGGGCATGATATAGCTCTGCCGCTGAACAGCGCCTTGGAGGCCGCACACGCATCGGTTCCAACCATTGATTTGGAGCCTACTGCGTCGATCGAGGATCAGCGGTTGGACGCTGCCTCAGGGGCTGCGATCTCAGAGGCGATCAAGCCGAACTCCAGCCCCGCACCCCACATGGCCCGTGACTCCGAGGAGCCGGATTCCTCTCCGAACTCCGAGCCCCCCGCGCCCCTGCCGATCGAATCCGATTGGGCGCCGATAATGGAGTTCACTGCCGTGGACAGCTTTCAGCACTCGCCCTTCGGCGACATCCTGAATTCTCTAAAGGCTCTCTCTTTATCAGGAGAGCCCTGGCCGGACTACGGTCAGCAAGGTTGGGATACGGACGATGAAGAAATTCAAAACCCACCCACCACCCACTTCGTAGCCACTGTCGACGACTTAACCGACATGCTTGACTTCGACTCTGAAGACATCGACGGCATGAACGATGATGCAGGAGACAAACAAGAACCAGCACCTGTAGGGCGCTGGAAGGCCACCTCGTCATATGACATATATATGGTGGACACTCCAAAGGATGGAGATGGCGATGGAACAGCGAGGGACGTTAACTCTAAGAAACAGCCCAAGCGCCGGCGTCAGCGGCGCCGCTCTAAATCCCGCCAAAGCAAAAATGGTGATTCCGGCACGGGAGATAATACTAGCCTGGATAGTGCTGAAGAACACCCCCTCCAGCAAAATTCAGCACAGGAGGACAGAGAAGCTAGCCCTCGCGAGAGGGCGGCGGACCAAGAGGTTGAGGACGATAATTATACGCCTCCCTCCGAAGACGAGGCAAGCCTCAACGATGACGAGTTCGTCGTGCTAGAGGATCTCGCCGAACAAGAGCGTTTTAAACGCAGGCTTATGGCCACAGCAAGCAGCCTCAAGAAAAAGCAGCAACAGCTTAGAGCTGATCAGGATTTGCTAGCTGACAGATGGACTAAAGTCCTTGCGGCCGAAGAGTATGAACTCGAACGCCCCTCCAAGAGTTACCCAAAGCGCAGGCTGCTACCCCGACTAGAGGAGGAAGCACCTACATCACCAGCGCATGACATGGCCGACCGGCTACCTCGTGTCCGCGACAGAGAGGCCTCTTGGCCCTCCACTCAAGCCATGCCCCGACGCCGCGTCAAGCATACTAAGGCACGGGAAAATGCACCCGACCTGCGCGACATACTGGAGGACAAGGCAAGGCAAACAAGATCGATCTATGGATCGCGCAGGCGCCCCACGGCACGTGACGGTGATCGTCACTCCGGATGCAATAAATCCGGCGGGGCCAAACTCAACAGACAAAGCTCCTTCGAGCTGCGTCGTGATATAGCCCAATACAGAGGCGCCGCACACCCGCTATGCTTCACAGATGAAGTAATGGATCATAAAATCCCTGAGGGCTTCAAACCCGTAAACATCGAATCGTACGATGGCACAACAGATCCTGCGGTATGGATCGAGGATTATCTCCTTCATATCCACATGGCCCGCAGTGATGATCTACATGCCATCAAATACCTCCCACTCAAACTTAAGGGACCGGCCCGACATTGGCTCAATAGCTTGCTAGAAGACTCAATCGGTTCTTGGGAGGACCTGGAAGGCGCATTCCTTGACAACTTCCAGGGCACTTATGTGCGACCACCGGACGCCGATGACCTAAGCCACATAATTCAGCAGCCAGAGGAATCGGCCAGGCAATTCTGGACACGGTTCCTAACAAAGAAAAACCAGATAGTCGACTGTCCGGACGCAGAGGCCTTAGCGGCCTTCAAGCATAATATCCATGACGAGTGGCTTGCCCGGCACCTGGGATAGGAAAAGCCGAAATCTATGGCAGCCCTCACGACACTCATGACCCGCTTTTGCGCGGGAGAAGACAGCTGGCTAGCTCACAGCAACAACTTAACCAAGAACCCTGGTAATGCGAATACCAAGGACAAAAGTGACAGGTCGCGTCGGAACAAACAAAAGCGCCGCGTTAATAGCGACAGCAACGAGGATACGGCAGTTAATGCCGGATTCTGAGGCTACAAATCTGGTCAACGGAAAAAGCCATTCAAAAGAAATACTCAGTGCCCGTCCAGTTTGGACCAAATACTCGACCGCTTGTGCCAGATACATGGCACCCCCGAAAAGCCAGCCAATCACACCAACAGGGATTGTTGAGTGTTCAAGCAGGCAGGCAAGTTAAGAGCCGAAAACAAAGACAAGGGGCTGCATAGCGATGACGAGGAGGAGCCCAGGCCGCTGAACAACAGTGGACAGAAGGGATTTCCCCCGCAAGTGTGGACGGTGAACATGATCTACGCAACCCACATCCCCAAGACGGAGCGGAAGCGTGCGTTGCGGGACGTATATGCGATGGAGCCAGTCGCCCCAAAGTTCAACCCATGGTCCTCCTGCCCGATCACCTTTGATCGAAGGGACCACCCCACTAGCATCCGTCACGGCGGCTTCGCCGCACTGGTTCTAGACCCAATCATTGATGGATTTCATCTCACAAGGGTCCTCATGGACAGCGCAGCAGCCTGAACCTGCTTTACCAGGATACAGTGCGAAAAATGGGCATAGATCCCTCAAGGATCAATCCCACCAAAATGACCTTTAAAGGCATCATACCAGGTGTAGAAGCCAACTGTACAGGCTCAGTCACACTGGAAGTGGTCTTCGGATCTCCGGATAACTTCCGAAGCGAGGAGTTAATCTTCGACATAGTCCCGTTCCGTAGTGGCTATCACGCACTGCTCGGGCGAACCGCATTCGCAAAATTCAACGCGGTACTTAACTATGCATACCTCAAGCTCAAGATGCCAGGCCCTAGAGGAGTAATCACGGTCAATGGGAACACTGAACGCTCCCTCCGAACGGAGGAGCACACGGCAGCGCTCGCAACAGAAGTACAAAGCAGCCTCTCTAGGCAGTTCTCCAGTTCGGCCTTCAAAAAGCCGAACACTGTCAAGCGCGCCCAGAGTACCCTACAACAAGACCGCCTGGAACGTTCTGAGCTAGCGTAGCAATGCGGCCCCAACCCTAGCCCCCGCGATATAGCGAAACCAGCGCTTCACGTACATAACTACGCTCTTGAAATACCATGGGCATAGGGGAAGGGGCACTATCACGGCACGCCCGAAAAACGGCTTAAACCGCACCAGGGGCTGCCGGATTCCTTTTTTTCTCTTACTCTCAGGACTCCATACGTTCGGCAATTCAACTGCCGCACAAATGATGCAAGATCCAGGAAAGCAGACAAGCCACGCCGCATTATGGAACTCCCAGGTGGTCTCTATTGTGAGCAGTATACCTATTTTTTAATACAATTCCGCGGCCTGCCCCTGGCCGGGACATGTTAAATAGTCCAATTTCTTTTGCTTATCGCACTATTTGTATCATTCCGCTTTCATAGCAGCCTTTCTATAAACAATGCATAGCTTTTTGTCTATTTTTTGCATTATCCTCTTTTTATATATATGTTTATTAATAACATGTCGCATCCGTACACTATGGTACGGCAAAATACGCCAGGGGCTTTAGTACCCATCTATATGGCGTGAGAAGTCCGTACACTTTCACAAGTGCGGCACCCCGAACTTATAGCACTATATGCATCGCCTCCGAATCATGATTTGGGTCAATGGTTGGGTTTGCCCGGCTCCTATGTTTTGGTGCCTTACATTCCGCTATATCGGCTAAGGTAGCACTAGGAGAACTACTGTGATTGTGCCCCAGTTGAGCTGGGCTGAGCACCTCAATAGAGAAAGCTAAAACCGACTGTCATGATGAAGCGAGAGACGGTCGCTGTTCAAGAGGTTTTTCGAGTCCTTAAAGACTTATGCCGCTTCGAGCGAGGAACCGGCTTTGTCCGGCCAAGGCGTGGATAGCGCCCCGAACTCGGTCTTCCGAATACTAGGGGCTTCGCCAAAATTTAAAATTATAGAGTTCTATGGCTAAGTGAGAGTGTTCAAGCATTATAGTCCGATTGCCTTGTTCGTTGTGCTGATCGCCTCCCTCGACGGACCCAATCATGGGAAAAAGAGCGCTTAGGTTTATCCCGAACACCCTAGCACTAGTGGCATGGGGGCAGAAGCTGACGACTGGCCATCTCTCAATTTTTTGATAAACGGCCGCATAGAAAGTAATATTTTAAATTCAACAAGCATTGCTTAGCGCATATGAACAAGTTTTCAGCGCACAGGATAACACGAGCGAGTTCATTCAAAAATTACATCCTTGGTACATTCATCCACCATAAGGCGGGCACCAGCCAGAACATCCTTGTAATAGTTCTCGGGCTTGCGATGCTCCTTCCCCGGCGACGGCCAGTCCCTCACAAGCTTCTCACCGTCCAGCTTACCCCAGTGCACCTTTGCACGGGCAAGGGCCCTACGGGCACCTTCGATGCAGACGGAGCGCTTGATGACCTCGAGCCTTGGACAAGCCTCCACCAGCCGCCGCACCAGTCCGAAGTAGCTCCCAGGTAGGGCCTCTCCAGGCCACAGCCGAACTATGAAGCCCTTCAGGGCCTGTTCGGCCGCCTTGTGGAGCTCGACCAGCTGCTTCAGCTGGTCGCTCAAGGGCACAGGGTATCCGGCCTCAGCGTACTGAGACCAGAGCACCTTCTCCGTCGAGCTGCCTTCCTCGGCTCGGTAGAATGCGGCGGCATCGGATACACTGCGGGGAAGATCTGCGAATGCCCCTGGAGAGCTCCGGATTCAGGTAAGTAACAAGTAGTTTACTTTTATATGTCTGCTTTGCATAGAGAATGCCTTACCCGCCGCTATCTTTTTCACCGCATCCAATTCCTGGAGGGCCTTCTGGGCTTCGGCCTTGGCAGATTTGGCAGTTTTAAGGGCCGCAGCAAGCTCGGACGCTCGCGTCTTCAAGTCGAGCTCCAAACTCTCATGTTTTTCCATGAGAGCCTGAACCTCTTGCTGCACCTCGCCGAGCTGCGCCTCAAATTTCTCCCGCTCGGTGCGCTCCGTGGCCGCTTTCTTCTCAGCCTCGGACAGCGCCTGCTTGAGGGTCTCCACCTCAGTTGTGGCCCCTACAATAAGCAGTGTACTCCTGTCATGTTTTGCAATTGCGTCTTCTTATAGGCATATTTTCTATAAGGTATCTCTTACCTTCTTTCTCCTCGATCTGTCATTTGGCAAGGCCGAGCTCTTGCTCGGTCCGCTCGAGGCCCTGCTTCAGGGCACCCACCTCCGCAGTCAGTGCGGCGGTGGCCAGCAGCGAAGCCTGCATACGTATATTGACTCCTTTTTAGTTAGACTCCTGCAATATTTAATAGATCCTCTATTCGGCTTTTCTTTTCGAACGCCAAACAGTGCATCAGGGGCTACTGTCTATGCGGTAATATTTTTACATATTTTTTACTTACCTCGAAGCCTGTTAGAAGGCTAGCACAAGCTTCGGTCAGTCCGCTTTTGGCGGAGCGAACCTTCTGGACCACCGTACTCATGATGGTACGGTGCTCCTCGTCGATGGAGGCGCCCTTAAGCACCTCCAGCAGATTGTCCAATGCCTCCGGTTGGACGGAGGATGCCGGCTCAATAGGCTTGCTCCTCTTGGCAGGAGTTCGCCTGTCGTGGTCCGGAACCATTGATGATTCCGGCGCGGTGTCCGGCTCAAAGCCGGACTTGGAGCGTTGGGGGGGTCTAGTCCCCTTTACTCCTGGAGTCTAGGAGGTCACCTCGCGGTTTCTCCTGGGCCACCTCCTCTTGCCCCGGAGCTTGTCGCGACGCCACTTCGGCGTCATCCGCAGCACAGGGGGAGGCAGCGGGCGGAACTGAATTCACGTCTGAGGAATCCAGGGAGCCGCTCGACGACTCGTCGAGCCCGTCCTTGGGCGGGATGCATGATTATATTCGACATTAGGGAAAGCTGCGCAACAAAAGGAATATCATGAGTTACTCTGGTATCCGAACACTTACGATTTCGCCGGACGCTTGGCCCTGTACGGCCACTCCTCTTCGTCCTCGTCAGCGTTGGGGGCGTAGTCCGGTGGAGGGGTTTTCCACTTCTTGGACCCTTCGGCCTCCCCTACTGGGGCGGCCTTCCTCTTCTTTCCTCCCCCCGCTGGAGGGGGGGAGGTCTCTTCTTCCTCCTCCTCGTCTTCACAGGAGGAGTGCGTCTCGGACTCGTCGGACAATGAGTCCGACACCACCATATGCCGGGAACTCTTTCGAGTCCCCGTGGCCTTCTTCTTCTTGGCCTTCTTCTCCGGCACCACATAAGGTGCCGGAACCAGCAGCTTCACTAGGAGAGCAGGGGCTGGCTCTTCGGGCAAGGGAGCCGGACAGTTAATCAGTCCGGACATCGCCCGCCAATCCTGTCAAAGGTGAGGGAGTTTAGATCCCGCATAGAGTCAAACTATGAAGAAAACTTAACATCCTGTAAAAGATGAAAATATTTTACCTCACCAAAAGGACGCTGCGAGCTGAATCCGCGGTCTTCGGAGGCTGATGTGGGAGCCTCAGCGCCTTTGGTTAGCCCCCTCCAGACATCTTCGTACGTCGTGTCGAAGAGCCTGCTCAGAGTACGGTGCTGCGCCGGGTTGAACTCCCACAAATTGAAGTCCCGTTCTTGACACGGAAGGATCCGGTGGACGAGCATGACCTGGACTATGTTGACAAGCTTGAGCTGCTTGTTCACCAGGGATTGGATCCATTTTTGCAGTCCGTCACCTCTTCTTCATCGCCCCACGACAGGCCCGTCTCCTTCCAGGATGTGAGCCGCGTAGGGGGTCCAGATCGGAATTCAGTGATGTAAAACCACCCTGACTGCCACCCCTTCAAGGTCTCCACGAAGGAGCCCTCGAGCCATAGGACATTGGCTATTTTGCCCGCCATGGCACCTCCGCACTCTGCCTGGTTGCCACGCACCACCTTTGGCTTGACGTTGAAGGTCCTGAGCCAGAGGCCTAAATGGGGACGGATGCAGAGGAAAGCCTCGCACACGACGATAAACGCCGAGATGTTGAGGATGAAGTTCGGGGCCAGATCGTGGAAATCTAGGCCATAGTAGAACATGAGCCCGCAGACAAATGGGTGGAGAGGAAAACCCAGTCCGTGGAGGAAGTGGGGAAGAAATACTACCCTCTCATGGGGCCTTGGGGTGGGGAGAAGCTGCCCCTCCTCAGGAAGCCGGTGCGCGATGTCTTTGGACAGGTATCCGGCCTTCCTTAGCTTTTTGACATGGCCCTCCATGATGGAGGAGACCATCCACTTGCCTCCCGCTCCGAACATTGTTGGAGAAGGATGAGGTAGGAAGTGCGGGCTTGGGCGCTGGAGCTCGGGTGCGCAGAAGATGGATAGGCAAAGGAGGAAGAAGGCGTAGGTAAAAAGGTGGATCCTTATCCCCTTATATGGGCGGATGCGACTGTGCATCCCCACCAGCCTAGTAAAACTCGCTTGCCTCTCAAGCGCCATGATAAATGGCCCGGTTGGGTTACCCACGTCCGTATTGATGAGAATCCCATAAATGGAGGACACGATCTCTGCTTTGACAAGACGTGCCAAGGAAACCGCCTCGCAAAACACGCTGAGGTGGAAAAGTGAAAACGATTCGAATAAAGGCTTGGCCGTAGTGTGATGTCACGCTGCGGAATACGTCAGCAGATTAGATTTGTGTTAATATTATTCTCTCTATGGCAATACGTGGAAACTTATTTTGAAGAGCCGGACACTACTCTTGGTGTTTACAAACTTTTATGAAGAATTTGGAGGAGGAACCCGCCTTGCAATGCCGAAGACAATCTACACGCTGGACTCGTCGTCATTGAAGCCTGGTTCAGGGGCTACTGAGGGAGTCCTGGATTAGGGGGTGTTCAGGTAGCCGGACTATACCTTCAGCCGGACTCCAGGACTATGAAGATACAAGATTGAAGACTTCGTCCCGTGTCCGGATGGGACTTTCCTTGGCGTGGAAGGCAAGCTTGGCGATGCGGATATTCAAGATCTCCTACCATTGTAACCGACTTTGTGTAACCCTAACCCTCTCTGGTGTCTATATAAACCAGAGGGTTTTAGTCCGTAGAACAACTTCATCATACAACAATCATACCATAGGCTAGCTTCTAGGGTTTAGCCTCCTTGATCTTGTGGTAGATCTACTCTTGTACTACCCATATCATCAATATTAATCAAGCAGGACGTAGGGTTTTACCTCCATCAAGCGGGCCCGAACCTGGGTAAAACATCATGTTCCTTGCCTCCTGTTACCATCTGACCTAGACGCATAGTTCGGGACCCCCTACCCGAGATCCGCCGGTTTTGACACCGACAATGGACATTGGATGTCGTTGATAAAAGGATCGCATCATTAGGAGAATGATGCGATGGACAAGACCCAATCCTAAGCCTAGCACAAGATCATGTAGTTCGTTTGCTAAAGCTTTTCTAATGTCAAGTATCATTTCCTTAGACCATGAGATTGTGCAACTCCCGGATACCGTAGGAGTGCTTTGGGTGTGCCAAACATCACAACGTAACTGGGTGGCTATAAAGGTACACTATAGGTATCTCCGAAAGTGTCTGTTGGGTTGGCACGAATCGAGACTGGGATTTGTCACTCCGTGTAAACGGAGAGGTATCTCTGGGCCCACTCAGTAGGACATCATCATGATGTGCACAATGTGACCAAGGAGTTGATCACGGGATGATGTGTTACAGAACGAGCAAAGAGACTTGCCGGTAACGAGATTGAACAAGGTATGGGGATACTAACGATCGAATCTCGCGCAAGTATCGTACCGCTAGACAAAGGGAATTGTATACGGGATTGATTAAATCCTTGACATCGTGGGAACCAACATGGGTATCCAGATCCCGCTGTTGGTTATTGACCAGAGAGTTTTCTCGGCCATGTCTGCATGACTCCAGAACCCGTAGGGTCTACACACTTAAGGTTCGGTGACGCTAGGGTTATAGGGAATAGATGTACGTGGTTACCGAATGTTGTTCGGAGTCCCGGATGAGATCCCGGACGTCACGAGGAGTTCCGGAATGGTCCGAAGGTAAATATTTATATATAGAAAGTATAGTTTTGGCCACCGGAAGTGTTCCGGGCATCACCGGTAGAGTACCGGGACCACCGGAGGGGTCCGGGGGTCCACCGGGAGGGGCCATGGGCCCCGGAGGCATACATGGGCCAAGTGTGAGAAGGGACCAGCCCATAGGTGGGCTGGGGCGCCTCCCCACCAAGGCCCATGCGCCTAGGGAGAAGAGGGGGCAAACCCTAAGGGCAGATGGGCCCTAAGCCCCATGCCTGGTGCGCCTCCCTCTCCCCCCCCCACTTGGCCGCCACCCCAGATGGGGATTGGTGCTGCTGCCGCCCCTAGGGTAGAAACCCTAGGTGGGGGCGCAGCCCTCCCTCTCCCCTATGTATAGTGGAGGCAAAAGGGGCAGCCCGACACACGAATTCTTCTCCTGTTGGCGCAGCCGTACCCCTCTCCCTCCTCGTCTCTTGCGGTGCTTGGCAAAGCCCTGCAGGATTGCCACGTTGCTCCTTCACCACCACGCCGCCGTGCTGCTGCTGGACGGAGTCTTCCCCAACCTCTCCTTCTCCCCTTGCTGGATCAAGGCGTGGGAGACGTCACCGGGCTGCATGTGTGTTGAACGCGGAGGTGCCGTCCGTTCGACACTAGGATCATCGGTGATTTGGATCACGACGAGTACGACTCCATCAACCCTGTTCACTTGAACACTTCCGCTTAGCGATCTACAAGGGTATGTGTCGGATTTCGGGTTCCGGCAGACCCTTGAGGTTCGAACACTGGGGTGCGCGTGGAGATTTCGCCTCCTACCTACCTGCACCCCTCCGCCTCGCTAGGTTCTAGACTATGGAAAGAACAACACAAGAGACACAGGGTTTATACTGGTTCGGGCCACCATTGTGGTGTAATACCCTACTCTAGTGTGTGGTGTGGTGGATTGCCTCTTGGGCTGACGATGATGAACAATACAAGGAAGAACAGCCTCGCGAGGGTCTGTCCTTGGCTGGGGGGGGATGAACTGCTGGGAGGAGTTCAGTCGCCCTTCTCTCTCTCTCTCTCTGATCGGAAACCCCTCTCTAAAGAGCCTCCTCCTTCTTAGCTGCCCCCTCTTGCTGGTGGCTGATCCTATTTATAGAGGCCCTGGTCCTCTTCCCAAATATCGAGCGGGAAGGGAGCCAACAATGGCGGGCTAATTTGAAGGGGGATAGCCAGTATCAGCTATCCTAACAAAAGTAGTCTTCGCCTGCGCAAAGCTCTGGTGATGACGCCGTCTTGGGCTCCACGATGACCTCCGTCTCGCAGTCCTCCTGGTCTTGGTCTCATTGCACCGAAATGGCAACCTTTGCCTGATGCCTCGGTACTCCGTGGCTGCGCTTGCCCCCTTTGCACCAAAGAGGAAAGGAGAACACTCCGCGGGCTGGCACCCGCCTGGCGCCCTTGGTCGTCATGGCTTGCGTCACGGGCACCTCGTGAGGTACCCCGCCTTGGTCTCTCCGCCTCCTCGCGAGCCAGCCTAACGAGGCCGTGCCTGAGGAAGCTCCGTGTCGTCCGCCCTGCGAGGCTTGGCCCCTCGCGAGGGTCTTATGTTTGTGTTGGTGAAGATGGGCCGCGCTGGGCCCCCCTTTGAGCCACGCCGCAGGCCGCAGGCAGGCAAGTCTGGGGACCCCCGTTCCCAGAACGCCGACAGTAGCCCCCGGGCCCAAGGCGCGCCCGGACTTGGCCGTGCAGGGAGGCGGAAGGGCAAGAGCGAAGCGCCGCGGGCCCTAACAGCGTGCGGCCTTGGGCGCCGTGTGGCGGTTGATTGGACATGGGCGTCTCCACTTCCCCATGGCGCCTCGGCAACTGCACGGACTGGACAAGTCCCTGCATGCAAAGTGGGTCATGATTACCTGCAATCGTGGGGGTCGGCGGTTGGCCTTCGCCGGCCATAAGTACGGAACAGCGCGCGCCCTTCCAGTTCATCCCTCCTTGCTTCTCCTTCTTCCCGATCCTTGCTCCTTCTTGCTGCGATGGCTCCAATCCACCGGTTCTTGACGGCAGAGAAGGGAAAGGCTCCTCGAGAGGAACCAGACCCACTCCCGCCGAAGAAACGGCTCGTCCCCCGTGGCCCGGACGAGGGGGCCCTTCAGGTGGTGTCGAGGCCTTGGTGCGAGCGGGCGCCACCGGGGTTCCCGCTTCCATTGTACGCCCACGTCGAGGGCCCTGAAGGAGCTGATGCTGACCGCCACGGGCGGCACCGCCGTCGGCGCCGACGGGTCACAAAGGTGTGGGTCGTCCCCCCTGGGGTCCACACCGAGGGCTCCTCTCGAGAGTTCATGCTTCACGTCGCCATTCCTCTTCAGTCTTGGATCCGCCTTCCTCCCTTCTTCGCCTCCATCATCCCGCAGGGGGAGCCCCTGGAGCTCTGGCTGCAGCACGCCGGCTGCAGCACCCTCGCGACCAAGGCAGAGGTCGCGGTCGTTGCCTCGGGCGAGGTCTTCATGACTTGGGGCTGGAGAGAGATCGCCCGGGTTTACAGGATAAGGGGCGTCTTCGCGGTCCACTTGGATTATGACGGTGCTTCGGTGATGCTCTTCAAGGTCTTCGATGCGAGCTGGCGCCAGCTGGAGTGCTGCCCCGGGAGAGGTGGCCGGGGCCCTGCTGCGACGAGGACTGGGCCCGCCAATCGCTCCCTTGGCGGCTCCTCAGGCGGTGGAGGCGTCGGAGGTTCCAGCGGCTCCGGTGAGCTCTTCGCAACTCTGGAGATGAGCGAGGAGAGCTACGAGCCCCCGAGCCGACGCCGCTCCTGGAGCAGGGCGGGCTCGTTAGGCCGCCGCTGACTCTGATCTGGATGGGGTTGGCGTCGGTGCTTGAGCGCCCACTGTTGATGATGGCGTCTTTTGCAGGGACGCGCGTAGTTTGTGTCCCTTTAGGATCTGTTCCCTGCGGGGAATCAAAAACGCGTCCCGTGGGGGCTTGTAAGGTGCAGGTGATCCTGTTTTGTTAATCTAACCCTTGTCGTAGAATTGTGCGAGCTGCTCATTCCGTCTTAGCTCAGTCCTCCCTTTCGAACCTCACGAGGGCTTGGTGCTCTGCGCCGACAGGTCCCAGTCCCAAGGCGGCTTTAGCCGTCTCTAGTATGCCAGGTCACGATGCCGTGGTCAAGGCCAGGAGGTGAGCGACCCGGAGTCCAGTAAGAGCCCCTGAGTCGCGATGCTCAGGAGGTCCCCTTTGGCGCCCAAGCAGCCATCGTTTGGTGAGAAAGGAGAGCGGCGTTGCTAACACGGGATAGCATTAGGTGCGGGGATGGTGCCACGGTAGCTGGCACTTCCGGGTGATGACTTATCTTGAGAATGAGGGGCCGCTCTCTAGTGTGTCACCGGGTCCGTGCATCGGCAGGCGCGAGGTTGCTCGGTGAGGTCCTCGTGTGTCTCTCCCCTCTCGCCTTTGCTCCCCTTTCTGCTCTACATCCTCGGGTCCCGGCCCTCGAGCGAGTCTCAGCCGTCGCTGGTAGGCCAGGTCGCGATGCCGTGGTCAAGGCCAGAGGGTGAGGGCTGGAGAGCCAGTAGGAGCCCTGAGTCGTGATGCACAGGCACCCTCCCTTTAACGTGCAAGCGGTTCGCGTGGACGAGAGCGAAGGAGACACCGCAAGGGCCTCGCCTGACGCAGCTCCTTCAGGAGGTCCTGCAGGTCCACCATAGAAAGAACAAGGGGTTGCCATGACAATTGACAGTCAGCCGTTGGTTGCTTCCGAGGGGTAGCGAGGCACTGAAGGCTTGACGAGGTGACGCTATGCGGGGCTGCCGCGGCCAGAGCTCAGCCATCCAGGTTTGTCGGCGTTGCAGGGACGGACCCATGCGTAAGCGTCATGCCGTTTGGGAGCAGCTCCGTCAGTTGGCGTCAGTTGAGCGGGCAGCTAGGTCAAACACATTAGCCGCGAAGGAGTGGATTCATTCAAATAGATGCTAGGAAGGCGGACATCACTGGGTCAGGCCCGAGCGACTTGGGGACGATGCAGCCCGTGGGGCGCCCCCAACAAAGTAAGCTAACAACATGAAATAAAAAAGGGATACATGCCGCAGGGACGGACCCACGCGACCTGGGAATAATGCAGCCCTGGGGGGCGCTCCCAGCTGGAAATGAAACTCGAAAGATGTCACCTAATGATGTTGAGGACGAAGGAGCGTTGGTGTAGCAGACTCAGTGGGCTGCGGGAGCCGATCCTCACGAGCCCCCAGGCCCAGGGGCCTCGGGAGGCTCCGGAGGCGCTGGCGGCTCCTCGCGGGCCATCTCCATCCCTGCCAGGGCTGCGGAACGCCTGGCCTCTCGTGCCTCCATGATGCCCCTCATGAGGCGCTGGTGCGTGTCAGCCGCGTTCGGCAAGCCGTAAGGCATGCGAACGTAGCTGTGGGGTGGGCCTCCGCAGCGCCCCACTCGCGAGGGCCAGAGGCAGTCCAGAGAGGCGACTCGGTTGAGCCCTGGTATGTCAATGCAGACATGCAGCCCACCATCCTCGCCTGGATGGGGAGCCACTGCTGGTAGGCGGCGGCCGCCTTTCATGACTCTTGACTCATGTAGCTCCTGAATGGCCTTGCTGACGAACTCCTGTGGGTCTGGATCTCCTTGCCTTGCTCCTTCTTGAGGGAAACGTGCTTCGAAACATGCATCCATGTGGTGCCCAAGCGCCTCCCTCGTGACCCTAGCTTGGTCGGTGGCCCTCCAGGGGAGAGCCCCCGAGCCCTGCCTGAGGAGGGCGCCGGGCGCGCTTTCCTATGCGATGGAAGGAGGTTCCCCCTGGGCAGGCGCGGGCCCAGAGGGGCCTGCCTCCTGAGTGGTCTGGCCGGACGATGTCTTCTTCTTATTAGGGGCGGTCTCGGGAGGCCTCCTGCTTCCGCGATCCGGTTCTTCCAGTGACACGGCCTGAAAGGCTCGTTCCAGGGAACACACCGCGTCCTTCTCTTCACAGGGCACCGTGATGACTCCGCCGCTTCCTGGCATCTTGAGGACATTGTAGCCGTGGTGAGTTACGGCCATGAACTTGGCCAGCGCTGGGTACCCAAGGATGGCGTTGTACGGCAGGTGAATGTGAGCGACATCGAAGTCGAGGAGCTCGGTGCGGTAGTTGTCGCGTGCCCCGAACGTGACAGGGAGGCAGACCTGCCCAATCGGGACCACGGAGCTGTCAGTGATACCGGAGAAAGGCTTGGTTGGCTGAAGCTGGCTGTAGGGCACTCGGAGGTTGTTGAATGTTTCCACGGACAGGACGTTGAGCCCTGCCCCGCCATCGATGAGGGTCTTGGTGACCACCACGTTGCTGACGATTGGGGAACAAAGCATCGGGAGGACTCCGGCTGTAGCCGCACACTTGAGCTAATCTGCTGAGCTGAACGTGATGGCACACGCCGAGCACTTGAGAGGGCGCGTGGCTTCGAGCCTGGGGAGGACTGCGTTCACTTCGCGGGCGAACTGCTTGAACATGCGCTGAGAGGCTGGGGCTTGTGCCCCGCCCAGGATGCAGGCGATCGCGTGCGGCTCCTGGAAGCCCCCAGCACCCTCGTCCTGGTGGCGGTCCTCGTTTCTCCTTGGCTGCGGCGGCAGCGGTGGGAGGCCTGCGTTGCCTTGCGGGCGATCCTCGCGAGGCTGATCCCTCCAGACTCCCTCGCGAGGCAGGTCTTGCCAGCGATCCTCGCGAGGTTGATCGCGCCACCCTTGGCGCGGGCCACGGTCTTCCCAGCGTCCTGCGTTCCTTCCTCCTCCTTAAACGTAGCCCCGGTCACCGCGGTCAGGTCGACGGCCGATCCTTCCTTCTCGCACGGCTCGGAGCTCTTGACATTCATTGGTGTTGTGGGTGTGGAGGTCGTGGTACACACAGTACCAGCTGCCCTTGGAAGGTTCGGGCTGATCTCTGCCCCGCTTGGTGTCTGGTTCTGCCGCGAGCACGGCAGCCCCCTTGCGCTTCACATCCTTGGCCTTGGGCTTCTTCTCTTCTGGGTCTGCGACAGGCAGCTCGAGGAGGGAGAGACGCCCTTCCTCGGCCCTGGCGCACTTGGTTGCTAGGTTGAACAGCTCCAAGGAAGTGCACAGGTCTTCATGCATCGCCAGCTCCTCCTTCATCTTGACGTCGCGCACGCCGTCGGAGAAGGCCGAGATGATGGCCTCCTCAGTCACCTTGGGAATCTTGAGTCGTGCGTTGTTGAAGCGCTGGATGTACTTCTGCAGGGTCTCCCGGGGCTGTTGCTTGATGCGGCGCATGTCGCTCACGGCGGGTGGCCGGTCGCGAGTGCCTTGGAAGTTGGCGATGAAGCGGGTGCGCATCTCGTCCCAGGAGGAGATTGTGCCTGGAGCCAGGTTCAGGAGCCAGGTGCGGGCCCCATCCTTGAGCGCCATGGGGAACCAGTTCGCCATGACCTTCTCGTCTCCGTTGACAGCTTCGATGCCCAGCTCGTAGAGCTGTAGGAACTCCGCAAGGTCAGCCGTGCCGTCGTAGCGAGGAGGCAAATCTGGCTTGAACTTGCCGGGCCACGCGACGCTGCGTAGCTCGGCGGTGAAGGCGCGGCAGCCTGTTGTGGCCACGGGAGGCCTTGGATGACGGGGAGCTTGGTCTTGCATGTCCCCATGCGCTGTAGATGGGAGCAGCACGAGGTCTTGACGCGCGGGAGCAGGAGCATGGTCGCGACGTGCTGGAGCAGGGAGCGCCCGGGCAGCTTCTTGCGGGCGAGGGACTTCTTGACAGCTCTGCTCTTGCTGCGCGGCACCTGATGGAGCGGGTTCCGCCCAGGGGCCACGCGCCTTGGAGCCATGGCGCCTTCCTGAGGAGGAGGAGGCCGGGGTGCCGCCGGAGCTTCATCGCCCGCGCGGGGCGGGGTGCGGTGCAGCGGAACGGACGGCGCAGGAGAGCCCCTTGCGGCGCGGACGAGCTCGGCGACGCGGTCGAGCCATTCTTTGTAGACGTCGTCGACGGGACGGTAGCGCAGGAGCTCGTTTGCCGCGATGAGTGCAGCCCGAGCCTCCATGGGCGCGCGGAGCGCGCGGGACGAAGAACCAGCTGGGGTGAGCGAGGGAGTTGCGGTGCGGCCGTCTTGCCACACGGACGGATGCTGGGACGATGCTTGCTGCTCGTCCCCCGCCGGGCCAGTGGCGGCGTTGACGGCAGGTGATGGGGAACGGCGAGGATGCCCGCCGACAGTGGCCGTCTGGGCGACGCGGGAAGCGAGTGCGGCCCGGCCCTCGGTGCGGGCCTGACGAGCGTCAGACATGGGCGTGATGGTCAGAGGAGAACGGGGTGGTGGAAGACGAATCCCGGCGCACCCCTACCTGGCGTGCCAAAATGTTGGATTTCAGGTTCCGGCAGACCCTTGAGGTTCGAGCACTGGGGTGCGCGCGGAGATTTCGCCTTCTACCTACCTGCACCCCTCTGCCTCACTAAGATCTGAGCTATGGAAAGAACAACACAAGAGACACAGGGTTTATACTGGTTCGGGCCACCGTTGTGGTGTAATGCCCTACTCCAGTGTGTGGTGTGGTGGATTGCCTCTTGGGCTGATGATGATGAGCAATACAAGGAAGAATAGCCTCGCGAGGGTCTGTTCTTGGCTGGGGGGATGAGCTGCTAGGAGGAGTTCTGTCGCCCTTCTCTCTCTCTCTCTCTCTCTTCTCAATTCTCTCTCTGATTTCCATTTTGATCCCTCTACCCTAGGGGTGGCTAGTCCTATTTATAGGCAAAGGCCCTGGGCCTCTTCCCAAATATTGAGCGGGAAGGGCGCCAACAATTGGCCATTTTGAAGGGGAACATCTGGTACACTTATCCTGACTAAAGTTGGTCCTCGCCTGCCAAAGGCTCTGGTGGTGACGCTGGCTTGGGCTCCACAATGACTTCCTCCATGCTGTTGGACTGGTCTTGGTCTCGTTGCACTGAAACGGGTGCCTTTGCTTGATGCTCTTGCCTGCGCTTGCTCCCTTTGCACCAAAGAGGAAAGGAGGACACTGCACGGGCTGGCGCCCGCTTGGCACCCTTGGTCGTCATGGCTTGCGTCACGAGCACGTCATGAGGTACCCCGCCTTGATCTCTCCGCCTCCTCGCGAGCCAGCCTGATGAGGCCGTGCCTGAGGAAGCTCCGTGTCGTACGCCCCGCGAGGCTTGGCCCCTCGCGAGGGTCTTGGGTCTGTGTTGATGAAGATGGGCCGTGCTGGGCCCCCTTTTGAGCCACGCCGTAGGCCGCAGGCAGGCAAGTCCGGGGACCCCCATTCCCAGAACGCCGACAGTAGCCCCCGGGCCCAAGGCGCGCCCGGACATGGCCGTGCAGGGAGGCGAAAGGGCAAGAGCGAAGCGCCGCGGGCCCTAACAGCCTGCGGCCTTGGGCGCCGCATGGCGGTTGATTGGACGTGGGCGTCTCCACTTCCCCACGGCGCCTCGGCAACTGCACGGATTGGACAAGTCCCTGCATGCAAGGCGGGTCATGATTACCTGCGATCGTGGGGGCCGGCAGTTGGCCCTCGCCGGCTATAAGTACGGATCGGCGCGTGCCCTTCCAGTTCATCCCCCCTTGCTTCTCCTTCTTCTTCATGGCCCCGTCGAGGAAGTTCTTGGCTGCAGAGAAGGGGAAGGCTCGCCAGGTTGAGCCTGCCTCTCCCCTGCCCAAGCGCGGCCGAGGGCGCCCCCGCAAAGATCCTGTGGCCACCACGGCAGCTCCCCGCAGCCGTGGAGATGATTCCAACACGGTGACGGGCGGACTGCTGCGGCCGGGGGCGCGCTTCGGTCGTGCGTTCCCCTAGGCCGCACTTTCGCGCTGCAGAGGTGCTGCCGGAGTTCGTTGTGTGGTCAGCGGAGCCGACTAGCACCCGGCTTCAACTTCCTCGCTTCCTCCTCGGCGAGCTCCCGGCCGGCGCCCCGGGCGGCCTCTGGCTTCAGGCAGACGGCTGCTACAGCCGGGCCTCGTGGGCTTCACTGGAGGTCTCCGCAGCCGGGAGCGTGGCCTTGACCCGCGGTTGGCAGACGTTTGCCCGCGCGCGTGGCCTAAGCCGTCGGTGCACCCTGCACTTCAAGTTTGAAGGCGATGCCACTCTCTACGTGAGGGTGTTTGGGGAAGATGGTCGCCGCGCAGGGTGCTGCCCTGAGGACGACGACCGCGGCCGGGAACCCAGCCCCGGTGATGATGGAGAGGATAGTGCTCGCGTGATTGGCGGCGCTCAGGGTTCCCCAAGCTTCACCGGTTCTTCTTCAGGCGGCGACTCTTCTAGCGGTGGCCGCGGTCAGCCTCCACGCCGTCATACCTGCTTGGGAGGTGGTAGCGTTTCTGCCCGCCGTCGCGCCTCGGTGAAGCGCGAGAGGGAGTCTGCCTGAGCCCCGGAGGCAGCTCGAGTCTTCCCTGCAGGCCGGTGTGAGGTGGGCTGCGCCTGATTTGTTCTTTCTTTTCCTTTTTCCTGCGTAAAAAGACAGTAGCGTGGAGCCACGCGGGGGCGTGTTTGGGTTATTGCTGTTAATCATCGCTTTGCTTCCGTTACCGTGCCTTCCGGCTACGTGCCCCCGCATGGATAGTTCCCGGCCCCAGCCGTGGGGGGCGACCGACCCAGGCCCTGTGTTCATGTCGCGGTGCCCGTGGGGCACGGACTGGAGGGGTGCTCCTGTAATGGACCCAGGTCGCGAAACCTTTGAACGACTAGGACAGGAACACTCGCGACGGCGCTCGGCTGCACCCCTCGCGAGGCCTTGCATAAGAGAAATTGAGGCAGGAGAGTGAAAAGTCGAAGAACCACAAGCCAAAGACGGCAACAGCTTCAATAAAACTTCGAATGAGAATGAACAAGCCAACTGCGGAAAGCAAATGAAAAAGCCGCGTCCGGCACCTAATCTAGTCTTCGACGTCTTCTCACCAGCGCGGAGCTAAGTGCTGCCACTGGGCGTGGGAGGGAGCCCCAAGGCCTGAGGCCGGCGCTCCTGAGACTCCGGGGCGTGTACAGCCCCAACTCATTATTACGTGAGAGTGTCACGGGCGGCGAGCTTCATAGGCGTTGGCCTTCTTCACAGGCTCCGGGCCTTTCTTGGGGGAAGCAGGCTTCACGGGCATTTTCCCTCTTCACAGGCTCCGGGCCCTTTCCAAAACGCGACAGCTTCACAGGCATTCGCCTTCTTCACAGGCTCTGGACCTTTTCCAAAACACGACAGCTTCACAGGCATTCGCCTTCTTCACAGGCTCTGGGCCGTTTCCAAAAAGGATATTCTTCACAGGCTCTGGGCCTTTTCCAAAAAGGATAATCTTCACAGGCATTCGCCTTCTTCACAGGCTCTGGATCTTTTCCAAAAAGGATAATCTTCACAGGCATTCGCCTTCTTCACAGGCTCTGGGCCTTTTCCAAAACGGATAATCTTCACAGGCATTCGCCTTCTTCACAGGCTCTGGGCCCTTTCCAAAAAGGATAATCTTCACAGTCAGCCATTGGTTGCTTCCGAGGGGCGATGAGGCACTGAAGGCTTGATGAGGTGGCGCCATGCGGGGCTGCCGCGGCTAGAGCTCAGCCATTCAGGTTTGTCGGCGTTGCAGGGACGGACCCATGCGTAAGCGTCATGCCGTTTGGGAGCAGCTCCGTCAGTTGGCGTCAGTTGAGCGGGCAGCTAGGTCAAACACATTAGCCGCGAAGGAGTGGATTCATTCAAATAGATGCTAGGAAGGCGGACATCACTGGGTCAGGCCCGAGCGACTTGGGGACGATGCAGCCCGTGGGGCGCCCCCAACAAAGTAAGCTAACAACATGAAATAAAAGGGATACATGCCGCAGGGACGGACCCACGCGGCCTGGGAATAATGCAGTCCTGGGGGGCGCTCCCAGCTGGAAATGAAACTTGAAAGATGTCACCTGATGATGTTGAGGACGAAGGAGTGTTGGTGTAGCAGACTCGATGGGCTGCGGAAGCCGATCCTCACGAGCCCCCAGGCCCAGGGGCCTCGGGAGGCTCCGGAGGCGCTGGTGGCTCCTCGCGGACCATCTCCATCTCTGCCAGGGCTACGGAATGCCTGGCCTCTTGAGCCTCCATGATGCCCCTCATGAGGCGCTGGTACGCGGCAGCCGCGTTCGGCAAGCCGTAAGGCATGCAAACGTAGATGTGGGGTGGACCTTCGCAGCGCCCCACTCGCGAGGGCCAGAGGCGCTCTAGAGAGGCGACTCGATTGAGCCCTGGTATGGCGATGCAGACGCGCAGCCCACCATCCTTGCCTGGATGGGGAGCCACAGCTGGTAGGCGGCGGCCACTTTTCATGACTCTTGACTCCTGTAGCTCCTGAATGGCCTTGCTGACGAACTCCTGAGGATCTGGCCCTCCTTGCCTTACTCCTTCTTGAGGGAAACGTGCTTCGAAACACGCCTCCATGTGGTGCCCAAGCGCCTCCCTCGTGACCTTAGCCAGGTCGGTGGCCCTCCAAGGGAGAGCCCTCGAGCCCTGCTTGAGGAGGGCACCGGGCGCGCTTTCCTATGCGATGGAAGGAGGTTCCCCCTGGGCAGACACGGGCCCTGAGGGGCCTGCCTCCTGAGGGGCCGGGCCGGACGATGTCTTCTTCTTGGGGGTGGTCTCGGGAAGCCTCCTGCTTCCGCGATCCGGGTCTTCCAGTGATGCGGCCTGAAAGGCTCGTTCCAGGAAACACGCCGAGTCCTTCTCTTCATAGGGCACTGTGATGACTCCGCCACTTCCTGGCATCTTGAGGACGTTGTAGCCGTGGTGAGTTACGGCCATGAACTTGGCCAGCGCTGGGTACCCAAGGATGGCGTTGTACGGCAGGCGAATGTGAGCGACGTCAAAGTCGATGAGCTCGGTGCGGTAGTTGTCGCGTGCCCCGAAGGTGACAGGGAGGCGGACCTGCCCAATCGGGACCGTGGAGCCGTCGGTGACTCCGGAGAAAGGCTTGGTTGGCTGAAGCTGGTTGTAGGGCACTTGGAGATTGTTGAATGTTTCCACGGACAGGACGTTGAGCCCTGCCCCGCCATCGATGAGGGTCCTGGTGACCACCACGTTGCTGATGATTGGGGAACAAAGCATCGGGAGGACTCCAGCTGTGTCCACACACTTGAGCTGATCTGCTGAGCTGAACGTGATGGCGCACGCCGACCACCTAAGAGGGCGCGTGGCTTCGAGCTTGGGGAGGACTGCATTCACTTCACGGGCGAACTGCTTGAAGATGCGTTGAGAGGCTGGGGCTTGAGCCCCGCCCAGGATGCAGGCGATCGCGCGTGGCTCCTGGAAGCCCCCAGCCCCCTCGTCCTGATGGCGGTCCTCGTTTCTCCTTGGCTGCGGAGGCAGCGGAGGGAGTCCTGCGTTGCCTTGCTGGCGATCCTCGCGAGGCTGATCCGTCCAGTCTCCCTCGCGAGGCGGGTCTTGCCAGCGATCCTCGCGAGGTCGATCGCGCCACCCTTGGCGCGGGCAGTGGTCTTCCCAGCGTCCTGTGTTCCTTCCTCCTCCTCGACCGTAGCCCCAGTCACTGTGGTCCGGGCGACGGCCAATCCTTCCTTCTTGCACGGCTCGGAGCTCTTGACATTCATTGGTGTTGTGGGTGTGGAGGTCGTGGTACACACAGTACCGACTGCCCTTGGAAGATTCGGGCTAATCTCTGCCCCGCTTGGTGTCTGGTTCTGCCGCGAGCACGGCAGCCCCCTTGCACTTCACATCCTTGGCCTTGGGCTTCTTCTCTTCTGGGTCTGCGGCAGGCAGCTCGAGGAGGGAGAGACGCCCTTCCTCGGCCCTTGCGCACTTGGTTGCTAGGTTGAACAGCTCCAAGGAAGTGCACAGGTCTTCATGCATCGCCAGCTCCTCCTTCATCTTGACGTCGCGCACGCCGTCGGAGAAGGCCGAGATGATGGCCTCCTTAGTCACCTTGGGAATCTTGAGTCGTGCGTTGTTGAAGCGCTGGATGTACTTCTGCAGGGTCTCCCGGGGCTGTTGCTTGATGCGGCGCATGTCACTCATGGCGGGTGGCCGGTCGCGAGTGCCTTGGAAGTTGGCGATGAAGCGGGTGCGCATCTCGTCCCAGGAGGAGATTGTGCCTGGAGCCAGGTTCAGGAGCCAGGTGCGGGCCCCGTCCTTGAGTGCCATGGGAAACCAGTTCGCCATGACCTTCTCGTCTCCGTTGGCAGCTTCGATGCCCAGTTCATAGACCTAGAGGAACTCCACAGGGTCGGCCGTGTCGTCGTAACGAGGAGGCAGGTCTGGCTTGAACTTGCCGGGCCACGCGACGCTGCGTAGCTCGGTGGTGAAGGCACGGCAGCCTGCTGTGGCCACGGGAGGCCTTGGGTGACGGAGAGCTTGGTCTTGCATGTCCCCACGCGCTACAGCTGGGAGCAGCGCGGGGTCTTGACGTGCGGGAGCAGAGAGCGCCCGGGCAGCTTCTTGCAGGCGAGGGACTTCTTGGCAGCTCTGCTCTTGCCGCGCTGGCACCTGACGGAGCGGGTTCCGCCCAGGGGCCACGCGCCTTGGATCCATGGCGCCTTCTTGAGGGGGAGGCGGCTGGGGCGCCGCCGGAGCTTCGTCGCCCGCGTGGGGCGGGGTGCGGTGCAGCGGAATGGACGGCGCAGGAGAGCCCCCTGCGGCGCGGACGAGCTCGGCGACGCGGTCGAGCCATTCTTCATAGACGTCATCGACGGGATGGTAGTGTAGGAGCTCGTTTGCCGCGATGAGCGCAGCTCGAGCCTCCATGGGTGCGCGGAGCCCGCGGGATGAAGAACCAGCTGGGGTGAGCGAGGGAGTAGCCGTGCGGCCGTCTTGCCGCACGGACGGATGCTGAGACGACGCTTGCTGCTCGTCCCCCGCCGGGCCGGTGGCGACGTTGACGGCAGGTGACGGGGAACGGCCAGGACGCCCGCCGACAGGAGCTGTCTGGGCGACGCGGGAAGCAAGAGCGGCCCGGCGCTCGGCGCGGGCCCGACGAGCGTCAGACATGGACGCGATGGTCGGAGGAGAACGGGGTGGTGGAAGACGAATTCCGGCGCACCCCTACCTGGCGCGCCAAATGTCGGATTTCAGGTTCCGGCAGACCCTTGAGGTTCGAACACTGGGGTGCGCGCGGAGATTTCGCCTTCTACCTACCTGCGCCCCTCTGCCTCGCTAAGATCTGAGCTATGGAAAGAACAGCACAAGAGACATAGGGTTTATACTGGTTCGGGCCACCGTTGTGGTGTAATACCCTACTCCAGTGTGTGGTGTGGTGGATTGCCTCTTGGGCTGATGATGATGAGCAATACAAGGAAGAAAAGCCTCGCGAGGGTCTGTTCTTGGCTGGGGGGATCAACTGCTAGGAGGAGTTCAGTCGCCCTTCTCTCTCTCTATCTCTCTCTCTCTTCTCGATTCTCTCTCTGATTTCCATTTCGACCCCTCTACCCTGGGGGTGGCTAGTCCTATTTATAGGCAAAGGCCCTGGGCCTCTTCCCAAATATTGAGCGGGAAGGGCGCCAACAATTGGCCATTTTGAAGGGGAACATCTGGTACACTTATCCTGACTAAAGTTGGTCCTCGCCTGCAAAAGGCTCTGGTGGTGACGCTGGCTTGGGATCCACAATGACTTCCTCCCTGCCGTTGGACTGGTCTTGGTCTCGTTGCACCGAAACGGGTGCCTTTGCTTGATGCTCTCACCTGCGCTTGCTCCCTTTGCACCAAAGAGGAAAGGAGGACACTGTGCAGGTTGGCGCCCGCCTGGCACCCTTGGTCGTCATGGCTTGCGTCACGGGCACCTCTTGAGGTACCCCGCCTTGATCTCTCCGCCTCCTCGCGAGCCAGCCTGATGAGGCCGTGCCTGAGGAAGCTCCGTGTCATCCGCCCCGCGAGGCTTGGCCCCTCGCGAGGGTCTTGGGTCTGTGTTGATGAAGATGGGCCGTGCTGGGCCCCATTTTGAGCCACGCCGCAGGCCGCAGGAAGGCAAGTCTGGGGACCCCCGTTCCCAAAACGCCGACAAAATCCTGCAAGGCACATTTTCTCTTGGCTTCCCAGGGAAGCTGTCGGTTTGCATACGGGTGTTCTAACTAAAACGTTTGCGACGAGTGTTTTATATTTAAAAAGCGAATAAAACTGTGGCTTGGGCGCCATTAATGGAGAGGATGCGAGCAAGGCGGGTGGCCATGGAAGTCAAAGGGCTTGTTTCCCAGTGAGCCTGCGCAACGTACAGCTCGCATGCTTCCTAGTGAGCCTACGCACTCGAGGATAGCTTGCATGCCTCTCGGTCAGCCTGCGCACTAGACGATGCTTTCACACCTCCCGTTCAGTCAAGGTCAAGCAACTATCCGCACGGCACCTCCTACAGCCATTAAAACCAAGACACATGGCATCACATGAATGGTTAACAGAATTTTGGATTTACTAGAATTTAAAAACCAGGCATCTCAATGTTTTGCCAGCAATCAACGGTGCCCTGGTGTTTGAAATTCATTCCCATTTCTTGCATGGGACCTAAGCATACACCCAAGGACACACATTTGATTTTTCAACCAATTTATATGCATTGGAGCATGCGCATGTAGTTCAAATTTGAATTATGCACATAAATGCATTCAAAACTCAGTTAATGCATAAAAATTTCCAAACGAACCCTGAAAAATCACAAAAATTCACACAACACTCCTGTTGTTCTATGTTGACACGAGGAAAAAATTTGAAAGCAACAAGAGGCAATGGATATCGTTTCGTCCCCAAAGGCGGGACATTCCCTACCGAAAACCATCATGCTTGTTGTGAGAAGCTCCGGTTTGTGAGAAGCATATACCCAAACCTGCCCCAAATGGGACAAAATTTGTACCACGGCATGTTGATGCAGCTCCATGATAGCATGCAAAGTTTCATGAATTTCAGACGAGTTTTGGATTTACTAGAATTTAAAAAACAGGCATCTCAATGATTTGCCGGCAATCATAGGTGCCCTGGTGTTTGAAATTCATTCCCATTTCTTGCATGGGACCTAAGCATGCACCCAAGGACATAGATTTGATTTTTCAACCAATTTATATGCACTGGAGCATGTGCATGTAGTTCAAATTTGAATTATGCACAAAAATGCATTGAAAACTCAGTTAATGCGTAAAAATGTCCAAACGAACCCCGAAAAAATCACAAAAATTCACACAACACTCCTGTTGTTCTATGTTGACACGAGAAAAAAATTGAAAGCAATAAGAGGCAATGGATATCGTTTCGTCCCCAAAGGTGGGACGTTCCCTACCAAAAACCATCATGCTTGTTGTGAGAAGCATATACCCAAACGTGCCCCAAATGGGACAAAATTTGTACCACGACATGTTGATGCCGCTCCATGATAGCATGCCAAGTTTCATGAATTTCATATGAGTTTTGGATTTACTAGAATTTAAAAACTAGGCATCTCAATGTTTTGCCGGCAATCAACGGTGCCGTGGTGTTTGAAATTCATTCCCATTTCTTGCATGGGACCTAAGCATGCACCCAAGGACACAGATTTGAATTTTCAACCAATTTATATGCACTAGAGCATGTGCATGTAGTTCAAATTTCAATTATGCACATAAATGCATTGAAAACTCAGTCAATGCATAAAAATGTCCAAATGAACCCTGAAAAATCACAAAAAATCACACAACACTCCTGTTGTTCTATTTTGACACGAGAAAAAAAAATTGAAAGCAATAAGAGGCAAATGGATATCGTTTCGTTCCCAAAGGTGGGACGTTCCCTACCGAAAACCATCATGCTTGTTGTGAGAAGCTCTGGTTTGTGAGAAGCATATACCCAAACCTGCCCCAAATGGGACAAAATTTGTACCACGACATGTCGATGCCCCTCCATGATAGCATGCCAAGTTTCATGAATTTCAGACGAGTTTTGGATTTACTATAATTTAAAAACCAGGCATCTCAATGTTTTGCTGGCAATCAACGGTGCCCTGGTGTTTGAAATTCATTCCCATTTCTTGCATGGGACCTAAGCATGCATCCAAGGACAAAGATTTTATTTTTCAACCAATTTATATGCAATGGAGCATGTGCATGTAGTTCAAATTTGAATTATGCACATAAATGCATTGGAAACTCAGTTAATGCATAAAAATGTCCAAACGAACCCCAAAAAAAATCCAAAATTGAACACAACACTCTTGTTGTTCTATGTTGACACTTGAATTTTTTTGAAAGCAATAAGAGGCAACAGATATCGTTCCATCCCCAAAGGTGGCACATTCCCTACCGAAACCATCACGCTTGTTTTGAGAAGCTCTGGTTTGTGAGAAGCTTATACCCGAACCTGCCCCAAATGGGACAAAAATTTTACCACGGCATGTTGATGCCGCGACATGGTAGCATGCCAAGTTTCATGAATTTTAGACGAGTTTGAGATTTACTAGAATTTAAAAACCAGGTATCTCAATGTTTGCGGCCGAGTGACGGTGGCAGGGTGTTTGAAATTCATTCTTATTTCTTGCATGGGACCTAAGCATGCAACCAAGGACACATATTTGATTTTTCAATAAGTTTATATGCATTGGAGCATGTGCATGTTTTTCAAATTTGAATTATGCACATAAAATGCCTGGAAAACCCAGTTAATATATAAAAATGTACAAACGTACCCTGAATAATTCCAATGTTTTGATGACACACCTATAGTTGCGGGTTCACTGCAGATAAAAGTTCTAACAATTCAAACACCATCCTTTGTAGCTGTGACCCTATTACGTAATTCAAATGATCAAGACGATAAATCAAGTATATCGCATGCAGCACAAAATATCTTGGAGCACCGTCGGTGTATAGTACTATAAATCAAGTAGATCGCACATAGTTACTCTCCTTTGGGTACCCAAATTATGCAATGACGTGGATGACCACTGTAACCAGGGAAATTCGAACCAAAATTTTTGACGTTCAAACTCAACACACACGGGTTAAGCTATCTGAATCGTTTGTGATGTTCACATATCGTACACAGTTCTGAATAAGGGACCGTGTGTGATGACACTGTGCGCGCCAGCTTTTTGGCTGAAGTGATTCCAAATTTTTCGGCTTCCACGGAAATATCTACCTCCCCGCCCCTCCCCCTTACCAAAAGCCACATTTCCCCTCTTTCCGCCTTCGTTTCCAAGTTGAAACCTTCACTCCTTGCTTGCAACGCCGCCGCCTCCTCGTCGGCGACCCTCCTTCACGCTCATCGGCCTTGACTATCTAGGCAGGCAATCCACACCCGACCCCCATCCTCCTCCTCCTCCTTCCACATCCCACATGCCCCTACCACCGGCGCGAGCGCGACACCTTCCACCCAAATCACCGACCCCTCCACCAAATAAGCGCCGGCCTAAGCCAGGGTGCACGCAGTATAGCGACCTCAAGGAGCATTTGGCAGGGGAGAAGCAAATCGCAGCCGCACGCGCGGATGAGGTCGCGATGGATGCCATTCGTGCCGACCCCCAGATGTTGAAGGAGCACCTTGCCATTTGCTAGCTACGTCGATTAAGCATGCTTGGTTTACCCGTTGCATGTGCTGCTCCTGCCTTTCCTTCGCAAATTCTAGTGAATTGTGCTATCTAATTTTACCATGCAATCTGTTGCTCTAGTGTATATGTTCTATATGTTGTGTAGTGTGGTGCTCACTTATTAACTATTTTGTTAATTAGTTGTCGTCTTCAGTTATCTGTTTGGTTCAATTCTGCAAATGTGATGTTCAATTCTTCAGGCTGCAATTTTGTATTGTCTTCCATGTGAGAAATAAATCAAATTTATCTTTACAAAATTGTGGGTGCATTCTGTTATTGTATACCATGTGAGGAATAAATTGAATTTGGCTGTAGTAAATACATGAGAAACAATACAATTGCTACAATTGGCTGTAGTTAACTGTTTGGTTAACTGTCTGATCTTCTATTAGGAGTATGTTATATTGTGCAATGTGGTGCTTAGTTAATGTTTGGTTCATTTGTTGTGGTGTTTAGTTAACTGCTTGGTTCAATTCTGCAATGCGATGTCCAATTGTCGTGGGTAGAATTTTGTATTGTTGTGCATGTGAGGTATAAATCGAATTTGGCTGCACTTAATACATGAGAAACATATACAAGTGTTATATTTTCTAGTTCTTAATCATGCTTGGTTTGGATAAATGGGTTTTCCGTGTGGCTTCAATTTATCCGATGAATCTGCAGTGTGATTATTTTTCATCAACATATTTTACTGATAGCATGCGAAACCTTACGTAACCTGATGACTAACTACCTTATATGTGTTGCAGGGAAACAATGGGAAGCACTGAGGTTTACAATCGAGGTTAGCCGTGCATGGTCCGTTGTCTAATAGCACATTATTGTGCAATTGCAGGAACCATTCTAATATTGAGGTTTTTAACAATTTGG
Source organism: Triticum urartu (assembly GCF_056163025.1). Lineage (NCBI taxonomy): Eukaryota > Viridiplantae > Streptophyta > Magnoliopsida > Poales > Poaceae > Triticum > Triticum urartu. The sequence goes on along the minus strand of NC_141874.1, from coordinate 606,167,584 downwards.
TCTTGCACATGTAGGTCCTTCTGTCAGAGGTTTTGGCCCATTGTTTGACCCTTTTGCATATGGGGAAATGAGTTGTCCATGAATATCACTCAAGTCAAGAAACTCGGAAAGATTGTTAGGATAAAGAAATTAGCAACAAAAAACAACAAGATCTTTGTCTGCACAATGAAGAAGACATCAGTTCACTACAGGATGATACTAACTATTATACCTTACCATTTTTATTCCTTTGCCCCATTTCCAATATAGAGAAGATATTTATGCACATCCTTGTTTTCAGGCCTTTCCAAAGCAGTTCACTGATGATTACCTCTCAAACCACCTGTATGGTCAGGAGGCGAGGAAGGTATTCATACAACATTGATGGTTCAATATTGAAGTGTTCCTGAAGAGGACGAAGGATGGACGGTCAATCATCCATAGGCACTGGCCTAAATTTACAAAGACCTTCAACATCAATGAAGGCTCAATATTCGCCTTCTGCTTCAGCAGTTTTCCAGATGAGATACATCTGTCTATGTACCGTCTATGATGCTAATTTCGAAAGGTTATATATGTTGCATGTGAAACTTGGTCCTGGTGTGGTTGTGTAATGGGGTAGCTGAGTGCTGAAGCTATATGATGTTGTACTCTGATGTATTTCAATGATGAAAATGAAATATATTGTGTGCTTAATATGAACTGTCAATTAGATTAATAAATGGATTATGAATAATCGGATAATTAGCCTACTAATTGGGTTTTGCTATTGCAAACGGTTGTTGAAAAAATACTATGAGCGATGACCTCAGGCAATGCACATGGTTTCTAGGAATAAACCGTGTTGGAGCAATGAACAATCACACACGACTTTCTCTTGAAAACTGTTTGTGTTAGGCCACCTTGCGCAAACGTTTACCACATGAAAACTGTGTGTGATGGACAGCCTTTGCCACACAGTTCCTTCCACGGACCATGTATGATATATTCAATAACGCAAGCGATTTAACGGGAAAAATTGTGTGTGATGTACCTGTGAATGGAAACGTTTTCCTTGGAGCGACTGTATGGGATGTACATAAGAACAAAAACATTTAGCGGGGACTGACTATGTGGGATGTACTTGCGACCGGAAACAATTTCGTCGTATAATTGTATTTTTTAGCTCTACTATTCGTATTTCCGTATTTGAGCATTCGCCAGTCGCACACGACCTCATTTTGTTGAACGTTGTGCCAGGAGCGCATATCCCCGACGGTTTCTGGGTCATGTGGGAAGGACCCCCTATCGCCCACACTCACTTGGTGACGGTTCCAAATGCCGTTGCAGAAAGGGGTTAAAACCATTTTTTAGGAGCTCGCTGTACCAGTGACTGCCAACCACCTCCAACGAGAGTTTTCTAGAAGCTACCTCATTAAGTCTCTAAGCCTTTTAGTCAAACAAAAGCTGGTTCTCTTTCACACTGATGTCTACTATGCAACCTTCATCTTGCAGACTCGTATTGGGCCTCCAAGCGCAAAGTTTTGTAGGACTATAGCAAATTTACCTCAAGTGGTTGACCTAAGGTTTATTAATCCGTGGGAGGCGTAGGATGAAGTTGATCTCTCTCAAGCAATACTGCAACCAAATAACAAAGAGTCTCTTCTGTCCCCAACACACCCAATACAATGGTAAATTGTATAGGTGCACTAGTTCGGCGAAGAGGTGGTGATACAAGTGTAATGTGGATGGTAAATATAGGTTTTTGTAATCTTAAAATATAAAAACAGCAAGGTAGCAAGTGGTAAAAGTGAGCAAAAACGGTGTTGCAATGCTTGGAAACAAGGCCTAGGGTTCATACTTTCATTAGTGCAAGTGAAGGAAATATGCCCAGATGCAATAATAAAGTTGTTATTTACATTTCCTTATATCATGATAAATGTTTATTATTCATGCTAGAATTGTATTAACCATAAACTTAGTACATGTGTGAATACATAGACAACACAGAGTGTCCCTAGTATGCCTCTACTTGACTAGCACGTTAATCAAAGATGGTTAAGTTTCCTGACCATAGACATGTGTTGTCATTTGATGAACGGGATCACATCATTAGAGAATGATGTGATGGACAAGACCCATCCATTAGCTTAGCATTATGATCATCTAGTTTTATTGCTATTGCTTTCTTCATGACTTATACATATTCCTCTGACTATGAGATTGTGCAACTCCCGAATACCGGAGGAACACCTTGTGTGCTGATAACCCACAAGTATAGGGGATCACAACAATTTTCGAGGGTAGAGTATTCAACCCAGATTTATTGATTCGACACAAGGGGAGCCAAAGAATATTCTCAAGTATTAGCAGTTGAGTTGTCAATTCAACCACACCTGAAAGACATAATATCTGCAGCAAAGTATTTAGTAGCAAAGTAGTATGGAAGTAACGGTGGCAAAAGTAACAGTAGCAGTTTTTGTAGCAATCGTAATAGTGGCAGCGGAAAAGTAACTAAGTAAAGATGAATATGTGAAAAGCTCGTAGGCAATGGATCAATGATGGATAATTATGTCGGATGCGATTCCTCATGCAACAATTATAACATAGGGTGACATAGAACTAGCTCTGGTTCATCAATGTAATGTAGGCATGTATTCCGAATATAGTCATACGTGCTTATGGAAAAGAACTTGCATGACATCTTTTGTCCTACCCAACCGTGGCAGCGGGGTCCTATTGGAAACTAAAGGATATTATGGCCTCCTTTTAATAGAGTACCGGTCCAAAGCATTAACACTTAGTGAATACATGAAGTCCTCAAACTACGATCATCACCGGGAGTGGTCCCGATTATTGTCACTTCGGGGTTGCCGGATCATAACACATAGTAGGTGACTATTGACTTGCAAGATAGGATCAAGAACTCACATATATTCAGGTAAACATAATAGGTTCAGATCTGAAATCATGGCACTCGGGCCCTAGTGACAAGCATTAAGCATACCAAAGTCATAGCAACATCAATCTTAGAACATAATGGATACTAGGGATCAAACCCTAACAAAACTAACTCGATTACATGGTAAATCTCATCCAACCCATCACCGTCCAGCAAGCCTACGATGGGATTACTCACGCACGGCGGAGAGCATCATGAAATTGGTGATGGAGGAAGGTTGATGATGACGACGGATTCCCCTCTCCGGAGCCTCGAGCGAACTCCAGATTAGCCCTCCCGTGGAAAATTAGGGCTTGGCGGCGGCTCCGTATCGTAAAATGCGATGAATCATTCTCCCTGATTTTTTCCTCCCTGAAAGTGAATATATGGAGTTGGGGTTGAGGTCGGTGGAATCCCAGGGGGCCCACGAGGCAGGGGGCGCGCCCCAGGGGAGGGGGGCGCCCTGCACCCTCATGGATAGGGTGTGGGCCCCCTGATGCTGAATGTTTCGCCAGTATTTTTTATTAATTCCAAAACGTGTCACCGTGGATTTTCAGGTCATTCTGAGAACTTTTATTTCTGCACAAAAATAACACCATGGTAATTCTGCTGAAAACATCATCAGTCCGGGTTAGTTCCATTCAAATCATGCAAGTTAGAGTCCAAAACAAGGGCAAAGGTTTTTGGAAAAGTAGATACATTGGAGATGTATAATGTGCTATCAAACGTCACAACATAACCGGGTGATTATAAAGATGCTCTACAGGTGTCTCCGATGGTGTTTGTTGAGTTGGCATAGATCAAGATTAGTATTTGTCACTCCGTATATCGTAGAGGTATATCTGGGCCCTCTCGATAAAGCACATCACTATAAGCCTTTCAAGCAATGTGACTAATGAGTTAGTTACGGGATGATGCATTACGGAACGAGTAAAAAGACTTGCCGGTAATGAGATTGAACTAGGTATGAGGATACCTATGATCGAATCTCGGGCAAGTAACATACCGTTGACAAAGGGAATGACGTATGTTGTTATGCAGTTTGACCGATAAAGATCTTTGTAGAATATGTAGGAACCAATATGAGCATCCAGGTTCCGCTATTGGTTATTGACCGGAGATGTGTCTCGGTCATGTCTACATAGTTCTCGAACCCGTAGGGTCCGCACGCTTAACGGTCGATGATGATTTGTATTATTAGTTATGTGTTTTGGTGACCGAAGTTTGTTCAGATTCCCGGATGAGACCACGGACATGAAGAGGAGTCTCGAATTGGTCGAGAGGTAAAGATTAATATATTGGAAGGTAGTATTCGGACATCGGAATGGTTCCATGTGATTCGGGTATTTTTCCGGAGTACCGAGGGGTTACCAGACCCCCCCTCCCTCCCCCGAGGAAGTGTTGGGCCTACATGGTCCTAAAGGGAGAGATAGGGAAGCCCACAGGGGGTGGTGCGCGCCCCCCTCCCAGGGAGTCCGAATAGGACAAGGAGGAGGGGGCGCGGCCCCCCTTCCCTTTCCCTCTCCCTCTCCTTCCTATTCCTTCTGGTGGAGAAAGGAGGGGGGGCGAATCCTACTTGGACTAGGAGTCCAAGTAGGATCCCCCTTGGCGTGCCCCTCCTGGCCGCTGGCCTCCTCCTCCCCCCTTTATATACGGGGGCGGGGGCACCCCAAAGGCACACCAAGATTTCTCTTAGCCGTGGACGGTGCCCGCTCCACAGTTTACTCCTCCGGTTATAGCGTCGTAGTGCTTAGGCGAAGCCCTGCACGGATCACATCACCATCACCGTCACCATGCTGTCATGCTCACGGAACTCTCCCTCGGCCCTCTACTGGATCAAGAGTTTGAGGGACGTCATCAAGCTGAACGTGTGCTGAACACAGAGGTGTTGTACATTCGTTACTTGGATCGGTTGGATCATGAAGACGTTCGACTACATCAACCGCGTTAATCTAACGCTTCCGCTTTCGGTCTACGAGGGTACGTGGACACAATCTCCCCTCCTGTTGCTATGCATCTCCGAGATAGATCTTGCATGATCGTAAGGATTTTTTTGAAATTGCATGCTACGTTCCCCAATAGTGGCAAACGAGCCAGGTCTATGCGTAGATGATATGCACGAGTAGAACACAAAGAGTTGTGAGAGATAATAGTCATACTGCTTACCACCAACGTCTTACTTTGATTCGGCGGTATTGTCGGATGAAGCGTCCCGGACCGACATTACATGACCGCGCTCATGAGACTGGTTCTACCGACGTGCTTTGCACACAGGTGGCTGGCGGGTGTCTGTTTCTCCAAATTTAGTTTAATCTAATTTGACTACGGCCGGTCCTTGTTGAAGGTTAAAACAACACACTTTACTAAAAATCCTTGTGGTTTTGATGCGTAGGTAAGAACGGTTCTTGCTAGAATCTCGTAGCAGCCACGTAAAACTTGCAACAACAAAGTAGAGGACGTCTAACTTGTTTTTGCAGGGCATGTTGTGATGTGATATGGTCAAGACGTGATGAGATATAGATTGTTGTATGAGATGATCATGTTTTGTAAAATTTGTCGGCAACTAGCAGGAGCCTTATGGTTGTTGCTTTATTGTATGAAATGCAGTCGCTATGTAATTGCTTTACTTTATCACTAAGCAGTAGCGATAGTCGTGGAAGCAATAGTTGGCGAGACAACAATGACGCTACGATGAAGATCAAGGTGTCAAGCCGGCGATGATGGAGATCATGATGGTGCTTTGGAGATGGAGATCAAAGGCACAAGATGATGATGGCCATATCATGTCACATATTTTGATTGCATGTGATGTTTATCCTTTATGCATCTTATTTTTCTTAGTACGACGGTAGCATTACAAGATGATCCCTCACTAAATTTCAAGGTATAAGTGTTCTCCCTGAGTATGCACCATTGCTACAATTCATCGTGCCGGGACAACACGTGATGATCGAGTGTGATAAGCTCTACGTTCACATAAAACAGGTGCAAGCCAATTTTGCACGTGCATAATACTTGGGTTAAACTTGACGAGCCTAGTGTCGTGGTTCTAACTCTGACAGTTATGTAGGGGGGTATGTATGGAGAGGCTACATCTCAGCTATTGGGAAGTTGTAAACACACCAAGATGTACGAGTTCAGGCCCTTCGCGGAGGAAGTAACAGCCCTACGTCTCGGTGCCCGGAGGCGGTCGACTGGATTACTGGCGTGTGAATAACAGGGGTGCGAACCCTTCATACTGAGGAGGGGGGTGGCTTATATAGAGTTCGCCGGCCCCCTCCTGCCCTCAGTAATGCAGGGTTTTCAGGTACATTTAAGGTCAGGCGTTACTGGTAACGCCCCTAATAAAGTGCTATAATGACCATAAAGACTACTTAACAGCTGACCGTTTGCCTGCGGAGTGACTATAGGTCTCCTGGCGGTCGAGTGGTTGGCTTCATGGTCGAGTGATAGCTTTCTGGCCGAGTGTCTTGAATCCGTCGAGTGGGATACCTTCAAGTCGATTGAAAGGTGACTTCTCCTAGGGATGTCCTAGGGTAGGGCTCCTTGGACAGGTCCGTGCCCCTACCCTAGGTACATGGCTTCATCATTAGCCCCCGAATGGATCGAGGTTAGAGTGGGGAAAGAGTTGGAGATCTTTCCCACTGGTTCTTTGGGCTACGTGAGCGCCTCGTTTTGGGTCAATCTTCACGGATGACGTTGTCAACCTTTTTCAGTCGCCTCGATCCATTCCAGGCCTTTCGTCGAGTGAATTTCTTTATTCGTGACATAACGAGCGTCGGCGCGGGCGGGGTCTTCCGTTTTGACAAGTTGTTCTGCAGCCCGCGGATGTCGTGGGATTTCGGATTTTGGGAAGCGCGCGGGACGGGAGCGGCCGCAGTAATCGGAAGCGATAAAGCGGAAGCTCCTCGATCCCCGCGTCGCCTTTTTTGCCACGTACTGCGTGCGCGTCCGCTGCGGGGTTTGACTGGATAGTTTGGGCCTACCAGTCAGCCACTCGGGAGCGGCCCCTTATAAATCGCCGGCTCGGGGTTTCCAGGCAGTGCGCTCTCTTCTCCTCCTTTCTTCTTCCTCTCTCCCTTCGCAAGTCCTTCCGCCGCCTCCGTTCTCGCCTCAGCGCAGCAGGCCCGTGCGAGACTTCACCGGCGACGATGACGAAGGGCAAGACCTCCGCTCTGGAGCGCGTGAAGAAGGCAGCGGCGCAGGGGAAGGGGAAAAGATCTGCTCGGGGCGGATCCTCCTCAAGGTCCGCTCTGCCCAAGGGCTGGATCCAGGGCGATTGGATGCCGTCGGTGATCCGGTAAGAGGATCTCGACGACATGGTCGAGGGGGGAGTCATTCCCCATGAGGCTGCGCGTTTTCCGGGGAGAGAGATCGAACCTCAACCCCGCGATGGTGAGTGCGTGCTCCTAGCCACCCACATCGACCGAGGGTTTTCTCTGCCGCCCCATCCTTTTTTCCGGAGCTTCTTGAACTTCTTCGGAGCGCAGCTCCACCACTTTACTCCCAACTCCATTGTATACCTTGCCGCTTTCATTTCCATGTGTGAGGCTTTCTTGGGTTGCCGCCCCCATTGGGGGCTTTTCAAGCACATCTTTACCTGCCGTTCTCAATCGGTCAAGATGGCCAAGTCGAGTGACGAGAGGACGCAGGTGATCCAGTTGTGCGAGGGCTTGGCGATCCAGACGAGGGGGAAGAGCTGTTTTCCATCCATTACTTTCCCGGAGTCGGTCCGTGGCTGGCAGGCGACCTGGTTCTACTGTCAGGACCAGGCGACCCCAGGATAGTCGACTGGTCTCCCCCCTTTCTCACTCGACCGAGCTGAAAAACCTGCTTCTCTGAAAGTGACGCCGGAGGAAAGGGCCCAAGTCAAAGCGCTGGCCGGTCGAGTGGTTGAGCTTGTCCGTGAGGGCGTGACGGGCATGGATTTGCTGGAGGTCTTCCTCCGGAGGCGCATCCAACCGCTCCAGGCTCGTGACCATCCGATGTGGCTGTACTCGGGTCTTGACGACACCACTCGGATCCACCCGGAGGAGGTCATTGATGAGATGCTGGAGGGGTGGCTGTCGAGCATCACAGGAAACAAGGACAACCCCCGAGGAGCCAGGAGGGTAATTCCACTCGACAACTCGTACGACGTGGACCAGGTATGTCTCTATGCTCCCGACTGAGATCTTGTTTTTCTTCATTGGTCTTCTTTGAGTTGGTCAATTGACCTTTGTCTTGTCTGTTGTTTTTCAGGCGACTACTGAGATGTACTCGACGCCCAATGGGGCACAGGGGCCAATTGAGGAAGGGGAGGCGAGCGGAGGTGAGAGCGGGGACGATCAAGGCGAGTGGGAGTCCGACGGTGAAGGAGAGGGAGGCGACGACGTCGACTCCAGCGAAGAGGAGGAGGAGGAGGTTGAACCCCCCGCCCGGAGGGGCGATCCAAGCTCACACATGATCCAGCGCGGGAGCGTGGTAGTGCGACTGCTCCTGTTGGCCAGTCGTCGAAACGCCCTCGGACCTCTTCTCCTACGCCGACTGGAAAGGCTCCCAAGCACCCGCGCGCAGCGCCGTCCTAGCCGCCCAAGGCTCTGCCCAAGATGAAGATGGCCATCCCCACCATTTCTGGGTAATAATAAAACTTGTTTTCCTTTGTCGACCGTGGACGGATCCTTGGTCGATTCATTGAGCCAACCGACTGACTTTCGAGGCTTGCAGTGCTGCTACTTCTGAGATCTCCGCCAAGGACGACGACCAAGAGATGGAGGATGCTGTTACCTCCAACCCTGGTACAATTACTGACGTTCCGCTTTGAGTCGACTGAACATTTATTGCAACCCTGGTCGATTGAACGTTTTCTTTGTAGCCCCTCCTCATGTTGTCGACCTCCCGGATGACGACGACAACGAACCGCTGAGAATGAGGAGGAACAAGAGGTCGACGGCTGACAAGACCCCCCAACCTGCTCCGGCGTCTGAGGCCATGGCTTGGGATGGTGGTGACACCACTCGGGCTTCAGTGACTTTCGCCATTCCTCTAACGAGCGTGCGGCCTTCGGCGTCGACTGCGGATCCACCTTCGCTTTTTGCTGCGTACCCCGTCCCTGAGGACCAAGCGGCTGCTGCAAAGGAGGCTATACGCCAGGCGGGGATCATGATGGAGCAAGTGAAGATGGCTCGGGAGGCCAGCCAAGCAGCCTATGACGCGAGTTCGGCTCTTCAGAGCAACGTCCAGGTCAGTCGACTCAACACTTGGTCTGTTATGATATGTTGTTTGAAGAGTCTCTTTTCCGAAGATCTTTTGTATCTGTATCTGTACACCCACTGGGTGTGTCTGCCAATTCTTGGACGAGTGGGGGCACGCTAAGTGCACCCACTGGGTGTAGTCCCCGAGACTATGGTGGACTGCTGGCAGTCGACTATAGTCTTTACATTGTGTTGCTGTAGCTGTATTTCTTCACTCGGTTTTTCCCCGAAGATCTTTTTTTTTGGTCGAACCAGTGGGGGCACGCTGAGTGCACCCACTGGGTGTAGTCCCCGAGACTACTGTCGAATGTTTTTGATTCGGCTGTGGTCTTAGAAACGTCGTCATTGTCCCTTAGTTACTCGGAAGCAACTTATCTTCGACGTCTGTCGACTGATTTTTCTTTTACAGAAATCCTGCGAACTTGTAGCTCGCTATACTGAGTTGGAGAAGCAGAAGATTCAACTGAACCTTGATCTGGAGCTGGCCAGAACAGAGCTGCAGAAGGTCAGAGACGGCGCCGCAGGTAAGACGACTTTGTCGACTGGTTAGTTTTTAGGCTTGAGTATCCTTCTGCTCTTTCCGATTCAATCATCATTTCTTTGCAGAAAAACTGAACGAAGCTCTAGCGAAGAAGGATCAGGACTTGGCTGCTGCCCGTAAGGAGGCTGATGACAAGACCGCTCTGGCCGTACAGAAGCTGGCTTCGGTCGACCACTTAGAAGAAGAGAATACCAAGATGAAGACCGCTCTGAATGAAGCCAACAGGGAGTGTTCACGTTGGAAGAAGGAGAACCTCACCCTGAACGAGAAGATGGAAGGCATCGCTCGCAGGAGGGACGACCTGGAGAGCTACTTGAGGAGCCTCGCCAAGAAGTTGTACATCAAGCTTGAAGGTGCACATTCAGTTCCGACTGGTTTTTTTTGTGTTGACTCAGTCTATGAAAATTGACTTATCCTTGGATCGTGTATGCAGAGCTTTTCCAGAACTTTGAAGAGGAGACTGGGCGGATCTAAACAGGTTTGGATCCAATCAACTCTCCCGTGAAAGATGAAGCTGCCATGAATCTGCTCCGACTGGAATCTCGCATTGACGGCGTCGTGGACTACTTGGCTCGACTGAAGGTTGCCATGTCACGGATCGACCCGGCACTTTGGCCAGAGGCTACGCTCCAAAACGATCTCGAGTCTCTGATGACTCGACTTAACGGAATCCCTGACCGAGTGCAGGAGTGGAAGAAGTCTTCTGCTCGGTGTGGCGCTGATGTGGCTCTGTCTCTGGTCCGCGTCCATTGCAAGGAGGCGCGAGAAGAGAAGCTGGCCGCTATCCAAGTTGCCAATACCAGGAAGCACAACTTTCAAGATTTCATGGAGACTTTCATCGCTGCTGCCACCTGTATTGCAGACGGGATCGACTTGGACGAGTTCGTCGCCCCTTCCAGTCCTCCACCTGAGGAGTGAAAAACTTTTAAGCTCCACTTTAAATTTGCCTCGGAATGCCGAGTGGATTTTGTAATCGTTAAACTCCGTCGAGCTGAGAGCTCGATTACTTTGGACTGAGGTCTGGGAACTTTTAGGCTTTGTCTAATCTTGATTTCTCGTTGAATATCTTCTTGGTTTGATTCGTCGAGTGGATCTTGATCTTCACTCGGAATAACCTTGTATTTGCGGCGCAGCTCCGAAGGGGAAGGTAGCAGTCGACTCGCGGATTGGGTTGTGCCTTGTACTTAGGCGAGCACTGGGCTGCAGCTAAGCCTCCGAGTGAGAGGCTTGCTCTCCACTCGGTAGGATTTTTAACCACTTAGGCGAGCGCTGGGCTGCAGCTAAGCCCCCGAGTGGGAGGATCGCTCTCCACTCGGTAGGATTTTTTCAAACTTAGGGGAGTGCCGGACTGTAGCTAAGTCTCTAAGTGAGAGAACTTAGGCGAGTGCTGGACTGCAGCTAAGCCCCCGAGTGGGAGGATCGCTCTCCACTCGATAGGATTTTTTCTAACTTAGGCGAGCGTTGGGCTGCAGCTAAGCCCCCGAGTGGGAGGTTTGCTCTCCACTCGGTAGGATTTTTAAACACTTAGGCGAGCGCTGGGCTGCAGCTAAGCCCCCGAGTGGGAGGATCGCTCTTCACTCGGTAGGATTTTTTCAAACTTAGGCGAGTGCCAGACTGCAGCTGAGTCTCTAAGTGAGAGAACTTAGGCGAGTGCTGGACTGCAGCTAAGCACCCGAGTGGGAGGATCGCTCTCCACTCGGTAGGATTTTTTCAAACTTAGGCGAGTGCCGGACTACAGCTAAGTCTCTAAGTGAGAGAACTTAGGCGAGTGCTAGACTGCAGCTAAGTCCCCGAGTGGGAGGATCGCTCTCCACTCGGTAGGATTTTTTTCAAACTTAGGCGAGTGCCGGACTGCAGCTAAGTCTCTAAGTGAGAGAACTTAGGCGAGTGCTGGACTACAGCTAAGCTCCCGAGTGGGAGGTTTTCTCTCCACTCGGTAGGATTTTAAACACTTAGGCAAGCACTGGGCTGCAGCTAAGCCCCCGAGTGGGAGTCTGGCTCTCCATTCGGTAGGATTTTTCGAACTTAGGTGAAATGGATTCGCAGCTAAGTCACCCACTGAGGGATTTCGCACGCAAACAAAAGTGACAGCAATTATTGGAACACTCTTGTCTTTGGTAAAAATGAACTGCAGAAATTTTTTCTTATTACATCTCGTCCAAGGGAGAACTCAAGTGTAAAAGGGGCAGAGTAGTTCCGCATTCCAAGCTCGTGGCTCGTCGGTCTGGTGATCAACATTGTAGAGGTGATATGCTCCATTGTGGAGGACTCTGGTGACGATGAAGGGACCTTCCCAAGTGGGAGCAAGTTTGTGTGGTTTCTGTTGATCCACTCGGAGGACCAAACTCCTTCCTGGAAGGCTCGGCTCTTCACATTTTTGGCATGGAATCGACGCAAGTCTTGCTGATAGATGGTCGATCTGATCATAGCCATTTCCCTCTCCTCCTCTAGGAGGTCGACTGCGTCTTGCCGGGCTTGCTCTGCTTCACCTTTGTTATAAAGCTCGACTCTGGGGGCGTTGTGAAGTAGATCACTCGGCAGGACGGCTTCAGCTCCGTAAACCAGAAAAAATGGCGTTCTTCCGGTCGATCGGTTTGGGGTGGTCCTCAGCCCCCACAAAACCGACGGAAGTTCGTCTACCCAAGCGCCTGCTGCGTGCTTGAGATCACGCATCAATCGAGGCTTCAATCCTTTGAGAATCAGACCATTTGCTCTTTCACCTTGTCCATTCGACTAAGGATGCACGACCGACGCGTAGTCAACGCGCGTGCCTTGAGAGGCGCAAAAAGCTCTGAACTTGTCTGAATCGAAGTTTGACCCATTGTCGGTGACGATGCTATGTGGGACCCCATATCTGAACGTCAGCCTATGACGAAACTGATAGCAGTGCAAGCATCGAGATTCTTGATAGGCTTGGCTTCAATCCATTTGGTGAACTTGTCGACTGCCACAAGCACATGCGTGAATCCGCTCCTGCCTGTTCTCAGTGGACCGACCATGTCTAGTCCCCAGATAGCAAAGGGCCAGACGAGTGGAATGGTCTTCAGGGCTGATGCAGGCTTGTGTGACATGTTGGAGTAGAACTGGAAACCTCCACACTTGTCGACTATCTCTTTTGCCATCTCATTTGCTCTTGGCCAGTAAAATCCTGCTCGGTATGCTTTAGCCACAATGGTCCGAGAGGACGCATGGTGACCACAGGTTCCCGAGTGGATATCATTAAGGATCATCTGACCCTCTTCTGGTGTTATGCATTTCTGACCGATTCCAGTCGCGCTTTCCCTATACAACTTTCCCTTTATGACTGTGAAGGCCTTGGATCGGCGGACGATCTGTCGAGCCTCTTCCTCGTCCTCCGGGAGTTCTTTCCTCAAGATATACGCGGCGTATGGTACCGTCCAGTCAGGAGTGATAGCACAGACCTCCATGACTAGGTCGACCACAACAGGAATTTCGACTTCAGTCAGATCTGTGGCACTTTTCGGTTGCGGGGCTTCTTCTGCGAAGGGATCCTCCTGGACTGACGGCGAGCGGATGTGCTCCAAAAACACATTGCTGGGAATGGCTTCTCTCTTGGAGCCTATCTTTGCCAGATCATCTACTACTTGATTTTTCAGTCGGGGGATGTGATGAATCTCTAACCCCTCGAATTTCTTTTCTAGCTTTCTTACTGCGTTGCAATAGCCAGTCATAGCTGGGCTTCTAACGTCCCACTCCTTCATCACCTGATTAACCACCAAATCTGAGTCGCCGTAGACCATGAGGTGCCGGACGCCGAGTGAAATGGCCATGCGCAACCCGTACAAGAGTGCTTCATATTCTGCTTCATTGTTGGAGGAATCGAACTGAATCTGGAGAACGTATCTGAGCTTATCTCCTCGGGGGGAGACCAATACTACCCTAGCACCGGAACCGTTCAGCATCTTAGATCCATCGAAGAACATGGTCCAGTGCTCCGAGTGAACTTGAATCGGGAGTTGCTGTTCAATCCACTCGGCGACGACATCTGCAATCGCTTGGGACTTGAT